>NW_027206068.1:60255774-61455774 GCF_024711535.1 Dipodomys merriami | reverse complement strand
TTGAAAAGATTCTAAAAGAAAACGCCCAATATCTTGATTGGTCATTCATTCAACAAATATTTATTGAGCACTTACTATGAACAATACACTATTAAAGGATGCTAGTGCTAAATCAATGACTAAGCCAAAGCCTTTGCCTTTATGAAGTTTAAGTGTAGTAATATAAACAGACTATATGCAAATAAATGATCACACAGAGTACATACAATGTGTCAGGTACCAGACAGTTTTAGATCATGGGGTTAGCCAAGGCTGTCAGGGGAGGTAACCATTTTGAACAAATGGGGACAAGGGATGTTCCCTGCAATGTAGCACCTGACATTTTGTTTTCATTTCAGACTGCCATATATTAAGAAAAAAAGATAAATTTCAATTTTCCCAAGTGAGATAAATTGGAAAATGAGATAACTCAAAGCCATGCTATAAGAAGAAAAGTTCAAGATATTGACTGTATTTTAGCCTGGAAGAAATGAAGTCTAGGAGGAAAATGATAGATTTATTCAATTTTTTTGAGGTCTGTGGAAGAAGCATTCAATTTTTCTGTTTTGCAGAAAAATAATGATTGGTTAATTGAAAATGAAACTACATTTTTTCTTCTTTTTTTTGGTATAGGAAGAATGAGTGCTTGATTGTGAAATTATAGAGGAGACATGAGTGTCAGTTGAAGAGTCAGACTGGAATTAAGACTCTGAAAGTCTTTGATTCTATGACCTTTAGGAATGATAAAATTATTAGCTTACAAATCCTCCATTTCATGCCTTTCATTGCAGACAGAGAAAGGAAAATGGATAAGGGCAGCAATCACTAAGAAATGAAGGTAGAAGCTCATGGATCTATTCCCTAATATATTGCCACATATTAGATTCCCAGGTGATTTACTGATTTACCCTTTCCAAAACCATATCCTCCTCCATTCACTTCCAAGGTCTAGTAACTGGCAATGAGGTAAATAAACATTATCCTGGTATCCCAGTTCTCACTTCCCTCTCCCATAGGCTTTGTTCTACCAGTTTAGGGAAATTATAACAGTCCTGAAACTCAGTCCAGCCTTTAAATTCCAAGGGACTCAGATCTCACTTCCTCCTTTACTCTTCTTGCCTTGCCACAGGAGATTTGCTGTCAGCCTAAACCCACTGAGAAAGTCTGCCTACCCAAGATGCCTCAGGAAAAGAAAACAACCTTCCCTTTGAAAAGGATGGACGATTCCACACTCAAGAAAAAACAGTGGTTTAGGTGATGGCAGTGGGCTGCTTGTACTTACTCTGTCTTGTCTTTATGTTATTCTCTCTAATACAATTCAACACAAAAGGAGACTCAAAGGGGTTTGGGATAAGTTTGTATTGAAGAGGGAACAGTGAGAATGTTCTTCACATACTTTTGGTCATAGGGAACAGTCCAGCCATATAACTATAAGACAGTTTCCCTACCTGACCTTCAACCTCATTGAGATGGGGCTGGGAAGGTGGCTCAGTGGTAGAGGGCTTGCCTTGCATGCATGAGGACCTGGATTCGATTCCTCAGCACCACATAAGCAGAAAAAGCTGAAAGTGGTGCTGTGGCTCAAGTGGTAGAGAGCTGAAGGACAGGACCCAGGCCCAGAGTTCAGGTCCCACGACTGACCAAAAACAACAAACAAACAAACAAACAGATCTCTTTGAGATGCTAATAAAAGAGACATAGCAATGAAAAACTCAAGTAGCCAGTTTCTAGAATGAAGGGAAGGGCTGAATTCTATAGTCTGTGTTCTGAGGACACACACACACACACACACACACACACACACACACACACACACACACACACGAACAGGAGTAAACTCAGAGATGAGCTAATAATTATAGTATCACCTTGACAAAATTAAATTTAAAAAAAGATTTGACTTAGTTCCCACAATAAAATATCCTTGTTAATCATAAAAAATTAGGACAATACAAAGATAAAAGAGGCTTTTATTTGAAACTAGCTATGTAGCTTGGAGAAGATAACAGATTCCCAAGTATCTGGAAGGTTTGCTGTGTCACTTCCCTGGCCACTGAACAACAATCCCACTCTGTACCAATCAACAGTTCTCCTTTGGGATCTCTGAGGATGGAATCAGTTTAAAGTGATTGGTGCCATGAACTCCCACTCTAGGATTCCTAAATGGAGTGCATATTTTTTGTTGTTAAGGTTTTCTACTGACAAGGACTTCAAGAGTGAAGGGAAATACTCAGAAGTCTATGCTTTGAAGAAACAGAAAAAACTGTACCCTAAACTGGTCTTTGCTCCAGGCTATGGAAAAGATACTAAGAAAGGAGGTAAGTTCTTTCAATGTTGCAGTTTAGAGCACTGACATGAGTACTGGAGATGGATGTGGACTGGACACTTAGGAATTAAGGAAATTAGAAGGTGGGCAAACTGGTATCTCTCATGCTGATTCTGGACACCATTTTCCTTGTAGCAGAGAAGTTATAAAGTTCCACATGTTTCTTTGGGATGTTTGGGGGAGGCTAGGATAGAACTGTGTGGAAGAAGGTATATGAGAATGCTCATCTACTGTCTTATTTAACAACACTTATGGGGTACCTACTAAGTGTTGGTCACTTATTAAGCACCAAAGACAGCAGTAACAGTATGTAAGGTAGATGGACTAGACCAGGAAGGACCTTGGATACTACATAAATACAGGCTCAGCCAGCCTCAGTTTCTTCATCCTTACCAGAAGGCCCTCTCTCAAGTAAAAAAATATTGGTCTAGGATTACTGACACCACTGTACCTAGCTCCAAGCAAGAGGAAGAAGATCTGTCCTTCCCCCCAAATATGTTTCTTTTACAAATATTTTTTTTCAGAATATTTAAGTAGGAACACCTATGTCTTTCAGGAGAAACTCCATCTTGAAAGTACAGGTTGAGCTCTAGAAGCCAGCTAAGGCAAATATAATAAATTACATGGTACATTTAGTCAAGCTGGAATTAAATCTTAAAGGATATTATTTAAGCTGAGGCACACAAGTCAATCTTAAATTATAATAGGGGAGAGCATTTCTCTAAGATCTAGAATCTAATCTAGATTATAATTTTGCTAATTTTGAAAGAACATGGTCCTATACAAGATGTGGTTGATTCACATTTAAAGAGAACACTTAATATCTGTCTGTAGCCTTTTTTTTAATTGAGAGTTATAGTGACTGCAATTTCTCTCAAGAGAATGGAGTGCTTCATTTACTTTGTACCTAAAGGGCTGATTATGGTGTATTTCCTAAAGAAAGACAGACCAGGCAGGAAGCTGAACTAGCCGCTGCACTGCAAGTAAGAGATAGCCAACATCTGCACCGCCCCCCCTCCCCCCACAATGTGTACCAAGTATCTAAGCAAAGAAAGATCACACCAGAAATGATTAGGTGAATGGTGAATTCTAAGACTGTCTATAGGGCAGATCAAAGAACTTGAACAAAGATCATGGCAGTAGGGATAGAGGGACAGATTCAGGGGATATTTACAGGGTAAAATGCATCTCCAGAGTGGAGAGGGTGGGAGAGGTAAGAAGATCTCACAATGAGAATTTCCAAACCACAGGCAAGATTGCAAGAATTTTGCCACTGAAGCCAAAAGAAGAAAAAGTCTGTCAATCAAACGGTCAGACAAAAAAACCCAAACAAAACAAAACAAAACAAAAACCCCAACATATATTTTGAGAAAAGGCTAAGCACACGAATATTCAATGTGCATTGACTTAGTTAAGAGTGACTTCAGTGTAAGATTGCAGATAGAATAATTTGAAAAAGGCGAGACTAAGGAAGACTAAACTGGCAGTGAGTTTGGCTGAGGGAAGGAAAGCAGAATGATAAAAGATGGTTGGGAATGGCAGTCCATGGTCTAAAAATCTGTATAAATTGGGTAAGAGTAAAGATCAGCTTTTCTGGTCCCTTCAAGAGGGTCTTTTCTCTCTGTCCTCTCATTTAGTCCCTTTCTAGTACTTTTGGAGGTCCACACTGATCAAGGTGTCTTGTGCTTAGTCGTAGTTTCCAAGCAGCCAGAGAGCCAAGAAGCACCACGGTCCCAGGATGTTTGGGAACCGCTCACATTTTCGAGTCTCCTGGAACAGAAGCCCACCAGGGACGCGCCAGGGGAAAGCACCTTCCGCTATGGAAGGGCCCAGCAGTGGATTATCAAGAAGGCCACTGTCACTAAGCGGTAACAAGCCTTTCCAGCCTCTCCACACTCTCCGATGACTGGCTAGCAGAAGTCACCAACTAAATAAAACAGATTGTTGCTGCTGTGGGCGTGGCTTGCCGCCGGGACCGTGTGGGAGCGGGCGGCTGGGCGGGGCGCGCTCCGGGGCAGTTCTGGCTCCGCCCCATGCGGCATAGGCGGGGAGGAGCAGAGGGCGTGCCTGCGTCCCCAGGGGGCGAGGGCAGCTGCGGCGGCCCGGGAGGGCGGGCCTTGGCCCCGAGTGACAGCCCGTTGGCCCAACCGGCGCAAGAGCACAAGGCCGGCCTTCCTGCAGTCTCTTCCGCTTGCCGTCAGCGCCTGGGACGGTTGCGGTGGGTCTGGGGCGCTGGGAAGTCGTCCAAGATGATTAAAAAATTCGACAAGAAGGACGAGGAGTCTGGTACGCGCAGGGCTTCTGACGCCCACCCTCAGCCACGGGGACCCCCAACCCTCCCTTTCCCTCGCACGCCGCCACCTGCTTCCCGGAATGGCAGGGCTGGGGGCGTGGGCGCCGCCGCGTGAGGGGCCGTCCGCTCCGGCCGGGGGCTTGCCTGTGGCCCCTCCCCCGACTCGAGGCCTCCCCGCGGGCCGCGCGCTCCCGCCCCGCCGCGGGCGCCGCCTCGAGCAGCTCGGCCGCCCCGCCCCAGCCGGGGCCGCGTCCCCGCCCCCTCCCCGCCCTCTCCAGAGCCCCTCGGAGCCGCCTCCCCGAGGACCCCTGACGGGGGGCGGAGGAGCGCTGCGCACGTGTCGGCGGCCGGGGCGTAGGGGAGGGGGTGCAGGGGCGGTGAGGCCCGGGCCGCAGCGCCTAGTTCTCGGGCCTGGGGTCCGGGCCCTGTGTGCTGTGTGTGTGCATTTTAAGTGTCTGATGCTGTTGTCTAGTCTTCTGGTGGGCCTTTGATTCTTGTTTGTTCCCAGGGGCCAAGACCACCTCCTGGGACCCAGCTGATTGAATGCTCAGGCCTCCAGAAATGACTTGGCGTCTTGATACCTACCTGTGGTCCACATGGGGAAGATGGCAAGCCAGTTCAAAAGATATAAATACATAAAAAAGGAGAGAAAGCTCAGTGTTAGCTGGTCTCACAAAGTGCAGTGGAGATTGGGTTAGTGGACCACCATGGGAACTGTTCAGCTCTTGTGAAACTCTTTATTTTTACCTCTTAGTGTTGAGACGTGAAGGGCTTGCTTTGAGGGAAATAAAAAATGCTCTATGAGAATCTTCCTTTGGTGACTGTAAAAATGACACATTTGAAAATTAAATAGGTCATATGTGAAAATTATGTATTTGTAACATTCATGGGGGAAAAAAAAAGAGGTCAGAATAAAGACACTCATTTGGGGGAAGATTTCTGCCAAACAGAAGCCCAAGATCTAATAGTATAGTGATAACAGAACTCATAACCGGAATCAAAAGGGTTTCCTTCCATTTGTGTGCATATTGGTAATGATTATCCCATTGCTCACCAAATGATCACCTCACTTAGGTGAGCTTTCCCAAGCATTCATTACCCTTCTCTATAAAATTAGTCTTTGTAGGGCAGCTGCTGAGGATGTTCTTTTGTTTGTACTTTAGGTAGTGGTTCCAATCCTTTTCAGCATCTGGAGAAGAGCGCTGTTTTACAGGAGGTATGGTTGGAAATAGTTTGTGCTTTTTCTTTTTAGTTCTGTTTTAGAATAGTAGGCAGAGAACCACTGGGATATTGTGATAAGGAATACAAACTAAGAATGTGGACACTGCTATGGGGAGAGGGTGAAAGATTGAGACTCATTCTCCCAGGGGTTGGAGGAGTAGCTCAGGTGGTAGAGTGCCAGCCAATGGGTGAAAATATCAGATGCAGAGTTCCAGTGCTAGTCTTGGACAAAAAAAATCACTCTCCCCAATTTTGTTCAAAAGTAAATAAATTCATTTTCCATTTATGTATTAAAACAACAAGTAATTCAATTGAGTTCAGAGGCTATAGATGAGGAAAAAGGAATATTTCTTTGTCATAGAAAGACCTCAAACTTAGAAATGCAGACACTGTGTTTTGTGTTAGGAATTTTAAATGTCAGAGGATGTGTTTAGTACTGGTTGTTGGAAGAAGTTACAATACTAAGCTCACTGTGCTCATGGGATATAGATAAAGATTGGGGTTCTAATGGATAAAGCCCATAAAGCTGAAGTAGTTAATGTAAAAAATGAATTAGAGCCACACTTGACAATTGTATATTATAGTAAACAGAACTGTAGACAGGTAACATTATTTGGATATTGTATTAAAATATTTATTATAAACTTGTGTGATCTATGATAGAAAAGGTAAGCATATTCTATAAGAATGTTTTTAATATTTCCATAGGCTCGTATATTCAATGAAACTCCCATCAATCCCCGAAGATGCTTGCATATTCTTACAAAGATTCTTTACCTACTCAACCAGGTAAGCTATTTAGATTTTCTTCATATTTGTGTTCCAGAATAGAAATATTACCTGAAATGAAGTACTTTCTGGAAAGTTTATTTATAAATATACATAGTTTTAAAATCCATGATATTTTATCATAATAGGAACATACTCTTCTTGAGTACAAGAATATATGTTATGTATTTCTTTTTAGATTCATGAGGTATTAAACTAAGCAAATAGTAGATTCTTGATAAACATGATTTGAATTTAACATGTACTTGCTGGACCATACGATTTACATTGTGCTCTAGTGGTCCCAATTTTTGCAGCATCTTGAATTTAGAGGTTTTTATGACTCTCCAAAAATATAGTGCACAGGTAGACAAACTAATGAGATTTTATCTTTTTTGTATGTAACAGTGATGGCTTTAAGTTTGATTTACTATTTAGATATTTCACTGTTTCTAGCAACATCATTCTGGGTAATTTAACCATGATAGGCCTGTGTGTCCTCTTCAGTACTGAGATTATAATGCTTGCTTTATAATTATAATGCTTAATAATATAATGAAATAATACATATTAAATATTGAGAATAGTGCTGGACATAGTATTTATCATGAATAGTTTTCACTCAGTTACTTTAGCAAATTTTACTGCATACTTACTGTGTCTTACGTACTGTTCTGGACAGTATAAAGTAGATACTGTGTTTTATTAGTGTTGCTGTTTTTGTGTTTCCTTAACTGTCTTTGATTCAGGCTGAAAAAATTCACAGAATATAGAGCACTTTAGGAAATATTTTGTTTATGGATTTTACATTTATGCACTTGTATGTGTATGTGCACACATGCTTACATATGCCATATGTTTCAAGTGGTTTACATGTGATGCCAAGAAGGCTAATTTCCAATTCTAAGAGAATCCTAAGAGAACATTTTCTCTTCTCTGTTTTGTGGCTGATGACCTAATCCAGAGATTTAATAATTTTTTGTGGTTTGCAAATGGACACTCAATAAAAAGCATATAATTTAAAATAGACTATATCTGCTCATAAGCTCATTAACTCCTTTGTGGTAGTATATTATATTTAAACTAAAGTCATACAGTGTGTCCTAACTTTCTGTAGTATATGTTGTGCCCAAATTGTCTAGGTCCATTATATAAAAAGAATTTTGAGTAGTCCAAGTTGACTCAGCATATCCCTTTATATTGAATAATACCACTTACATGGAGCACTTCATGCTGAAACACTATAAGGAAATTATCAAGCACAACATAAGCATAATTAATTTCACAAACAAATTTGGCAACATTCATTTTATTTCTCCCTAGATCATGGTAGGCTTTATGGAAAAATATTTTTAAATTTCTACTACAGTTGAGAGAGCCATATATTTACTGAGTTTCAACTAAAAAGTTGGGGACTTACATGAAATCTGAAGTTCTGAAAAGAGACTGCACTTATGTAGTATTGCTTTTAATGAAATTAAAACTGTTGAAATGGTACTGTTGACATTGTAATATTTTGTGTAGTTTGTGATCTGAAATGTCTTGAATATTAGTGAATAAGTTACCTAACACCACATTATTCAACAAAATATGATTCCCAGTTGGGTACTGATGACTTATGCCTGTAATCTTAGCTACTCAGGAGGCTGAGATCTGAGGATTGTGGTTCAAAGCCAGCCTGGGTAGAAAAGTCCCTCATGAGACTCTTATCTACAATTAACTATTCAAAAACCAGAAGTGGAGCTGTGGCTCAAGGTGATAGAGCACTAGCCTTGAACATAAGAGCTCAAGGACAGCACCCAGGCCCTGATTCAAGCCCTACAACTGACAAAAATAAATAAATAAATAAATAAATAAAATTCCTAGTTCAGCAACATTTGCAAGATCCCCAAATGACTTGTTAATAACTTGTTAATCACATTAAGGTGTGTGAAACTCTCAGCCCATGTTTTTGAGGAATTGGAGCAGTGCGTGGGATAAGTAGCAGCTACTCAAACCTTATTAATAAATCTGGGTCCTTCTCTTTTGTTTTGCTTCTTATTGGTCCTCATAGATATGACTTTACAGTTGAATATTTATTATGCTCTTATGATACATCAAGCATTGTGCTGGGTGTTGTAGAAATGGATGAAGTATGATCTTTACACTTAGGCGCTGTAATAGTACTATCCTATTCTGATTAGAAACCACTTACTGTCATATTCTCCCTCCTTGTAAGTCCTTCTTCAGAGAAATATAAACAGTTTCTGCTAAAAGCTTAGAGACTATTGTTCCAGAATTTTTAAGTGTGCTATGTGATGCTGAATTATTTTAAATAAGTGGATAAATGGCCATGTGGGATTTAAAATTGAAAGCCAGACCAATCACCACCAAAAGACAGAATGTTTATAACAAGACATTTCCCATAGTTTGAACATTTTTTTATGGAAATAAAGGGACGATCCTTAGCAACTACATTTTAAAGTTTTAAATTTGTTTTAAATTTTACTCAGGGTGAACACTTTGGAACTCTGGAAGCTACAGAAGCCTTCTTTGCAATGACTCGATTGTTTCAATCTAATGATGTAAGTCTTTTAAATTTCTTTTAGGATGAAAAAGACTTTTATTTCTTTTCCCCAGGGAACTTAGAGTGTTCCAATTTAGGGGTGGTTGTTTGAAATTTCTAAAATTACTTAATACTTACCTTCATAAAATTTACAAATGCTTATTAAAAAGGCTTGCAAAAATGATAGAATTAATGTTGTGTAGTACAAATCACAGATGTTCTGTACTGTCATAAAAATGGCTTAGACGCTTAATGGTTAAGGTCTTAATTTTTAACAAAGATAGACTGATGTAGAAGTCAGTACACACAGTGACCATATCTGTCAATTCTTAATCAAGTTTCTAGTAGGCTGAGGTTGGTATTGGTCAGGAGGATTGGCATTTTGTAAGAACTGGATATGGAGTTGGGGTGGTGACATGGAATAAAGAAAAATCTACCAGTATTGCTGCTTATTCCTCTCTTTGGATTACCCTAATCTTTTAGAGTATATGGCTGCTGCTTTTCTTCTGTTTTCTAAGTATGGCACATGTTTCTCTTCTTTTCAACTGTACAGGGAAAGGGATTGTGGGATATATGTTTCTCAGTTTTCTATTAGCATAATTGGCTAAGACTTGATGTTCTTTTCATATGTACTACATGTCAGCACAGGTTATGTAGTACCCAACTTTCAGGACTTTCTGGGATTTGAGACTGGCTATGTATCTAGATAATAAAAGGTTTTAGAAATAGTTCCCCAGGAAGGCCATCAGTTCTTGCAAGGCAGCTGTCTCAAGGAATGCCTTTATAGTACTCTTCAGGTAATAATTTCCTCAGACATTGAAAAAATGATGCTTGTTTGTATACCGGGGGTATGGCTCAAAGGATAGAGCACCTGCTAACAAGCTCAATGCCCCAAATTCAAACTCTAATACTACCAAAAAAAGGAGAAAATAATTATAATAGTAAATATGGTAAAAGTTTACTAATTAAAAAAAAAAAGGACGATTGTATTGTATTGACAAAGGAGGATTGGTAGAATTTAGAGATTCCAGGTACTCAGCTTTATTAGACTTTACCCATGGGTCTCCATTTCAGTTTTCAGGGTCTTCTTGCTTGCCAGTCAAGGTCTTAATTTTAACATAAGATGCTCTATAAGGGTATAAATTGAGTTTACATTGTAATTCAGTTACCTGTGGTCACTAGACATATCTATTAAAGTAGTTAATTTCTGGTCTTTTACCCAGACCTTGAGCTGTATATTTAAAGTTCTAAGTTCATTGTTTCTTTTCCTAATGGGAAAAACATGTCAGTGTACTTAGAACAACTAGTGAAATATTTTATTTTATTTTATTTTTAATGCATTTTTCAGCCAGTGCTGGGTCTGACTGGGTTTGCACAAGTTAATAGGGTTAATGGATTATATATCATGATGGAACAAAAAGAATTGTTAGAGTCTGGAGTGGTAGTTGGATAATGAGATACTTGGAAATAAAAGGAGATGGGATACTATTATTGATAGAAACTGTGACAGTGGTCACCAGTGGAGGGAGAATAAACCACTGGAAAAAGAGAAGGCCAAGGAATTGAGAAGCCAGATTGTAGAGTTAAGGTTTGTGTGGATATGTGGATAGTATGTTCACCACTGTTTATTCCTGTGATAATACTAGAGAGAATAATAATGAACAAGATAGTAATTTTTTTAAAATAGGAAAAGTACACTGGAATCTCTGTGTATAACCAGGCAGGGTGGCAGATGATACATAAAGGCATAAGCTTTAAACCCAGAGTGTTTTAGGGAAGCAAGTTGCAATGAAAGAAAGTAGGGTAATGATTTGAAATGATAGTGAGCAACAACTTGAGCCACTTCTCCATCTGTAGGCCTGGTATTATGAGGTGATATGAGAGAAAACACCCAACATTTTGAGAAAGCTGAGGGAAAATTCTTAGGGAAGAAAGATTTTTTTTTTTGGGGTCCAGTTGTGGGGCCTGAACTCTGGGCCTGGGCGCTGTCCCTCAGCTCTTCAGCTCAAGGCTAGCGCTGTACTACTTGAGCCACCGTGCCACTTCCAGCTTTTTTCTTTTTTCTTATGTGGTGCTGAGGAATCGAACCCAGGGCCTCATGCATGCAAGGCAAGTGCTCTACCACTGAGCCACCTTCCCAGCCCGGGAAGAAAGATGTTTTAGTTAGAGAAAAAAAATGAGAACATTCAGAGAGGAGTTTTAGGGAATAGGAAATTTTGCTGATGAAAGAATGTAATGGAGGGGTTTGGAATTTGTAGGATAGAATATAGAATATAGTCTTTTTTGTTTTTATAATGTCTGATGATTCCATTGTGAATCATTGTGATAGCTCTTCATTTTATTCCTAGGAAGTTTGTCTAGAGGTTTATAGTGCTTTTCAGTTCATTGATTTTTTTTTCCCATTGCTTTCTCTTCCAAACTAATTATGAAAAAGAAAACATAATCAAGAGTAAGAATAGAAACAAAGAGCAAACACAGATAAAGCAAGACAAAATATAAATCATATAGTAAGATGGTATATGTATACTTGTTTATATTAAATGTAAACAAAGAACATTTACAAATACCAGTTGTGTAGCTGATCTGTAAAATCAGACAACAAATTGGAATGGAATGAAATCATATAGACTTTTTCATTTTAATTACAGTAGAATAATATTCAAATTAATGAAAGAATGGAGAGGAAGAGAAAAAATGAGGAGGGGGTAAAATGGGAGCAGAATTTTAAAAAGTCAGTGTTTTAATATTAAGTACCTTATTTTATTGTTTTCAGCATATTAGCATAAAGGGTCTGCTGCTATAAATATAGAAAATCAAAATATGTGACACAGCATTTTTTAGACATTAGATACAAGGCATTCCAAGACTGACCTTCAGAAGGGATGCAAACTATGTGAGTCCTGGGATTATATTAGTAATTTTCCCAGAGGCAAATTAACAGGCCTCAGGCCAATCAGGGCAGACTAAAAAGGTAGCCAATTGCCTTCTTTCTGAGTTAAGAAGACAGATGGAGGTTGGGGAAGCCAAGAAAGTTTGAATCTGTAAGACAGAATATCAGAGAAGAAGAAGGAAAAGGGGGAGGGAGAGAATGAAAAGTAGCCAGCCATCTGCTGAGTCTGGATAAGAGTTGATCTATGTATGCATAAAGGAGCTACTCACAGTTCAGAAGAAAATCAGAAGGATACACAGCTTAGAGCGGTTCATGAGGATAGAAAGACTTTGTAAATACAGAAGACATCTGGTATAGTTCCCAGAAGGGTATGGGAAGATATTAAGTTAAAAAAAAGAATAAATAAAAACAAAGTAATCCCAATTAATCTAACCTCATGCTAAAGTTCAATACTATAAAACTAGCACAGTACAAATTTTGTGATGTACAACAAGTAATAAAATCAGACATGTAAACCAGGGATGATGGCAAATACCTGTAATCCCAGTTGCATAAGGCTAAGGAGACACAATTACTTAAGCTGAGGAGATGAAGACTGTATGTTGAAGAAAAAGATAAACTCAGACAAGCAGTCATCCATAATCTGGAGAAAAAGAAATTCTTACTTTAATTTTTTGGGCAGTACTGGGGTTTGAACTTAGGGCATCACGCTTGGAAAACATTTATTCTACCACTTGAATTACATCCCCAGTTGCTTAAACAGGAGAAAAATGGGTCATTGGGTATAAATCCAGAAATGATAAAGGTGGAGTGAACAGTGGCCCTAAAATAATTAGCAATTAATAGCAAGAAAGAAGCCATAAAGAGGACAAATAGAACTTCCAGATTTTTTTTTTTTTACAAGTAACATGTGGTGTAGGTGTGGCTACTGCTGTTTATAATCTTAGCTACTTGGTAGGCTGAGATTGGGAGGATCATGGTTTGTAGCTAGCCTGGACAAAAAGTTCCTAAGACCTTCATTTCAACCAATAAAAAGCATAGTGGATCATAGTACCCATAGTGGGGCATACCTGTCATACTGGCTATCTGGGAAGTATAAATAGGAAGATTGCTATTCAGGCTAATCAAAACTGTCCAGACAATATGTAAGACCTTATCTGAAAAATAAAAGCTAAATTGGCTGGGGATGTGGCTTAAGCAATAGAGTGCCTGCCTAGCCAGTATAAGGCACTGAATTCAAATAATTCTTATATTTTGCATTTTTGTATTCAGCAGAATATAAGAATTATTTTGTAGTTAGTGGAAATATTCTTACCTCCACCAAAAAAAAACCCCACATAAAATAGAATACACTACATGGGATTACTATCAGATTAGAAAAAAAATAATTGTGAAAGTAGTACTAGAAACTAAAACAAAGCAGAAAGAAAAAAAAATAAAAAGAGCATCAGTGACTTTAGAAGTTTTTAGGGGTCACTCAAAAATTGCATTTTGGATTTTTGACTTACCAAAATCTAATATTCGTCTTCATCTTTTTTTTCTGCTCATGGGAAATGGAAAAATCTCAGGACATTTTTAACCTTAATTATATATAGACACACATCTATGTATCTATGTATCTATGTATCTATGTATCTGTGTATCTATCTATCTATCTATCTATCTATCTATCTATCTATCTATCTATCTATCTATCTATCTATCTATCTATCTATCTATCTTTTTTTTCTTTTTGCCAGTCCTGGGGCTTGAACTCTGTGCCTGGGCACTGTTCCTGAGCCTCTCTGTGCTCAAGGCTAACACTCTACCACTTGAGCCACAGCGCCACTTCCGGCTTTTTTCTGTTTATGTGATGCAGAGGAATCTAACCCAGGGCCTCATGCATGCGAGGCAAAGCAGTCTACCACTGAGCCACATTCCCTGCCCTGAGGTACATATATATTTGCATACATAAATATATTTGTAGCATATCATTTTTTTGCTCATTTAGATTTACTCAGCTACTTTTTTTCCTTCCTTCCTATTCTGTACTCGTTGCATATCTCTGAGTTATTGTCTGCAATATCCTTGTATCTGAAGAATGTTTTAGAATCTAATACTTCCTAAACTTTATATACTATATATAAGCTTTGATGTTTTTCAGGGTGTGAGTGCATCATGTATTTTTGTTTAAGAAATAGTAATTTTCTGAATACTTTCTTACACAGATTTTTTTTCAAATTTTTTATTGTGATTAAGTGGTTACATAATTTCCCAAATTTCACAGTATTGTGGGATAGTGATGATCAGTTAAAGTCACAAACACATTCTAACTTTCCTGGAGCAAATTGTCTATCATGGTCTATAACATTTATGAGTTCTATGAGCTTTGCGATACAGTTATTTCTTCCACATTGGGTGGTATATACATTTCTTTTGTTTTGCATAGCATCAGCTGTTTCCTCTTTCCCACTTGTTTCTTCCCTCCCATCACTGCCATTAAGTTGCTTAGTTCATTTTGGTCAATGTCCAGTGCAGCTGATGGGTCCCGCTGTTATGTTTTTCCCTGATTCCCTCTAGTTCTGTGTCGTCTTCCTGATTCCCCTCTGGTGTATACATATATACCATACATGTTACACAGATATTTTTGAAAGATTATCTTTGGTATTCATGTATCTTTTTAGATTATATATCAAAATATATCTCCTTAGTGTCTTCAATCAACTAAAAAGTCTTTATAAATATGATATAGTATATATGTTTAATTCATTTCCACTTCCAGAAACTGAACTGCTGTGTATTTTGCTTATGGCTACTTAAAAAATTTTTGGATCATATTTTATCCAGTATTTTTGTATTTATGTAGTTTATTTTACTGCCTTAAGCACATTTTTGTTAAGTCTGTAGCTGTTAATTATTTAGGTTTGCCATTTTGTTGGGTTTGAGGAAGTATCTGAAATGTGATTTTAACTTCCATTTCCCCATTTCTCTGATGACTACTAATGTTGAGCCCCAATTTTTTTGTTTTATATATATATATATATATATATATATATATACTTATATTTATTTACATCTCATTTTCTTCTGCTTTTGCATGATAGGTTTATTTGTTTAGTTTTTATTATGGGGGTAGGATTTTCTTTAGATCTGAAATTTTGACATTTATTTCCCATTTTCTTCTCATGGTAGCTTTGTATGTATGTGGTCTGCCCTATTTTGGCCTCCTGTTTGATTATTCTGCTTTGTTAAATCATGTTTAGAATCTTTATTCCCCTCCCTTTCCTTAAGGGGCTTAATACATGCCACCAGATTCTCTCTGTAGCTTGGATTGTGGAATTAGGTCTGATATTTTTAAGTTTCTTTTTTTTTAAATCTTTTGTTCTTTTCTGTTTTTCTTTCTTTCGTTTCCCCTTCCCCCACCCATCTCTGTCTTTCTCTCTGTCCTCTCTCTTCTCTCTCCTTACTCTCTTTTTGTGCCAGTCCTGGGCCTAGAACTCAGGGCATAGGCACTGCCCCTGAGCTTTTTTTACTCAAGGCTAGTGCTCTACTACTTGAGCCACATCTCTATTTCCAGCTTTTTGTTGTTTAATTGGAGATAAGAGTCTACTGGACTTTCCTGTCCAGGCTAGCTTCAAACCAAGATCCTCAGATCTCAGCCTTCTAAGTTGCTGTGATTACCGGTGTGTGTCACTAGAACCCAGCTTTATGTTTTAGTATTTTTTTTTTTTACTTAAAGATTTTATAGTTATTTAGTAAGGAATGTGGCTGAACAGACTAGAGGAGTTTTGGGTCTGTTGGCATTGAGGAGAGGAGGGGATGGGAAATTTATCTGGAAATTTTGATAATTGACAATGAAACTTAGTTGTCTAATTACAAATCATTTAGGATTCAGGAGAAACACTGGCTTACCCTGAATTGGGGAAAGAGCAGAATGTGTACGTACATCTCTCCATTCACTTTGACGGTACTAGCGTTTGAACTAAGGGCCTCATCCTTGCTGAGTAGGTACTCTACAACCTCTAGCCTTCTCCATACATACACTTAAAGAATTTTAAAATTTGTTTTACAGGATAAGCCTTTAACACATGGAAAAAAAGCAACAACTCTGTTTATATTGTCATTGTATATGTCGAGCTCTCTGTAAAATGACGCTTCTATGTATTTCAGAGTATGAGTGACTCATGTATTTAAGAAAATAGTAGTCTATATATTTTCTTATCCAGATTTTTAAAAATGCTGTTCCAGGGATTTGAAACTCATGGCCTGGACACTGTCCTTTAGCTTCTTTTGTTCAAGGCTTCTACTCTACCACTTGAGACACAGCTCCATTTCTGGTCTTCTTGAGTTGTTTATTGGAAATCAGAGTCTCATTGACTTTCCTGTCCAGGCTGTCTTCAAACTGTGTTCCTCAGATCTCAGCTTCCTAAGTAGTCAGGGATACAAGCATGAGCCACTGGTTCCCAGCCTTATCTAGATATTTTTACAAAATTGTTTTTGGTGGATAAGAATTTTTTTTTTTTTTTTTTTTTTTTGTCGGCCGTGGGGCTTGAACTCTGGGCCTAGGCGCTGTCCCTCAGCTCTTCAGCTCAAGGCGAGCGCTCTACCACTTGAGCTACAGCGCCACTTCCGGTTTTCTGGTGGTTTATTTGAGATAGGAGTCTCAAGGTCTCTCCTGCCCGGGCTGGCTTTGAACCGCGATCCTCAGATCTCAGCCTCCTGAGTAGCTAGGATTACTGGCGTGAGCCACCAGCGCCCGGCTGGATAAGAATTTTTTAAAACTCTTTAAAGATAATCTCCTTGGGGTGTTCACTTTTTTTTAATATTTATTTATTTTTTATTGTGAAAATACTGTACAGAGGGGTTACAATTACATGGGCAAGATAATGAGTACATTTCTTATCAAGCATTGTAGCCTCCTCCTTTGTTTCCCCTTCCCATCCCTTCCCATCAAGGGGTGTTCACTTTTAAAGAATTAAAAAAAAAAATTCCTGGGCTGGAAAGATGGCTCAGTGGTAGAGTGCTTGCCTTGCATGCATGAGGCCCTGGGTTCGATTCCTCAGCACCACATAAGCAGAAAAAGCTGGAAGTAGCACTGTGGCTCAAGAATTAGAGTGCTAGCCTTGAGCTGAATTGCTGAGGGACAGTGCCCAGGCCTAGAGTTCAGGACCCACAACCGACAACAACAACAACCACAAAACATTCCTGTGAATAACTTGTTACCTTTAATAAATAATTTTCAGCAAACATTGAGGAGGATGTGCTATCTTACTATCAAGGAAATGGCTACCATCTCTGAGGATGTGATCATTGTTACAAGCAGGTATGTGCATAATGAATATCGAAGCTAAGATCCTTATCTTTATGTACTGCTCTCTATTGATTTTACTTTTTGGACTGCCAATACAAATTCACAAGAATATCATATCATAAAGCATTCGTTCAGTTGTGGGGCTTGAACTCTGGGCTTGGGCGCTATCCCTCAGCTCTTCAGCTCAAGGCGAGTGCTCTACTGCTTGAGCCACAGTGCCACTTCCGGTTTTCTAGTGGTTTATTGGAGATGAGTCTCATGGACTTTCCTGCACGGACTGGTTTGAACTGTGATCCTCAGATCTCAGCCTCCTGAGTAGCTAGGATTACAGGTGTGAGCCACTGCCGCCTGGCTTAAAGCATTCTTTTTTATGTGCAATTGTCATCATGTGAAAAAGTCTGTATGATAAATGAAATCTAAAGGGAAATGCTACTAGGTTTGAGTATCTTAAAAACATGTTCATAAAATAAATAAAACTGGACATAAATGATATATTGAATTAAACATTTACAGTTAATATCATTGCTGATTGAAAAGGTGCTGTCTGTAGTCACTTTCACAGATATCCAAAAAAAAAATTAAGCAAAAAATTAAAAAAATAAACCTGGGCATGGTGGTTTGAATCTATAATTCTAGCTACTTGGGACTGTAATCCTAGCTACATGGAAGGCTATGATTCAAGGCCAGCCTGAACATAAACAACAACAAAAAAAGTTTGTGAGATTCCATCTTCACCAGTGGCTGGGTATGGTGGTATATGCCTATTACCCCAGGTACAGGGGAAGCTGGATACAATGTTGTGTACCTGTCATCTCCAATGACACAGGGAACTCTCCAATGACACAGGAAAGCCCAAGTAGGAGGATCAAACTCCAGGCTGTTCTGGTGAGATCTTACCTTAAAAATAAAGCAAGCCAGGCATTGGTGATTCATGCCTGTAATCCTAGCTACTCAGGAGGCTGAGATCTGAGGATCAAGGTTCAAAGCCAGCCGGGGCAGGAAAGTCTGTGAGACTTTTATCTCCAATAAACCACTCAGAAAACCGAAAGTGGTGCTGTGGCTCAAGAGGTAGAGCGCTAGCCTTGAGCTGAAGAGCTGAGGTACAGTGCCTAGACTCATAGTTCAAGCCCCATGACTGGCAAAAAAAAAAGCAATAAGAGGGTAGAGGGATGGCTCAAGAAGTAGAACACCTGCCTCACAAGCACAAGATTTTTTATTTCAATCCTAGTAGTGCCTAAATAAATAAATAAATGAATAAAATAAAATTCAAGAATGAGTTACAATACTTTCACTCATTAGGTTGGCAATAAAACAAAAAGGCAGCATAAATGTACTTATAAGGAAGAATGATATTCTTTTACATAAGTGGTAGAGTAATAAATTGAGTTTTTCTAGGAAGTAGTTTGGCAGCATTTGTTAAATGACTGAAATGGTTTATCTGTTTGGCCTAGTATATTCACAGCTATGGAATTATCTTTAGAAAATAATCAGACATTATACTGCTGTATATACAGTGATGTCACAACACTTTAAATGGTATTAAAATTGTTAAAATCAGGCATTATTAAAATTAAGTATCTGTGTTAATATTAAGAGGGATATTTTTGAAAATAGTTTTAAAACATCTATAATGATATGGGAAAAATTTAATAAATTTTGTACTAAACAGATGTTGGATTCTATATATTTTATTGTAGCTTTCTTTTCAATGTATTTTATGTATCTGTGTAAAAATGTTGATGTAAATATACTGGTATATTACCAATAGTGTATCTTGGGATATTTTTGGATATAGCTGACTTTTGATAGTTTCCAAATGTCTTCGAATGAATGTATAAAATTTATAACAGTAAAGTAATACAGTATTACTTATAGTTACCTTTAAATTATAGCATATATTATATAACACATTTAATTATAACATATTTGCTTTTACCTGAATATGGTTTTTTTTTGTAGCTTCTTTTTTTTTGGGGGGGGGCTTGCGCACGCTGGGCGGGCGCCCTTCCGCTGGGCTAAACCCCCAGCCCCTGATTTTTTTTTTTTTTTTTGTGATGGTTATGGTTGCTTAAATGTAGGGCCTGAGTGTTGTGTCTGAGCTGTTTTTGTTCAAGGCTATTGTTCTACTGCTTGAGCAACAGCTTCACTTTTGGATTTTTGGTGGTTAATTGGAGATAAAGACTCATAAACTTTCCTGCTTGGTCTGAATTTGAACCACTCTTCTTAGATCTCAGCTTTCTGAGTAGGATTACAGGCATGAGCTGCTGGCTCCTGGCCATGAATATGATTTTTTGAATAAAATGCAGTTTTGAAGGAAGGTGCTTGTGTTTAACAGGCAGTTATATTATATATATAGCTTCAATTAGAAAAGCTTGCAGCTGAAAAAAAACAAACAGAAAAGCAGAAGTAAAAAGTGACTTACACAAAATGGGAGCTTGTTTTCCTTCATGTAACTCTAAGTCTGGAGGCATAGAATGGCTGGTGTTGATTCATTCAACAGTGGCTGGGCTACTGTCTCTTAAATTCTTTTGGATGTGCTCCATTATTGCAAAATAGATGCCCAAGTTACTGGCTGTGCACCACATCCAAGGCTGGAGAGCTACTGGGCAGGAGGCCAGGGAGTGCCAGCACCATCTGCCTTTTTCATCAGGAATGCAATAGCTCTTCCCAAGGCAATTTTTAGATTTTATTTGGCACAATGGTGCTATATGACTACCCTGAGGAAGTCAGGAAAGCAAGTCTCTAGCTTTTATAGCTCAAGTATTAGGTACAGGAAAAAAGGTGAAGGAATTGAAAATTGGTGTTGGTTTTGTCAGCTCAGTGTCTACCACAAGAAAGAAATAGAAAACCTATCATTACGTTGCTAGATTCACTAATTATTTTTAAAATGAAAATAAATTAGCTGCTTTTTTTCTTTTAGCTGTTAATGTTTCCCTCTGTGTCTTACTAGGTTCCCTTAACTTATGGCTTGTTTCTAGCTCATTTAAAAAATTATTTTATTGTAAAGATGCTATACAGATGGATTATAGTTACATGAGTACGGTAATGAGTGTATCTAGTTCATTTTAAGTAATCAGTGGATATAGTAGAAAGAATAATGGCTCTCTATGTCCCAGTACCCAGGACCTGGGACTATGTTATGCCACATGGAGAATTAAGACAGGATTATCCTGAATTACTCATATCCTCAGAAGTAGTACAGACTTTATAGTACCTGGAAGTGGGTGCTACTATAACAAATACTTAAAAATGTGGAGTGAAATTAGGCAATGAGCATGTTCTGGAAGAATTTTGAGGACCATGGTAGAGAAGCCCTATATGATTAGAAACAGGGATATTAATGGTTATGCTAGACTCAGAAGTTAAGAACAGGAGAGGGAAAACATTAACTTAGAGATACCTAAAGCATTGTGAAGACTATTGGTAGAAACATGGACCTAAAGGTGTTGAGGATACAGGCCCAGAAGAAGATGAGGAAGATGTTGGAAACTGGAGGAAAATGGATTTTTATTACAGTAGCAGAAACTTAGTAGAATTATGTCTTGTAGTTGTATGGGAACTTACAAGAAATAAACTTGGACATTTAGTTGAGGAAATTACCAAACAAAATGTTAAATATTCACTCTGGTTTTTTTTTTTTTGCCATTTTTAGTAAAAATTTTAAAAGTAGAGACATAAAATGGGGGGAGACCCCTTAAACAAAAAAGGGCTATTACTTGATTTTAGAAAATTTCAGTCTACCCAGAGGCAAAGAAGTTAAAATCAAGTGAGTTAATGGTGGGAATGTATCTAGAGAAAAACCCAAAGGAGTCATTGTACAATCTATTGCTGGAACCTCGGATCAGAAGGTTGGAGTATTCAGTCACACCAAGCATAGAAGAGATCAGGGGTGAACTCATAAGATTCCTTTAGCAGCCAAGCATAAGCTCAAAATAGAGATAGGATTATCCAGGCAAGATCTGTGGAGGAACCTCTTGTCTAAGAAAGGTGTTTGAGAATATTATACCAGTAGAAACACTACCAGCTTGTACTTGATGTAACCAAGAGAGGACAAGCTGTCAGCACTTCAAAGCTGTACAGGCAGGAAACAGGCTGATAGAACTTCTCAGCTTTGAGTATATGCTAGTTACTCTTTATTTTTTAAAAAATCAAAAGAAAGAGGATGTCAAGGGCAGAGGTTCAGGTATGAAGGGTGGCATTGAGAACTGCATAGAAGTCTGCTAAGATAGAAACTTGCCAATTTGCCTGACAAACACATCTTTAATCAGTAATACTTCTACATTATGACTAGAGAAAATCAAAACATATGGCCACACACACACATACTCATGACTGTATAAGAGTTTCATAGCAAAAGACAACTTTAATACTGCTTGGGGGCAGTGATTTTCTTTCAATTTTCTCTGCTTTTCAGGGGAAATATTTATAACTATTACCCTAAAGCAGCTCTACATTGCCCATTAAATTTATATGATTTTGATAATAAGATTAGGATTTTGGATGGTGAGATTTGGGTGAGATTTGGGAGAATTGTAGTAGTGTGTTGAGATTTTTGGGGGATTTTGGAATGAGGTAAATGTATTGACATAATTAAAAGAGAAGTATATCATAAATCTAAAGCCAGCAATGTAATTAGCTTAGAAACATTTCAATTAAAACAGAAACAAGGTGAAATCCTTAATATCACCACTGTAATATTAGGTAATAATATGGTAGAAAAATATAATATAGTATTGAACAAGAGGTGGCAAAATTATTTAACATTTTTTTTACTATAGTAGACTGTTTAGATTTGAATCCCTATCATGTTACTTTCCAGACAAGTTATTCTGTGCTTTGGTTTTTCTCATCTATAAAATAGATACAGAACTAATCTCTTTTCATAGAGATTTTATGAACATTTAATGAACAGTTTTTCTATATTCAAATTTTTTTTTGTCAGTCCTGGGGCTTGAACTCAAGGCCTGGGCACTGCCCCTGAGCTTCTTTTGCTCAAGGCTAGCACTCTACTACTTGAGCCACAGCTTGACTTAATAGATTTTTCTGTTTATGTGGTACTGAGGACTTCATGCATGCTTGGTAAGCACTCTGTCACTAAGCTACATTCCCAGCCCTGTATTCAGATGTTTATTAGAATATCTAATGAGAGAAAAAGCCCAATTTATAGGAGCCTACAGTGATAAAATATAAGAAATTCATAGAACCTCTTTTCAGGGAACTTAAAAACTATTGAAGAATGTGTAAAGAAATCTTGAAAAAAGTGGTGAAGAATCTGTTGTTTGTTAGCTTATATGTATAGTATAGAGCACTTCCAAAGAATGTTAATAAGGTATTAGCAAACGACTCTAACTCTCATCTGAAACAGTGTGATGATAATAGCCAGGATCATTTAGATAAAGCAGAATCATAGGAAACTTGCTGTCTCAAAAAGCAAAATAAAATGAACTATATAATAGTATAGTAAACAAATATTTACTGAAGAATGAAAAAAGATTTTTGTAAGAGAAAATATAGAAATAGGTCCAAATTTTTATGTGACTTCAGTATTTAAAAGATGATATTGCTAGTCAGTGCAAAAGTCTGAATTGTCTAATTGCAAATAGGAAAGGTTATTAAGTAAAAAAGGCATCAAAAGAGTAAAAATATCTCTATCTATCAGATATAAAACATTCTTTTATAAGAAACTCTAGCTTGGCTCAGTGTCACAAACCTGTGTTCCTAGCTACTTGGAAGGTGAGATTGAGAGCTCATGGTTTGAGGTTAGTTTGAGCATAAAAGTTCACAAGACTCCATCGCAACCAGTGGCCTCATGAGGTAGAATATGACTGTGATCCCAGCAACAAAGGGAAGCACAAATAGAATGATTGTAATCTAGGCTGATCTGGATCTGGGCATAAACAGTACCCTACCTTGAAAACACCAGTGGAAAAAGAGGTTGGAGGCATGGCTCAGATGTAAAAGTGCTGTCTAGTAAATGTGTAGCCTTGAGTTCAAACCCTAATACCATTTCTCTCAGAAAAACAAAAACAGAAAACTGTTCAGTTTCCAATTAAGTGGCATTAAAAAGCGGGTGGAGAATTTTAAGTATATTTTACATTTTTCTGAATGTTTCAAAATGTATTATTATTATTTGAGTGAAAATAGTAGGAAAAGAATCCATTTTCAATAGGTCAAAAACAGATCATCTCTAGAATGAGAACACAATTATTTTCACTCTGGGGGGGAAAGTATTATTAAGCAAATTACTCCTTTTTCCCCCTATACTGGGAACTATAGCCAAGACCCTATGTTTATTAGGCAAGGCTTTAACACATGTAGGGTCTCTGGCCCTAAATGAATTGCTTTTATAATTTAAAAAAAAAAAAGAATCTGAGGGTTCTCAGTTATTCACAACTTTATCCTCTTGGTGTTCTAATGGAGTGAATCATAGTTAAGGGCCATTTTGGTTTATGTGAGAGGAGTTGAGAACGGGGGAGATTGGTAGTCAATTTGAAGGTACTGTAAATGCATAGAAGACAAACAGAAGGGAAGGTAGAAAGCCAAAAACATTTTAAAAGTATGGATGTGGAATTTTGTAGCTCAGTCCACATGCCTCTGCCTGTTTCCAAAGCTTAGCAAAAAGGTCTGAAACCATTGGTGGTGGTCAGTTGGAAAGCAAGCCAATTGCTCCTGATGTATTTCTAACAACTTATAAGGCTTTGACCTGTTGGAAGTTCAAAGCCAATCACAGCAGAAAAATGTGCAAGACTATCTCCATTTAACCAGCAAAAGGTTAGATTGAAGGTGTGGCTCAAGTTGTAGAGTGCCAGCTATGAGCAAGAAAGCTGAGTCAGCTGGTGGCTGGTGGCTGATGCCTGTAATCCTAGCTACTCAAGAGGCTGAGATCTGAGGATTATGGTTTAGAGCCAGCCTAGGCAGGAAATTCCTTGAAACTCTTATCTCCAATTAATGACTAGAAAACTGGAAGTGGTGCCGTGGTAAGTGCAAAAAGAGCTTAGGGACAAGCCCCATGACTGACCAGAAAACAAACAAACAAAAAAAACAAGTTAGTATAAGCACCTGTGTTCAAGCCCCAGTGGTGGCAAAAAAGAAAGATGTGCCTGAGAGAGACATAACTCTTAGGTAATTGTTTTTGTTATTTTTTTTTAATAAAAAATTTTATGTCTGGTTGGATGGAGCGTTAGGATCATTTTGGGGGTGGTAGTGGTTAAACTCAGTTTGTCTATACTTTTGTCCTTTATACTTATTTTCTGGTACTGGAGTTTGAACTGAGGACTTGATGTTTGCTGGGAAGCCTGTCCCCCATTTGAGTCATGCCCCAGCCTTTTCTCTTCGTATGTTTTTCAGATAGGGTCTTACACTTCTGCCTGGAGCCAGCCAACCTGGACTATGATCCTTCCTCCTTCTAATTCCAGAATAGCTGGAATCATGAGTGCATGCTATCATGCCTACCTGCATGCTATCACGCCTACCTTCTATTGTTTTTTTCTTTTTGTCTCTCTCTACTGGAGTATAAATTCTATGAAGTCAAAAGACTGTTTTGCTGACTGTTATATTTTTTAGATTTAAAGTAGTCAACTTCTGCCAGTGGTTTAGCATGCATGCAAAGAATATGCTTCAAAAAATATGGAATGCTTCATGACATGCACAGAGGCTGGGTTAGTCTTCTTTGTATTATTGCTGCCAAAGCAAGTAACATGCATTGAATTCATAAATTGATATGTTCAATTGAAACCCCTTTGTACAACTACTTATTGATAATAAAAATAAAGACTATGCTTCATAAATATTTGTAGAATCAGTTAACTGTGTTAAAATAATTATGAGGACATTTAGGAATTGTTGAGTCAGCTCCTCAGGAGAGAACATTTTAATTGATCTTATGTTAACTAATTTGATGTTTTTTTAGTCTGACTAAGGACATGACTGGAAAGGAAGATGTGTACCGAGGCCCAGCCATCAGGGCTCTCTGTCGTATTACTGATGTAAGTTCTCCTTATTTTACTGAGTTATCAATGGGAACTCCTTTATTTCAGTCAGTGTGTAGATTTAGTAGGATTCCCTAGTGTGACTTTGTGAATCTTCAGTGTTAAGAAACATGATTACCAAAAAGATTTTTGTGCCTCTTGTCTTTTTTTTCCCCTTTCAGTTCATCTTTTTTCCTTTTGCTTATAATCATTTATTACTTTCTCTATATGTTTACCCACATAAACTTTAATAATTTAGGGTGCCTTATGTACAGGAAACAAAAATACATTCAAATTTAGCTCAAAAGAGAAACTTTATTATAGGACACAACACTCTCAGAATTTGAGGTAAACCTTATTAATAGTTATTAGCAAGAAATAGGGCAGCTCTGTGATACTCAGCAGCAAGATCTCTCAGATAGTTACCATGAAGATCCATCATATACCAGACTCATGTCTCCTGTTCACAGGCTCCTTGGATTCTGCCTAACCATCAGTAAGCCAGTGACTTGTAGCCACCTTAGTCTTAAGTCTCTTGTATCTGGAGGAATGTGGTTTTATAGTATACTAGGCTGTCTCTTTCTCTGAGTAGGAAAAGTTAGATGAAGTTGGGTTAGCATTGATGAGAAAATTGGATAGTACATTTGGGTGTTATGTGTATGCTTGTATCCTTCACAAAATTTAAATATTGGGCCAGATTAAATTGTAAATTTGTAAAATCTGGAAATTTGTAAAATCTGGAACCAGATTTTACAAATGGTTTAATAATTTTTGTTATCCTGTTGTTTTATGGTGGTTGTTTTTATTTTTCTCATTAAATTGGTGATATAAGACTTAGCCACACCAGTGCTAAAAATAAGATTCATTCTATCTGGATATTGATCTGAGTCTGGTCACTTCTACCTTCCCAGTGATAGTCTTTTTATCCCCAGTTAGGTTAAAAAGAACTATATTTCCAGAGGATAATGACAGCTTGCTGTAGTAAGATACTGCATATTTAATATGTGTTGGAGATAATCAGAGATTGATCACATATAATATATAGGCTTGAGATCCACATGTAATATGTGCCCTTCATGTAGCTGTATATATCTTTAGGACTTCAACACAACTTCATTTCTATGTGTGAATTTCTTTGTATTCCTTATGGATAATTTTGGCTTTTCCTTGTGTATCCTTCTAACTAGGATATTGTCTATTTTAAGGCAATTTGTTTCATTCATGAGCAGTTCTGTTTACTAACATAGAATCTTAAGTATTTTTTCTTAAAGCTTGTTCGAGGTTGTTGGGGTTCTGCTTTCTAGAATATTATTACATAATAATCCCTAAAAGCATTAAAAATATTTGAAACAAGTATATGACAGGTTTTTGTTAATTATTTTGGAGTAGCAATTTTTCATGACAGTGGTTTTCTTCAACAGCTTTTTTTTTTTTTTGGAATGTTTTTAGGGAACAATGTTACAAGCCATTGAAAGATACATGAAGCAGGCCATTGTGGATAAAGTCTCCAGCGTATCCAGTTCAGCACTGGTATCTTCCTTAGTAAGTGAGCAGGCAGCTTCCTGATGCACTTTCTAATCCCAAAACAAAGTATCTATGGTTCTATCATGAGAGAAATTCTAAAAAATATGTATTACTGTATTCAACTGTGTTTTATTTATATGAGCCTTGAACAGTTAAAATAAGCAATAAAAATATGGAAATTTCCTGTTTAGAAGGTTTGGGGAACTAGAAAAGTTGTACATATGATAAATGGAGGCAGGTAAAATGAGAAAAGGATGGGAAATATGTGAGGTTATTGTGTTTTCACAACTTTTCCTATGACCTTCTACCTCTTTCTTCTTTGTTGTGACCTTTCCCTGGTTCCCTGTGTCTGTATATGTCCTTTAATCTAAAGTCTCCTGTTGCACTTCTGTATTTCCTCCCAGGAAGTAGGCTTTGTTTTAGTAATAACTTTTCTTTCCCTCTTTCTTATTTATTTTATTTATTTTTAGTTTTCTCCCCTTTTCATCAAAACATTTTTTCCACTAAAAACAGCACTGAATTTGATTGTTATTAGTTAAAAATATGTGAATGTATAACTGGGACACACACACACACACACACACACACACACACTGTGTGACTATATTAGAGCATTGAATCACACACACACACACAGTGTGACTATATTAGAGCATTGAATCACACACACACACACACACACACACACACACACACACACACACACACACACACACACACACACACACACACACACACACACACACACACACACACACACACACACACACACACACACACACACACACACACACACACACACACACACACACACACACACACACACACACACACACACACTGACTATATTAGAGCATTGAATCTCAAAGTTCCCAATTCTGAAATGCTGTTGATTTGATTTTACTGCAGGAAGTGTATTCAACAGCGTCTTTCTTGGGTAGTTTTCTGTCAAGTAAAACTCAACATAATTGAAGCATTGTGCTGTTTGGAGCTTCCTGTTCTTCCTTTTCTCATTATTTCCTTTTATACCACACTTCATTACTTCCTTTACAGCATTCATTTCTCCAGGAATAGAGACTTAAATTAGACTTACGAATCTATAATTTTTTTTAATCTTAGAAAATGTGTCAGTAATTTTGCAAGAATATTGACTCATATAAGTAAACTTCTGTTTGTGATCTATTCTCATGTTTTTCTGGGTTTAGCATATGATGAAGATAAGCTATGATGTGGTTAAACGTTGGATAAATGAAGCCCAAGAAGCTGCCTCAAGTGACAATATTATGGTCCAGGTACTGTTATTGAATGTCTCAGGGTCACCTTTCTTTAAGGGCAGTGTACTATGTAGAATATTAATGTATAATACTGGGCAATTCTCCAGCATTCAAGGCCAATTATTTGGCATATTAAACAACCTGTTAGTGCATATTTTAAAAGGTTTCTCACTAATTATGATTACTTTAAAGGGCCTTCATGTGTTCAATAGAAGTTAGATGTCCTCCTTTAGGAATGCTTGAGAACGATTTTATGTTGAATAGTAGACAAAAGCTTACTCCAAAGTTACTTTACAGTGCATTGCAGTCTTTGATTTGAAGAGCAATTTATATATATAAAAAAAGATGTTCAATTCAAAATTTCTCTAGCCTTGACTATAGATATTGTAAAACTCTTCCAATTCTTTACATTTGTAAAGAACAAATTTTATGAAACTTTTAAATCATTTCATCCAAATATCTGCTTATAATATTTATTAGGCTGTTTTTTTACTGTAAGGGAAACTTTTTTTTTTTTTTTAGGTATTGGGTTTGAACTCAGTGCCTGTGCTTACTAAGAAGGTCCTTTTACTACAGCATATTCTTAGATCCTTCTTTTGAAACAAGGTCTCTGTATAGACCCCAAACTTGGCGTCGAACTTGGTCTGTATCATAGACTGGCCTAGAATGTACGAACCACCTCCCTTTTAGTGTAGGGAAGAGATTCCTAAGTTCTAGCCTTTGTAGTGTAGCCATTACCGGTGTATACCACTACGCCTGGTGCAGGTTAATTTTTCTTTATTTTTTTATTTTTATTTTTTATTTTTTTTTGGGGGGGGGGTCCGGTCATGGGGCCTGAACTCTGGGCCTGGGTGCTGTCCCTCAGCTCTTCAGCTCAAGGCTAGCGCTCTACCACTTGAGTCACAGTGCCACTTCCAGCTTTTTTCTTTTTGCTTATATGGTGCTGAGGAATCGAACCCAGGGCCTCATGCATGCAAGGCAAGCGCTCTACCACTGAGCCATCTTCCCAGCCCCTTCTTTATTTTTTTAGAAGTACTATGTCTTGAACTCTACCTCACTGTAGGGCAGCACCTGTAAGGCTGGTGCCCTACCATTTGAGTCAAGCCTCCATCCCCTTTTTGCCTTGGTTATTTTTGAGGTACCATCTTACTTTTTGTTCAGGCTAGTTGAGGCTGCAGAACTCCTATTTGTACTTTCCCATGTCACTGAAGATGACAGATGTGATACTGTGCTCAGGCCTCATGTTTCCCCTGTACCTGGGGTAATAGATCACTTTGCCTCGTCACTTAGTAAGATAGAGTCTTGTAAACTTTTCTGCCTTGGCTAGCCTCAAGATGTGATCTGATCTTCACCTTCAAGTATCTGGGAATACAGGCTTGAGCCACCCTACCTTGCTCAGGCTATAGTAACTGGCAGTTGTATCTAAAATATGTATTTGAGAAGGTAGGCCTTTTCAATGTTTACAGTTTCTTCTGTTAGCACATTTAATTATGTGGAAACTCAGTATATTTCCCTAGGGAGTTCTCACTTTCCTAACTCTAAACTTGTGTTTTTATATAAAGCATCATGACAGTGATACTTCTTTAGCCTATTTTAGGTGATTAATCCTTTGCTAAAGTGGCCATAGATGATCTATAGCTAATAAAGAGATTTGTAACTAGGTGTCATGGCATATACTTGTAGTCCCAGCATTGCAGCAGAAGGATCACTTTAGCCCGTGATCTTGAGACCAGTCTGGGCAACATAGCAATAGCCTGTTTGAAAATAAATAAATACAAGTCAGTCAGTCAGTAACACTGATAAAGCCTTGGGCCTGAGAATATGTAGGTCAATGTTGAATCTTCAAAGCCATTTTTTAGGTTGTATGTTACTTACTTTGTACTAGTTCAGTCTCAATTTACAACTTCTGGGGTGAATTAGAAATCTTATTCTTGCCTAGGTTGAGTTCAATATGAAAAAGATATGCTGTTTGAGTATATTTGACTTGGATATAATTTTATTAGAAATCTTCTATCCAATTCAATGTAATTCTATTTTCATATAATTGTTTGTCTTCTTTCTAATCTGTATACAATACTTTTTTTCCTTGTTCTTTAGTACCATGCATTGGGAGTACTTTATCACCTTAGGAAGAATGATCGTCTTGCTGTTTCCAAGATGTTAAATAAGTTTACCAAATCTGGTCTCAAATCACAGTTTGCTTACTGCATGCTGATCCGAATTGCTAGTCGCTTACTAAAAGAAACTGAGGATGGGTAAGTGTTCCAAACCTAATTTATTTTACATTTGCAAGTTTGTATCTTTTAGGGTTTATTTCCTTTATGAATATCTTTGGGCAGTACTGACATTACAGACAAATTTGGTGTTTTTTTTTTTGTTTTGTTTTTTGTTTTTGGGTCCGGTCGTGGGGCCTGAACTCTGGGCCTGGGCACTGTCCCTCAGCTCTTCAGCTCAAGGCTAGCACTCTACCACTTGAGTCACAGCGCCACTTCCGGCTTTTTTCTTTTTGCTTATGTGGTGCTGAGGAATTGAACCCAGAGCCTCAGGCATGCAAGGCAAGCGCTCTACCACTGAGCCACCTTCCTAGCCCCACTAAATTTGGTGTTTTTAAAATTAAAAACAACTATAGAAGTCTGGCACAGTGACTTAGGCCTGTAATCCTAGCTACTTGGGTTAGCTGAGGGCAGAGACAGGGTGGGAGGGGGGGATAGAAAGGCCCTTAAAAGTTACCAAGGGAAAAATGACACATTTGATTCAGGAAAACAAAAATAAGAATCATGGTTGCTATTGTTTGAATATGGTTTGAGTATGTTTCCTAAGGGTTCAAGGATTACAACTTTTAATCCCTATTGTGAGATCTTAAGAAGATAGGAACTTTATCCAATTCTAGAGTCTTGAGTTGATGGTGTTTAGGCTTAGATAAAGTCTTCAGATTAAAGTTTCGTGGTTGAATATTGCTGGTGAGAGACCAGGTATTGCATTTATATATGCATGTACTTATTTCTTGCCATGTGAAATCCTATAATGCTTTGGGAGTCTTTCAGAAAGGCTATCACTAAGTGTAAGTAAATCTTGAACTGTTAAAACAGGGAGCTGAATAGCCCCCCCCCCTTTTTTTTTGCAAAATTTTTATTGTGATTAAATGATTACGTAATTTCACAAATTTCACAGTATTGTGGGATAATGATGCTTAGTTAAAGTCATAAAAACATTCTAACCTTCATGGGGCAAATTGTCTATCATGGTCTATAAAGTTTATGAGTTCTATGGGCTTTGACTGTACAGTTATTTCTTCCACATTGATGATATGTACATTCCTTTCCTTTTGCATAGTGTCAGCTGTTCCCTCTTTCCCACTCATTCCCTCCCACCCTCCCATCACTGCCATTGAGTTGCTTAGTTTGTTTTGATCAATGTCCAGTGCAGCTGATGGGTCCTACTGTTGTATGTTTTCTCCTGTTTCTCTTTAGTTCTGTGTCTTCCTTCTAGTTTCCCTTCAATGTGCACATATATAGCATGTATGTGATCAGCAGCTTGGGCTAATTTAGTAATGATTTGATCAGATGAGTGGAGGTCCTTTGTTTCTCGAGTCTTGTTTACTTTGTCATATCACCTTATGTTTTGGATTTAACATCCACTTATCTCCGCTCTTGGCTTACCTCATTCAACATGATTTGTTCTAGTTCCATCCATTTCCCTGTGAATGCCATTATTTTGTCCTTTGTAATGGCTGCATAATATTCCATTGTATATAGATACCACCGCTTTTGGATCCATTCATCTGTAGTGGGGCATCTGGGTGGTTTCCACTTCCTGGCTATTGTGAACAGTGCTGCAATAAACATGGAGGTGCATGTGTCCTTGTATGCTGTAAACCCCTGTTCTTTATAAAATACTCAGCTTCAGGTATTTTGTTACAGCAATGAAAAGCAGATCGATGGTTGGATTCTTATCAGAAAAATAGATAGTAATAAATATCTTAAAATTGTTGCAGTAAAAATCTATCAATCTGTGTTCTACAATCTTATCAAATTATTCCTCTGAGTTGAAGTGAAGATATTTTCACCAGGAAACAAATCTACAAGGGTTTAAGTTAATCATGTTTATATTATAAAAGTTGCTAAAGTTTTTCAGGCTAAAAAGGAATGAGGGTAGATAGTGCTTGGATTTCAAGGCATATTAAGCAAAAGAAAACATAGTAAGAGATGGAAAATGAAAGAATGGTGAATATGTAAATAAATAAGGTGATCATATAGATTTAAAAAATTGAAAATATGTAGGTAAACGAAAAAGCCATAGGAAAATTTGTAAGCGTACAAAATTTTAACAGTAAATAATATATAGGAAACAAGGATCTACAACCACAAAGAAATGAATCATTGTGATGGTGAATGATAGAGTGCAAAGAGTAAAGTTTACAGTGTTTCTTTAGTTGGCAAGTTGATTGATATAAAATTCTAAAAATGAATTGCAGCTAAATTCTTCATTTGGTGCTTTTGTCTTAATAGCTACTGTTTTTTTTTCCTTTCCTAGGGTCTTCATCTGAATATGCATAGTTCAGTTACCAACAAATACATTTTTTCTGAGTTTAAAATTGATTTTGAGACCCATCCTTTTTGTGGTTTCCTGATCTCCAGAATTTCTATCCTGAGGTTTTAGTCACTCTCCCAGTCTCAAACTTTGTGTGATCTTGTCCAGTAAATGCTGAAACTTTCAAACATTTTATATCAGAAGTTTTGAAAGATTCTGATGAGAATATCCAGAAATACACAAATTTCATTCCATATAGCTTCATCTTTCAGTCATCAACTGCCTTCTAGTTTTTATTTACTACTCACTAGGTACTTTCAAATACTGTAGATTTTCTTTGTTGTTTTTTAAACTAATGATGTAATTTTTATTTGTAGAGGATTAGTATAACAGGCTATACCACCTCTAGAGGGAAGCAAGAAACTCTAATTAAATGATTTTAAATATAGTATCTTAATCTCTATTAACATTTAAAAAATATATATGTTAATTTTTAACTGGTTATAATATTTATCCTTGAGCTTTTAATATTTATCCTATTCAGTGTACAGTATCATGTAATAGTATACTACTTCATGAATAATATAAACAATTTTAAGTACATATTCCTATTTTTCTCCTTCATGCCCTTTCTACTACTGTCATATATTGATCTTTCAGCCAGAGGTTTATACCTGCACCTGGAGGCTATCTGCATTCTTTATCATAACTATAGGCCTGTATTCAGTCTCTTGGGTGTTGGCTTATATATATCAGGGTTGGCAATAGTTTGTTGAGTTTTCTTCTTTTGTTATATCTCTTTTATCTCTTTTTCTTAACTGCACATTTGTTTTTAAGATCTCATTTGACAGATAGCATAGATAGCATTAGTTATATCTGTAAAGTTCCTTTGCCACGTTGTAACATAACATATTCAGTTCTAGGGTTGAAGGCATTGTCATCTCCTTTTGACAAGAGGGAGTGGATTCTTTCTCCACAAGTAAAGTAATTGAGATGGATGATTTACTGGATGAACTTTATAACAGATTAGAGAAGGCTTGATACCAGAGCATACAAGTTAGAATTAGTGAATTTGAAGGTAGAATAGGAAAAATAGATTAAAACATGGCCTCACAGATAATATCAAGTGGCCTAAAATGTACATAATTAGAATCTAGAAGTAAAGGTGGGAGAAAAGGGTAAAAATTATGAAAAAATAATGATCAAATATTTCCGTATGGTTTTATTTTAGAAGTACAGTTTTCCTGGCATATGAAATTCAACAGAGTAGGCCAAGTGAGGTAATTTGTAACTGTAGTATCATCTACTTGGGAGGTGGAGATTATGAGGATCAACGTTCAGGGCTAGCTCCAGCAAAATTTTAGTAAGACCCATCTCAACAAATACACTGTGTGTGGTGAAATTTGCTGTGATTCCCAGCTCTGCAGAGGCTGTAGATAGGAAGAGAGTGGCTTAGGTGGTAGAATGCCTGCCTAGCAAGCATAAGGCCCTGAGTTCAAAACTCAGTAGTGCAAAAAGTTTAAAAAAAAAGAGAGAATAGGTTATACCTCATTTAAAGAATAAAAGAGAAAATCTTAATGTTTAAGGGATACAAAATCATTGATAAATTCAATAGTAGTTTATAAATAAAAATCACTTTATAACGACATGATGGCACATGCCCAATTCTAGTACTTTGGAAAAGGGCAGGAGGATTTTGAGTTAAGACCAGCCTGGACTACATAACAAGACCCTAAGTCAAAAAGCAAAACAACCTCTACAAACCAGGACTGGAAGAGAGTATTGTTATTGCAGTAAGTGTACAAAAATCCTCCAATATACTTGAAAGGCTTTTCCTTGAAATCAGAATGAGAGAAGGATGCCTGTTATTTCTGTTTTTTAAGTAGCATTTTACTAGAAATTCCTTTTGGTTGAATTGTGGAGAAAAATAGAATATTGAAAGCATTGGAAGGAAGACAGAACACTGTCTTTGTAGATAACATGTTTGAATAAAGAAAAAAGATTCAGAATAATCCATATATTTATTAGAATTAAAATGAATTTACCAGGGTTGTTAGATAGTTAGTCTCCAAAACATTTTGTTTTTCCAATAATCAACTGATGAGCTAAAAGTTTGAAAAGTTATTATTTATGATTATAATTAAATCAGGAATAAATCTAGTAAAGATTATATGTGTTACTACATATTATTTATTTAAAGTATGACCTGAATAAATGGAAATACGTATCATGTTCTTAGTATTGAAAGATGTCACATCCTAAATTGATCTGTGGATTCTATGACCTCTCTAATCAGCAATCTCAGTCAGCTTCCTGAAAATACCAAACAGAAATGCACACACTGTGTAATATGATATGTAGAAAAGGCTTAGAAAACTGTTACTTATAATAGCCTGAGTTGTAAGTACTCCAAAATTCTATCAGTGCTTGAATCAAAAAAATAAATGCCTTTAGTCAGATGCTTGTAGTTAATGCCGGTACTTACTTCCTACTCAAAAGGCTGAGATCCAGAGAATAGTTCTGGAGACTAAAATGTCCAAGAACCTGTTACCAGCATCTGGCAAGGGCTTTTGTTTTTTGTCATAACAATGTTAAAGCCATCACATGATGAGAAACGATGCGCTTTTTTAACAAAATCTTTTTCATTCCTTTGATAACAACCTTCATCCAGCCATGCATGTAGTTCAGCATTAGTCTTCAGTTGCCAACTCATAAATTTTGAGGAACACATTGAAACTACAGCAGAAATGGAAACTAAAGCTTTCAAAATGTTCACTTAAAAAGTAGAACAAAAACATTTGATTGCAAGTTGTTAAGGAAAAAACTAATTTTAGTGAAGTGTATAATTAGAAAACAAAAAATAAATTGGTTGGAAGTAAGTATAATGTATTAGATATCCCTGGCTGTGTGACGAAATGGCTTTCAAACTTAGCCATTTCTTTATTTCTTACTGTATTTATTTTTTTAAGTCTTTTTCAAATTATTATTTTTTGTAATTAATAAAGGAGGTGTACAGAAGGGTTACAGTAACATGAGTCAGCTAATGAGTACATTTCTTTTCATACAGCGTCTTCCCTTCCTTCACTCTCTCAAACTTAGCCATTTCTAAGAAACATTGGTATTTCACAGTGGTTGTGTTCAGGTATCTGAAAGGGGTTTAGCAGTCTGGTTCTGGTTTTGAGTCCCTTGTGAGTTTGCAATCAAGTTGTTGGCCATGTCTGCAGTCATATAGGACTAGAGGGTCTACTACAGATTTTATTCACAGTCATTGGCAAGCCTTGATTTTCTCCTGGCTGTTGGCCAAATGCTTCAGTTTTTCACTTTGAGAGTCTTTCTTAAGGCTGTCTGAATGTCCATGTAGCCTAGCAACTGCCTTCTCTTATAAGCAAATGAATCTAGAGAGAAAACCTGACATGGAAACCTCATGGGTATTTTGCAACCTAATCTTTGATGAGCACAATGTCACTTCTCATGTATTCTCTTGATCACACTGAACAACCCTGTATCATGTGAGAAGGGATCTACACAGGGTGTGAATATCTAGAAATTGAGGCATGAGAGTCTGGCTAGCACATAAAATATATCATTTGTCATAACAAATATAAGTGGAGTTGCCTATTTTAAAAAGCCTCAGATTAAAAAGAAGCAAATGACAGGGAAACATTTAATATAAATATATCAGAGCTGGAGACTTGGTTCAAAGAGTAGAGCTTTTGCAGGGCCCTGAGTTCAGACCCCCAGTACCTCATAAAAAGGCGTGTTTACATTTTATATGTGTATTTAAATATATGTGTATGTATGTATATGTTTCTTACATACATACATATACCAGAAGTATATGTTAGTTATATCTTCATAAAGAACTATAGTGTGATCATATCACTATATGCCAGAATAGGAATCAGGATATAGTGCTATAAAAAAAGACAAGATAAGATTTTGTATTTTGACAGAAATAATGGTCTAAAAATAAAAACTTGCATACACTTCACTGTAGATTCAAAATATGTAGAGCAAAATCTTAAATACAAGAAATTAAAGTATCTCTTAGAAACTGACAAATTTAAGAATGTCAGACTAGTTGATCACTGAAGACAAAATTAACCTCAGACCCTGTGTTCAAATCGAGTATGAAATACTGAGTACTCAATAGTTTTAAATTGAGAAAGATCATGTAATATAGAAAATTAGTAAAACTTATGCTTGTATGTACATCATGTATATTTATTATATATGTATAATTACTTTGAAAAACTCACACAGGGTCATATATATCAGGAAATAGCACATTTGTCGTACCCCAAAGGTGCTTTATGTATCATTCTACCTGATCATAACTATGCCCCCTGAAGAAACTGCTACCATGACTATATGGTAGTCAGTTCTTTACTTTATTGTTGTTTTTTTGTTGATGTTGGTGGTGGTGGTTGTAAGGTTTGAACTCAGGGCTTGGATGCTGGTCCTGAACTCTTTGCTCAAAGCTAGTGTGCTACCACTTTGAGCCATAGCTCCACTTCTGGTTTTCTGGTGGTTAATTGGAGATAAGTCTCACTGAGAGACTGTTCAGTCTGGTCTGGCTTCGAATCATGATCCTCAGATCTCAGTCTCCTGAATAGCTAGGATTATAGGCATGAGCCACTGGTATGGCTTAATCTTTTGCTGGTCTTTAGAATTTCATTCCTGTATATGCATCTCTAAACAGAAAAAGTTTAGTTTTACCTTGTTTGGAACATTCTATCAATACAATCATGCTATATTTTGTTTGTTTATTGATTTATTCATTTATCCATTCATTCTTGATACTTTTGCCCCTGTTCCACTTTTTGTTGTTTATGGCTGGCACACTACTTGAGCCACACCTTCACTAATGGCTTTTTGCTTGTTAATTGGAAGTAAGAGTCTCTGAGATTTGTCTGCCTGGGCTGGCTCCGAACTCAGGTATCAGCCTCCTAAGTAGCCAGGATTATAAGTATGAGCCACCAGTGCCTGGCTGTGTATGTGTGTATTTCCACTTAGTATTTTGCTATAAGAGTTACGTTGGTTTTATACTCTAATACATTTAAACAATATACCTGAGACTAAATAACTTATAAATAGAGATGTTTGCTCAGTTCTAGAAGTTGGGAAGTCAAGAGTATGTTGCTGGCATCTGCACAGGCCTTGGTGAGGGTCTTTCTTCTGCCTCATAACCTGGTGGAAAGGATCACATGATAAATCACAGCAATGGGCTGGGAAGGTAGCTCAGTGGTAGAGTGCTTGCCTTGCATGCATGAGGCCCTGGGTTCGATTCCTCAGCACCACGTAAGCAAAAAGAAAAAAGTCGGAAGTGGTGCTGTGGCTCAAGTGGTAGAACGCTAGCCTTGAGCTGAAGAGCTGAGGGACAGCGCCCAGGCCCAAAGTTCAGGCCCCACAACCGGACTGATAAATTGCAGCAAGAATGTTACTTTAGATATCTCTTCTGATGATAAAGTTACTAATGCCATCATAAGTCACATTCCCTCTTCTAGATTAAATCTCCCAATACATGAACTCTTGGGGAACACATTCATAACACAGTAATTACCATTTTGTGTGTGTGTGTGTGTAACTGTTAGATCATTGGATATACATTTCTTCACTTCATATGTAATGTCACACTTTGTTTTTTCCAAAGTGATTGTATCAGTTTACATTCCAGCTAATAGTGTGAGAATGCTTAAGGTCAACTGTTTATATTGTCAAAACTAAAAGTTTTCTTTTTTTAAAAAAATATTTTTTTTATTGTAAAGATACTGTACAGAGAGGTTACAGTTACATGAGCAAGGTAATGAGTCCATTTTCTATCAAGCATTGTTACCCCCTCCTTTGTTTTTCTTCTACCATCCCTTTCCTCCCCAACTCCTCCCTCTACTCTCCCACCCATCCCCACCCCACAAAGTTGTAAAGTTCGTTTTCAACATAGTGTCTTGTACATCTCATTGTTACAATGTGTCATCCTTTATCCTTATTTCAGCTTCCCTTCCCCTCCCCAAATAAGAAAAATGTATATACAAGATGCAGGACACTGGAATCAAATACAGTGACAACAGGGTTTATACCATGGGGGAAGAACATACAAAGAAACAAAAAAAATTACATAGTACATTGTAAGTACATTAAAAACAACAACAAGAAAGATAAAATCTCGTGTCCCTATCTTGGGGTTCATTTTGCCCTAGCATCATGTTATATGGTTATATGTACATAGCTTTTGACCTCTTCTGCTTGTCCTAGACATATACTAGTTATTGCAGATAGGGGAAACCATGGGACCTGTTTTTCTTTGAGTGTGGCTTACTTCACTTAATATAATTTTTTCCAAGTCTTTATATTTCCTAATAAATGGGGCGGTGTCATTCTTTCTGATGGAATTTCAACACACACACACCACACACACACTCTCTCTCTCTCTCTCTCTCTCTCTCTCTCTCTCTCTCTCTCTCTCTCTCTCTCTCTCCTCTCTCTCTCTCTCCTCTCTCTCTCTCTCCTCTCTCTCTCTCTCCTCTCTCTCTCTCTCCTCTCTCTCTCTCTCCTCTCTCTCTCTCTCTCTCTCTCCTCTCTCTCTCTTCTCTCTTTTGGGTCCGGTCATGGGACCTGTACTCTGGACCTGGGTGCTGTCCCTCAGCTCTTCAGCTCAAGGCTAGCGCTCTACCACTTGAGCCACAGTGCCACTTCCAGCTTTTTTCTTTTTGCTTATGTGGTGCTGAAGAATTGAACCCAGGGTCTCAGGCATGCACGGCAAGCGCTTTACCACTGAGCCACCTTCCCAGCCCCTACCACATTTTCTTGATCCATTCATCTACTGAGGGGCATCTGGGTTGGTTCCATATCTTACCTATGGTGAATAAAATTTTTCTAATATTGTATTTTTATTGATATAACTCACTAGATATAAACTTGCCTTTTGAAAGTGTATAGTTCAATGCTTTAGCATTCCCAAAAAGTTATGTCATTATCCCAATTCTAAAACTTTTTCATCATCCCAGAAAGATACCCTCAGCTCATTAACATTCTTCCTTCTCTCTTTGGCCTCTAGAAAACCCATCACTATTTTTTAAAAGCAAGTATTCTAGACATTTCTTTTCCTTTTTTTTTACATTTCTTTCTTTCTTTCTTTTTATTCTGAAAATACTATACAGAGAAGTTATAATTACATGGGCAAGGTAATGAGTGCATTTCTTATCAAGCATTGTTGCCTCCTCCTTTGTTTCCCTTTACCATCCCTTCCCAACCCTCTTACTCCCCACCCCCTTCTGGACATTTTCTTATAAATGGAATCATACCTCATATGGCTTCTTTCACTTAGTATAAGCACATCTGTATTATGGAAGTATCAGCACTTCATCCTTTTGATATCTCATATTTCCATTTATCTGTTCAGGAATATTGGCTATATCTATATTTTTGCCTTTATGAATAATATTAATATGATTAGGGCATATTTTTGTGAACCTTTGTTTTAGTTTGTATGGGCACATAGAATTGTGGGGTCATAATGAAATTTTTTGTTTAATTTTGTGAGGAATTGCCAGATTGTTTTCCAAAGGGAGCTACACCAATTTACATTCCTATTATCAGTTGCATTAGAGCTCTAATCATTCCAAGTCCTCTTTATACTTATCAGTCTTTATTATAATACCTACCCTAGAAAGCCTAAAGAAGTTGTATGAATATCTTTTTATGCGTTTATTAGCCATTTATACATCTTCTTTGGAGAAATGTTCTTCAAAATCTTTGTCCCTTAAAAATTTAGGTTGTTTGTCTTGTTACTTTTGAAGTATAATAGATATAATACCCTTATTAGATGCATAAATTGCAAATATTTGCTCCTGTTCTCCCTGTTGTCTTTTTCTGTTTCTGATTTCTTTTTTGAGGGGGCAGGGGTACTAGGATTTAAATAAAGCATTTTAGAGCTTGTTAGGAAGATGCTTTGCCACTTGAGTCAGCCCTCTATCCCTGTGTTTCTTGATGATGTTCTAGCATAGAAATCTAATTTCTCTCCCCCTTCCTCCTTTGGGTTGTTTGCATTTGGGATGTTTTACCTAAGAAACCCTTGTCTAATCTAATATCACAAGATGTGTTTTCTTCCAAAACAATGTTTTCTTTCACATTTAGGTTTTTGGTCCATTTTGAGATTATATTTTTGAATGTAATATGAGATAGGGATTCAACTTCATTCTTTTGCACATGGGTATTGTTAGGGTTTGGATATGAAATATCCCCTCTTCCCCATATGTTCAAAACTTAGCACTCTTTCTCCTCCCAGGTGGTATTGCTGTTTAGGGAGGGTATGGAAACTTTGGGATATGGAGCCTAGTTGGAGAAAGTAGATAACTGCAGGCATGCATTTCAAAGTTATACTTGGTCCCCAGTCTCTTCTGCGCTGTGTACTTTCTAACTGCCAATCACACATTCTCATTGCCATGATGTTCTGCCCAAGTGCATGGTAGCAAGCAATCATCGACTGAACCCACTGAATTGTTCCTGTCAGTTATATTGTCACAGCGATGCTGAGTAATATAGATGTCCATTTGTTTTCAGAAAGACTTGTCCTGTAAATTTCTTTAGCATCCTTGTCAAATCATGGTTTTACTTTGTAATTCCCTAATTGTTAATGATTTTTTTGATAACTTATTTTGGGTTTAATATCCACTTGGATATTCATTCATACCTGTTTGAGTCTTTGGCCAGTTTTGTTTTGTTTCTTTTTTGACTTATCTGCTTTATTCTCAGTGCAACCTAGGAATTCTTCATGTATTTTAGTTGTGTTTTGAGCCCATTGCTAATTGTATGTATTAGATTTAGTTTGTTCTACACTTTTTCTCTGTGTTTTGACTAATGGAACGTCTTAAATGTAAGACAGTCAATTATTTTGTTTGTTTTTGTTTTATCACTCATGGGGCCTGAACTCTGGGCCTGGGTGCTGTCTCTGAGCTCTTCAACTCAAGGCTAGTGCTGTACTACTTGAGCCACAGCACCACTTCCAGCCTTTTCTGTTTATGTGGTTCTGGGGAATTGAACCCAGGGCCTCATGCATGTGGCAAGCACTCTACCACTGAGCCACCTTCCCAGCCCAAGACAGTCAAATTTGTCAGTCTTTTTACTGAAGGAATACTGTTTTTTTCAGTATTGGGTATTGAACTCAGGGCCTTGCACATGTTTGGTAAGTGTTCTACTACTTAGCTTCATCCCCCACCCTTAGTTTTTTTGAGACAGGGTTTCACTTAGTAGCTTAGGCTTGCCTTAAACTCCTTGTGCCTTTTCCTGGCCTTTTCCTCTTATGTCCATTTCTCAAGTGCTGGGATTATAAGCGTATGCCACACAATTTGAAAGTGTTTTTGTTCCCTTGCGCAAAAATAAGTTCTTACCCAAAGTTTACAAATACATCTTCTGTAACTATTTGCTTCAAGTATTTTTTCAGTTTTCCTGTTTGAGGTCAATAATGTAACTGAAATTATTTTTCCAATGTGATATAAAATAGCAGTTTAATTTATTTTCCCCATATGAATACCAGAGTCTCAGCCCCATTTGTTGAAAGTATATGATCAGATGTCCTCATATGAATTGGTCTATTTTTGGATTCCTCTTTCTCAATGCTGTGTCTGTCCCTGAGCTAGCAACAGCCAACTTTATAATAGTGTAGATAGGCATTGTTAACAGTTTTTTTGAGGTATAACTTACAAGTGATAAAATTCATTCACTGAAAGTGTACAGTTGTATTAGTTTTAGTAAGTATCTAGAGTTATGCAACCATTACTATAATGTATTTTTAGAACATCTCATAAAGTTCCTTATTCTCATACCTATTAATTCCCATTAACACTCATAGCCTTATGCAACCACTTAGCTGCCTTTTGAGTATAAATTTTGCCTGTGTGAACATTTCATGTAAATAGAAATAAAGCTACACTTCACTTAGCATGCATTTAAAATCACTGTATTATAATATTGCATCCATACTTTATTCCAGACTGAATAATTTTCTATGGTGTGAATAAATTAAATTTTGTTTATTTGTTCATTGGTTATTGGCCATTTGGGTCAGCTCTCTTTCTATTATTAATAATACTGCTATGAACAGCCAAGAAAAAAGCTTTGTGTGGACATACATATTCGTTTGGGAAAATTCCCATGAATGGAATAACTGAGTTAGATTACAATTAACTTTTAAAGAAATTGACAAGCTGTTTTCCAAACTAGCCATACAATTTTATATTTTATATGAGAATACCAATTTTCATTATCTTCAACTTGTGATACTCCCTGGTGGTATCTTTAAAACAAAAAAACAAAATCAGCTAATTCTGATTGGGTGCTTGTGATTAACACATAATTCTAGACATTCAGCAGGCTGAGAATGGGAGAATCACAGTCAAGGCCAACCCAGACAGAAAAGTGTATGAGACCTCCTTCTCAATGCAAAGCTAGGCACACATCTGTTATCCCTAAACTACATGGGAAGCAGAGATAGGAGGATTGCAGTTCCAGGCCAGCCTAAGCAAAAAACAAGCTGGATGAGATCTGCTGCACCTGTGATCTCAGCAGTGACAAGAAGTCTAGAATAGGTGAAACAAGTTCTAACTATACTACAGGGCAGGAAGTGAGGTCCTATCTGGAAAATAATTAACAAAAAGCAAAACTGGAGGCATGTAGAGGATCTGCCTAAAGCTTGAAGCTATGAGTTCAAATCCCAGAACTGTATACACACAATATGTGTGTATATGTATGTGTGTATACTTATTTATTTATATATGTATATAGATTCTAGTGGATATGTAGTAGTAGCTCATTCTGGTTCTAATTTCCTCTTTCTTAATGATAGGCCTTTTTAAAGATACAATTGATAATGAATTTTGTCAGTTGATTTTCTTGCATATTTTAAAATGAATGTAGTTTTTCATCTTTGTGTGATTAATGTTGTATATAACATGAATTGATTTCCTGGCATAAAACCAGCTTTGTATTCATGTAATTAATACCATCACTTCATTGTGAGGCATAGTTATTTTTATATATTACTGATATTTTGTTAAAGATGCTTGTGTCCATATTAAGACCTGTTTTTAGTATAGCTGAAGACTTGTCAGTTTTATATCTTTTCAAAGAACTGAGTTTAGTTAAAGGTGCAGTTCAAGTGGTAGAGAGCCCTGAGTTCAAGTCCCAGTATTACCAAAAATGAAAGAACCAACTTAGTGTTGCAGTGATTTTAAATAAAAATTTCTGTAGTCTGTTAACCTGTGTTACAATCTACTATTTTCTTTCTTCAGCTTGCTGTAAGCTGTTTACTCTTTTCCTATTTTTTTTTTTCCGGTCAGTTGTGGAGCCTGAACTCTGGGCCTAGGAGCTGTCCCTTAGCTCTTTTTTTTTTTTTTTTTTGGGTCAGTCGTGGGCTTTAACTCGGCCTGAGCTCTGTCCCTCAGCTCTTCAGCTCAAGGCGAGTGCTCTACCACTTGAGCTACAGTGCCACTTCCGGTTTTCTGGTGGTTTCTTGGAGATAGGATTCTCACAGTCTTTCCTGCCTGGGCTGGCTTTGACCTGCGATCCTCAGATCTCAGCCTCCTGAGTAGCTAGGATTACAGGCGTGAGCCACCAGCGCCCTGCTCCCTCAGCTCTTTAACTCAAGGCTAGTGCTCTACCACTTGAGCCACAGCACCATTTCTGGCTTTTTCTGCATATGTGGTGCTGAGCAATCAAACCCGGGGCATCAGCATGCAAGGCAAGCACTCTTATCACTGAGTCACCTTCCCAGCCCTCTTTTCCTAATTTTTTTTCTTTTTGGTCAGTCGTGGGGCTTGAACTCTGGGCCTGGGTGCTGTCCTTGAGCTCTTTAGATTAAGGCTAGCACTTTTCTGAGTGGTTTATTGGAGATAAGAGTCTCACTGACTTTCCTGCCCCAGCTGGCTTTGAACCATGATTCCCAGATCTTAGCCTCCTGAGTAGCTAAGATTACAGGCGTGAGACACTGGCAACCGGCTCTTTTCCTAATTTTTAAAATGTTATTATTAAACATTACTGAGACTATCTCTACTTTCTGATATAGGTTTAAAAATTAGAAATTTCTGGCCATTATTTTAGGCAAAATCCTTAAATTTGATTTGTTATATTATTTTTATTCAGTTTCAAATGTTTCATTTCCTATTTGATTTCTTGTGGGTTATTTAGAAGTATGTTATTTAGTCTTAAGTATTAGGGAATTTCCTTGAGTTCTGTTGTTGATTTATATTTCATTCAGATGTGATTTGAGAACATGCTTTGTATGATTCTTAAAAGAGAAGACAGATTTGTTTTATAACCTGGTACATATCCTTGGGAATGGCCCAGATGCATATGGAACAGATGTATATTTTACAGTTAGTCTTTTTAAGTTGAATTGTTTGATGGTGTTGATCCTTGGTGATTTTCTGTCTAGTTTTTAGTTTTTATCAGTTATTGAGTGAATATAGACAACTTTAACCATTATTTTTAAGTGATCTTTACTTTTGTCAATTTATTCATATATTTTGGGTTCTGTTGTATGTGTGTGTGTATTTATCATTGTTTTTTTGTGGGGAGGGTCCGGTTGTGGGGCCTGAACTCTGGGCCTGGGCGCTGTCCCTCAGCTCTTCAGCTCAAGGCTAGCGCTCTACCACTTGAGCCACAGCGCCACTTCCGGCTTTTTTTTTTTTTTTTGCTTATGTGGTGCTGAGGAATCGAACCCAGGGCCTCAGGCATGCAAGGCAAGTGCTCTACCACTGAGCCAACTTCCCAGCCCCTGTATTTATCATTGTTATACCTTCCTTACGTACTTCTTTATCATTGTGAAATGCATGTTTGTGTCAGTATTGTGTAATATTAATATAGCTATTCATATTCTCTCATAGTTATTGTCTGAATGACATATTCTTGTTACATATTTTTATTTATTTTATTTTTTGCTGGACTTGGGAGCTTGAACTCAGGGACTTGGCTCTGTTCCTGAGCTTCTTTTGCTCAAGGCTAGTGCTCTACTACTTGAGCCACAGCACCACTTCTTTTTCTGATAAAAGTCACATCTTTTATCCTGTGTGGTTTACTAGAGAAAAGAGTCTCATGAACTTTCCTTCCCTGGTTGGCTTTGAACTGTGATCCTCAGATCTCAGCTTCCTGTGTAGCTAGGATTACCAGTTGATCCACTATTGCCTGGCCATCTTTTTATTTATTTTTTATTTTTTATTTTTTTTGCCGGTCATGGGGCCTGAACTCTGGGACTGGGTGCTGTCCCTCAGCTCTTCAGCTCAAGGCTAGTGCTCTACCACTGGAGCCACAGCGCCACTTCCAGCTTTTTCTGTTTATGTAGTGCTGAGGAATCAAACCCAGGGCCTCATGCTTGCAAGGCATGCACTCTACTGCTGAGCTACCTTCCCAGCCCCCATCTTTTTATTTTTATTGTACTTATAATTTTGGTTCTAAGTTATGTCTTTTAATAGTTGGATCTTTGTTGTTGTTGTTGTTGTTGATGTGCTTGAACTCAGGGCTTAGGCGTTAACCATGAGATCTCTTCCCTGGCCCCCTTCCCGCCTCCCCCCTCCCCCCCCAAGGCTAGCCCCCAGGGCTAGCACTCTTATCACTTGAGCCACTGATCCATTTCTGCCCTTTTGGTGATTAATTGGAGATAAAAGTCTCAACATCTTCCCTGCTTGGGCTGGCTTCAAACCTCCTCCTTCAAAGTTCAGCCTCCAGAGTAACTAGGATTGTAGGTGTGAGCTACTAGTAGATCTTGGATTTTTTTGTTTGCTTGTTTGTTTTTAAACATTGTTACTCTACATTTTGGTTGAAGTTTTTAGACCATTGACATTTAGTATAATTCTTGATATTATTGGCTTTATCGTGCCATCTGGCTGTTCTTTAAAGTTTTGCTACTGACATTCCTCTCATCCTTTTTTGGGTCTTTTTGTGTTAGCTAAGTATATTTAGTGTTTTATTTTAATCCCTTTCAATATTTCAGCCATTTATTTTAGAAGTTGCTGGAAGGATTATAATATGCATTTGAATTTAGCAAAATTTATTTCAGATTGTTATTAATTCCAGTAAAATACTGAATCTTTTTTTTTTTTTGGTTGGTCATGGGGCTTGAACTCAGGGCCTGAGCCCTGAGCTTTTTCGGTCAAGGCTAGTGCCCTCCTACTTTGAGACACAGTTCCAGTTTTCTGGTGGTTAATTGGAGGTAAGACTTTCATGCCCCGGCTCACTTTCAACTGCGATCCTCAGATCTCTGCCTCCTGAGTAGCTAGGATTACAGGCGTGAGCTACTAGCACCCGGCAAAATATCAAATCTTTATTCTAATGAAGGCTTACTTCCTTTTTCTTCCTGTTTGCTGTTACTCTCATGTATGCTCTATGTATGTGTTGTAAGTCCACTAAAATAATGATGGCTTTATGTAATTTTGTCTTTTAAGATAATTAAAAGAGAAACATATCTGTAGAATATTTTTTGTGAACTGACATATTTACTATTTCAGGTGCTCTGTTTTCCCCTGATTATTCAATGTCATTGTCTCTTAGCTAAAAAGTGATCTTTTAGTGCATTTAGTATTGAACTCATTCTTTGCTTATGTAGGAATATGCTTATTAGCCTTCATTCTGAGAAGAGAGCTTTGTTGGATACAGTAGTCTTCTCTTTTGCTTTTAGTATTTTGTTCTTGTTTCATGTGGCATCTCTGCTACAAATTGTACTGTTTTTTCTTTAAATAGTGTGATGTAATGTTATGTTGTTGCTGTCAGGATTTACCCTTTTGTTTTATATTCAGCAGTTTGATATGGTGTATCTATGTATTTATCCTGCTTGAGATTTATTTATCCTGTTGAGCTCAAGAGGTTCAACAAATTTATGTGGAGATTTATAGTTTTCATCAAGTTCGGGAGGTTTCAGTTGTTTCTTTAGATCTTTCACTCTTTTGTCTCTTTGCTTTCCTTCTAGGATTCATAAGCAACTCTAGGATTCATAAGCAACTCAAGTTGATACTCTTGTTCAACTCTCTATTCATCTTTTCCTTTTATTTTTTTCACTTATTCTTCTTGATCTTTATATGTCAGGTATATATTTATTTCAGATAAAGCCCGTCTTCAGTTTTGCTGATTCTTTTATTTGTGAGTGCAAATCTGCTATTGTACCTCCCTCATTAATTTTTCATTCCATCATACTTTTCAAGTCAAAACCTTTATGCAGTTTCTTTAAAAATATCATATCTCTTTTTTGATATTTTCTCTTTGGTGGAACATTATGATTTCGCTTTTATTCAGTACACAAGGTTACCTTCAGTTCTTTGAACGTATTTATTTAGCTGACTGAAATTTTTTGCATAATAAGTCAAACACCTGGGCTTTTGTAGGGATAATGTCTACTGACTTTTGTGGGGGGCCACCGTTCACTGCTTCTTCTTTTGTCTTATAATTATCTATTTTATTTATTTATTTATTTATATGTACATACATACATACATACAGGTCTTGGGGCTTGAATTCAGGGCCTGGGCACTTCTGTTTCTAAGCGTTTTGTGCTCAAAGCTAATGTTCTGCCACTTGAGCCACAGCTTCACTTTTGGTCTTTTGGTGATTAATTGGAAATAATAGTCTCACAGACTTTCCTGCCTGGGCTAGCTTTGAACTACTACCCTCAGATCTCAGCCTCCTAACTAACTAGGATTACAGGCATGTGATACCAGTGCCTGGTTTAATTTTTTGTTGTTAAAGCATGATTATATAGCTTTCTTCCTTTTTATTATTATTGTGATGTATATTTATGATGATTTTATTTTGCTAGTCTGCTGGCTTTCATAACTTCAGTGGTTGAGGCTGCTGTTTTCCAAAACTATAATAGATTTGGGAAGGAGTGGGAATTGGGGTTAGAGGAAGTTACGCATTTAAAAAGCTCACCATTCTTGCCAAGATTAAAGTGTTTTTCTTGAATAAATGCTAACAGGATTGTTACAAGTCTTTGGTTAAGTTCTACATTTCTGGAAAGAATTGCTTTGACAGTTTTTTTCATTGCTTTTTGGAGATGAGAATTTTCAGCAGTCCCTTTTCCACCAGTCCAAAACTGTATCTCATTGTAGCATGCTTTTAGCTATTATGCGTATTGTCTCCTTACTTGATACCTAACCAATGTTTTATATTAACTTGTTGGCAGCCATGAAAGTCCACTCTTTGATTTCATTGAGAGCTGCTTGCGAAATAAACATGAAATGGTGGTTTATGAAGCTGCTTCTGCTATCATCCATCTTCCTAACTGTACTGCCAGAGAGTTGGCACCTGCTGTCTCAGGTTAGTTTGACCAGGTGGCTGCCTTTGTTGATGTTTTTAAGTTTTAATCTCAATAGATCTGCAGAATAGAATAATTCTTTAGAGCTGTTTTTTTAAACCATAGTTCTATATTTATAGTTTTTGTAATCTGATAGTTTATGTGTAATTTTTTTGCATTGTTTTATTTTATGAAGGATTTGTTTCCCTACATAAAAGTTTTGAAATAACTATACTTAGAGGAAAAGTAATATTTAGTGTTTATATTTAGTAATATTTAATGTTCAGAGAGCCCATTTGCTCTCGACCATTAGTATTTCTATCATTTACATTCAAATATTAATGGATATATTAATATGTACAAAAGGAAACTTTTATTAAAGTTTTAAATAGTTGAATAAAAAGAGATTTTTCTATTTTTGATTCATTTTCATATGAGTTTTGATTCTGTGAAATGAATGATTTATTATGGCTCATATGTTCAGCTATGTGATAGATAATGAAATGAACAGTATTCATAGTGATCTTGTTGCTGTTTTAGTTCTTCAACTTTTCTGCAGCTCTCCTAAGCCAGCTTTGAGATATGCAGCTGTAAGGACCTTAAACAAGGTAGGTGTCCTTTTGGTAACCACAAACTTATATCAGTGTTTGAGAACCTTAAATGTGATTCTTTTGGCTTTTCTTCAAGCTTATCATGCATGATTTATGGACTTCTATTAAACCTCATTTTTATTTTTTGCCTTAGGTAAGGCATTTTTACTATTACTCAGTAGAAAATTGTAATTCTGACTTGGAAGCAGTTTGTGTTCAAGAGTTACCCTGTTGGGCCTGGGAAGGTGGCTCAGTGGTGGAGCGCTTGCCTTGCATGCCAGAGGCCCTGAGTTCAATTCCTCAGCACCACATAAGCAAAAAGAAAAAAGCCGGAAATGGCGCTGTGGCTCAAGTGGTAGAGTGCTAGCCTTGAGCTGAAGAGCTGAGGGACAGCGCCAAGGCCCAAAGTTCAGGCCCCACGACTGGACCCCCCCCCCAAAAAAAAGAGTTACCCTGTTAATTAGCATGGTAGCCATTCACCACAAATGGCTACTTAAATTTAAATAATTAAAATTAAATAACTTCATCCTTAGTCATTGTGATCATACTTCCTGTACACCTAAGCCACATGTGGCTAGTGGTTATCATTGGACAGTGCAGATAATCTACTCATTCTATCATTTATAATTGTATAGCCAGGTATCTCAGAATGCACATGTTTGTGAATTTGGGGAAAGATAATTTGGTGTAATCTCTTTCATATTACTTCCACTGGTCCTGGGCAGCCTTTCACCTTAAAGACATACTGATATTTCTACACAAAACCTATGGCTACCCTTGCAAAGTAGGATAAGTAGACTTACTTTTTCATTAGTTTGCGTTTAATGAGGATGCTTTACAAAGTTGTGAGTTATAGATTCTATAAATAACAGAGACAAGAAACAGGTTCTCCTAGTGACCATGATATTCCAGTGTGACTACAGCTGACTTGTTTAATTACAAGAGTTTTCTAAGTCTTTCTTGAGCAGTATGGTAGCTCTTGTTCTTAGAGGTGCTAACATCTAGCAGAGCAGACAAACATGGACATATGTCCTATAAGGAAGTATCGGCCATATATACATATATATGCCATATATAATAAAAGGCTGATATTATTATAAAGGTAATAAGAACTTAACAAGAGAGATCTGGGCTTGCTATATGGTGGCAGTTGTTCATTTATCAAAGGATATATCTGATGAATCTTACTATGAATTAAAAACATTCTTCCTAAAACAATTACCTTCTTTTACATTTTATCAATACTTTAGTGTTTGAGTCCTCTGTTTGCAAAGCTGGTATTCTATTGCTGAACCCCATCTCCAACCTTTTTTGCACTGGCTATTTTTAAGATTGGGTCTTAACTTCCTACCCAGGCATGCACCTGGCCCATGATCCACCCACTTTCCCCCCATAAAGCTAGGATGATAGGCATGAGCCATTACATCTAGCTATTGGTCAAAAAGAGTTCTCACACTTTTTTTCTTTTTTTGATCCTGGCTAGCCTTGAACTGCTATCCTCTATCTCAGCCTCCCAACTAGCTAGGAGGATTACAAACCAAGAGTCTACCATGCTCATTTGAAATAATTGCTTTTCACTAAACTGCCCCCTTTGTATTGCCACTTTTCTTAATTAAAACTGGGTGTTTACTTTTCTTAATTAAAACTGGGTGTTTACTTTTTTTTTCCCTTGTCCTTTCACAAGGTGGCAATGAAGCATCCCTCTGCTGTTACTGCCTGCAACCTGGATTTAGAAAATTTAATCACAGACTCAAACAGAAGCATTGCTACCCTAGCCATTACTACTCTCCTTAAAACTGGAAGCGAGAGCAGTGTGGACAGGCTCATGAAGCAGATATCTTCTTTTGTGTCTGAAATCTCAGATGAGTTTAAGGTGAGAGTTTAAAGATGGTCATGTTTTCTGCCCATGTGTGGTTTGTGTGTGTGTTTTTTAACAGTGTCTTTTGAGGAATAGAGGTTTCTAATTTTTATGAGGTCTTAATTTATCAATTTTCTCTTTTCATAGTTATTGCTATATGCTCTCTAAGTAACTCTTGTCAACCTCCAAGTCATAAAGGTAGCTTTTATCTTTCTCATGTTTTATTCAAAATGCTTTATGATTTTAGTTTTTACATTTTGACTCAAGTTAATGTGTGTGATATGTTCAATGTTTTTCTATATGAATACTGATACTTCAAGGGTAATTTGTTGAAAATACTTTGTCTCCCCTTTAGTATGCTGTGACATCTTTTTATGTATAGCAAATAACCAAATGATATTTTCTACTAATGTATAAAATATATTTATTTTTCCATATTAACTTGGTATCAAGTGACCTTGCTGAGTTCTTTTATTGGTTCTAATTATTGTAATGCACATTCCTTAGGTTTATCCATATAAATATTCATGTCTTCTGTGAATGGAGACAGTTTTACTTTTTAAATGTCTTGCCTTTCTTTCCTCTTGCCTTATTATTGAATAGAACAGTATTGAATAGAACTGGTGAGGATGTGGTAGAAATGATCAAAGAACACAGTTTCTGTTAAGAAAAGGAAAATAGAAGGACTGTTGTTTGTTCTTACTTAATACTCAGCCATGTGACGGGATAGACCATATTACTCAGTGCTTAGTATACTCTTAGATGTGTGTGTGCGTGTGTGCGTGTGTGCATGCATGTGAGTGCGCACGCGCATGCACGCACGCATGTGTGAGCTGGCTAGTCCTGGGGCTTGAACTCTGGTTTTGTGCACTGTCCCTAAGCTTTTTGCTCAAGGGTAGTGCTTTACCATTGAGCCACAGCTCCAAGGTAAGTCTTACAGACTTTCTTGTCCTGGCTGGCTTTGAACCACAATTCTCAGATCTCAGCCTGCCAAGTAGCTAATTATAGGGCTGAACCACCGATGTTCAGCCACTCCTAGATTTTAGAAAACAAACTTACCTTGCATATGCAAATTAACATTTTGAATCTTTGGGAAACCTTGAGGGATTATGAAGTTGTTTTAATAGCCATTTGTCAAACAGAATGGCATAGTAAAGAAAGTAGGTAAAATAACTTAGGTAAAAGGAGGTTTTAGAACAACTGGCAAACCTTTCTTTAAAAAGGACTTTAAAATACTTATTTTAAGCTTCTGGGCCTCTCCATTATCTGTTGCCTGTTCTTATTTTGTGTGTGTGTGGGGAGAAAGGTTGTTTGTTTGTCTGTGCAGTATGCATGGGGGTCTCATTCTTGCCCTACCACTGGAACACCTTTTTAATTATTATTTTTATTATTTTTTCTTTTTTTCCCCCCAGGTACAGTCTTCTGTTTTGCTTGAGTACTTTGAGACTGTATGTGATCCTCCTAATTATGCTTTTCTTGTAGCAGGGGTAACAGGTACTTACTACCATAACCAGACTTTTTATTGAGATAGGGCCCTCACTAACCTTTTTGCCTAGACTAGCCTCAAAATGTGATCTTATCATCTCTGCCTCCCAAGTAGATGGGATTATAAACATGAGCCATGATTCTAGACCTGTTTTTGTTATTTTCTTTACAACTCTTTAAAAAGTTAAAACCATCTATGGTTTATACCATCTCTGATACAAAAGATAGAATGCAAGCTCAGCATAGAGTAGTTCATGCCTGTAATCCCAGCGCTCAGGAGTCTTAAGGCAGGAGGATCATAAGTTTGAGGCCAGCCTAGCTATCAAGTTCCAGGACAGACTGGGCTGCAAAGCAAGACCTAATCTTAGAGGAAAGAAAAGGTGGAGAGAAAAGAAGAATGCAGACAAGACTGGACTATAGTTTATTAGCTTCAGTGTCAGAAAACTTTAAAACTTTAGAAAAGTAACATACACAAAGAAATTGTTGGTAAGCATATGGGTAGTGGAATTCTTTATATATACTCCTGTGTAAACTTCTTTTGAAAACAATCCAAGAATATCTAGTAAAATTGAAGATGTATACTCTTTCTTCTTCTTCTTTTTTTTTTGTGAGAGAGTTTTTCTGTGTAGTTTAGGCTAGCCTCAAACTCAAATTCTTCTGCCTCAGCCTCCTGAGTGCTGAGATTGGGTGTGTGCTACCATGCCCCACTGATGATGTATAATATATAAAAAAAATTTACTTTGGGAGTCATAGGATCACTTCAGGCATGGAATTAACATACACTAATTTTTTGTAAATGTATTGAGTAATTTGCAGAGGTCTATACAATATGATAGCATTTGCATAAATACTTAAAAAAACAAGCAAACTAAACTATGTATATTAATTGGGGATATATTAGGTAAGCTGAAGAAAAGCCAGGAAATAGGGAAAGCTATTCAGGAGAGTGATAATCTCTGGGAAGGAAACAATGGAATGTGATCAGAAGGGGCAGAGGGGAACATTTGGAAATTCTAGATAATAGAACTTCTGTTTTAAAAATCTGTACTGTAAGTGATTATATATTATAAAAACAAAGTACACAGAGTACATTTTTTTCTATTGTTAAATATGTAATTTATACTACATATGTTTGTAATATATACTTGCAATAGATTTATGAAACATGTCATAAAAAGAGTTGCAAAAATTTATAAAGCCATTTCAGATTGTTAGGCCAGACTCTGTAATTGGCAATGTTTCTTCCTATATCACTAATTTGCCTGTACTTTTAACTTTTAAAAATAAGTCCTGTTATGCTAAGTACTATTAAATGTCATCTGTGATCTTTTTTATGTTTTTTAATTCTTGATTTCTGTGTATACAGTATGCTACTGTATACAAAGAAATAGATCACAAACCAATATAAATACCATTATTTTCACTGGACATGCTCTATTTAGATTCCCACTGTGTTTTCCAAAAGTATTTCTCCATTATTTAGTGCCTTCTAAAAGAAATAAGGAAATGGAATAGATACTGTTGGAAAACAAGCTTGAGAAGTGATTCATTTAAAGGTTTGAGCTATGTAAAATTTCAAAACTTGTCAGTGTAAATCTAATAATCATATGTAGATACTAACTGCTCTGTCTGTTTGAGTTGTTGGCAAGAATCTCTACTATTCATATTTGCTCCTTTTTCTTTTTTGTCCACTGGGGAACTGGGGAAAATACAGCATTAAAAGATGACTGGTCTACCTAATATTACATAATAAATTACCAACACAGCCAAGACCAAAAGCTAGATTTTCTGATTTCTCAGATTTTGTTATCTCTTCCATCTTACCTACTTGTCACCTAATATTTCAGTATTTATATCCTTTCATGTAGAAGGTTTATTTAAGACTTTGGTTCGTTGTTTTGTTTATTCTTATTTTTTTATCTTTTCCAATATATTTGGATTTAGGTATTGATTGTATTAAGATAAAAAGTGAGTTGAAAACATGAAAGTTCTTTAACTGGGTATCTATATGGAAAATTAAGGTAAATTGTAACCCTTATCTCTGGAGATGAGTGGCAGCTTTTTGGTCTCACAAAAGAAAGAAATCAGTGGCAAATGCAGCGTTTTAAAAAGCAAGTTTTATTGAAGTAAGAGCAAGAATATAGATTCAGAGGAAATTGAGATTGGGCTACTGGACCAAGCAGTGGAGTGCTACAACCTCCTGGACCTTAGTTATTTTTTATCATCTGTGGGAGATTAGATATATTGAGTTTATGTACATAATTGTGGAGCTTTTCCAGGAACTGGAATACAGGGAGTGGTTTGACCTAGTAAAGTATCCTCACAGCCAAGATGGTGACTGAAGGAAGGTTCGTGCATCATAGGTACAGTGAGAGGCACATAAGGCGTCTGGATAATTGGCACAGTGGGGAAAATACCTTCTGGTGACCGTTAGATGGAATTTCTAGAAGTAGGTCACACTTCCCACAACATTTGTTTGTGAAGCAGGTTGTTCAGCAAAGTATACCTAGATGTGGTGTCATGGTGGTTCTTTGGCTCCGTTTGCTTTATTGTTCCCTTTCTGCCTACTCATCCAATCTCACCCTACCTCACACCACACATACAAATCCAATGCCAAGTTGATTGAGATATGAGTGTACAAGCAAAATAATAAATGTTTTAGAAGAGAATGCAGGATATCTTCATGACCCTGGAGTAAGAAAAATATTTTTAACAGAAGACACAAAAGAAATTTTGATAAACTAGACCTTACTAAAAGCCATAAAAGAAATGCAAACCAAAACTACTTTGAGCTTCTACCTCACCCCAGTTAGAATGGACATTATCAACAAAACTATTAATAACAGATGCTGGTAAGGATATGCCCCAGAAAAGAATGCTACTATCCTGTTGGTGGGAATGTAAACTTCTTCAACCACTCTGGAAAGCAGTATAAACCTTACTAAAGAATTTCCATTTACTTTCTATTCCAAAAATCCCTAGCATAAAATAGTAAGACAGAAGTTACCTCCCAACCCAGAGAAATGGAATGAAGAATTGACAGCTAGAATGTAATAATGTAGGCAGAAATAGTATTTATACTGTATGAAAGTATACAAAAATGTCCACATCCTAGCACTCAGGGGGCTGATGCAAGAGGATTGTGAGTTTCAACCAGGCTGAGCTACATAGACCAGTCTCAAGGAACCAAAAAAGAAGGGAGAGTAGTATGGAGGGGGGCGGGGGGAGGCTGTCACTTAGAGAATGACCTCTAGAATGAAAACCCTTGGGTTTAAATCTTGAGTCTGTCACTTACTAGATATGTGACCCAAGATAGTCATGTGACCTCTGGCTGTTTTGGTTTCTTTAGTCATACCTTGGCGATTGTGATAGTACTTACCTCAGAAGTCTTAATGAAATAATAAAGAACGTATTTCAATGTGAGTTATTATTTTTTTATGTGTGTAGTATGGAAAACACTAAAAGTCTAACCTAATCTCTTGAAATCTGTAGTTTGAATATTAACTGAGCTGTTTGGAATTTCTTCTTTTTTTTCAGTGCACTTATATAGATCTTTTACAGAAACAGATCCATATGTTGCTTTATTTTATTATTTTCCCATTTCCATTTTAATGATTTAAGTTTAAAATGTAGACCATTAAGCCAGGTGTCGGTGCCTTATGCTTGTAATCCTAGCCACTCAGGAGCCTGAGATCTGAGGATTGTGGTTTAAAGCCAGCCGGGAAGGAAAGTCCATGAGACTCTTATCTCCAATAAACCACTGTGGCTCAAGTGGTAGAGCACTCACTTTGAGCTAAAGAGCTGAGCGACAGTGTCCAAGCCCAGAGTTCAAGCCCCATGATCGTCCCCCCCAAAAAAAACAACCAGAAACAAAAAAACAAACAAAAAAAGAAAATGTAGACCATTTTAATGCCTTCAATAGTCACAACTACTCACAACAGCATATCTCTTCTCCCCATGCCCCACCTGTGAAGATACGATATTTTCTTTGTGTATGTGTGTATGTGTGTGTGTATTTGTGTGTATTAGCTTTAGTTATCATTGCTTCTTAAAAAGATTATGGATTATGGACATTTTCTATCTTCTGAAAGTATTGTATTGTACAAACTTAATGCTATCTGGTTTGAGGGAGATATTTCCCTATGGGTGTGTGCTTCTGTACATCATGCAAGTTAGGCACTAATTACCCTTTTTTCCTACTCTGCCCCTTGTGTAGTACAAGATGCCACACAGCCTTAGAAGATTCAGTCTTCCTCTAGAGGTCACGTTTCCTTACTGCCCTAGAAAAACAGAATCCTCCCTCTGGTGTAGAACACACATATGCTTACTAGTTAGTCTGGTAATGTTTTCCTTTGGAACAAAGGGTTGGCAGGCTTACTACCCAATATTAAATAGTCATGTGCCATTCCTTAGTGTTCTTTCTTATCCTGTAATACAACCGTTTGTGGATCCAGGTATTTTCTGGCTCTCTAGAATGGTCTTAGATTTGGGCTGAGGAAACTAGCCTCCAAATGCTGATTGCTGTTGTTGCTGTAATATACTGTCAGCCATTTCTTACCTAGGATTCTTATTTTCTACTAGCACCCATGCAATTGTGATAGATTAACATATTAACTGAAAAGAGGAGAAAATCTTATGCTTTTCTTAACACTTGTTTTTAAATTTATATTAACATTCCTCTAGCAAACATTTTTGTGAAGTAGTTTTTGGATAGGTTTCTTTATTTCCTCTGTTGGAGTCAGTGTATTCAAGCTCATTATCTGTCCAGCTTTAAGAATTTACATGTGCTTATTTTCTTGGAGAGGGACAATGGATGGGATCTATTGAATGAATATAATTTTCCATTGTTTTTCAGTGGAAATCCTTTTTTGGGGGGGGGGCTCCTTGCTGATCTTTTATAAAGAAGCATTATTGTGATTTTAGGTAATTGTAGTGCCTTCTTGGCTTGGAGGAACTCACAGGGGAAGAACATCTCCTAGCTAAGGTTCTGAAGATGTACTTCCTCTCTTTGTGTTTTACTAGGTGAGGGTCATACAGTCATTGTGTGGTAAATAATCTCTTCATTTTTCTGCAGGTGGTGGTTGTGCAGGCAATCAGTGCTCTCTGTCAGAAATACCCTCGTAAGCACAGTGTCATGATGACTTTTCTATCCAACATGCTTCGAGATGATGTAGGTAGACTGTTTTCTAACCATAATAAATTGCAGTCATAATTCTCATGATTGCCATGAAATAATCATAGTGTTTTGAGCATGTCTTCTTCATCATTATGCGCTTGAATGTGGTTGGCTGTTTTATCATTACTAAACTTGTTTGTTTTAACACTTTGCAGAAATTTGTTGTTTATTTTAAATGAAAAAGAGGAATAGAAATTTGAATATCACAAGCATTATTTCAAACAGTGTCCTTAGAATAAGTGGTGGTTTTATCTTCTCATTTGCCAGGGAGGCTTTGAATATAAGCGAGCCATTGTGGACTGTATAATCAGCATTGTGGAGGAGAATCCTGAGAGTAAAGAAGCAGGTCTAGCCCACCTTTGTGAATTCATTGAGGACTGTGAACACACTGTTCTGGCTACTAAGATTCTACACTTGTTGGGCAAAGAGGGACCCAGAACACCTGTCCCCTCCAAATACATCCGCTTCATTTTCAATAGGGTTGTTCTGGAAAATGAGGCGGTCAGAGCCGGTAAGTCGTTGAACTAGTAATGATGAAATTGCTGGTCTTTTGAAATACTTAAGAGGGTGATAATGAACTTGAACAGTGAAGTTGCAAGACTGATATGTTAATGGGATTGAGCCTATCCTGGGCCCCAACCAGATTTTTGCCTTGTATTACAGACAGCTTGCAGTATAACAGGAATATTATCATGGCTGCTCCATTTCTTTCTCCAGAGTTACAGCCATAAGCATTCATGTATGTTGAATTTATATGGATGTGTTTGTGTTTTCTGTGTATTCCTCTCCAAGCCTTCCTTCCCCTTAGCATATGAACAGGCGCATATCTCTCCCATTGAAAATGTGACCTCCTCCTATAATTCTTTAGCTCTCATTAACTCTCAACCCTATCTGACTGAGATAAACTTAGCTGTTCTCATGAACTCTTGTCCAGTCATTTCACAATACAATTTAGCCCTCTCCCTTGAAACTCCTCTGAAGGTTTGTTTTTAAATACTTTAAAAATAGCTGAAGAAATTAAGTTAGATTCTTTAATATTCTTATGTTTGTTCACCTTGGTATTTGGTTTACCTCTGACCTCCCTTCTTCCCCCCCCCCCCCCAACATGGATCCTATACCTGGTACAGTAATACATCACACTATCTGATCTCAACACAGGGCATTTGTACTGGTCATTCTCTCTGCCTCTAAGGTTCTTTTCCTGCCTTTTATATTTGGCCAATGTAAGTTGGTCTTAACATTTAGTTCCAGTTAGTGTTGACCTAGGTTACTTTTCTACTTGCAGTTCTGCTTTAAGTCTCCCTGTCTGTACTTACCTAGCATCTTGGATAGTTCTGTAAGCAACTTACTTGTTACTTTGTAATTATTTCTTTAATTACCTATCTTTTCTACTGCAGTGTAATTTCTTAGGATCAGAGACCCTACTTTTTAATTTTTCTACTCCAAGCACCTACCACAATTACTGATAGACATTAAGAAAGCCAGTGAGTCTATTGAATGAAAGGAATATTAACAATGGAGTTTCTTTTTATGTTTGAGGCTAGTTGTTTGCGATTAGAACTAATCATATGAGATAATATATAAGGGGTTGTGTTGAGTAGAAGCATAAGTCACGTAGAAAATATTCACATAGAAAAATATTCCTGAGCACATGGATGATATTTACTATGTAGAGCTCTCTAGAGGTGGAAGAATTTTATTTATACTTAAATGGGTCAAAGAAGTAGGACCAAGGAAACAAGATACTTCATCTCCATTGAGCACCAGCTACTTGGCTAATTTATTGTCATTATAGAGATGGTATACAGAGGGGTTACATTTATATGCGTTAGTTAATAAGTAAATTTCCTTCCATACAGTGTCATCTGTTCCATCATTCTCTCCCATTTCCTTCCTCCCATCTTCACCCACCAGTTATATAGTTCACTGTCATCAATATCCAGTTCCCTTCACTGCTGTACTTTTTCACCCTTTTTCCTCAGATTCTGTGCTCTCCCACCCTCCCACAGAAAGAATGCAGAATCATGAGCAAAAGAAAAAAAAACAAATTAATAAAAAGTCCTTTGTTTCCATATCTTTGGAGTCCATTTTAGTATGAATATTATTTTATATACATATGAAGAAGTGCTTGGTTATTCTATCTTTGTGATTCTCTCCTAAGACTATACCCTGTTAGTCTCACTGTATGTGAGTATCTAGAATCCTGTGTAATTTGTCATATCCCAGTGCATTTTGGATCTAATTTTCACATATCAGAGAGAACATGTATACTTGTCTAATTTTTAAAATAACTATTGCTTAACTGTGATACACTGATATTTATGTTGCTTCATTTTCTGTGGTATAATAGCTGCTGTAAGTGCGTTGGCTAAATTTGGGGCACAGAATGAAAGTCTTCTCCCAAGCATTCTTGTACTCTTACAAAGGTAAGCAAAAGAATGCCCTTTAAAATTAGAATTCTACCTAAGTAGTGAAGTCCTCATGTGTCATACCAGATGTTGAGCTGATAGAGTAGAATAATAGTAGCTATAGGGTAGATAGCTTTTGTTTTCTTTCTAGTAATTAGGTATGAGTGAGATATGTATAAAATTGGAGTTTAGATTTGTCTTAAATGGTTTTGAGAAAGTAATCTAAACATATGTACTTCAACTTCTATAAGGAGATGCTAACTTCTAAAATCTAAAGTGATTCATTCATATGAAGAGTTGAAAATAGAAGCTTTTTATGGCCTCTGTACCTGTTTAGTAAGGGAAACACTAGCTTTAGCAAACACTCTGATTGCATTTTAAAATTGAAGCAGATAAACCACAAGCCAAGGCTGGCTGGCTAAATGGAACAAATTGCCATTTGAACAATAATGATGCCTAGATGATGAATGCTGTCTTTTTAGTATTCTTATAAAGTATAATATTAATATGTCTTAATTATGGAGGCGTCTTTTCACTGGAGATCATGTGGTTACAGATACAGCCAGACACTCCAAACTATTTCATGTTATTGTGTTCTTACTTATCTTGATGCTTTCTATAGCTTCTGATTTATAAAAGCAGTAGTGGTTTAGTAATTCAGAACAGTTCCCCAATATTTGTGGGGATTTCCAGAGCCTATAGGCTATTGTTGAGATATTTTTTAATGCTGGTCTTGAACTCGGGGCCTGGGCACTGTCCCTGATCTTTTTTTTGTTGTTGTTGTTGGTCGTGGGATTTGAACTCTGGGCCTGGGCGCTGTCCCTCAGCTCTTCAGCTCAAGGCTAGTGTTCTACCACTTGATCCACAGCACCACTTCCGGCTTTTTCTGCTTATTTGGTGCTAAGGAATCGAACACAGGGTCTCATGCATGCAAGGCAAGCACTCTACCACTGAGCCACCTTCCCAGCCCCTGTCCCTGATCTTTTATGCTCAAGTCTAGCATTCTACTACTTGAGCCACAGCTCCACTTCCAGCTTTTTGGTGGTCCATATGTTTCATGGACTTTCCTGCCTGGGCTGACTTCAAACCATGATCCTTAGAGTTCAGCCTTCTGAGTAGCTAGGATTACAGCTACCTTTTTATAAAGGTACTATCAATCCGGACACTGGTGGCTCACATCTGTAATCCTAGCTACACAGGAGGATGAGATCTGAGGATCTTGGTTCAAAGCCAGCCCAGGCAGGAAAGTCTGTGAGACTCTTAATCTCCAATAAACCACCAAAAAACTGGAAGTGGTGCTGTGGCTCAAGTGGTAGAGCACTAGCCTTGAGCTGAAGAGCTGAGGGACAGCACCCAGGCCCAAAGTTCAAGCCCCACAACCAAATGAATGAATGAATGAATGAATGAATGAATGTACTATCAGATTACCTGAATTGTGTACTATATGCATGGTAATAAAACTATTGGAATCTTAAGGGTACCGAAACATGCCTGTTCTGTTTCCCATGGCCAGGTGTATGATGGATACTGATGATGAAGTGCGGGACCGAGCTACCTTCTACCTGAATGTGCTGCAGCAGAGACAGATGGCACTGAATGCCACCTATATCTTCAATGGTCAGTGAGAGCTAAGAACACATACAAATATAATTGTGTGCCCCAAATGGTATCTTGGAAGTATATTTTGTGATTTTTACCTATTAGCTGACCACTAGGCAAATGCTTGGTTTGTCTGTGAATGTACCTCCATTTCTAAGGAAACCTGTTTTCACAAGGATATTTTCTAATTTGGTAATAGGAATTCCTGTGAAACAATCTGCAAGATTGTTCTCACTACTCTCCTAGAGCTAAGGTGATTTCTTTTCTGAGAGGTAGATATATTTTGTTGAATTTATTTATGCTCTCCTTCTTATATAATCACTTTTATTTAAATTACTTAAGTTTTAGGATTGTAGAGTGATTATTTCTCTTCCTTCAGCAAGCAATTACTAATAGTTCTCAAGATATTATAATGCTGAAATTTGTCTGCAATTACAGGTCTGACAGTCTCTGTACCAGGGATGGAAAAGGCCTTACATCAGTATACATTAGAGCCTTCAGAAAAACCCTTTGACCTAAAATCAATTCCTCTTGCTATGGCTCCTGTCTTTGAGCAGAAAGCAGGTAAGAGGAACAATAAACTCTTAGTTTTTCTGTGTATAGATAGCTTTACAAATCTTATATTAACATATGTTCCAAGCTAGAAAATAAAACTAGAAAATATTAGCTTGACTTCACAATTATTTGGTAGTCCCAGTATAGTTCTATCAATGTTTACTGAAGGGAACATCAAAACGTTATTGATAAAAATAAAGACTTTCTTCAAGGAAAAAAAAAAAGAAAATATTAGCTTGTTTTTTCTAATACTTTCTAGGAAATTTTTCTCTAATACATTTTGCCTATCATGCCTAAACCTTTTAGGCATAAGATAGATGACTTTTTGTGTGTGTGTGTAGAAATACCATACAGAGGGGATTACAATTACATGGGCAAGATAATGAGGACATTTCTTATCAAGCATTGTTGCCTCCTCCTTTGTTTCCCCTTCCCATCCCTTCCCATCTCCCTCCCCCCTTCCAGCCAAAGTTGTAAAGTTCATTTTTCGGCATAATGACTTGTATGTACATCTCATTGTTGCAATGGGTCCACCTGTATCCCTATTTATACGATCTGTTTTTGCCCTTCCCGTCCACACATTATACCAACATCAAATACAATGAAAACAGGACCATACCGTGGGGGAGGGACATACAGAGCAACAAAGAAATTAGATGAGTTTTTAAAAATTAGGTTTTTAAAAATCTTTTGGCATTTTGTTAACAGTAAGAATATGGAATGTGTCTAAAGATGAAAGTTTTGTTTTTGTGTTGGTTTGGTTTTTAATAATGTGGTATTAAAAGCATTTGAGGTTTGTTGCCACTGTTTATAATTCTATTACTAATTATTTTTATTTCTGAATTTGGTCATCTCTTTAGTTTTTTTGCTGGAGCTTTGTCTTGAAAGAATATTACACAGGATTATAAAAAATATTTCCGGAGCGTAAAAAATATTTCCAGAGCCGGCCGCCGGTGGCTCATGCTTGTAATCCTAGCTACTCAGGAGGCTGAGATCTGAGGATCGCAGTTCAAAGCCAGCCCGGGCAGGAAAGTCTATGAAACTCTTATCTCCAATAAACCACCGGAAAACCAGAAGTGGCGTTGTAGCTCAAGTGGTAGAGCACTTGCCTTGAACTGAAGAGCTGAGGGACAGCACTCAGGCCCAGAGTTCAAGCCCCACGTCCGACTAAAAAAATAAAATAAAAATAAATAAATATTTTCAAAGAATCATAAAAAAAAAAAAAAGAAGTAAAGAAAAAGAAAGGAAGAAAGTACTTAGAAGTTAGATCATAGAAGAACTGGGAATGAAAAATCTTTAATTTTCAATATCTCAAAAGTTGTTTGGTGATACCACATAATGATGTTTGTTTCATAAATTATTTCTACTTTTTTGAGTAACTTTTTATACACCCCAGTCTTAAAGCAAATTTTCTGTTTTTAGGGATTTATTATCTTACAGCGCTATGGTCACTAAATGTACTTTGAGTGCCACTCTGCTCCAAAAAGAGGTGATAGAAACTGTATTGGTAGATTTTGGCAATAGCTCATTGGATAGCTGCTAGAAGGCTCAACCCCATTTCTTTCTGGCTGCATTGTTAGCTGTAGAGGGGAAGCTCACTTAATTTCTCATATCTCTCTTAATAGAAATTACCCTTGTGGCTCCTAAGCCAGAGAAGTTGGCTCCTTCCAGGCAAGATATTTTCCAAGGTATGATGCTTTATTGGATAGAAATAATGATCTTTAATTCCAGAGTATTGTAGAAAAAACAGAGTTTGTGGTTTTTGTTCAGTTTGATTAATTTTCAGTTTAAGAAATCTTTGTGTAGCTAAAGATCATAAGCTATAGTTGCTGGGGCTACCTGGAGTCCACGGAACATAGCAATTTCTAATTACTAGCTTACTAACTGGGAATGTTCCTCTTATATATATCTTGTTGGTTAACAGGGAATTCTAAAAAATTAGGAAATCAAGTTTTTTTTCCTTAACAATTTAGCATATAAACTTGCTAGTTTAAAAGATTATTGACATACACATAATCCTAGCTACTCAGGAGACTTAGGACTGCTGTTTGAAGTCAGCCCAGGCAGAAAAGTTTGTGAGACTCTTATTTCCAATAAAATACTACTTAGAAAAAGCTGGAAGTGCTGCTGTGGCTCAAGTGGGAAAGTGCTAATCTTGAGCAAGAAGAGGTTCAGGGACAGCACTGCCAGGCCCCGAGTTTGAGCCCCAGGACTGCCCCCCCCCAAAAAAAATTAAAACTTAAGGGCATGTTATTTGAGGGTTCCGCTATTAGTAAGGCTGTGGAGACTATACATTTTAGTGAAGTTTCTCTTTTATCTTCTTCATGTCTTACTTTCTTCCTACTTTCCTCTCTTTTTTTTCCTTGTTAGAACAACTGGCTGCCATTCCTGAGTTTATGAATCTTGGACCCTTGTTCAAGTCTTCTGAGCCTGTTCAACTTACAGAAGCAGAGACAGAATATTTTGTTCGATGTATTAAACATATGTTTACTGATCACATTGTATTCCAGGTGAGATAATACCTTTGATTCTTTTAGACCCTTAAGTATAAATTTATATGCTTGGAGACAAGCATCTCTTTCTTTAGCTAATGATTCTAGCTCCTTTTATAAAGAACTGATTTAGAGCTAGAAGTGTGGCAGAAGTGGTAGAGTGCTTGTGGAGCAAGCTTGAGGCCCCAAGTTCAAACCCTAGTACCACCACCACCACCACCACCACAATAATAATAAAATTTTAGTTTCTTTCCCATAACTGTAGAGATCCTTTCATATGATAGATAATATTCGATAGTTAAAATTTAAAAGTTAGTCAGGCACCAGTGGTTCATACCTGTAATTCCAGCTACTCAGCCTTCTGAGTATCTAAGCATACCTGTCATCCCAGATATGCAGGAAACATAAAAGAATTTTTTGTATAAAAGAATATGAAACAAGTATGCAATGAAACTAGATAATGTAAAGTATAACTTTTAAAAAAACAAGCATTTAACAACAATGTAAATTAAGTGGATTGTTCAAAGAACTTTAGCTATCGTACTTCTAACATCTTGTTTGGTAGAGTTCAAGACTCAACAAAGAGCAAACACTAATGAGTAATATAAATACAAAAAACTCAAGAATAAGACTATCCCTATTACTGTTACACACACAAAATCTTAGGTTGGAAGATTGGGGTTGGGAGTGTGGGTCAGTGGTTTAGTGTGTACTTAGCATGATTGGCTCTGGGTCTGATCCCAGAAAAAAGAAAAAAAATCTTAATGCTTATAGTGCTATTTAGAGAGAGATGGTATTGTGAGTTCCAGAATGGAATTATGGATTATGAGTAGGAAGGAATAGTTTCTCCAGAACATTCCTCATCCTTCACAACTTTTCTTTTGCTTACTTTTCAGTTTGACTGTACCAATACTCTCAATGACCAACTACTAGAGAAAGTGACAGTACAGATGGAACCATCAGATTCCTATGAAGTCCTGTGTTGTATCCCAGCCCCCAGCTTGACTTACAATCAACCAGGAATATGTTACACTCTTGTTCGATTGCCTGAAGAGGATCCTACAGCAGGTACTGGTCCACAGAAGGCAAAAGAAATTTATGTCATTAAAAATGCTCTGCTTTTGACTCTTAGAATGCTGGACAAATGATTAGAATTCAAGAAATAGTTCTGTTTGTTCAGAATTTAATGTAGCTGAGTGCTGGTGGCTCATGCCTGTAATCCTAGCTACTTATGAGGCTGAAATCTGAGGATCACGGTTCAAAGCCAGCCTGGGCAGGAAAGTCCGTGAGACTTATCTCCAGTAAACCACTAGAAAACTGGAAGTGGCGCTGTGGCTCAAGTGGTAGAGTGGTAGGCTTGAGCTCAAGAGCTGAGGGACAGTGCCCAGGTCCAGAGTTCAAGCCCCACACCTAACCAAAAAACAAAAACAAACAACAACAATAACAAAACAGAATTTAATGTAGTGATGATTGGTGGTATGTGTGTGTATGTATGTATGCATGTGTTTATAAAATCGGTTGCTGATGCAGAAATAATTTTAAAATTAATTCTTAGTAATATTTGCTGGCAATTTAATCCTAAAAGAGAAACAATGTATATAGTAGTAGCCCCAAAAGGGACTTAACCACTAGGAAGAGTCCATACACCTGATGCCTCTTATGAAGAATCATGACCTACTCTGATGTTTCTTTCCAGGACATGCTGCAAAACTTCCTTATTTAGGAGATAACTGGCATTTTAAAATACATTGTGCAGCATAAATCTGATTAGTATCTATATTGTAGTATGTTTTACCTTAATTAGGACTTTTAGCCAACCATTTTGTATCCATGTTTGAGAAATGCTCTGGATTTACTTAACCTAGATGGTGTGTGTGTGTGTGTGTGTGTGTGTGTGTGTGTGTGTGTGTGTGTGTGTGTGTGTGTGTGTGTTCAGAGGAGAGTGGCTAAAAGAGAGCCAACTGCTAGTGCCAACCAAGTACTTATATACTTGGGGATTTGAGAGAGCCTTGTGTTCTATCTCTTGTAAATATCAGGTATCTGTTCTTGATTTCTTGAGTTCTCTTCCCATATTCAGTTTTCATAGAAATAAGCCAGTTTTCATAGAAATAAGCACACACATCACATTGATGTTTTGAACAATTTTTTACTGCTTGTAAGTACAGGAAAAACAGGTCAACAGTATTAACAAATAATTGGGGCAGTTACAGAGTTATGAGAAATCATAAAAGCATTAACTAGTAAGTAGTTGTCACTGGTCATCATTCATTTACATCTGGGGCTTAACCCACTTTCTTTTAGAGGCCCTCTCTTAACTCCCTTCTTGATATCAATTCCTGGGGGCCCTGCTTAATCTTATCTGTGTTGGGTGCTAGGCCAGGCTACTCAGACTCTGGCACGAGGTAGATTCAAGTTGGCACCATTGCTGAGTCTGAATCCCAGGTTGTTACCTCTAGCCATGAGTGGAACTGCATTTCTGTCTACAGCCACCCTAGATCTATAACTCCCTGGGTGGGAAGGCACTTTCCTATCTGGCCTCTGATATTTCTTCTTTGAGCTTTAGATCATTGGTCTTAAACCTTTAATTACCTCCTTATCCCTTTGTGAGGTTTTTCTAGTTACATTTCCTTGTAGCTTTACTTCTTTACAGTTAGATAGGTCTGAAGTGTGCCCACTAGCCTAAGTAAGCTGTTTGTACTTTTCAGTAAAGCTAGTTTTATTTACTTGTTCTGAACTAGTATGTGGGTCCAGCCTTGATGTAGCACTCAGGCTTTTGCCATCATCCTGAGAAACTGTATTTTATTTTTCAATAGACATTTCTCTTAGCTTCAGAACTCCACTGTGGGCACCCCCCACCCCCAAACTCATCAAGTTCTTGTATTTTAAAGGATGCCATCACCTTACCACTTAATTATAGAAGGAAGTGAAATGTTGAACCCATTGAAAAATCCAGGCCTTCCCAATTGTAAATACTAACTTCTCTAATTTTCCAGAATCATTATGATAACTGATAACTCAGGTACCCCACACTTCAGGGAGTGGAATTAACAGAACTTAATACGTACAATTTTACAATACCAAAAGACACAAAGCAACAATATTGAAATTACAGATTTACATATAAGAAAACAATAACAAAATATTTCCACCAACAGAGGAAGAATAGAAGAGGCTTTCTCACCCATCTTCACTAAGGAATATATTTGTTTCTTAAAACAAAGACCTTACAAATTATCCCAAAAGTTTCAACCTTTGGTCTGCTGGCTAGGGACTCTTGATTTATGTTTATAATTTTTGTTTTGCAATTAGAGAATTTTCTTTCTTTTTTGCTAAAGGGTTTCTATTCAGTGATAGAATGTGGTTACAAACTTTTGCGTCTTAGGGGGGGAAAATGAAATCTTGTCTCAAAACTTGGGCTTTTAAAATTGCATTAGTAATTAATTATATTTGATCCATCATATACCTGTTTAAAACCAAGCTCCTTTCTATTCTCTAGGTTTGTTTGTTTGTTTTTAAAGTAGAAGTCTCTAATTTTTAATCTATGGCCACACTAAAGTCTTTGCTGTGCAATAAAAGAAGTGAAATTTCAGGGCATAGATAGTAATAGAAGTCTTTTACCAATCGTTGTTTTTTTTTAAATTTCCCATCACAAATAATCCAAATTTTACAATCTACTACAACACCTACTCTCTGTAACATGTTTCGTCTCAGAAAATGATTTTTTTCCTTAAGTAACGGGGGGAAAATATAGAAATTCTTGGTTATGAATCCTTTCAATTTGAAAAGAACATAACACAATACAAAAGAATATAGGCTTTGTACACAGGTAAGGATAGAAAATTCTGGCCTTGTATATGTGCTGTGATCTTGAGTAAATTCTTTAATCTGTATAAGCCTGTCAGGATTGTTATAGGATGAAATGAAATAAGAAAGTACTTAGCATGGTTTTGGACACATAAATAACAGACACTATTTAATTCTGGAATTAACTGCTTTTTCCATTCATTATCTTTAAACCAAATATTCCACAGTTCAGAAGACCCATAGCATACGCTCTAGATTTTGCACCATCAATCATACTTTCTTTGATCAATCATTAACTTTCTCACTTTCCCCAATCTTTATAAATGCACAGAAATCTCCCCTACTGAAAAAATTAGCTTTAATTAAATTTGATAGTACTATTATAATACCTCCTCTCAAAGCTTGGGTAATTTCTTAGAAAAGTTATTAGCAGGTCTTCACTTAATTATTCCTACATATTATCTTTTATCCTCTAAGAATTACTCAGTTACCCACAAAGTTTTGGAAAATCTTTCAAGCAAAATTCTTCCTTAACATCCATTCTCATGTGGTAACTTCCCTTCCTTTTGAGTATTTCTCACATCAATAAAAATTTCATGAATTACTCTCCACTTTGGAACTTTATAATGTCTGTACTTATTTACCTTTTTTTATTCCACTGTCTATTCAGAATCAGTTAAAACTCTAGATTGACTTTATTGTTCTACTATCAGCCTTTATGGCATCATAATTTTCATCATCTAGAGCCATTTCAATAAATGGAAATAACTAACTTTAAAAAGGGTCTGCCAGATACTGAGATCTTCCATAGAAAACACCCATACTAACATCATCTCCAACAATATAGGTATGGAGTTTCTTTTCTGTTTTTCATCAGGGATGCTGCCTTTTCTATAATAGTTCATAATTCTTTTATAAACACTTCAACTTTGAATTTTCCTGCCTATATTTCTATATTTCTTTGAATAATGTTTGCAAAGCAATCTGATGGACTCAAAACTTTTCTTTGAATCTGTAGTATCCCATCCATTTTTTTTGTTGTTCAATAACTCTTGGCATACTGTGTAAAATCTACTGCTTTCATAAAGTGATATTAACCTTGAAGTTTTATTACTTTGAGTAATTTCACTCACTGGTATCCACATTAATAACACCTGATGAAACTTTGTGTTTACGGTGATAAGCATTTACTCTGAAATTTTGCTCAAACACCATGAGCAGGATTGGCAGGACATCACTATTTAACCACCAATTCTCCTTAGTTTATTCAATTTAACAAAAAGTTAAGTAATATAGTTACTAATTTAAGTCTGACCTTCAATTTAATGTGTACAGTTTGACCCATTATGAAATCTGCCAGGATTTACTTTCCTTATTTACCTTCTCATTCTGACTTCTCAGACTGACTTTTCTCAAACTTATTGAAGTTTTTGTCATCCACACTGTCAAGCCTCTTCTGTTCCTAGTTTCAGGAATATGATGACCCCAGCCTTCACTACTACCTTTACTTACATAATCCCATCTCTCCAGAAGGCAACATAAACATAGTATACCCACTTATATCTTCTTTTTTTATCTTAAGAAAGTAAAAAATAAACTTGCTTTATTAGTGCTGCCTAGGCCATTTACTCTATCTGCCATACAGATAGATTCCTAGTTTGAGTTTCCTTCTTTCCATTTCTCATTGCTCTCTTTTCCATCTGCTTAGCTTCCAATAGACTCAACTACTCTTTACTTATCAAGTACATTCTTTCTGAAGATTGATGCTGAGGCTCTCTCTTGAGAATAACACTTCACAAATTTATCTTTATCTGAGTATTTACTCTCCTGATTCTGTCCATTTATCAAGTGATTACTGGCAACCACCAAATTCCCTACAGATAACTTCTTTATGCACATGTCTCCTATTTCCCCTTATGCCATACTTTGAATAAAGCTTAAGTGGGCAAAGGTACTTACCTTATCCACACTAAATTTTATAAATATCAGTGCCAATAGCCCCAATTTCCTTCATATTGACCACTAATTTTGTGGAAAACCATGTTAAAGATCATTAAGTATATTGAACTCTTTGATGGCCTTTCCTTTTTCCTTTGAGACAGGAACTTTCTGTACGGCCTCCTTTGACCTTGAATTTAGGATTTTTCTGAATTCCCTTCCTGAGTGCTGAAATCCCAGGAATACATCACCATGCCTCGGTCATATTTGTAAATTTTATAGTTACCATGTGGATTTCTAAGTCTTGACCTCTAATAGTTTCTTCCACTATCTTTAATAACCCATGTCTCCCATTGTAAGTATTTTTCCCTTGCTATTTTCTCAGTCAGCAAAGCTATTTCCACAAGTTGTTATGGGTGTACTCATTGCTCTGCCAGGAAGGAACTACTCTACATATATTTCTCCTCTGGTCTTGCCTAAAACCCTTCATTGTTATCTGCTTATTTGAAGAGAATTGACAACAGCATTAACCCCAACAGTTTGATAATCCTGAATTCTACTTTCTGCTTTTTGATACTCTCCTTCACCAAACAAGAGCCACAACAAATTGAGATGGTTCTGTCTTCTCTTGCACCAGTCATTTCTGATCCATCACATGGCCAGGTTGATTCATAAATACACCTTCATATGGCTACTTACTTGAACATCTCTTTTAAACCTGGATAAAGATTTAATCATACCTGGCTGTCATCCACCCCTAAGCCCCTGTTTTGTTCCCAGGTATTTTTCCAGAAACTAATCAATTGTAATCCAACAAATCATAACCATCAGGCTACCTTACTGTCAATAAATATACCCAGGAGTCTTGTCTCCATTCCAAACACATCTTCACTATTGCCACAATGACTTGCCTATGTGTCTCAAGCACATTCTACCAAACCAGTCTGCTGTCTGAATTTAACACTACCCATCCTAGCCACCCAGGTCAAACAAACTAGGGACGGGCACTTGCTCACTTAGGAATTGCCTCTGCATGGTATCTTGCTTAGGCCATTTACTGACCTGTGTCCTAAGGACTTTCCAGGTTTACTCCTTCCACACCCCTTTCTACTTGGGTTCCATCAATCCCTCCTTCACCATATGTCCTAAACACCCCAGGGTCTTTAGACTTGTTCACCTGAATGTAATACCTTTTGTCTTTTTTTCCTGGTGCTAATTTGGTAACACCCTATAGAGGGCCTTTCCCGAGCTTTTCAAGAACACTCTTCTCTTGTCTTGGCTCTCCTCAATGTTCTCCTTCATCTACTAGCTTCCATTAATATTACCTACTGACCACCTCTCTCCTCATGCTTTCCCATGTATGGCAAACTCCTCCAATCTCCTGACTCACCTGATGAATTCTGTTGTAGTCTTCAGAGTACAGTTTCACTCTCCACCTGGCACATAGATGCCCTTCTTTGTCTCCTGTGATTTTCTTGACCTGTCCCCCATACCTACCACTCTACAAAATTCAGTAATCTTTACATTACACTGTTGAAAATGATAGTACACTACCCATCAGCCCTTCCTCTTCTTGCTACTTCATAAGGCATTAGTTACAACTCTTATTACTGTTGTGGATGACACCTTCACTCCTTGGGCTGCCCTCTCCCTTGCCATGCCTCTAACTTTCTTATGGTGGGCCTTTGATGTCCTCACTCAAGGATCTCTGCCCTTCCCCCTCTGATACAAACCCGGCACTCTCCACTTGGATCCACCACATCACTTTGCCTGTTAATCCTTGATACTAGACCTGGGCCAACCCTGGCATGCATGAGAGAGTTCTTTTGAAGGCCCCACTTCACCCCAACAGATAGGACTATCAGGCAACTGTCAGTATGGTTCACTCAAATCTGGTCTTCTGGAGATCACTATTCCCTTTTTTTCTTTATGCCACTTGCCATCTATTGTTCCCGGTTAAGACACAACTGCAAAGTAACCCTTTGATCCTCAGTTTCCTCATCTTTCCTTCAAACCAACCTCTTGCCCTTCCCTCTACCTTCATTCCCCCTTCTTTCCTTCAGACCAACCTCTCAGCCTTCCCCCTACCTTCATTCAGCTATTCTCCCTTTCTTCATTGGGTACATTCAGCAGTCTCCCCACTGTAAAAATTCAACACAGAATTGTCTGCCAACTCAGCTCAGTAAGATATCCTCTCAATTCTACAGCTGGACTGTGTCCCCATCCCATCCCTCACTGCTACCAACCAACCAATCAACCATACTCTTTCTTCTAATCCCATCAATTCTGACAATATCCTGTCTGAATTCCCATCCTCAATATCTACCCTTCTTCTGCTGGATCCAGAGTAAAGAGCCTGGGCTGGAATTGTCCCATTGCAACAATACTAAAAACTTTTAAGAACCACAATATCTACCCTTCTTCTGCTGGATCCAGAGTAAAGAGCCTGGGCTGGAATTGTCCCATTGCAACAATACTAAAAACTTTTAAGAACCACATTCCTCCTTGTCAATTCAGTTCACGCCATTTGCTGTTTGTTTGTTTTTTTCCCCCCAAGCCAAAGCTTGTGTGCTAGCCTGAGCCATCTTAAATGCCTTTGTTCTAGCCCTGGGTCCTCCCTTTTTCCCTGGCTCCCCATTGCTGTCCAGCTTGTCTCTGTTCTATCCTGGGCTCTCCATCTTGCATTCTTGCTGGGTTCTGCTTACTTCCTGTGTATCTTCCATAGGTGGTGACACCTGTGTATGTTGAATTCCCCTCCTGTAGTTTTATCTTCTGCTATCTTTCTGCTTGTGGCCTTTCTTCTGTTGCCTCCTTGGCCAATGAAAGAGTCCCTGCTTCTTCAGTATGGCCAGTTCTTTTCTCAATGACCCGCCAGTTGGCTAGATTTATGACTTTTTCCCCTTCTTGGATCTGATCTCTTTTTATTCCTGTCTTACAGTATTTTCTGCAATCAACCAGTTTCACTAGTTTGATGCTTGCATTAATTATACCGCCAACTTTCATTAAGCTGCCTTTTCTTCACCTTTCCCATTCTTCATCAAGTAAGAGAACACATAATTCTATAGCCAGATCTTCTTCTTACTGCTCTGTACTACTTTCCTATCTGCACTGCCATTCTGTGCTACCAAATTGGCACCAGAAACAAAATAGCCCTACCTATTATACACAGAATCCTTAATTCCCACTAAATATCCCTTTGGCCAAGTTGGTTACACTACGGATACTGTATCCATGTTAAAATTTTAGAAAGCTCTTCTTATGTAGCTACAACACTTCATCTGATGCATTTCTGTCTTTTTATTCTCTGGATTAAGCCTCCTAAAGGAAACAACATAACCTGATAACCTTACAGTTTCCTCTTTGTCCACGCTTATTCTGTGCCCATACTCTACTGACCTAAGCTCACTTTATGTATTTGACATGTCATTGGCATGGAAAGTCACTCAATTCTGCTGCATGCTGTCTACTACATGGTATACCTCTCTCCTTTCAGCCACCCCTTGAACAGCAAAAGCACCGACTCACTGGTCACTGCAAAATGCCTGTTCCCCATTGGGTCCCAGCTTCACCTCCACCATTTGCAGGCATCTTCTTTCTGTCCACATCCTGAACTCACTCCATGTGAGTCCATCCCATGTCCCTGAGGTTACCTGTCAGTGCTGTCTGTGCAGGAGTCTTCTTAATTTATATGTCACCCAGTTTCCTCCCATTAACCAGAGTCACCTGCTCCTTTGCCCACTATCTGCCTTTAAGGCCCATTCTACAAATGTCTGGGCTTTAACCTCTTCTCTCCTCTCTGTTCTGCTCCTTAGGTTAGTCACTGACAACCACCCATCTCATCAGCTTGGCAAGCCCTGAGATATGCACATACCACAACCAGACAATTCTGCATTCTGCATTCCTTGACCTTCGTGCTGCTCCCTTGACCTTTGCCAATGCCACCTAACACTCATGAACTCCTTCATGACCTAAGTGCTGCCTCCTGTCCCTTTCCTTTCCCAACAACTGCCTCTACCCACCTATAACCATGTAGAACCTGCCATGTGCAAAGTCTCTCTTGTTTCCATCCTGGTTGCGTGACCATCCCCTGTATTTCCTCCTGCTCTTCTTTTCCTGATACTCTCTGTTCCTTCTACACTGTTCAGTTGTACACCCCTGCCACCTTTCAATCAGTCCATGCATCTACTACCTTTCAACCAAACTATGCACTCAGGAGTGTTTCTCTCATTTTCCAAGGTGTCTGTACCCTTCCTGAACAGTCCTGACTATTGACATCAGTGCCTGCTTCTTTGTTACCAACTTGCTATGATGAATCAGTCTCATCATCATCCCTAAGTCCCCTAGCTTCTCACTAGAGTGAGATCCAACATATTATTAACAGTCATTTCTCCCCTTGAGGCTCTTTTCCCTCCAGCTTGGTATCTTATGTCCTTTCTTACCCTGTGGCTCCTATACCTTCTTTACTGCCACATCCTCTTTGAACTCCTCCAAACTTTGCTGTCCTCTCTCCTACCCATCCCATGGTCTTTCCCTCTCTAGGTTTGCTTACCTGTAGCTCTCACTTTCTCTCCCTCTTTCTTGGCACTTTATGGCCTTTCCCTGATTCAGGGCCTTCCCTGAGTCTTTCAAGAGCCTTCTCCTTTCCCCTTAACCTTTTCTTGTTCTCCTCCCCTTCTTTGTGTCCCACTTGCTCCTCCTCTCGTCCCCCTCTTCTCTTTCTGCTTCTTGCCCCATCTGCTGGTTTCCATTATTTTTATACAGTGACCACCTCCCTTCTCATGCATTCTTAAATATGGAATGGTTCTCTCTCAAGTCAGCTGATCCATTTTCCTGCTCTGGTCTATACTGCACAGCAAGGTACATTTTACTCTCATATACACATCCTTCTTTCAGCTGCTCTCTATGATTCATTCTAAAAACCTTCCTTCTTAACCTGTCCTCCTTACCTACTGCTCCATCACATTCTGCAGCATACTCTGCAGCACACTGTTCCAGATCTCTACATACCACCCACATTCCTTGCTCATAACTCTTTAACTCCAAGGTATAAGTTCCCTCTGGTCCTCACAACCATAACTCTTTGTAACCTTCCCCATTTCCTTTCTGTAAACACCAGCTGAAAACCAGCTCAGGAGCATCTGCCTCTGTTTTTGCAACCAAATTCCTGTCCCCACATGCTTTGTTTCTGCTCTCCTGCCACAGCACTTATCCACTCTCAACCTATGTTGCTGCAGAGTATGACAGCTCTCTTCCTGGGCATTCCTATCCCTTCTTCCTTCGTCTTCCTCACCACTCATTTCTTCTCATGAGCTGTCATACTGATTCATTTCCTCTGTACTTTTGCCTTCCCCAACCATGGACAGCCAGCTCTATCCACATCTCTGCACTTCCCATCTCTCTCAGCCTCCCTCCTCCACCTCAGTCCTCAGGAGGGACCACAGGGCTGGCACTGCACACCTGCCCCTGACTGCAGGTCCCCACATGACCCTCTTCCTTCCAGGTGCCTCTCATTTACATCCACTTGCTTGCTGTCCTCTTCTTGCTGTCCTGGGTGACAGGACCTGTTCTCACAGTGACAGTCATGACTTGTGATGCCTCCTTTACCCTGTGTCACAGGTGCTGTCTGCTCACTGTCCTGTCTCTGCCCCATCTCTATTCTCTCCCTTCCAACAGTGATTCTCACCCAGAGGTGCACAGCCCCCAGCTGGCCTATCAAAACCATCTTTTGGCTGGGGTTGTTGTTACAGTTTGTGAGCAGATCCCTGCTCCTCCTCTGATGTTTTGATAGGCCCCCTGGGGGCCATGCTCACCGCCCCCCACACCTCACATGGAACCCCCACCTCCCACCCCCAGTAAGAATCACTGTTGTGGATGACACCTTCACTCCTTGGGCTGTCCTCTCCCTTGTCATGCCTCTAACTTTCTTATGGTGGGCCTTTGGTGTCCTCACCCAAGGATCTCTGCCCTCTCCACTCTGATACAAAACCCGGTACTTTCCACTTGGGTCCACCACATCAGTTTCTATGTTAATCCTTGATGCTAAATCTCTTCCCTTCCCCCTCCCCTTAGAATTACCACCACGATTCCTTAGACTCCTAGTCCTCCTCTTTCTCAGTACTCCTTCATATACATTGTATACAACTCTAGTATTCATGAGAAGTGGTTAAGAAGTTCATTTCTGTGCATATTACATCTTCTAGAGCCTATATGGGTATCATGGTTTTTATCAGTAACTTTAATTCTAGTCCTACCTCTCTACAGTCTTTCATACCTTTCTTCCCGTTTTCCTCTAGTCCAGAGACAAGGATTTTCTGTCCTTGAGCTTTCTCTTTTCATTCCTAGAGTCCCTGCTAGGACAAGGATTTTCTGTCCTTGAGCTTTCTCTTTTCATTCCTAGAGTCCCTCCTTACTTTTCCTTCCCTTGCACTTCCTCTAACACTATTCCGTTTTGCTTCTTTTGATGAATCGTATGGTCATCAATCTCAGAATCCATACCAAATTGTTCACCAGATTGGTTCAAAAAGATTGTATTTTCAATGTTTGCAACCTGTTTTATCTCTTCCCCCAACATGTGCATTTACCCTAATTAAGTATTCATTATCCCGTTTCTAACCCTGCAATTCTGTCCAACCCACTGTGTCCTGCTGCAATGCCCACCCAACCCTGTTCCAGTTGTCTACTTTTTCCCTCCAGACCCATAAAAAAGGGTTGACCTATAATTTCCAAGTATTTAATAAATAGTCTGAGCACCTGCAGCCTTGCCATATACTCAAGGCTTTAAGATCACACAGTATTCTCTCCCAGTTCTTGTGCATCCCTTTTGTACTTTTCTCCTCTGGGATTGTCCCCTACTCCTCCCCTGTTGCTGGCCACCCTGACTCCCTTATACCCTGCTGTCTGCTCTCTATCTGTCCTACCTACCTCTTGCACACTGAATTTTGTAGGTTACCCTCCTATATACTCTATTGTCATATATTCTCATCTTTCTTGCTACATTGTGTGTGTTACCCACTTCTTCCTGAGTCCACACTAAAGAAATCTTTCTCCGATCTGGCAGCATTTTCTTCGTACCTTCAGTCTGACACTATCTGAGTTGGTTCTTTTCTATTACTTGTGTATGTGTTCGTATTTCCTTTACTTGCTGTCACAGTTTCAACTCTTTCAACCCTCTTCCTAGCCTACCTTCTTTTATGGAACTATTAGCTGTCACTACTTTGGACTTTGCTTTTATTCTGGCCAACTCTGTCTCTTGGGCTGCCTTTTCCTCATCTCCATTCCAGCCTTTCCTCTCTTCCCTCACTCTAGTTCCCACAAAATTCTACAACTAGTCCTACACTTCCTCCTCATTTTTTCTTATCTCTATTCTACCCCTTCACCCCTACATAATCCCAACTGAGCACTCTCCCCACAAATCATACTTTCTTCCTCACTACTTTGGGGATGTCCAGATTTCTTATCTCTCCTTTTTTTTTTTTAAACTTTCTGTCTTGGAAATACTCCCTAAGTAGGAGCTATAGACAGATGTAACCGATGTAAGTACTCTCCTCTTATACTGGACTGATTTTCATCCTTTGTTCTTGTACTCCTCTGGGTCTAGCCACCTCCAATAAGAAACTCTGATTCCAAACTCTTAACTTACCCTCATCCAGGCCTTGCTCCCACTGTGCAAACTACTTCCCTTCCCTTCTTCTACTAATGTTAGTGCACCTCACTGCGTTTCAATGTCTCCTGTATGCCCAAGCTAGTACAATGCATTGTGTAGGTGTCTACATCACACTATACCATATTTCAGCAACCATGAGAGTGTGGAAGCAGAGATTCACTGATGTGACAGAACACTTCCTCTGCATTGCTTCCCACTCACTACTCTGCACTTGGACTTGGTGTCTATCAATCCGTGCTCACATCACTGAGGTTACCTGCTGAGGCTGTCTACAAGAGACATCTTAAAGTGCCATGCTACCCAGTCTCTGCCTTTTAACCCAATTCACTTTGACTTTCTGCTACCCATTCTTCAAAGGGCTTGATGCTGCCTGTGCCAATGTTTTTATTGCTCGTTACTGCCCATTCTATGGTCTGGCCTTGATATACCACACCCCCACCACACCCCTACTTTCTTACCCACTGAGATTTGGCAGCATCTCTTAGTTGTAGAACTCTAGATGTCTTCTTCCATTCTTATTTGTTGGTTCCTTTAACAAGGAATAATCTAGAAATTTTGAAATGTGTGTCTCCCATTTCACTCACTTCTACTCTATTTTTCCTATCAATTCCTTTGAACAAAATTGCTACTCACACAATACCAGTTGTAATTTCTTACTCCAAAGCCTCTCTTGGGACACAGGATGTGGATTTCCCCTGACATGGCATATCCTTTGCATTTTCTCCTGTTGTTTTCTAGATACTGTCTACTTACATATTAACATCCATCATACTTTGCTTCTACATGTTAGAAAATACATTCATTCAAAAATTTCCCATCTCTGTGCCCTTCCTGACTGGCCTATATCACTGTGAAAGATGGCATGCATCCTTTGTGGCCCCAGCCAGCTCTACCAGGTCTGCCTGTTTTGAGTTCCCTCTTAACTGTCCTAATTACACAGTTATACCAGGTTAAAGACAGTTTCTTGTCAAACAATTATTCTCACACCCTTTTATCATCTCTCCTTACCTTTCAACCACAGTGATCCCAGATCTTTCTTAAGTCCCTACATTATGCAAACTCACTGTCCTTTGGCCCACTCCTATCTATCCTTGGCCCCTCATTGTATTAGATGTCCTGTGGTCCTCCTCAACAGAATTCATCACTTACACTATCTAATTTTGTGGCCTTGAATGGCACAGTCCCTATATATTGTCCACACATCTCTTTCCTTCTTGGTGCTTGATGCACCTTCTCTGACTCAAGGACTTCTTGAGTCTCTCAACACTGTCCTCTATTCTGTCAGTACCTAGCTCCTTCATCTGCTGGTTCCCATTCTTATCATTAACTACCTCTCCCCTCCCATGTATGACAATCACTCCACTCCTGCTCTCCCATGTGTGGAAAACTTCCTTCTCCTGGACCAGTTGATAGGTTTTCTTTCTTGGTCTCAACTACAGAGTAAAGTACAGTTTCACTTCCTAACCTAGAATTTTTCAATCATTCTGTAGACCTTCCTTCTTAACCTGTCCTCCTTACCTACTGCTCCATCACATTCTGCAGCATACTCTGCAGCACACTGTTCCAGATCTCTACATACCACCCACATTCCTTGCTCATAACTCTTTAACTCCAAGGTATAAGTTCCCTCTGGTCCTCACAACCATAACTCTTTGTAACCTTCCCCATTTCCTTTCTGTAAACACCAGCTGAAAACCAGCTCAGGAGCATCTGCCTCTGTTTTTGCAACCAAATTCCTGTCCCCACATGCTTTGTTTCTGCTCTCCTGCCACAGCACTTATCCACTCTCAACCTATGTTGCTGCAGAGTATGACAGCTCTCTTCCTGGGCATTCCTATCCCTTCTTCCTTCGTCTTCCTCACCACTCATTTCTTCTCATGAGCTGTCATACTGATTCATTTCCTCTGTACTTTTGCCTTCCCCAACCATGGACAGCCAGCTCTATCCACATCTCTGCACTTCCCATCTCTCTCAGCCTCCCTCCTCCACCTCAGTCCTCAGGAGGGACCACAGGGCTGGCACTGCACACCTGCCCCTGACTGCAGGTCCCCACATGACCCTCTTCCTTCCAGGTGCCTCTCATTTACATCCACTTGCTTGCTGTCCTCTTCTTGCTGTCCTGGGTGACAGGACCTGTTCTCACAGTGACAGTCATGACTTGTGATGCCTCCTTTACCCTGTGTCACAGGTGCTGTCTGCTCACTGTCCTGTCTCTGCCCCATCTCTATTCTCTCCCTTCCAACAGTGATTCTCACCCAGAGGTGCACAGCCCCCAGCTGGCCTATCAAAACCATCTTTTGGCTGGGGTTGTTGTTACAGTTTGTGAGCAGATCCCTGCTCCTCCTCTGATGTTTTGATAGGCCCCCTGGGGGCCATGCTCACCGCCCCCCACACCTCACATGGAACCCCCACCTCCCACCCCCAGTAAGAATCACTGTTGTGGATGACACCTTCACTCCTTGGGCTGTCCTCTCCCTTGCCATGCCTCTAACTTTCTTATGGTGGGCCTTTGATGTCCTCACTCAAGGATCTCTGCCCTTCCCCCTCTGATACAAACCCGGCACTCTCCACTTGGATCCACCACATCACTTTGCCTGTTAATCCTTGATACTAGACCTGGGCCAACCCTGGCATGCATGAGAGAGTTCTTTTGAAGGCCCCACTTCACCCCAACAGATAGGACTATCAGGCAACTGTCAGTATGGTTCACTCAAATCTGGTCTTCTGGAGATCACTATTCCCTTTTTTTCTTTATGCCACTTGCCATCTATTGTTCCCGGTTAAGACACAACTGCAAAGTAACCCTTTGATCCTCAGTTTCCTCATCTTTCCTTCAAACCAACCTCTTGCCCTTCCCTCTACCTTCATTCCCCCTTCTTTCCTTCAGACCAACCTCTCAGCCTTCCCCCTACCTTCATTCAGCTATTCTCCCTTTCTTCATTGGGTACATTCAGCAGTCTCCCCACTGTAAAAATTCAACACAGAATTGTCTGCCAACTCAGCTCAGTAAGATATCCTCTCAATTCTACAGCTGGACTGTGTCCCCATCCCATCCCTCACTGCTACCAACCAACCAATCAACCATACTCTTTCTTCTAATCCCATCAACTCTGACAATATCCTGTCTGAATTCCCATCCTCAATATCTACCCTTCTTCTGCTGGATCCAGAGTAAAGAGCCTGGGCTGGAATTGTCCCATTGCAACAATACTAAAAACTTTTAAGAACCACATTCCTCCTTGTCAATTCAGTTCACGCCATTTGCTGTTTGTTTGTTTTTTTCCCCCCAAGCCAAAGCTTGTGTGCTAGCCTGAGCCATCTTAAATGCCTTTGTTCTAGCCCTGGGTCCTCCCTTTTTCCCTGGCTCCCCATTGCTGTCCAGCTTGTCTCTGTTCTATCCTGGGCTCTCCATCTTGCATTCTTGCTGGGTTCTGCTTACTTCCTGTGTATCTTCCATAGGTGGTGACACCTGTGTATGTTGAATTCCCCTCCTGTAGTTTTATCTTCTGCTATCTTTCTGCTTGTGGCCTTTCTTCTGTTGCCTCCTTGGCCAATGAAAGAGTCCCTGCTTCTTCAGTATGGCCAGTTTTTTTCTCAGTGATCTGCCTGCCAGTGTTATCAGATTCTCAGCTTAGGTTTTTCCATTTGGGTAGTCTATGCTTCTTTCACACTCCTTTTCTCACTGTGTAGACTCTTTCCATTCTCTATCACATATATTGTTCTAGAACCATTAGCTCTTACTCTTCATATCTTCCTTTTATTGTTACCTCTACTCTCCGCTCTGATTGTCCAAATGTTCTTCTGTCCTGTCTATTACAATAATTCCCATAAAAGTTTAAGCCAGTCTGGCATTTCTACTCTATATCCTTTCCTGTCCTATATCACTTCCACTTAACCAAGAAGTCAAAATTTAGGAAATCCACCCCTATTCTTTACCAGGAGGTTACCCTTTTATTCTTTGTAGTTTTCTCATTTCCTCATCACTCATTGGGCCCAGTAATATACCAACATTTGTGTGCAATATTTAAGATGTTCTCAGCCTCTTGTTTCTGCCTTGCTTTTTCTCAGGATCAAACCTCCCAAGACATGAGCCCAAACCCAGTAACTTCCTTTAGACTTTTGCTCTCTATTGCAGCATAAATTTACTTTTGTCACTTTTTTTGACAGTAAGTAATGCCACACTGAAATTGAATACCCATCCTTTATCCTCTTCACCATGTCTAAGATAGCTCCAGCTTTCAGCTACTTTGGCATTGTAGAAGCACAGTTTCAATGGTCACTGCAAAATGCCTGTTCCTTACTAGTTTCTAACTGTGCCTGTGCTATTTGCAACTATGTCTGTCCACAGAATGAACTTAGCCTATATTAGTCTATCCCCAAATCCCTGAGTTTACCTGCCAGTGCTTTCTGTGCAGGTGCCATCTTAAAGTGCCTTTCCTTGTTTAATTCAACTTGGGTTGTTTCTTTGCCCCACTCTCTGTAAAGATCCCATTCTTCAAACAAAAACCTTTGTTTTTGCCTCTCTGCTCTCCTCCAAAGGTTTGGTCTTTACACTTTCCATCTCAACAACTTGTCTCCTAGAATCTGCTCAGTTTAGAAACTGTACTTCATAATCCCCTTTTCCAAATTAGCATCTTTATCACATTGACTTCCTATTTTCTAGAGTTTCTTTCTCATCACATGCATCTATCCCTTTGTTAACATCTCAACTCCTCTGATACAAATGGAATCTCACATACGACCTCAAAGGCTAGCCAACTCCAGTGATTCTTCCTTTCTATGCTAGATGTCGATTTAATCCTTGCATACCCCATCTCCTGTTACTTCTCATTATTGTCTTCTAGAAACGCTAGCTTTCTCTTCAAGTTCCAATTACACATCCCATCACCTTCTATCAAATCCATTGAATCACGAGTCTTTCTGCATTGCTATTTGCTCCCTTCCTCACCTCTACTCACTACAGATACCATAGCCAGCCTATGACCTCAGTATACTCTGCGGACTCTTTCTGTGTCTAAATTTACCACTAAAAAAAATCTTAGCTTCCTAGTTCCACCATTGTGAAGACATTGGGAGTTGTTGCCTTCAATTTTCTCCTGTCAGTGTGCCCTTATCTGAACATTGGTCCATAATACCTCCAAAGTGCTACTACTTCTACAACCTTACAACCCTTAGCTTCTTCCCACTCCTTTTATCCTCACCTACATGCTCCATGCTCTCTCTCCTCTATGTGCTTCCTTACACAACTTTGATATATTGCCATGGAAATGTTTCTGAATTCTTAATGTTCACTAACTCCCTTAGATCTTTACCTTGTTTCTTTGGTGCAGTGCATTGTGGAATGTTCAACCCAGTAGCTGTTAGGCTTCCTTATCTGCTCATTCTGCTCTTCTTTCCCAGTATATCACATCACTTTTCTTACGTCATGTTCCACTGTCGTTTATAAATGCCTCATCTGTACTCTCAATTCTGGGGCCCAGGTGATCATTTTTACCACTTTATTTCTGTACAGCATTCAAGGTACTAGTACACCTACCTCACCTACAACTTGTGGAATCTCCAGCTCATTCTTAAAACTGTCAGGATTGTAATTCTTTCTTGGCCTCTATCTCATGCATACCGCATTAGACTATTCCAAATCTCTACTATCATGCCAAGTGATTCTCATGCCCAAGACTACTCTCTCTAGCTCTTCACAGCTAAGTTCCCTATAACCCTGTAGACATCTTTCACATTCTTCTTTACACACTCTAGCAAATGTGATTGGTGTGGGGACAGATCTCTGATCTACAGTTCATGACCCCACAGCTTTTATCTTCTACCCATACTTCTGCCCCACAAATTCCTTCTTTCCTCTCAAAGATGCCCATCTTTAACCTGACTTGCCTGCTGGGCTCAACAGTTCTCTTCCTGGGTATCCCTATCCCTGCCTCCTCTCTTCCCCTTCTTCCTAATTAGCACTCATCCCTCTCAGGAGCTCCCCTCCAGCACTGCTTCGTTTCCCTCTGCCCCTACCTTCCCCATGGATAACCATCTCCTCTGTGCACTGCCCATCTCTCTTAGCCTCCCTCCTCCACCTCAGTCCTCAGGAGAGACCACAGTGCTGGCACTGCACACCTGCCCCTGACTGCAGGTCCCCACATGACCCTCATCCTTCAGGTGCCTCTCATATACATCCACTTGCTTTATGTCCCCTTCATCCTAGGTGACAGGACCTGTTTTCATAGTGACAGTCATGACTTGTGATGCCTCCATTACCCTGTGTCACAGGTGCTGTCTGCTCACTGTCCTGTCTCTGCCCCATGTCCATTCTCGCCCTTCCACCAGTGATTCTCACCCAGGGGTGCACAGCCCCCAGGTGGCCTATCAAAACCATCTTTTGGCTGGGGTTGTTGTTGTTACAGTTTGTGAGCAGATCCCTGCTCCCCCTCTGATGTTTTGATAGGCCTCCTGGGGGCCATGCCCACCGCCCCCCTTGAGTGGAACCCCCACCCCCCACCCCCATTAAGAATCACTGTTGTGGATGTTACCTTCACTCCTTGGGCTGTCCTCTCCCTTGTCATGCCTCTTAACTTTCCAATGGTGGGCCTTTGATGTCCTCACTCAGGGAATCTCTGCCCTTCCCCCTCTGATATAAGCCTGGCACACTCCACTTGGATCCACCACATTGCTTTCCTTGTTAATACTTGATATAGGATCTGAACCAACCCCAGACTGCATGAGACTTGTTCTTTTAGCAAATGCATACCACTCCCAATCATCATGACCCTACTAGATCTGATTCTTAATTGTTCTGTCAGTATTTTTCCCCAGTCCATTTGTTCTGTTTCTTTATCATTATCCCTTTTCCTTAATCTTCCTATTTCATATTCTAATCAAAGACAAGGAATGCTGGCAGACCTTCCCCTTTGACCTAAAAATCTCTCCTTATTTCCTGCAAACTAGTCTCTTACCCTTTACCTTCCTCACCACCTGAAAATATTCTTTCTCCTTTGGATGGATCCCTTGTCTCTTAGCAGGTATTTATCAGTCTGAACACCAGATATGGAATTATCTTCCAGCTCAGAATAATAGAATTATTTTCTCAATGCCTGGCACTTGGCTCATGTCCCTCACCCCAAATCCCACCCTAACCCTCCCTCCCCCCACCCCACCCACTGTATCCAACCCTGCCCTCCCATTCTACCCAGTAAACCCCATCCCTTACCCTCCCCACCCGCCCACCCTTCCCCCGCCGGATCCGTAGTAAAGAGCCTGGCCTAAATTTTGCACCCCTGCAACAGCACTCAAGGCCATTATTAAGTGATTCCACCTTGCCTATGGCTGTCCACCCTTTTTATGCTTTTCTTTCCCCATGTCAAGTTTTTCAAGCTGGCCTGAGCTTTCCTAAGTGCCTTCTGATTTTGGGACTGCTCCCATATCCTTGTTTCTCATTTGTCCAGCTTGTCTCTGTTCCATTCTGAGCTGTCTGCTCTTATTTCTTCCTGGGTACCACCTATGCCATCTGTCTTAGCATGGGGACTCTACCTTGTGCTACATTGTGCTCCTATAGCTACATCCTTTTTGGCTACATTTCTGTTTGTGGGTCATACCCTTAACCACATAGTACCTGCCACTTGACTAGATTCAGGCTTCCTTTCTTCACATCCTCTTCTTTCTTGGGTCTGCTTTCATCTTTAAACTCTTTCCATCCCTTTGCTGCCATCAGTATCAGTAGTCTTAATCTTCCATTAATTCTACCTCTATCTTTCCTTTAGCCTGCCTTTTCCTTCACCTCTCAAAGCAAACATTTTCTGTTTTTACCTTTTCCATTAATGGTCAGACAGAAAACATGAACAATCCTATAGTTCTTTCTTCCTTTTCCGTTATTTCTGTTTCCTCTCAAAAGGACTGCACAAAGTGAATGTAATCCTGGCCATTAGCCTATTCTCTCTCCACAGTTTAAGGTCAATCAAATGTCCCATTTCTTTCCATATCAGGCCTTTACTGCATGCATGATGCTTATTAAGGAGCCTTATGCAGGTACAATTTTCCATCCTGTTCATGGTTCCATCTATTGTCCCTAGATCAAGCCACCCTTTTTTTTTTAATTTAAAAAGAGAAAAATCTAGCAGGTAAATGCCTTAATGTCCACTGAGGGCTTTATTCTATTCCCAGTTGCCTTCCATATTTATCTTCTCTTGCAAATCTAGAGTTTGGAGAAAAATCCCCCAACTGCAAGTTTCCCCACATGCCCTGCTTGCTCTCTACTACATGGTATACCTCTCTCCTTTCAGCCACCCTTGAACAGCAGATACACAGACTCATTCATTGGTCACTGCAAAATGCCTGTTCCCCATTGGGTCCCAGCTTCACCTCCACCATTTGCAGGCATCTTCTTTCTGTCCACATCCTGAACTCACTCCATGTGAGTCCATCCCATGTCCCTGAGGTTACCTGTCAGTGCTGTCTGTGCAGGAGTCTTCTTAATTTATATGTCACCCAGTTTCCTCCCATTAACCAGAGTCACCTGCTCCTTTGACTACTATCTCTCCTTAAGGCCCCATTCTACAAATGTCTGGGCTTTAACCTCTTCTCTCCTCTCTGTTCTGCTCCTTAGGTTAGTCACTGACAACCACCCATCTCATCAGCTTGGCATGCCCTGAGATATGCACATACCACAACCAGGCAGTTCTGCATTCTGCCTTTCCTTGACCTTTCACACTGCTCCCTTGACCTTTGCCAATGCCACCTAACACTCATGAACTCCTTCATGACCCAAGTGCTGCCTCCTGTCCCTTTCCTTTCCCATCAACTGCCTCTACCCATCTGTACCCCATGTAGAACCGGCCCATGGTAGCTCAGTGTGAATTCTCTCTGTTTCTGCCCTAATTGTGGACTTAACCCTTTTGTGACCATCCCCAGCATTTCTTTCTGCTCTTGTTTTCCTGACAGTCTGTGTTCCTTTGACATTGTTCAGTTGTACACTCCACCCCTGTCACCTTTCAATCAGTCCATATACTGGCTACCTTGCAGTCAATCAATGAACTCAGGAGTGTTTCCATAATCCTGACCAGCCTCTTTGTCACCAACTGGCTATAATGAGTCCATCTGCTTTGAATTATCCTGAATCCTTGACTTCACAGTTGTGATGGCATCTGCCTTCTCTCCTGGAATAGTTCTTCCAACCTTTCTAAATCTTAGCATGTGCCAGTGCTCCTTAACATTCCCTAAGTGCCACACCTCTACCATCTCAATCTCAATCTCCTGCAGCCTCTACTTCATTCCTGGCTCCTCTGTCCATGCCATGCTTTCTCTTCAGGAGGATTCATCTACTACTTTACCCATTTGTCCAGAAGTATCCCTGGATTCCCAGGCACAGTCCCTCTTCTTGGACCTTGCATTGCCTTTTTTGACACAGTGCAGTCTCAACAACTCTGTCCTGTTCCAAACTGGGCTCCTGCTGTTTTCATTCTTTTTGCCCATTGGACCCTCTGGCCTCTGTCATGTTTTCCAATGATATATCCTCTTCACTTCCGCTCCTTGTTCCTCAGTCAAAGTTAATTATTTCTTCTCTTTTCCTACTCTGTTGCATAGGGAAGAGCTATACTTTTCCCTACTCATCACTCTTTTTAGCTAACATTGGAAATTTGTACAATAGTCCCCTTGGTATGAAATCTCCATGATCTGTTGACAGTTGCAGATGTTCTCACATATTTAATCTTCCTTTTATTAGAGAGACTGTACTGAATTTACTTGGTTTAGTCAGCAGTTCAGCCTTGCCTCACTGTGTATCCAAGAAGAATGTTCTAGCTCCCAAGAACCAGTGCTCTCTGTAACTTTTTAAGTGCTAGTTCTTTTCCTTCTTCTCTTCACTCTTCTCGTCTCTTTCTTCTCTCTGCCTCTCTCCTTTGTATCCTTCCTTTTTTAAAAAAAATGTTTTAAGGTATAGCTTAAGCTGGCCTCGTGATCCTGCTGCCTTGAACCTCCTGAACACTGGGATTTCAGACATGTACCACCAGTAGATTTCACATTTATTCTTTCAAATTCTGAAAATGTCCTCAGAGAACATCTCCCTCTCTTCCTATGAAGTTCCTGCTCTGATGTTTTGTCTTTTGCCTTCACTCCTGCCACAGTACTTATCTACACTCAACCTGACTTGTTCCTGAGTATGATGGTTCTTCCTGGACACTCTCTCATCCCTGCCTCCTCTTTCTTCCTCCTCAGTACTCATATCTTCTCATAGCTATCCTGTAACACTGCCTCCTTTCCCCCTCTGTCGCTGCCTTTCACAGTGGAGGACCAGTCCTACCCAACCATCACCTTTATGCCCTGATCCATCTCTCTTAGCCTCCCTCCTCCATCTCAGTCCTCAGGAGGGACCACAGTGCTGGCACCGCACACCTACCCCTGACTGCAGATCCCCACATGACCCTCATCCTTCCAGGTGCCTTTCAGCTACATCCACTTGCTTGCTGTCCTCTTCATCCTGGGTTACAGGACCTGTTCTCACAGTGTGACAGTTATGACTTGTGATGCCTCCATTACCCTATGTCACTGTCTGCTCAGTGTCCTATCTCTGACCCATGTCCATTCTCCCCCTTCCACCAGTGATTCTCACCCAGGGGTGCACAGCCCCCAGGTGACCTATCAAAACCATCTTTTGGCTGGGGTGGTTGTTGTTACAGTTTGTGAGCAGATCCCTGCTCCCCCTCTGATGTTTTGATAGGCCCCCTGGGGGCCATGCCCACCCCCCCCCCTTGGATGGAATCCCCACCCCCTCCCACCCCTGTTAAGAATCACTGTTGTGGATACCACCTTCACTCCTTGGGTTGCCTTCTCCTTTGTCATTCCTCTAACTTACTAGTGGTGGCCATTGACATCCTCAGTTAAGGTAACCTTCTCCACCCTTCCCCTCTAATATAAAACCAATATTCTTCCCTGAATCTACCATATTGACCTCACTAATCCTTTATGCAAGATCTGAACCAATCCCAGTGTGCATGAGAAAACCCTTTCTCAATCATGTGTACCATTATATCAGCCTCTCATGCAATCTGTGAATGTGTTTGTTATTTTCTTCTTTCTTTAATATTTCTTCTGGACCAAACAGAGTCAAGGATTCTTGTCAGAGCCTTCCCTTTGGTCTGCAAGTCCCTCCTGTGGACTACAAAATAGCCACTTTACCCTCTCTTCCACCTATCTGCACTAGAGATGGAATCTTCTCTGGGCTTAGATTCTTTTCTCAGCGCCTGGAACCTGACTCATGTCTGCTGTCCTACCCTCACCCCTTCTCCTACCTCTACCAGTAATTCTCACCCAGGATACACAGCCCCCAGGTAGCCTATCAAAATCATCTTTAGTTGTTTTTTAATGTTGTGAGCAGATCACTGCTCCCTGTCTGATACTCTGATAGACCAATTGGGGGCCATTCCCACTGCCTCTCTCTCAGGTAGAAACCCCCCCCCCCCATCCCTGTTAAGAATCACTGTTGAAAGTCTCCTACTTTCAACTCTACTCCTAATTTCCACCCTTGAACTTTTATACATCAATGTTAACTCTACCCCATGCCTCATTTCTACCACTACACCTTACCTGCTACCTATTCATTCCTGGCAGATCTGTAGTAAAGAAACTTGCCCCAAATCTGCAATGTGCAACAATGTTCAATTCTTTAAGAACACACATTTCTCTATGAGAAGGGAAAACAAAGGAGGAGGCAACAATGCTTGATAAGAAATGTACTCATTACCTTGCTCATATAATTGTAACCCCTCTGTACAGTATTTTCACTATATATATATAAGAATACACATTTCTCTTGAACAGTCACTATCTAGCACTTTTCTGTTTTTCTTTCTCCATGCTAAGCATTGTAGGCAGGTCTGAGTATCCTTACCTGCCTTTATTCTCACTCTGGGACCTTCCACTTCTCCTTACGTACTTTTCTGCTGTCCAGTATGTCCCTTCCACCTGGCTCCCTTCTCTTCATCCTCCTTGATTGTTTCTTTGTCCTGTTCATTATCCTAAGGTAATTGCCCACTTATATGTTGAATTATAGTCCCATAGTTACAGTTTACTTGACATGTTTCTCTTTGTTACCTAGCATTTCTTAGTCATTCTCTGTCTTCCTTGTGGCTGGTCCTTCTCTCAACTAGCTAGTACCTGCTACTTCAACAAATTCCCTCTCTAGGAATCTGTTCTCTTATTGGACTTGCTCTCATGTTCAAACTCTTTCAATTCTCTACCTATCACCTCTTCTGCAGTCAACAACAGCTGTTTTTTTTCCAGGTTGTCCATTAATTCTGGCCTCTCTCTCTATCTGCCTTTCCTTTGCCTCTCACACTCTACCGTACTTGCCTTTTTTGTTCCTTTGGTGATTAGTAGGTTCCTCAAAAGTCTATCATCACTGTCTGTACTGCTTCCTTTTAGCCCTTCCTCCATTGTTCCTCTTTTTGCTAGATAGGGTCTCATACAGGAAATGTGCTCTGTCCATGGAGTTTAGCCTCAGTTCTCCCTAAAGTTTTCCTCATCCCTCTTCCTTTCTTTTTCTCCCTCTGGCTACTACATTAAAACAGTCATGTTTAGATTTGGAACCCTACTGGTACACAGGTACCAATTTCTGTTTCTCTTCCTTATCCCTCCTCTTTTGACTCAGCCAAAAAAACAAACAAACAAAAAACAAAACAAAAAAACAGGCCTTACACTTCACTGGGGCCTTGTGTATTCCAACTTTTCATTTTGCTATATATCTTCCTTCCTTTCTCATAGGACCTACAGAATCTCAACTCCAAGTTTCTCTACATGCCCTGCATGCTCTCTACTACATGGTATACCTCTCTCCTTTCAGCCACCCTTGAACAGCAGATACACAGACTCATTGGTCACTGCAAAATGCCTGTTCCCCATTGGGTCCCAGCTTCACCTCCACCATTTGCAGGCATCTTCTTTCTGTCCACATCCTGAACTCACTCCATGTGAGTCTATCCCATGTCCCTGAGGTTACCTGTCAGTGCTGTCTGTGCAGGAGTCTTCTTAATTTATATGTCACCCAGTTTCCTCTCATTAACCAGTCACCTGCTCCTTTGCCCACTATCTGCCTTTAAGGCCCATTCTACAAATGTCTGGGCTTTAACCTCTTCTCTCCTCTCTGTTCTGCTCCATCTCATCAGCTTGGCATGCCCTGAGATATGCACATACCACAACCAGGCAGTTCTGCATTCTGCCTTTCCTTGACCTTTCACGTTGCTCCCTTGACCTTTGCCAATGCCACCTAACACTCATGAACTTCTTCATGACCCAAGTGCTGCCTCCTGTCCCTTTCCTTTCCCATCAACTGCCCCTACTCACCCCCACCCCCACATAACACTTTCCCATGGCAGTCCAGTGTAAAGTCTCTCTTTCTACCCTAATGATTTAACTCTTGTCTGGCCATCCCATGTGTTTCTCCCTAGTATAATTTTTTTCCAGAAATCACTGACTTGTTCTTTAGTATCCAGCTGTACTTTCTATGCCTTTTCCCAGTCAGCCTATGGACTCTAGAAATCTTTCCCTCAATTCTATTCCCTGTCTGACTTGCCACCAGTACTAGCCTCTCATGAGTTCTTCTGAGCCTGTCTTCCTTGTGAATCCACCCCCTATCCATTCTGGTTTCAGTATTAAAGGCTTTCACCTTGGTTAGAGTTATTCCTTCAACCTAGTGTCATCTCTCTATGCCCATCTTTTACTAAAGGAAACAAAAACAAAAAAAGCATTACCCAGCACGTTGGAAGTTTTATGCAACATTTTGTAACCACTGCAGTCTCACCCTGCTATGGTATCTCCCACTTGTCTTTTACTTCCTACTTGTCTTAGCATCTACCATGTTCTTTGTCTTCCCTGGTCTTTCCTGGGCAGGCACTTTGCCTACATTTATAAGGCAGACTTCCTGCATGCTTCCTGCTTGCTCCCACCTTCTTGGTTCTCGTCATGTCTCACTTAACATCTTAGCATCCTGCCTTCCCTGGCACTCAACTATGCTTTTTCTCTTTGCTACTGGGCTCCTTCTTTTGGTCTTTCTTACTCTTCTTGCCAACTGGACTGCTTATGTTGTTGTGATCTCCTCTTTGTTGAACACTCTTAACTGTCTCTCCCTTCTGGATACTGAGTGGTCATTTCTGCTTTTTAAACATTACATAGCGAAGACTTTCATATACTCTCCATCCACCATACTTTTTGCTATTTTCCATAAACACTTGCTGATTCAGTCGTTTCCTTTGATGTGTATTCCCTTTATGATCTATTCTTGTGTATTCCCTTTATGATCTATTCTTGTCACCAAGTGTTTTACCACATTCTATCAGCTTGTATCACACCAAACTAACAAAGTCCAGTGCCCAAGAACTTGTGCTCCTTTGTAACATGAGCTATGATACCTTACCAGCAACCTACACTCTTGGATCCAGGTGACCTATCACATTGCTGTTCATACCCCTCTTTTCATTCTGTTCTGAAAAAGTGCTTGGCAGAAATAGATCTCTGATTATCACCACTTCTGCACCCACATATATTCTCACTCCACCCCCCCCCCCACACACACACTCACACACAAAGATGCCCTCCCTTAACCTGACTTGCTGCTGATCCCAACAGCTCTCTTCCTGGGCATTCCCATCCCTGTCTCCTGTCTTCTCTTTCTTCCTCAGCACTGGTCTCCTCCAGCTGTTCTCCAGCATTGTTTCCTTTCCCCTCTGCCTCTACCTTCTCCATGGACCACCATCCCTATCTACCCATTTCCTCTGTACCCTGATCCATCTCTCTCAGCCTCATTCCTCCACCTCAGTCCTCAGGAGGGACCACAGTGCTGGCACTGTACACCTGCCCCTGACTGCAGGTCCCACATGACCCTCTTCCTTCAGGTACCTCTCAGCTACATCTACTTGCTTGCTGTCCTCATCCTGAGTGACAGGACCTGTTCTCACAGTGTGACAGTTATGGCTTGTGATGCCTCCATTACCCTGTGTCACAGGTGCTGTCTGCTCACTGTCCTGTCTCTGCCCCATGTCCATTCTCCCCCTTCCACCAGTGATTCTCACTCAGGGGTGCACAGCCCCCAGGTGGAAGCCTATCAAAACCATCTTTTGGCTGGGGTTGTTGTGGTTTACAGTTTGTGAGCAGATCCTTGCTCCTCCTCTGTTGTTTGAATAGGCCCCCTGGGAGCCCTGCCAACCCTCTCCCCCTCAGGTGGGACCCACTCACCCCATACCCCCATTGTAAATGCCACCTTCACTCCTTGGGCTGCCCTCTCTCTTGTCATTCCTCTAACTTTCTAATTATACCCTCACTGAAGGATCACTGCCCTTCCCCTCTGATACAGAACTGGCATTCTCCACTTGGATCTACTACATCACTTTCCCTGAACAACTATAGTATTCAGGAGAATTATTTCTTTGAAGGTCTTATCCCTAACCATTATATGCTCTTAATGAGACTCTCAGCTTTCCTGTCAATATCATTGCCTCTAGTCTTATCTTTCTTGCTCTATTATCTTTTTTCCATAATGTCTCTTCTTTGTGCTCAGTGATAAAGTCCTTGCAAATCCTGTTTCCTACAAACCAGCACTTTATCTTTACCTTCCATTTTATCCCACTTGAAGCTTCTTTATTTTCTTCTTTAGGTTAAGTCATAGTTTTCTCCAACCCCTATTCATCATCTTCAACAATTAAAATAAATCTTCTACCACCTTAGTTCAAGAGAATTTTCTTTACATTTAGCACTTTACCTTTAACGCCCTCTCCCATCTCCAACACTAATGCTACAGTTCCCAAACCTGCTCTCTCATCCAACCCAGTCTCTCTTGATCAGCCAACCCCTGTCCAGCCATTGAATTCACTCATCGTACCTCTCTATGACAGATGAGATCCTGACCCACAATTTGTACCCCTACAACAACATTCAAGGCTTAAAGAGCTCCTGCCTGTTGGAGTCTACTCTTTTTCTGTTTTCCTTCTTTTTGTCAGCTTGCAAGCTGGCCTGAGCATCCCAAGTATCTTCGTTAAAACTCTAGAACTCCCTCCTGTCCTTCCTCTAGTTTGCTGCCTAGCCTATCTCCCTTTTACCTTTCTGTCTCTTCTACATCCTCCTTAGGCATCTATCTGTCTCTCTTCCACAGCTGACTTTCCTTTCTCTACTTCATTTTCCATATCCTCTATTGTTTCCTTCCTTCTTTGTTAAAGAGAACATTCCTCCACCCCCTACATCATCTCTGAGTCAGACTTCTTCCATCTATCTATAGTGCCTGCCAGTTCTTTGTATTCACTCCTGTTTTATCCATACTTCTTGGACCTGTTTTAATTGCCCCACCTCTTTCCATCTTCACCCTATGTCATTTCTCTTCTAGAACTTTTCTCCAACTAAAATTTACCTCTCTTCTCAATTTCCCTCTTATCAAGCATGTTTCTATAAAAGTTTGCAATCAGTCCAGCCAGTCTTCCACTTCCTCACCCTCCAGTTTTCCTCTCTTTCATTTCCTCCTAATACAGGTCCATTTCTTTTTTTTTCTTTTTCTTTTTTTGTCAGTCATAGGACTTGAACTCTGGGCTTGGGCACTGTCGCTGCACTCTTCAGCTCAAGGAGAGCACTCTACCATTTGAGCTACAATGCCACTTCCAGTTTTCTAGTGGTTTATTGGATATAAGAGTCTCACGGACTTTCCTGCCTGGGCTGGCTTTGAACCATGATCCTCAGATCTCAGCCTCCTGAGTAGCTAGGATTACAGGCATGAGCCACCGGCACCTGGCTTAGAGGCCCATTTTCTAAAGGGACTCCTGTTCAAATAATTGCCCTTATTTTTACTGGAACCTACTCGTTTCTTTTTTACTCTACCCTCACAATATCTGTGCTCAGATTTTATCCCTTCTTCAGTAGGTAACACTTTCCATCCCATCTACCTCTTCATTTGTCATCTGTATCAGTTAATACAAAATTGAAGCCTTATTTTCCTGCATTGCATCTACCTTCTTTATCCTCTCATACTAACCACAATTACCAACTGGTTTCCAGAATCAGCTGTATACCCCATGCATTTCACCAACCTGTAGTGTGATACACTATGGAGTCTACTCCTAAACCTTCATTGGTAACCTTCCACCTATCCTGGCAAGGTAGAAGCATAGATTCAGTGAAACCTGCACCCACTGACTCCTTGGAATTGATTAGCATTTAGTCCATTTTTATTAGCAGTATATTTCTATCCACCTTCTGGATACAGTCCATATGAGTTCAGTTCAGTGTCCCTAAGATTGTGATCTCTAGGTACTGTCTCTGGAGCAGGTGTCTTAAAGTTCACCACATAGATTCCTCCTCTTTCCTCAATTCGCTGTGATTCTTGCCTATTCTTTTAAGGGCACAATTCTGCAAAAACCTAGGCTTTGGATTCTTTTCTCTGTTCTGCTCTGCTTCTTTTGTCTGACATTGATAGCAGACATTACTAATCCGTCTCTGCTGAGGCGTCCAAGTACTTCCAGTGTGGGACTTTGCATGCCATGTCATCTTTTCCTAACTAGCCCCAGTTTAAGATTGACATTGCAAATTTGTGAATTGTTGCCCCTTTATGTGCCTCCCATTCTATAACATCTTGTCATTATGGCAGGCCAACTTCAGTGTCTCTCCTTCTACCCTGAACATGGTCTAAACTCCACACAACCATGCCTTGCATTTTTTCCTCTTGCTTCCACATCCACATCCACTTGCACTTCTCTTGCTCCCCTCCAGTTAATCCATGCACTCAGGAGTCTTCCCCTTGCCCTCTAAGGTATCTGTACCCTTCCTGAACAGCCTTGACTACTGACATCAGTGCCAGCCTCTGTCACCAACTTGATGAGTCCTTCTGCTCTCTGACTTCCTAAGCCCCCTAGCTTCTCACTGGAATGAGATCCAACATATTATTGACAATCATTTCTCCCCTTGGGGCCCTTTCCCTCCAGCTTGGTATTTTATGTCCTTTCTTGCCCTGTGGCTCCTACACCTTCTTTGTTAACTACTGCCACATCCTCCTTCTCTTTGAACTCCCCAAACTCGGTTGCCCTCTCACTTTTTCTCTCTCTTTCTTGGTGCTTTATGTGCCTTCTCTGATTCAGGGCCTTCCCTGAGTCTTTCAACAGCCTTCTCCCTTCCCCTTTCCCTCTTCTTCTCCTCCTCCCCTTCTTCCTTTCCCTCTTCTTCCTCCTCTCCCCTACTCTTCTCTTTCTGCTCCTTGCTCCTTCATCTGCTGATTTCTATTCTTACTACCCAGTAACCACCTCTCCTCTCATGCATTCCTAAATAGGGAATATTTCTCTCCTGACCCAGCTGATCAGTTTTCCTGCTCTGGTCTCTACTGCACAGCAAGGCATACTTTACTTTCTACCTGCCACACACATACCCCTTCTTTCAGCTGCTCTCTATGATTCATTCTGTAGACCTTCCTTCTCTACCTGTCCTCCTTATCAACTGCTCTACCATATTCAGCCTGCTCTGCAAGACACTGTTCCAAATCTCCACACACTACCTGGCAGTTCTTGCTTATAATTCTTTAACTCCAAGGCATAACTTCCCTCTGGTCCTCACAATCATAATTCTTTGTAACCTTCCCCTTTTCCTGCAAACACTAGCTGAAAACCAGCTCAGGATCTCAGAACCTCAGTTTATGCTACCAAATTCCTGTCCCAGACACAATTTTTTCTTCCGCCTTCATTCCTGACATGGTACTATTGAACTCTCAACCTATCTTGCTGTTGACTATGACAGCTCTCTTCCTGGGTATTCCTATCCTTTCTTCCTTCCTCTTCCTCACCACTCATTTCTTCTTATGAGCTGTCCTTCAGCACTGATTCATTTCCCCTCTATTTTTGCCTTCCCCATGGACAGCCAGCTCTATCCACATCTCCTCTGTGTATTGCCCATTTCTCTCAGCCTCCTTCCTCCACCTTGGTCCTCAGAAGGGACCACAGTGCTGGCACTGCACACCTGCCCCTGACTGCAGGCCCCACATGACCCTCATCCTTCAGGTGCCTCTCATATACATCCACTTGCTTTATGTCCCCTTCATCCTAGGTGACAGGACCTGTTTTCATAGTGACAGTCATGACTTGTGATGCCTCCAGTACCCTGTGTCACAGGTGCTGTCTGCTCACTGTCCTGTCTCTGCCCCATATCCATTCTCGCCCTTCCACCAGTGATTCTCACCCAGGGGTGCACAGCCCCCAGGTGGCCTATCAAAACCATCTTTTGGCTGGGGTTGTTGTTGTTTACAGTTTGTGAGCAGATCCCTGCTCCTCCTCTGATGGTTTGATAGGCCCCCTGGGGCCATGCCATTTCCCCCCCCCCCACACACACACACCTTAAGTTGAACTCCTGACCTCCAACCCCCATTAAGAACCACTTTGTGGATGCCACCTGCATTCCTGGGCTGCCCTCTCCCTTGTCATGCCTCTAACTTTCTAATGGTGGCCTTTGATGCCCTCACTAGTGGATCTCCACCTGTTCTCATAGGACCTACCAATATCCACTTCTGTCCATCAGATTACTTTCCTTGTTAATCCTAAATACAAGACCTGTATACATTATATAATTATTTATGTGTGTGTGCCAGTCTTAGGACTTGAACTCAGGGTGTGGACACTGCCTTTGAGCGTTTTTGCTCAAAGCTAGGGCTCTACCACATCAGCCACAGCTCTATTTCCAGCTTTTTTCCCCCCTTTTGTTAGTTGTGGGTCTTGAACTCTGGACCTGGGCATTGTCCCTCAGCTCTTCAGCTTAAGGCTAGCACTCCACCAGTGGAGCCACAGCACCACTTCTGGTTTTCTGGTGGTTAATTGGAGATAAGAGTCTCACAGACTTTCCTGCCTGGGCTGGCTTTGAACCATGATCCTTAGGTCTCAGCCACCTGAGTAGCTAGGATTACAGGGGTAAGCCACCGGCACCCAGCTCACTTCCAGCTTTTTTGGTTGTTAATTGGAGAGATGGGTATCATGGACTCTCCTGTCTAGACTAGCTTCAAACTGATCCTCAGGTCTCAACTCAACCTCTTGAGTAGCTAGGATTATAGGCATGAGCCAGTGTTGCCCAGCTCATAGTTAGTATTTTCTGATTTCCATCTTCTTTTCCTCTTAAAAAACATTTATGAGTAGAAGCAAACAGTGACCTATTCTCCCTTCATTTTAAATTTATCTTTTTAATGCATGCTGATCCAATGCAGTTTATTGTCACATTGTTAATATTTTTTCCAACCCTGCACCAGAAACAGAATTCTCAAGTAGCAGTTTCTTTTCCATTTTCACTTTTCCCCTATTACATGCTTCTACCTTCCTCTTATTTCTTTTCTTCATAGTCAGACTCTTAAGACTCTAAAAGATCTAAGATCAACAATTGTTCTTTCTATGAGTTAAAATACATAAAATCAATCCATACATATAACTCTTTATTGTCAGTCAAGTGTCTTCTCTTCTTGCTTTCATACTTTAAAGTTTACATACTGTCATGTGTCCACCAGATCCCATATATAGGTCCCTGTTAGTTACTGTCTTTACTCTTACATTTTCAATCCTATACTATATTGTGGTTGTTTTCTACATTCTTAAACTACAGCTGTTTCTTGTCTTTTGTTCTTCTTTCCACAATTACTGAGGATATTTTCATATCATTTTTTATTTGTCTCAGAACCTGGTTTAGTCCTACATAGAACTTAATTGGTTTAGCATTCTGTGATTCTCATTCTCTTTTTGATTGAAGCCTCATCCCTATTTCATACCCATTTTTCTCATATCTTTGTGTTAGAAGTCTATGGAGCCCTATCCCCCACATATCAACTTTATTCATTTCTGAAGTTCTTCCTCTCTCCTTTTGTTTGTAATTTGATTTAAATATACAGCTCAATCTTCTTCATTTTTCTTTTCTAACATCCAATCTGATGCATATAATTATCTAATGTACATAGTGTGCTTCTTTATCACCTTCACCCTTTTAGTGGCTTTCATCCATCTTTTATCCTATATCACTTTTCTTGATTTAGACTCTTGTCTTACTGACTTCATCACTTCTGAGTTTTATTATTGTGAAGCTGGTTGACCGCATATTTACTCAGTTACCTAGTTGTTGTTGTTTCTTTTCCTTTTTACTTAGTTTTATCTGTAACCTTACCTCTTAGGATACAATTATAGTATCAAATCTTGTTTTACAATGTCATCCACATGTGACATTATCCACCTATTTTCTTTTTTTTTCTATTGCTTTTGAAAAGTTTTTATTAACTATCCATATAACTAGTATTCCTATGTATGCACTAATATCTTCCTGCTAGTAACCTCTTTTTATTGAACATTCATTGCTCAATCCATTTCCATATTTCTGCTTTCCTGAATACCATGCTAAATTGCTTTGGTTCTCTGTTCCTTGACAGGGTCCCTACCATTTGCCTTTTATGTCCACTTCACTTAAACTGGCTCTAATTTTTCTATTAACTATACTTTTCTTTGCAAGACCATCTCCCATCCTTCTTTTAATCATCATTTTATTTCTTCCTTTAATGGTTGCCTCACTGTACTCTCTGCTGTACAGAAATGAGTAATTTTCACTATCCTTTGTGCTTGAGTAATAATTTTTTGTAGTAAACATATTACCTTAAATTTGAAAAGGTCCTTACTCATCTTGTTTTTTTAAAGCCCTACATATTTTCTCAATCATTAAAATGACAAAAATATTTAAGAACATCACAATATAAACCACCTCAAAGGACAATTGCCCAAGTATGTAATTCACCCAACAGCAGATATGTTTGTGTACAGTACAAAAATGACCTCATAGTCAGGTGCCATTGGCTCACACCTGTAATCCTAGCTAGGAGGCTGAGATCTAATGGTTTAAAGCCAGCCTGGGCAGAAAAGTCCTTTTGAGACTCTTATCTCCAATTAATCACTCAAACACCAGAAGTGGAGCTGTGGCTCAAAGTGGCAGAGCACTAGCCGTGGCCAAAAAGAACTCAGGAACAGTGCCTAGGCCCTGAGTTCAAGCCCTACACACACACACACCCCCCACACACACAAAAGACCTCATAGTACAAGAAAGATGATTACATTTTCTTTTTATATGGAGAAGAAAAATGAAATTTTGAAAATAAACAAATTAACATATCTTCTTTAAATAAAATACCTAAAGAAGAAATATTTGGGAAATGTTTATCAATTAATAAGTTTCTTGAGTTGTCCCACACATATTATAAGGAAAAGGAAAGGAATATTGCACACTTTAAAAATCCTTGTTGCAGGAACTGGTGGCTCATGCCTGTAATCCTAGCTACTCAGGTGGCTGAGATATGAGGATCACGATTGGAAGCCAGCCGGGGCAGGAAAATCCATGACACTCTGATCTCCAATTAACCACCAGAAAAACCAGAAGTGGTGCTGTAGCTCAAGTGGTAGAGCAGTAGCCTTGAGCTCAAGAGTTCAGAGACAATATCCAGGCCCAGAGTTCAAGCCCCACAACTGACAAAAAAAAGAAAAAAGAAAAAAATTCTTGCTATAGAAAGTAAGCCGATTGATAAAAGAGATATGGTACAGCAAAAATGTATCATTCTAATTAGGTTTGTGTGCAATTGAATTGTTTTTATTAGCACAAAAATATCTCAGTATATCAATATGGTTTTCTAAGCACATGGTAACATGCATGAGATATTTTCATGTTAACCAATGTTTAAACTAGAGAGCTTGTGATACCTATACTCTTCTTTCTGGCCTCAGTCATACGCAGTTTTGTACCTTGCCCAAACCAAACCTAATTCATGAATTTTCTCTCAACTAGCCAACCTACACCTTTTTAAAAGGTCAGTCCTGATGTTTTAAAGCTGTCCAACATAGGTTTATTATCAGGCTGTCTTCATTTTATCTTAATTTATGTCTTTCAGACCTTTCCTAGCAGTCAACAACTTCAGTCTCTTAAATTTCTCATTAAGACCTCAAGTGAGTTCTTTCTATGCTTTTTCTAGCCCGTGATAATCTCTTATTCTATACACACTTTCTCTTAAGAGCTGACCATTGTTTTTTTGTTTTCATTTTTGGTGTTGTTGTGTGTATACGCTTGCATGTGCACTCGCGTCAGGCCTAGATATTAAATTCAGGGCCTGGGTGATCCCTGACCTTTTGTGCTCAAGGCTAATGCTTTATCACCTAAGCCACAGCTCCACTTCTGGTTTTGGGGGGGGGTTATTTTGGGGGGGTTTTGGAGATAAGAGTTACATGGACTTTACTGCCTAGGTGACTTAGAATTGCTATCCTTAGATCTCAACCTACTGAGTAGCTAGGATTATAAATGTGAGCCCCTAGCCACCTGGCCATTCTGTTTCCTTCATTAACACTTCCTTCTTACTCCATATACTCAAAACTGTGAATTCATAATGTCCTCATACTTGCAATCCTTTATTCCTTTTTCTTCTTGTATCATAACCTTTGACTTTTAGGTACAAAGTACCTAAAATATATCCATTTCTTTCATCAAAATTTGTGACAATAAAAAAATGTCTTTCCATCTATAAACAACTTGAACATTGCTCTTCTCCTTTTTCTTTCTCCTTTTACTACAAATTCAGTATAGGTCTTCTAATATTCCTTCTTCTTTACCTAGATCATTTCATTGGGTATCCCTGTCTCTTTAGGATATATACTCTCTTCAATATTTAGTCCCACACTACTCTTGCATTTCATATTGCCTGCACTCTACTGAATCTGTTTCTATTGTCCATTCAGTCTGGACTTTCCTAGAATTTCTGCTCTCGCCTACATTAAGTCTATTGCATTAGTTGCACTAAAACTATTGTATTGCTGTACTTGTTGCTTCAAGTCCAACAAAGCTTTTTTCTAGGCAATATACCATTCTTCAATTCTTTGCCACATTCTTGGCTTCCCTCTTACCTTAATTTGTAGCCAGCTTAAGATACAACTCTTTAGTAGTCTTGTGGTTCTCCTATGTTAGTGTTCCTCATGTTGGCTCTTCTAACTACCATAACTTGTCTAACATTTTACAAAACTGCATGCTCTATACCCCGACTTAAATCCTACATCCTCTCCTCCTTAGTTATACCCACCTTCAGTTTTTCTTTTTCCTCATCTCTCTTAGTAATTTCTGTCACTTGCATCCATTTCTAACATAATTGTTTAATTATGAGCATAATACTTCAGCAAATTCTTCCTATATACCTTTGATTACTTACTTGCCCTTTCTTACATACTGAAAATTCTATTAGGGCTGGGAAGATGGCTCAGTGGTAGAGTGCTTGCCTTGCATGCAGGAGGCCCTGGGTTCAATTCCTCAGCACCACATAAGCAGAAAAATCCAGAAGTGGTGCTGTGGCTCTAGTGGTAGAGCGCTAGCCTTGAGCTGAAGAGCTGAGGGACAGTGCCCAGGCCCAGAGTTCAGGCCCCACGACTGACCAAAAAAAAAAAAAAAAAAAACTAAAAAACTCATTAATGGCTCCAATCTGGAATTAATAGGAATAGATACATTAGTCTTCTCTAGAAATGTGCTTTTGAGGGACTTTCCTTAATTATACCATATACTTCTCACCAAATATAGATCTTCCTCTTGTTAGTCAGTTTCTTCTGTCCTTGCCCTCATTCTACCCCTCTTTGAACCCAGGACTGAATACCTACCACTTGAACTCTCAAATCAGTCTTCCCGGTTGTCTGTGGCTTTTTAAATCAAGATTCATCTTATCATACCTTCTAATCTTTAACAACCAAGCCCTTTAAATACAACTCCCATTCCCTTCATTCAGATACTCACTCCACCACCTTTCCATTTTCCAGTTATGTTTGCTTCAAGTATCTTTGTAAACAAATAAAATGCTGTGCATAAATCAATACTATACCACTCCTCAAAATCATTTACCATTCTTCTTTCCAAGATAAAGCCACATGAATTTGATACTTATCCTCATATAACTTCAATAATTATTATATATTTATAAGTAATATGTGATTTTATCTCTGAGGATTTTAAGTGTTATGTATACTCTTTTTAAAAAACAATCCATCAAACATCAAGAACTTAGTCTACTTTCTTACTACTCATATTCAAATTCAGACCTTTGCTTCTCTCTCATTATCTACGCCACTGGAGAAATCTTTCAACAACCAACATTTAATCATTTAGACACTTTCTGAGATCTGATAGATTTCTCAAGATTGTTCCATTGTTTTTGATCTATGTTTCTTTGCCTATTTATACTCTACGGTAGAATTAGAATTCTCTTCTAATTCACACAATGTTCTCCTGTAACATACATTAAAATCTTTTTATTCTTTCTTATTCTGTTATGCTGTGACATAGCTTTTCTGTCCATTTCAGGGGCTATAATTTTATTGGGGCAATGGATATGAATGTGATATTCTCCTCCAAAGATTTACCTCACAATTCCCAGTCATTTCTCAAGAAATCATCTTCTGTATAAACCACTCATGCATGCTGCCTAACTGGCCCATCCTCATGTATTTTAATGTTGCTTAGCAATCAGTTCTTTTTAGGACAATTCATCTTTATAAAACAAACTTTCCTATAAACTAAGTTTTTAATGAAAAATCTGCCATAGAGTCAAGACCTACTCTACTCTCTAATTCCCATTTCTATCCAGGTCTGTGAAACTTTGTTAGATACCTCGTTCATCTCCATTTATTACTATTGAGCCTTTCCATCCAGTTTGACCAGTTAGACTGTTTGTTCTCTGTATCTCCTTCCTCCTCTATTCGTGTATGTGTGTGTGTGTGTGTGTGTGTGTGTGTGTGTGTGTGTGTGTGTGTGTGTGTGTCTGTGTCTGTGTCTGTGTCTGTGTGTCTAATTCAACTCACTGCTGCTACAACAACTACTCTTCATTCTTCTATATGTTCTATAATGTTTCTTAACTCAGCTGTCAGACTCTTCCCTCATATTCCATCATAGCCTAGATCCAAGGTTTTTGTTTGGATTTTTTTTTTCTGGCACTGATCCTGGGACTTAAACTCAGTGCCTACGTGCTGTCTCTGAGCTTTTTTACTCAAGGCTAGTACTCTTCCACTTGTGCCACAGCTTCACTTCCACTGAGATGAGTCTCATGGACTTTCCTGCCCATGATCCTTGGATCTCAGCCCCCTGAGTAGCTAGGATTACAGGTATAAACCACTGGTGCCTAGCTCCAAGTATATTTATAACCCAGTGGTTAATATCTGCCATTCTTTTTACTCCTTTGATCAGCCTTCCCTTAGATAGCATCTAATTTCTCTTCTTTCCATCATGACCTTTGACCCAAATGTGGTACCATACAGCTCCAGTTAGTATCAGTGGCAACTGTTTTTTTTTTAGTAACTGGTATCTTCTCTTCAAGCAGTAATTTTAACTTCACTGTTCTACTTCTTTTCATACTGCCTCATCAAACTCTGCCTTATATTGACCATTCTAACTTCATTTGGAGACCACATAGAGATCTGTTCCAGTGATTCAGTTTTGATTTCTGGATAAATAGACTCCTCATAATTATCACTCACTATTAATTCTCTGCACAATGGAGTTTTGGTCTACTCCTACTCTTGTCAAAACTTGCTGAACTGTTTTCTCTCCATAACCTTGGTGCTTATTTATAGTTATGTTTCTTCCCCTTATTTATCCTTCTTATTTATAGTCTTTCTTCTTGAGCATTTATAACCTAGATTGACATAAAATCATTCTTTCAGAGTTTCTTCTCTCCAGTTAGCAATATTCCTCATCCTATTATTCTGTGTCTCTGTCTCCCTTTATACTGGGGCTTGTACTTAAGACCTCCCACTCTTGCTCAGCTTTTTCACTCACAGCTGGTGCTCTACCACCTGAACCATTCCTCTAGTTTATGGTTCACTGGAGATAATAGGCTCTCGGATTTGTGTGTCCAATCTGGCTTCAAACCTTGATCCTCAGATCTCAGCCTCCTGAGTATCTAGGATTATTGATACTGAGCTACCTGTACTCAGCTCATCCTGTCATTCTTTAATGACTTATTGGCCATTTCACTATACTACAGGTTGCAGTCCTAGCCTCATCTGTACATCCCCTTTCCCTTTACCTTCTTTCTTCTCCATTTTTTCCTTCTATTCTCCAAATCTCCTCAGTAGCTTCCACAGTTAGCAGGTAATCCTAATGTGATAGTGGCTAGTAAAGGCTCTATATCAGAATTATTCTTTAATCTGCTTTCATCTAAAATAGAGGAAAAATAGTGGTCCTCAAATGGTAGCTAGTTAAAACTGCCGAGCCCTTCTCTGAGTTTCTGATTCATTAGGCCTATGGTCAGGAAAGTAACTTATACTTCTAACAGTCCTATTTAATGCTGATGTAAATACTGCTGTTAACTTGTCCCTCAACCAGACTCTTTAATTTAAAAGTTCCCAACAAAGCATCAGGAATAGATCTACTTCTGACTCTTCTTCTTATTCAGGTCTTTGCTTCTGTCATATACTCATCATTGCAATCTGGCCTCATATTCAACAAATTTGACCTGTAGGCCCACTCTGGGATCTGATAGAATTCTCTATTTTGAGAATGTTTATAGTGCTGTGTTCTTTTTTTAAAAAAATCATTATCCAGCTCTGAATCATTCTCTAGCAATGCTCTTTTAGGCTATAACTTCTCATCATTCAAATCTTTGGCCCAGATATGAAGCTATCTTCCTCCATTCAATATCAACAGTTTTTCAACTCTCACGCTTCTATCCCTTTCTTGTTACCTGTCTTTCCCTAAACAAATAAACTGTTCCAATCTCCCATCCTTTAAAAAAGTATTTCAGCAAGGATAGATTTTAATATAACAGAGTTAAAGGAAGGAGAAACAGAAAAGAGGAAGAACATTTCCTGTTCACCGCACAGGAAATGGGACTCCAACCTCCCATCTTTTAGAACCATCCGTGTTCCATGTAAATTGTCTCTGCCTTCTTTTAAACAGCACTCCCAAGTGCTGTACACATGTCAGAGGAATTTCAATCCAGCATTTTACATGACATTTGTCTGTTCTTTGTCTTTGTAGGAATTATTCTCACATATCTTAATTACATATAGTGTAAGTCTCCCTACCAACTATATATATATATATATATATATATATATATATATATATATATATATATATATAAAATTTTACTCTTGATTTGTATTTCCAATATGATCTCCCACCCCTCATTTTCCAATACTAGTCATCCATTCTAAAGACAAACTCCTCCGAGATCTTCCCTGGTGTCATTATATCATCCATCTCCTTCTGATCCTAATTAATTAAACTTCACCAAAACATACCTTGCCTGTACAGTCTTTGTTCTTCTCCTCTTGCACATACTGCTTTCTGAAGTCTAGTACTGAGATGCAGCATTCAACCCAAAGCCCTAAATTGCAAAGTCCTCTAGAGTTGCTATTCTGGAAAACACCATACCTTATCCCGCCTGCCCATACCACTCCTACTACTCTCAATTATTCTTTATATGCTGCTCCCACTGAACAGTTGCCAGTTGCTCTCCTTTTCCTTATTTAATCATGATCTTTGGTGCAACTGTGGTACCTACCATAGCCTTAACAATAGCATGTCCATCTTCCCATGACCCTGTCTTTTCTGCAGGCTCCTTCACTCTTTCATATGCTGATCCTATGGAACCACCTATGTTAACTACACGTTTCTTTTTTTTTTTTTTGGTCGGTCCTGGGGCTTGAACTCTGGGCCTCAGCTCTTCAGCTCAAGGCGAGTGCTCTACCACTTGAGCTACAGCGCTACTTTCGGTTTTCTGGTGGTTTATTGGAGATAGGAGTCTCACGGTCTCTCCTGCCCGGGCTGGCTTTGAACCGCGATCCTCAGATCTCAGCCTCCTGAGTAGCTAGGATTACAGGCGTGAGCCACCAGTGCCCCGGCCAACTACACGTTTCTTTTCAGCATCCATCTTCATATCACTTTCATGGATTCAGTAGTTATTTCTTTCATTTTCTGTCTCCTTCACACTGTTCTGAGTACATGAATATATTTACTTCCTTAGTTTTGACCTTTGTAGGATTCCTGCCATTGGCCAGGGTTCAGATCCATGCCATGTTAACTCTTTGATCTCTGTTTGTTATATTTGTTGCTTCAAATAGCAATGAAAGATTCCTTGATGCCATGCCTTCATAATATTAAATCATAATTTGCCTCTTCTTCTTCATCACATTTCTATACCCCTCTTTGGTTATGATCTAGCTTAACTCACATCTTCCTACTACAATCCAAATCTGAAACTTCCCAGTCAGTGTTCATTCTGGCCCTCTGTAATGCCCTTCCCTACCATTTGTATTCTCCCTGTCCCTCCCCCATCTAAATTTTACTAAGCTCTTCCCTTTTTAGCTTCTAGCCTCCATTTTCTCCTGTGATATTTTCATGCAAGTCTCCCTAAGATAGGTATCTCATTTTAGCCAGTCTGCACAAAGCAGGGTAACTTTTATGAGCAACTTTAATGGAATACTATTCAATAATCTACAGTATCTTAACTGCCAACCCCCCTTCACTTTCCATCTCTCTAAAGAAGACATAGGTTTAGATTCTTCTTTTCAGATGTATTTTCTCATAATCACTCATTGCCAATCTAATAGCATCAATCCCTTCTTTGGACAAACTACTTGCTAACTCCCTCTAATTATTAATCCTAACACCTCTGTAAAGTTACCAAAAATAGTGTGTATCTGTGTGTGTACGTGTGTGCCTGCGTGCCACAAGCATGTGTGCATGCATGCGGTCCTGAGCTTGTAATTCAGGGTCTAGATCATGTCCTGGAGCTTTTGGCTCAAGGCTAGCACTCTACTACTTTAAGCCACAGCTCCATTTATGGCTTTTTGGTGGTTAATTGGACATGAGTCTCATGGACTTTCCTACCATGGCTGGCTTCAAACTGTGATCCTCAGGTTCCAGCCTCTTGAGTAGCTAGGATTACAGGTACACAGCCAGCAATAGCTTTTTTTAAAAATCATCAGTCATCTTAATCAGCTTCTTTATGTACTATGCTACTGGGTAGTACATAAAGATCAGATTCTTTAATATTTTTTCTCTCCAAAGCTTCAAGAGGTGGTCTGCTTTGACCTACTACCCAAGTCTGTCCTTCCTTTCTATTTATTCCCATGACCTTTATGCCCAATTAGACCTAGAGTGACCTCTGACATTATCTTTATTCCATACCCACTCCCTATTGGCTCTCTACCATATATTTCCTTTCCTTTGCTTCCAGGAATGTTTTTATCTTTTCAGTCTTATCCTTTAGTTGACTGGCTCCTTTTGATCTCATGGTAACTTTAATGTTGCCTGTCTATACTATTCCTCCTTTTCTCCTTATATTTGTCCTAGAGAAAAACCTTAGTCTTCAATATCTCTCTTGTATGTGTGTAGCGTTCCCATGGATTCAGCACTGCTTGCTGGGTTGTTACCTGCTCTTTGTTTCAGGCCCTCACTACTCAATGTGCTTTCATCCTCCATGATTTTCTGCACAGTATACTGCATCTTTTCTTCTCAGTTAAGTACAGACCTAGGAGGATTGCTGCAGTTAGCCTGTTTTAAAGTCCATCCCTTTTATCCTCTTTTTTACTCTTTTCCCCTGTTGGCAAACCCTTTCATTATTCTAACAATGCTTTCTGGAACCTCTCCATAATACTTTGTCAATCTTTCCTCCATGGTGAAAACCTGACTTCTTTCCAAATTTCAACTCTGTCATTTGCTATATTGTTGTTTTACCATGCTGCATACTGTATGCATATCAGCCTAACTGACACATCATTGTCCTTCTTAGCTTCTATCACCCCTCTTTTCTCAAATTCATTCTTTTCCACTAATCTCAGTAGTTAACTCCTATTTTCAGCTAGTCCTTACAAGATAAACCTCATTTCTGAGAATTTTTGGGATTTCTGGAGTAGTAGGGTTTGAACCTCTTAATTGCTAGTCGGGCACTCTACTTCTTGAGTCTCTCGACCAGCCTTTTTGCATGGTTATTTTTTGAGATACAGTCTCAATCCATGTCTCTGCCTAGGCTGATCTGAATCTACATCTGTTTGTGTTCCTCTAAGTAGTTAGGATGGGTTTGAGATGGGATCTTGAGAACTTTTTGGGTAGGCTGGCCTCAAAACTCTTCATTTTCTCCTAGGTAGCTAGGATTACAGGCTTGAATGATTTCTTGCAGCTTCTGAGGACAATTTTAATGTGGCCTTCAGAGTATACTTTCCTGTTCCCCTTAATTATGTATCTTGTCTATTCATGAAGTGTTCTTCTTCCTATGTGGCAGTAAATGTAATATTGTGCTCTTGCCCTGGAAAGGTCCCTCTTTCCTACCCTCTTTCCCTCTCCTGTTACCCAGTGTCAGGTATCCTCTCCAGCCACACAGATAGAAGACTACCTGTGGCTTTTATTTGAGCTTACCTTAGAATCCCTGTAACCTCTCTCATTTTATCAACCAAACCACTTAAGAAAACTGTCACAGAGAGTTCAAGAATATTTTCCCTACTAATGTCAATCTTATTTATTTACTTCCTCAATCTGCTTCTTATTTAAGCACCCTCTCTACTTATATACAATATTCAACCAGTGTGCCCAAATCTGTGATCTACCATTGTCTCCCATTAGTTTCTCTCTTTAATCCTCTTCTTCATCTGCATTAAAGCCTTTTTGCTTAATTAGAACCAAACTGAATGTATCTTGACTCTTCATTCTCACTTTTGACCTATCATAATCCTTCATCACTTTTTCATCCTTTTAAAAAAAATTACCTCAGCTGACCTACACTTGATTTGTGTTAACTACATCTTTCCCCTTTCCTAGAAAAAAATAATCTTAGTTTAACCAATCACTCTTTCCATCTATTACTTACTAGTACTGAAACAGATTCTGCAGTCTTGATAGATATACTCTATCCTATACAGTCAAATCACTACCATATCTTTTTTAAATGCACACTACTAGATCCATCTGCTTTCTGAATTCAGATTCATGCTAAATAGGATTTCCAACAGTAGTCAAGTTAGGCACTATCTTTTCCAGCATATCTTGGACTCAAAGTCCATCATGAAATAAAAAATATTTTATAATTTATTCCTAAACATAATCTCATCATCACCTATTTTCCAGCATAACTTACCCTCAACTTACTTTCTAGCCACTTTCCTTTTTCTCATTACCTTCCACTTCTTACCATCCCTTCTGCTATCTTCTGTGTTCAAGCTAAATTGTTACATCCTTCTACATTTTTATAATTTCTTCAGGCTGTTAATCCTGCAACTTTACATAATAATACTCTATTAAAATTTATATTAAAGAACCTATGGGTCCAGGTGTGGTATGAACATCTTACAATCACAGCACTTGAGAAGCTAAGCCTGAGCTACTACAAGTACTAGTGCGACATAATCTAGGGAGGAATGGAGGGGAGGGCAAGGGAGTGGAAGGGAGAAATTTTTTTTTTTTTTGGGTCCGGTTGTGGGGCCTGAACTCTGGGCCTGGGCGCTGTCCCTCAGCTCTTCAGCTCAAGGCTAGCGCTCTACCATTTGAGCCACAGCGCCACTTCCAGCTTTTTTCTTATGTGGTGCTAAGGAATCGAACCCAGGGCCTCAGGCATGCAAGGCAAGCACTCTACCACTGAGCCACCTTCCCAGCCCCCAGAAGGGAGAAATTTATACCATTTAGTTATAGTGTTACAGATACATAAATTACACACACACACACACAACACACACCATACCATACTGCACTGCACTATGCTTAACTATTAAGATTATCAGCTCTTTGAGGCTGATAGCATATCTCAGTCATGTTTTTGTTAAGTATCCAGCACATTAGCTTATATCTTTACATGTAGTGACAATTTGGATGGATGGATGGATGGATGGATGGATGGATGGATGGATGGATGGATGGATGGATGGGAGACTGATGCTTAAAGACATAGAAGATACGTCTTAATATCTAAGCTATCATATATGTTCTCTATATTTGAGTTTATTATTTCTCCTTATTTACTCCCCAAATAACTTTTTAAATGCTATAATTTCTAATATTTCTTATACTTATAAGACTTTTCTAGACCTAAGTTAGATCCTAAATGCCTTTTCTTCACCTCTAAATTTTGTTCTTCAAGCAGTTTGGAAAATCTTATTTTCATGAAGACTGCTTTCTAAAAATGTCCCAACTTGATTTATTACTTCCACCGGTCATCTGAGACATGCCATTTTTAAGACACTGACTATCAGTACTAGACTCCTTCATTGTTGACCTATTCACTGTGGTTGAAAGTTTACTTAAGTTCATTCTGGTTGTCTGTGGACCTGCTGTCAGGCCACAATCTAAAGACAATATTGAAACTCTGATGTACTTGATCAGTGTCAACTTTATCATCTATCTGAAGGCTTTTTTGGTTTCTCAGGACCTACAGTAGTGGTTATCTTTCATTATACAAGCCCTTTTGACAGGCATGGCAAACAGCTCTCTAAAGTATTTCCCATGCCACTTTCTTCACAGCAATGCAAAAACTGTTTGTCCGTGCCATCTTTTCTGTACCATTCTAATCCACAATACAGAACAGACTTTTAACATCGTAGTTGCCAGACTGCAAGTTGACCTACTTGCAGGCTACTTCAAAAATGACTACCCTAGAAACAAAACATACACACATTTCACCTGAAAATGTGGAACACATTGCTGATGCTGAGCACAGCTGCTGCGTCCTAGGAAACATCATGCTTGTGTCACCCACTTATGTGGGTTTGCCTTCGTTTTCTCCTCCAGTTGCAGGCACCTTTAGTTGCACCATGAAGTTTACAGTCCGGGACTGTGACCCTAACACTGGAGTTCCAGATGAGGATGGGTATGACGATGAGTATGTGGTGAGTCTTCCCTGCAGACTTTGACATCTTTACAACATTAAGTGACTCCTGCCATGAGAGAATTTTCTAGGAACAGTTGATACAAACTTAAGGGGTTTCTGTTCTTCTCAAACGGATAACAACTAAGAAGGACCAAGACTAATCCTCCTCTGTAATGGAATTGCTGCATCATGCCAAAGAGATTTGAAATGTACCACTTCTTAAAGGGAGAAAGCCTTTTTCCCCCTTATAAGGATTACTAGGATATAAAAGTAATTAAATGATTTTTCATGAAATTATACATAAGCTCAGTTTTAAAGTGAGTTATTTTGGTTTTGCTTCACCAAGTTTTAGTTTGGTATAATATAGCTAGATCATGAACAAGAAAGAACTGCTAGCAAAAGCAAATTTTAGAAGGTACTAGAGGCCAGAAATTGACGGTTGGGTGGGACAACATGGCTATAGTGCACCTGAGGGCCGTAGATGTTGATCATGAATTTGGCTTTTGCTAGATGTTCTGTTTTTCTTGCTTTTCTGTGCTAAGGCCTATATAACTTAAAACAATTGTGGTAGGGAGTTTTACCTAGGTCCCTGTAGAAACGTAGCACAGAACAATAAATGAATAGTTCCTTCTGGTTTTGTTCTGTTCTCAAAGGATTTTTCCTAACTGACCCTTGCTTGTTGTCCATTAGCTGGAAGATCTTGAAGTGACTGTGTCTGACCACATACAGAAGGTACTAAAGCCTAACTTTGCAGCCGCCTGGGAAGAGGTGGGAGATACTTTTGAGAAAGAAGAGACTTTTGCTCTGAGCTCTACCAAGACTCTTGAAGGTGAGAACATTTTTTTTTTGCTGGTGTAATTATCTCATAGTGGTGGAAAGCCTAATAGACATATGTGGTATTCCTTTAAATACTTTGGAAGCCATTTACTCAAAAGGCCAAGTTCCTGGCTTCATCATGTAATTGATTCAACTATTTCTTAGCGAGTAGCTTCCCTGTGCATTCAAAGCACCAGAACATGCAGGGGCAGAGGCAGATCCCTATACTTAATTTCCTAATAACTGTTGTAAAAACTTTCTCAACACAGAAGCTGTCAATAACATCATCACATTTCTGGGCATGCAGCCATGTGAGAGGTCAGATAAAGTACCTGAGAACAAGAATTCCCATTCGCTCTATCTGGCAGGTAAGAGACTTCCATCAGATTTCCCTTAATTTTGCTGCAAATTTTAAAGGAAGGGATCAGTATGGGCAGCCATACAGCTCTTAGAGCTGTTGTCCCATCATCTCATTCTGTGAGTTACTATTTGAAGCCCAGTCAATGACTTTATTTTTCTAGGATGTACATTTGGCCTAAAACATTAACTTATATCTCACACAGATACTAATTATACTACCTCTACTGAATACCTGCTATGTACCTGGCTCTCACAGGAATGGGTTTTTTGTTTTGGTTTGAAGTTAGATTTATATGTAGGATTCATTTCTCACAAATTTCTAAACACTAAAATAATAGAAAGGAGACATGGGCAGAGCATGATAAATTCCATTATTCATAGCCTACTTTGAGTTCTTACTGTGGTTTTCCTCACTTTTTCTCTCAGGTGTTTACAGAGGTGGCTATGATTTATTGGTCAGGTCCAGGCTGGCCTTAGCAGATGGAGTAACTATGCAGGTGACAGTCAGAAGCAAAGAGAGAACACCTGTAGATGTTATCTTGGCTTCTGTTGGATAAGTACTTACTGGGCAAGATAAAGTTGCAGTATACTTCCCTCCTGTTTTAGGGTAATAGCATGAATTCCCAAAATAACAAAGATTAATGACTTTGGAGGAGCAAATTAAATGTTTTGGCCCTGAGCCAGCAGATCAAACAAATGTCTTTGTGCATGGATTTTGTGTGTATTTCCTTCCTCTTTGTCTCGCTTGGTCAGCTTTGGTATGATAGTCCAGCTTTGAGTGATGTTGAAAATCAGTTAATAGCCTATATTCCTGTTGTTTAAAAGTAACCTCATTATATTCTCTCATGTATGAAATGTATGAAAGGCCCTGGCAATGTTGGAAAATTTTATCCCAGAGGAGTAATGGGGAAGGGGAAGCCAGAATCCACTTTATCGTAATTCATTTTTATTAATAGAAAATAAACACTTATTCCAGTTTCAAAGTTGTTATACTTGAAGTTCCTAATTCTAAAATTAAAAAAAAAAGAATTTAATCACTTAATTCTTTTTCTACTAAGACAATGAGACTGTGGCTTAAAAAAGAGTGTTCAGCACCATTTGCTCAGGGTCTTTCAAAATTTGTTGTGAAAGTGTCTAGGAACTTTGCCATCTGTCAGGTGTAGGAGTTGCTGAGCTGTGTGAGGAAGCCTCTCTAGGACAGACAATAGGGAGCTGAACATCACCACAAGTCAGTGTACGTTCAGCACAATAATCTGCTCTGTAACAAGTCCCTTTCCCTCCCCTTTCACTCCAGAGGGACATGCTTCTAAGCACTGAGGTATGAGGAGTCACATTATTATTGGCTTTCCAGCTAGTAGCGGTAAATATCTGGCACAGATGCAATTGGTCCTTAATGTCCTGTGATTTTAGGAAATTCTGTAAATAATTTGGATTTAGTTCAATTTATTCAGACGTTACCACTCTTAATTAGGTTTACTACTCTGGCAGGGGAAGGGTCTGCTGGTTTAGCATTCTTATAAAACATATACATGTGTAGGCAAATCATTGTCTTAAAGTATAACTATGGTACTACATTATTTAGACTAGTATCTATTTTAACAAAACATCCACAATTAAAATAGCTGATGAAACTAAATCCACAGTTAAGACAACAGATTCACACTCACTTAAGCAATGTTACTTAGAGAACTTAAAAAAAAAAACTATGTGCTCTTAAAGCCATGTTAGGAGAGGTAAACAATCCCTTCTCATACTTTACTGTGGGATTTCACTTGGGATCAAGACAGAAATTCCCATATCTAAATTATTTCAGAAAAATCCACAGGAGTATTAAAAGTCTTTTATGCAAAGTGATGTCTAATGCCTATCTTCCTGCATCAGTAAGAAGTAATGCAGACCAGAATTTCCTAATAACACAAAGGCAAGTCCACTTGATCAGATGTCAGAGGACTGAGGTGGACTACTATGTCACTCTTAGTTGGAGCTTTTGCTGCCTTTTTCTATATTCTGCTCAGCAATGTGAGTAAAGTGGACTTTTGTTAAGAGAATGGTGTTTGGTTTCCAGGACCTCTTTTGGGCATTTCTTCCTAAGTGGAATACACAACAAGTAAGGGAATGGGGGAGGTAATACGGGGAAGCTACTCTTTCCAGCTCAGAAGGAGTTGATGAAGCCCATATATGCATTCAAGAAGCCCATGGGATCCTCTAGCTGTGGGTAGTGGCTAATGTGGTCATCCAGAATCGACACTGTGGACCGCGGCAGCGTTTTCCTAGTGGAAGAGAACAGCACGTAGGTGAACTGGTGAACTTGAGGCTGGAGGATGGGGGGGATGTAAGCCAGTGGGAAGCCCCAGTAAATGCCTTTGCAGACGTACTACATTGGAAAGAATTGACAAAGAGCTTATTCTCTTTCCACTATGGAATTGTATCTTTGGTCAATAAACTTACTAATTAAATATACAGACTAACAAGACATCTTGAAAATAAAACATCTCAACAACAATGGTCAAAACAGAATGACTTCCAACTCCTTAGAGGAACACTAAGCAACTCACTGCCAAAACAAAGGTAACAATGGACCTCCCTTAATTGAAGGAGATGCTCTGAGGTGATTCTGTTAAAATTTTAAGCAAGGTGTTTACTACCAGGTTATGCCCGCTAGGACATTTGGTGGTATGGAACATGCTTTTGTGACATAGTCAAGATTTCATACTCTGACACCTTTGGAATAAGTGCCCTGAGAGAATAACAACCAATGAGAAGGCACTGTTCCCCAGTGAGGTGATCTCAAGCTCTCCTTGCAGTCTGTTCAATTTAGATCAGTGAGGTAGCTTTGCAGTCAGATTAAAACAAACATTTCTTAAGATATATCCACTTTCATTCACATAACTTTTTCTTATCTCTACACCTAGATATGTGAAATAGCCATGACAGTGAAAACAGGCTGTATAAGAGAATATATAACTGAATCTCTTGATCTTTATATTTATGTGAGAGAATAAAGATTTCCCAACTTGTCTTTATGTTTCCTGGACAAAAAACAATGTGGTCAGAAACAATAGCTAGTGCCAGCAACCCTCAATAGTAATTCCTGTCAGTCAGGAACAAAGATCTCTGAGGGGTACTCACCTGTACAGCTCCAAAAACTCTGGGTAGGGATTTATAGGATCCAGTGGCCCATAGATAAAATGAACTAGGTAAGAGAAGAAGAAAGACTTAATAACAGCTCATATGTACTCTCCTTTTGTAACTCTAAAATTAAGTCTCTTCCATAAAAAAGATATATGAAAACCTAGCTTCTTTTGTTAGGAAGGCTATGAAGAACTGCTGGGAACAAGCCAGTCAGTTCATTTGGCACATTTTCTCCAACATACAGCCATTTGGTCCCTACAGCTTTTTTGTGCCCTAGACAAAAAAAGATTAAGTCCTACTTTAAACATTTGCAGTGTTGCCCTGATGCTTTAGATGCTTCTTCACTCTAACATGTCAGTGGTATTCCAGATACTGGGAGTAGAGTTGCCGGTGAAATAGATGATGCCTGTTAAATTTGAATTTCAGATAAAAAGTCTGTAGGTTTTGTTGAGGAGGGAGGAGGTTGATACAAGTATTTCCCAGATATTGTACAACACATATTTAAGTACTAAAAACTTACTTGTTGTTTACCTAAAATTAGATTTAACTAATATATTTTTATTTGCTAAGTAAACACTAGAGGTGATAGGTGTTGGGATTATTTTAACCCTGTTATCCTAAGTTTTCTATCCAGAAGTAATATAAAAATATTCACACAGAGACACAAAAATACTCACTGGGAATCGTTACAGAGGCAAGTGCTCCCACCCAGCGTCTTCTAAACTTTTTCCTCTGATTAATGTACTGCAAGAGACTATAGGGCAGGTAAGTCAGCAAGAGAAGAAGAAGAAACCTTTATTATGTAGTGAGATTCAAAAGATCCCCATGAAGCTTAATTCAGAGGCAGTTTGGGTTTCCTGGGAATAGCCTACCATGTGAATGGGACAGTCAGTGATCATGCCTACTATGACCATAAGTATTAAGTGCCTTTTAGGCAGGAAATAAGATCATAGAAGAGCTGGAAGTTGATTTTGGAGTAACCATGTCATTAAAACCATGGTTTAAGTTTCCAATTTTGGCTCTACCATTGACCAGCTCTTTGACTCAAAGATGTAGCACATTATCTTCTGACCTCAGTTCCTCATTTTTAAATAAGAGGACAGAGCTACATGATCTCTAAATTGATATCCACCTCAAAAGTTCTAAAAAGAGTTAATAAGCACAAAGTTTCATCTCTGGACTTCATGTGATCATAAAGAGAACAAGGAAAATTCCTCATGCTGCAATGTACAGTCAAAATTCAAGTGTTCTGATTGTTTTGATTGAGATCTCCAGGATAGTTATTTCTGTAAACTCAATTATTACCTCTTAGGAGGCCCATGGATCCAAGACAGGCCCCCAGACAAAAAGCCCAAGACCTTATTTGAAAAAAATAAAGCAAAAAGTTTTGGATGGGGCACTGCTCTAGTGAGGTCCTGAGTTCAAACCCCTTACCACAAAAAGAAAGAAGAAGAAATAGTGTTTACTTTTTGGAAAGGAAAATAGAATTTTTATAGGGAGATATGTTTTTTAGTTTTTTCCTCTTGAAAGGCATTCATGAACTTGTGGGATTAGGGTGGAAGGAGGAATGGCCCCTGTTATATACAGTTCCCAGCAAAGCCATCAAATAAAATGCCAGAAGCTATACTAATCCTGCTTGCTGGTAAAAGGATAAGACCTCATCTTAAGTAGCTATGGCTATTTCTAGTCACTCTTTCTAGTATTCCAAGGCCTAGGGATTCCCAGTTGCTACCTTGAGATATTAGATTCCTTTCACAACTCTGATTAAAACATATTAGAACACTTAAAAAGTCTAAGGAAGGATTTGCCAGCCAGTTGGTTACAAGCTGAATTAGCATCAAAATTTGTAGATTTTCTGTACCAAATGGCTTAGGAGCAGGGTGAGCCCTATGCTTGACTTCTTTTTTCTGTGTTTGCTGCTTCATAGTTTCTAATTTGCCTTCTTGTGACCAGGAATGTGTCAGTAAGGAGCAAAAAGCAATTCTTCATCCTTTCCCACTCTCCAAAAGAACCCAAAGCGAAGGGTTCCTACCTGTCGATGACCAGGTTCCCATCGTTGTTGCGGATTCCAGCCCACATGTCCCACAGCTCACTCTCAGAGGGTCGAGTGTATGGTCCGAAGACAGGGGTGAGACTGAAAAGAGCGCAAAATGTAGGAAGATGAGTGCGGGGAAAAATCAGAACTAAAATCAGCTAAACATGGCTGCAACCTCAGAGGTCTTGCAGTCTGACCCATTCCTTCTACTCTGGTAAGGGGCCAACACCTTTGCTTAAGAATATTAAAGCCCAAGCTTTGGCTCAGACTTGTAAGAACAGCAACTTTTCCCTACACCACTCCCAGGCCACAATTCATCTTGGATGTCTTACCCTCGAGAGAACACAAAGAAGTTCATCAGCCGCGTAAGGATGGGTGACAGTATGCCTCCATCTTTGAGTAGCTGTAGGTAATAAGTGAAAGGCTAAATCAGGATATCCAGAGAAAGATGACAACTCACCAAGACAAAAGGTTTTATACTAGAGACTACAAAAGGAATTTGGCCAAATCTCTTACTTTTTTCTTTTTGTTGTTACTTGGCTTACTTGTATTCTTCTGTCATGTTAGACAAATCTATTTCTAATTCCATGTAATATTACATATTATGCTTCACTCAATTCTTAATACTAATTTTTTAATGAAATAGGGTCTATATTGCCCAGGCTAGACCCAAACTTCTTGGCTCAAGCCATCTTTTTACCATGCTTAGCTTAAGTAGATAGGACTACAGATGCATACCACTGTGTCTGGCTGTATGTACCCAAGACTTAACTCCTATTCAACTTTATAGAGTTAAAATATCCTAGTATGAAATTCATTAAAATAGTATACTTGTGACACAAATTTTTCCATAGTTGTATTTCTTCAAATAGTTAACTCATCTCTTATTTCAGAAAGAAGTGTTTGGTTTTATGTAGGAACCCTTCTACTACTTTATTTCCACAAGAAGAGAAAACTTCTGTAATGGGAATTTATAAGAAGGAAAATTTTAACTAACTACAGCACCACAGCAGATATGACCCATAAAGAGCAGCACAAATCTTAGTGTTACAGAGCAACTCAGTGAAGTTGCCAACCTTTTGAAGAAGAAGAGGCCGATGAGTCTCAGGAAAGATACCTGCAGAAGGAGAACCTTCTCTTAGTTATATGTCAATAGTTTTAAGTCCAACACATGCCCATTATCATGAACTTTTCACCTTATTCAGTCTTCTTTAGGGCCTTTCCTACCAAAGCAGATTACAAACAAGCAGTCACAAACTACCTAACAACTTTCAGAAACAACAAATTTATGTATGTGTACGCTCCTTGTTAAGGAATGATTATATCTCTAAGAAATTCTGTGCTAACCAATCAAATATTCCACTGGAGCTACATTTCCCATTTTAAAAGTACAGCAGTATAAGAAATAATTTATATGGTTCTCCATAGAACTGCTAACTACTTGGCATTACCTCCTATTGCTTAGAACACACTGTTGTTAATGATCTATGTGTGTGTGCGCACATATCCCCACACAAGGTTTTCAATAAGTGTAGGTCCTAAACAAAGAAAAACTACTTTTCCCTTTTGCATGCTCATTTGGAAGAAAGTGGTAAGCATTGCTGATAAAGTGACAGACTTCTTCCAAGCTGCCCTTAAAGCCCTTAAATGCCCTAAAGCATTAGGTGAGGACATCTAGATATTCATGGATTTACAAACTGTGCTCACTGGCACACAAAGAGAAAAGAAGAAACATCTCCAAAAGGCCTGATGGGAGAGGGTTGGGGAGAGACTCACTAAGTTTTACAATTAACATTGCCATCTCTGAAGACTTTAAGAACTAATGCTAACACTACAGAGGCAGCTATGACTGACTCCTCAAGTCTATTTCACAACCACTGCATTGTTATAGATACAGCAAAATAGCATTTACATCACTTGCTCCTAATCAAGAATGTCAGTAGACCCATCATTAGCTCACACTATCTAATGTGTTATGGAAGCATTACATGTTACTACACTGCAGCTTCTTATGAACAATGTCAACAGAAACACTTTCCTTGGTAACCCTGTTACTTTGTCTTCTATATGTGAAAAACATTCTGAGAAAAAAGTCCATAAATACCATATCATCAAAGCAGTTCACAGCACAATAATGGTAAAAGATCCTCTAGTTTAATTGTGTGGTTACTATCAAATTATCATGTAGTAGTTTTTGTGACATTTAAAGGTGGCCTTTTGAGGCTATGCCCTTCTAACTACCACCAGACAATTACCTCCATTGGACAGACAGAGACTCTTTATGGTAAGTCGGCCAGATCGATTCTGCTTGTACCTGGAGCAGGGGATGGAGAAACATACATGTAGCTGAGCACCCATGCAGTGGTTGAATATACTTTCCTGAAGGGGGGCGGGGGGGAGTTGATGAAGTATAGTGTCACTGACCTGTACAGCAGCTCCTGAGCAACAATATCTCCATAATCATGAGACAACAGGTTGATCCTGCGGTTCTGGAGCCCCAGATGCCGCAAAAGTGCCTCAACAATGCTGGCCTGCTCAAAGATGGAGTAGTGATGTGGTCTCTAAGAAAAGCAAAGGCAAGGGACAGCATTGAATCTTCAGTCAAATCTCTGTGATGACCTGCTCCCTCCATCTGCATCTAGCCCACCCACTTTAGTCCCATCTAGCTGCTGCTTACCGGTTTGTCACTGAAGCCAAAGCCTAAGAAATCAAGTGCAATCACTCGATGAAACCTGAGGGTCAGACCTTCCCATATCTAGAAGAAAGGAAGAATGGCATGAACTTTGCGCCTGCACCTCCCAACCCACAGCAGTCCAGAAGCTTTGTCCCTTTCTGGGCTTGACAGGCTGCGATAAAGCGAAAGCCTCATAGAACCACCACAGGCCCCAAGGACCATCCTTTGGAAAATGTTTGATTCCTAGCAATTAATCTCTATTGTGGGCGGAACTCCAACATTTTTAACTTGGCAATGATTCTTTGCAGACTGCCAAAGAATTTTTTACTCATAGTAAATAAGAAAGTTTGATATTTAATGTTATTTTACTAAGCAACTCAAAAGGATTTTCCAGTGCTGTCAAGAAAATCCTTCATTTTTGGATTAAGATATAGTAGGACTTTAGAAATCTGATTTCATTACCTTGTACCAATCGTAGCTGGATGTTGGAAAGCCATGTAAAAGCACAACTATCTCAGGACTTCCAACCACACCCACAGAGTCTAGAAAGGAGAGAGATGAGTTAGGTCGGCTCCCTATAATAATAAGCTTAAGCATATTAAAACTCCAAGTAATCTAGTACAAAAGAGAAAAAACTATGACCAGATAAGTAATGTTCAAATGATGCATTGCTATTTAAAATGCAAGCTTATTGCTTTAGGTAAGAATGAGAACTTAATTTTAATCTGTGTATTAAAAATTGTAAATAGCATACTATGTGAAAGTATTTGAAGGTAACTCTTTTAAAAAGATATCTACATTTTTAAAAACTATATCCCATTTTTCTCTTTGTTTTGCATCATTAATATGAAAGTGTGAATTACCTTTTTACTAAGAATTCTTTGTACCTTATCATTAAAGAATCATAAAGTCCTTAGCAGCTTCTTTCCAGCAGGCATCTTAGTATGCCATTGGACAACAGCACTTTTTATTTCATCAGAAACCCAATCCAGAATCAAACTATAGCAAAAATCAAACTATAACAAAATTCTGTCAGCTACAAAAAGGACTAATCAATCAGTGTGAACATTGTTGACAATGTTTGAAGGCGTATGATAATATGGAAGCATTAAACATCTTTTAAATTAGCCATAACAGGCAGTAAAATGCATTGCCACTAATAAGGCTAACACAAATTGTCAGAGACATGAAAAAATGGTAGAAAAGTTTTCAGAAAATGATTTATTTAAAAGCAATGAAAACTGTTTACATACTTTAACCCAGAAGCCCCCCTTCTTTTTAGTTTGGACTCTGGGGCGCAAGTTGCTGGGTTCACACTCTACCACTTGAGCCATTTTACACCCAGCCTTGCTTTTTTTTTTTTTTTTTTTTTGGGAAATGGAGATTAGTGAAGTTTTCTGTTCAGGCTGGTCTTAAACCAGGAAGTCTTATTCTTAAAAAATCTATACAAATAATCAGTGAAATACTAAATATTGAAAATCTGGAAATCAGTCAAACCAACATAAAGAAAAATATATACTTACTTAATTGAACATAGCAATGAGAGGAGGTCAGGAGCAATAATGAAAAACGGTTTATGACAAACATTTTTCGTTATTGCTCTTGACCCCCGCCCAAAAGAAATCTTTTCCAGTCTTTTTCTTAGTTTCTTCGCCTATAAAATGAGATTAATGGCACCTGCCTTCCAGTGCTATTGTAAAGATTAAATGGAACAGTGAATGTTGAAAATGTAACTCAATGCCTGCATGTGGTAATTACTTGATAAACAGCAGTCATAATAATCATTAGCAAATTAATTTATGTGGCAGTGTTAGGCTTAAACCACATTTAGGCACACAAAGAAAATTATCTTTATAGAGAACAACTGGATGAAATGAAATCAGGAATGGGAGCAGTGATACAATAGTAGCTACACTGCTGAGTATTACCTGACACTAGGGGCACTGAAAAGCACACTAATATCTGATATAAATCAGATTGGAAAAAAAAATTATGTCTGGAGCCAGGTGTATAGAATGAAATCTCAATTCTCCCTTGCTGTGTCAGCCGCTTTCTGAGTCTCCCTGCTCTGGAGTGAATGAGGGGAACTAGACTATTTCTTCAAGTACAGTACACAGAAAATGGTGCTCCTTCTGTCACTAAGGGAGTTGGGGGGGAGGGCAACAGAGCTCAAGGGGCACGAAGTAGCTCGGCTGGGACATGACCCCCACCCACAATAGTCCAATAGTTCGTACCTTGATAGAAGATGCGCAGTCCCTTGTAGGTAAAAAACTTGCCATTGGTCTTCCACGAGTGCAGAGCAGGAGAGAGCTGAGGGGGTGGGATGTGCAGGTACGCGGCCAGCAGGGGCACAGCCAGCAGCCCGACCTGGACCCACCACTCCCTCATCCTGTGGGAAAAGCAGTCAGGGTAACACTGCACTTCCGCCACCGCACCAAGGCGCTGGGAGCAAAACCCTACCAGGCTGTGACTCCATTGCCCCCATCGGCACCGGGGCAGGAAGTTGATGAAAATACGATAGCGGCGACCACCGCCATGGCAATCACTGTATTTGCTCCCCATTCTAATTTTTAAGGTGAAAATACAGTATTTTGATCTATAATCTTCCACCTCTGCTCTCCCAACTTTAGCCCCTCACCCTTGTGACCTACTGAAGAGGTTTCCTTGACTTTTACCAAGGTTTCCTAAGGGAAAAAAAAAATCTAGTTAACATCATCCACCCCACCAATATGTTTAAAATAAATACACTTGTTACTAACACCTAAAGATAGATGATAGAGGGATATTTAATTTATTAGGCACTGCTCAGGATTTTGAGTGGTTATCAAGCCTTGGACTCAAGTGTAGCCTATGGGAGCTAGGAAATGTTCAGGGTAGGGTTGGAAAGCAAGACAGACAGACACACCCAACAGACACCCTGCATCACCCTGCACATTCCAACATAAGCAGCTTTACCATGACCCAAGATAGCTAATCTCTTGAGAGGTCTGGGTGGCAGATTATATTTCTGCTTTTCTTAGGAGATGCTTGAGTTCCCGTTGATTTAATTTCGTAAGGACCCACTATTACCACCGCTGCCCCCACCCCCGTGCAAACCAGGCAGGGCTGATACCCAGCATTTCTACTACTTCCAAAGGTCTAGGTTGATTTATCAACACTGAGGCCTTGAGGCGAAGAGGAATGGAAGTTACCCCCTGTCTATGCTGTCACTCTCCACGGTCACCAGGGACAGGACTGTCACACATCTCCAAACAGCCAGGATGGAAATAATACCTTCCCCAACTGAAAATTAGGACTGTCAGGAAAACAGCTACAAATACAGAAGACGAACTGCCAAGGCCCGAGGGACCGGGCTTAGCGTCTCCACACGCACCCGCCACCATACCTACCAGGAGTCTGGCCACAGCCCTACTCAGACCCAACCAACACAAAGGGGAAACGCTTTCTTTTGACGGCAAAGACACCGTGTTCCACAGTGATAAAATAGTGCCTCTTCGGAGTCTCCTCTGCTCCGTGCTCAGCACCACGAGAACAGGGACTTTTCTTTTTTCTCCTCAAAGAACGTGAAAGCATCACGATGGTTGGGTCTACCGTCCCGGACAATGCGAGACCGGACGCGGGAACGCGGGGTGCCTGCGTCCGTCTGCACCCGCGTGGGCTGCGCGCACACCCCACACCTCTCTTCTGGAGGCAAAGGACAAAGGGCGTTAGGTTGTCGTTTGCTCCGCGCGTCTGTCTGTCTGTCCCCTACCGCGGCTCGCACATTTTTCTCATCGCCCCCGGGGCGTCCATTTACCGTCCCAGCAGCGGAAGGAGCCGTGACTCAGCGGAGCACCAGGGAGGGGCGCGGCCAAGGCAGGCAATCCGGGGCAGAGGGCTCCCCACCGGGGAGGAAAGGGGCGGGTGGAATCCCCACAGGGGCTGGGGAGGGACGGGAAGGAGGAAGGACCCGGCGCTGGACACCCCATCTCACGACGCCAGCACTGCGTCCTCCCTTTCACCCCACAAAGCAGAGGCAAACCCCAAGGGGCGTCGTTCGCTCTGCCACCTCGGTAATGAAAACGCCCACCACACTTGAGGGTTGTTAGTAGGTAGAATGGATTAAATGAAGATCGATCTATCTTATCTATCTATCTATCTATCTATCTATCTATCTATCTATCTATCTATCTATCTATCTATCTATCTATCTGTCTGTCTATCTATCTATCTAATTTTTAAGTCACATTCACATTACCCGATGGAGTCAAGATGGTAGAGTATGAATTCCACAAGCTCCACGAACCAACTTTCGGGAAATTGACCACCCTTTCATTTGCCTAACACTGCCAAACCCGATAGCACCGCGGTGAGAGGATGAAATGAGCGGTGAACCCGCAAAGCCAGAGCGAACGCTTCCAGATGCCCAGCCTGTCGGTCACCTCCCCTCCATCCGGCCGGGGACCGCGGCGCGGCGCGGCGCTCACCCCGCGGCAAGCCCCGGTCACATCGCGGCAGGCACACGCTCCGCAGTGGAGTCAGAATCGGGAAACCTTAGATCACTCCACGGCAGGATCACAATCCTAAAACCCTAAACCACCGGGGCGACAAGGGAGCCGCAAACCTAAATCACGCCATCGCGACCATCAGCTCTAAGAATCCAAAATCACACCTTGGCGTTTCGAGTCTAAAAATCCTAAACTGCACCGCGGCCACGGCGAGGGCTTAGAAATCCACAGCGGATGGCCGCGGCCAAGGAGCCAAAATCGCGTCTTGGCGTTTCCGCGTCTAAAGATCCTAAATTGCACCACGGCAGCGACCACTGCAAGGTCCTAAAAATCCTAAATTACACCTCAGAGATGACCGGGTCTGAAGCCCTACTTGGCCCCTGGATGACCACGGGATCCAGACACGTTCAGTCTCACCAGAGCGATGGGGGGGGGGGGGGGCGTAAAATCCGGCGATTCAGCGAGGAGCGCACCGTGCCGCGGACAGGCCACCCTCGCCCCAGAGAAGCGATCTGGCCAGCCGGGAGAGGTTTTGCCGCGAAGGCCGCCCTGACCGCGGCGCGCCGAGTCCCTGCGGCCAGCCACACCCCCTCTCGCTGGCACGGCGCGGCCCGAGGCACCCACCTGCGGAGTCGATCTCGGCGCACCATGGCCGCGTTATCCCATGCCACGCGCCGCAGGGTGGCGGAGCTCTGGGCGCGCCGCCGCGGCGCCCGCAACCGTGCAGTGTTTGGTTGCAGCAGAGGTGCGGCCCGCGGCAGCGAGCGGCCACCCTGGCGAGCGCTGCGGCACTGCGCCCACTGGCGAGGCGCGGCTGCCGCAGGGGAGGCGTCTGGGCAGCGGCCGTGGCCGGTGTGCGCCGGGATGTGCTGGTGGCCGCGGCAGCGCCAAGCGGGTGGGCACCGACTTTTACAGCCCACCGGAGCCCCGCCCCGGGCCCGCCCACCGTGCCGCAGAGCCCCTCCTGCCCGCTCCCGCCGCAGAGCCCCTCCCTGCAGCCCGGCCGCCACTGCAGAGCTCCGACGCCCCTCTCGCGGGCACCTTCAGGGGAGGGCTCCCCCCAGCACCCAGTTTGTCCTTCGCATACCACCCCCTACCCCTGACTTCCTGGTTTTGCTGAAGAAACCCTTCCCTGGCGGGTGAACGCCTCGAGCAAAATGGTAAACCAAAGACCACCCTATTCCCCTTAAGCCCACCCAGAGGTCCCTTGGAGGGTAGCTGCTGCTTGACCACGGGACAACAGGGGCTGGGGAGCTCGCCGTGACACCCATTCCCGCGCCGCCCAAAGCGTGCATGCTGAGCCCTGCGAGTGCTCAAGTGCAGAAGAGCAGGCCTCGGGCGCCTCACTTCCCCCGCCCCTAGCCAGGAGTGTCCACGGAGCGGGGGGCACCCCAAGGAGCCACAGAATGACAAGCTCCACAGGACCCTCCGCAGGTCCGGTGGGATGGCCGTTATGAACGGGCCAAAGTTGCTGAAAGTCTTGTTTCGCTCGCCCGGTGGCCCAGGCCACCCAGACATGTTTTCTCTGCGGCAGCGCGACGCGGCTGGCATGCCGGAGGCCGCTGCAGCACGGGACCCGCGCCACACCGGACGAGCCCCGCGATCGGGAAGGCAAGACCTACCCCTCACCCTTTACTGTGAACAACACATCGAAATGCCAGGGCTCCCAGAGGTGCTAGTAAGGGAGGGTGGGGGGACCTTTTTCTCTCTCTTTTAATCCACCGTTCTTTAAAAAGCCTCGATTAGGACTCTGAAAAGTGCAGCGCATCCTGGAGTGCGCGCGCCTTCGGGCTGTCCCCAGGAATTGTAGTGTCCGCGCCAGAGAGGCGCTGGTCTGCGCGGCGCGGCCCGGCCAGCGGGGGCGCTGCAGGCTTCCGTTCCGCGGCCAGCTCGCCCTGCACGGCTCCGCGGCCCCGCAGCGCGAGCGAGCGCGAGCACAAGCAAGTTCGCCCAAAGACCGAGCACGGTGCCAATAGGGCTCGTGGACATCGAAGCGAACACCGGGAGTTCAAGGCCACCCACCCCGAGGAGCCTCACAGGAAGGGCGGCGCAGTGCAGGATTCTCAACTACCGGGGTCCGAGTAGGAGGAACAGAGAGCACGCTTGTTTAGCCCCAAGGCTAGGAAACGTACGTGCCGTGAGGCTCCTGCCCTGGAGGAAGATGCTGGCCATCTAGGCCGGGTGGGGGGTGGGGACAGACAAGAGCTGATGCTTTCTTTAAATTTCCTTTTGATATCCTAGCAACACTGTGTGTGTGTCGGCTCCCTCTTCCCTAAGCCCTCAAAGGCCGAGTCCAAGTATTCTTCAGCTTTTGTATCCCGGGAGTCCGCCGTGGTGCCGGCCACAAAGGAGACCCCTAACAAATGCCGTATGAATAAGTACAAGAATTTGAGGGCGCACCGGGGAGGAAGTAATTACGGGGAGGGAGGAAGGGTTGTCTCGAGTGATGAATAGACATTTAGCAGAAAGACAAAGAACATTCCAGCCAGAAGGGACGGCGTTCGCCAAGCACGGGAGGCTCGGGACCGTACAACCTTTGCGGAAACCGGCTTCCTTTGGGCTGGGGGAGGCCGCGGAGGGGGCCGCGGGGAGGCTGAAAGAGAGACAGAGCCTTAGAAGAAGTAGCTGGGTGTAAGGAGGCTGGAATTTTTCCGAAAGAAAATGAGAAGCCACCAATGTATTTAAATCATTTATATAAAGTCATTATTGATTACTTGACAAAATGTAAATGTAAGTCGCTTTACAAGGAGAGGCTAATCTATAGTATCTAATCATCACCACATTTTAATGACAAAAATTGCCTAGAAAATGTAGATCAATCCTTTCAACGGAGCAAAAGAGTTCCAATTTTAACTGACAATGACAAGAGCCTTTACAATGTACAGTTCTCATATCCCTTGTCTACATCCAACCAACAGTTCCACACTTTCATTCTCACCAGGACAGAAGCACGCAGTGTCGGGGATGAAAACGATTTTCTAATTAATGGACTAAGTACCCCACAACGGATCTTTTTTTGAAAGCCATGGAACATGTCTACCCTCAAGGAACAAGGTGGGGATGGGGGGAGAAAGGAGGTTACGCCTCTGAAGGAAGAGGTCAGGCAGGAAAGCTCCTGGAAACAAAAGAAACCCCAAGTCTGGTGTTTCGGAGAAATCTTCCTACTTGGAGTGCTTAGAAGAAGGGGAACAGGAGGTTAAACGGGTTAGAAACCCCAAATTTGGTTAGGTAGAGAAGACATTCCTGTTCAAAAGAACCTCTGGCACAATAACAAGGATTCTGGAAAAACTCAAGAGAATTCTATGAGATCTGGTTAGCTAAAGCTGGAATTTTCTGTCCAGGGAGAAAATGCTGGCCATAAAGCCCCAGGAGCAAAAGAGTTAAGGAATCTTCTAACCATGCTTAACATATTTCCCGAGGGGAACTTCTTCCACGAGGGTAGAATCTGGTCTAAGATAGAAAACCCTTTGAATATGCGGGGAAAGCATATATGTACATAATGTACATCAATGTTTGCATTTATGCCTCTGGCTTGCTTCTGGACAGCCTTTCACTTCTCCTAAACAGATAGCATCCTTGGTTGGCATCATATATAACAGTGAAGTTTATCACACATTCCTGTCACATTCTAATTCTGACAGAGTCCACGTCATAATTAGAACTCAGATTTGTTATTAAAAAAATTAGCATAGAAAGTGCATTCACATTCTTACTGATGCGTAACAGTGGTAGACGACAGCTTAGCTGATACCATGCGTTCAATAATCATATTTTTCTAATCACAATTTGACACCCCTGTGACCAATGAAAGGATAGTTATCAAGACAACAGGATAGAACTATGACTACCATTTTCAGGAGCCATTAATTACAGATTTGAATAAACTTTAAAAAGAAAGTTCAGAATGGGGAAGTTGGTTGAACAACAGCACTCTGATTTAAAGAAAAAAAATACACCTAGGGTTTTAATTAACAAAAAGGTTCATTAAGGGTGATATAGATCCAATTAACTACTCTGACGATAGACTATGGAGAAGTATCCAGAATAATCTCTTCTACAGGGATTTTAAGAGTCACAGGAACAAAGTGCAGTGTGTGCAGAGAGCAACTACAATGGACTGTCAACCATGTCACTCAAGATATAGCAGCTCTCATACTTTAAGCTCCTACTATGAGCATGACAGTCACCCAATTGATCCCTGATCTTCAAGGGAACAGTGCTGGATGCGAATTTCCATTCACACGTCTCAGAGGAAGGTACTACAGCTCAGAGTGCAGTTGTTAGTAGTATGTGAAGGGACTGAATACAGATGTGTCTGGCTCCAGAGCTGGCGTTCTTTCCACTGCCCTACACTGATGCCCTGTTTGAAATAACTGGGCATGTTTGAGTTTGAAGAAAAGGAGCCTTGTGGAGTGAGTGGAAGAAGGAAATATATTAGCAATCCTCAAATATTTGTGGAAGCAGCATTAGACATTTCATTCTGTGTGGCTGCAGTGAATGCAAACTGCAGAGAAACAGATGTCGATTCAACATAAAGAATTTTCCAATGATCAGAGCCGTCTAGTGGGGCTGGCCATTTTAGGACGTGACAAGTTCCCTGTCACTAAGGACTGGCTGGCCTCGTAGCTGCTGCTATAAGGTCTTAGTGTATAACAGAATGAATGACCTTTCAGGTTTCCCCCACTGCATAAAACCTAAGGTTCAGAGAAGTATTGGAACTTGGCCCAGGTGACCCCTCTATTCAGAGAACAAATCTCTCTTTCTCAGAGGTAGCCCTCAGTTCAGGACTCTTGTCTGCACATCAGCCTATCTCATTCCAAGGCCAAGAAAAATGTAGTTATCAATAAAAAGCCCATCAACTTCTCTCTTGACCAAATTTGGTCAATATGTGTTTCACATGACTAATGTTTCCTCCCTCTTCGGTCATTTAGGGGTAGAATTCTTTGCAGCAAAAAAGGGGGAAAAAATCCAAAGGTGGTGTTAGAAGCAGCAGCAAAGGAATGAAATAATCTCTCAGCCAGATGAGATGAACCCAAAGGACAGATGTCCACATTCCTTCACACTGCAGTATTACTGCCCCCCCACCAGAAACAAACAAACAATAACAAAAAAAAAAAAAAACACCCTGTCTTTATTCATCCTCTGCATTACTCCACCTGTGCCTCAATCTCACACCTAGCTCTCATGCATCTTGGTCAGCCCGACCCACTATCCACACCCGAGAGTCTCCGGAGCCGCTAAAACAGATAAAGAGGCCTAAGGAGTCTAATTAACTAACACTCTCTTGTATTTGTACAGCTCTTTGCCCTTGCACAGTCGTTACCTCATTTGCCGCTCACCACAGTCCGCAGAGGAAAACCATTACCTTCTTTCCTACTCACAGCCCCTCTCTTCCCGGGGAAGGAAGGAAAGCAGCGACGCTGGCTCGCTGGTTTCAAAACTACCTTCCCCCATGATTCCTCCAGCCAGGAGGCATCAACTCCTAGCAGGTGCTTCGGTTTCCCTCGTTTGGCCTCGTCATTCACACCTTCCTCAGCTGCCCTCCTCCCGGGGCTCCATCCTCGCCAGCTGAGCCCGGTGGCCTGGCCCTGGCTCCCCAGGCCCCCCGACGCCCCCCTCCCCGCGCCCACCGCCTGGGAAGTGTCGATCGCGCACCCCAGCCCCCGCAGCCTCGCCCAGCACCCTTCCTCCTGAGGGCCTGCGACCCTTGCACCCACCAAGGCTGACCCCAGGAGGACAGGCGCAGCCCGCAGGCAGGGCGAAGGCGAGGCCCGCGCCCACATGGCCGCCTCGTGGCCGTCCCCCCCCCCGTCCGCCCCCCGCCCCCCCCCCCGCCCCCCGCCCAGCACGCACGTCCTCCGGGGCCACAGTGACTCGGCTGGGCCCAGGAATGGTGTACTCCACGCACACCAACCGCGTGCCCTAGTCGGGGCTAGCACACGCGGGGCGCGCGACGAAGGTGAGAACAGGGGCTTCACCTCCACCCTTTCCCCGCACAGCTCTTACCTGATTCACAGGTAAGACCTGGGCTACAGGACTCCACGATGGGGAGGGGAGGGGACCCGAATACGCATGCGCCTCCTGGGGCCTGAGGTTCTCGGCCTTAGCCAAGTCCCCTGGGACGACTCGGCCAGGCCACCGAAACATGGCTCTGGCTAGAGCGTCGCCACCTCGGCTTTCAAGCCCATCGCCCCCGAGCCCAGCATGTGCTGCCACCGTCTCCCTGCTCGGCATCAGCGCCACCTATCGCAAAGGGTGTGAAATGGCAAGCTGGGCCTATGACGCTGAGCTAAGGAGTTGAATAAAGGGGAGCGAACTTGTATGGGTCCCAACTGGAGGACTTTTCACATTAGGTTGTTCAAAGTGAAGGCTAAGAAAGTGATATGCTGATAGCTGTTAACTGTGGAGAGATCTTTATGAACCTTCCATATCTCCGCCATTCCCCTATCTTCGTAGGTATGCCCCAAACTACATCTCCAGTTCCATCCTCACCCCAGCTTAGAGATCTGCACACTTGCTGCCTTCGGCTTCCAGGCTCGTGGGTCACAATGCCTCCTACTCATCAAGAGCTGGGTCAAAGCCATCACCCTTTCTCCATCCACTCTTTCCCACCTACAAACAGGCCCAGGCCTTCATAATTGGCTTTCTTCTCAACTTTCTATCTTGACTAATGGCTCTACCATCCAGCTAGTCTCCTGCGCACAATCCGGGGCATAATGAGAGGAGGCTCAGGGTTCTGGCAGCCTTGGATCCCAGCAATTTCCTTTCTCCTGGGCCTTTTCATCTTTTCTCCCAAGACCGTTTTTCCTGATTTTCAGCCTCCTTTTCGCTCACCTGGACTACTGCTTTCCGATTGGCTCCCAGGCCACACCTTCAAAGTGATTCCTCTAAAATGCAAATCTGATTGCATCTCCTTTTTCCTTAAAACTTCCTTGCGATTGTTAGCAATCAACCTCTTTTAGCTTGGCATGCAAAGCACTTCAAAATCTGGCCTTTGCCTTCTCCTAGAATCTTCTGTCCTTTCCATCTACCCTGTCTTGCCCACCCTCCAAAACCTCCTAATCTAACCAAATTTCACTAATTGTAGCTTCTCCAAAACACAACTAAGTGTCTTTTTTACTCGTGTCCTTTTTCACCCATGTCCTTTTTTCTAACTGAATATGTCCTTCCCCACTCTGGCTGCCTGAAAGATTCTATACATTTTTCAAAAATCAATTTAGTTGTTATATCCTCCCCTGCCTTGCGTGAAACCTTTCCACAGGAATAATCCCTCATTCCTATGTTATCTCTGTCTCTCGTACACACTTCAACAGATGCACTTATCACACTGTCTCCTGGTGGGGGTCACAAATCTGTCTTGTCTCTTCTACCACATAGCTGAGCTCCTTGAGGACAGGGACAGTATCATTTATTTCTGCGTCCCTTTTGTCAGCCCATTGTTTCAGAATGGTGATAACAATGAAATAGAGCAAACATTTGCTCATCTTTTTGTGCCAGACACTGTGCCCAACTCCTTATGTACATTATTTATTTCTGTTGATAACCATACAAAAGAATGATCATTATCCTAATTTTACCAATGAGACAACTAAGGCTTTGAAAGATTGAAGAGCTTAGCCAAGGTCACAGGGCTCGTGAATTGTAGAGTGGAGATTTGAATTTTGATGTATCTGTTCATGTTTCTTCAGTTATCAAAAACAGTTTGGTTGAATTAAAAGGATATTTGAAAAATAAATCACAGATCATCTCTTAAAAGTATTGATGCTTACCAAATTAATTTTCCTTTTAGGGGGAAAAAAAGGTATAGCTCTAGAATGCAATTTGCTAGAATTGGAAATGAGAATTTTCTAAATTAAACAATGGTATGGGGAGCCAAATAAATAGTCTTGGTGACAAGCTAAATGAGAAAACAATCCTGTTATTATTTCATATTATCTTCCTATTATCTGTTCTTAATACACAAGTGTGATAGATTTTTTTGTGTGAAGGAACTGACATATTGTAAATCAATAATGTTTTCTCTCAAAACTCCTCTGGGAAAGAGGGAAGAGATCTGAATTAAAAGTCACCAGAATGCTCAAGAAGTTGCCAGAGATGAAGATACAAGCTGGAGTGCATGAGTTAGTAAGGGCGGAGCACTGTGCAGAGCACCTAGCACATAGCAAGCCTACATTACCCCTACAATATCCAATATTACTGCTCTCATGGTGAAAAACTTCAACTAGCTTCTAATCTAGCCATAGCAACTAATGTAATAAATGTCCAAATGCACCCATGATAAGAACTCTATGGGAGTCAAAGAGATGGGATATGCCAGAGAACAGGGAGAGTGCCAGGGAAGCAAGCTGATACCCAGAGGTCCTATGACTTCAGAATGAGCAAGTTGCTAGAACCACAGCAATATCACAAGGCTGTCAAACAAAGTAATGAAAGAACAGGAGGCAGGTAGGAGAGGGATACACTGAAGCCTGGTACTTAAAGGAAGTTCCAGCCTCACCCAGAAGCCCAAGGGTAATCAAGATTGCAGGAAGGAAAGCAGATCCCCATCCCCTAGTCTTCTGTACCTCCCCAGCAGAGAGGAAACTTGCAAGCACAGACTTGGTGATGTGTACATTGAGCAAAGGGAAGGAGTAGCCCAGGGAGACCCTGGTCCAACTTGGCCAGCACGGCCCAAGAAAGCCTACCTCTTTCCTCCAAACCCATGCCAGGTGTCCTACACACTAATGCAGTGTTTCCCTAGCCAAGCAGCATGGAAGGCTGCTTAAAGGTCTACATTCTTTACCACAGACCATTAACTTTATGTAGGCAAAACATACTGACATTCCTCCAGTTCTTCAATAAACAAGAGTAAAGAAACTTTCTGTGGGTAGTTCCCTCTGGCCCCCCAGGGATGAGGGTGGGGAGGGGACAGAGGACAGCTATTCTGATGGGAATAACTAATGAGACACGTACAGAAAAGCACTCAAAATTGAACAGGGGAACACTGTTGGGAGAATGAAACAGATACAACTTTTTTTAGGTGGGGGTGGGAATTGCCCCAGCAAACCCACTTTGTCATATTATCCTGTGTATGCTCCTAGACTTATGTCCAAGGATGAACAATGTTGCATTCTTTGGGGGGGAAATCCTTTATCCTAAACTGGGAACAATTTAAATGTTCCTCTATGGGCTACCACTTATAAAATTAGCCAAGATGCAAACCTTCTCCTTATAAGGAAAAGCAAAGTTCAAGATAGTCTGCATATTGTAATCTGTTTATGGAAAAACCTCCATACCCTCTATCTAAATGAGATATCTATATTTATATTTGCAACACTGATACCTTTGGCTGTGTTTTACGAATGCTTGGGAGTGACTAAATGATAACTCAGGAATGAATCTCTGCAGAAAGATCTGTTTGTGGATTTGGTTGGTTTTAGATTTAAATTTGAATGTCATTACAAGGACTTTGCAGACAGTCTCTATTACTATACTAGTCATTACTTACATCCTCTTTCCTCAGTTGGTACATCTCCTCTACAGGCACAGAAGAGAAATGAGTAGAAGGCTCTGAAGGGATACTTAATTTTTCCTTCCCTCCTCCTCCTCCTCTTTATTTATTTTTAATTTTTTGGTGTCGGTACTGGGGCTTGAATTCAGAGCCTTGTGCTCTCACTTGGCTTTTTTTGTTCAAGGCTGGTGCTCTTACGACTTGTGCTACATCTCCACATCCACCTTTTTGCTGGTTAATTGGAGTTAATTGTCTCACAGACTTTTCTTTCCAGGCTAATGTCCAACCATGATCCTTAGATCTCAGCTTCCTAAATAGCTAGGGTTGCAGGCTTGAACCACCAGTGACCAGCTTACATTTCTGTACTGTAAGCAAATGTTACTCTATGCCTGGGGGTGGGGGTGGGGGTGGAGACAGATTGCTAACTTTCCTGTCTGGGGAAGGCAGGCCGGGCTGAAGGGAAATAGGATCTTGAAAGAGGAGGAAACTGCTTTTGTGATCCAGCCGAGGGGCCAAAAGTCCCTTAAAGTTAAAAGGATGCCAGGCTCCTGGTCCCTTCTTTCTCCACAATGGATATTACAGTCTGTGATTTGTCCCGTGGCCCTCTGCACAAGATTCTGGTGCCCTGTGGGAGGCCAACTGTGGTCCTAGACCTGGAGGTTCTCACTTCCCTGTGCTTGTGAGCTAATGCCTCTTCCATCACTGTCTTGACACCAGCCCACTGGGAAGCAGGAGTTGTCCATACCAAAGGGCCCATGGAAATCAAAGGTGCGCCATGTCTCTGAGCTTTTCTGAAGAGGAACTGTCCTGGCCCATGTCATCTACCACAAAGGACTGGTGGTTTCCACAGTTAGCTTGGAGATAAACCTACAGTCTGCAAAGTAAAGATTTACCTCAAAATAAGAACAAGGAACACTTCCAAATGAAACATAACTCTTATTTTTGGCAGCAGCTAAAAGCCGGACTAGTGTAAGAGTCCCAGAGGCCATACCATGCTATTTCATCTACTGGAAATACTTCACTTGACTGAGATTATTTATTTGAAAAGGTCTCTCAGCATGGAGGCTTTCAGAGACTTTCTCTTCTGTAGTCTGAACAGTAGGGAATGCAACATAGGGTGAAATTGGGGAAAAGAGGCCAAGAAGAAAGACAGATTCGCAATTCACTCATGTCTGTGACTGGTTTATTTCGAAGAAGAAGAAGAAAAAATAAATAAAAAGAGGTTCTATAACCATAAAAGGTGCTACTTTCACCTGTCAACCACTTGTCACTCATGTTCAAGTCCCAAGCAAAGCCTCTGAGTCCATAATGCATCCAGAAGTCCATCAATGGATAGATGGATAACTGGACACATACTACACTCATTCAATGAAATACTATTCGGCAGTAAAAGGGATTGAAGGACTGAGGGATACCACTATGTAGATGAGCCTTGTTAACATGTGGGATGAAATAAGCCAATCACAAGACAGCATGTGTAGAACAATTGCATTTCAGGAAAATGTCCAGAATAGACAAATTTATAGGGAATAGAAATTAGTGGATGTGACCTTGGAGGAGGGCAAAGAAAAGGGCAAAGATTACTAATAGATGCAGGACTTTTTTTTTAGAAGATGAAAATATTGTAAAATCAGTAAGGTGATGGTCACACTAAAAGACTAAAATAAACTAAAAAATAAACTGTGAATAAACTAAAAACCATTGATTTGTCAATGTTAAGTCTGTTAAATTATATCTTAAAAAAGGTGTGAAAAATAAAGACTAAGAAAATGTTCATCTAAAGAAAGCATAATTTATAGAAAAATGTTCCAGAAGAAGGTAGACTTCCATGGATAAAGAAAAATTTTACAGCTGGGTATTGGTGACTCATGCCTGTGAATCCTAGCTACTCAGGAGGCTAAGACCTGAGGATCGTGGTTCAAAGTCAGCCCAGGCAGGAAATTCTGTGAGATTTTTATCTACAATTAACCATCAGAAAACCGGAAGTGGTGCTGTGGCTCAAGTGGTAGAGTGCTAATCTTGAGCTGAAGAGCTAAGAGACAGCACCCAGGGCCAGAGTTCAAGCCGCATGACTGAAGGGGGATAAAAAAAAAGATTTTAAAGTGTAAGAGGGAGCAATTAATTAATCAGAATAGTTTATTAAATCTTTAAAGTATATGCATGTGATAACAAAGCTATAAAATAATTAAAGCAAAAACATGGTAGAAGGTGGAAGTAGACAGGTCCACAATCTCTCTCCAGTGATAATTTACACTCTTTTCTCAATAACTTGTAGAAGAAATAGAAAATCAGGATACAGAACAGTTGAACAATAGTATCCATCAAGTTGAACTAATGCTATTAAAAAAAACCTCCACATAACAATAGAACACATTTTGTTTTGAACTACACATTCTGGACCTCAGCAAATTTTTCAATTCATATGTATGGCATATGTTTTATAACTACAATGGAATTAAATTAAAACTCAACAACAGAAAAATATATTAAAACCCCCACATATTTGGGAATTAAACAATAGGCTTTTTATTTTTTATTTTGTCATCATAAAAGCAATGTACAGAGGGATTTCAGTTATGTAAGTCAGGTAATGAGTACATTTCTTTTTTTAATTGTGTCACATCTTCCCTTGTTTAAACAAACTTCTAAATAATCTATGGGTCAAATAATAAACCACAAGAGAAATATCTTGAATGGAATAAAATTTAAAGTACAATATATCAAAATACGTAGGATGTGGCTAAAGCTGATAAAAATTTGCGACAATAGTCATCTTCAAGAGGAAATGTTTCATATTAAAATAGTCTAATTTCCTAACTAAAAACAACTATCAAAAGAGCTGGGCACTGATGGATCATGCCTGTAATCCTAGCTACTGGGAAGGCTGAGGATCACAGTTCAAAGCTGTTCAGGCAGGAAATTCTGTGAGATTCCTATCTCCAGTTAACCATCCAAGAGCCAGAAGAAATTGTGGCTCAAGTAGTAGAGCAATAAAAGTTCAGCCACAGAGTTCAAACCCCAGGACAGTACACACACACACACACACACACACACACACACACACACACACACACACACACACACACACACACACACACACACACACACACACACACACACACACACACCTATCAAGAGAAAAGTAAAATAAATGCAAGGAAATAGTGGATAAAAAATTAGTGAATTAGAAAACAGAAAATCAGTAGAAAAAGGTCATGAAAAATAAAAGTTAATTCATTCAAAAGATCAATACAAATAACAAAAAATTAGTTTAATCAGAGAAAATTATCAATATAAAGAAGAAAAACGGAGAGACTACAGCACATCTTCAGACATTAAAAACATGGAAAGGGGAGCTGGGAAAGTGGCTCAGTGGTAGAATGCTTGCCTTGCATGCATGAGACCCTGGGTTCGATTCCTCAGCACCACATAAGCAGAAAAAGCCAGAAGTGGAGCTGTGGCTCAATTGGTAGAGCACTAGCCTTGAGCTGAAGAGCTGAGGGACAGTGCCCAGGCCCAGAGTTCATGACCCACGACTGACAAAAAAAAAAAATGGAAAGGAAATACTTGAACACCTTTATATCAATAAACCCAATAACTTTAATGAAAGCAATAACTTCCTTGAAAACTCCAAACTACCAAAACAATCAAGAAGAAAGAAAGATATATCCCTATATCTATCCAATAAGTTGAGCTCACAGTTAACCCTTTCACAAAGAAGATCCCATGCCTATGTGATTTTGTTAATAAATTCTACCAAACATTTCAGGAAAAATAATCCCAACCTTACACTAAGTTTTCTAAAAACATAAAGGTCCATTTCCCAACTGACTTTAGGAGCTACCATTATTCCATTGCCAAAGCCATTTTAAGGAGGGAAAACTACATGGCAATGAACAGGGATGTAGAAGTTCTTGAGAAGTTTTTGACCAACCAAGCCTAACAATATATAAAATGGATGCCACGCATGACTAAATGGGGTTTATGTCAGAAATGTCCCAATTAACATTCAGAAAGAAATTAATACAGCTCATCACAAACTAAAACAGAAAAATATCCAAATAGTTTAAGAAAAACATTTGGCAAAATTGAAACTCCTTTCTTGATAACAACTCTTCAGTAAACTAAGAACAGAAGGGGTTTTCCTCATCCCAATAAAAGATATCTTAAAAAACAAGCAAACCCACAGCTAATGTTCTTAATGCCTTTCCTTACTATATATAGGGAAGAAGGCAAAGATATTTTCCTTGCTTTTATGTTCAAGCTGTTTTGGGAGCCCTTGCCGGTGGAATATTAGAAAAAGAAATCAAGGTATATTCATGGAAAGGAAAAATTAAAACAAAATCTGCACAAACACTACCTGAATAAGTAAGTGTGGTAATACTGTGGGACACAAAAGAAAATTGTCAGTTTCCTAACAATGACCAATTAGAAATTGATTTTTTTTCATGCCGATACTCGTGTTTTAACTCAGGACCTCACACTCTTGCTCAGCCTTCTTGCCCACAGCTAGCACTCTACCATTTAAACCATACCTCCAGTCTGGCATTTTGCTGGTTAATTGGACATGGAGTCTCTCAAACTTTTCTGCCTGGTCTGGCTTGAATTTTTAATTGTGTCATTTACAATAACATCAGAAAATATGAAATGTGATGGATAAATTAAGGATTCCAATACATATTCTGAAAATATTGAGACTAAAAAAACAAGGAAGATATAAGTGAACAGTTATTATCATCTATTGAAAGATTCAATATTGTTAAATACCAGTTCTCTATATAGGGTCTACACAATCACATAAAATCTGGAGTTTTTTTATATTGAAAAATAAACTATGTCTAAAGTTTCTGTGTTATAAACAAATGGCTGGGCATGGTGGTGCACCTCTGTAATCCCAGCATTTGACTGAGGCAGCCTAAGCTACATAATGAGATCCTGGCTCAAAAGGAAGGAATGAAGGAAGGAAGGAAGGAAGGAAGGAAGGAAAGGTGGGAGGGAGGGAGCGAGGGAAGGAGGGGACAAAGGCAAACAGCCCAAAATATTTTAAAATAATGAAGTTAAAGAATTTACATCACCTTATTTCAAAATTAGGAAGGATAACACCACACAATAGTCCAGAAACAACCCACATGTATGTGGTCATTTGGTTCTCAACAAAGTTGCCAGCGTGACTCAGTAGTAAAAAGATAATATTTTCAGAAAATAGAACACTGGATATACATATGCAAAGCACACACACATAAAAATAAAACCTAGCCTCTTACATCATTTACAAAATTTAATTCAAGATGAATCACAGACATTAAAAATGTATTCAAAATGAATCATGGATCTAAATATTACAAGAACGATATAATACTTTTGGAAGAGAGCTCTTAGTTGTGGTGAAGCAAAGATTTCTTAACTGAGATAAGAAATTTTAAAAAAAAAACAGACAACTTTGTTGTCTGTTTCTAGAATGTTTTATCTCGGCACAGAGATTTCTATATTATCAGAATTCTTTTGGTTGGTAGTGACAAAAACCAACCTGAGCTCACTTGAGAAAAGAAGAAATTTACTACTGGAGCTTGAAGAGCTGGGTGACTGGAAGATCTCGCCCCACCGATGGCGGCCCCTTCCTCTCTGGGCCCTCATCTTGAGCTTCCCTTCACCTGTGATGAGCACAGAGCAGTCTATTAGCTCGGCAACCACAGGCAAAGGCATACCAGTCAATGTCTTGGACCAACTTTTCTTTTCCTTTGGGGGGAGTGGCGGGGGACAGGAGGGAGAGGGTCTGTAGTAGAGTTCCGGGCCTCCCACTTGCAAGGCAAGTACTTTACCACTTGAGCCATTCCTCTGGCCCTTTTTTGCTTTAGTTATTTTTCAGATAAAATTTCCCCCTTTTTGGGGGGGCCCCGTACAGGCCTCAGACTATGATCCTCCTACCTATGTATAGCTGAGATCCAAATATGCATCACTATGTCTAGCTTGTTTATCTGAGATGGAATCTAGCTTTTTTTGTTCTTGAGCAAGCCTCAAACCACAATCCTCTAGATCTCTGCCTCCCAAATAGCTGGGATTATAGTCATGAGGTAGTATAATGTACTACTTTTAGAATCAAAATAGAACTACTCTTTTGTTTTCAGTTTTTAGAATATGAGCCCAAGACAGTGTCCTCTGGTAGTCCTCTAATAGAACATGGCATGGAAGAGGAGGGAGACATTCTCTGGCTCATCATCCTCTGAGATGAGCTGGGGAAGAGCTAAAGAAGATACCATTGGAAGAGGGAACTCTTTTGCCAATACAGAGAGTAGTTTGAAGAACGAGGTAGAGGTAAGATTGGGTTTGAAGGGGATTAGCTAGGTCCTCTAGGGAAATGCCATGGGAAGATGACTAAGGACAAATGAAGGTTCTCTGAGCCAAGATAGAGCCATGAAACTACATAAAGAAACAGAATGTGGTGTCGAGGTAGGAAGACTGTAAATTCCAGGCCAGCTTTGGGCTACACCCTAAGACCCTGACTCCAAAAAAAAAAAAAAGAAAGAAAAAGAAAACATAGTGAGGCATCCCCTTATCATTCTAACTGCTTGAGAGACTGAGATTGGGAGTATCAAGGTTCAAGGCTAGCCCATACAAAAATGTTTGCCAAACTCCATGTCAAGCAACAGCTGGGGGTGATGATGTGTGTCTGTCATTTCATCCAAGACCAGAGTTATAAATAGACTAGGCTAGCCCATGAAAAAAATGAAACCCTAACTCAAAAATAACCAGAGCAAAAAAAGCTGGGGGCATGACTCGATTGGTAGAGCACCTGCCTAGCAAGCACGAGGCTCTGAGTTCAAACCCCAGTTCTGCCAAAATAATCAAACATACAGACTTCGTGGAGGGACTGTACGGGCATGTGGATGGGTGAAACACCCATCACTTCTGGCTTTTCACTTCCTTTATTGGGGGACTAAACTCAGGGCCTTGTATTTGCTGGGCAGGTGTTCTACCCCTTGAACCATGTCCCTAGTCATTTTTGCTTATGTTAGTTTTCAGGTAATGTCTTTCCCTTGTCTGGTCTTGGAGTTAGATCTTCCTACCTCCACCTCCCCAATATCTGGGATTACAGTTGTGAACCACTACACCTGGCCCAGACTTTCACTCCTCGTGTCACCAATGCACAAGCTCCAGGATAAAGTTATTGTACTTCTCAAGATCAGAACTATGCTACCTGATGATAAATCATCAGAAGCCCTTTTTGTTCAGTTGGTCGTAGGGCGTGAACTCAGGGCCTGGGCCCTGAGCTTTTTCACTCAAAGTTAGTGCTCTCCCACTTTGAGCCACAGCTCCGGTTTTCTGGTGGTTAATGGGAGATAAGAGTCTCACAGACGTTCCTGCCTGGGATGGCTTTGAACTGTGATCCTCAGAACTCAGCCTCCTGAGTAGCTAGTATTACAGGTGTGACCCACCAGGGCCCAGCCCAGAAGCACTTTTATATGAACACATAAGAATGTATTAGGACATTAAATGTAAACACTGCATGAATTTTAAGATCAAATCTGGTTTTCTTTTGAGCTTGGCAATCATTTGTTCAGAGTACTTTCACTCTCCCCTTCATGTGAATTCAGATTTCTCCTCTACCATTGGCAAGACTTTAGTAAAGATATTGGAAAAGTACATCTTTAAAGGAGAAGGGCTGGGGATCAGGGATGTTCTTGGGTTCTTTCCAACATCCAGACCCTTTGCCAGAGAGGAAGGGAAGTGAGGATTCTGAACGGAAAGGTCAGGGGCTCTGCGGACAGTGTAACATCTGGCCGGGGTTGACAGAACCAGTGTGAGTGTATGCATGAGGGACCGAGGCTGCTCACGCAGCCCTGCAAGCAGCTGCGTTCCTGGGTGTCAGTTCACGTGGGAAGTGTGGGGCCTGGGCTGGCCTGGGGTCGGGACTGGCTGTCCTTGGTGGGAATAGGAATCTAGTGTTCTTGGAGAGGCAGATTCGTTTCTGGGGTCAGAGGAAGTTCACCTCAAAACAATAAGCTCTAGCGGGCTGACTTTCAGCTTCAGAACTGATGGAAGAGAAAGATGGCGCCCAGGGGTTTTGAGTTCACAGGTTTAATCAAATATGGGAGCTCCACAAAGGATCATAAAAAAAACAGCCATTTAAAAAAAAAGTGAGAAACACAAGATGGGAAATGATAGCTCTTCCCCAGGAAAAAGTCTCTTTTTCTCTTCCTTTTTTCCTCTCTTCTCTTTTCTTTATTTCCATGCACTCACACAAGAAGAGTCTTCATGAACGATGTCATCCTATGGCAGGGCCGGCGGTCAGGGACAGAGGGGGTCTCCCCTATGTTCAGGGACACTTGGGAAAGAGACTGGCTCGTTGATGCAAAAGTTATTATGCTATAGTTAAAAAAAGAATAGCTATATCTAATATTTTGTATGTTGTATTAAGTTAAATATAGTTTTATAGCTCTGTAGATTATAAACTAAAGATCTATATTGTTTTATAAAAATCAGACTAAAGGACAAGCTCTTGTTCAACGGCACAAAATCTGTTTATTGACCACAGATGTCCAAAGAAACTGTCTCTCTGTGTTTCTGTCTCTGTCTCTGTCTCTGTCTCTGTCTCTGTCTCTGTCTGTCTGTCTGTCTGTCTGTCTGTCTATCTCTGTCTCTGTCTCTCTCTCTCTTTCTTGGGGGCCCTCTGGAAATTTTAATCAATAAGTCTTGATTATCACAGACTCTGTTCAGGACAGAGACCAAGGAGGGATGAGAAGAAAGAGAATTAAATTGGCAATATAGCTGTTTGGCCTAAGTGGTTGAAAAACTTGAATAATCACAAACCCAAAGGCCAGAAAAGATGGGAGGAGGGAGGAGGGCCTGGATGGGTTAGAAAGAAAAAGAGAGGAAATTTTTTTTTTAAAGACAATCAGCCTGCACCTGGAACATTAGGTTCTGAAAATCCAATTGGCACATGGGGAGAGAGCTGAGGCCCCTGCCGAGGGGGCAGGGGCTGAGGGCTCGCTGGGGAGCGGAGGCCCGTTGCCCTGGAGACAGACTTAGCTTGGAAATGGCAAGTAGGAAAATAACAAGAGCTTAAGGGAGAAAGGAGAAAAAAAAAAGAAGACAGTCCTCAGGATGGCTGAAATCTTAGAAACCAGGCTTGACTACATGAAAGAAATACTTGAAAGGACAAGTAGAGATGTAACTGCTTTGAAAAATGAAGACCGAAGTGATGTTTGTTGTTTCCATTTACTGTTTCAGATGGGTGATCAGACACTCATGCGATTTAACAAAGCAGAGAAAAAAAATCTGCTAGCAGTACAAACTGGGATGTACTGGTTTACCTCCTCACCTCTGTCCCAGCTGGTCCTTCCATCTTAGACTAGCAAGATGTACTCTCAGAGAGCAAATAATAGATAAATAAGAGTAAAAAACACCAAGTCTAGAACCTCTCTGATGCCCCTGGTACTAACTTGAGGTGTCAGAGGCAAAAGGAAGACGTCCACAGTTATTTATGCAAATTATCTGATAGGAAGGCAGTTTCAAGGTAAAGCAGTGACTAGGGAGAAAGCTTGGGAAAGTCAAGAGCGCGTTTTGTGTAAGATTTGGGAAGAGTTCATCTATCTGGACATCTCTACAAGGTGGATTAGGGTTTGGGACTGAATTTAGGACCCCGAGAGTCCTAGAGAGCTAGCAAAGGGCCCCTAACTGGGTGACAGGGAGGAAGAAGAACCAAGGGTGGGTGGAAGGCTCGGAGCTAAGAGCGAACTCAGAGACCCAAGCCCAGAAATGGGCACACTGGACAGGTGTGGAGCGGAAAACAGAAGCCCTTGAGAAATAGGAGCAAAAGGGCGGCTGGATAACTTAGCGAGATAAACCTTGGACAACTGCTTAGAATGAACTAAAGCTTCCGCTCTCAGAGCAGCCACCTGCCTAGAGGCAGTGACAGCAGTCTGTGAGAATTTAACGAAACACAAAGTCTCAGTCCCTCCCCCGCCAAATCTGGAGAAGGGACTTAGAAATCTGAGTCTCACCAAGTCTTCAAATAGACTCTGATGTACCCTAAAACTTGAAAGTAGCCTGTACTGGCTGAGGTGGGCGGGGGGGGGGGGGGCGGGGGGTAGTGGCCAGGCTTGCTGAGGGACCAGGCTCCCGTAAAACCTCCAGGTTAGCTCCTAGACTAGATAGATAGAGAAGTGATTCACTAACCTGGAATTATACCTGAGTCTGACAGCATTGGGCTGATGGGAGGAGAGATTTTAAATGTAATTATCTTGTAGTAGAGAAGTAGGCAAGACTGGCTTTTGAGATAGGACTCTTAAGCATCTAGATTCACCCATCTTCTTTCTCCCCTCTGGGGGAAGTGACTATGGGAAAATACAGGTCTGTAAGAAAAGAATTAGTGAAGCCAATAACAGAAAGCAAACAGAGGTAACCCTGTGGGCTTACTACTGAGTAGGTCTGTAGGTCAGAAGGCTCCTAAGAAATGGCAAAGAAACATTTTCGGATTGGAGAGATCAGGTAAGGAAAGCAACAAGAAGTTTCAGACACCAGGAACCCAAACCATGCAGGCATAATGGGAAGGGGTCAGGGCACTGATGGAGAAGACTGTAAATGACTGTAATTTTCACAACTGTGAAGCCATAAATTGTACCCAGAGAACTGCCTGCTATTAGTGTAGCGCTCTCTACTCTCAAGATGAAGCAGCTGGAGGCTGTGGAATTGGTTAAAATGATTCCTGGAAAAAGAAAGAAAATTGTAGATGAAGGAGATGAGGTGGGGGCTCAAAGCCCAGGAAACAGGGGCCTGAACCTCTGTCACAGGTGAGATGGTCTTCGTGTGTCTGTACACCATGGATGGATTTTTACAGCTAAAAACTCAAGGGCATTCAAAACCAATGAACTCTGTTCTTGTTTTCCACTAAACTTTTGGTTTTATAGCGAGGCAACGGGATAGGCAGGGACTAGACCCAGGCTGCAAAGAGCAAACCCAAACTGTTGGTCTGGGCTTTGCTTTTTACATAAAAGGAGGCAAACTAGAGACTTAACAAGGGCTTAAAGAAAGCTGAAGAGGGGCTGGGAAGGTGGCTCAGTGGTAGAGCGCTTGCCTTGCATGCATGAGGCCCTGGGTTTGATTCCTCAGCACCACATAAGCAAAAAGAAAAAAAGCCGGAAGTGGTGCTGTGGCTCAAGTGGTAGAGCGCTAGCCTTGAGCTGAAGAGCTGAGGGACAGCGCCCAGGCCCAGAGTTCAGGCCCCTTGACCGGACCCCCCCCCCAAAAAAAAAAAAGCTGAAGAAAGCCAGGTAGCAGTGGCTCACGTTCTTAATCCTAGCTACTTTTGGCTGAGGTCTGAGAATTGGGATTTGAAGCCAGCTGGGCAGGAAAGTCCATGAGACTCTTATCTCCAATTAACCACCAAAAAGCCAGAAGTGGAGCTGTGGCTCAAGTGGTAGAGTGCTAGCCTTGAGCAAAAAAGCTAAGGGACAGCACCCAGGCCCTAAGTTCAAGCCCCAGTACTGATACAGGATGAATGAGAAGGAGAAGGAAGGAAGGAAAGGAGGGAGGGAGGGAAAGAAAAGCTGAAAAGACTCAGAGGTTTCATTAATTTTAACCCCATTGCTGACAGCCCAAGAGGAAGTAAAAGCAAGCTACTGAAAAAAAACTAAAACCAATGATACCCTGGCAGTAATAAACAAATCCAGGACCCAGATGTAGACTTTAAATAAAATTTTAAATTTGAAAGAACACTGGGCTGGTTGTAGAGTGATTGCCTTGTATGCGCGAGGCTCTGGGTTCAATCCCAGCCCTACAAAAAATTAAACAAAAGTTATTTTTTTATAAATATGATTGACTTGTTGAGGGAAGGGGGAATTCCAAGGTAAATCTGGAGTAGTAAGAAAGTGCTAAAAAGAAAATCTAAGTGTGGCCTGTCAAAGGGGCACAGGGAAGGAATGGAGAGAGTTCCGATTTGCCATAGTCAGGGGAAATTAAAGGAACAACAGCAAGAGCAAATTGTGAATTTTAATCCACAGTACAAAGCATATATACACAAGTCTTTAATAATATAGTGATTAAAAGAATAAATAAGTAAATAAAAATGGAAATGAAGAGATAAAGACCCCTTACATAAGAACCAAATATGTATGTAGACACTCCCACTCCAGCAGGTGGAATTTAATTTCATCTTCCTTTGACTTAATGACTCATTTCTAATTCATGAAGAATGGAAAGGGAGAAAGATTATACATGGAGAACCTAGGGCACACTACTTTAATCAAGCAATGGAGGTTCATATGGCCAGTGATGTTGGATAAATGTGCTGAACCTCCTGAGATGATGTGATGAGAAGAACCCTTCACCTCTGTGATCTTCCTTTCAGAAAAACTATTAACCTCAATCTGATCATGAGGAAAATAATAGAAAACCCCTAATTAAATAGCATTCAATAAAGCAACTGACCAGTATACCTCAATACTGTCAAAGTCATGCAAAACCAGGCAAGACTGAGAGGCTAGCACCAACCAGAGAAGATTAAGACACCAATAAAAGTGGTCCCTTGATAGGAGCTGGGAACATGAAGACTGTGATGGAGTAACTGCGCAAGTGCAGATGAAGTCCAGAGTCTAGTTAACAGAAATACATCGAGGTGGCTTTCTTACTTTTGACAAGTATCTCGTGTTATCATAGAGGAAATGCGGGGAAGGGGGGCAGGGGGAGGGGCGATTCATCAGAACTCACTGGGTTATCTTTGCAACTTCGCTAGATAACAAAAATTATTTCAAAATAAAATCTAGTTTTTTTTAAATGAGGGGAAATAAGGATATTTTCAGTTAAACACAAAGCTGACATAGTTTGTCTCCATCACTACAAAACCTCTCGATTTGTGAATGAAAATTTCAGTCTAAAGGAAAATGATTCCTGAAGATAAATGATTGGTCCTTGAAGAAAGGAACCTCAGATTTCCAACCTTCCCCCTTAAACAGAGTAAGTATGGGTGTTATAATATTTTTTTCTATTTTTGTAATTTCTCTAAGATATAACTGTTAACACCAAAATAATAATAATATGGGATTTATTTTGTCTTAGTAAAATGTATAACAAAAGCACAAAAGATAGGAAGGCATAGAAAAATGTACAGCTAGAAAATGCTTGATAAGAAATGTACTCATTGGGCTGGGAAGGTGGCTCAGTGGTAGAAAGCTTGCCTTGAATGCCTGAGGCCCTGGGTTCGATTCCTCAGCACCACATAAGCAAAAAGATAAAAGCCGGAAGTGGTGCTGTGGCTCAAGTGGTAGAGCACTAACCTTGAGCCGAAGAGCTGAGAGACAGCGCCCAGGCCCAGAGTTCAGGCCCCATGACCAGACCCAAAAAAAACAAAAAACATAAAACAAAAAACAAAGAAAGAAATGTACTCATTATCTTGCCCGTGTAATTGTAACCCCTCTATACAGTATTTTCACAATAAAAAAAAAAAGAAAAATGTACAGCTAGTTGCTTACTTATTATGATCAAATGCACTTAGTTAAGGATTGACATAAAACAACAATATAAATCAAAATGCTACAGTGCAATAGAAGAGATAAAATTAGCATTATAAAAATAAAATTACCTGGGTGCCTGTGACTCATACATTTAATCCTAGTTACCCAGGAGGCTGAGATAGGAGGACCGCTGTTCAAAGCCAGCCCAGGCAGGAAAGTTCGTGAGACTGTTATCTCCAGTTAACCGCCAGAAAACCAGAAATGGAGCTGTGGTTCAAAGTGGTAAAGAGCCGGGCGCTGGTGGCTCACGCCTGTAATCCTAGCTACTCAGGAGGCTGAGATCTGAGGATCGAGGTTCAAAGCCAGCCCGGGCAGGAAAGACCGTGAGACTCCTATCTCCAATAAACCACTAGAAAACCGGAAGTGGCACTGTAGCTCAAGTGGTAGAGTGCTCGCCTTGAGCTGAAGAGCTGAGGGACAGCGCCCAGGCCCAGAGTTCAAGCCCCATCTCCGACAAAATGATAGCAAATAATAATAATAATTCTAACAATAATAAATAGGAAACTGCGATCTGAGGATGACAGCCTGAGCAGAAAACTCAAAGAGATTCTTATATCCTGTTAACCAATAAAAATCCAGATGTGGAGCTGTGACTCAAGTAGTAGAGCGATAGTTATGAACAAAAAGCCAAGCAAGAACCTAAGGCCCTGAGTTCAAGCCCTAGTACTGGCACACACACACACACACACACACACACACACACACACACACACACACACACACACACACACACACACAATGGAGTTAAAGCAAAAGAAGGAGGGAAGGGAAAAAGAGAGTGAAAATCAGATAATATAAATAGAAAATACCAAGCTAGCAGACATAAACCATATATATAATTATATTAAATCTAAATTCATTCATTCCCAGGAAACACTTTGACACATGAAAGAAACAGATTGAAATACAAAGATGGACAGAAATATATAATAGGCAAATACTAGCTCATATATTTTTATTCCACTTATCATAAGAAATCTAGAGTGACTACCTTAATTTCAGACGCAAAATGAAGAATAATTCCAGAGATAAAGGGTTGCCTTAGTTTTCTATTGTTATGTAATAAAGTGCTATAAACTTCATGGTTTAAGACAATTATCATGTGTTTACTCAAAGTTCTGTCCATTAAAAGTCTGGCAATAGAATGGCTGGGTTTTTTCACTTAGGTTATTACAAGACTTTACATCAGCCTAATTGAGTCTTCATCTGAAATCTTTGAGGAAAAAATCTACTTCCAACTTCTTTCTTCTTGTTGGAAGAATTCAATTACTTGGAGACTGTCAAAGTCTCCTATTTCTTGGCTGGTGGTGGGCCAAAAGCCAATTACCTGTAATTCCAGCTACTTGGGAGGCAGAGATCAGGCAGGATCAGGACAGCTTGGGCAAAAGATATCATCTCAAGCTAGGCAATGATGGCACGTCTCTGAGCCCAGTTGTGCAAGAGGCATAGACAGGGGATTGTGGCCCAGTCCCTATCTGAAAAATAACTAAGGGAGAGTTCAAACTCTAGTACCATCAAAATAAATAAAATCTGGGGAAATAGCCCAACTGCAAATTAACAGGTGAACAGATCTACAAATTGTGCTCTATCTCCATGCTTAATAATAAGAAGTTCTGATACCTGCAAGTACTGGGATTTGAACTCAGGGCCTCAGACATGCTAGGTAAGCACTCTACCACTTGAGGCATGTCCCCATTTTTTGTTGTTTGTTTTAGATTGGGTGTTGCTGTGTACCCCAGATTAGCCTCAAAGTCAAACTCAGCAACCTGAGGGGTTAGATTACAGGCTATACTACCATGCCCCAATCAGTCTTAAAAAATAGTTATGATAGCTCATGCCTGTAATCCTAGCTACTCAGGAGGCTGCAATCTGAGGATCGTGGTTCAAAGCTAGCCAAGGTAGGAAAGTCCATGAGTCTTTTATATCCAATAAACTACTTTTAAAAAGCTGCAAGTAGAGTTCTCATTTAAGTGATAGAGCACTAGCCTTGACTAAAAGAAGCTCAGGTGCAGCGCTCAGGCCCCAAGTTCAAGTCCATACACACACAAAAAAGTTATGATGAAGTGATGTATACCAGTTACTCTGATTGGATTGTTATACATTGTATATCTGTGTGTTGAAATGCCACAATGTGCCCCATAAATACATAAAATCATTGTTTGCAAATTTAAAATAAAAATAAAATAATATTTCTAAGAAACAGTGTGATGAACAATAATCCCACCATGACTCTGTATAGATGAAATTCTAGATAATGCAAAGCTAATCCACAGTAAACAAGAGCGTATCTGTGGTATATGAGCATAGAGTTTTCAGACCAACAGAATTGACTACAATTGTAGAAATATGGCTATGTACACTTGTAAAAATTCATTGCATTGTACACTTGAAATTGGGGCATTTTATTGCTTATAAATTATAACTCAATAAAGAGGAGTGTAAACAATCTCCTTATAAGGAAAACTCTAGGACCAGATAGTTTCACTAGTTTCTATTAACTATTTAAGGAAGAAATAATACCACTCTTACAGAAACTCAGCAAACAGAGGATGGAACACTTTCAGTTCATTTTATGAGACCAGCAAATAAATACCTTGCTACATACAATCAAACAAAATTCCAGGCCAATATCTGTATACACACATGCAGACAGAAACCAACAAAATGGTAATACATTGACTGCAGGAATATATTTTTAAAAAGGCATAATATGTCATGACCAGGTTGAATTTATTCCAAGAAAAAAGATTACATCATTTGAACAATCAATCGATGTAATTCAATATATTCACAGGAATAAAAGAGAACAAAGTAAGGTGGGGGATTTTGTAGGCATACTCAGCATACTTTTTAAAAAAATCTTCCTTTCAGCTGACTAGTGCAATATGGGTTGATATTATATGAGAGGTTTGACTGTCCCTGCTGATTCTCCTCACACCTAATCACTAGCTCTGTTTTGAAAGAATATTGCATTAGCAACACCTCAGGCCCATAGGCATGGGCAGGTGAGAACTGGTGTTCAGAGGATAGCATCCGCCTTGCGGCTTCACCTTTTTTTATAAGTGTTTACGCTGCTGTGGGAATGTTACTGGATTCTGAATTCATCTGTTCTGTTTTCCCAATGAACAATGTTCAGAAATTTACCCCAGACATGTGCATATTCAGATATTTGCCCTTTTCTGGTGTTTCTCATCACCAAAAAAAAAAAAAAAAAAGGTACTGAAAGGAGCTGTCTTCCCTCAGCCCAGAGGACCAAGGAAAACCTCTTGATTATAGACAGAATGTGCACTTAACAACTACTTTGAACCCTGAGATCTCAGCTTTGGTCATCAGGACTCAGTTTCCATCTAGCCATCCTCATCACTTATCTGTGCTCTTAGCTGAAGTGAATCTCCTTCCTTCTACCTTCAGAGTAGCATCGGCCAAGCTACAGTCACCCAAGTACCAGCAACAGCACCTCCATCCAGCAGAGAATGCAATACCACAATTCTCAAGCCATATTTGGGCCCAAGGAGCCTAAAGGGACTATGATACAGCTGTTCTACGAACGATAACCCAAGAGTCTGGAGGTGGGCTGGTTTCTGTGGGCCAGAGCAGGTAGGTGTCAGATGTAGTGGTCACCTAAAACTGCCCCTACATGGAAACTCCAAAGATACCAGAAAACTATGAGGCACACCTCTATGCTTTTACGGGGCACCATGCTCAGGTCTTTAGCTGTTCATCCTGTGTCTGTTCCTGGTACCAGAGTGGCTCCTTGTAGTGTTCCATGCTTTCTGTTGTTTCTAAACTATGGAGACCTGTCCCATCACCTGCTATGGGTAAGAACCAAATGGTCATAAAAGCATCATCTAAATGGAGACTCTTTTGCCAGGTGCCGGTAGCTCACGCTTGTAATCCTAGCTACTCAGGAGTCTGAGATCTGAGGATCTCGGTTCAAAGCCAGCCTGGGCAGGAAAGTCCGTGAGACACTGATCTCCAATAAAACCACTAGAAAACTGGAAGTGGCTCTGTGGCTCAAGCAGTAGAGAGCTTGCCTTGAGCTGAAGAACACAGGGACAGCACCCAAGCCCAGAGTTCAAGCCCCATTACCGACAAAAAAAAAAAAAAAGAAAGAAATCAACAAATTGAGACTCTTTTGAGAGTGAAAAGTGGGGGCTATTCATTACATTGTAATAAAAATGCATAAACTGTGAATGTTCCAGAAAAAAACAAGAATATACTCACCCGAACAATTATTGCTCTAGCCCCAGGAGCTCTCCCTCAGAACTAACTGGAAAGCCAGTTATCACACTGCTCTTTTGCAAGCATCAGACAATCTTTTCACTTTAAAGGCTTTATTTCTAGATATCAGAGGTAGAGTGACAGTGAGAGCTGAAATAACCAATAAGGAAAAGAAAACAAAATGTTACGAGTTCCTGATTCCCTGGTCCAAACAGCCAAATTCACTGCAAGATGGCATCTGAAGTTTCATGGGTTTCCATTTAGATTTTTTTTCCTCCTCATATTTATATGGAAATAACCAGTCATTTTTATAATATACAATAGATATGTATTGTAGGGAAAATACAAAAACCAATACTACAAAATAAAATATCACATGACCATCAACCAAGCAATTGCTATTGCTGAATGATGGTTGCAAAAATTACTGAACCAAGAACCTCAACATCTGCTCCTTCATAAAAGCGGTGATAAAATTTGTAAAAAAAATAAAATAAAATTATCAGATACAACTTTCTCAGAACTCTGGAAATTAACCAAAAGATCAATTATTAAAGAAAAGCTTAAGGAATCTCAGTAAACCCATGAGTTTTGTGATTGCTTGCCCTGTTCCCATGCCCCTCTTTCCAGTCCACAGTAGCCTTGAGAACAAAGAGTCTGCAATGACAATGAAAACCAGCAGCCTGGCAGCCACAGAGAGGGCAGTACCCCCTTCACCCCCGCCCAGCTTTGAAGGAGTTGGTGGATCTTAAAAGACTCATTCATAAAGAATTGTCATTATTTTACCTATCTGGTGTTTCCCTGGAGACCCTACTTGCAAGACTTGTTTTATTTGATTAGAGTTCATCAGGGCAAACAACCCCATTTTTCCTTGGGATGTTTGTCAAAACAATTAGAGCTAATTGTTTAACTTCATGGCTGCTTGAGTCTGTGAATAATGGTTGTGATAAATAATAGACTAACCAAAGAAGCTTAAAAGAAAAATTTGGGAGTGCAACATCCAAAGGGGTTTCAAAAAGATCTGTGGATTCTTGGGATTCTGGAAGGCTCTGAGTATGCTTAATTGTATGTTTCTGCTCAGGACAAGGCATATGATCAGGAAAGCCCTAAGGCTTCTCTTGTACTGACACAGAAGAAATGTTAAGACTTATAAAATGACAACTGTGAGACATTGTTGAAATAAAGGAAAGAAGATCTAAATAAATGGAAATCCACTGTGTTTCTTCTTTTTCTTTTTTTTTTAACCTTGCACATAGAGATATATTGATGAACATGAGAAACTTTTTTTGCTGATAGCTCATAATGTCACCTTAGAATTGAATCTTATAATCTCTATATTCTGCTGAAAATGATTATGTTGCTTTTTATTTGACATTTGTAAAATGATGTAATTGCATTTCTTGATAAGCAAAACTCCTCTATAAGATTTATATGAAGTTAGCACTTATTAAAGATTATGAAGTTACCCAAGCACTGGTAGCTTACACCTATGGTTCTAGCTGCTCAGAGGCTGAGATCTGAGGATAGTGGTTGTAAGCTGGCCTGGGCAGGAAAGTCTGTAAGACTCATATTTCCAATTAACCAGTAAAAAAAATGTGTAAGTAGGGTTGTAGCTCCAGTAGTGGAGTGCCAGTCTTGAGTGAAAAGAAAAGAGACAGTGCCTAGACTCTGAGTCACAACCCCAGGCTAGCACAAAAAATACCAATTTAAATATATTAAAAGTAAATATTTTTTAGAACTAAAAGATTTCTGCTGTTACTTATCAAGAAAAGAAAAGAATAAATGATACAGAATCCATTCTGTTTCTTACTTGGAAGATTTTGTTGTTGATGGTGATGATGTTAAGATGGCAAAACTCCCCTATTAGAGTCAATGTAAACCCTAGGAAAATTATAAATGCATTTTCTTTGCATAAATTGTCAAGTTGGTCCTAAATTCAAATGGAAATGCAAAGGGTTACAGAGGAGCCCAGGAATCTTGATAACATTGGAGGACTCATATCTCCACCTTCCAATTTCAAGACTTTTGAAAGCCACAGTATCCAGGAAGGATAAACACATGATTATAATAGATTTGAAAATTTAGAAAGAAACCCATACATTTAAGGTCAATTGAATGTGTTGTGTGTGTTTTTGTGTTTTGTGTGTGTGTGTGTGTGTGTGTGTGTGTGTGTGTGTGTGTGTGTGTGTGTGTGTGTGTGTGTGTGCTGGTCTTGAACTCAGGGCCTCAGGGCCTGGGTGCTGTCCCTGAGCTTTTTTTTTTTTTTTTGGCTCAAAGCTCTACTGTTTGAGCCATACCTTGACATCCTGCTTTTTGGTGGGTAACTGAAGATAAGGGTCTCACAGATTTTCCTAGCTAGGCTGGCTTTGAATCGAGATCCTCAGATCTCAGATCCCCAGTAGCTAGGATACAGGTGTGAGCCACCAGCACCCAGCATATCAATTGATTTTTGACAAGGTGCTCAAAACACCCAATAGCTTGGAGGGGATTCTCCTTATAACAAATGTTCCTGGAACAACTAGATACCTGCACTTAAAATAATGAAGTTAGGTCTCCATGTTATACTAACATACAAAAATCAACTCAAGTGCTCTCTTCACACATAATCGAAAATTGGAAAAATATAGAAAAGGGCCCTTCAAAAATTTGTGAAGATTTCCATATTTAAAAAAAAAATCTCAAACTGAACCAAAGACCTAACTTAACTGTAATAACTAAAACTATAAAACTTTTAGAAGAAAAGTAGCAGCAAATCCTCTTCATAAATTTAAGTCTAAAATGGTTTCTTAGATATGACACCAAAGACACAAGAAAAAATAGATAAATTGGATTTTATTAAAATTTAAAACATGTTGTACTTCAAAAGATAGTCATGAGAATGAGAAAAAAGAAAATATTTGCAAATTGTCTTATCTAGTAAATTTTGTACCTACAACTATATAAAATAGTCTAGCTATAAAAAAGAATAATCTAGTTTTGAAATTGACAAAAGGCTTGAATAATTTAACTGTTTTCAAAGAAGACATAAAAATAGCCAATTAGTGCGTGAAAAGTTGCTTAACATCATTACCCATAAGAAAAAAGAATAGCATGGGGGGCGGGGGGCGGCTGGGAAGGGATGGGAAGGGGAAACAAAGGAGGAGGCTACAATGCTTGATAAGAAATGTACTCATTATCTTGCCCATGTAATTGTACCCCTCTGTACAGTATTTTCACAATAAAAAAAAGAGAAAAGAAAAAAGAATAGCAAAATCACAAAAAGATGTCCTTGCATATGTAATAAGGTGGGTTTCTATAAAATGAATGAATTAATTAAGTTTAAAAAAAAACAAAAAAGCTGGATGCTAGTGGCTCAATGCTGTAATCTTAGCTACTCAGAAGGCAGAGATCTAAAAATCACAGTTTGAAGCAGTGAGGGCAGGAAAAAGTCCATGCAATTTTTATCTTCAATTAACCACCAGAAAAGCAGAAGTGGAGCTGTGGCCCGAAGTGATAGAATGGTAGGCTTGAGCAAAAAAGCTCAGGGACAGTGTACAGGCCCTGAGTTCAAGTCCTATGACCAACAAAAAGAAAAAGAAAAACCAAGATGTAAGATATCTCTTCATACATTGTAATGTGGGGTTTTATAAAATAATTAAATTAAAAACAAAAACAAAAACAGAAATCAGCAAGTGTTAGCTTTGGAAGACAGTTTCACATTTCCTCAGAAGTTAGTCTGGTCAAGAACGGTAGCCCATGTCTGTAATCCCAGTTACTCAGAAGGATCAGGGTTTAAGGCCAGCTCTGGCCAAAATCAAGACCTGATCTGGAAAAATAACTAAAGCAGCAAAGGGCATGGTTCAAGTGGTACATCTCCTGCCTAGCAAGCATAAAGCCCTGAGTTTAAACCCTAGCACCACCAAAAAAAAAAAAAATACTACTCTATGACAATTTTGTTCTTAAGCATATACCCAGGATAAATGAAAATGTATAGTCATACAAAATCCTATGTGGATGTGCATGGCAGCCTTATTCACAATAGTCAACGGGTCAAAATATTCCAAGTATTCATCAGCTGATGAAAAGCTAAACAAAATGTGCTACTCTGTACAATGGGGTATTATGCAGTTAGGGAAATGATTAAAATAGTGATAGAATAGTTTGGAAGCATTACACTATTAGTGAAAGAAGCCAGACACAAAAGACCATATATCATATGGTTCCATACACTAAAATATCTATAATAAGCAACTAAAACATAGAAAGAGTAGATTATTACTTACCAGGCCTGGGAAAGGAGGGAGATGAAGGGTGACTACTAATGAATTTTGAAACTGCTTTTTGGGATGATAAAAAATGTTTAGGAATTATATAGTAGCAATGACAACCTTGCCAATATATGAACTCCTCTGAATTGTTTACCCTACAAGTGTATGATTTCATATGATATACATTTTATATTATATGAATCATCATAATAAAAAGAATGTTATGCCAGACCCACAGCAATATATTTTAGTCCTTCTGCACATTTATATGTAATACTTTAAATTATATATTATTAAATATACTCTTTAAAACAAATTCTCTGTCTGGGAAGGTGGCTCAGTGGTAGAGTGCTTGCCTTGCATGCATGAGGCCCTGAGTTCGATTCCTCAGCAACACATAAGCAAAAAGAAAAAAGCTGGAAGTGGTGCTGTGGCTGAAGTGGTAGAGCGCTAGCCTTGAGCTGAAGAGCTGAGGGACAGCACCCAGGCCCAGAGTTCAGGCTCACAACTGGACCCAAAAACAAAAAAAAAATTCTCAGTGGTTTTCCTATTTCTTTAAGTTTTTATTTTGTCTAATACTCAATCCATATTCAAATTTCCCTGTTGGCTAAAAATATGTTATTTATAATTTGTACAAATTGATGTCTGATCCAGGACCATCCATTTCACCTTCTTTGATGTTCCTTTTAGCCTTTTTGAGCATAGCATTGTCCTTTTCCCATGACTTCAATTAGTGGTGGTGGGGTTCAAATGTGTGTGTGTGTGTGTGTGTGTGTGTGTAGCAGTACAATAGCTGGAATTTAGAGCCTTGAATTCTTCCTTGCCCTTTGTGCTCATGGCTGGTGCTCTACCACTTGAACCACACCTTGAGAGTTGGACTTTTTGAGGAAGCCAGATCACTTATCTTACAGAATCTCCTACCTTCTCCATTTGTCTGGTTGCTTCTTCAAGGAGCCCTCCAGCTTTTTCCTTCATGTCCTTTTTTTAAAATAAAAGTTACATTTAAACTACTAAGGGGAACATCTATCATTTAAATTGCATATTCCACCGAGGACCATCAGATCTTATTGACACGATACTTTATTAACTATTTCCTTGCTCTAAAATCAGTCCTATTCGAAAGAAAAGATAAATGCTTGCTTTCTTTCATTTAATTACCAGTTTGCCAGGTTTTATTTCACTTACACATCAACTAAATGTATCCAAAACCCTCTTGCCTCTCTAACTTAACTCCTAAATGTTTTTTAAGATTCAAAGCAGAACTGAGACCAAGCACTCCACAAACAAAACAACAAACAACCCCCAGGCCTACCAAACACATTCGTGGAGGCCCATAGGGCCCACAGAAATTGTCCAAGCACATGTGTCAAACTTGAGACTTCTTCCCTCTTCCACCTTCCATTCCCACTGCCTAAGCCCTTGACAGAGTGAACCCTCTTCAGCAGACTGGTCTCAATTCTAACCACGCCCTCTAGAAATAGTTCCCACACTCCCCAATCTTTGAAAGCGGTTGCTAACACGAATGAAAGTATTATCAAGAAACCTGAATGAACAGACGGTATGGGAAATGAGAGCAGAATCAGGAACTGAGACCAGAGTTCTAAAGAGGAGGGAGGGCCTTGAGGGTATCCTGCCCACGTGCATTGCAAGTGGCCCAGAGCCCTTCCTCTAGGGGCAAGTGGTAAGCCCTAAGCAAGATGGGCTTGACCTGTCCCAGAAGAGCTGGGGCTGACTTGTCACACACTCTGTCCTCTATCCAGGCCAAGTGTGTATATGGACGGAGCAGGGGAGAGAGCAGGCAGGGGAGGGGGGCAGAGCAGGCGGGGGTGGGGGGTGAAGGGGAAAGGGCCTAAGGGATCAGGGTGTTACTGGCAGGCTTAGCTGAGCTGGGAGAATGAGCACCTCTGCAACCCCTGGAGTGTATAACTGACTGATGTATAAACCAGAACACCAATGCATTCATATACAAAGAGAAGGCGTCTTGCCAAATGGACCAGATGTTCATGTTTGCTGGTCAGCGCATTCTCTCCTGTTGGAAAATCTAGATGGGGGAGCCAAATTATAATCAGGAGTTGTTTGTGAGCATGAAATCAGAACAAAGGGAGGGAGTTGGCTGAGCTCAGTGGCACCCATAGGGATATAGGGTGGACAGCATATTTGTGTCTAATGGTCAAAAGGCAATGCCTTCCCTTGACAGGACTGGAGACATAATGACAAATGTTTGTTCCTTGGCTCCACTGTCAGCACTCCCTGAAGACCCCTTCTGCTCTCCTATTCCTGCTTCAGCTGTTAAGGCCATTGATTAGGTTATAGCTTTCTTTCACATTCTGTCATGCCTTGATTCGATTTCCAGGCACTGGTGTGTCCTGTTTCTTAGGAAGACATTTGCAGACATTTATTCACACGTGTTGTGTGTGGATCTCACTGGTTTAACAAAGAGATGCTACTTGGAATACTTTGCCCTTATATCTTATGTAGTGATACACTGGACAGGAGAAAAACAAGTTAAAAATTATTAGGGCCAGAAAGGGAGAGAAATCCCATATTTTGATTTCCCAACTGCCCTCATGAGCACAGTCATAGAAATTCCTTGTTGGCAAATATTTATTGTCTACTTTATGATAGGTACCACATCAAGGGAAGTAAGGCATGAACTCTGGTGGGGTATCAAGTTGCTAGTGAGATAACGAAGGAGACAGCAACGTAATACAAGCCTCTTCTTTTAGGCCTAGGTTGGAGCCATTTGAAAACACCTCCCAAAGTCTAGGTTGAGGGTAAGGGATAGTCAAGGAAGGCTCCAGGAAGAGGCAATTCCTCTTTATTCTAAAGGACAAGAAGACATCCAGGTGAAGTGTTGAAGGATGGAAGAGAAGATACAAGGGACAAGATGGCATGTTGGAAGAGTTCTACCTCAAAATGGCTAGAGCCTCAGTATGGAAAGAGACTGACTAGTGGAAAAGTGGCCAGAGAGCAGAATCTCAAAGACCTCGTCGTAGGCAATCACTGAAGGGGTGCTAAAGCCTGGAGAGGTACAATTTCAATGTGGCACCCCAAAGGCCAGGTGTTGGAAACTTACTGTTCAAATTTGTATGCTAATGATACATGGAAAAGAGGCCTGCAGGAGTTAGTTAGGATTGGAGGAGATCATGAGGGTGTGGCCCAACAACAGCAAAATTAGTGGCTTGATAAGAAACAGAGCGATGGTGTGTTTGCATTGTCTCTGTATAGGTGATGCCCTCCATTGGCTGAGCCCAAGCTGGCATTACCCTCTTAGATCTCCCAGCCTCTAGCACTCTATTCCTTACAACTAACTGGTCTCAGGTATTTTTTAATAGCAACAGAAAACATACTAAGACAAAACTCTTTCATCCATGTGAAGTTTCTATATGGCATAGGTAAGGGTCCAGCTTCAATCTTTTGCATATGGGTATTCAGTTTTTCCAGTAGCATTTTTAATTTTAATTTTTATTGTTATTATAAAGGTGATATACAAAGCGGTTACAGTTACATAAGTAGGTAAAGAGTATATTTCTTTTTGGACAATGGCGTCCCTTCTTTCACTCTCTCCCAGCTTTTCCCTCCTGTCCCCACCCCCAAGTTGTACAGTATCCAGGAAATACCATTGCTGCATTTGTTCACCCTTTGTCTGTCCATTTCTGTGCCCTTCCTTACCCTCCCAAAGACAGATAAACAAACAAGACAAAGAGAAAAGAAAACAAAAACTGCAACAAATTAAAAAAGCCTCTTGTTTCCTGGAGCTCATTTCAATAAATATTATTTTATATGATCAGATGCACATAGGCATTGAGCCTTTGTGTTCTTCTCCTAAGAATACCCTCCTTTGGTCCTATGTGTGTGAAAGAGTCCTGTATAATTTATCATGTTTCCATGTGCTTTAGGTATAGCATCTACATATGAGGGAAAACATATGCCACCCTTTAGTCTCTCTGAGCTTGGCTTACCTCGCTTAACATGATTTGTTCTAGGTACATCCATTTCCCTGCAACTAGTAGCACTTTTTGAAGTTTTTTCCCCTCTAGTCCAGCTTGCTTGCTTGCTTGCTTGCTTGCTTGCTTCCTTCCTTCCTTCTTTCCTTCCTTCCTTCCTTCCTTCCTTCCTTCCTTCCTTCCTTCCTTCCTTCCTTTCTTTCTTTCTTTCTCTCTCTCTCTCTTTCTTTCTTTCTTTCTTTCTTTCTTTCTTTCTTTCTTTCTTTCTTTCTTTCTTTCTTTCTTTCTTTCTTTCTTTCTTTCTTTCTTTCTTTCTTTCTGTCATAGAGCTTGAACTCTGGACCTGGGTGCTGTCCCTCAGGCTAGCACTCTACCACTTGAGCCACAGTGCCACTTCTGGTTTTCTGGTGGTGTATTGGAGATAAGAGTTTCATGGACATTCCTGCCTGGCTGGCTTTGAACCATGATCCTCAGATCTCAGCCTTGAGTAGCTAAGATTACAGGCGTAAGCCACCGGCACCCTGCTCTAGTCCAGCTTTCTTTTGGTTAGTGTTTACATTAAAAACATTTTCTGTTAATTTACCTGTAATCAATATGTACCTACACTTTTAATGAGTATTTCTTAAACATAATATAGACATAATTTTCTTTATCCGGTCTGGTGAACATTATCTTTTATACCATGAGTTGACAAGCTTTTTCGGTAAAGTGTCAGATAGTAAATATTTTTGATTTAGCAAGTCATCTAGCCTCTGTTGTAAGTCCTCAACTATGTCACTGTTGTAAGAAAGAAGACATCGGCAGGACATAAATCAATGGATATATTCCAATAAAACTTCTCTTACAACAGACAGCAGGCTAGATTTGAACCTACCTCTGGTTTAGACATTTGTCATTGCTTTCTCAAGTTGGTTGGATTTAAACTTCTTGCTGTTTTGTTTTTACTTGCTTCAGTGAACTTCTTTTTCTCTCTTGCCACCTTTTTACATATTTTTATTAATTTATTTTTTTCTCCACTTTTGCCTAATTAGTCATGCCTTTTTGAAAACTGGTTGCTTGAAGGTTTAGAATGTGCCTGTTAAAGTTATTACAGTTTCACATTTAAAATAACGTATCACCTCATGTTTAGTTTAAGGTTCTCTCAACAGCCACAGTCCCTCCCAATCTGTTGAACGATGGGGTCATATGTTTCAATGCTAAGTGTTATAAATCCTGTAACACTTCGTCACTTTGCACTTTTCTTTCAAATTAAATCTTTAGTGAATTTTTTAGAGGAGAATAAAAAATTGGAACAAGAAGATGTGTTTCATATTTACCCTCATTTTATCATTTCCATTTCTCTCTACTTGTTTGTGTATTCCAAAATTTTTTCACTGCCAAAGAACTTTAACATTTTGTGCAATACAAGTCTATTGGCAATGATTTTCTCAATTTTGTCTGGAAACGATCTGTTTTCTCTCTGTCTCTGTCTCTGTCTGTCTGTCTGTCTGTCCCTCTGTCTCTCTCTGTGTCTCTGTGTCTCTTTGACTCTTGCCAGTACTAGCCTTTGAACCCCAGGGTCTTGAGCTGATTAGGGAGCTCTACAGTTGGGGCCATGTCTCTAGCCTTTGTTTTTCTTTTAGATACTTGTGCTGAGCCCTGGTGGTTCACACCTGTAATCCCAGCCACTCGGGAAGCGAGGATGTGAGCATCACAGTTCCAAGCCAGCCCAAGGAAGACAAATCTAAGAAATTCTTATCTCTAATTAACTACCAAAAAGCCAAGAGTAAAGCTGTGGCTCTAATGGTAGAGTGCCAGCCTTGAATGAAAGACTAAGGGACAGCAGTGTCCAGGCTTGAGTTCAAGCCCCAGCACAAAAAAAAATTTTAATACAAAATACAAAGATTTTGACCTGCTATTCTAAAGTGGAACTGCTCCTCTACGTCCTTCTGCCATAATGGACTGAAGAGTCTGAAACTATGAACCAAAATAAATCTGCTCAACCCAAAAAAGACACTTACCCTAATTATGGCAACCAAGATAGGCTTATATTTTATTTCTGTGCTTAAAAGATGTCCCTCCATAGTCTTCTGCTTTGTTTAGTTACTCATAGAAGTGTGCTGTGATTTTTATCTTTGCTCTTCTGTATATAGTATTTCTTTATTTTCCCTCTGGGTGTCTTTGAGATTTTCTCTGTGTCTCTGGCTTTCAGCAGTGTGTCTGTACTGGGTATATTTGATTTTGATCTTGATCTTGGTTTTGTTTGATCTTGGTTTTTCATTCATGCTTGTTGAGTTTTAGATCCATAGCTTGTCTTCCATTAATTCTGGAAAATTCTTCCCTGTTATTTCTTTTTTCTTCTGCCTGATTATCTTCTCAGGTCTTATCATCATTTAATGGTCCATTCTGATCTTCCTTTCCTGACTTCCTACTCTTTGTGTTTCATTTTAGATCATTTCTATTGTCCCATTTTCAGGTCACTCATTCTTACATCAGATGTGTCTGAATTGCTAGTGCCATTAAAAGAATCTTTCATTTTTTGATATTATATTCTTTCATTGCTTGTATTTCCTTTTCTTAATTTGTATCTATTTTCCAAAATTCTCTGTGTGTTCATACACATACAGTCTACCTTTTCCTAAAAGCTGCCGCCGCTGCTGCCCCTCCTCCTCCTCCTTGTCCTCGTCCTCATCCTTGTCCTCGTCCTCGTCCTTGTCCTTGTCCTTGTCCTCCTCGTCCTCCTCGTCCTCGTCCTCGTCCTCCTCCTCGTCCTCGTCCTTGTCCTCGTCCTCCTCCTCGTCCTCGTCCTCCTCGTCCTCCTCCTCTTCTTCTTCTTCTTCTTCTTTTCTTCTCTTCTCTTCTTCTTCTTCTTCTTCTTCTTCTTCTTCTTCTTCTTCTTCTTCGTTCTTCTTCGTCTTCTTCGTCTTCTTCTTCGTCTTCTTCTCTTCTTCTTCTTTCTTCTTCTTTCTTCTTCTTCTTCTTCTTCTTCTCTTCTTCTTCTTCTTCTTCTTCTTCTTCTTCTTCTTCTTCCTCCTCCTTCCTCCTCCTCCTCCTCCTCCTCCTCCTCCTCCTCCTCCTCCTCCTCCTCCTCCTCCTCCTCCTCCTCCTCCTCCTCTTCATACTGGGGTTTAAATTATAGGCTAGACAAGTGCCATCACTTGAGCCAAATCTCCAGTGTTTTTTTGCTTTATTTTTCTGAATAGAAATCTTGAGCTTTATTCTCTGGACTAGCCTCAAAGTTCAGGCCTCTAAGCTCTGCCTTTAGCACAGCTGGGGTTATAGGAGTGTGCCACCATGCCTGGCGCCATTAGAACTTTTAATCTATTACTCAGTTATTTTAAAATCCGTGTCTGCTGGCTCCTTATTGCTGAGTCTGGTTCTGTTAATTGCTTTATATTCTGACCATAAGCTCCTTTCTTGGTGTCCTTTTCTTTTGAGGGGTCCTAATTCAAAATTGGATACTCTATATATAATTGCAACTGAGGTCAATTGTGTTTACACTTGGAAATGGGCAGGCTTTTTCTTCTGTTAGGCTATTATTGTGGGAGTTAAATTAATCCAACCAGTAGTTGAACCGCTTTGAATCAGAATCTTGCCATCATTACTTTCAGGGCACCAGGCAGGGTCACAGCCTTGTGCTTGATGTGGGAAGGGCTACTGGAGGTATTCTCAGTAGGCCCAGGTTCCCCCACAGTTCTGCAGTATGTGCACAACTGCATCATCCAGCATGGTTTTCTCCAAAGAGCTACCCTCCCCTTTACAATAGGTGAGCCCTGCCTGCAGGAGAGGACACCAAACATCTTTTCTACCAGAACCAGGCATTCCATGTGTGCCACTGTGATGGTTTACATGTGTCCCCAAATTTCATGTGTTGGAAACTTAATCCTCAGATAGATATGTTGATGAAAACTGGAGATGAGGAGATAGGCTCTTTGGTAGGTAAAGGACTTCCAAAGCCTCTGTCCTCATGAGTGACCTAATCCATTCATGGATTCATGAGCTAATGGATGAATGGGTTGGTTATCTTGAAGAGTGGCTTTGTTGTAAATTGAGCTCTCTCTGGCAAGCATATTGTGTCTTGTGATGCCTTCCACCTGGTCAGAATGCAGCAAGAGGGCTCTCACTGGCTGCCAAAAAGATGCTAGTGCCATGCTCTAAATAAACTTTTAGTCTTTGTCAGTGACTAGGTCTGAGGTATTTTGTTTTGCTACTGAAAGTGGGCTAAGGCACTTGCCTTAGATGGCTTCTGCGCTATCAACCCCCTCAGAATAGCAAACTGTCAATTATATGCATTTCTTTGTTTCACCAAGAAGAAGCTGAATCTATAAGGTGGCTGTTACTCCCTTGTGAGGGATTGAAGGGACACTGGAGGTCATTAGCCCAGTTTGAGCTCTTCAACTAAAGTCTAAGTCAGAGGCAAACAAGCAGCAGATGAGTTCTTTCTTTGGATGCTTCCTACCACCAGGAGAATGATATCAAAACCTTCACTACCAAACCAGGTACCTCATCAAAGGGTACAGATTCACTGCTTCAGCCGCAGTTCCATTTCTTAAAGTCCAGGAAAGCGTCCCAGGACTGGACTGGATTGGGCAACATTGCTTCCTTCAACATCTGGAATTGTATGTCATTTAGGAAATGAGGGTAAATGAAGCCAAGGAAGAGAGCCCAGGACTCTATCCAAGAAGTAACATCATAAGACAGGTTTGGTGGGGGGAATGGGGGAGAGGAGGGCTAGGCAGGGACTAGGCTTTAATCAGGAAACCAGGCTGGACACCCCAGGGTGAAGAGATGGAGAGCTAATTGGATGGAGTCTGTGAGGCCGAATGAGCAGAGGGATTCAGGATGGAGGAGCATTCAGTGGGGGTTGAAGATGGGAGTCTGCTTGGCACCAAAATGCCATCTAATTCTGAGGAGGTGAGTCTGGAGAGTGTACAGGCACAGAAGCATCTAAAATACAAACTAGCCTTTCATCAGGCACATTGACTTACCTGGGGCTCCTTGTCCCCTCACCCCCGCCATTCTGCAGAAACTAAAAGCTTTTTGGAACTCATACAGGGTTAAAAAGAAGACATCAAACAAATGGAAGTTCACAAGAGCACTTCTAACTTCAGGAAAAATAAGATTAATCAGTGGAAGTAGGAACTTTTAAAGAAAAGAATCAGAACTTCTTCTCTTACAAACAAAGCTTGAACCTCTTAGCAATCACGACTGATTGCAAGGATCTTACTCAAGTGCCTGGAGAGTCTTTTACTGCCAAGAACCGCAGCACTTCACATAGAGGAATTACTCAGAATTCAGCTCTGCTCTAAATCAGCTCAGACAAAAGCCATAGACAGGCTGAAGTCTGCATTGGGATTTTTGTTTCTTAGAGGGAGAGTATGATTTTTAAAGTGTAGAATAAATCCATAGTTACTAAAGAAAATCTGTGAGCTGCATAAAAGGTACAAAAAATAAAACAAATATCTATATTCTATAATCCAAAGATGATTTACATTAAAACATTTTTCTACTTTTTCCCCATAGACACTGTATTTTTTTCTTCATACAAGTCAAGATTATATTAAATAAGTTATTCCATGCTCCTTTTCATTAATGATAGCAAGAATAGATCTTGCTCTGTTGCATTCATTATACCTTGATACATACTTTCTGATGGTTCCATCATATTACCCTTTATTGATCTAGATCATATATATTTTTTAGTCATGGGGCTTGAATGCTGGGTCTGGGAACTGTCCCTCAGTTCTTCAGCTCAAGGCTAGCACTCTACCACTTGAGCCACTGCGCCACTTCTGGTTTTCTGAGTGGTTTATTGGGGATAAGAGTCTCACGGACTTTCCTGCCTTGGCTGGCTTTGAACCCCGATCCTTAGATCTCAGCCTCCTGAGTAGCTAAGATTACAGGCATGAGCCACGGGTGCCTGGCCTCATTTTTTTTAACTTGGTGACCAGTTAAACTGTTTTCATTATTTTCAGAAAGACTCTAGTAAACATTTGTGGGTGTAATCTTTGTACAGCACTGTGATTATTTCCCTAGAAGAAATTCTTATACTATTAAGATTTAAAGACTCCTCAATATCCACTCTTCGATGACCCTTCAAATGATCACATGCTTTTATTTCACATCTGTAGTGTGTGAGGGACTTTATTTCATGAGTCATTAGTCAACATAGAATTATTAAGAGAGAAAAATAATCCTTGTCCATCTATTAGTTGAAAAATAGGGCTTAGCTATTCTGTTTTGTGGTTCATTACTATAAAATACATGTTTATTGAGTGTTTTCCTTCAATGGATGATCATTTTGTACAATTTACCTATGCTTCATATCGAGAAAGCACATACCTTTAATTTTTATCTAGTTTTGACACAGCTAGATTCAGAAAGGATTATGATGCCAAAAGCCTTTTGGTTTACATTTTTAAACTTTCCAAAATTCTACTGAGGCATGTTGAAAAGGTTTATTATATGCTTATGCATCCTTTATGGGTAGCTCTCTAGGAACAGTCTTTCAGAGTATGGCCCTTAGACACTCCTGTATCAGACTTCAAGTGGAGGGTGTGTGTTTAAATTGTTTTACCCCAGGTACTGTCAGCATCAGATTCAAGAACCCATGTTTCCATAATCTCTCCATATGTTTTACATATGGCCCCCATTTGTGTGTGTGTGTGTGTGTGTCTGTGTGTGTGTGTGTGTGTGTGTGTGTGTGTGTGTGTGTCTGTGTGTGTGTTGGTCTAAGGGCATGAACTAAGGGCTTTGGAGCTGGTCCTGAGTACTTTTGCTCAAGGCTAGCTTTCTACCACTTGAGCCACAGCTCCACTTTCAGCTTTTAGGTGCTTAATTGGAGATAAGAGTCTAAATGGATTTTCCTGCCCAGGCTGGCTTTGAAGTGCAATCCTTGGATCTCAACCTCCTGAGTAGCTAGGGTTACAGGTGTGAGCTACCCAGCTATACAGTCCAAATTTCACAAACCACAGTGACTGCTGAGGTCAATTGACCTGATGTTTCCACATTCTCTGGAACAAAAGAACAACTATTAAAGAAGTAAACTAAATCATTAAAGAATGGAAGTTGCATAGGCTATTGTATTTTACACTTTCTGTTCTTTGGTTGTTTGACTGTCTGTAACGGGATGAATGCAGTTACCCATTGACTCAATCCTCCAAGTTAAAAAAATTAGTTATCCTTGATGCTTTCCTGTTCCTTGTCCCTTCATCTCTTCTCATGTATGTAACTATTAATTTACCTACGCATATCTTAAGATCTCTATTTCTTCTCCTAACCTCCTCATAGTTTAGTCTCTTACCTCTCTCCTTTCTCTTATTTATTCACAATCTCTATGATCATCCATCCACAAGCTATAGCAGATAAGCATACATTCCAAACAGTAATGTGTTCAGAAGCTTCTGCTTGCTATGCTAAGAACAGCACTGGGTGGGTTGCTGAAGGCCTAGGGAGTGAGAGACCATGTTATTGTACAGACCCTGAAATAACTCAGATGGATGCTATTAGTCAAGAGAGGCAGTGCATATGAACAGCCCAGGGTAACCTTTCTCCATTCCTGGAAAAACAACTTAGAGCAAAGGACAAAGGGTTACTGTGTTGTTCCTTCCCTGTAAAAGGATATAATTTTGATGGATTTGGTGGGACATTTAGGAGCCAAGTCAAACTGTGTGTGTAATTGTTTTGTAAAGGTGCTAGGATTTAATTTTCAGATCTGGAATGAGAACAGGTGGTGGCTGGTGGCAGGAGTCACAATGGTTTCCATGACAACGGGATTGGGTTATAGTCATCTTTCCATCCTCCACAAATCCACTGCAGCTTTTCTCATAAGGTGCTTATTAAATACTTGTTAAATGAATGATGAACCACTGAACGGTGTGTGTGCTTGGCAATTAAGGCTGCCGTGGTTTAGCTAGACTAAAAGCTTTTAAAGCAACAATAATTACTGTATTTACACACGCTAGTTTGCATAATTTGCATAATAACTTAACCTGAAAATAAGAAACTATATATTCTCATTGCTGCTGAACAACCATGGCCCATATTGTATCCTCTATTGTGAAAAAGGTAGCTCTGGTGTTTGGCTAGAATGGCCTTAAATGGAGATTGAGGGAGGGGAAGGGTTACCTATGCAGTATATACTGTGCTATTACCTTGGTTATTTGTCCTCCCAGCCCTTCCCCCCCTTCCTGAGTTCTGCGCAGGCGCAAGCCCCCCCCCACTCCCACCCCCGCCGCCCTCTCCTCTTCCCGCGCTGAGGCTGGAGCCAGCCGCCCAGGCCCAGAGCACAAAAGGCAGAGCTCGCGGGCGTCCCGCATTGCCCTTGGTAACCATTGACCGGCGTCTCGTTCTCCTCGAACCCTGCGCTAAGACAGTAAACGAGCTCCCCATTGGCTGGCTAGAGAGAACTGGCCAATCGGAAAAGAGATCATAAGGAGGCGGTTGAGCTAGATTGTGGTGGCTAGGAAGCTAGGGTTAGAGGCAACTCGTGAGGCTAGAAACCCGAGCGTGGTCGGTTGGAGCAAATATGTCTGTCCGGAGGCACATTGGGAATCCTGAGGTGAGGGCCAGGTCCGGACCCGAAAGGTGGAGGGGGAGCGGGCGCACCGGAACAGGCGCCACGTGGGCAGGGACGAGCCGCCAGCAACTTCCGCCACCCGGAAGGCGGGAAGTGGCCGGCGTGGGGAGGGGTCCGAGGCAGGGCCCGGGTCGGGCCCGGCCGGGGCTCCGGGCAGCTCCGCGTCCCGCCTCCGCCGGTGGCCGGCCGGCCTTCCTCAGGGACGGACCCGAAGCCGGTTTTGTCGCTGGGAAGGAGCTTCACAGTGGAGCAGTGACAGTTGAGAAACAAAAACAAAAAGGAACCTCTGAACACCAATGGAAAGGAAAAAGGGAGCTGTCAGTTTGAGGGTGGGGAGATCCAGAAGAGAACAAGCAGACCAAGTGAATTGGAAAAGGGGGCAAAGTGGGGCGCTAGAGTTAGTGACTTTCCATGGGACCTCTTAACAGATCTCCTCACCCGTAGCCCCCTGCAAAGCCCTCCGCCCTGTGGGAAGTTCAGCCTAGTGAGGGAGACTTCCAAGTAGGGTTTGAATACAGCAGGGCTAGGGAAACCTAGGACCCTACTCAGAGCGTGGGAGAAGGGTCCTGGACATGGCAAGGCCGTGCATTAGTCAGGTGCACAAGCAACTCAGAAGAGCTGGAGCTAAGATGTGGAACGCTGCAGACTTCCCAACTGAGAAAGAAAAGTTGCCAGAGAACTTAGCTTTTTGAACCAAACATCAGCTGTACCTGCCCCATTTCCTGTTGAATGCTTTGTTGAGAAAGTTGTAAGACTGAGGGTTGCCTGGGCAGGAAAGCACCATGATCGATTAGCAAGGCCTAAACACTCCATCATCTCACTTTGAGTCCAGTTCATAGACACAGAGGATCGAATGAATGATAGGCACCTGATGCTGGAATGGCAGAGGGAAGCAATAAGAAGATGTCAGTCAAAGGGGACAAAGTTTCCGCTACGACTAAATTTTTTTTGGAGAGGATCCGGTGCTTAGGGCTAGCATTCTACTCTCTGAGCCACATATCCAACACTTTTTTGTTTTAGTTATTTTTCAAGTCATGTCTCACATTTGGACTACTATCCCACAACAGGGCTTGGACTACAATCCTACAACCTAAACCTTCCAAGCAGTTGGGATTGCAGGCATCAGCCACTGTGCTGGGTGCTTGGACAACTAAAATTCTTAGATCTATTGTACAACAGGATGGCTCCAGTTAATATTTTGTATATTCCAGAACATCCGAGTACATTTCAAATTCTTCACCATAAAAAGTGGGTTGATGGAATCTTAATTAGTTTTAATCATTCCACATTTTGTATGTGTATTACATTGTGTCTTATAAATACAATTTTGGATTGTTAAGTAAAATGATGTTAAAGATTTATGAGAGTTGGATAGATAGGTGTAAAGTGACTAAGTCTCAAAAATAACCCGTGCCAAAGAGAGCCAGAGATGTGGCTTGGTGGTAGAGCACTACCCTAGCATGAGTCCCTGAGTTCAACCCTCCCCCCAAGTATTCAGGAAGGTTATGTATTTATTTATTTATTTATTTATTTATTTATTTATTTATTTATTTATTTATTTATTTATGGGTCCAGTGATGGGGCCTGAACTCTGGGCCTGGGCGCTGTCCCTCAGCTCTTCAGCTTAAGGCTAGCACTCTACCACTTGAGCCATAGCGCCACTTCCGGCTTTTTTCTTTTTGCTTATATGGTGCTGAGGAATCGAACTCAGGGCCTCATGCATGCAAGGCAAGTGCTCTATCACTGAGCCACCTTCCCAGCCCCAGGAAGGTTTTATTTTGGTACTAGGAACTCAAGACCTCACACTTGCTAGACACTTTAGTTGAGCCATATTCCAAGCCCCTATCCTCTTTTTGATGACTTACTGACTTTTCCCAGCTAGTATCAAACTCTAGATCCTCCTGCCTTCCAAGTAGTTGGGATTACATGTGTGTGCCACTATGCTCTGCTAGAGTTCAAGACAATTTTGAAGAGTTTAAGTGAAGGAGAGAACAGTTCTAGATTTGCATTTTAGGTATAATTGGAGCCAGATTGTGGTGGATGGATTTGGGAAAGCTGGGGTTAGAGATTGGGAGATTAGTTAGGTGATTACTTTGACACCAATATCATGGAACCAGGAACAGACTTGAGAAGAAATATTTGGGGTGTGAAGCAAGACTATTATTAGCTTTGAGATATGACTGTGATGTTTCCTATTTGGACTATTTAATGAGATTGAGACTATGTGCAAAAGAGGATAAAGAACTGCCAGAAATATAGGACAAGAAATGATATCCTTGTGTGTTTGGTTATACATTGTGTTCTAGACAGAGAGATGCTTGGTTTAGTCTATGTTTAAGTGGAGCATAATTTCTTGGGAAAGAGCTCATAAGAAGTATTTTTAAAAATATATGCTTAAAATGCTAGTCATACCTAAAATGTTATAATTCCACCTTCACATTATTTTTTGCCTGCGAGTTTGGCCCAGTGTGCAATTTTTGGTTGTAAATCATCAGCATCTTGGAACCATTGCTCTGTGGTTTTGTAGTAGCCGGTGTTGTTATGGAGAAGTCCAAAGCCCTTCTGTTGGATTGTGACTGGTAGAATCAAGGAAGCTTATAGAATATTTTTATTTCCATTGTTAGCATATTTCACAAAGGTATTCCTTGGTATAAGGAAAGTCACACTTTCTTCCCTCTTACCAGCCTGACCTCTGGCAACCACAAATGTGTTCTCCATCTCTCTAATTTTGTCATTTAAAAAATATTGCATAAATTGAATCATCCATTATATGACTTTTTTGGGGGGCTTGAACTCTGGGCTTGGGTGCTGTCCCTGCGCTCTTCAGCTCAAGGTGAGCACTCTACTTCTTGAGCCACAGCACCACTTCCAGTTTTCTAGCGGTTTATTGGAGACAAGAGTCTCAGAGTTTCCTGCATGGGCTGGCTTTGAACCGTGATCCTCAGATCTCAGCCTCCTGAGTAGCTAGGATTACAGGCGTGAGCCACAGGCACCTGGTGACTTTTTTTTTTAACTCACCCTGGGGCTTGAAATTTGGGCCTGGACACTGTCTGTGAGCTTTTGTGCTCAAGTGTAGCGTTCCACCACTTGAACTACAACTCCCCTTTTGGCTTTTTGGGTAGTTTTTAGTGGAGATAAGTGTCTCATGGACTTTCCTGCCTGTGTTGGATTCAAACCAGTATCCTGAGTAGCTAGGATTAAAGGCATGAGCCATCAGTGCCCAGCTTGAGAATGGCTTTTTTCCTAATCAGAATAATATCCTTAAGACACAGCCAAGTTGTTGAGAGTAGTGCTAATCCATTGATTCTTACTGCTGATTGGTATTCTGTTGTGTGGATGTACTAGTTTCTTTGTGCATTCCCCTGTTACAGGACACTTTGGTTGCTTTAAGTTTGGGATATTACAAATATAGATTAAAAACACTTAGGTACAGCTTTTCATGTGGGCTTTGGTTTTATTTCTATGGGATTGACACTGTGAGTGCAGAGGATTTCCATCTACCTTTACTGTAGACTTTATGAATAGTTCAGACTTTTTTTCCATAGCACTATTTGTAATTTTTCCAGTTACCTTAAAAAACTTTATATATTGCATGGAGAAATATGTGCATGTGTCTATGCATGGGTAGAGAGAGAAAAAATTATATAATAGTTTTGTCTTACATAAATGTTAAATGTAACAATGTTATGTATCTGTGTTTGGCTTGCTTGTTTACACTTGTTTACACTTGCTTGTATGTCTTAAGAGATTTTTCCATGTCAGAGAGATAAAGCTCAGCTAAATTATATTCTTTTGATTATTACCTGAGTTCTTGGTATGGTTATATTACAGTTGTGTTCTTTGCTTGTGTGTCCATGTGCCAGTCCTGGGGCTCAAACTCAGGGCCTAAGCACTATCCTTGGGTATTTTTGCTCAAGGCTAGCATTCTAGCTAGCACTCAGGTTAGTACACTCAGGCTAGCACAGAACTCTGCTTCTGGCTTATTGGTGGTTAATTGGAGATAAGAGTCTCACAGACTTTCCTGCTTGACCTGGCTTTGAACTATGATTCTCAGATCAGTCTGCTGAATAGCTAGGATTATAGGTGTGAGCCACCAGTGACTAGGTACATGTTATTTTTTTATTTTCTAGCTATATTAGACTTCAGCTGAACAAATGAATTGATATGATTGAGTTATTCATAATTTGTAGTTCAAGGCAGTTTTGGTTCATATGGATTTTAGCCTCAGTCTTGTCTCTGCACCATAGTTATCACCCACATATTTAATGTATATATTTCTAAGTAAGTGCTCTCTCTCTCTCTCTCTCTCTCTCTCTCTCTCTCTCTCTCTCTATATATATATATATATATATATATATATATACATATATATATATATATAGTTGGTTGTGGGGCTTGAACTCCTGGCTTGGGCACTGTCCCTCAGCTCTTCAGTTCAAGGCAAGTGCTCTTAGATATTACCTTGTGTGTTGAAACATTTAGAAAAATACTATCATGCTGTATGTCATTACCATTAGCTTTTAACTTCCACATGACGCATGAGATCCATCCACAGCAGTAGATATGTCTAGTTGAAACTTTTAAACTGTAGTAATGCAGCATATGAGTACTCCATAATTTATCTGTCTCTTTGTGGTAGTTATCTAGCTTTTTTATGTGTGTGTGTGCCAGTCTTGGTGCTTGAACTGAGGGCCTATATGCTGTCCTTGAGCTTTTTTTGCTAAAGGTTAGTGCTCTACCACATGATCCACTCCTGAATAGCTAGTATTACATATGTGAACCAATGGTACCTGGTTCTAGCTTGTGTTTTTGTTGTTTTGTTTTGTTGTTTTTGTTCTTTGTTTTGCCAGTCCTGGGGCTTGAACTCAGGGCCTGGACACTGTCCTTGAGCTGCTTTTGCTCAAGTCTAGCACTCTACCACTTAAGCCACAGTGCTACTTCTGGCTTTTTGTGTTTATGTAGTACTGAGGAATTGAACCGAGGGCTTTATGCGTGCTAGGCAAGCAGTCTACCACAAAGTCACATTCCAAGCCTCTAGCTTGTTTTTGACTGTTTGCTATTATAAACACTAATGCAGTGAACATACTTTTTTCAAGAGTTTTGAAAGCGCTTTGTGTATTTGAGATACTAGGTCTTTGTTGGATCTGTGGTTTGCAAAAATTCCTTCTTGTCTGTAGCTTGTCTTTCCATCCTATTAACACAGTCTTTATAGAGGAAAATATCTAATTTTTTTCTTTTCTTTTTGAATTTTATTGGTAACAGCTTTATTGATACATAATTCATGTACCATAAATTCACCCATTTAAAGCATACAATTAAATGGTTTCAGAATTGTCATAGAGTTGTATAGTCATTATTACAATTTTAGCATGTTGTCATTACCCCCAGAAAGAAACCCTACAACCTTCAGTCTTGGCAGCCATGAATTTATTCTCTGACTCTAGATTTAATTTTTTTGGGTACATTTCATAAAGGAGTCATGCAATATATGTGTGTGGCGGGGTATTTTGTGCCTTCTTTAAGTTTAGATAATGTCTTAAAAGCTCATCTGAGTTTTTGTTTATTTGGTTTTTGTTGTTTGCTGGTGTTGGAGCTTAAATTCCAGGCCTCTGAATTTCACTCTGCCTTTCTGCTCATGACTGTTACCCTACCATTTGTGCCATGTCTCCTCTTCTAGCTTTTTGCTGGTTACTTGGGAATAACCAGGTTGGCTTCAAACTGCCATTCTAAATCTCAGCCTCCTGAGTAGCTAGGATTACAGGCTCATCTGTTTTTATCATGTATCAGTACTTTACTCCTCTTATTGTGGAGTAATACTCCAACATCAACATATGAATATGTGTCTTTTATTTATCCATTCTTCTATTGGACATTTGGGTTATCTCTATATTGAGGCTATTATCAATAATGCTACTAAGAATATTCATAAGCAGGTTTTTTTTCCTAATGGTGCCAAGACCCAGGAATGAAACAACGAATGATAGTTATTGAAAATGTTTTTATCAGCTTCCACCAAATGTTTGTTTTTCTTTTTGTTATGCTGGAGATGATATATTAGTTAGCTTAGACTATCATAACAAAATACCACAAACTGGGAGGCCTAAGCAACAAAAAATGTATTTTTTGTAACGCTGGAGGCTGAAAGTCCAGAACCTAGGTAGCTGCTGCTTCTGTTTCTGGTGGGGAACTCTAGTGAGGCATGAAGGGTGCAGGGTGTCTCTTCTTAATAAGGACATTAATCCTATTTGATAGGGATAAGGCTCTCAGATTTGTAATCCTTAGTTGTTGATTTGTGAAGGTTTTTGTTTTGTTTTTGTTTTGACAATACTGGTGTTTGAACTCAGGGCCTGGGGCTTGCTATGTAGACACTCTGCCACTCAAGCCACACTCCTTTATTGATGTAATTATTATTATTATTTTTTTTTTTGCTGGTCATGGGGCCTGAACTCTGGGCCTGGGTGCTGTCCCTCAGCTCTTCAGCTCAAGGCTAGCGCTCTACCACTGGAGCCACAGCACCACTTCCGGCTTTTTCTGCTTATGTGGTGCTGAGGAATCAAACCCAGGGCCTCATGCATGCAAGGCAAACACTTTACCACTGAGCTACCTTCCCAGCCCGATGTAATTATTTTTCAAATAAGGTCTTGCATTTGCCCAGGGCTCACTTCTGACTGAGACCCTTCCATTTATGTACCCTACTTGGCTTATTGATTGAGATAGAAGTCTCACTTTTTGTCCATGCTAGCCTTGAACCACGATCTTCACTCTCCACTTCTCAAGATAATATATACTTTTAGTGAAGTCGTATTGAGGTTTTGAGAGGGGCAAAATTTGATGTGTTTGTTCAGTCACCTGTACTTATTGTTTTACTTGTTTGTTTTCTGGCAAACTGAGAAGAACATACCAGAAACCTCATCTGTATTGCCCATTCCTGATACATAGTATTTATTGAATGATCAAGTGGATATGTATCTAAAGCTAGCTGGGAGGAGTAGTCAAGGTTAAATGTTGAATATTTGAAAATCAGAAGCCCATGAAAATTAGCCCATGTATGCCCAAGAGAACCTATTGGTTGAGAAGGTGGAATTCTGGGGGGAACATAGTCATCAAGGGGCTGCCAGAGAAATGAGCCATGTATCTAAAGGATTCTAACAAACAGACATCACTGAAGCCAGGCAAGTGGAATCATAAGACAATGAAGAAAGATGAAATAAGTGAGGGACTGACGCGTGTCTATTATATTCTGTGAATAGGGGATCTTCAGTGTTTTGGGAAGCTGTGACAGGAACTTTCGTAGTATGGTGGGGGGACAGTAATCCTTGCACTGGATTCATGAGTAAGGTATAGATGTGCAGTGTAGATTTTTTTTCTGTTATTGTTGATGTTGTTCCTAAAGAAAAAAGGTAGGATGGTGTTCCAATTCCATACTGATTTGTAATAAGTCACTACCACAGTTAGTGGCTTAAAACAACAGAAATCTTCATTTGATTATTATCTCTCATGGTTCTAAACTCAGCTCAGTAAGGTGGTTCTCACATGGAATCTATCCATCTGTGGCTGGAGCTAACTGCATAGAATCCATCCATCTGTGGCTGGGGCTAACTGCCTCCTACAAATGGCCTTTTCCGTGTGACTTGGCCTTTCTCATATGCCATGCCTGAGTTCTAGCAGCAACTATCCCAAGAAAAGCAGGTAAAGGCCATACTGCCTTTAACCACCTAGCCTTAGAAGTCCTACAGGGTCACTTGTGTCACAGTCCAGGCCCACCTGATTCTGGAGAGGTACACCATCGTACCCTTGTTGGGAGGAATGAAATGCCACAGATGGGACATTTTCTTGTGGCCATCTTGAAAAATATGGCTCTGCATGTAAAATGCGTATTTGCCATTAATGAAATGGGGCTGGATTAAAACTCATTGAAGAAAAGAAAAGGGCCCCTTTAAAATACTTACTATTAAATATAAGATTCCTTAAAACTGACATCCATTCCCTTTATTTATAGACTTTCTCTTTGGCAGTAAAGGAGATAAATAGAGGGATTCTGAACCAAATATACAGTAAATTAAAAAAAATATCTTTTGACTATGTGTTATCATCACATATTGCAGTAGAAATACAATCTTGTGAATCTTATTTTGAAAGAAGTGGGAAGTCAGAAAAACCATTCATTTTGAATGATCTGTGATTTCAGACAATCTCTCTTTCTTTCTTTCCTTCTTTCTTTCTTTCTTTCTTTCTTTCTTTCTTTCTTTCTTTTTCTTTCTTTCTTTCTTTCTTTTGTGATCTTCCTTCAAAAAAAAAAAATCCCATCCTGGACTTGCCCATCTTTCTCCTTCTCTACCATCCATGCACTCTACCAGTATACAAATTAGTGATGTGTCCAATGCTATCGTGTTTGTGACTCACAGCTCAGTATTGCTACTGCTAAAGTGTAGTCTAGGCCCCTCAGACCATATTCAGGTTTCTCCAGTTGAAGCCCTCTCTCCATTTAGTCTTACTGTACAAGCTTCCAGGTATACAAGTGGTTCTTAAGGTTTCAGGGATTTGGGCTGGGAATGTGGCTCAGTGGTAGAGCGCTTGCCTTGCATGCATGAGGCCCTGGATTCGATTCCTCAGCACCACATAAGCAAAAAGAAAAAAGCCGGAAGTGGCACTGTGGCTCAAGTGGTAGAGCGCTAGCCTTGAACCAAAGAGCTGAGGGACAGTGCCCAGGCCCAGAGTTCAGGCCCCACAACTGGACACACACACACACACAAAAAAAGGTTTCAGGGATTTGAAAATGCGGTGAAAGCCAAGAGCCCATTGCAGAGAAAAATGTATATCTAAATTTACTTGTAGTTCTATGGGTCTAAAGAACCTCCTGAAATCCATCAGTGAAGCCCATATGAAGAACTGGGGGTGCAATATACAATGTTTATGGGTTATGTTGATGTTGATGTCTGTGCTGCCCCAGTGGCACCAGTATGAGCTGTACAGTTTGCTTGGGTCTTCTTTTTGTCTTCTTTCTTCTTCCTTCTTCTGCCTTTGCAGAGTTGCTTAGGCTGGCCTCAGACTCACAATCCTCCTGACTAATGCTTCAGAGTAGTTGGGTTCACAGGCATGAGCCTGGCTCCAGATCTTTCCCTGGCAGTAGTATGGTTGAATCTGGGACAAGACTTCATAACAGTTATACAGATGTATAGGGCATAGCCCTGTCCCAAAAACAGGGAGTGAGAAGTTCTAATGGTACAAGGAGTGGTAAAATGCAGACAGGGAAGAGATATTTATCTGGTTAGGGACTTCAGAGGAGGTTTCCCAAAAGATAAGTTTGTGTTGAGCTTGGAAGTCAGTTACAAGTTGAATAGTTGGACTAGGAAGGGTATATAGGGAAGACATTATCTCTGGGGCCTCCCTAGAGGATATAGTCTTCTAAGAGCTATTGACATTTCTGGTTCTCACAGAGCCTGTAATAATGCACAAATGAGAATTTTCTCAACTTCCTTATTATGAGTACCTTCTTGATTTTTAAGTATTTATCCAAATTCCCCCCTCCTAAAAAAATCTGGGCTCTGGGGAATGTCTGGCACATGGGCCATATAAGGCCCATAAAATCATTTGGTACATAATAGGATAAAAACATGGCTTTTACATGTTGGCTTTACATGCCCTTCTACAGTCCGTCTGCCTATATTAACAATTTTGTATAGTCCTTGACTTTTATTATAAATACCCAAATGGTCCTTGGCAGAATGAAAGTTTCCCTGCCCCTCCAAGAATCTCAGTATCTCTCTTGTCCCCTCTATTTCCTTCCCCTCTCTTCTCTTCCCCTCCCCTTGCTTCCCCTTCCTTCTTTTCTCCTATCTTCCCGCTCTCCAAACAAAACAGACAATAGAGAGTCCCTCAGCAACTGCCTGAAAGGAAAACCACAATGAGGGTCAGCCTTCTTACAGTCCTGTTCTTTTCTTCCTTCCTCCCTTCTCTTGCACACAACCTGCTGTTTTTTTGCTTCTGTCCTTGTCCATTTCCTCTAACTGCTTCCATCCGGGCCATCAACAATGCCCTGCTTTGCTAAATCCAAATACACTTTCCTGTTCTCTTACTTGACCTGCATTCTTGTTTGCCTGTCCATTCTTGACCTCTTGTTCTCAGACATGACAGCATTGTTCCCTGTTGACTGCTGCCTTCTTCCTGCAGTTTTTCTCAGATTTTTCTGACCCACTTTTTTGAGGCTTCTTCTGAGTCTCCACCCAGGTGCCTCTTCTTCACCTGATCTACAGTGTTGAGGCTTTTCATCTCAGTCTACATTGTATCCTGGAGTATTGTGGTCATTCCCATAGCATTATCTCTCTTTGTTCCCCCAGGCCAGCTCTTTCTCTCTTGAGTTCCAGGTCCGTATAGCCAGCTGGACACTTGCATTTTAGATAAACCACCCAACCTGTTTTGTATTTGATGTGCCCTGAATTATATACATCACTTTTTCCTCATATGCTTTCTCTTTCAGTTTTTTTGGGGGGACATGGTGCCATTTTTACAGTCATCTGTGGATAATTATATTGATTTCACACTTTACATTGGTTTCTGCAAACTGTCTTTTCCTCTTCCTCTCTCCTGCCACTTAGTACTTCAGATCCTCTTCATGCCACAGCCTTTTATCTGGCTTTATTTCCTCCTTTCTTGAATGTCATCATATTGCTGCCAGAGTAATCTTCCTAAAACAGAAATATAATGTCATCATTCATGCCTAAATCTTTAATGGGGGTTTCTCAACTTCAGCATTATTCACATTCAGGCTGTTTCTTTGTTGAAGGGGTCTGTCTTGCAACCCATGTCTCTACCTACAAGATGCTAGTAGCAACCTCCACCCTACAGTTGTGATAACCCCAAACGTCTACAGACTTTGACAAATGTCTTATAGGCTTAAAGTTGGCAAAATTGTATCCTGCTTGAGATCCACTCATCAATAGGACAAAATGGAAGTGGTCTTAGCATGGCCACAAGGCCCTTTGTGACCTGTCTGCCTCTCCAGCATCGTTCATGCCTACCTTACCCTACACCAGCGCTATCCATATACCAGTTACTGCCAGATTCCTTGAAGTTGTCTATGCTTTCTCTAGTCTCCAGGCTTTTTCTATATTTTCCTCTCTGCCGGACTCTATATCGCCCAATCATGTCTCTTGTCTTTCAAAAATCTCAATGGCCTTCAGAACTGAGCTCATCAGACACCTTTAGAAAACAGTTCTTGATACTCAGTGTGCATTTGGTATCAATCTTCAGTTCCCACCACAGCCCTACTTCCTTGTCCATGTTTATCTTGCAGTCTGCCATCTACATATCTAGTGGTAAGTGAAAACTGATGGTAAGGAGTGATTTTAACTCTTCTCCCACAGGAACCAACTCCTAGTAGGTCCTCAGTAATAAACATCAACTGAGTGGTGGTTGGTGTTCAATACATATTGAACAAATGAATAATCTTTCTTGAAACAGCTCCTTTTCCCAGTCCCTTTACTCTCCACCATTCCCCTCTGTTTATGTCATTGAAAGCAAGCCAGCCAGTCATTAGGTCAAGAGGCAATCACCTCAACATTGAGCAAGAATTTAAGAAGGAAGTGTAGTCCTTCCATAAAACCCATGGTGCTCTGCTGGCGGTGGAACACAAACAGCTTTCCATTGTGGTTGGTCCCAGAAAGTCTGGAGTAAGAAATTGAACTGAAATGGGAACAAGCCAGAGAAACACTACATTTTTCTCCCACACCATATGGATTTCTCATTAGTCCATGTAAGGGAAAAGCGGGGGCGGGAGGGCTTAGGCGCGCAGCTGTCCACACCCTCTCCCCTCATCATTCTGCCGCCACCACACCTGGTCCCCAGAGACACCCTCACTTCTTAGCTATTTTGGCTTAGGTAAGGACAAATCCCCTTGGTTCAGCAGAGACTAGCCTGGAATTTTTCAAAAGAGGCTTTGCTAGGGAACTGGCGGGAAAACCAAAACAAAAGCTTGAAAACAGGAAATAGGGTATAGAAATGATAAAAATACAGAGTGTGCCAAAAAAAGAAAATCTGTCAGCTTCAGATAACTGAATCTAATATCACTTTTCTTTGATTCAGTTTACTGTTCGTTTCATTTTACCCTGCTATTGTCTTACCCTACAATCTGCCTTTGCAGTTTTTGTATATTTTTCTTCTCTTACTTCAGAATCATCTCCAACCTCTGGAGAAGGATTGAGATTAATTTTGTAGTCATTTTCTCTTACAGACAGCAGGTTAGTGATCAGAATGGGAAGTGCCATTTCCATCTTTTTTCAAACATAAAACACAATTGAAGAACCAGTGCTAAGTGGTCATAAGAAACGTTTTATCTTCCTGGTGTGAAGTGAAAATTTCAGGCAACGAATTAAAATTCAGTGTTTTAATAACAGCATAAAGAACTGACCTTTCTACGTAGGTTTTTTTCCCCCCCTGTTTTACCTTTTAGATATTAAGGTAGCAGATGGTGGGATTAGGGTAAAGCCCAATAGTAGAACATTTGCCTAGCATGTGTGAGGCCCTCAATTTGATCTCCACCGCTGCCCCCTCCAAAAACAAAAACGTAGCAGATGGTTTATGTTCTTATGTAGTAGGTAAAAAATAAAAATACAAACTTCATCCTGGACAAAATTCTTTTTTTAAAAAAAATAGCAGATGTTAATTGTGAGGTTTGACTTTGTATTTTTTTCTTCTTTCCATCCTTGGCAAAATTAAAAGTTGATAACTCTGTAGGTGTAAAACATAGAAGAATTCTAGGCTATTTTTATACTTTATAGATCATTTGAAGAAGTATTTTGATATGTGATTTTTTTTTCAGTCCTCCCAAGAGGGCAATTACTATTTTCCAAGGCAAGTGCTGTACTTTTTGGTTAAGTTTGGAGCTATCTCCTAAGGAACCAAATAGTTGTAGTATAATTCCAAGTTTTTCATTTATAGACTAATTAGCAATAAATATACTTAGCATATAGTAGGTCCATGTTGAATACAAATCTAAGAAAGTCAGTATTTCTCCCTTTTAAGAAAATTCTCCACCAGGAACAAAGATCTAGTAGAAACAGGATAGACAGGGAGCCCAGGGAGAAAATGTACCTGATTCTACAGAAGAAATATTTTGTCCAAGTTGAGAAAAAGTATTCTAGGCAGGCATCTGGAAAAACTGGACATATTATAGAGGGACATTCTGTGCCACTTCAACATGGGAACGTGTGCAGAAGATAAAATTGGAAAAGGAGTACCCAGTTTTAATCTTGTATTCCATAGCTACCAGTACTTAACATATATGATTTTTATATTTGTAAGTCAGAAAAAAAAGCAAGAAAGCTATATGTTACAATGCCTTTGTGCTTATAGCCTTTCCTCCCTTAATGGATTTTACATTCACCATAAGAATTTACTGTCTTATGATTGGATTCAGAGACTCAACTTGCCCTAAGCTGGAGATGAGCCTCAGCTGCCACAAGAGCAGATGCCACAGCAGTGACATCTGTAGAGCTCAATGTGAGCCTGCCAGGCTCAACATCTGGAGCATCTGGGCCTGCCTGCCATGTTTTTAGGAGAGCTATAGATAAAATCTGGAAGTGTCCTGAGGAGATGGTCTAGAAGCTCATTAAGATCATGATTAAAAAGAGGGATAGGACAACATCCTTTTTTGTTTTAATAAATTTCTTTATGTTGGGTTGCAGTGGTAGACTGGAAAAACTGGAGGGAGATCAATTTTACATTCGTAGTGAGAGATCATTTTTTAAAGAGTTTTTTTCCTTATCACATATTGGTCTGAGATTTTGATTTTTAAAAAAAGGAAGTATTTTGACAGAAACTAGGTAACTGTCTTCCTATAAGGAAGTGCCATTGTGGAGAGTCATGATCTAAAGGACAGCTGGCTCTCTAGCACTCATCTTTTCAGTTTGTGATAATTTAGCATTTGTTGCATTTTTTTAAAGTATCTGATACTCACCTGACTGCCACCCTTACCTTATATTAACCTGTTTAATTTTGAATTTTCTCATTTTGTAGTATTTGACCAAAAGGATACCACAGAATCCAAAATATCAGCATGTCAAATCAAGACTGGACACTGGTGAGTAAAGTTAGAAGATTTAAAAAATTGTCCAAAAGCTAATTACTGACAAGGAGTAGACTATCAAGCCTGATACAAAACACAGATAACGTTTTCTTATTATCCTGCCCAATCTCTCAGGGCTCAAATTCATCTTCAGATGTCATTTTTCATGCCAGGGGCTGGTGACTCATGCCTACAATCCTAGCTACTCTGAAGGCTGAGATCTGAGGATCGCAGTTCAAAGCCAGCCTAAGTAGGAAAGTCCGTAAGACTCATCTCCAATTACCTACCAGAAAACCAGAAGTGGTGCTGTGGTTTAAAGTGGTAGAGTGCTAGCCTTGAACAAAAGAGCTCAAGGACAGCATCTAGACCCCTAGTTCAAGCCCCCATGACTGACCAAAAAAAGTTTTCAGATTATCAGTAAAAAAAATTTGTAGACACATAATTTAGATTATTCCTAAATTATCAAAATATAGAAATAATAGAAATTAAAGAAATGAAATCCCAAGAATTGAAACCATTACTCTCTAAGTGCAGGGCTGATTCTAAAGAAATATCAGGTCATTTATTTTGGACACCTCAAATATATTCCTTCAGAGTGACTGTAATAGATTACACAAGTGCATGTTTGTTCAGTTCAAGTGGATGCAGACTGACTTGACTGAGTAACTACAGTGCCAGACAAAATTTAATTAGTGCTTCAGTCAGGTGAAAGCCAATTCCCATGCTATTCACATCTCTCAGTGTGGCAATAAGGACGCTGTCCAGATCCTAGTAGATTTGCAGTCTCGTGAAGTTTGGATTGTTTGGTTATTTTTTTTTTCAGACTTTTAAAGGCTTCTGTGAAAAATCAATCTGGCTAAGATGGTTTTGCTGGTGTATTGAGGGACTCTCTGTTTTACAGTACTGAACTTTCCACCAGTGCTTCAAGACAAAGGAAAGGAAAGGAGAGTGTTGCCTTTGTTTTAATCATAATCTTTATTTTCTCTTTCTGTTTTTCCAGTCTCCTTCAAAGGCATTGTTTTCCATCAATAACATAGACAAATTGAATGTATCACTTTTGCAGATAGTATTTCTTGATATCTTCCTTTTAAACCTTTTCCTGCCATACAGATATTTATCCTTGCAAATATCCTGTTTGATGGGCAGATGAAAATATTATCAGTGTTTTAGAGGAAGAGGAAATTGTAGCCAGGAGATTTTGTGATTTAGTTGAGTTCAATAAAGGAGATAAAACTAGGATTGCTTTCAGGGTGAGGAATTAATCCTGGAGAGCAGGTGCAGCTCAGTGTACTGTCTCTTAGTCTGTTCTGCCCTGTCTTTCCCTTCATCTTTCTTTATTCTACCACAACTATCAGCAACTCCATCTGCACCCAGATCCCTCTTAATTGCAACCTTTGAAAGATGTGATTCTGGGAAGTATACAGCTCAACTTAAAGTTCCAAAGTCTATATATGATTTTTAAAGGGAACCATAAAAGTGAATTTCATTTGCAACCTTTACACCTCCTTGCAGTGACAAATTTTAAGTCTTTAAATGCTTGGGATATATATCTTCATGGTGGAGTACTTGCCTACTATGTGTGGGGCCTGGGTTTGATTTTGATTACAAAAATAATGAAAGGAATTCTAGGTAGTCTTTGCCTGGTTTCCCACAGTGGCAACCTCTTATAAAACTATACTGCCCCAGTCAAAATTGTGATATTGACATTGATACATAGTTCATAGTATAGAACACTTTGGTAACCACAAGGATTCCTTATGCTGTCTTTTGCTAGTCATGTCTGTTTTCTTTCTCTAACCTCCAGAACCTTTTATGTTCTCACTTCTATCACTGTCATTTCACAACTTGTATGTATAAGGAATCATACAGTGTATATCCTTTGAGATTGGTTTGTGTGTTTGTTTTGCTTCTGCAGGTGGAACCTACAGCATATCACTAGTTTGTTTTTTTGTATTACTGGCTAGTGTTCCCTGTATTAGGGAATTACAGATCCTTCAACTGTTACCTATTTACCTGTTGAATGATATTATCTTATTTCCACTTTGGGCTATTACAAATAGAAGCGATATAAAAATTCATGTAAATATCTTTGTGTGCACATGAATCTTTCATTTCTCTGGAGCACAGTCCCTGGATCAAATGGAAGTTTGGTTATATAGTTGTTGTTGTTGTTTTTGTTTTTGTTGTTTTAAAGAAACTGCCCAATTATTTTCCACAGTGGCTGTACTATTTTACATTGCCATCAGCAATGGATGGCATCTACCATTTATTTGCATCCTTTGTGAATTTGGGGTTATCATCTTTTTTGTTGTTGTTGTTGTTATTTTTAGCCATTCAGATAGAGGTATAGTGATAGATCACTGAAGTTTTAAACTTCCCTCATGGCAGCTCATGAACATCTTCATATGTGATTTGTTTTCTGTTCTGCCTTCATTGGAGAAATGACTGTTCATGTATTTGCCTATTGTAATTGAATTGTTTACCTTTTTACTGTTGAATTTTGACAGTTTCTTATATTTATTTGCTATTAGCTAATTACTGAGATATGTAGTGTGCAAGTATCTCAATAAATACTTGAATAAAAGATAAATCATCTTCTCTAAGAGGATCTTTTCAAGAACCAAAGTTTTCATTTTTATCAGTACTTACTTTTAGGGATCATGATTCTATTATTAATTTTAAAAACTAATTCCCTACCCTATGTCTCAATGATATTTTTCTGTAATAACTTTTTTCTTTCTTTTTTCCCTTTAACTAGGGCTTCATGTTTGCTATGCTACCACCTGACCCATTTCTCCTTTGTGGTCTGGTTTTTGAGGTAGGATCTTTCTTTTTGTCCTGGCTGGCCTGCACTGAAATCCTCCTATTTATGCTTCCTGCTGTATCTGGGATGACAGGTGCATATTACCACACCTGGCCTTTTTTCTGTTGAGAGGAGATCTTGTAAACTTTTTTTCCTGGATTGTCTTGGAACCATGGTCTTCTTTATTTCAGTCTCCCACATAGGTGGGATAGTGGAAATGTACCACTGTACCTAGCTAGGGGTTGAGATAGAATCTCATGAACTTTTTGCCTATGCAAATAATAATAATAATAGTAATAATAATTCTTCTCACTTTTTCTTTACAAAAGTACTTTAGCTATTCTAATTCCTTTTCTTTTCCTAATATCAGAATATTCTTACTTAGATTTACAGATCTTGCTATGATTTTGATAGGAGTCATTTATCATTCTGGGAAGAATTGACATCTTTACTATGCTAAGAACTATTCATCTGTTTTCTGTCTCTGTGGACCTGCCTATCGTGGGCAATCATAAAAGTGGACTAATACAATAGATAGCCTTTGTACCTACTCCTTTTACTTAATGTACTGCTTCCAGTGTTCATCTACATTGTAGCTTGCATCTGTTATTCATTCCTTTTTATTGCCAAATAATATTCTGTTTTCAAAATCTTCCATATTTTGTTTGCATACTCATGAGTTGACGGACATTTGGATTGTTTACACTTTCTGACCATAGTACTTCTGAGAGCATCAGTGTATACAAGTCTTCCATGTGAACATGTGTTTTTAGTTCCCTTGGGTATATACTGAGGAGCTGAGTTGCTGGTCATATGGTATTCCATGTTTAATTTTTTGAGGAGCTGCCAAACCATTTTCCAAAATAGCCACACTACTTTACATTCCCATCAGCAGTGTGGGAAAGCTCTCTTCCCCCACATCCTTGCTAATGGTGGCTGTTGTCTGTCATTTTGATCCTAGTCACCATTGTGGCTGTGAAATAGTGTCTTATTATGATTTTGATCAGCATGTTCCTAATGACTATTGATGTCAAGCACCTTTTAATGTGCTTCCCAGCATTTATCTCTGTGGAGAAATGTCCATTCAGATCTTTTGCTTATTCTTAACTTGGGCTATTTTTATTGTAAGCGTTTTGTATTTTATTGTGGATACTAGACCCTTATCAGAAATATGATTTGTGAGCATTGTCTCCCATTTTGTGGGTTGTTCAAGGTTTTTGTTGTACTTAACTGGAGCAGTAAAGTACATCTATCTATCTTCCCCAGAAGTGAAAGTCTCCCCTAACAAATTTTGTAATAGCTTTTGGAAGGGTGAAGCGTATCTTGCTGCTTTAAAGCCCAAAAGTATTTTAAAGTCAGCGTGCGAGAGAAATCTCATTCTAGTGTTTGCTTTTTTGTGTATGTTTCAAATTTAGAGCAAGATCTTCTTGTCATATTGCATTCCCACACAAATTTGTGACTTACTTGGTGTAAAGCACCTTTGGTTGATACACTAAGGTAACAGAGCACATCAGCCTTTAGGGACCAACAGGGCCTGGGGCACCCTGGACTGAGTGCTTTTTCTAGATGTTATCATTGCCATGTGTACCACAGGGGGAAAAGTTTGAGGCATCGTGGTTAAGAAAACCCACAAGAGACCTCAGAATCCAAGAGCTACAGAGAGGTTCTCTCTCCTGCAGGTTTCAAAGCGATGTGGTCAGAGCAGTAGAAATGGATGCAGAAATTGATGTGCGGTTCCCATTTCTTTTCTTTTTTTTTTTTGGGTCCGGTCGTGGGGCCTGAACTCTGGGCCTGGGCGCTGTCCCTCAACTCTTCAGCTCAAGGCTAGTGCTCTACCATTTGAGCCACAGCACCACTTCCAGCTTTTTTCTTATGTGGTGCTGAGGAATCGAACCCAGGGCCTCATGCATGCAAGGCAAGCGCTCTACCACTGAGCCACCTTCCCAGCCCCCTGCGGTTCCCATTTCTAAGCTAAATACATTAATCTTTTCCTACCAAACCAACCTTTCTCTGAGCTATTCAGAGTTAAACACAAAAATTCATGAATTCCATGATACCTGATACCTGATACCCTGCTGCTACATAAAGATTATTGTTTGTTTCCATACTTCTGATTCTACTTCTCATGCTGTAACTAATGCTGTGACTAAATTCTAGCATTACTTTAAGTTACTTTGAACTTGTAGCATTTCTTTTGTTCTATATTCCTGAACACACCTTACAAACATCTACAGTTGCCAGACTGTGCCAGGAGTGCATTATATTATGCTTCTGGTATTATGCTGGCATTCACTGGTATTATGCTGGCATTCAGTCAGCCACCACTACTGGTTCTTGTGTATTCTCCAGGTTTTCCAGCACTCTGGGGTTCTAGGCTGGCACTCTACCACATTATCGTGTGTGTGTGTGTGTGTGTGTGTGTGTGTGTGTGTGTGTGTGTGTGTGTGTGTGTGTGTGTGTGTGTGTGTGTGTGTGTGTGTGTGTGTGTGTGTGTGTGTGTGTGTGTGTGTGTGTGTGTGTGTCTATACTGGAGCTCTCAGGACCTCATTGTTCTTGCTTGTTTTTTTTTGTTGTTGTTGTTGGTTTTTTTTTTTCCCCTCAAAACTGGTGTATGCCATTTGAGCCATACCTCCACTTATGGCTTTTTTTCCCCCCCTGTTTAATCAGAGATAAGACTCTTACACATGTGTATACCTGTATATCCTCAGATCTCAGCCTCCTGAGTAGTAAGCATGATCCAACAGTACCCAGCTTCACATGATCTTCTAATCTTTTTTCTTTTTGGTGGTACTAGGATTTGAACTTAGGTACTCATGCTTACTAGGCTGGCACTTGAGCCACAACCCAGCCCGCTGTAGGTTTCTGTTTTTCCACACTGAGCTTCACTGCAGGATGGTTAAAACCAAACCACAAGCCACTTCCTTATTAGTCCCTTCTAATCTTGTTGGCCATATTACACTCTCACTTGGTCTGTAGTAAGTCCAGTTTTACATTTCTTTAACTTCTCAAATTCTTCCCAATGACTTTTACTTAGTCTTTTCTAGCCTATTGTAATTTTTGTAGAAATCGACTTCCTTTTGTTATCTCTGTGCAAACTAATCATTTCCATTTTTCTTCCTTTATCTTCTCCTGAGTATTTTCTAATAGCTCAACTTATTTGCTTTTATTTGGTATTTATTTCTGTCTCTTACGTCAAAGGAAGAAATACATGGGAAAGGCTTTGACAAACCAGAAAGCACTGCACATACATATAACTTATTAAGGTTAACAAAGGACCACTATGTCTCTTTTCACTCTTCCTGCTCCTTCTGAGCCAAAGAACTTTGCTGTAGAGGAGGGAAATATTGAAGAAAAAATAAAGCCATGAAGTTGTCTCTTAGCAACTGAGTTCGTGCCTCATAAATCTTACACAGTCTAGATTGCTGTTCTCAGACTCACTTGCTTTTCTTACAGATTCAGTGCAAATAATGTTATTAGAGAAACACTGGGAAAAAAATCTAATGAATGAGTTACTCAGTGAATCGATTGTACTCTACCTTTGCACAGGACTATTGATGTAGTTGTGTTGTTTCTTTCTCTTGATTCTAATTGTAAAACTTTTGTTCCACAGCTTTCATTGTAACTTAAGTGGTAAACAAGCTAGAAGATAAATATCACTTTATACATGTCTAGGTTGCCTGAGTCAATACGGGTGGTATGGGTATACCATAATTACACAACATTATATAATGGTATGTAAATCAAGCAGTGCACATTTTGAAGAAACTCAGGTGTGGAAAAGCTCAAGCTTGGGCGTGATGACTTATATTATAAAATAACTTGCTATGAGGAGTTTTCAAATGGTAGATCCGGATGGTAGATTTCACTCAGCAAATTGTTTTGCAGGGTCTCCTCTACCAGACAATGGGAGAGATAAAGATTGTGCGTGCGTGTGTGTGTTTGTGTGTGTGTGTGTGTGTGTGCGCGCGTGCGCGCGCGCACACATGTGAATGGACACAGATAAATAATCTTGGGCTTTCCGTCAAATGAGGTAGATAAGACAGCCCAGTCAAGGCCCGTGATGAATGCCTTGTGAGTGGCAAGCAGAATGCTGGAGGAGTTAAGAAAAGAAAAAGGTCACTTCCAGCAGGAAGAGCTTAACAAAGTGATGTGTTAGAGAACCTGAGACTCACAGACTGTTTGTCAGGTTTAATAATTAAGGCCAGAGTGAAGAGGCAGTTAGGTTGTTGCCATCTTCAGTACTTGAGCAAGAAATTTAAACTAGGCATCAAGCAATGAGGCGCTGTTGACTTGTTTTTCTTATCTAGAAAACTTGGGCAGTACTGTACAATTTAGGATTTAAAAAAATTAGTTATCTGCTATGTTAAGAGCTTCTTTTATATAAAAGACATGTTTATAAATTGTGAAGTTGATATATTTCCAGTCTTTGCAAAAGGTGTTCAGAAACTATTTCCTGATAGGATTAGGTACAGTAAGATAAGACATTTTGTATAAAATAAAGTAAAATTCTACTTTTCATACTTCCTAAAATCATTTTTAGGGATTGCAGGCATCCAACCATCTTATTTCTCCAGTGGAAGCAATGTGGGAATTGTCTGTTCTCTTTTCTCCCCCATACTTGGAGAGAATGAATGTCTATAATGAAAAGAGTTTTTTTATTAATTAGCCCCCTTAGATTTGTGGGTTCTTTTGTCAAATATTTGCATAACTTTGCAAGAGATTTTGTTTTTCTGCCTTCTTCTTTAGTAGGAAAAACAAATGATGAGCAGGACAGCTTACATCAGAGCATTGTGACAGTCACAGTTAATTTTAGACACTTTTTAGTCAAACTGCTATTGATTGGTAATGCAGTATTTTAACAATAAAGATGACATGAAGAGGGTTTGCTGTTGTTTCCCATCCTTGGGGAATTTATAACATCAAATGGTCCTCATCCATTGTGATGAAGGATGTAGCAATTCCTACAAATTTACCTTATAATCCTGTTTTTAAAACAAGGGCTGTGGGTGTAGCTTAGAATGGAGTGCTTGCCTAAAATATATAAGGCCTAGGGATTACTCTCCAGCAATGCAAATAATAATAGTAGTAGTAGTAATAAAGACAGCAAGATAATAACTGGAAAAGCCAGGTGTTTTGTGAACCATATGAGAAACAAGGAGGCTGGGAAGTCACTGGACATATTGGTAAGCCTAGTTGATTCTAAGTTTTCTGACTGTACTTCCTGAATCTTCCCTCACCCAATCAGATAAGTGCCACGTCCTCAACTGGGAGAACTCAAGAACATAGACCTATTCTGTCATATATGCTAAAAATAAGATAGGGAGAAGCTGGACAGCATGCTGACAGCATTCTGACTTGCCATCTTCTACCCTTATGTTTCCAACAGGCAAGTCTAGGCCTAGCTGCAGAGTTGCATAGGAGAAGAGGGATATCCCGCAGTTCTGGTCACTTCTCAGGTCAGCTATGAGCTGAAGAACCTAGAAAAAAGATCACATTTGGTTCTAATCCTATTCTTTGGTAGTTGGGGCCTTCTTTTGACATACTTATTGTCCCTCGAGAAAGCCTCCGGCCTAAGCTGCTCTGACTGACTGAATGTCTCTGGGAGCTTCTGAAGGACACAACTGGGTCTAGGATTGCCCGATTATCCTCCTTTCCAGTCCTCATACAGGCTGTGTATGGCTAAAGATGAACAAAACAAAACAAGAACTAGATTTTTATTCCCTAATGAATTCATGAATTCATGAAAACACCTAAATAAGGTGTTTTCTTTTAAAAAATGTATATTGTTTTAGAGCAAGGATTTTCTTCCTCTGCTTCTCACCCAAACACAAAGAGTTGTCCAAAGTAGTCCTTTTAGGTATCAATTAATGTCATTAAATGGAAGCATTTGTTTGATCTAAAATTGAGTCGATCTGTCTAAATCCTTTCAAGACTTAAAAAGTTAGGAGCATGATTTTAGAAATGAGGAATTATTTTGAATGTTTTTCTTTTGCCATATTTTCAGGTGCCAGATACAGCTTGGTATATTGAATTGAATCAAATCATAGCATGCACAATTTTTAAAAAAAAATAATAGCTTCTGGCTTGAGAGCTAGAATTGAATTCATTCAGAAACCAGAATGATCCTGGAGCAGTTTTAAAGTATGAAAGCTCTCCAAACCACTTTGGCTAGAACCTCTTATTGTAGAACCAGACCATAAAACATAAGGGCGGGGTCCTCCACACAGTGGTGGGAATCTGCTGTTATTTCTTAGCAAATCAAATTCATGGTGAATAGAACATCCAGACTGTGTGGTCTGGTTGAGGCTGCAACATCAGCATGAATAGCAGAACACCAATTTCAGGGAGAGGAGGTGACCATGGTGACAAAATGGAGGGGAAAGGGTTGCTTGGGTAGCCTCAAGGACACTTTTTGCACAGCCAAAGAACATTGCCTCTTTCTTGCTCCTTCTCTTTTTCACACACACACACACACACACACACACACACACACACACACACACACACACACACACACACACACACACACACACACACATTATGGGGAGATATAGGAAGGAGGAAAGCCTTGATTCCTAAAAGAAAAAAGATTCAAAGATAGATATAAAATATCATCAGTGTTTTTTGAGACTGATAAATGTTTGGCAGGATGTACCCCACCTTAAACATATTCAACCAAAACATTTCCCCTTTGCTTTCATATCTTTGAATGATGTTGTGTCATCCAAAAGACTGCTTATTGTGTGTGTGGCCCATTTGTCTCCTGTCCAAGGTCCCAAAGGAATAGGACAGGCAAGCTGGGGGAGAAGGGGGTACTTGCTCTTCACTTTATTTTCACAGCTGTACTCATTGTCTTTCATTTAAAGCTTTCCTAAAATTCTTATTTTCTTTTTAGGTAACAGTATGACAAAATACATTGAGAAGCTAGAAGAGATCAAAAAAAGTGAGTAACCCCATTGATGGCTTGGGGAAATGGAACGCTGTAGTTGTCTCTAAGCTGGTCATCCACTAAGCACTATGCTCTGCAGCTGACGTGTGGCGAGCTGTGGGAGTCAGGTGAGCCTGGCAGATCTGGAAGGATGTGGGAGACACCGGGAACCCTCTTGGCCAGCTCCTAAGACTAGCCTATGGTCTGAGCTCTGCCCAACTTACATCCCATAGGGAGTACAAGTGTGGGAATGTGAAATGAACTCTGAAACAATCAGTACCCTGGCTGTTAGTTTTATTGTGCTACAGTTTTCATGGCCTTTTGAGAGTACTTAGTCTTCTCTCTCTTCTTTGGTCTGCCTGGGCCAGGGTAATAATATCTCTCTTCATAATAACATTCTTATGAGTATAACTTAGACAGTATTCATGAAAGACTAAGAGGTCTGAAAAAGAAAGAGTTTGCTCTTCCTCTTCTACATTATCCATTCATTGCAGCCTGTTTTCCTTTCACTAAAAGTCATATTTCATGCACATCCTTTTCAAAAGCTAATCTAAAAAATAACTAATATTTTGTGGAGTTATCATACTAGTCACTGAATGCATTGCCCTTGTACAAAAATCATCTTTTTCTTCAATATGTCCAAAACTGATGGATAATGTACACAGCAAGGCCAGAATTAAAGTAGTCAAATCATCTCTGATTCTAAGACTGATTTGCTCATGTCTTAAGTAGAGAACCCAATGCTAGAGGACCAGCTAGCTAATGGTAGTAAAGAGGTGCTTGGATCCCAGTTTGGAACTTGCCTGTGATAGTAGATTCTTCTTGGAAGAAAAAAATCTGAAATCTAGAATCCTCCAGAATTTTCCTTCTAAACACAGCAGACCTTTTCATTTAAAATGATAATGTTCCTTTTGAATTGCTGCAGTATGGGAAAACCTGAGACAGTAGATATGGACTCAAGATCAGCTTTCTGCTTAATACCTTAACTTGTCTTATTGAGCTAGAAGAGCTGGCTGGCATTATTAGATACTTTTTAAAATTTATGCCAACAGGATCCTTCTCAGACATTTCACATTATTATATAAGTATAGATGAAACATGTCAAATCTCCAAATTATGAAAAGAACCTTATGTACTCACCTCCACTTCATGGCTGCCATCCTTCAGTTATCTAAAGCAGGCCTTAGGAACAGCCAGCCGGTTCCTATTTGGGTTTGTGGTCTCTTTGACTCCCTTCCACTTGTAGCTGAGTGTGAACCCACATGTCTTCAGCAGAAATTTGTCCCGTCAAAATGCCTTGTTCCGCCCAGATTGTCAAAACCTTTGCTTAAATCATTTATTTAAAAGTCCAGTGTGATTTCTTGAAAACCTAAACTTACATGGAGATCATCTCCCAAAAGAAATAATCTTGGAACAGAGCCCTTGAAAAAAAAAATGCTTCCTTCCTTCTAAAGAAGTTCTGGGCTTCCGTTCCTTTCACTTTGATCACACACATTGGGCTCATTCGGACAGAATTCTGTTAGGTCTGTTTGGGAGCTATCGTCTTCTCTTCCTCTGTTTTTAGTTTTGTGTGTTCTCTTGGGTCAGAAGGGAGGAGAACATTGCCTTGTTTCCTGACACCCTAGACCCATCCCTTTGCTTGCCTTACCTCAGTTGCCACGTCCATCTGAAATTGCAAACCTATTCTGTTACTTCCTTTGATTGGCCTTCTACTTCAAGTCCAACTTCCTTTTCTTTGCTAATAACGCATTTTAACAGCACCCTGAAAACGCAGAAATCCTTTGTAATCTGAACATTCTTTCAACTATGCCCAGGGAAAATAGATGCTCTGTGTCTATTGACTGTTTTACAAAGCCTATTCTTGGGGCCTAGTGGTTAAATGATACTGTTGGACTCAGTGTGAAACATCCTAGATAGTCAAGTCTCTGTCCTTCCAGTAACTCGAGAGAGGCCAACTCAGACCCTGCACTTACTAGAGAAGCAAACCTTGATAGTGTCTCTGAGCTGGGATTATCTGTCTCTAACACAGAGTTTGAGAGAAGCCCCGCTGCAGAAGCTCCATTCTTAAAGCTCTGTTCGCTCTTGGGAGGACAGACTGACAGAACCTACCACGGCATCCTTTATATAAATTTATATATAATTTAAAACTTAACTTTAAGACGTCTAGTTTGATCTTTTATCTCTGAAAAATAATGTCAGAAAGTCCTACTGATGGCTGTCCTTCCAAACCAGAACCAGGTATGTATGCTCATTATGCAAGGGGCTGCCAGTATTGGTGCTAAGGACCACAGGATTACCAACCACAGGAGATAGCAAAGCCTGGGGTTTGCTTAGTGTAATCTGTGTCTATTCGGAGGGGATTTGAAGGTGTACATTTTATGCTTAGAAGTATTTCAAACTATGTAACCATACAGAAAGAATATTAATGGATGAATGTCAAACTACAAACTACTTGAAAGCTATTGACAGTTTCTCCCAATTGATTTATTGCTGTTTTGATTCTAATAAGTGAATTCACACAAGTTGGTGGCATTTGAGGAGAAAGGTCTGGGTATTTACTGGTACTTTTTGAGGGTCTGTTCAGCTTTTGGGATCTGTACCCTGGCAGACTTGGGCAGTTTTATTGTCCCTGGGTTTGTTACCTTGTTATATTCAGAAGAAACTGCTCTAAGAATATTCTAGGAGTAATAGTCTCTTTTCCAAATTTCTCTATGACATTTTAGGACAGAAGGCTATTTTTTAAGGTAGTATCATTTCCTGATTAATAAATATTAAGGTATTTGGTAAACCTCTTCCATCCAGTGTGGGCTGGTTTTTGGCAAATTCATGGTACTCATTAGTGATACCAGGTAAATGATCTTACATACATGTCATCCTTTCCTTGGTTGCTAGGAATCTTGGTTTATGAGATATATAGGAAAGGCCATAGCAGTTATCCAGCCAAACTTTAGTACTTCTTTAATAGTGAAGCTGTATTTAAAGAGTTAGAGATACCCAAATAAAAAACCTAGCAGAAGGAGGGATTTTCAGAGTACAGTGCTGAAAACTCTTCACTATTACTAGTTGTCTTCAAAGAAGTTTAAGGAAGCTAACTTCTAACCTGCATCTATAAGTAGATACTAGATAACAGTGAGATCAGCTCAATTTTTACAGTTTAATATGATAGAAAGAATTATCAACACAAGTATAAAAAATGTCCCCATTTGGGTTATAGCTCAAAAGTATAAGTGTAGTACTGATTAAATATTGATTGGCTGGTTTTTAGTTTATTTTAATTGTGGCAAATACACAACACATAAATTTACCATTTAAATCATTTATTGGTTTTAAATATATTCTCATTGTTGTCAACAAAGATCTAGAATTTTCTCAGCTTGCCAAACTGAGTAGTTTAATTTGAGAGAGAGAAACAGATTGAGTGACTGACAATAATATGAGATTGTCAGGACCAATCACATCCTGTGCCCTGCACATATATACAAGTGTTGTTCTATGTGTCCAGCAGAGCTGGCAGCCACAGGAAAATTACTGCTGTCTTTTGAAGCCAGTCAGAATAGTAGGGTATAAATGCCTAGCCAGCTGTTTGGCCCAGGGCAACTCAGCTTCTCTGGGTCTCTGTCCTTATTTGTAGGTGTTTATTCTCTGCTTTGTTCTCAAAAGGGATTGGAGGCAGATTATATAAAACTCATAGCTACAGTAGGAGCTCAGTAAAAAGAAAATTCTTTCTGACCTATGAACAGAAAAAAGCAGGAAAATGAAAAAATGATACTATAACCTTTCCACCTCATTTTAACGTGATATGTGTGTATATCATATATATATATATACATATATATATATATATTATATCAGCTTGTTAGAGAATTGAAAGATAGAACTCCATGACTAGAAAGCATTAATAGCTCTAAGAAAGGAAAATCAATCTGTATTATCCTGCTTTTCAGATTATAGATATAAAAAAGATGAACTTTTCAAGAGACTGAAAGTTACCACTTTTGCCCAGCTGGTAAGTGTCGTTCCTGTTGAGTAAAGACTAATCTGTGTTGCTCTACATGGCATTTCTAAATGTAGCTGTAGGACTCTTTATAATGGGGTTGCTTCTGATTCTTGCATTTCACCTGGGAATGGATAAGTTGGTTTGTAGTGTGTATGTTCTTTCATGAGGATGGTGGAATTTGTTTTTTTCTGTAAGAATTCTGTAAAGAAGGTATGTTCTGTTCATCAGATTTATGGTTTCAACTTTATTTTTCATTATACATTTAACTTGATATTTAGAATCTATAATTTTGGATTCAGGGTTGTTTGGATATATTTTTTCCTATGGAAACCAAGTGATTTCCCCTTTCTTATGACTCTTCTAAATTGTTCTTCTATGAGTTGTTACTTTGGGCAAGTTATTTTCTTCTTTCATTGGAAAATTATGGACAAAGTATTTCAGCAGCCCCAAATAAGAGTTGTGTTTGTATGATTCAACTTGGATTTGGGAACATATGAACTATGTTCTGAGATTTGTTTTAAAAATGAATGGTATGGCCAGGCACTGGTGGCTCATGCCTGTAATCTTAGCTACTCAGGGGACTGAGATCTGAGGATCCAGGTTTGAAGCCAGCCTGGGCAGGAAAGTCCATAAGACTCTTATCTCCAATAACCTACTCAGAAAAATCCATAAATGGCGCTTTGGCTCAAGTGGCAGAGAAGCTCAGGGACAGAGCCTAGGGCACTGAGTTCAAACCCCAGGACCAGCAAAAAAAAAAAAAAGAACAATGTGTTAAGGTATAAAATACTTAATCAGTATATACATAATTACATTTATTTCTTCATTATATAGAGAATTATCATTATCATTTACTCTATTATAGGTCAGTAATTACATTTTCAAGAAATGACATGCAAAGGCAAGAATAAATACAGATGCAATTTTAAAAGGTCTAATTCGTGTATCTTGTCCTAAATTATCTTTTAGATCTTAATCCATAAGTGTAATGTTTTAAACAAATCTTTTCTTCTGGAATCTTCATCTATGGTGTGAGTACCACTTTAAAAAGTAAAAAGGCCTGAAATTCAGACTCCAGTTGAGGATACTGATAGATTCCTAAATAAGATATTTTTGATGTTTAGTTTCCCTGTTTTGGTAAAAGATAGACTTGTTTCTGTTTAAAACAAAGCACCCACACGTCTGTACCTTTTATTCTTTCTCTACCAGGTTATCCAGGTAGCTTCCCTATCTGATCAAACACTGGAAGTGACAGCTGAGGAGATTCAGAGGCTCGAAGGTATTGAGAAATGAGAATGTGGAAGAAATGACAGATTGACCTTTTGACTACAGTACTCACTATATATCTTTCCTGGTGTGTTCACAGGCACTCTGGACTTGGAGGTGTCTACTTGGAATTAGATAGTTTCTCTCAGAGAAATGCTGTCTGGTGCTTGAATCATTAAGTCTTACTTATCCAAGAAAGCCATCTGGTTTTCTGGCTTTAACACATATACCTTTCAATGTTTCAGATGTGATTAATATACTATTTATTTTATTTCAGCAAAATTTTAGTGCCTCTATATGCATATGGTCACACAATTCAGTGCTCAGAAACTATGGAAATGACAAAACAGCTCCTGATTGTATGGAATGCATAGTCATGAGTATACATATAAGTATATATACCTGTGGTGGGGTGAGGGAAGATTGATAACAGTACATAAAATTACTAATGTGGCAGAATTTAACGAAAGAATGGAAAGCAATAATCATTTGTTGCGTATGCATCACTAGGCACTTCACATGAGTTTTCTTATTTAAACTCTTTGACAATTCTCAAAGAAGGGCATACTTCATAAACAGAAGCCTAGGATTTAAAGATTAAGTCACTTGCCCAAGGTTGTAATGAATGGATCTGGGATGCTGATGTATCTCTGGTAGTGACCATTATCATCTCACTTCATCATGAAGGATTCTGGAAAGTTCTTGGAAACGATGCAGGTTGCTGTGGGTGTTCTGAGGAAGGAAAGGTCTTTCCAGTTAGAAGACCAAGGCAGACCTCCTTGAGGTATTTGAACTAAGCCTTGGAGGGTTGCGAGTTAGAGATGAGAAGTTATAAGCCAAGAGGCATCCTAAGAAGGCACTTCTTAGGACGGGCAAGCATGCAGGCAGTGGAACAGTCCGGTCTGGCTGTGGTCTAAGGGAGGATTGGGCACTGGGGGAGAGGGAAAGCTGGAAAGATAAGCAGGCTCCAGGTTTCCTTTCTTAAATACCAAGTGGAAAATAAAACCTCTGTAGTTGTACTATCACAGAAAGAATACACAGACTTCAGGTCTTGATTTTATCCTGAAGTACTCTGCAATCAATGCGTGCCTGTTTACTGAAGGGGAATGTGTTTGTTAAAGTTGATGTAGGTCAGGAATTTGACTTCTGATTTCAAAGACAAGTTTCTCAGGAAGTCTGAACACTGGTTTTGTGGGACTCAGCTGTCATTTCCCTGGGCTGGTTTTTGTTAGGCAGAATAAAGAGAATCTGAAAACGACAGGAATTTATCTTTAACAGATGCCTCTTCTACGGCAAAGAAGTAAGGGCTCTTTGTAACAGAGATAATTGAGTCTTCTCATACAAGTACTCTGAATTTTAACCAGGTTATATAAGCACCTACATTTTGTCCTTTAATTCATTGTTGAAATTGCAGCACCAGAACATATGGGCACAAGCAATTTTCTCCACTGAGATGAATTTGTACAGCAAAATAGGCTCTGGTAAAGTAGGACTCCATAATGTGAGAGTAATATTAGTGTTTTTCTAGTGCTCTACACAGATAATAGCTCACTCAGAAGTGCCTGTAGAACAGATTGTATCTATATACATGTTTTGTTACCTTTGAAGACTATAAAAATCTTCTTTTATAAATACTTAATGCTTTTTCCTGACTTAAAAATATATTTCTAGTAAATGTAAAAACTGGCAAAAAATACATAAAGATAATTACAACAAATATTCACCATTGAGAATATTTTGGTCTACTTTTTCCTACCTGGTTTCTTACCCCAGCCAAATCCATACTCCCTGAGTGGAGTTATTATGTTATCCTACTTTTAATGAACTTTTTTTTTAAATAGACTTCAACAGCATGACTGTGTAGTTACATAACATCTGTCTTTGGGAATATACCATAATTTAATTATTCTCCCATTTGGGGCAGTTCTTTTCAGTTTTTCACATGCTACATTGTGTGTGTGTGTGTGTGTGTGTGTGTGTGTGTGTGTATGTGTGTGTGTGTGTGTGTGTGTGTGTGTGTGTGTGTACTTTTATAACTCTCATTGTTCCCTAAAGATAAATTTCAGATCATCAAAGGTAGAACCATTGCCTCACTGTCACAGTGTGGCTATACCTGACTGTTACTATCAGGAGTGAAGGGGAATACAATGTCTCCCCTTCCCAGCCACTGCTGAGTAATTACCGTTTAAAAAAATAACTGATAGTTCAATGGATGAAAATGGTATGTAATAATTTTATTTTTAATTTATTTGATAATATTGAGCTATGTTTACACACATATATGCACATGTACACATATATGCACATATTACTGTTTGTATATATTTCTTTTAAGGACTTTTGAATTAGTTAATTTTTGTGCCTATGCTGATGCTTGAACTTAGGGCTTGGGCACTGTCCCTTAGTTCTGGTTTTTTTGTTTTTTGTTTTTTTTTTTTTTCACTCATGGCTGACACTACAACTTGAGCCACAACTCTACTTCAGGTTTTTTGGTGAACCATTGGAGTTAAGAGTCTCATGGACTTTCCTGCCTGAACAGGCTTAGAACTGAGATCCTTAGATCTTATCCAGTTGAGTAGCTAGGATTACAGCTGTGCCACCAGTGCCTATCTCTCTTTTAAGGACTTTACATGCCCTTTCCCACTTTTTTCTTACTAGGATGTTTATCTATTTTGGGGTAGGGGGGCAGTCTTAGGGCTTGAACTCAGGGCCTGAGTACTGTCCCTGAGCTTCTTTTGCTCAAGGCCAGCACTCTGCCACGTGAACCACAACACCACTTCTGGCTTTTTCTGTTTATGTGGTACTGAGGAATCAAACCTGGGGCTTCATGCATGCCAGGTAAGCTCTCTACCCCTAAGCCACATTCCCAGCCCTATTTATCTATTTTTTAAAAAATGATCTGTAAGAGCAATAATAATAATTGATATCTCTATACAGTAGAAGAAATACTAGGTTGGAACAAAGGAGAAATATCTTTACTTGATTACTTGTAATCAAGTAAAATGAATGCAACAGCAAAACAAAACCCCAAAGCATAGAACAGTATGGATGGAATTCTCAAGGACATATGAAAAAAGAGTGGGAAGTAAAATATATGCAAAAGGACGTAGCATTTTATTTCTGGAAAGAGAGTGTAGAAAGTAGTTCCATTGCAGGAATTGCCGCAGGGCTTCCAGGTTTGCCATAAGAGGAAAACCTCTTTTCCATATTAAACATTGTATCTTGTTTGTAATTTACTCTGAGCAGATGACCCTTTGTTAACTAAAGAGCTAATTTTTTAAAAATGCAAATTAAGTATATTAATCTTTGTTACAGATTTTTTTTATAATTTGTTATTTATCTTTAAATTTCTTTGTGTTGGTTTTTGACATGCATTTTTACCTACTCTCCCTTACTGGGTTTTCTTTTATTGCTTTAGATTTATGAAATCCAAAATAAGATAAAATAACTATTTTCTTTTATTGGTATATTTAGTTCATCTTTTTTGTTGTTGCTTTTTTACATTTAAACCATCTGTTCTATATTTTGATATGTGATTTAAAGTGATTATGTAAATTTGATTTTTCTAGATAATTGAGAAATTTACAACCTTGTTTATTCAGTAGTTTTTTGGGGGTTTTTTTGTTTTTGTTTTTGTTTTTGTTTGTCAGTCATGGGCCTTGAACTCGGGACCTGGGTTCTGTCCCTCAGCTCTTCTGCTCAAGGCTAGCACTCTGTCACTTGAGCCAAAGAGCCACTTCCGGTTTTCTGGTGATTAATTGGAGGTAAGAGTCTCACAGATGTTCCTGCCTGGTCTGACTTTGAACCATGATCCTCAAATCTCAGCCTCCTGAGTAGCTAGGATTGATTACAGGCATGAGCCACTGGTGCCCAGCTTATTCGGTAGTTCTTTTAACCACTGATTTGTTATGTGGATGAATTAACTTTTTATGTCTATTCCAGGATTTATTTCTGTGTCCTCTATCATGTTCTGTTGTGCTGATTATAGTTCTACACTGTATTGGTCATTTGCCTTTCCCCACCAGTTTCTATCTGATAAAGCAGGTTCTCCAAAATTACCCCAAATTTTATTTTATTTTATTGGTGTTGTTTTTTGTTTGGTTTTTTTGGGGGGGGCCTGGTCATGGGGCCTGAACTCTGGGCCTGGGCGCTGTCCCTCAGCAATTCAGCTCAAGGCTAGCATTCTACCACTTGAGCCACAGCGCCACTTCTGGCTTTTTTCTTTTTGCTTATGTGGTGCTGAGAAATCAAACCAGGGCCTCATGCATGCAAGGCAAGCGCTCTACCGCTGAGCCACCTTCCCAGCCCCCTAATTTTATTTATATGTGTTTGTTGTTGAAATTCTTTTTATTTTGCTTTTGTGCCAATACTGTTGCTTGAACTCAGGGCCTTGCACTCTTGCTCAGGTATTTTGCCCAAGGTTAATGCTCTATTACTTGGCCCAGGCTTCCACTTCTGGTTTTTTACTGGTTAGGGATACAAGTCTCATGGTTTTGTCTGCCTAGGTTGACTTCAAACCTCATTTCTCAGATCTCAGCCTCCTGAATAGCTAGGGTATAGGTGTGAGCCATTGGTATCTGGCTAATCCTTAAAATTCTTTAAGTTTTTAAGCAGAATTACCATTAAGGTAACATTACCATTAAGGGTAACACTTAAATTTGGGAAGGATCAACCTTGTTTCACTTTCAGTCACTAATCAGGAATACACATTTTGTATTCTCTTCATTGAGGTCTTCTTTAAGGCCCCTAAGAAGAATTATAAATTCTCTAAAGGACTGAAAAGTTTTGTATAGGTCTTTTATAGTTGTTTTAGTTTTATTCATGGTAGAGTCTCCCTTATAGCTATAGTTATTATAAGTGAAATGTTTTTCATGTTGTTTTTTAATCAGTTTATAGGGAAAATGTTGCTTGTTGCTTTGCAGATTTAAAAAAAAATTATTGCTCTTAATCTTACAGCATTCTCTTAAAGTTTCTAGCAACCATATGAAAATTAAATTTACTATCTGCTTAATAATAAAGCGTTTTATTTCTATTTCTTCTCACATTATATTGTTTAGAACAGCAAGTTTCTAAACTTTTTTATCTCAGTCTTCCTTTCTTAAAAGTTATTGAGGATCTCAAAGAGCTTTGGTTTATATAGATTTTAGCTATTAAAATTTAATGTGTTAACATTTTAAACTGAGCCAGGTGCCAATGGCTATTTAGGAGGCTGAGATCTGGAAGATAGAGGTTTGAGAGGTTTGAAGCTAGCTAAGGTATAAGGGTCTGAGAGAATCCCTCTCCAAAATAACCAGCAAAAAGCTGGGCTGGAGGCATGGCTCCAGCCATGATAGAGTACCAGCCAAGCAAGCATGAGTCCCTGAGGTCAAAATCAGATACTAGCAAAAAATAAAAAAATTAACAAACCTAAGCAAACTTAAACAATGTTTATTTCACAAGCTAGCCTCATAAACATAAAACCTTTTTATGGGGTACTAGGGAACAAATCCAGGGCCTCATGCATACTAAGCATGTGTTGTAAAACTAAGCTGCAGCCCTGGTCCCTAAAATACATTTTTGTGAAAGATAAAACAATTTTCAAAACAAAATTTTTGAGGCATTGCTTTACAAAGTTTGCAAATCTCTTTGATGTCGGCTTTTATAGAAGGTGGTTGGTCTGCTATCTGTATCTACACAAGTCTGTTAAGTCTGCTGTTGGGCTGACATATCTGAAGAAAATGTGACTCACACAGTAGTGTACTTGAAAGAGGGAGGAATATTTTAGTAGGCCTTTCACATAACTGGGGTATTTTCCTTTGGCACTACACTAAAACTTGACAACTAGTTGTTTCTGCAAACTTAGCTCCAGTGGAGAATCTGAGATCATATCAATGAACTTTTCATACTCAGTTCTTTTGAAGTCCATTGATCTGTCTTGGACTTTGAATGAATCTTTTACCCAGACATGTTTTTATCCTATGTACTGGTGGTTTGGAAAGGTATCTTTTCACTAACCTGTGAAGATCTGAAACATCTTACAAGTATGGGGACGCAGTTTCTCATACTTCAGCTCCTGATAACAAATACAAGTTCCAAAATTCTGATTTTTGCTCAAAATCTCCTCATCAACAGGTATAATCAGCTGCTTTTTGTTTCGTTTTGGGGTTTGTTTTTTGTCTCGTTTTGTCAGTCATGGGGCTTGAACTGAGAGCCTGTGCACTGTTCAAGACTAGTGCTCTACCACTTTGAGCAACAGTTCCACTTCCAGTTTTTGAGTGGTTATTTGGAGATGAGAGTCTCTAGGGAATTTTTCTACCCAGGCTGGTTTCGCACTGCAGTCCTCAGATCTTAACCTCCTGAGTAGCTAGGATTACAGGTATGAGCCACTGGCACCTAACACCATCAGATGTTTTTGTTGAAATGACAGACTTATTAATTCACTTTTGAGAAAATGTCTGTCAAATACACAAGTCGAAGTAAGCAGAGTTTCCTGTCAGTTTTCTTACCAAGACAAAGTATTTATGGCAAAAATGGCTGGCTCAGCTGCAACCCAGCAAGTGCTTTGACATTTTTCCTTAAGATAACTACAGTGCTTAGGTACATAACAAACCCAATTATACATGGACTCGCATTTCATCACTAAGAACACTGTACTTCAGGGTCAAACTTAATAAAATGATTAATCATGGCTTTATCAAGGACATCTTTAGTATGACTGCCATATTTATTTACTGTGAGAGCATGCTGTTGTGAAAATAGGATTGCTGATAAAATTTGATGCCACTGGATTAATGCTTGCTAAGGTGCTAGCAGTTTTATCCACTTGTTATTTCATACCATCAGTGTAGATATCAACATCATGAAAAAGACATCTTATGAAGATACTTTCACTTTGCATACCTCCCACAGTTCTTGAGGATTCCTGGGTATCCCAAGTCCTAACTCTCAAACACTGGAGTGTTTAAAAAACTTCTTGAACAACTTAATAATGCTAATAATATTCCTTTTTCTTGACTTGATTTTAATGGAATTACCTGAAGTTACATTTGAATTATTTCTTCTTTTGCACAATTTAGACAATGATTCTGCAAACTCAGAGCCAGATGCGGAAATCTCTACGGGAACCAATGGGAAAGGGAGCCCGGGAGAGCAGTCACCCAGCCCTGTCCAGTTCATCAACAGCACAGGAGTGGGGGAATCCAGTCGCTCTACTCTTCAGAGGTGCTCTTGTCTGATTCGTGTGTTCACCACATTTTACCTTCACCTTAATCTATTGATGTAACTACTTTAAAAACAGAAATGGCAGTAGTGACATTCCACATGTTAGTGCCAGCCTTTCCATTCCTCTTTGTATAAATGCTACGTCCTAAATCTGTTTCACAACATTCTTAAATGAGTCAGTATAATACTACATTAATAGGAGTATTAATTTTCACTCCCTGGTTCCATTCTTCTCAGCCTTTCTACAGGTAAGTTCATTATTGGAACTTACATTTCCAAGTAGTATTTTTTTGATTCACAGTGTAAATTTTATTCTCTTTTCTGTCTGCTGTAATTCATAATTGCCCTGTCTAGACTCAGAAAAACACAATTCCTCCCAGAACACTCTGGTACAGAATAGGTGCAGAGAATACCAGAAGACTGGTATTGCTTCTAAAACTGCATGTAGTTTGTTCTTCTTACTCCATGGACTTCATTCCATGTGGCACTTTTTCACACATATAAACTTTTCATTGTAAATCTGGGGCTAGCTTTCAGTACAAATCTATCCCTTCTACTAGTAAAATAATTCTACAGAGAAACTACATTCTACTAGAGAAAGAATTGCTCTATCAATCAATACCACTGTGGGCTTTTCCTCCTTACTTTTGTGAAGGAACTCATAAAAATGCATTCAAGAAGAGATAGGCTAACAAAGCTTCCATTGAGGATACAGTTCCGTATCAAATAGATTTTCTTCTTTGGTTCAATGAAATAGGCACCTTTATGGCATAGAGTTTGTGTTTTGGGAAGTAAATGTAGAATATGTGTGTTAACATGTCCTAGGAAAATGGCCATCTCCTTACTCCACAGGTCTATCATTACTTGCCATTTTGTTCACAGCTCTTGGTTTTTTTCAGTCCCTGGGTAATTTTCATCACATTTTCTTTATAATATGATGGTGACGACTGTTAGTAGTTTAATGACATTAGAAACAAAACTATCCTTTATTTTAACCAAAGCCTTCATCATTACATAAATGCCACTAAATATAAAAAGCCCTTCCAACTTCAACATTGTAACATGTAAAATGGAAGTAAGTGCAGAATACCATTGAAAGTGTTGAAGTTCAGTGCCCAGATTGAATAGGTCATTGTATAAGTACTGTCATGCATCCCTTAATGATGAGACATTCTGAGAAATGTATCATTAGGTAATTTAGGAACATCACAGAAAGTACTCACACAAACTAAGATGACTACAATATCACTAAGCATTATTTTATAAAATTAGCACCATTTATGCATTCCATTATTGACAGGAAAACCATTATATGACACATGACTGTGTATGAAACACTATTGTCACTTTATATTATGTTTCATATACATATAAACATCTTTGGGTTTTTTTTTTCATGTCTTGTCAACCTTATTCTTTTTCTTGCTTTTTTTTTTTTTAATTCTTTGTTCTGCTTTCTTACACCTCTTGAAATTCTCTTGGATCAATTTTATTCCTCTCTGAGTGCTGACCTTTGCTGGCCGGCAACATGTGTCTATATTCTACCCTCTTGGCTTGGTAGGTAGTTACCTAGCTTCACATTGTCTGAAGATAAGTGTGGATACCCAGGTCCCCTCCCAGGTAGGAATCCTAGGATTCTGCATTTAGCGGAACTCAGAACTGAGACACTGTAACCATTTACCTTTTTCCTTTGAGTTGCCTTTTGAAAAGACATTGAGCACTCATCTCCCCATTCTGAAGAAATTCATTTGACCTTTAAGCCACTCACCCCTGACTAGTTTCTGCTGACTTTTTCTCTTTTAGTGTTATCAGTGGTGTTGGGGAACTGGATCTAGACAAAGGTCTAGTGAAGAAAGCAGAGCCAAACACCAAAGACAGGCCTTACCCTGACTGCCCCTTCCTGCTGCTAGATGTACGTGATAGAGATTCCTACCAGCAGTGCCACATCATTGGAGGTAAGGGAACAAGGGTTTTAAGTGAGTGCCTCACTCCTGGGAGCAGAGCCTGGCCTAGCATTCAAGTAAGCTTAACCCCAGCCCAGGGACAGCAGACAGGGAAGATGTGTGTGTGCCAGATCCATCCTAGAAATCCTGGAGTTGCCTTCAGCATGAACTCTGAGAGAGCCTGCAGATATCCTCCAGCAGGTCAGGGGCCCAGCATGACATGTGAACAATGACGTGGACCTTCATGCTTTGTTCAGAGTGCCCAGTTTCCTTTCATTCACTGAACTATTTAGGTTTATGGCTACCGATTTTGAAAGTATATTGACCTTAGATTTTAAGCTAGCTAGGAACAAGGGCCAAGTTGTACTGAGAATGACAGCCTTCCTAATAAACTTTTCTTCTCTTTGTAGCCTACAGTTACCCAATTGCAACTCTCTCTAGAACGATGAATCCTTATTCAAATGATATTCTTGAATATGTATCCTTCGTTGTATTTTAAGGATTTGGATGGTATAAGAACTATAAAGGGCAAACTTACTGTGATTCCTGCCCTGGTAAGAAAACTGTGAGAGGCCTTTGACACCAATCAGGTTAGCCTGTTTGAAACTAAATTCCCAGCAACCGCTAAGAATCCTGACTGTTAAGGCAGATGCTTCCAAACTATACTGCCTGGGGCCAAAAAACATTAGGTTAAGGGCTGTGATCTGTTGAGAGTCAGTCCTGAGACTTTTCTTCCCCTAGAAAGCTTAGAATCTAAGAAGCAAATGTTTTCTATTTTATTTTTTGCTTCTTCTTAAAATTTTAATTTTTTCCATTCATAGAAAAACCATACAAGGGGCTGGGAAGGTGGCTCATTGGTAGAGTTGCTTGCCTTCCATGCACGAAACCTTGGGTTCCATTCCTCAGCACCACATAAGCAGAAAAAAAACAGAAGTGGCCTAAGTGGCTCAAGTGGTAGAGCACTAACCTTGAGCTGAAGAGCTGAGGGACAGTGCCCAGGCCAAGAGTTCAGGCCCCACGACCGACAAAAAACAAACAAAATAAAACATACAAGTAGAAGATAATTTAAATACTGAAAAATAAGGGGCTGGAGATGTGATTCTAATGGTAGAGCACCATCCTAGCAAGTGCAAAGCTCTGAGTTCTAACCCCAGTACTTCCAAAAAGAAAAAAAAAATTAAAACTGAAAAATATAAAAAAGAAAAAGGAAATCCCTCATTACACAAGTTCTATTATGTCATTGGCACATTTTATTCCAGACTAATTTCTGTGTCTATGGGTATTTTTCTCTTGCAAAGTTGAAGTCTTATTATATATTTAATGCCTTGATTTTTTCCACACTTCCCCATGCTCTTTGTAAATTTCATTTTTGATGCTTTGTAGTAATTCATCTTCAGATTTACTATCATTTATTTTGGACGTTTTGGTGGTTTTACCTTTTTTTTCCTATTGTAAAGAAGGCTTTTAGTGATACATGGGACATAGAAGTTTTTTTTATTTACTTATTTATTTATTTATTTTTAATTTTTTTTTTTATCAGTTTCGGGGCTTGAACTCTGGGCCTGGGCACTGTCCCTCAGCTCTTCAGCTCAAGGTGAGCGCTCTACCACTTGAGCCACAGCACCACTTCTGGTTTTCTCGTGGTTAATTGGAGATGTGTCTCATAGACTTTCTTGCCTGGACTGACTTCAAACCTGGATCCTCAGATGTCAGCCTTCTGAAAGGCTGGGATTCCAGGCATGAACCTAGTCTCACAGACTTTCCTGCCTGGGCTGACTTTGAACCATGATCCTCAGATCTCAGCCTCCTGAGTAGTTAGGATTACGGGCATGACCACCGGTGCCGGCTTATTTATTTTTAAAGTGGATTTTGTAGATTTTGTAGTATTTACTTTTCAGGATGGGAAGGATGGAAGAATTAAAGAGGAAAAAGTATGTAACTAGTGCTATTTTAGACTGTGTTAATTCTAGTTCATTAACAAAAGAATACCAGCTTGTATGGTTTCCACTACCAAAGAAACCCAGTGGTTGCCAGTATGATGGGGCAGAATGAGCTCCTTGAATTTCCTGTCCTCGTGTGCCTGAGCCAGATAGCTCTATGTCCCTGGGGCTGGTGGGGGGGGGGGGGGGGGGAAGGGGCCGTGTCTTGTAATCTAGAAGCATTAGCTCAGTGTTTAGAACCTTAACTCATCCCTTAGAAAAACGCCCACGGCAAGATTATCATTCTGTACGATGACGATGAGAGACTGGCCAGCCAGGCAGCCACCACCATGTGCGAGCGCGGGTTTGAAAACCTGTTCATGCTTTCCGGAGGTGAGCAAGACAGCATTCTGCATAGGACTTCCCAGATGAGACTTTGAGCTCACAGCCTTTCAAGCCACCCCATCAGCTTCCTCTGCCCCGTGCTCTAAATGTAGTGCTCAGCAAAGAGAGAAAGCCATACTGGCTGCAAGGAGCCAGTTATGTGAAGTGTCTGTTAGTTCTAGCAGCACATGCTGTGAGGTTGTTTTTTTTCTGACTGTGGCAGTTTTTGTTTTATATTTTATCTTTTGGTGGTACCTAAGTTTGAACTTAGGTCCTTGCCTTGATATGCAAGTGCTTCCCGAATCACATCCCTATGCCTTTTGCTTTCCTTGGGCTTTTTTGTTTGCTTTTGTTTTTGTTTGTGCCGGTCTTAGGACTTGAACTCAGGGCCTGGGTGCTGTCCCTTAGTTTTTTTGCTCAAGACTAGAACTCTACCACTTAAACCACAGCTCCACTTCTGGCTTTTGGGTGGTTAATTGGAGATGTGTCTCACAGACTTTCTTGCCTGGACTGACTTCAAGCCTGGATCCTCCAGTGTCAGCCTTCTGAAAGGCTAGGATTACAGGCATGAACCTAGCTACTTTTTTTTGTTTTTCAGGTAGGATCTTGAACTTTTGCCCAGACCAACCTCAGATCATGATCCTCCTACCTTCACCTCCTGAGTAACTAGGATTTTAAGTGTGTACCATGTAAAATTTTGTTGTGTTTTATTTTGTTTTGCGGGTTTGTTTTTTTTTTAGTTTTAGTTTTTGTTTTTTGAGAAAGAGCTTTGCTAGCTTGGTCTAGTCTCTAGTCTCAAACCTATAGTACTCTTCCTTCAGCCTCCTGAGTGCTCAAATTATAGGCATGTCCCACTATGCTTAGCTAGAACATGTTTTTAATTCCTAAATTAACTATATTGCTTCAGGGCTCTGTAAGAATAGTAAAGACTTGAGCAAAAGGAATTCTCAGAATCCCATGTAACAATCCACACTCTCTGATGTAATTTGTTTTATGGTGAAACAGGATTTCATGGCCTTGTTGGCTCAATTTGGTGACCAAAGATTAGGAGATACACAGGCCAAGTCGGGCACCAGTGGCTCACACTTGTGATCCTAGCTACTTGGGAGGCTAAGATCAGGAGTATCACAGTTCAAGGCCATCCTGGGTATATGCCGAGGATCCCTTCTGAGCCGGTAGCTGTGCACCATGGCTTGCAAGTATCATTCTGAACATGTGAGAGGTTAAGATGGGGAGGATTACAGTTCCCAGCCAGCATGGCTCAATGAAAGAAGTTGGGCATGGTATGTGTACCTGTCATCCCAGCTATGAGAAGAAACCTAAAAAAGTAGATTGTGATCCAGGCATATGCGTAGGCAGGAAATAAGATCCTTTTTCAAAAATAACCAGCATAAGCTGGGTCCCGATGGCTCACACCTATAAGCCTAGCTACTCAAAGTCAGGCTGGGCAGGAAATTCCATGAGACTCTTATCTCCAGTGAATCACCAGAAAACTAGAAGTGGAGCTGTGCCTCAAGTGGTAAAGCGTTAGCCTTGAGCAAAAGAGCTCAGAGACAGCACCCAGGCCCCATATTCAAGCCCCAGGACTGGCACAAAACAAACTAACAAACCAGCAATTTGAGTGACAGTGACTCATGACTGCAATTCTAGCTACTCAGGAGGCTGGTATCTGGAAGACTGACACTCAGAGCCAGCCCAGGCAGAAAAGTCCAAAATAACCAGCATAAAGCTAAGTTGGAGGTGTGGTTCAAGTGGTAGAGCAAGCCAAGTGAGAGTGTAAAGGTCCTGGTTTAGGCCTTGTACTGGCACAATATATACTATATAACTACATATCTCTCTATATATCTATATATAGCTACCTCCTCCCCCCCATACACACATGTAAAACTAGCACCAACCAAAAGGCTGGAGGCATGGTTCAACAGTAGAATGTCTGCCTAGAAATACAAGGCTGTAAGGCCCTGAGTTCAACCCTTAATACTGCATTAAATAAAAGACACAGACTTGTTCTAAGTCTGGTGTGGCCCCACTATGTTAATCCTACTTTTTGTGGTAATCTGTTTCCAGGTCTGAAAGTCTTAGCTCAGAAATTCCCAGAAGGACTAGTTACTGGTTCCCTGCCAGCCTGTTGCCAGCAGGCTCTTCCTCTTGGTTCTACCCGGAAACGATCCAGCCCCAAAGTGCCGACCTTACCAGCTGAAAACAAATGGCGATTCACCCCAGAAGACTTAAAAAAGATAGAATATTATCTGGAAGAGAACCAGGGTCCTGCAGACACCTCTAGTAAGATATTTTGCCCTTTATTTCCTGTGAAGCTTGAGAGTTGCAGCTTTGACCATCACCTTATACAAAAAGCTTCATCTTTACATTCAGGTTCTGAAAATATCAGAGGCTGTTGAATGTGATGCAGGTGCTGGGGCCTGGTGTTTCTCATAATGACAAGAATTAGGCAGTGAACACAGACATGGAAGAGAGGGTCTTGCGGTCAAAGTGTGTATCTTAAACAGAAGCAAGGAACAGAGCATCAGGGTTGACTCCTTGGAGTTCCTTTCCTTCTGCTGCTTTGGGTAGATTTTAGCCACTTCCTAGAGCCTTCCTTTGTCTTTTTATTTTCCCTATGGCTTCCCTGCTTTCTCTTCTAGTCACCCTCATCCTGTCTGTCTCTCTCTATTAAGGAAGGAGTGAAAGACTGCCCAGGTTAGTGGGGGATAAGGGAAAGGAAGAAAGAACAGCTATCCGGGCTCCCCTCCATCCCTGCTCCATCCCCCAACTTCAGATTGATCTCAGGGATGAGGAGTAGATAATCATTGGCCCAAAGTAGATGCTGCACCGACTTCATTAGCTTAAAAGTGGTTGTGGACTCGGACTTCATTAGCTTAAAAGTGTACTTGGCCGATCATGCCTGGAACGACTCTTGCATCTCTGCTCCCCATCTTGTTCCCTTCAGGCCGACTGAACCAGAGTAACTCCCAGGGAAGAGACTCCAAGGTGCCTGCTTCCCGCACCAGTCAGAGCCTGCCAGCCGGGACCCCTGCCAGCCACTCCAACCCTCGCACACTCAGCAGTGGCCACATCCAGGGCAAACCCTGGAAGTAGGCTTTGTCTCACGTAGTCAAATAAATGTTTCCCCTCCTCTCAGAACCCTGAGCTTCCCATGTTGGTCATTTTGTGCAGTAGAGGAAAGACGGTGGTATGGGATAGACCCTCCTCCCTCTCTCTGTCTCCATCTCTTCCTTCAGCCAGCTGGGAAGGGATTTTGACAGATGACCACAAAAGCCAGAGGTGTAACAGGCTCTAGAGTCCTCCCTGTGTTTACAGAATAGTTAAGCCTTTTGAGTCAGGATAGGGAAAAAGGACACCCCCACCCCTTAAAAAAAGAAACATATATATATAAATAAGGTTCAGCTTGTTTGGTCTATACCCAGTGGTGTTTTGTAAGTACTTCAGTCACATCTGCTGGTGTGTTCCTCCCAACCAGTTTTTTTTCATTCACTATTGAATTCCTGGAAGATTCTCCAGGTGGGCTTGGCGCAGGCCCCTGTCCCCCAGGGCCGCACAGGCCCCACACCAAGCACAGGCGCTGGCTGAGGCTTGTTCAGCCCGGCATGCTGCAGGCTCCATTGGGAGTTCAGAAGCCGCTCGTTGCCTGTGAGCTGGACTCAGTTTTGCAATTTTGTCGAAGAGCTCTGCACTTAACTGAATGTTCTCTCCAGTTTCAGTTGATTCCCGGGGCCATCAAGGGGTAGGTTCAGCTGCCTTCACACCAGAAGGATCCCATAGGATGGCCTGGCCATCGTACAAGCCTGTACTGAGAGCCCCTAGAAGCCACCACAACCACTGAGGGCTGTGTGTTGCTATCTCAGTTGTAAATTTCCATCACCTGATTTGGGTCCATCCATATGAGATGGGTGGAAATCATAGCCACTTGAAAAAGACAGCTTTGCTCAGGCAGTTGGGAAACACAATAGGTGAGGGGGACTTTAGAGTCCTTTGTCAGGGCTGACAACCCCCATAAGCCCTTGCTTAAAAATACAGTATTAGTCTAATTGAGTAATTAGTGCAATTTCCTGCTTGCTTTTCATTCTCATGGCTGAGCTGTGATTAGGAGGTTGTGATTATAGATTCCGGTTTGGGCCGGAATTTTGAATCAGCATTAATTGAATTGCTAGATGACTGACATTCATTCTATTTAATTGGGGGAACAAAAGACCTCAGGTAAGGATGAGGAACTTGGAAATCACATGGAAAAGGAAAAAAGCCTTGTTAATTTTTATGGTCTGTGATTGTAGCTGTGATAAGAGACTAAGGAATAAATTGTGCTCTTTGTCATGGCAACCAGCTTCTGAAAAGCCAACTGAAAATTGCCCATCCTTAGGTGGTTCCTGCTGCTGGGTAAGATTTGCCTTAACAGTACTATTTTCTCATCACCAAAAAGAAAAAGAAAAAGCACACCACAGTATTTCCAGCATGAGGACTGTGTTTGTAAGAGAAATAAACATAATAAATATCTCTTGGAGACATATGGAAAAATAACTCCGATTCAGTCTAGCTCTGTTTCAGAATGTGTTTATTCTTCTCTACTTGATTTCCAAAGTGCAACATTTTCCGAAGCTTTAGAAATCAAACAAACCAGGGACATTGTTCAGATGTCAAGCCGTGCCCAATTTTCCACAAGATTCAAGAATCTTGTATAAAATTCAGCCAATGTACACATAGCTTTAATGAGGAGCTTGTCATGTTTCCCCATAAATTTATTGCCTGAGAACTTAGTTCAGCCTTTTGCAAATGCCAAAATGCTCTCTGGCTTTTTATTTTCTTTACAGCACAGATAGGAAAATGCAAGTGTTTCCACACTCAGCTTTCCCCTAGCATGGACAAGATTTTCAGCCATCTTTGACACGTATAGGTTTTTAAAGAGAAGTGTTTTTCTCTGTAACAAAGTTGTGGGTATGCCATTTTCAAGTTGGCTAGTCAGGAGATTAGATTTCTCTACCAATTCTGTTTTGGAAATAACAGATAGTTAGTTCCCCTTCGTCCCTCTTCAAGCTGTTAATGATAGAAACTATTGAATATATGTGGAAAGCCACTTTAACTACCTTTTTATAGCTGCAGTGAATTTACCTAGCAGGATGGATATATTTATGTATGTTTTCTCCTTAGCACTTTGCCCTGTTGGTTAGAGTTTAAATCTTCAAAAGGCCTGTTGTGATTCTATGTGTTGTGTGCTCAGCAATACTTACAGATGTTTTTTACATGCTCCAGATAAGTCCCTCTAACGTTCTGCTTTACTAGTTTTTTCATTAGGTTATTTGACATGTGTTATTTAAATGATCAGTGATACTTTGTGCGATTATGAATGTTGAAGATTAAAGAAACATAGTTACTAATTTGTCGTTTGCTATTAATGCGCTGAAACCTGCCAACGTCTCTCTTCCTCTCTGTCAGGATGATTTGGGATGTCCCTGGAGAATGGTGTGATTTGAAAGAGTGCCTCTTTGTATAAATGAATCAGGAAATCATTGCAGTTAGAGCAAAACACCTTAGTGCTCTAGTTAGAAGGATGGGGTCTGGAGAGAGCTCAGGCAGGGACCAATGGCCACTTTGAACAGATTGTAAAATGGTTTTCTTGCCAGCATTTCAGAGACTGACAAGCCGCCTTCCCTGGGGACTCATAACCTCTGAGAAAGAAGGTGCTTTATGGATATACAATAGCTTTGCCCAACAACAGTGATAGCAACTGTTTAATAACATGCTAAATGCCTCAAAGAGGTATGTATGTTAAAAAAAAAAAAAGAGAGGAATAAGGGGAGGAAGGAAACAAGAAGAGAGGCAAAGGAGGGGAGATGGAGGAAGAAGTCACAGCACTTGTTGGAAAACAATGAGAATATCCTGAGCTATAATAATGTCAAATTCAATCTACTGAAAACTGGACAGTCAGTCACATACCCTACAAACAATTTTCATTTTTCACTGTAGTAGAAAGTCAGAGCCAGCACTATCGTATTGGACTTGGTGTAGACTGGAATAAAAGAGAATAAATAATGTGCATTAGTTGCTTAGATTTTTTTTCTTGGTGTTATTTAAACTAACAAAAATATCTTAAGACTTTAAGCTATTCACCAAGTAAACAGAACAAAACAAAATTCTTCTCTTAATTCTCCCATGGGATATAAGTGAAATTAGAGTCCTAGGCTTAAGGAAATGTGTTGGTGATATTTCTTAGGTAGGCTTTAGTTGCTGCCATGTTGTTTTTGGGTTATAGAGACTGTCTTCTGTGTTATCTGACATTTAAATCCCTGTCTGCCTTCTTGCCCAACCCTGAAGATAATCATTAAGAACCAGTTCCAGAATGTTCTCAATGTCTTTACTGTGCAGCAGTTTTGTTTTTTTCACAAGTCTTTCAAAGATGATATCTTATAATATTTTTCCCATGAAATCAGACATGTGGGTTCTAAGCATCCACTTAAGGGCATGTTGCAACAGTACTTTATGCATTTTGATTACTTTTTTGAGAAATACCCATTTGTTCATTTAAAAAAGCAATAAATAAGACTGTTTCAAAGGGTTCTGAGTGCATTTAAGTAGCAATACTTTTCTAGATTTGTAGTGATTATTATTACAGCATCCTTAAATTGGCATCTGGTCAGTTATAAGAAAATCTAATGGTGTGAATTTGAGGGGATGGTGGTACTGGAGTTTGAACTAGGCAGTACTTTACAACTTGAACCATGTCTTTCAGACCTTTTTGCTTTAATTATCTTTTAGATAGTGTCTTGGGCTCCTTTGCCTGAGGCTGGCTTGGAGATCCTCCTACCTCTCTATGCTTCCTGCTTAGCTAGGATTACACTCATTACCACCAATCCTTGTTTGTTTGTTTGTTTGTTGAGGTCCAATTTTTGCTTAGGCTGACTTCAAACTGTACTGAGAGCCCCTAGAAGCCACCACAACCACTGAGGGCTGTGTGTTGCTATCTCAGTTGTAAATTTCCATCACCTGATTTGACAGAGCAGGGTTCAGTGAACGAGTTTCTGTATTTGTCACACTGAGACCCCTCCCCCCGCCATAAGGGTCACTGTCTGGGGCTGATCACCTTTGTTCTGAATGTAGAAGCAAATTTTCCTCATCTGTGTAACATATTGAGGCACCTGATAAAACATGACAAGTGGAAGGCACTTACTGACCGATGGACCACATGTTTACGAAGAGTATCAATATGTCTTCCCTTTTGAATTTAGTCTATAATCTTCCAGACAGTGCATATTCCCTACTCAGAGCCAGAGGCCCTTGTAGAGGTGTTTGTCAATAAATGACTGACCCTGTCAAGACCAGTGGGCACTGTCCTGGCTATCATGGTGGCCGCTGATTCTCACCTGCCTCTCTGGAAGTGCAGAGCCTTTCTCTCCCATCCTCTTGTAAATCTTGCTTTGGTACGTGAAGCATCCACAGCTCTGAGGTTTTTCGATCTCTGGGAGGTACAGAGAGCTGGGAGTTAGGATTACTGGGCTTGGCTGCCACCTCCCAGGCATTTTCAGTGTCCCTTCAGTAGCCTTCAGAACTCATCAAATGGAGATGGGCTATTGTTGCTACCCGAGAGAGGGTTGTTTTTCAAAGCTTGAAGGTTCCAGCTAAAAACACTAGCACATACTTACAGAGAGCTCACTGTGTATTCAACAGGACTCCCAAATGCCACCTAGTACTTTTTGGCTCAACTGATACTCCCAGTGATCCTACAAAGCAACCACCCTGTTTTCAGATGAGACTGGGGCTGGGGTGGAAAGGAGGCAGTTCATCCCTCACTGAATAGGTAATAAGAATCAAGGATCCAGGCCCAAAAATGGTAGCCTCTGAGCATGTTCCCATATGTACTCTGGACAGCCACAGCCTTACTCATCCTTGAGCCATGGATGCCTCTGTTTACCAATGCAAGCATAACTTCTTGGCTTTTGCCTTCCCTTCTATCCTCATCACCAAGATTCTCCATCACCGATCCTCCTCCTGGGAGGAGGATCACTGGGAGTCCAGGAATGAAACACTAGTTCTTGAGACTATATATTTCCACCTTTGTGTCATGTGTCTGCTGTCTTGTCTTAAAGACAGTTGTTGTTGAGGGACACCTCATGAGCTTCCACTTAAGGAAAGGGAGTCACAAACTTTTAACTAGGTTAGGGGTTAGAGAAGGCTATATTCCTAATAGGTAAAACCACTCAATCAATAACCCGTGTCGATTTGATTTGTGTCTGATCTCTTCTTTCCTTTGTGGTGCAACATGAACTGGGAGAACCAGGCTGTGGCAACAAGCCTGTGTTTCGTGGGGAAACAGGTGAAACCTCTCCTGCACACAGCCTGTTCCAGCAGAGCCCTGCTCCACTGCGTTCTGCTCAAAATGCAGCTCACAACACTGCTGCGGTTAAGCAGCGACTTCACATTTTCTCCTTTTACTTTGGCAATAAACACTTGGTGATCTCAGTCTCTGGGGTTGTTAGATGATGTTCATAGTTGGAGTTGCCAAATTAATGCGGATCCTGAAAGCTTTGGGGAAGAATTCATTTTTACCCTTTGATGGGTTTTCAGATTTGATGGGTACTCCTTGCTTTTCTCTGAGCTCTTCCTGGGTTTGGCCACTGCAAATGTTACAGTAGGTCACCTCCTTTCCTCTAGGTAACATCTGGATCTTGGCTTGTTTACAGGATGATGTTTGCATCATCCTTCAAGCAAGAGCCCCTGTTCAGTGTCAAGTCTACCAGGTCCCACTTGCCCTTGCAGAACTGTGGCCAGGATGATGAATAGCTCTGCACTGGATGAGGGACTGGTGAGGTCATCTCTGGATTGTTTTCAATGACATTTCAATTTAACTTCAGGCCAAAACCAGAGAGCTAGGTATGTGTATCAATATTAAGTCCAGATACCACCTGGAGGATTCTCATGGGCCACCCGTGGTTCCCAGGCCACATTGAGAACCACCTGTAAGAATCTAAAAAGTCAAAACGGGTTTGCTTAAAGGTCTTTGAGGGGGCCTAGAGACTAGGCATCAGCATAAGCAATTCCAAGCTGGCAATGGGAACCGGATATGAGCAGACTGGGCTCCTGGGAACTTCATGACAGAGTGCTGAAGAACGGCCTCAATGGAGGACCTGAGAAATCCTGCCCGGGTGACACTGCTGCTCCCGCCATCTAGAGTGTGGCGATAAAGAGCTGCAGTGCAGCGTTTCGGGAGAGTCAGTGAAGTAGGACGTCAGAGAAGATGCGGTTTCAACAAATTGTGAAAAGGAGTCTGAGCAAAGATTAAGATGGCCATTTAGAATTCCATTGTGTATATATACCACATTTTCTTGATCCATTCATCTACTGAGGGGCATCTGGGTTGGTTCCATATCTTAGCTATGGTAAATAATGCTGCAATAAACATAGTTGTGCTGGTAGCTTTAGTGTGGTCTTGTTTGTAAACATTTGGGTAAATGCCCAAAAGTGGGATTGCTGGATCATAGGGGAGATCTATGTGAAGTCTTTTGAGGAACCTCCATACTGCTTTCCAAAGTGGTTGAACAAGTTTACATTCCCACCAACAATGAAGTAAGGTTCCTTTCTGTCCACATCCCCTCCAGCATCTGTTGTTGTTAGAGTTCTTGATTTTTGCTGTTCCCCATTTGTTAGGAAATGGAAAGGCTTGGAAAAAATTATATTAAGTGAAGTAAGCCAGGCCCAAAGAAGCATAGGTCCCATGGTTTCCCTTATTTGCAATATCTAGTATAGGTATGAGTCAAGCAGAAAAGGTCAGATAATGTGATGTTAGGAAAACGAACCCTTAAATATGTATTTTAATGTTTTCGTTTCTTTCATGCATATGTTTCTAACGCATTTATAAGATTATTTCTTTGTTGCTTTGTATGTCCCTCCCCCACAGTGTAACCCCCGCTTTCACTATATTTGATGTCAGTATAACATGTGGAGGAGATGGGGGCAAACAAGTCGTTTAAGGATTCAGGTGGACCTGTTGCAACAATGAGAAGTACAAAATGTCATGTCAAAACCAGCTTTACAAAGTCGGTGGGGGGGGGGGGGGGCGTATAATTGGGTGGGGGGAGGGGGGAGGCTGGGAAGGGAGGTGAAGGGTAAACAAAGGAGGAGGCTGCAATGCTTGGTAAGAAATGTATGCATTATCCTGCCCATGTAATTGTAGCCCCTCTGTACAGTATGTTCTCAAATAAAATAAAATAATATTTAAAAAAAAGATGGCCATTTAGATGTTTGTTGTTGAAAATAAGTTAGGGAATGACACTCACTGAGGATTTGCCAGCTGGGGTGTTTCAACACACACACATCCACTCAGAATTGATTATGAAAGTAAATTGGAAGAAATTCTGGAAAGTGTAAATTTAACACTACCCAACGTACCCACAATTGTTATGGGGGGATATGCCCTTCTGGGCTGTGGTATGTGTGTGTTTGTGTGTGTGTGTGTGTGTGTGTGTGTGTGTGTGAGAGAGAGAGAGAGAGAGAGAGAGAGAGATGAAATTCATACTCAACATAGTATTTTGTAGCCAATTTCTTTTTTAGAAAATTATGTGTAAATTACATACCATCTAGTTCTCTCATTTTGAGTGCAATGATTGTATTAAATTTACAGAATTGCACGATTATCACCATAACCCACTTTTAGAATATTTCCATCTCATAGCGAGCTGCTTTCTCTTCAAGTGCTGTACCATTTTCCCATATCAACATGGACCTTAAATGACATCACGATGCTCTTTCTGTCCTATGAATGTGTCTGTCATGTGGGCATCAATGCTGACCATTATTTAACATTCCTTTTTCTTTGCTTTTTACTACTCCATTCTCATGTTTTTTTTTTTTGAGATGGCCGAGTTTTTCTTTAATGTAAGCTGATAGCAGCACCACTTAAGAATGCCGTGAGGATTTTCTTGAATAATACATATTTTAACTTGCTCAAATATTTTTATAAAATTAGTTTTTCCAAGTGGATTTTCTGGGCAGAAAATGTACTTAAAATGTTGTATGGAAATTGTCAAATTTGCAGAAAGGTGGCACAAATATATCCTCCCATCTTTCTGTCATTTTTTCCAGGCCCTTTATAACACAGAGTACTCAGTCTTATTTTTATGACAGATGATGAGAGAAAAATGGTGTGTTTTTCTTCAACAGGCAAGGCATTTCTGAGAATCAGTATCTTTCATTCATTTCTTGGCCTCTTCTGTTTCTTTGGGGAATGAATTATTTGTATTTTGAGATTTGAATTTAACTCCGAATTTGAATTTAATCTTGTTTACTTATTTTTATCCTAAACTCCTCAAAGTTAATAAGACTTATTTCTGTAGAAGCTGCAATATTTTATAAAAATTATTTTTAGATCTAACTTTTATAGGTTTAAATTTTTTACCTATCGGTTGGAAAAAACATATTTGCAGCTAAAAAATTAAATTATGCACTGCCATGTCTCCATTGAATGGAAATGTATTATTATTGATATTAACGTTGTTAGTGAATGGCACACATTGGCTGAGTGGTGAGGGCGGAGAGGAAAACAGAAACATAGTCCCCCACCTGTGGAACCTGCATTGCTCCAGAACTTTGCAACTTCCAAAAGCCTCTATCTTGCTTCAGCCTTGCTTTCTAAAGTACAGCTCTGAGAATGTAGAAAATATCCAGTTATATAAGATGTGTCATCATGCTAATTTTTTTCTTTCAGCACTTATTAAACAAAAGGTGATTAGCTTCCTACTTGGCCAGATTCAGTGGTCAAAATGGGTTTTACCTTATCTATAATCCTTTGATGCAGGAATTGAAGAGAAGTGCTTTTCAGAAGATAATATAAAGAGAATTACCTTTTTGTAAAGACTGAAGCACTTTCTCCTTAAGTACCAGGCCTAAAACTATCCTCCTGCTCAGACTCCTAAGTGCTGAGATTACAGTTTCTATACTGCCATGTCTAGCTCTAGAGCTAGAAACACCTTTTTACCTTGTGTCACAAGTTTATACAGAAGCTTATGTCTAGTGAGCCTCATTCTTTTTATTTTTTAGAATGTTTGATAAGGGCCTGGAGGTATGGCTCAAGTGGTAGAGCACTTGTCTAGCAAGTACAACCCCAGTACCACCACCACCACCAAAAAAAAAAAAAAAAAGAAAAAGAATATTAGAACATTTGGTAGGAAAAGCAATATTAAATTTCCAAGATGAAAACAAATATCCCTTTTTCTAAAAAAGAAAAGCTATTCTATGTGAAAAAGAGAAGATTCAAGTCAATAGAGCTGGAGACATCCTATTACCTAGCTTTAACCCCCAGTCCACATTCACAGGAGAAGATATGGAAGAAACAAAGGTCGATCCTAGCTTAAAAGCTGGGATACTCTATGTATTGCGCTTACCACTAAGTGTACTATCATAGGCCTTGGCATAACCAAGCCAAGGAAGAGAACTCAACTCTAAAGAGCTGTAGGAAGGAGTAGAAACAAGGACACACAGGGATGCGTTGGAGTCCTGTCAAGAAGGACATAGCAAATGAAAAGTAAACCACTTCTACCCCTAAAGGCAAAGCCTTTGTGATTCACTACAATTAATAAAATACCCCAGGATCAAAACTTATTCTTTATCTTCAGTGAATGATTTCATTTCACTCAATTGCCTTCTCCCAATGTAATTCGGGAGTAGAAGACCACATTTTGCTTTAAGTCTGTTTTACTTGGCTTAAAACATCTATTTCAGACAGCAGTGGCCACCAGGATTATTATATTTCACATCCAGATTATTGCTTTTATAGATGAATGGCTACAACCAGCTAGACTATCGCACGTGCTGAATTCCTTGCACCACAGGGTACCAGGCGTTTGGTTAGCAGCTGTAGCTACTGCTTGCTATAGAGATAGGAACAAATCACCCCACTGGCAAGCTAAGCTCCGGGTGGTCTAGCTAGAACAGATGCCTTTAAGTACAACTTCACAGCACCCTGGAATGTGGGGGAATTTAGGGGTCATCTAGTTCAACCACCCACATATTTCCATTGAGACCTGCAGGAATTCAATCATTTCTGTCCCCTGCTTGACAAGGTGGCCACACTATGTGCATTCCACACACAAGCCCCCAAGATCTTGCTCCTTATACAGTCAAACTTTATTTGGTTGCCTGGGTGGGGGAGCCACAGGGTTGGTTCAGTAGGGGTGATTCAGAGTATGCTCCATGATGGTCAGAAGTGCCAGCCATGTCTCCTGGGCTGTGGGGATGATCTGTGAGGCTGGCAGCAGGAAGCCATAGCGCCCCGTGTCTCGAAGCTCAAAGGTGAAGGAGTATTTAATGCCCTGGCTGTAGGTCCAGTCAACAGTGCTCCCACTGGCTTGATCTGGGGCAAGAGCAGGAGCAGAAAGGAGCAAGGGTCAGTTACTTTGGAAATTTCACAAACTTGGTTGGTGACCCAAAGCCCAGAGCTACATGCATGGCCAAGTGGAGTTTGGGTCTACCGGAGTCTACTGTAGACAAACATCCTAGCTTCCAGGGATCACCGGCTGGCACTAAGCCCAAGGCCCAAAGAGGAGCCCAGTAATGTCCTATTTATCCTCTGGGGAATGCCAGAAAAGCAATGTGATTACAAAAGCCTGTCTGAAAACTCTCCACCCAACCGTCACCCCCCGATGATACCTCTTGAGAAATTAGATTTGCTCTCCCCCTAACCCCTGGTGGTCTGGTCTGTAGGAGAAAGTGCAGATTCAGACTCAAAGCAAAATTGTCCCCTATCTTCTAGAAGGAAGTTTGTCCAAGTTTGCAGTAAATAATAGGTCATGAAGGCACTCTCCTTGGATTGGGCTGCATAACAGGAGTGAGCAGCATGTTGGGTTTTTGTTGAATGAGCAGCGCCAATTAGTGTACCAAAAGGACTCATTGTGATATTCCCACACATGCAAGTTAGATGTTTAGCTCAACACTGCTGCAAGTTTGAAACAGTTGACCCAGGGTTGAAAGAGTTTCTAAAGAAAGCCTGGGATCCAAAGAGATCAGCCTTAGGTAAGATGACAACTTGCTTGTCCCCTAAAACTTGGTCACAACCACTAAAAGGCAAAGTCAGTTCTAGCCCTCCCATGCCCTCCTCTCCCCTCCCCCCCACCTTCAAAGGCATCACACTGATCTACTTGGCTAGGCCCCAAACACTCCAGCCAGATCACACAGCGCCAGCCTTTGCTCTAAAACGGTCCCCTGCTTGGAAGGCTATTTCTTAGATAGCCTCTTTACTCCCCCTCACTTCAGGGTTGGCTCAAATTCCCCTGTGTCGATGGGGCCTGCCTCTGGCCCCAGTATTCAACCTCTACCCTAATTGTCCTGATTCACCCCGTCCTGCTCCAGAGGGAGCACTAACACTAGTGTCACCTAACACTAAGCTCATTGTCAGTGTCACCTAATGCTAAACTGCTTGTCGTGTAACTTTCCTGATCTTTGCTTGTTTTCTTCACCCTGACACACATAGCAGGACCTGGTACAGAGAAGGTGCTCAGTAAACACTTGCCAACTGAATTTCATTTGGTGTAGCAATGCCTTTCCCTGGGGCATCACATGTATGGTGGAAGTCAGTGGGGAAAAGACTGAATAGATTCCCTAAGTAAAGGGCAATGGAGGAGAAGTGGTTTTTGGTTTTTTTGTAAAGCAGAATTGCCTGGTGATGTACAAATCCCTATAGAACTCACCATGCCATCTATTCACAAGGCTGGACTTAAACCCAGGTTCAGGGGACAAGAGGGCTCAGAAGAAACTCAAGTCAGAGTTCATGACCACCCTTCCAGATGGCCCAGACGAAAACCATTCACGGGGGCCCTCATCCCCACCCCCTATGTTCCCAGACCTGGTACCTTGGGCAGAAAGAGCCACTTGATAGCCACTTACAAATTGCCTTGATGATGCTGCCATACTTAAACTTGGTCCCATACAGAGAAGCCAGGGCTGTTACAGCAGACTTGGACAGCTGATCCTGGAGAAAATAGGTAGGGCCTTCTATCAGGACCAGGTCAGCCTGGGGGCTGACAGAATGGTCCAGGAACAGGCAGCAGTAGAAGCATGTCCCTGGCAAGGAGCCTTCTTAGCCATGTAGGTCAGCCCTGGAGTTGACAGCACCTGAACCCTCTCTTCCTGCAAGATGGCTGCCTGGCACTTCCCTGTCTTTTGATGCCCTTGCAGCTCCAGGGGTAGTGCTCCAAGTTCAAAGTCTAGCTCTGCCTGCCTTCCTCATATGATAGAGATGACTCAGCCAAGCGAAGGATTGGTAATCCTAGCTACTCAGGAGGCTGAGATCTGAGGATCACAGTCCAGAGCCAGCCAGAGCGGGAAAGTCTGTGAAGCTTTTATTTCCAATTAACCACCAAAAAGTTCAAAGTAGAGCTATGGCCAAGTGATAGAGCACTAGCCCTGAGCAATAAAGCTAAGGGACAGCATCTAGACCCTGAGTTCAAGCCCTAGGGCCAGCACAAAAAAAAAAAAAAGAAGAAGAAGAAGAAGAAAAAAGAAATGACTTCGGTCACTCAGAAAAAGCAAGGCTATTCCATCATGCTAGTCTTCCCAACCCATCAGCGCTGCCAGAAAGAAATGGGGTGCTGGGCACCCTGAAGACTCTCTGCCCTCCAGAGTTCTGATGGTGGAAATCCAAGCCCATGGGACAAAGACAAGTCTGCACCTACCAGCTCTTCCTCATCAGGGGCTGGTTGTGATGTGTAGCCATAGGGGTAAAGGAGCAGCTGGGAGTAGCTGTGGATGGAGATAAAGGCCTTGATGTTCCCATGGGCCTTCACAAAGTCCACAATGGATCTGACTTCCACTTCAGAGTTGGCAAACTTGCCACGGTATGTGTCTGAGCATGGGTTGCTGCTGGCTCCGGGTTCTGTGGGCAGACCAAGGGCATAATTGGCATGTGGTGTTGCTTCTATGCTTCCAGGCCTCCCAGTTTTTTGCATGAAGTTGAAGGAAAGAGGAGGTGTCCGGTCCCATTCCTAGATTAAGGAAAGGCCAATCTGGGGCTCTGCCTCCCTCCACAGCCAGGTTTGGGCAGAGGCTGGAAGAGGAAGGGGCAAGTTCTGAATGGAAGGAAGTTAAGCTAGCAACCCTGGAGCCAGGCTTTCAGATCTTCCTTCCATTCAGAAGGAACTTGCTTTTTACAGACAAGGGCCCAAATCTCTAAGTACTGCCTGGAACAGTCCTGCCTGAGCAGGACTGACAGCCCACCCCCCACCCCATGTCCCCGGGCAGAAAAGAAGTGAGGTATTTAAAGGTAGGGTGAGACGCTAGTTGGGGTTTTCCCATCACTGCCTCCTAGATCACTGTGAGCCTTACTCCCAAAGCCGGCGTCCCAATTCCTGTTGGGGTCCACCCCAACACAGATGGAGCCTGCTGTTTTGGACCGAGTCTTGCGCCACATACGATTCTGAGGAAGGAGAAGGGTTAATCAACCCACAGCTCATGTGGGACCACTGGACACAGCATTTGCAGGAAAGGCTGGGGCAGGACCTCTCAACTGATGACCATCTTGACTCTGATCAAGACATTTCATGGTGTCTGAAGATGGTTTGAGTTATGACTGGGAGTGGAGTTAAAACTAGCCTCTAGTGGGTTGGAGGTCAAGACATTGCTAGGCATGCACAAGACAGCTGCCCACAACGAAGACCCAACCACCCAAAATGCCAGTGAGTGCCAATGTTGAGTGTCCCCAGTCCAGAAGGACAGCTCTACTTGGCCCTCCTGAGATTAAATGTTGGCTTATGGGTCTCAGGGGTGGATTCTGCTTTTCCTGAGAAGAGGCAGCCCGTACCGAGCTGTGCGTGAAGGCAAAACCATCAGGATTGGTGACGATCTCCAGGAAGATGTCCATGCTGTCGAGAATGGTGGTGAGAGTTGGGTCCTGGCCATAGTCTTGGGTGATCTGGTGGGAATAGGAGGCGAGAAGGCAACACGTCTGGCATGTTAGAGCAACAGACGCATTCCCTGGACTCCCTCTGTGGTCGATGCTTCTAGAAGGGAAAGGGGAGATCCAGGCTCCTGGGAGCCTTGGACACCAATGGCCCACCAGATGAGCACGCTCCATTCCCCTCAGCCTTACCTTCTTTGCAAACCAGACCCCACTGGCCTGGGTGACCCACTCCCTGGAATGGATGCCAGTGTCGATCCAGATGGCTGGACGGTTGTCACCCCCAGTGCTGAACTGCAGGATGCAGGAAAATGGTAGAGGGGACAATTCATAACTGTGACCTTGTCTCAGCCCCGTGAAAGAGAACGCACTGGGACCAGAGGCCACTTGCTCTGTATATCTAAGGTGAAAGTTCTGTTTGTGGGGCCATCCTTCAGGTGAGGATGGGGCTGGGGACCGGACAGGGATCCCACAGATCTTGACCTCCTGCCTTCAGTCCAATAGGAACCAGCCTGACTTCCAGGCCTGACCCTCTTCTGCTGCCCAGATCATTCTCTGTGGAAGGTCACCAACAAAATGGTTTCTCTGGACTTCCCAGACCACGATACTTTCCATACTGATTGGGAACACTTGAGTCACATCGAAGTTGAAATTGTGTACACACTTCTGGGCCGGCATGGAAACTTAGATGTTCTCAGCGTTTACGCAGGAAATGTATGTCACGGTGTTTTCCCTCACACTTCCCAAAGGAGCCCACGCAGGAAGACAGGCGCATCCTTGCAAATGTGTCTTTGTACATCAATAGTTGGGCATGCATGCATTACCTTTAGTATGTAAATGGGACGACCTTCATAGCTGTTACCAATCTGGATCTTGCTGGCAAGCTGTGGGTTCTCAGCTACCAGTAGGTCCATGAAGTTATAGATCTGAGATGAAAAAGAAAAGAAGGGTCTTCATGGCTTTCCTGGGTACCCCAATTCGCCCCTCTGCAGCCCTGACCCAGACAATGCTGGCTACATGGAAAGAGCAGGAACCACCCACACCCAAGCCAGCCTGGCTCTCTCTGGCCCACATTGCACCTTGATGAAGAGCATGTTGCTTGTGGGGAGTGCCCACCAGGATGCCCTCACCTCCTCCAGGGTGTGGTAGGTGGCGTAGTTAAAGGTGTCGGTAGATTGGGCCCGGGCCTGGAAGGAGGACATCTGCCTCTTTTCCTTATCCAGCAGTGACTGCACATCTTCAATCATGATCGTGTAGCTGATGCCATGTGATTCCAGGAAGATTTTGACAGCCTGAAGACTGGAGAAGGGCACTCGGACATCAATGGGGGTGCCAGGTCGGGATGGGTCCCGCCAGAAGTCCAACTGGAGAGGAGAGGAACAAGCACTATCACAGTGGGCTGGTGACACCAACTAGGACAGCAGACTAGGACAGGCCCAGCCTGGAAAGGGTGTGGACACCAGAACCTCCTGCAGAATGGGGGCTGGGGTGTGCATGAAAGGAACAGAGAGAAGGGGAAACCTGGGGGACTGGAAGAATGTCTTGTGTGGACAGGAAATGGCCAGAGTGGTGAGGCTGGGGGGGGGGAGAAAGAGGGAGAAGGAGAGAGGAAAAGGAGAGAGAGAGAAATGGAAAGGGGGTTCTGACACTTGGTCAGATGCTCAAGGGCAGAAAGATCAGAAACTGGAAGGAGGGAGTTGAAGTTTACTCCCTAACAGTGATCATCCCAAGCACCAGGTGGCTACAGAAGGCAGCGGAGCTCTGGGGTGGGCTCAGGTGTTCTGGAAGGTTTCCTTGGGCCTCAAGGAGGCCTCCTCCTTGCCTCTGACCTGCAGATGCTCCAGATCCTCCAGTTCCTTCACCATCTGTACCTGGGCCTCATTGGCTGCTGATACTCGGAGCACCTGGTGCCTGGGCAGAGTGAGTTGTCACTGAGTACATGAAGACGCCCCTGTCCCGGCCGTCAGCCACCCCATGTAGGCTGAGAACGGTGGCCTGAGTCGCCAGGCTGGACATAGAATGTTTGAACCAGACAAGTGCAAACATGAATGTTCTCAGCAATGAGAGGGAGGTGGGGGACCTGGGCTCCCTCATCTCTTTTCTCTTTGTCTTTATTTTGAGACTTGGTTTCTGCCCTCATCCTAGATTAGACTATTTTTTTCACTCTCCCCAAGCCAACCAGGCCTCCTCTGCCTTCCTCCTCTTCAGAAAACTCCTCCTCCGAGCTCAGCAATCTTCAAGGCTCAGGAGATTTCCCTAACTGCCCGACCCTTCCCAGCTCTGCCCTCCCTCAGTAGTCTACTGTGCCAGGGTGGTACCTGTCTATACTCTCTGGCTGTGCTCCCATGTCTGTCTGTCTGTCTGTCTCCTCCACACATTGACTCGGGATAAATCCTCTCATCATCCCTCGGGGAATCCCCTCTTCTCTACACTCTTACCCCACAAAGTCTTCAGTGCCGAAGACAGCCCCCAGGAGCACACTCAAAATCAGCAGCCCTTGCATTCTGAAGCTAGCTGAGGTCAGGATGAGACCAGGGGCCTTTTAAACCCAGGGCAGAGGTCTCCTGGCTGTGCCTGAGAACTGTTCCTCCCTTTGCACCTGGATCAGATCTCTGGGGAAGGAAGGATGGGAGTTCTGAGCTCTGGCACCTTTTCACCGTCCCTGATAAAATGGCTGGGAACAAGGCAGCTGGAAAGATAACCTTAGCTTCTACCCTTGGCCTGAGGGTCAACTGACTGAAGGCCTACCAGTGGGGACTCGTCTGCTCCCATAGCCTTAAGGACTTTGTTATGAGTGGGCTATATCAGAAATATAAACAGGTATGTTTATATTCTTTTATTCCAACCTTACTAACATTAATTTTATTTATTTATTTATTTATTTATTTATTTATTTATTTATTTATTTATTTATGTTGGTCATGGGGCTTGAACTCTGGGCCTGGACACTGTCCCTGAGCTCTTCAGCTTAAGGCTAGTGCTCTACCACTTGAGCCACAGCGCCACTTTCTTCATTGCTAATATTTACTCCCAGTCACACATTACTCTTAATGATACAACAGGTTACAGAAGGGGTTCAAGTGGTGCAGGGTTCAAAGAGGCCTTGCTGAAGGCAAAAGCTGATGCAAATAGAGTCACTACAGGTGGTTAGATAAGATATTAACATAAGGAGTCCAGTCCTTGAGCTGCCAAAGCACAAGCTGGGTCAAGGTGCTAAGCTGGGTCTAGCTACTGGCTCTATACAAATGACCATGAGGAGGCCAGGTGAAGCAGAGACTGATGTTATGCTGAGCTGAAGCCCCAAGAACAGAAGCTGAAGTTCATCACCTGTCACTAGCCACATATGCATTGGATAGTCTGATGATAAGCGAGTAGATGCCGCTGTACCTCAGTGTCAATGCCCCTTCTTTAATATGATCCAAGTTCAGCAGTTGCATCATTCATTGGTCAAATGAATTTGATAAGCTCTTAGGCTTTTTGTTTGGTTTTTGTTTTTATCTGATATGGTTTTGGTACACCCATGTAGACATGTGTTCCTGATTTAATTTCACAAGTTCATAACAGCTAATATCTTTTTTTTTTGCAAGAATAAATTATCTTCTTAGTCTGTCGCATGGTTTGAGCTGGCCAGATGGTGGTTGTTTACTTGCACAAACAAGATGCACCGTCATTGGCAGCAGGATTCATGCACAAAACAAAACAAACTGCTGTTTTATCCAATGGAGTCACTCAAGGTAAAGAACAGCCTGAAAGCTACTGTTCTGTGTAACATGAAATAACTTAGGTCATAGCCTCACCATTACCACACGTACAACTGGACTGTTGTCCTGCTTGCTGACAGGCAGTACACATGTGCCAGTTGGAAAGTGACCCGTCTTCTCATCCTCCAGCCAGTTCTCTTGTTTCTGGGCTAGAGCAAGCTGGGGCCTGGTGCCCATCCAGCTCCTGTATCTTGTTCGATCCTCTGCCCTGCTCTGTGAAGAATACATCCATTTCTGGGCACCAGGCTATGGAAGGGGACTCCTCATCTCCACTTCTACTGCCAAAGTGATTCTGTGGGGTTTACGCCACAGTAGCAGCAGCTGGGGCTGAGATCCAGCTCTCGGTGTCGCCTCCACCCCGCCATGGGCCCCATGGTTCCTTGGTGAGAAATGGACCCAAATATCCTCTGAATAAAAAAGGTAGTGGGAAGGACTGGGAAGGTGGCTCAGTGGTAGAGCGCTTGCCTTGCATGCTTGAGGCCCTGGGTTCGATTCCTCAGCACCACATAAGCAAAAAGAAAAAAGCCAGAAGTGGCGCTGTGGCTCAAGTGGTAGAGCGCTAGCCTTGAGCTGAAGAGCTGAGGGACAGCACCCAAGCCCAGAGTTCAGGCCCCACGACTGGACACCCCCCCCAAAAAAAAGTTTTGGGAGACAGCACCAGATCTGTGCTGGAACTAACACAGCATGCAGGAAAAATGGGGGCTCACCAAGACATTGTTGGGCTCTAGCTCTCATCACAGACAGGTGTAACCCAATCTGACCAAATCCACAGGGGCTGCCTGGGACCACGTGTGAGCTCCACCCTGTCAGGGCCTCAAGGCTTGGGTACCAATGACAATGCAGGTAGCTTTGTTTAGTTTCCCTCTGTTTCCTCTGCCTCCCCATCCCAAGCCCTACCTGACCAGTCTTCCTGTCCCTTTCAAGTGACAGTGACCTCCAAATATATACCCATACCCCTGCCCATGTCTAACTCAGCCCTCAGGTGACGTGGCAAGTCCACGCAGCTCTGGCCTCTGAAGCCTGGCCTCTGTGCTTGGAGAAACTGCAGTAGCCAGAAGTCTCCAAGCCTGGGGACAGTGCAAGAGGCTGGGAAGACAAGGTCCTTGGGAGGCCTCCTTGGATTCTGCCTTTATAACAGAGTGCCAAGGAGACACTTGGTCATTGGCTGGGAAGCCGCAGAGCTGTCGCTGTCAAGTGCTGTGGTGGTTCTCCCCAGAAGAGGAGGCCAAACTTGTGTCTGGAAGAAGAAAATGCCACTCCACGGCCCAACTCTCAGAATAGATGCCTGTGTCCGAGGGAACCTAGTAAGGGTTCATACCCCACTCAGTGGGAAGTGAGGGTGCTTCTGCTAAGTTTGGGGAAAGAAGGGGGGTGTACACTCCAGGAGAGGGAAATGGGTTACCCCCAGAAACGTGAGGACTGGCAGAGGAAGAACAAAGACCGGCTGAGGCTACCCCATGAGTGAGCCACCGACTCCAACGCCAAGACATCTTCAGTTCTCTATTTTCTGTCTTCCTTCTGCATCTCCAGCACAGTTCTATGAAATACCCCCGCTCCCGTCCTGTGGTCTCAGCTTTGCTCTGGGGAGTACTCCGAGGTGGGCTGAAGGGAAGGGGATGAAAGCCACAGAGCTTGGTGAATCTGGGCAGGAGAAGGCAGGAGGAGGCGGGACACACATCGACCTTCAGGACCAGGCCAGAGAGGGTCAAGAGCAGTGAGATGGGTTTGGGAAGATGTTCACATCTCTAAGGAAGGAGACCCTTGGAAGCCTAGACCGTCTGGGAAGAATATTATCCCTCCCCACCCCAAACTTGAGATGGGACAAGTCTGGTCCACTGAGGCAGGCCGCTGTGGGGACAGGACAGGAGAGTGTGGCAGTCCAGCTGTTGCCTCCGAGGCCCACAGCAAGCGGACAGTCAGCACTGACTGTCAACAGGAAATGCCAGGAAATGGACTTGTTGCTGGGAATATCCTGCAAAGCCCATCCTTGACATCCCCCCCACCCCCCCACACACACATGACCATGCTGGCAGTGGCAGCGCCCAGCTCTGTCGTCAACCAAGGGACAGATAATGTTTTTCTGGGGGGAGGGGGGGGAGGGCAGGCCCTGAAGGACAAACAGGACAGCTGTTCACCCTTTGAGGCTCACAGAGCCCGAGTGTTTGGAACAATCCTTGGAAATAATGACACACATTCTGCAAGGCCATCCTGTTGGACTTGCCCCTAGCTGAGCTCTGGCCCCTGGTCTGCCGCAGGCCCTTCCTCTCCCCTCATCTGAAGTGCTTCGGGCCCTGAGTCCCTGGAATTCGCTCATGGCCCACACCAACTCATGGTCCGGATGGGCCTTGTAGTTTTCATTTAAATTTTTGCAGTTAAGTCATTTTTGTCTGTCTCTATCAGAGTGGCCAGAGGGGAGGTGGAGGGGGGCTGCGGGAAGCAGAGGGGACCTCACTGGACACTTGGATGGCAGCCATTGACCTATCACCCTGGGCCTCTGCCACTAGCCTGCCTCACACAGGATGCTCGCATTCCAAGCTGGCTGCCTGGTTTGTTTTCTTAAGAACGCAGTAACCACACCAGTTCACTGCTGTTCTTTATGGCCTTCCATATGTATAATCGCTCTTTTCTCCCTTCAGTTTTTCCAGTGTTTTTTTTTCTTTTAAATAAATGCTCATAAATTTTACTGGTGAACAGGATGAAAAAACATACCTAAAAAAGAGCAATTTTGTTGGGCAAAAAAGCACACACATACACATAGAATGTAGAAAAACTGAGCTTCTGTTGAGAATAATATATTTAGTAGGAAAAATAGCCTCTGTTTTATGTAAGGAAAAAAAAAAAGAAGATTCTTTGGTAATTCTTCAGTCGTTTCTCTAACACTTACCTAAGTCTTGCTTGCTACACTGAATTGTCAGCCATCATCTCTCTGAGTTTGCTGAGACCCTAGTGGTAGAGTCTCTGTCCTGGAGAATCAGCAGAGTGCTAGGCCTAGATTAATGGATACTGTTAGTGGTCTCTCAGTCATTAGGGTATAAATCTTATGCAAGTCTCAGGATCCAGAAGCCCCAATATTTATAGGTACAAAACAAGGGGGTTGGGTTACATCTGGAAAGTTCTATGGTTTTTTGATTACCTAGACTAGAGCAAGAAACTGAATTTAGGCCCCTCACAGAAGCTGAGGCAGCTCATCACCTTCTCAATATTCATTCTTCCCTTTCTTCCTGTACACAGAACTCCATTTTTTGTTGTTGCTACTAGTGGTGGTGGTCATGGGGCTTAAACTCAGGGCCTGGGTGCTGTCCCTGAGTTTTTTCACTCATGGCTAATGCTCTACCACTTCAGAGCCACAGTGTCACTTTTGGTTGTCTGGTCATCAATTAGAGATGAGTCTCACAGACTTTCCTGCCTTTGCTGGCTTCAAACCATGATCCTCAGATCTTAGCTTCCTAAGTAGCTAGGATTATAGGTGTGAGCCACCAGTGCCCAGCCAGAACTCCATTTTTATTTGGGGTAGCAATGTGCCCAGCTACAAAGCAATTTCCCAGACTCAGTTCCAACCACTAAGGTATAGTTCTTATTTGAAGTAATCAAACACAGGGCTTTTGCACATGCTAGGCAAGTGCTGTACCACTGAGCTACATCCACAGCCCTTTCAACCAGTAAGATATATACTTAAGTCCAGGGACTAGCCAACTCATCTGGCTTGTTTATACCCTTCACTCTTCCTGACTGTAATTCAGTGATATAATGGAGTCTAGTATAGCAGCCATTTTGAAAACAGAAGTCAAAATACAGTTATATTCCACATGATGGTTTAGTCAGTCACCAGTGTTGGTGGTTGCATAAGGCTATAATGGAGCTTTTTGAATATTTCCCATCATCCAGTGCCCTGGAAACCACCATAAAGTCACTGCAGTGCAACTCATTACTTGGATACTTGTAGTGATAGTAGTACAAGTCAACTCACTCTGCTGCCATTCATCTAAAAGTATGGTGCACACAATTCCATATACTACAAGTAATTGATAATGATAGTAAACGACTATACTGCCAGTTGCTGTAATTACTATATGATTATTATTTATTCTTATTATTTTTGCGGTACTGGAGTTTGAGATCAGGTAGCCAAGCACTCTACCACTTGAGCATGGTAAGTAAGGGCATATTTCCAGCCCTTACTTTATGATACTCTTTTAACTGCTGAATAACTTTTTAACTGAACTCCTACTTATAAAGAATGTTTACTGTAGAACTGTGTAATGTGGTACTCCACAGGGTCTGGTCCTAAGTACTCATAAGCCCAGCCAGTGCTCATTGTACTACCATAGCCATGGCCTTTTGTCTTCTTGCTAAAGCCCCTGGGGCTTCTCGCCTGCCTACCCCCTCCATCTTTGCTCAGATGCACCATTGTGGTTTACTGGGCCTATGTGGCTGCCGCTGACACCTGCCCAGTCCCTTCCTCAACAATTCATTGATTTGCTTCTTGCTTGGGCACCTTAGTGGGTAGCCTAGGGTTTGAGCATCTCAGATTGCCTCCTTCTACCAGCTTCTCCTTTACAAGTTGCTCTCTTCCTGGTCTCTGTGACCTCTAGGGGCTGACTCATGCATATCCCCAACTCACCCACCCCTTTCTTAAACTAGTAGTTCTGCCACAAAGTTAAGCCACCCATTCAGTTATTAATTACTTTCTTGTTCTAGGAGGTATCTGAAGACAGAGCAGCGATTCCACTGTCCCCTTACAATTTGTCTGTGGTAAAGGAGGGTGGAAGACAGAAGGAAGGATGCTTCATTAGGGTCTCAAAATTGCCTCCCTATATAACTCTCTTGACATATATATGTGTATATATATACATATATCTGCTTAATGATCACAAACCAATGACTTATTCACAGTCAGTATGGGGCTAATGGGGCCCACTGAGATGTACCCCCCTCCTCATCCTGGAAAATGTATCACCTGTCAGGCTCTCTGTCTAGACCCATCTTTTCCCCCCAAGGTGCTATAAAAAAAAATCTGACAATTGGAGATCTTGTCCTTTAGGTAACTTTGTCCCTTCGAAGGTCATGTTAAAATGTGCTGGGAGCAGAGGTGAGGCTTCTCTTCTGGCCTTGAGAACACAGGAAGGAAGGAATGGCCCAGCCTTCAGGCCCCTCATGTTCCTGCAGGTAGCACTTAACACTGACCCAGAAGGATGGCAGCCGACACAAGAGGCAGCAAAGCCTGTTCAAACTTGCATCTATTTCCTAAGGGTCCTACGGGGGTGCAGGGAGGGGATGAGTATCCTGGGCTGCAGGAGGAGCCCCACGTCTTGAAGAGGGAGTGAGAGCCCCGCCTGCTCTGGCTAGTAGGGATTATTCAAGGTGTGCTGCATGATGGTCCGTATTGCCATCCACATCTCCTGGGCTGTGGGGATGATCTGTGAAGCTGGCAGCAGAAAGCCATAGCGCCCTGTGTCCCGGAGCTCGAAGCTGAAGGCATATTTAATGCCACTGTCATAAGCCCAGTCCACGGTGATTCCACTGGCCACATCTGAAACCAAAAGGCCCCCAAAGAGAAAGAAAAGGTGTGGTCAGAGGGTAGAGGGTAAAGAGGCACTCTAGAGCCAACCCACCCCCTCCACCCCAACAATCCCAGGCCACTCCCTCTCCCCCTGCCCATCTCTCCCCCCTGCCAGAAGAAAGTTCCTGGAGACCATCAGCTTGGGTATGTTTCCTTTCAGGGGACATTGTCCCAAGCCAGACATCAAGAGATGTGCACTGAGGTTACAAAGGAGCAACTTCCTGGGTACCAGTGTCTACCCTTCTGGGCAGAGGTGGAAACAGATTTGGCCCAGCCTGGCTAGATCTGAGTCCTGCTCTATGTCTAGCCAAGCCTACCAAGCAGCTCAAGCTTCACCTGCCTGAGCTCAGGGGGATGTGGCTTACTCACAGAGGGTGGTGCTGATACTGCCAAAAAGGTACTCGATTCCATTCACCTCGAACAAGGCCTTGGCGGCATCCTTGGCAAGATTATACTGCAAATGATAGCCAGAGGTAGAGGCCAGGCCTCAAAGGAGCTCTCCAGCACCCCTGCACCCTCAGCCGGGGGGGAAACATGGAAGCCAATTGTGCAGATAGCACTTGTGAGAAGAGAGCTCAGCACCTGCTACGGCTTCTTGTTTCGCTTTTTTTGGTGCTGATCCTGCGGCTTGAACTTAGGGCCTGGGTGCTGTCCCTGAACTTCTGTGTTCAAGGGAAGCATGCTGCTACCCCATGAGCCACAGCTCTGCTTTTGGCTTTTCACTGGTTAGTTGGAGATAAGAGTCCCAGGGACTTTCATGCCCAGGTTGGCTTTGAGCCGAAATCCTCAGATTTCAGTACCCAGCAGCACCTCCAGTTTCAAACTTGATCAAAAGTAGCTATGGACCCATTGGTCCAGACCCTCTGATTATGTGCCAAATACGGGGTTTCCTGGGGAGTGGCCTCCTTCTCCCCCTAAGCCCTGAGCAGCCAATCTTACCAGCTCTTCCTGGTTTGAAACAGGCTCCAGAGAGTGGCCATAAGGGTACATGAGCATCTGAGAGTAGCTGTGGATGGAAATCAGAGCCTTGAAGTTCCCATGGCCTGTGATGAAGTCCACAATGGCAGCCACTTCTGGCTCTGACTGAGGTGAGGGCCCACGGTAAGTCTCTGAGCAGGGATTTTTGTTGGAACCATTTCCTGGAAGTAAAATGAAGTCCCCTCAAAGGGATGGAATTCAGAGATGTGACAAAGACAGTTAGAGCTCACCCTCCCCCTTGTCCCTGCAAAAACAACCCCCCCCATGTCTCCCAGCTTCCTTTACAATTTAGTTGAGGTCATATGATAGCTTTTGACCAATGAAAATATGAGCAGAAATGATATGTCACTCCTGGTTTAAGGCTATTAAGCATAAAGGTGACCTCCATATTATCTTTGTCTGTGGTGGCTGAAAGCAAAACATTCTTAATAAAAGCAGCATTCCTCTGTCATCACTGGAAAAAGCTTCCAAGAGTCACCTGCCCACACTGGTCTTTAGTATGCATGCCAAATAAACTTATAGTGTTAAACTACTGAAATTTGGAGGGGTATTGTTTTTTTAATTTATTTGTGTACCAGTACCAGAGTTCAAACTAAGGATCTGGGCTCTTGTTTGTTAGCTTTCTTTCCTTATTTTTGTCGGTCATAGGGCTTGAGCTCAGGGCTTGGGCACTGTCCCTGACCTTTTTCATTTAAGGCTAGCACTCTACCACTTTGAGCCACAGCTCTACTGCCGGTCTTCTGGTGGTTGATTGAAAATAAGAATCTCATAGATTTTCCTGCCCCAGCTGGCTTCAAACCATGAGCCTCAGAGATCTCAGCTTCCTGAGTAGTAGTAGTAGTAGTATTTGTGGGAGGTTTTGTTTGTTTGTTTGCTCAAGACTGACACGCTTACCATTTGAGCCACAGCTCCACATCTGAATTTTTGGTAGGTAAGAGTTTCACAGACTTTCCTCCCTGGGCTAGCTTTAAAACACAATCCTTAGATCTCAGCTTCTTGAGTAATTAGGATTATAGGCATGAGCTATTAGTACCTGGCTTGGAGAAGTATTTTGTTATTACTGCATAACTTGGTCTCATACATCAAAAGAGTGTAGCCACACCATGATTCAGTAACAGCATAGCCCTATGGAGAGCCCTGATGCTTCATCCTTTTGGTAAGTTCTGATTGCATTTCTATTAGAAAACAGGCCAGGAGAGGAAATCCTAGGACTCTGTCTCAATCCCCGCCTCCTGATTGGAGCAGCAATCCTTAGGCTGACCCTTTCTGGATTTGCTGCTAGTTGAGTGCTCAAGCTTTGTTGCAGGAGCTCCATGGACTTGGGGAGCTAAGATTCCCCACAGTCAGTTGAAGCTAGCCTAGGGAACCACAGATGCGGGAGGCCTTTGATAATTCTTCCTGGGGAATCCTACTTGGAGGAGAGGGCAAAGAGGAGTCATGCTTCTATTTTTTGACAAGTTGAACTTGTCCTATCTCCTATTCTTTGTTTCTCCTTCCTTCTGCCACTCACGTTGGGCTGTCTTCCCTTCGTTAAAGGCCCTGTTGTAGAGGGTTAAGACAGACTGGTCAAGATTTGTGGATTATGTGGACATGAGAAAGGATTTTTTCCAGTTCTTCTTCCACCTCTCTAAAATGGAGGGAGCACGCAAGCCCAGTTCAGAGGCCAGGGAACTCTCGGCTTCTCTTGAGGATGCCAGAGCACTTCTCTTGCCTTTAGGGACAGGAAGCTAGATCAAAATGGTCCTCACACTGAGAGCACAGATGAGGTGGGCACAGTGAGGGATTGTCTGCAGACAGCTCATGATGCAATCAAGTTCAAGGCAATAAGAAAACCATACACAAAATCTTTCTACCTGAGTTACCAACGCAGGCACTTGCTATTTCTGGTCATAGGCAGCCTAGATGCCATTCTATCACCAGGGTGCACAATCCCATCTTGGTTGGACAATCCTTATGTGGTGTGGTGGACACTGACAAGAAGGGAACATGCCTACAGAGCAAAGTGGTGAGCAGCAGCCCTCTAATATGGCACGGGTCCTGCTAACAATGGCCCTGTTTGTTGTGTCTGCCAGGAGCTTCTGCACCTGCTCCACTTGATTAATGACAAATAGCAACAGATGAGCAGAGCAGAGGATGCTGAAAGCTTTGTCTGTGTGCAGCCCACGCAAGCAAAGCAGTTCCCCTGCCAACAACCAGGTGGCTTTGCCCAAATATGGAGAAACACTTCGGGCCATTAGTTCTGGTTGGAGCTAAGCAGAATAAACTAATCTTCCTCGGACCAAATGGGAATTAGCTGCCTGCCTCTCCAAGTCACAGTCAAGGTCCTCGGAGCCTGCATGTTTCACAAGTACCTGCTAATGGATTCATTAGCTATTTATTTTTCCTTCTCTAAAAATGTAATTTACAGCAAAGGGAAATCTCTGAAAGGACATGGTAAATTATTAAAAGCCGTCATCTTTGGGTAGTGAGATTATGGGAGCTCTTTTGGTCCCATCAGGCTTTTTTTTTTTTTGATAATTGTTTTTTACATTGTATACATACAGATTTTCTTTCTCTCTCTGGAGAAACCTGCAAAAGTTATTTTCTTCAAGAAATAATTTGTCTTTCTACTTGGCTGGGCTAAGCATGTGAGCACTGACTGCAGTCTGAAAGGCCCATATCAGTGTTCACTCAGACAAACCAGGTCCCTGCGGAGGTAGAAACATGTAATTTTATTTAGTCATATTTCCACCTGCAGCCCAGACATACTCTTGGGGATCCCCACCATGTGGGCTGGGGGGCCTTGCTCCCCAGTGCTTTGGAACGGTCTTAATTTTTCAATGTAAACAAACTCCAAGAACCAGATTTTCAGAGCCATGGACGATCCAAATCTACAGTGTTCAGTTACTTTGGTCATCAGCCTATGGCACTGCTCCCTGTGGAGCCAAACTCCGTCCCCAACATACAATGTTATTCTCATCTGGAAGCCGAGGGACTTTGCATCTGAGACTTTGTCCTAGAGCTTTTGTCTTGGCTAAAACCAGCCTTCCACCTATCAAACTACTGCAGGCCTGAGGTTCACAGGTTCCCATCTCGGGGCTCTCTGGAGTTCTCAGCTTCCCTATCTAATTCCTGTGTTCCTCGCATGTGAAGGAGAGCAACAATCAGAGAAGAACACTGAGGAACTTCAGGAGAAAGCTGCCCAACCAGCAATGTTATCATACAGCCTATAAGTATGTATCACCAACTCAACAACCCACCAGCCCAGAATCACAAAGCAATGAAGTCAGGACAAAACAAAAACAAAAACAAAAATAGAGCTGGGCACAGGTGGCGTATAATCCTAGCTACTCAGGAGGCCAAGATGTGAGGATCACAGTTTAAAGTCAGCCTGGGAAGACAAATCCAAGAGACACTTATTTCCAATTAACCAGCAAAAAGCTGGAAATGGAGGTGTAGCTTGAGAGACAGAGCACCAGCTTTGAGCAGAAAAGCTGGACATTCAAGCCCTGGTACTGGCACAAAAATAAACCAACAAACAAAGCTCTCTAGTCGCAGGGAATGAACCATTTCCTTAGGCTGGGCTTCCTTTCCAGAGGGCCTGGGGACCCTGTGGAGAAACTGTAAACTCTGACTTTTGAACAAGTAGTAAGACTATTTTGTACTTCTGTGGGCCTCTCTTTGACCTGTTTAGAGTTGGAGCCCTTGCAGTTTGTCCCCACTGAGGGAGCCTAGGGCCCCTATTTGTGTGTCCCATTTGACACACTTGCAATCTTTCGCCATATCTCACAGTCAGTCTTGGTCTTAGCATATGCTTGCCTGGTGGGGGGCCATGACTAACGTTAGCTAATGATGTTGTCCTTGCCTCCCAGATTCTGAGTCAGTGCAATCTGACAGTGTGGGAGAACCTGCTAGGGACCATCCAGCCCTACCCCACAACCACAGAGTGCCATACCTCCAAAGCCTGACTTCCAGTTCCTGTTGAGGTCCACACCAATGCAGAAGATGCCTGGTCTGCTTGACCTGTTCTTCCGCCACAAGCGGTTCTGAGAAAGTCCAGGTCAGGTGACCTCATTCACTGGGCCCACTCCCAGGGATAGGAGCGCTGACATCCTGACCCATGAACAGGGGTCTGGTGGGGCAGAAAGGAGCAAAGGGAAGGAACCTCTAGGACAGGATGGGGCTGAGCCTGCTGAGATTGTAGATCAGATATTGATTGGGAGATTGAAGCCGGGCCTTGGGGAGAGGCCTGAGCACAGATCTTCCCTGAGCAGTAGGCAGGAGGTTGCAGGGCACAAGGCCACAGCCCTTGGAGGCCCTCCAGTCCTCAGCCAGGCTCTCTGCAGGAAGCCCCTAAAGGGGCCAGCTTCAGAGACCATGGTAACCTAGCCCTCACCCCAAGCTAATTCCCCAGGTGCCCTCACCATGGTGTGGGTAAAAGCAAACCCATCTGGGTTGGTGACAAGTTCTATGAAGATATCCATGTCTTTCAGTGTATTTGTCAGAACAGGATCTTTGCCGTATGCACTGGCAATCTGCAAAAAGGACAGATAAGAGGCCTTGCTGGGCCACTCAGAGGTGGCGCAGGACATTTGCATAGCCAGTAATACAGGAAGAGTGGCGTCAGGCCATCTGAATATCCCCGCATGCAGAAACAAAGATTTAGGTTTGAAATAACTGAAAGACAGAGAAGAGACGTAGACCCTGTACTTGCATAAAGTCATAGCACATGGTGGCTTAGCCTGAAGGTCCAGAATTTAGAGGAACTGAGTCTAACTTTTTGACTGCAGTGTGAGCAGCCCCTCCCCACTAGCCCCATCCCCCTGGTGGCTGCCTCTCAGCTGCAGCTCCCTGCTGACCTTCTTGGCAGTCCAGATGCCAGTGGCGTGGGTGATCCACTCCCGAGAGTGGATCCCAGTGTCAATCCAGATGGCTGGGCGCTGAGACCCTCCAGTGCTGAACTGCAGGAGGGGAAGAAACAGACCCCCAGACAGAGATATGTCCAGAGACAGTGATGCTGCTGCCCCTAGGTTTCCTAGAAGGAAGCCCCAGAAACACTCTCACCACCTAGGAAGGATGCATGTGTCCTTTGCTTTTAGCCCAGGTGAGGGGGTGCATACAGGTACCTGTGTGTAGGCCCAGGAGGTGCACACATGGAGGGAACTCTGGCTTGCGGTGGTATACTTGCAGGACAAAGTGATCCACCCAGAAGCACAAAGTTGAGAGTGTTGGAAATGTCATAAGACTAGTGCTTCTCAAACTGTCATGGGCCCAGGTATGCCCCAAAGAACTGAGGAGGGGTCTAAGGGTCAGCACTCCTGACACACATGCCCCCTTGCCGTGCAAGGTCTTAGCTTTAGAGAGACTACAATAGTGTCTGGTCCAGGATGGAAGCAGAAACAGATGAAAGGCCAAGTTAGGCAAAGCCATGTGGCTCTTTGGGAACATCCACTGGAGCCTTGGCAAGATCAGCAGCACCTGTGTACCCTGGGATTTGACATCAAGTGTCCCACACGGTCCACACTCCTGGCTTCCCTTTAGGGCATGCATTAAGGATTGTTTCCCAGTGGGATCTGCATGCATCCACCTGCTTCCTTCGTGGCCAAGGGCACTGCAGTTGCCACATTTGCTCTAGTTCTGTTCCAGTGGCCCTGTGAAGGGCTGCGTGGTTTCCCTGGAGGCTCAGTCCTATCTGTGGAACTCTCTGAGCCAGATGACCTCAGTCATTGTCAAATGAAGCCTCTGCATACTTCTTTTCCTAGTTAATAGATAAAGCAACCAAACGAACAGGAAGAACACTGACTCACCCATTCACCCCAAGTCCAAGGTGACAACTGCCTGTCTGCTGCTCCATCTCCTTAGCAACCCTCCCACTACTTCCTGGCACCACTGCATCATCACCTGGCCACACCTACAAGGGTGTGTCCCTAAATGACACATCTCAAAGTTCATGGGTCATCTGGGGGCAGTAGTATGCAACATCTTTCCTCTGCCCCAAACTCCCACCCTGCCACTCCCCATGAGCCCGGCCTTCTGCCAGAGGCTCTCGCTATTGAGTTTCTATTTAAACTGTTACCTTTGGTGAGCTTTTACCTTTAGGACAAAAATGGACCGATTTTCAAAGCTGTTGCCAATGTAAATTTTGGAGACGAGATCTGAATGCTCAGTTCTAAAGTTGTCCATCCAGTTATAGATCTAAAAGCAATGGAGTCTATCCGATTAGCAATTGAGTAGGTAGAGAAGAGAACCTCAAACATCTCTGAATTTTCTCATTCCCCATTTTACCCTCTTCCTTGCTGCTCCACTTTCCCTAAGAGTCTAAAAGAACCCTGCAAAATCCAGGTGGCTGCCAGTGGTTCACACTTGTAATCCTAGCTAGTGGATCTCAAAAGAAGTCCACAAGACCCCTTTCTCAACCCATAGTAAGGCATAAGGTGCACACCTGTCATCCCAAACTATGTGGAAGACCCAGGTTGGGAGATTGGGAGGATTGAATTTTCAGGCCAGCAGGGCAGAAAAGCCAGCAAGATTCCATCTCCATGGCAGCTAGCTGGATGCAGTGGCATGCACTTGTGATTCCAGCAGCAATGGTTAGTCTATGCATGTGCTTCCAGCTCAGGCACAAGCCCAGGTGGGAATCAAGAGCCTGTCTCGGGCTGGGAAGGTGGCTCAGTGGTAAAGCGCTTGCCTTGCATGCATGGGGCCCTGGGTTCCATCCCTCAGCACCACATAAACAAAAAAAGCCAGAAGTGGCACTGTGGCTCAAGTGGTAGAGCACTAGCCTTGAGCTGAAGAGCTGAAGGACAGCGCCCAGACCCAGCGTTCCAGCCCCATGACCGACATTTAAAAAAAAAAAAAAAAGGAAAAAAAAGAGCCTGTCTCAAAAGTGGCCAGCAATAATCCCAGGGTGGTGTCAAGTGGTAGAGTGCCAGGCTACCCAGAAATTGCAAGTCCCTGTGTCCAAACCTTCCTCCAAAAAGGAGGAAGAAGAGGAAGAGGAAGAAGAGCAAGAGAAGAAGAAGTAAAAAGAAGGAGTAGGAAGAGGTGGCCGGTGGAAGAGGAAGAAGAGGAAGGGAAGGAAAAGGAAGAGGAGGAAGAAGAGGAAGTGGTAAGCTAGAGGCAGGTGGTGGAGGAAGAGGAATAGGAATAAAATCTTAACAGGCCCTCAGAGCTCAGAGCAGTGAGCCCAGCAGGGAGTCTGGCATTTGCAAATGCAGTTATGACTTTGCCTGGAAGAACAACATTGGCTGAGCCTTTTCAAACCTCCAGAAATGGTTCTCTGGTGGAAATTCTCTCTGCCTTCATTCTTTGGCCATCCAATCCATCTAAAGATCTCTCACAAACTCTTTTAGACTCTCAGTCCATTGAACGTAAAAATTATGCTTTATCTCTGTCATCAATAAGTGAAAGACTACATTAATTCATTCTTTTGTCCTTTCAATATACATAACTGAATCAAGAAATAGATGAATCTCAAATGGATCCTGTACTACAGGTCTTACAAAATGAGAAACGTACTTATAAACAGAGTGGATGATATCAATGATGTCATGTCCTTTATAGGAAATAATGGAACCAGTGTCTTGAGTTCTTTCTGGGGTGGACATCCCTGTGTCCTCCTTGTGTATTGTCCCTTATAAACAAGTCACCATTGGTCATAATTGCTCTAACTGTTATCATCTCTGTAAGTGAAGGCAACTCTTGCTGATTCTGCTAGAATGGCTCTCCAATGTGCCTGACTTCCCACCCCTCACACCTTAAGTACTCATCGATGGGGTGAGCACCAGGACTGGTCGCAGAAGGGGTCAATGGATCACTGGGCAGAGGATGGGATATGAACAGAGAGCCTCTGCCTATTCTGCCTGTGATGTATTTCTACTTTAGTGTGCCTAGATCCTTTTCTCAGCTTGGTACCTGCTTAGGGCTGTTCTGCTAAACTTTGATCTCTTCTTTTTGACTCCTGGCTTCTAGACCTCTTTTTTCCTTCCTCTGGAGTCTTTGTTATTGTTATTATTATCTTTGAGTGGTTGTACAAAAGATTTGCCATTCAACAAAGTAGTTTATGAATACAGCACATCTAGAGCTCTTTCTAAAGCTGCCTGTCTGCCTACTTGACATTTACTTAATCTCTTCTCTGCACTCATCAAGTTGGCAGTCTCCAATAGACCCCAGCATTCTTCGCTGGTTTCTGTCTGAGTCTGGGGACTCCATGGGGCTCAGAGGCACAAGAAAGCCTAGACTTTGCCCAGACTGACCTACCTCATCCAGCGTGTGGTAAGAGGAGTAGCTGAAGCTACTGGTGCTGCGTTCCAGCCGGCGAGATTTCGCCATGGCTTCTCTCTCCTCATCCAGCAGCACCTAGGAGACAGGAACATACATTGGGAGACAGGAGAGAGTTGAGCTACCTGGCCTGTTCTGAGCCCTGCCTCTGCCAGCTGTATTAAGATAGTACTAACACAGGGGAATAAGCCACCAGGAGTGTGAGCCACACAACTGGAAATGTGGTTGCTAGGTGATTCTCCTGATGAAACACTGATATCCATGCTGCCATATCTCAAATGAACACAGGACAGGATATCTGAAGAGCTGGGTTCTAAGTCTGTTTCTTCTACCAACTATCTTTCTCTCTTTCTTTTTTTCTTTCTTTCTTTCCTTTCTTTCCTTCCTTCTTTGTTTCTTTGTCATTTGTGGGGCTTCAACTCTGGGCCTGGATGCTGTCCCTGAGTTCTTCAGCTCAAGGCTTTGAGGCACAGTACTACTTTGGGTTTTCTAGTGGTTAATTGGAGATTAGAGTTTCATGGGCTTTCCTGCCCAAGCTGGCTTTGAACTGTGATCCTCAAATCTCAGCCTCCTGAGTAGCTAGGATTATAGGCATGAGCCACCAGCGCCTGGCTACTGCTACCAATTGTGTATGGAACATACTGTAACCTTAGTTTCTCACCAGCTAGAGCAAATATGGAACATACTGTAACCTTAGTTTCTCACCAGCTAGAGCAAATATGGTCAGTAATGACTTGTTTATAAGGAAAAATATAGCAGGAGGACCCAGATCTTTCTGTGGATACAAGATCTTTCACAGGACACTTTTTTCTGTCCACTCCAGAAGAGCTCAAAACACTTGTCTCATTTTTCCTGTAAAGGACATTGATATCATCTACTCTATTATTATCTTTATCTTCCTCATTTTATAATGAGACAGTCATTATCGGTCACACTACCTCATAGGGTGAAATGTAACATTGGATTTGAAGATGTTTTGGAAAGGATCGGCATTGTCTACTCTCAACATTGCCTTCACTCTTTATACATATTCCATTGCTTATGACCCACGCTGACCTATGGACACTGATCTCCTGCTGGGAATAGAAGGTTTCTCAGACTGCCAACATCGTCCCTCCCCCAAAATAGCCTAGACAACTGGTTTCCAAGCCATTCTGAGAGCTGGGTCTGGACAAAACAGTCAAAATAATGGTGGATATGCCAATGGTCTTTAACCCACTGTCTTAACTGCCTCCTAAACACAGCTTGGATGAATCTAGGGCAATGCCCTTAAGACCAACTTGCTTGTGGCACTTCCCGCTGGCCATAGAGAAGGCAATCAAGTACATAGGTTAGGTTCACTACTCACTGCTCACCCACACCGTCTTAGGACACTTTGGACAGCTTGGGTCACAGTGAGATGGACAGGTGCTTTTCACCTAAGTTTATGCCCTTACCTTGGCAGTGGGGGGCTGAGGAACTCTAGGATTCAGCACGGACTCTCCAGTGTGGGGAGTACCTGGGCCCTCAGCCCCAGAGAATGCTTATCACCACAATCTTACCAACCCATAGATGCTTCTTATCTGCAGCTCTGGGTCACAAGTCTGGAAAATGCTCTGCAGTATTTCAGACCAGTGCCTTTTGAGTTACTAAGCATATTTATCCCCAGGATATCAGTTGAGCTGGTCAGATTCCAGGACATCTCTTATATCTTAATTCTTAGTGTTTTAGAGATAAAGCAGACTGGAGAGGTGGCAGGACTTAATAGCAAAGCTCACAAGTATTCAAGATAAGGTAAGAACCAGATATCCTAGACTTTGATTTCTTAAGCCCAGCTACCAAAATTAAAGGCCAACAACATAGTATATACATAGATAAGCAGACAGATAAATATAATTCTATGTTTATATGTATAAATATATAGAGAGACAGAAAGGGGAGGAGAGAACACAAATATGCAAAAAGTTAACATCTGAGAAATCCATCACACTGTTTTTTTTTTATTTTAATTGCCATATGGGAATTGACCTCAGGGGCTCAAGTGCTCTACCAATTGAGCCATACTCTCCGTCCTTTTGCTGTTAGTTTGTTTTTCAGGTAGGATCTCGTATCCTCCTACCTCAGCCTCCAAAGTAGCCTGGATTACAGACAGGAAAAGCACGACTCCTAGCCCTATCATATTATTTTTACAATTAAAAATTTGTAGTTAAAAAATCAAAGCTCAAGTACCTCCAAACACAGAAAAAGAAGACACTAAAATACCAAAAATGTACACTAAAATGCCACAAACACCTGTTGGGATAGCAAGCAATTTTCCCCTCTATTTTTATATCTTTGCAATGTGCTTATACTTCTTCAGTGATTAAGGACACTTAAATAAGCAAACATAACCCAAACCTAATGTTCTAATGGCTAATGTGAAGTCACAGCTGTAAGATCTGCAATCCAGGGGTTGGAAGGGCAGGGGGGTGCACCCTGATTACAGATGAGGCTGCTGCTGGCCAGTGACTCCCTCATCCCTGAGGATCTGGTCCCCTTACTTACAACTCTCAAATTCACACATTTCAACATGAGACTGGAAACCAATGTCTGAGGCTCAGTTATAATTGCATTCTTTCCTTTGCTGGGTTGGCCAGGCTAGGGGTTCCCACTTGGGCACAGCTGGGATTACTGGTTCAGTGAGACATGGTTGATGGAGTCCTGATTCTCACCAGCCATTCACAGGCATGACTCTGGGAAGGTCTAACTAAAGGAATGTGTCTCCTCCCCAGGAAATCCCAGGATTTCCCAGGAAATCACAGAGGCCCACTGTGACCAATGTGTGTCTGCCACGGTGGGCCAGTGCAGCCAGCTGTGGAGAACAGCTGTAGAAAGAAAGCAGTTAGCAAGGGCTGGTCTATTCCTGCTAAGGCCTCCCTAGAATGATGTTTTGGGGTTCCTTGCTCAATGTCCTAAGGCAGAGTAAGGGTCTGAGATGGGGTAGAGAAATTGGAAAGAAAGGACCCAGAGGACCCAGTTCTTCCCACATAGCCAGGGATCCCCACAGGAAGAGAGTCCCTAAGGGACTATGCGTTGTTCCACAAAGCAGCTTGGAGGCAAATGAGAGATCTGGATCAAACTGCAAACAACTTTGCAAACTCCCTCCTAGCCTTGGGAATATGCTCAGCCCTCACAGCTGGGCCCAGATTCTAGGAACATTAATCTACCCAGGCCTGAAAACTGCACAAAATGTTTGATCCCTTTCCATGATGAGGCCATGGATTTAGGATATCTAAGACAGCCCTGTCAGTCTCCTCAGGAAATGAGAATGAGAGGAGATCAAGACACTCTGAAATAAGCCTACCATTACCTCCCTAGAAACCGTACCATGACAGGAGCAGTGATACCTTGGTTACATTCATTTATGACAGGGGTGAGAAAGGGTATGGGCATTAAGCAAGGAACAGCACCCCCAGGGATGGGAAGGGAAGACACTGAGTCTGAAAGTTGAACAGAGGCCTGACCTCTGTACAACTGAGTTCCAATTCAGACACGCATGCATGCAAATCAAGGAAGCATGTGGAGTCCTTGGGTTGGCAGCAGGTATGTCCCTTTCTCTTCCAGGCTGACCTTTGCTATGGAGGCACCATAAGTGGAGGAAGGCTACAGATCTGGTGCTAGAATGGAGTCTCTCAGTGGTCAAAATGGAAGCCCTGGCTTCACTGCCCAAAGTCAAGTTGAAACACCATACAAGCAGCCATCACGAAGGCTAAGAAGGCAGGTGGTACTAGGACAGAGTTTGGTTGCAGAACCAGGCTGTCTCCACTGAGCCCCTGACAGTATCACTAACTCAAGTAAATTACTAACTTCTCTGGGCCTCAGTTTCCCCTCATAAAACGTGGGTCATGTAATCACATCCTTTACCACATACTTTCAAGTGTTGTGAAGATTAGGATTCATCCCAGGTTGCCTGGCTTGTAGTTGCTAGCAAATGTTAGCAATGATGACAACCAGCACACTGACATGGACGGCAGGGTGACACTAGGACTCCGTGATAGATCATAATCAGCACGACTAAAACAATCGGGATTCCTTCACAGGAAACATGGCAGCTGTTGGAAATGATAACTTGGATGTCAGCCAGCCACCTGTCCCTCATGTGGCCCAAAAACAGGGGACTGGTCCTCTCCTGTCCCTGCCCTCCAGATCCAGCCAGACTACTTCTACCTTGGGGCCTTGCCAATGACTGCTCCCTCCTGTTGTCTTCTCCTGCAGTGCTCTTGGCTGTCCTCCTCTCATCTTTCCAGCTGCCACCCACACCACACCACACCTGGCAATGGCCCTTCTGCTCTTTAAAAACCCTTTTGTTGGGCAAACATTTGTTGAGTGCACACCACGTACTGGGCACAAAGAAGATGGAAAGCTACAAAGAAGCTCTGTCTCTTCCTGGAGCTTCTGGGAAGGCAGATCAACAAGGAAAGCTGTTGATGATGGAGGACAGGGAAGTAGTAAATGCCAAGAGGGGAGCAGGAATCTGGGGAGATGGGAGAGAAGAAGGGTCTAATTTAAAATAAGGTGAAGCGAGCCAGGTACCAGTGGCTCATGCCTGTAATCCTAGCAACTCAGAAAACTGAGATCTAAAGATCATGGTTCAGGGGCTGGGAAGGTGGCTCAGCGGTAGAGTGCTTGCCTTGCATGCATGAGGCCCTGGGTTTGATTCCTCAGCACCACATAAGCAAAAAAGAAAAAAGCCAGAAGTGGCGCTGTGGCTCAAGTGGTAGAGCACTAGCCTTGAGCTGAAGAGCTGAGGGATAGCGCCCAGGCCCACAGTTCAGGCCGCCCCATGACCAGACCCAAAAAAAATTTAAAAAATTAAAAAAAAAAAAAAAAGATCATGGTTCAAAGCTGGCCAGGGCAGGAAAAGCCATGAGATTTCTATTTCCAATTAACCACCAAAAAGAATGGAGCTGTAGCTCGAGTGGTAGAACATCAGCCTTGAGTGAAAAAGCTAAGGGAGAGTGACTGGTACTAAGTACCAACACACACACACACACACACACAGTAAATCTGGGCATGGTGGTACATGCCTGTAATCCTAGCACTTGAGAAGGCTAATAAGGCAGGAGGATTCCAGGTTTAAGGCAGATCTGGGCTATATAACAAGACCTTGTGTCAAAAATCCAACAAAATTGAAAGCAGTGAGCAAATGAGTCCATGCAGTTATGAGCAGGAATTGCATTCTAGGGATAGGGACTGGTCAAGGCCCCTAAAGCAAGAATAGGTCAAGGAAGTTCGAGGAAAATCAAGGAAGTCTACAAGAGCCAGGGACAGAATGGTCAGTGACATGGAACAGAGCCTAGAGAACCGATGCCTCATGACCCCTTTAAGGACTGTGGCTTTTTCTTTGAAAGTGTTGGGAAGAGGCCACTGAAGGGTCTTACGCTGGGGAGGGACACAATTAGCCTTGTGTAGTGTGTGTGTGTGTGTGTGTGTGTGTGTGTGTGTGTGTGTGTGTGTATGTATTCATGTGTGCTGATACTGGGGCTTAAACTCAATACCTGGAAGTTGTCCCTTAGCTTTTCACTCAAGGCTGGCACTCTACTACTTGAGCCATAGCTCTTCTACCAGCATCTTGGTGGTTAATTTGAGGTAAGATTCTCTTGGACTTTCCTGCTAAGGCTAATGTCAAACTGTGATCCTCTGCTCTCAGCCTCCTAAGTAGCTAGGATTACAGGTGGGAGCCACTGGTGCCTAACTTAGATTTGTGTGTTTTTAAAGGACCCCTCTGGCTGCTGAGAGGCAGAGTAAGCAAGGGGGAGACTGGAGAGAGCAGTCAGACATCTACTGGGCTAATTTGGCGGTGGCTCGATGGCATGCTAGCGTAGAGTGGTAGTATGGGATGTGCTGAGAAAGACTGAGAACAGCGCAGAGGATTTGCTGGTAGGTTAGCTGTGGGCTATGAGAGAGAGTGAAGAATGATTTCAGATTTCTTGCTCTGGGTGTCTGGAAGAGTCCACTGCAGTTTCCTGAACTGAGGAAAGCCCAAGGGAGGAGATGGGGGTGGGGAGGCTCAGTTTGGACCTATAAGATTTGTGATGCCCATCAGACACCCAGTGGAAATGGAGAAGGTGGTTGGCATTCAGTAGAAGGGATTTAGCATCTATACCTGGATGGGAGTATGGAGGAGTGAAGTCTAAAGACAGAGCTGGGAAAAGGAAAACTATTATGGCAGTGGATCAGCAAGACGAGAATGAGCCAGGGCAGTTCAGTGTCTTGGCTGCCCAGAGTTCACACTTGATTTGGGAAGACACAGACCAGCTGAGCCCGTCAAAAATAGACACTGACAGCTGACCTCTGAGTTGGACCTAGAGTGTCACGTGCCATTATTAATTAAAGGACTCTCTGGTAAGTCAAGGGGCAGACAGATTGGCCAAGACAATAGGTGGTCACAGCAAAAATGTGAAAAGCCAGTGTTTCCTGGAGTTTTGATCTACAGGAAAAAATGTTGTGGGCCCAGAGCAGGGAAGGGAAGAGATCAAGAGGGGTTTTGAAGATGGGACAAATAACTGTCAGTTTGTATGCTGATGGGAACAATCCAGCGGAGAGGGAGAAGTTGGCCATGCAATATTTACACTGAATGGTAATTGACTATAGATGACCAGAGCACGGGTGACTTGTTTTCTTCCATTTTTCCAATCATCTAACATGAATATTTATTAATTTTTGTAATCAGAAAATAAAAGCCATTAAAACCCACAGCACTGATTGCCGGTGTGTGGCTTTTCCATAGTGACTCATCTTAGAGAGAAAACAACAACAACAAAAAAAAAACCACCAAAGGGCTGAAAAGAACAAATGAGAAGGTGAAGCAAAATTAAATGCAAATAGAGCTCTCTTGGAATCAGATCATTTCTTGTTTGGCCCACTGCAATTTCTTTACCACCTTCCTGCCTGTCAAGTCTCTCCCTGGCCCTGGCCCTCGCTCAACGCTGTCACTGTCAGAGTACAAATGCAAATCGGATCATCTCAAAGCGTCCAGGGCTTGAGGATAAAATCCTAGTGTCTGCAGAGGGTGGAGGATGGCCTTTTTGCAATGGGATCCAGCTCATCACCTATTGGGTTGAGAGCCCCCTGCCCCTCCCCCTCTCCTCCTTCCCAGCTCTTCAGTCACACCGTAATTACCTCCTTTCTCCACACCAGGACTAGCGGTGCCTCTCTCACATTCGCTCCCATAGCAACCTGTTCTCAGCCACTCTATTGTAATCACCCATTCACTCCCCTCCATCCCATCCCCCACACCCTCCAAGATCCCTGCATACAGCTCTGGGGGTTTTTTTTTTTGTTCTTTTTTAATCTTAGTGTTTCTAGTACCTTGCTCAAAATCCAGCACACAGTAGGCATCTCTGTGTTTGTATGTGGACTGAATAATGCTCCCGCCTCATCTTCTCAAGCAGCAGCTAAGCCCCGAGCCAGGGAGGAGAGGAAGTACTTTCCTTCTCAAGAAGGTTTATGAGCCAGGGTGCCTGTGGCTCATGCCTGTAATCCTAGCCACTCAGGAGGCTGAGACCTGAGGATCACAGGTGAAAGCCAGTCTGAAGAGGATTCATATTTCCAGTTAACCAGCAAAAAGCTGGAAGTGGAGTTATGGTTCAAGTGGTAGAGTAATTTGCCACACTCCCCTCAGCCTTAGCCATCAAACATCTTTTTCCTTTCCTCTTTCTTTCACACACCCATTAATTCGACTAACAGTTAGTAAACCCCAACTAAGCCTCAGCAACAGGAATGTAAAGATGACAAGAATAATATTACTGAGCCTTGGTTGGGGAAGGAGAGGCAGCCAAGGAGACAAAGGTGGACCTATGAATGAGGACCCTCTGCACATGCGTGTTCTAACCTTCTAAACCTGTTCTAACATGTTTACAGCATGTTCCTGAGAAGGACAACAAAGCCCCAGAGAAATACAGGGGAGACATCTGTAGAGGACAGGCAGATGACAACTCCCGAGGGACCACTGGGGGCCTCTGGAACTGTCCCTGATATACAGAAATAAAGAAACCTTTCCACGGTCAGTGCATATGTGTTTGTCAAATGCTGAGTGCCTCCCCACCCCTTTTCAGGGCATAGCAGAAGCAGGGAAATATGAACTTCAAAATAGAAGAGCAGGCTGAAAATGAGAAGTGAAGTTCTATTTCCTTTTGATGTGGCGGCCTCCTTTGTCTGGGGCAGTTTTTCCATTTTTGTTTGCAGGGCATTTAATTAGAGAAACATCCCACCCTTACATGTTGGGCGGGAAACAGATGTGCCTGATGAAGGATAAAGGACTTTGAATGGATGTGAGTGTCACAGCCCTGCAATCGCCTGGGAAAGGAATGCTGCCTAATGCGTTTATCCCTCGGCATGCGGTGTCAAGTGTATGTGCTCTGGGAGGCTCCATGTTCCCACACTTAGTGCCCTTAGAAGAGATCATTGCTGAGCCACACGTTTGGGAATGAGTCTCAGTGGATACAATTCCACAGGTACAAGGCCAGCCACAGCATCTGTACAAGGAGGCAGCCGAGCAGGATTACACTGAGTGGTACCCCCCAAAAACTTGTTCTGGTAGGAATCTGTGCAGTCAGTACATATCAGAGGGTCTTTGGGATATCCTTGGAGATAGAACAGATGAGCTGGAGTTTCATGGTGTTCAGGAAAGACATTAGCAGGTGCAGTGTCAAGTGGGGGGCAGAGAGGTTGGGGTGCCAGCACAGGCTTCCCTTCCTCCTCCTCTGCAGCCAGTCTCTCAGACCTAGATGCAGTGGGAGCACGGCAGGGCTCCCACTGGGCTTGTTTTCCTATGGACCACCTCCACCTCACGCCCGTGTCCTGCATAGCTGAGACACAATGGGAATAGGACATGAAAGCAAAGGAAGCCATCAGAAGCTAGGAAAGACTCAAGCACTTTCCTCCTGTATCCATCTTCCCCATCTCGAGCTTTGCTGCTAGCTACAGTCCTCCACAGGAGGACTCATTCAGAGAGTCCTTCCTGGTGCCCTGCTAAGAGTTCTCCCCACCCTTATGAACTCTAGGTTTAAAGTTTCTCTGAGACCTGCACAACTTAATTCCTCCCCTCGTGTGTCCATTTCCATGTAGAGATTCAAAAGCAAATGGCAGCTTTTAGCCCATTTTTCCATCATGATGGGCCTTCATCCGAAGAAGAATGTGAAGGGCAAGACCCTCACCACAATACCAGACGGGACCTCACCTGAATGTCCTTTATCATGACACTGTAGGCCAGGCCGTGCGACTCCAGATAAGCTTTGACATCGCTCAGTTCAGAGAAGGGAACTCTCATGTCCACAGGGAGGCTGGGTCTGGCTGGGCCACGCCAGAAGTCCACCTGGGTCACCGAGAAAAGAAAAACACTTGTGTTTATTCCTTTTTCCCTGCGCAAATCTTATAGGCGCCCTGGAGAGCCAGAGGGTTTCCTCTCTGATATTTAATAACGCTCCTGTTCCATAATGAAAGCTCTACGGTGAGCAGGAAGACAGACAAATAAACAAGCACACTCTCCAAGTGGCTAAAGTCACTTTCTCTACTTCTATGCACCTCTCTCTTTCTCTTTCTCTTTCTCTCTCTCCCCCCCATTTTTCTCCCTCCTTCCTTCCCTCCCTCCCTCTTTCTGTCTCTCTCTCCCTCTCTCTATCCCCCTGCAGCTTCGCCTGGATCCACAGAGCACTGAAGAGTTCCTAAAGGTGAGACTGTTCATCACTGGCACATTAACATAGACAAAGACTTCAGTAGAAAGCAGGAGACTGCCATTGCTCCTGGAAAAGCAGAAAAGGCCTAAGCGGAGATCAGGTTCTGTGCTTGGTTTTCAATTTATAAACTGTAGACACTTAGAAAATGTCTCATGACAAGGACACACATACAAATAGAAGCAAGGGCTTTGGGCTACTTTCCTAAATAGCCAGTCGTTTCTCCAGCTCTCAAACAAAACCCTTCTATTATCATGGTAGAAATTGTTTTCCATTATGAAAACTGGTGGAGACAAATGTTCTGAAAAACAAACACTCCAGCTGACAAGGAGGAGCCCAAATAAAACACAGGTTTGCTAAGCTAAGTGATTTCAGTCAGGAGGTAGATCTGTCCAGTCCCAGTGCTTCATAGCACCCCACCAGGGACATCTGTGCTTCCTGTGTGGGTTTAGGACATTCCAGCTGTTTCCAGGATGCATTCAGCAACTGCCCCCTACATCTGTGAGAGAGGGGAGAGCTAAAAAGACCACCCAGGTTTGTAAGTGAATGTTAAGGTAGAGAAACCACATGTGACTTTCCCACAATTTAGTGATCATTGGTGGGTTCCTAGGTGGGCAAGTTCGGGGTGTAGAGAGCTGGACAAGTTGCTGAGGTGTACCTGCTGGAGTGAGGGAGAGCTGGCCCCAAGCCCTGAGCAGTCCTCACCTTTTGGGGCTTCAGGCCCTCTAGATCCCTGAGAAGTGACAGCTGCTTCTCATCTTTGGCCAGGACTCGAAGAACCTGGTCCCTGGAAAGACATAGAGAAGACAGAAGAAGCTGCATTGGGTGCCTCCCGGAAGTCTAGGGCACTTGAAAGAGGCAGAGTGGAGAAGAGGGCCAGTGTGGAGATCTGGCAGGAAGGACTCAGAGTTCTAAGAGCTAGGCAATCCTTTAGCTTAGAACTGGTGGTCACTCCAAACCCAAGCCTAGCAGGGAAGGAAGGGACAGAAAGGACCCTGTGTATGCACACACATGGGAATAGAGGGAAGAAAGGGAAGAGGGGAGAAAGGCAAAGAGTACAAGGGCTCAGGGGACCCGTAACGGCCCTGAGACTGAACCCTTCTCTAGGCTGTGTCTCCTCTTCTCTGAGAACATCTATACGTCATGTTCACAGAGGTCCTGGTATATACTAGAACTTACTATTATTTGAAGGACAACAGGGATACATCTATTGGAGTAGGAGTACATAGCCTTGTAGAGATCACTATAGTCTTCAAGAAACAGGAAAGCTATGTACCCTTCACTCCCAAGGAAGTACCTATGCAAACACTGTGACACGTGATTTTGGAGAATTCCTGGGACCCTAAAAACAATTCTGAACCCTGGACTAAGAACTCCAGATTTGGGAAGGGATAATGACAGGATGAGACTAGGGAAACTCTCGGTCACCTAGCAGGATGAACACACACACACACACACACACACACACACACACACACACACACACACACACACACACACACACACACACACACACACACACACACACACACACACACACACACACACACACACACACACACACACACACACACACACACACACACACACACACACACACACAGAGATCTGGATCTTCTCATTCCCAGCTGGTCTTCCTTCCCACTGAACGAACAACTCACCCTGTGAAATTCATCTGGCCCCAAGCTGATGCCAAGATAAAGCTGTAGACCAAGAGTATCTGTCCACAGGAGACAGGCCAGGCCCTTCCTGGGAGAATACCCTGCATGCTTCTTCCTCCAGGCAAGCTTCAAGGGCTTTCCTCGTGCCCAAGCATGGTGCAAGCTCTGGACAGACAGTACAACACATAAAGGCCAGCAGACCTGGCCTGAGAATGGGTATTAGGCTCTGTGGGGACCCAGCATGTGGTTCCCTGAGGTCAGACCTCTCCCCACCCACTGCTGGGAGAAGGGGGAAAAAAAAGGAAAAGAAAGCCATATCCTCATCTTTTCTTTCCTCTCAGGGATGGGAAAAAGGTTGGCTAGGCCAGTTCCCTCCTGAACATCAAATCTTCCATCCCCAGACAAAGAGGGGTAGTTAGTAGCCCTGGGCTGTTACTCCTTTCTTCCCTCCCCTAAAAAAATTGCTCTTTTCCATCCCTGGTCCCTCCCCATCCACTCACACTGTCCCTGGGCCATATCTTACACAGAAAGGCATGGACGTCATTGACAGACCACTGGGCTCAGAGACAGAGAACGGGGTGCTCAGGATCTGGGACCTCTGGCCTAATCTAGTCACAGTTAACTGTTAAGTGGGGTCAATAATATCTCCCCTCCCTACCTCACAGGGGCTTTGGGGCATTAGATGAGACAGCCTGAGTGAATAAACTTGGCGAAGCCTACAAAATATAATGTATTATAATTTCAAAGGCATTGACCCTGAGTCGCAGCTGCAGTCTGTACTAGGTCTGTATTCCAGTTGCAACCAAGGGACAAGAGGGGAGAACAGAGAAGAGAACAGGGAGGGGAGCTAAATAAGTATGTACTGTATAGGGGAAAAAAATCCAACCAAGATGTTTTGTCTCTCTCTTCAGGGTGTCACCAGTCTGCTGGGACAGGCAGGACATGGAGACCACAATAGTCATGAGTACAATTCTCCATGTACAGTTCATTTCTCAGTCCTGCGGAAGCCCGTCCCCTCCCCACCCCCCTGCTCCTAATTATGGTCTGGGAATAGTAGGAGAAAACAATGCAGTCATACTGGAAAGAAGAGGCCTGAGTGACAAATTTAACAGAAAATCTACAAGAGGTAGGAAAAGACCGAGATGAAATCCACCCAAGTTGTTACACACAGGCTGCCAACAGAAGGCCACTTAACTGTCACCAGAAGTTTTCAGAAGCCCCCCTCTTCAGCCATACTATCCCAGAATGCCCAATTAACTGGCCATGTGCAGAGAAAGAGCTCTTCTGTTGCTAGAATGCCCTGGTCCTGGCCTCTCCTGCCCTATTCCATTACTTCATGGGTCAGCTGATCAGATGCCCCAGGCTCTCCTAGAGCCCCGACCTTGGTGATTCTCAGACAGTAGCATCAGCAAAGAGTTTAAGGAAACTAGAAAGGAAAGCAATTATGCAAGCAACATGCAGCTTCAGCCGCAATGGGAATAAAAGAATGGGCTGGTGAACAACAAATAGCTCAGGATGAAGAGGGGGAAAAAAGTGAGAATGGTACTAGTCACCAAAAGCTCCCAGCATCTTCTTGTTCAAAAGCATCTTTTTAAGTCAGTCACAATGAGACAACTATTCCTGGACTTTGGTTTAGGAATGAGAGAGACAGAAAGAATGAAAGTGAGAGCAAAAGAGAGAGAAGCAGAGAGGAACAGTTCGGAATTCTTGGAAATTCTACAGCAGCACTTCCATAGAACTTTCTGTGATAATGGAAATGTTCTACATCCATGTTGTCCAGTAGAGTAGTCATTAGCTACTTGACATGTGGTGCATGTGACTGAGGGCTTAAGTTCTTTATTATAATCAAAATTTCAGTAGCCCCAAGGCTACCATGTTGGACGGCAGAGTACATGGGAAGCCACCAATTCTAAAAGCATTACTTTCACGGGCTGAATTTGAAGCTCTGCTTGGCCATTTTAATACTTTGTAGTGGTTTCTCACTCATAACTAATTATCCATTAATCCTTTGCTCAGTAAATAGGTATGGAACATTTATAGACACTTGCTGACATCTAAGGAGTAAAATGGAGACTGACACAGCTCTGGTCCTGACATTTCTAATGGGGTAAGTAGACAATAAACTTAAAAAAAGCATACAGGTAATGGAAAGGTAGACCATTGTGGATTGCTGTCTCAGGAGAGTACATTGTACTCTAGGACTCCTAACACAGACTCCCTAAAATTTTCCCTTAAGAAATTTTGTCAGAGCACTTTTCTTTCCTGGAGATGGGCAGATTAGATACCTACACAATTCAGCCTCAAACAACTGAAATGTGATATACAATACTTGACTAATAACTTTTCTAACATATCACTGGGTTAGCACAAAAAGAATTTACAGATGCTAAATAGTTGTAGAAAGAGGTGTTTACCTGAGAGGTAAACACGCTTTCTGTGCGGATTTCTGGAAACACTTCTGCATCTTCCTCCTAAAAGATGTCCCTATGTCGAAGGTCACTTTTTTTTTTATTGAAGTCTCTCTTTTCCAACTTTCCTTGAGCAGAAGTTTCTTTGTATTCATTTGAAAATTATTTGAAAGAGTTTTAATGGGCATAAATTCTAGATTGATTATTTTGTTTCTGCCAACATACTGAAAAAAAAATTACCCAACAATCTTCTGGCTTCTATTTCAGATGTTTAATCAGTTGGTCTACTTCATGTTTGCTTAGGATGGGATTTTTTTCCCTATTCCCCATTGCTTTGAAGATCTCTTTGCTTTTGATGTTCTATAATTTTATTATCATATATTCTTCAGATACACCATTATACATCTAGGTACAGATTTCTTTTGTTCTCTCCTGGCTTGAGGACCATTTGGTTTCCTGTAGTTGAATATCACTCTTTTTCCACTGTTTGCAGTTCTTTTCAGCTATTGTATTTTCTATTCTCTCTTACCTGCATCTAGAGCTTTGGAGTCGCTTCTTAGGCCTTCTCATGTTATCCTTCAAGACCTTGAACCATTCTGTTGTATTTTAATTTCATTGTCTTTCTGGGCTACATTTTAGAAAATTTATTTGTATCAAACATTTGTTTCTTTATTCCAGTTAACTGATTTTCTCATTGACTGAATTTAATATGTGATTTAATCGATCTGCTAAGTTTCAATTTTCAATTACTTATAGTATGCTGATTCTGAAACGTTTTTCCCCTGCATTTTAACACCTCTGAAATCAAGATGCTTCACACAATTGGTGACATATTGTAGTGATAAGTGGCAGTGTTTGATGGCACATAAAATTATGGTACATCTATAATCATTTCTGTTTTATAGTCAACACAATATGGTATTCACTTTTTCACTTTTAGAAGTTCTATTTAATATTTTTAGCTCAAGTTATCCAAATTCCTTATCTATTTTAGAACTTCTTTGCTTCTTTAAACATACAAAAATGTATATACTATGTGAGATCATTACAATTCTTGAAGGCTCTGTCCTTTTTCTGCTGGTTCTTACTCATGGTTCATCATTTGTGTATATGGCTGTGAACTGATCATTTGCTTTGATCGTGTATCTTTAGAAATCCTTTGAGGTCTACAGAAACACAACAAATAAAAGAAAGGTTGGACAAATGGAATTGCATGAAACTGCAGAGCTTCTGCATGGCAAAGGACATAGCTAGCAAGATCAATAGAAAGCCCATAGATCAGAAGAAGATCTTCACTAGCCATACAACAGACAAGGGTCTCATATCTAAAATATACCTGGAACTCAAAAAATTAAATCCCCCAACAACAATTTCTCAAAGAAACAACTGCCTGATAAATAAGTGGGCTAAATACTTAAAGAGAAACTTCTCTGAAGAGGAAATAAGAATAGATAATAGACATATGAAGAAATGCTCAACTTCTCTAGCCATAAAAGAAATGCAAATCAAAACAACATTGAGATTCCATTCACCCCGGTTAGAATGGCTATAGTCAAGAACTCTAATAACAACAGATGCTGGAGGGGATGTGGCCAAAAGGAAACCCTACTGCATTGTTGGTGGGAGTGTAAACTTGTTCAACCACTTTGAAAAGCAGTATGGAGGTTCCTCAAAAGACTCCACATAGAGCTCCCCTATGACCCAGCAATCCCACTTTTGGGCATTTACCCAAATGATCACAAACAAGGTCATACTAAAGCTACCAGCACAACTATGTTTATTGCAGCATTATTTACCATCGCTAAGATATGGAACCAACCCAGATGCCCCTCAGTAGATGAATGGATCAAGAAAATGTGATATATATATATATATATATATATATATATATATATATATACATATATATACACACACACACACACACACACACACACAATTGAATTCTATGTCTCCATCAGAAAGAATGACACTGCCCCATTTGTTAGGAAATGGAAAGATTTGGAAAAATTATATTAAGTGAAGTAAGCCAGACCCAAAGAAACATGGTTTCCCATGGTTTCCCTTATTTGCAATAACTAATATATGTCTAGGATAATCTTACCAGACAAGCAGAAAAGGTCAAAAGCTATGTACATATGACTATATAAGATGATGCTAAGCAAAATGAACCCCAATATAGGGACACAGAGGTTTTATCTTGGTTGTTGTTGTTTTTAATGTACTATGTGATTTTTTGGTTTCTTTTGTATGTTCTTCCCCCATGGTATAACCCCTGTTTTCACTGTATTTGATGCCGGTGTCCTACATCTTGTATATACATTTTTCTAATTTGGGGAGGGAAAGGGAAATAACAAAATGCTGAACCAAGGATACTGGTTGACCCATTGTAACAATGAGATGTACAAGACTATGTTGAAAACGAACTTTACAACTTGGGTGGAGGGGGGGTGGCAGAGGAGTTGGGGAGGGAAAGGATGGTAGGGGAAAACCAAAGGAGGGTGTAACAATGTTCCATAGGAAATGTACTCATTACCTTGCTCATATAACTATAACCCCTTTGTAACTTTAACCCCCCTTTACAAATATACACACACACACACACACACACACACACACACACATATATATATATATATACATATATATATATATATGAGAAATCCTTTGAGGTCTATATTCTTGAATAAGAAAATGAAATGTCATAAAATTATCCTTACTACCCAACAGTCAGTGTAATCCACCCAGAAAGCCCAACGGTTATACAAAACTTACAAACTGATTTAAATGTATATGAAAAATCAAAGATCCTAAGAATCATCGAGACAATCCTGAAGAAGGAAGTAGGGGAATTGTCTACACCAAATATTAAAAGGCATTAAAAAGCTATAAATATCGAGACAATTTAATATTGCAGAGAGACAAATAGATCATTTGATGCCCAGAAACAAACCCAAGCATATTTGGAAACTCATCTTTTCAAATCTACTTGATAGTAGATCAATGTGAAACAGAGGGACTATATAATAAATGTTCCCAGGATGACTATAGATGCATATGAGGAAACGAAATGAAATCTCTTTCATACCACATACAAAAATCAATTCCAGGCAGATTAAAATTCTTAAATATAAAGGAAAAACTACAAAACACTAAGAAGACAATGTAGGGGATCTTTTTGTGACACTGGGCTAGGAAATTGTGTTTATAAATAAGACACAAAAGTCAAGAAAATAAAATAAATAAAAAATTCCCATAAAGAGAAAAACCGATTAAAAATCAACTACATTAAAATGAAGAACTTGTTGGGTAAGTTGGGTATGAGCTACTGGGAAGGTTGAGGCCGAAGGATCCCTTGAGCCCAAGAGTTTGAGGCCAGCCTAAACAACATAGTGAGCCACTATGTCTTTAATAATAATAATAATAAGTAGTAGTAGTAGTAGTAGTGGTGGTGGCAGCAGCAGTAGTAGTAGTAGCAATGAGCTGCCTGGTGTGGTGGCACAAACCTGTAATTCCGGCCTTGACTGACTAAAGCAGGAGGAATATGAGTCTGAGGCAGGCTGCAAGTTTCAGGCTCTGGAGACCTGTCTCAAAAAGATTTTTAAATATAAACACAATTAAGATTTTCTTTCTTACTATTGTTTTTAACGTTTTGTAATGTACTATGTGGTTTTTTGTTTCTATGGTATGTTCCTCCCCCTGTGTTCACTGTATTTGATTCTGGTGCCCAGCATCTTGTATATACATCTTTCTAATTTGGGAAGGGGAAGGGAAATAACAAAATGCTGAAACAAGGATACAGGAAGACCCATTGTAACAATGAGATATACAAGACACTATGTTGAAAACAAACTTTACAATTTTGGCGCGGGGGAGGGGGAGGGAGGGGGTGATGCAGCGGAGAGTAGTTGTGGAGGTGGGGAAGGAAGGGATGGTAGGGGAAAAACAAAAGAGGAGGTAACAATGCTCTATAAAAAAATCTACTCATTACCTTACTCACATAACTGTAACCCCTCTGTACAGCATTTTTACAATAAAAAAGTATTTTAAAAATGGAACAATTAAAATACTGGGGAAATTATCAAAATGTGACAGTCACAAAGTGAACACATGTACTTGGACAGAGTTTGCTTGATGCAGGATGTCATAAAGCTTCACTGTAATAAATGCAACATCTGTATACCTCAATAAAGGAAAGCACAGTAAAATAAAAAAATTAAGAATTTCTAAAATGAGTGAAGTAGCACATGTCTATAATCCCAGCCACTCAGATAACTTAGGCAGGAAGCTAAAATTTTAATGCTAACCTGAGCAACTTAGCAAGACTATCTAAAAGGGGAAAAAACATTCCTAAGACTTTTGATTGAGAGCAGAAGACATCTCAAATTGAACTGATATATGTATAACAGCATATACAAGGCACATCTGTAAGGGAAGGGCTAGACAAATGAAGAGGAGAAGTTGGGGAAATGCAGTCATAATACTCAATGAACCTAAATTGAGGGGAGGGGTTGGAATGGGAGGAATGGGGAGAATGATGACAAGAGTAACATCGATCAAGATACACTGGGTACTGATAAATTGATTTGGTGAATGGTAATCCCTTGGTACAACTACTTAAAGATAATTTTTAAAATAACTTTAAAAAAGAACATCTGTAAATCTTTGGGGGTTTTGTTTGTTTGGGTTTTTGAGGTTTTGTTGTTGTTGTTGTTTTGTTTGTTTGGTCCAGGAGCAGAACCTGGGCACTGTCTTTGAGCTTTTGTGCTCAAGGGTAGTGCTCTACCACGTGAACCACAGCTCCACTACAGCTTTATGCTCTTTAATTGGAGATAGCCTCATGGACTTTTCTGACTAGGCTAGCATCCAACCACAATCCTCATATCTTAGCCTCTTGAGTAGCTAGGATTACCTGCATAAACTATTGGTGCCCAACATATGAATCAATTATTAATGGTCAAAAAAACATGAAAGGTTATTTCATAGAAGATTCACAAATTACAAAAAAAATTATAATCAGAGAAATACAAATGCTCTGGCATACCACCAAATTGGTGAAAGAAAGAAGAAAAGAAGAAAAAGAAATAAGAGAGAGAGAGAGAGAGAGAGAGGAAGGAGGAAGGAAGGGAGGGAAGGAGAGAGGGAGAGAGGGAGGAAGGAAGGAAGAAAACCAGTCAATACTAACCACTAATAAGAATGTGGCAATACCACTCATGAAGCTCTAAATGGGAGAAGGCACTAGTAGGAAATTGTTAGAATTGGGGATGAGGATCTCACTCAGTGGTAGAGCACTTGTCTAGCATGCAAAAGTTCTGGGTTCAATTTCCAGCACTGAAAGTAAAATTGTTGGAGTGACTTTACCTAGTACAGTGGGAAAAAAATACTGTGCATTATATGCCTAACAAATCTACCCCTACTCACCCTGAAGAAACTCTTACACAGAAAAAAATTGCACAAGATTGAATAAATAAATGGAGCTGCCATCAAGCAAAAGGCTCAGCAGAGCAGAGAAGACAGATCAACTACAGGTTTATGTACCCACATGGATGAATTCAAAATATAATGTTAAGTGAAAAAAGCCAAATGAGACCACTTACTGTATGATTCCATTTATACAAATCCACAAAACAAGATATTGCTTAATATATGTGTGCTTGATAGTTGTAAGGAAATAAATAGACACAGAGCAATGAGTTTTTCTGGGGAAAGAAAAGGAGTGTATCTGAGGATTATGTGAAAGTTACTCAAGTAGTGTTATGTTCTTGTTCTTAAGATGAATGGTGGGTAAGCATTAATTTCAGTTTTACCACAACATGGAAGTTTTACAGGCTCTTGTATTATATACTTCGGAATGAATGAATGAATAAATATTTAAAGGGAATTTGGAAAAGTTAAACTTTAGTTTTCATGGTAAAAAAAATCAATAGAAAATGTCTAAAACAGGGAAAGCTGAAGTAAAACTCTTCCTCTGCAGATGGCATGATCTTGTATTTTTTATTATTTTTTCTATTGTGAAAATACTGTACAGAGGGGTTACAATTACATGGGCAAGATAATGAGTACATTTCTTATCAAGCATTGTAGCCTCCTCCTTTGTTTCCCCCTCTCCCCACCCTCCCCACCCAACCCTCCCTGCTCCCCCGCCCCAAAGTTGTAAAGTTCGTTTTCGACATAATGACTTGTACATCTCATTGTTGCAATGGGTCCACCTGTATCCCTATTTAAACGATTTGTTTTTCCCCTTTCCCTCCACAAATTATACCGACATCAAATACAGTGAAAGCAGGGGTTATACTGTGGGGGAGGGACATACAAAGCAACAAAGAAATAATCTTATAAATGTGTTAGAAACAATCGCATGAAAGAAAAAAAAACATTTAAGTACATATCTTAGGGATGATCTTGTATTTAAAGAATCCCACAGGGGCTAGGAAGGTGGCTCAGTGGTAGAGCGCTTGCCTTGCATGCCTGAGGCCCTGAGTTCGATTCCTCAGCACCACATAAGCAAAAAGAAAAAAGCCGGAAGTGGCGCTGTGGCTCAAGTGGTAGAGTGCTAGCCTTGAGCTGAAGAGCTGAGGGTCAGTGCCCAGACCCAGAGTTCAGGCCCACGACTGGACCCAAAAAATAAAATAAAATTAAATTAAAAAAAAGAATCCTACAGACTCCACTCCCAAATTACTTGAGCTGATTCAAAACTTTGGCAAAGTAGCAGGGTATAAAATTAACCCTCAAAAATTCTGTATGCCAACAATGAGCGTGGCTAAAATCAGGAAAGCAACTCCTTTTATAATAGCCCCATAAAAAATAAAATACCTAGGAATTAACTAAAGAAGTGAAGGACCTCTAGGATGAAAAATTTAAAAACCTGAAAAAGGAAATCAAAGCAGAACTTAGGAAGTGGCAAAAACTCTCATGCTCCTGGATTGGAAAGATCAACATTGTGAAAATGGCAATACTTCCCAAGGCTATCAACAAATTCGATGCAATACCTATCAATATTCTAACCTCGTTCTTCAATGAAATAGAAGCAGGAATCAAAAAATTCGTATGGGGGAAAACAATGGAGGGGGTAACAATGTTCAAGAGGAAGTGTACTCATTACCTCACTCATGTAACTGTAACCCTCTGTATAGTATCTTTACAAAAAAAAAAAAAATTCGTATGGAACAATAAAAGACCCCAAATAGCAAAAACGATCCTTAACAGAAAGGATAGTGCTGGAGGAATATCAATACCAAATTTCAAACTCTACTACAAAGCCATAATAATCAAAACAGCTTGGTACTGGCACAAGAACAGACCTCAGGACCAATGGAATAGAATTGAAAACTCAGAAATGAACCCACAGACCTATAGTCACCTAATCTTCCATAAGGGAGCTAAAAAAAAAAATAGAATGGAACAAAGACAGCCTCGTCAGTAAATGGTGCTGGCAAAATTGGTTAATCACCTGTAGAAAAAGCTAGATCCTTACATATCACCCTGCACCAGAATCAACTCTAAATGGATCAAAGACCTCAGAATCAAAGCAGACACCCTGAAGACATTACAGAAAGGAATAAGAGAAACCCTAGGTCTCCTTGGCACAGGCTGAAATTTTCTTAATAGAGACTCAGAAACACAACAAATCAAAGAAAGGTTGGATAAATGGGATTGCATGAAATTGCAGAGCTTCTGCATGGAAAAGGACATAGCAAGATCAATAGAAAGCCCATGGATTGGGAAATCTTCACTAGCCATACAACAGACAAGGGTCTCATATCTAAAATATACCTGGAACTAAAAAAATTAAATCCCCCAACAACAAATCCTCAAAGAAAAAACTACCTGATAAATAAGTGAGCTAAAGACTTAAAGAGAAACTTCTCTGAAGAGGAAATAAGAATAGACAATAGACATATGAAGAAATGCTCAACTTCTCTAGCCATAAAAGAAATGCAAATCAAAACACTGAGATTCCACCTCACCCCAGTTGTAATAGCTATAGTAAAGAACTCTAATAACAACAGATGCTGGAGGGGATGTGGTCAGAAGGGAACCCTACTGCATTGTTGGTGGGAGTGTAAACTTGTTCAACCACTTTGGAAAGCAGTATGGAGGTTCCTCAAAAGACTCCACATAGAGCTCCCCTATGACCCAGCAATCCCACTTCTGGAAATTTATCCAAATGATCACAAACAAGACCGTACTAAAGCTACCAGCACAACTATGTTTATTGCAGCATTATTTACCATCGCTAAGATATGGAACCAACCCAGATGCCCCTCAGTAAATGAATGGATCAAGAAAATGTGGTATATATACACAATGAAATTCTATGCCTCCATCAGAAAGAATGGCATTGCCCCATTTGTTAGGAAATGTAAAGACTTGGAAAAATTCTATTAAGTGAAGTAAGCCAGGCCCAAAAAAGCATGGTTTCCCTTATTCGCAATAACTAGTATATGTCTGGGACAAGCAGAAGAGGTCAAATGCTATGTACATATGACCAGATAAAATGATGTTAAGCGAAATGAACCCCAACATAGGGACACAAGTGGTTTTTTTTCTTGCTTGCCTCTTGTTTCTAACATATTTATAATGTACCATGTGATTTTTTTTTTGTTTCTTTGTATGTTCCTCCCCCACGTTATACCCCCTGTTTTACTGTATTAGATGTCGGTGCTCTGCATCTTGTATACACACTTCTCTAATTTGAGGAGGGGAAAGGAAAAAACAAAATGCTTAAATAGGAATACAGGTTGACACGTTGTAACAATGAGATGTACAACACACTATGTTGAAAAAGGCACTTTACAATTTAGGCAGGGGGGTAGGGAGGAGTGTAGTTGTGGAGGTGGGAGGGAAGGGATGGTAGGGGACAAACAAAGGAGGAGTTAACAATGCTTGATAGGAAATGTACTCATTACCTTGCTCATGTAACTGTAACCCCTCTGTACAGTATTTTTACAATAAAAAGTATAAAAAAAAAAGAAAGAAAATGTCTAAAACAGCTGGGTGCCAGTGGTTCACACCTAGTATCCTCTCAGGAGGCTGAGATCTGTCTGAGAATTGCACCTGGAAGCCAGCCTTGGCAGGAAAGTCTGTGTGACTCTTACCTCCAATAAACTATTGAGAAAAGGCAAGAAGTGGTGTTGTGGCTCAAGTGGTAGAGCACTATCCTTGAACACAAAGAGGCTCAGGGATAGCACCAGGCTCTGAGTTTAAGCCCAAGGACTGGCATAAAAAGAAAGAAAAAAGAAAATGCTAAAATTTAAAAAGAATTAAGGAGTAAAATGTAGGGCCCAGCATAGTAGTATGTCCCTATACTCCTAGCTACTCCAAAAGCATGAAAGGAGGATCATTGTCCAGGCCCCAGTATGGGCAAAATCCACAAGACCGTATCCAAAACGTAAAGTAGGAAAGAGCTGAAATGTGTCTCAGGTGTGGAGTGCCTGCCTGTCAAGTATAATGTCCTGAGTTCAAACCCCAGTGAAACCAAAATAATAATAGCAGCAATATGTAGGTTTATGAACATGAACACCAGGACTACAAGAAATCATTGTGGTCCTGCCAGAGGGAAGGACAGGGGAGCTAGAGCCTGCTGCCTGTAGAAGGGTTTGACTTTGCACACAGTGTGCTGAGCAACTGATTAAACTAAGTGTAACTTAAGATGAAGTCTTGGGTACCTGGAGTAAATCACATTTGTAGAGAGAAAGCAGAATGGCCTGTGCCCAGGGAAGGGTGGACAGGAGCAGGGAGGGGGAGTTGCTTAAAAGGGTAGAATTTCAGTTTAGCAAATCAAAAAGCCCAGGAGAAACCTGATTCTGGTCCTTTTGAATCCCTTTCTCATTAAAGATATTAATTCCCACTGCTGGTGGGGGACCACCCTGAGGGGCTCCAGAGATTATGAGATGCTCCACCATTCACAAATAAAACTCCCAGACTAAATGATGTTTAATCTCCACAAGTCCCCTTTGGGTGCTTTATGGAAATTAAGATACCAAAAGTAATCTTTAAAACAACAGAAAAATGGGAGTGCCATCCTTTATACTGAATTCTTTGAATAACAAGAGGATTTGCTCCCCTGCCCCCTCAACTCTTAAACTAGCTGCTCCCCAGGACACTCCAAATGTGATTGAATTCACTAAAACACAGGCTTAGCTCACCTTCCAGAAGTATACCAAAGAGGTGCTTTCAGAAGAAACTGAGTATTGAAAAGCCCAGAAAACAATGACCCATCAAGAGGTGGGCTAACAGGCCAGAGATTTGAGATTGGAAGTCTACTTTCTCATTGCAAATCTCACACAGGATTTCCCACCCCCTAGCCAAACCCCCTCACCCAATTCAGCTAGTCATGTCTTGGCCTATTCTCACACAGCACAGACTAATGCTTTCCAGGCAGTCCCCAGTATGCAGCAAACTCCTCATGGGCTGGCGCCATGTCATTCATCCAAGTGACCCTAGGAACCCTGTACAGGACCCAGGCCACTGTCTGGAACTGATCTATTGCTTCATCTGTCTGTCAATTCGCTCATTGGCATGACTTGAAAGCCCAGTGCTTAAGGGAACAAATCTCACTTCCTAGGTTTTTGTTCTTGCCTCTATGTCCAACTCTGTAATCATTGCCTTAGAAACCCCAAATCTTTGACCTGCTTCCTAGTTTCAATTACTGAGTTCTCTCTCTGGACTTGGGGGGGGGGGCGGGGGGAGGAGGCGGATACTCAGTCTCTCAGCTCCTACCACGTTTTGCCTGGTGGTCTGGCCCCTCAGGATCTAGCTAATGAACATCATATAGGGGATAAACTGCAGGTAGAAGCCCTGATCCCAGCAAGACAAGAGAAATCATTTCTTGTTCTGAGAAGGAAGCACAGTTCAGGCTAAACACTGCAGCCCCTGGGGTGCACGGGCCTCCTACGCAGGCCTGAGAGAAGCAGAGGAAACACAAGGATCATAAACATGCTGTCCCTGACTAGGCCCCACCAAACCATTTCTAGAAAGGGCCAAAAAGGAAATGGTATCCAACACGATAGAACAACTGCTGTCACTAAGGAGTCTTTTGGACATTTAAATAAAAAATAAAAACCATTCTTAACTGTAGGACAACAGGCAGAGGGTAGATTTAATAATGTACAGGCTGGAAGGGGTGCGGATCGGGTAGGGAGGTTTCTGAATGTTTAGCTCTCTGATCATATAAGGCCCTCAAAATCATTTGGTATATGATAGATAGACACATCGGCTTCCTATCTGTTGTCTGCAACTGTCTGCCTGTATTGATAATTTTGTATGGCCCTCAAAAGATGTTATAAATATCTAAATGGCCCTTTGACAGCAAGAAGAGGTCCCCCCCCAATTAAAGAGCATCCATTCATTTCAGAGACTATTCAAACCTATTAGAGGGAGCGGGTGAGTCAGACGCAAGGGCAGTGCGTTGCATTGCTAATCAGGAAGTGAGAGTCATTCCTCCCCCAGGGTGAGGGGGCGGAGGGAAGATTAAGGCTTCTATTTTTAATCTCAATTTTTGTGTTTCATAAAATACAAAATATGAGTACATGGTATTTTGCAGAATTTGTAAGTAATATAATTACATAGGTTGGATGTGACAGGCTAATTTTTTTTTAATTATAAGGGTACAAGATGAAAAAAAAAAAAATTCTGAAGAAAGCTGGCCTAATCTTACTTCAATTAATTTTGAAAAGCTTCAGGCTGCTGTGTCTATAAGCTTCCTTCTCTTCCATAGCCTTGGGTGACAAAAATCTTGATTTTTTAAAATTAAAATCTAGTTAACTAAAGGTTGGTAGCTATTGGAGACTTTTTCTATCAGTGCAATTAATATATGGGGGGGCGGGCGGAATACTAGGCATCCGCATCGCTGTGAGCAAGGTTGTTTCCTCCGGAGCTGGTGCTGGTGGGGATTTTGAAGCTTTACGACTATCACCCCAGGCAGGGATTTGAGACCAGTCCTTTTCAAACTTACTGTTGGGGTCATGTTGACTTCGGGCTGGTCTTCGCTTCCACAAATTACATAGCAACATTGCTCCAATGTGCTGAATTCTATCTCCTGTGCAAAGCCTGTGTGGGGCAAGCATAGAAGGACAGCAAGTTGGGTAGAGGAAGCTCAGCCTGCCAGTTCATTTTTTTCCTCTTCCTTTGCTTTCCTCTAAACAGCAGCATTTGTGAACATTCCATAAAACTTCATGGAAAATGGAACGCTGATATGATTACTGTCAGTGGTTAACTAGTTGAGATAAATTTGACATGATTGGCCTGGCGCTAGTGGCTCATGCCTTGTAATCCTAATTACTCAGGAGGCTGAGATTTGAGGATCTCCATTCTAAGCCAGCCCAGACAAAAAAGTCCATGAGACTCTTATCTCCAATTAACCAGCAAAAAGCTGGAAGTGGAACCGCTTGACTGGAGCGAAAGTGGTAGAGCGCCAATCTTAAGTGAAAAAGCCCAATGAGAGGACAAGGCCCTGAGTTCAAGTCCCAGTGCATGATAGCAGGGGGAAGTGTTGGGGAGAGGAAGACTTGATGTGAGACCAAAAGAACTAAACACAATGTAGGCAAATTATTGGCCTTACTCACCATGGATTGGATTAATCTAGATATGTAGGTGTTGGTTTAGATAGGAAAAAATAAAGCTGTAAGAGATAGTCAAGAATTGCAAAAGGTTTGGAGATTTTTGCTTTATTTATATAAGCTAAAAAGTTAAATGCCTCTTGAAAGTTTGTAGATACTGGCAGAAGATACCCAAATCTTGGTTCTGAGACCAAGAACTTTATCCCTTGTGGCAATGTCAGCATTTATGCCTGTTCTTTGAACCCTATTTTTTCACAGAGAGGTCCAGGTGACACCTGCAAAGCCAGTGGATTGAATTACAGGACATGAATCGTAAGCATAGAGAACCGTGCATGATTTCTATTCTTTGAAATTTGCTGATCTTTTTTATGGCCCCACAATATGGTCTATCTTTGTGAATGTTCCATGTGATCTTGAGAAGAATGTGTATTCTATGGCTGTTGGATAGATTATCCCATAAATGTCGATTAGCTCAAGCTGATTGATGCTACTATTCAACTCAACTATATTCTTACTGATTTTCTGCCCACTTCGCCTATAAATCTCTGAAAGAATAGGCGTGATGTCTACAACTGTAATGGTGAATTTATTTTCTTCCTCTTGTATGGTAACACTTTTATCCTAGTAGTTTCCCTATAGTTTGCAATATAATTTTAACTAATCTATGTCCACCTTCAAATAATATTCTACTATGTTAAATGTAAGATACCTTGTAACACATATTCCCAATTCCTTCCTTGAATCCCTTATGTCAATACTAAGGCGTATGTCATTTACTTATATGCTGTCATCATGCAATATCTCATCACCATAATTACTTTAAACCACTGATCAGATCAGTGAAGAGTGAGAAAAACATTCAACTTTACCATCATTTAGTCCTTTCTCCTTCTGTTTCTACATGTACACTTGAATTTCTGACTTATCTCTTTCCTCCTCCCAGAGGCATTTTCAATATTGCTTGCAGAGCAAGCTGTGGTGATGAATGCCCTCAGATTTTGCTTGACTGAGACAGTATTGATCTTTTACTCTTGAAGGATAATCTCACTGGATATAAAGTTCTAGACTGGTGGGTCTTTCTTCCAACAGTGTCTTCCACTACTCTTTTCTTATTTGCATAGTTTCCGACAAGAAGTCCACAAAAATCTTATTCTTGATTCTGCGTGGGAAAGTGGGGGCAGGCTTCCCCTCTGGTGCTGTGTGTGTGTGTGTGTGTGTGTGTGTGTGTGTGTGTGTGTGTGTGTCTGTCTGTCTGTCTGTCTGTCTGTCCTGGGGCTTGAACTCAGGGCCTGGGGGCTGTCCCTGAGTTTATTTGGAGATAAGAGTCTCGTGGCCAGGTGCCGGTGGCTCATGCCTGTAATCCTAGCTACTCAGGAGATCTGAGGATCATGGTTCAAAGCCAGCCCGGGCAGGAAAGTCCATGAACTCTTATCTCCAATAAACCACCAGAAAACCAGAAGTGGCACTGTGGCTCAAGCGGTAGAGCACTCGCCTTGAGCTGAAGAGCGCAGAGACAGCACCAGAGTTAGCCCAGAGTTCAAGCCCCATGACCAACCAAAAAAAAAAAAGAAAAAGTCTCATGAACTTTTCTGGCTACCAACTATGATCCTCAGATCTCAGCCTCCTCAGTAGCTGGGATTATAGACATGAACCACACAGGTGCCTAGAAATCCCCTCTGGCCTATAACTTTACATTTCCGTTGTTTGATTATATATGTCTAGGTAGAGTATATAGCCTGCTTCATGTTCTCTAAATTTCCTAGATAACCAGTTTGGTAGCGATTAATTTTGGAAAAGTCTCAGCCATAGTATTTCAAATATATTTTTCTGCTCTGGTCTTTTTCCTTCTGATATTTCAATTACATGTCTGCCACATCTTTTAAAATTGTTTCGCAGTTCTTTGATGCTCTGTCCTGTCTTTATTTTTTTTCATTCTTTTTCTCTTGCATTTAATTTGAGGAATCTCTGCTGAACATAGTGTCAATCTCACTGATTCTTTCTCTGGCCTTTTCCAGTCTACTACTAATGAGCCATCAAAGGAATTCTTCAATTCTATTACAGTGTTTCTGATTCCTAACACTTCCTTTTAAGAGAGAGAGAGAAAGAGAGAGACAGAGAGAGAGAGAGAGACAGAGAGAGACAGAGAGAGACAGAGAGAGACAGAGACAGAGACAGAGACAGAGACAGAGAGACAGAGAGACAGAGAGAGAGAGAGAGAGAGAGAGAGAGAGAGAGAGAGAGAGAGAGAGAGAGAGAGAGAGAGAATGTGTGTATATGTTGCTGGGGATCAAACCCTAAGCCTTGCAGATTCTAGGCAAGTACCCTACAACTATGCTACATTCCCTTTAGTTTTCATCTTTCTGCTATTGACATTGCCTGTCTGCTCTGGCATTATTTTCTCCATTAGCGCTTTCAACGTACCAATTTTTAAAAAAAAATTTCCTGGCAATTCAAATGTAAGTGTAAGATCTGCCTGGATAGGCCCTTTTGTGAGTCTTGTTTAAGTCTCTGCCCAGTACCTGTGATACTATGTGACCTTTTCTGAGGTCACATACTGGATTACTCCAATCAGGCCTCCTTTGGACCATGTATCATCACCTAATATGGAACTTTAAATTTCAATACTATTTTGCAATTAGATATAATATGTACAAAAAAAACTAAAAAAAAAACCCAAAATGGTCTGAGATTCCTCAAATTTGTTCAGTTTGGACTTGTAATTCAGTGCCAGCCAGTCTACATGTAATTCTTGTTCTCCCTATTTTAAAACCAAATGGGAAACATTGGCTTGCAAAAAAATGTGTCTATGGGTTATTACCTTACATTAAGAAAAAAAATTATCATTTGAGTTCAAAACTGAGAGTTAATTCAAAATGCAATTTAAAAAATCAGTAAGGAGATAAGGAAATGTAATGGGAGAGAAAAATTAGTGAAGAAAGCCTCGGAAAAAAAACAAAAATGGTTTCTTTGGATAAGAAAGGATTTGGGAAGTAGGAATTGTCTTAAATGTATGTTCCAAAATGGAAAAAGGTAGAAATTAAAACAAACCCCAAGAGACTCTAGAAGGTAGCAGATGGTATGAGTATGCCTTGAATTTTTATAAGATAAAGCTTATTATAAAATATTAGTAAAATTGGTATATAATTAAGTTGGCTATAATTTAAATAAGGTCAAGATTAGTACATTGATGTAAAATCAGTATCTCATTCTTTATGTCTATCTATGAAAGTAATTAAGGAAGTTAGCTGTGATTTTTATATAAAATCAGCTTCTCATTCTTTATGTCCATCTATAAAAGTAATTATGTAACTAAGTTAGCTGTGATTTTGCTGTAAAATCAGCATCTCATTCTTTATATCCATTTATGAACGTAATTATGTAACTAAATTAACTGTGATTTTGATGTAAAAATCAACATCTTGTTCTTTATGTCCTATGAAAGTAATTGTGCGCTATTAAGTTTGTCAAGTTTTAATATGTGCTTTCCAGGTATGCAAGCCTGGATACAAAGCCGACAATGGCTTCAATCTTAAGTGCTATATTCAGTTAATCAGTTGCTGTTTGAAAACTCTCATCACTCTACTAAGGTCGGTCATTACAGAGTGCAGATTTCACCCTCTGCAGTATTTTAGCCTGACTCACAGAAAAAATAGTTCTGGCAAGTATTTGTTGGTCAGTTCTTGATAAGGCACAGGTAAGCTCTACTTATTATTTCTATTGGTCTCCTTGTTGCTTTAGATAGAAATAAAAAGTGTTTTTGTAGCAAAGACTCATTCAATCTAAGGATTGCAGTTCAAGGCTAGCCCAGACAGAGAAAAATCCCTCAAAGACTCCCTTTCCCAAGTACCAGCAAGGAGCCAGGCAGGAAGCATAGCTCAAGACCCTGAGGCTTGAACTCAGGGTCTGGGTACTCTCCCTGAGCTTCTTTTACTCAAGGCTAGCACTCTACCACTTGGGCCACAGTGCCACTTCTGGCTTTTTCTGTTTATGTCGTACTGAGCAATCAAACGCAGGGCTTCATGCATGCTAGGCAACCACTCTGCCACTAAGCCACATTCCCAGCTCCTTAAGAGACTATTATCTCTAACCAGCCAAACATTGGAAGTGGCACTGCGACTCAAAGTGGTAGAGCACTAGCCTTGAGCAGAAGTGCTCAGAATAGTGCCCAGCACTTGAGTTCAAACTCCACGAATGCCAGATGGGACAAGCTATCCCAGCAACGGCCACCTAGACCCCCAGGACCCAGCCAGTCTGGGGAACAAGGGACCGTGGAGAGAAATAAGAGGAGATGGTGTCACATCCTACATGGAGCCACTCTACATTCATCCTTTCAAAATCAATCAAAGCCAGGAGATCAAGAGAAATGTTTAATAAGCTTGCCCATCTAATGTCCATACCTGTCTACCTTCTAACAGGACAGGAACTTACATTCTTGCCTTTGCTACCTGCTATTTGTATTTATAGTGAGTCTTAGACTCAGGGCTGTTAGCTTTGTCAGCTTCCTGGGTCTCAAATACATACTCTATAATCTAGACATCTACCAAGGTCTCCCATCAGGCCCTTAATCACTCCAACCCAGCCCCAGATCCTAACTGCTTACAAGTCTAGCACGCTCTTCCCACCTAGTTGCCAGATGTCAAAAGTAACTAGGGTCTTTCTCACCAACTCCAGGACAGCCTGGAATGCAGGAGATAGGAACTAGCCAAAGTAGCCAAATTATTTAATCTTTTATTTTCTGCCCAGAACCCTTCCTTTTGCTCTTTGTGTGCTCTCTAATATTTTTCTTATTGCTCAGCCCTTGCCTTGTAAGATTTCTTTCAGATTTCATCCTAAGACCCACACTCATGTTCACCACCAAGGAATAGTTACTGCTGCCTTCTCCCAGATCGGACCAGACATCGCTTCCTCCTACCCCTAATGTGGATGCCACTTGCCATCAGGAAGTAACCATAGAGTCTGCATCCTTTTTATAATTATTAAAAAAGCCTGGAACGTAAGATCTGCCCCTGAAAGGCCCCTGCAAGAGTCTTCTTTTAAGTCTCTGCCCAGTACCTGTGTTACCTCAGTAACTGGCACACCTGGAGGCAGCTACCTTCCCCTTCTCTGAGATCACTTCCTGGACTGGCCTTGGGAGGTTCCCAGGTTCTGAGGTCATGGTGGCATCTGGCATGGCCACACCTTCCCCCCACCCAGCCATACCTTTCCCCACCTGGCCAAACCTTCTCCTTGCCCCTTCCCTAGTTAAACCTGGGTGGGGAAGCTGCTTGCTCTTGGCCCTGTGCATCTCCAACCTGTGCTAAGGGCCAGCGGTTCGGAATAAACTTCTCTTACCTGCCCGAAAGCTGCATGATCGTTTCCTTTCAGTAACCCAATTAAAATCTAACAGTATGGGGCATGGAAATTAGATGTTCTATAATCTTTGATTCAATATCTTTTGGTGTGTCTCTGAGTTGTAATCTTTGCAAATGATTTTTGACTTCTTTTCTCCTTTGGGGGAGAGAGGAAAATCAAAATGAGGTACATTTGGTGACTTCCATTCCCTCAAGTCAGGTAAGACTCATTCTGCCATGCCCTGCTAGTAGCACACACTTATAATCCTAACTATTCATGAGCTCTGAGGATTGAGGTACAAAGGCAGCTAAGGCAGGAAAGTTCATGAGATCCTTATCTTCAATTAACCAGTAAAATGCCAGACTAAAGGTGTGGCTCAACTGGTAGAGCGCTAGCCTTGAAGTGAAGAGCTGAGGGACAGTGCCCAGGCCCAGAGATCAGGCCCCACAACCAAAAAAAAAAGACGAGTTCAAGCCCTAGCACCAGCCATCCTTCCAAACAAAAAGTCACTTGTAGTCTTCACTCAGCAGACTAGGCTTAAAAAAAAAAAAAGGCACATAATAAAACATCTGCCTTACAAGTGTGTAACCTTGGGTTCAAACCCCAGTACTGCCAAAACAACAAAAACTTCTATCCACTGTAAATAGGTCTTTCTTATGAAGAATGATCTGGATATATTTCTCCCAAATGGTTAACTTTCTTCTCCCCCTGCAAATACACCAGAGGATTTTGTAACTAGGGGAATGTGTTAGGCTCTAGCAGGTAAGATCCACAAAAGTGTGGAAAGCCTGGGTTTTAAGTGGCTCACGCCTGTAATCCTAGCTAGTCAGGAGGCTGAGATCTGAGGATCATGGTTTGAAGCCAGTCCAGGCAGAGAAGTCCATGAGACTCTGATCTCCAATAAACCACCAGAAAACCAGAAGTGGTGCTGTGGCTCAAGAGGTACAGCGCTCACTTTGAGCTGAAGAGTGCAGGGACAGCGCCCAGGCCCAGAATTCAAGCCCCACAACCAACAAAAAAAAAGAAAAGAAAAGTCATTGATTTTCAGTTTGTTCAGCTTTTTGTTTGTTAAGAAAGCAGGAGTGACAAGTTTTCAAGCTCTTTATGTGTCAGAGTTGTCATCAGATGTCCCTGAACTTTTATAATAGGCAATGAACCAAGTCCTTTGCTCCTCCTTTGCAAGAGACATTATATTTATGATGCTGGACACTAAATCTGCCCTTAACTCCAAAGAGAAAAATTATGTACATTTTTCCTAAGGCTGTTTACTGTTCTAACATCCTTGATACAATAGAGGATGTACAGAAACATAAGAGATCCATGGATCTCCCCACTGATATATAAGACATTGGAAAAATAGCACTGGAAACTTGGTTTTAAAATGTGCTCCTTTGTAGGTGCTGGTGGCTCACACCTGTAACCCTAGCTATTCAGGAGGCTGAGCAATCAGGATGGCTGGTGAAACTCCTATCTCCACTTCACTACCCAGCACTGGATGTGGAGCTGTGGTTCAAGTGGTAGAGTGCTAGTCTTGGAACAAAAATGCTAAAAGACAGTGCCTAGGCCCTGAGTTCAAGCCCCAGTACTCACACGCACGCACGTGTACACACACACACACACACACACACACACACACACACACATACACACACACACACGTAGTACTCAACTTTGCGTCCAGTAGCATGAGATTTTGATAAAAGTGATGTTCAGAGGCTCTGTTTTTATGATGTGGTACAGAGGCTCAAGCATGAGTAGTTTGCAAGAACACCCACATGAGTCTAATGTAAAGCGTGAATAAAGATCACCTGTCATGTTGTGAGGTGTAATTAGCGATATTTTTCTTTTGCTCAGTGCTTCCCAAATGTTGCTGTGTATTTTAATTACCTGAGAATTACGCTCACTGAAGATTCTGATCGATGAGTAGAGCCAGAGATTCTGTTTCTGACAAGCTCTCTGCTGTTGGCATTCCATTTTGAGCACAAGGATTTGGCTCATCATCGTAATCTGTCTCCTGCTAGACTTTCTTACTCCAGGCTTTAAAATCCATGTTCGGGAACTGGTTGTGAACAAAAGGAGAAAGTAGTGTGACCCTGGAAAGTGGTACTTATAATAAGAGTGAGGCCAGGACAAGCTCAGAAAGATATTGTTATATATTCCCTCATATATGAAAAAAATAAGAACATGACCTGATTGTTAAGGAGAGATGGTTAGCTGGGGAGAACATCTGAGAGTGGGGGAAAGGAAAGGAAAGGGCTATGGCACGAATATGATTAAAATACATACAAAGGCTGGGTGCTAGTGGCTCATGCTTGTAATCTCAGGAGGCTAACATCTGAGTATTACTGTTCAAATCTAGCCCGAGCAGGAAAGCCCGTGAGACTCTTATCTCCAATTAACCAATCAAAAACCAGAAATGGTGCTGTGGCTCAAGTGGTAGAGCACTAACCTTATGCTGAAGAGCTGAGAGAGGCAGCCCAGGCCCAGAGTTCAAGCCCCACGACCAACCAAAAAACAACAAAAATAAAAATATATATAAAGCATGAAAGTATTATGAAACTAGTCTGATGAAACCCATTAAAAACTACTCAAAAGCAATCATGTTGAGAGTAACATAGATGGGATAAGTTTGATCAGATATGTGCGTGGGTAAGTATCACAGTGAAGCACCTTTGTACAATTTAAAAAGAAAGAGAATGAGGCTTATCTAGCCGGGCATGATGCCACAGGCTGTAATCCGGGGAGACTGAGGCAGAAAAATCACTTCAAGGCCAGCCTGAGCAATTTAGTGAGACCCTATCTCAAAACAAATTTAAAACAAAAAGAATAGGGAGGCTGACGATATGGTTCCTATAGCTCCAGGGAGACCACTAGCCTAGCATTGTATGAGAGCCTACAAAAAAAAAAAAAATTAAAGTGAGGCCTTTCCCAGGACCACAGAAATACCTTAGGTATTAGAATCATGAGACAATTCGAGATATTCTTGAGGATATCTGGGGGGGAGGGAAGAGAGAGAGAGAGAGAGAGAGAGAGAGAATTTTGAACACAGGACATTAAGTCTCAACCAACACCTTCACTCTGAGCCTTACCTGGCTTAAGTGTTAATGGTAGCTGCTGGGGCAGGAGCTATGAATTTGGACCCACACTTCAGAGAAATAAAAAGTAAAATAAATCAAAATTTGATTAACTGGAAAAAAAACTCTACCTCCTCCTCCTCCTCCTCCTCCTCCTCCTCCTCCTCCTCCTCCTCCTCCTCCTCCTCCTCCCTCCTCCTCCCTCCTCCTCCTCCTCCCCCTCCTCCTCCTCCTCCTCCTCCTCCTCCTCCTCCTCCTCCTCCTCCTCCTCCTCCTCCTCCTCCTCCTCCTCCTCCTCCCCCCCCCCAGACTCCTGGCTTGAATTCCACAGGTGATGACATCACTGGCAATTTGAAAGCTGGCATCTGGACCCTTGCTCTGTAAGACTGGCAAGGAGTAGGAGAGAAAATCTTGTTCCAGGACGAGGGTTGCTTCTACATGGGCCTTCCCCAGCTCAGGGTTCTGCCTCCCTTTCCAACTCTAACAGATTTCTGGCTACAAAATAAACGGAAGAATTCTAAACAAGAGTCAGATGCCAGGGAGTCCTGAAGCTCTACAGAGACACACCTGCTAGATGTTGATCCTCTTGATGGCCCTGGGGCAGCAAGGAGCTAGGAAGGTCTAGAACCTTCTTCTTTGCCATCTTAACCAAGTTAAAACCTATCCTCTGGGAACATCTTGGAAAAACCATTTCACAATGATGAGATGAGTCATCCCTCCCCCCGCCCCCCGCAACCTGGCTTCTCTGAGGTCTGCTGACATTGAAACAGACTCTTTGCTTTCCCTGTCCTCTGTGTTTGTTTTTTTTTTGCTTTCATTATTATTATTTTTTTTTGTGAAAATACTGTACAGAGGGGTTACAATTACATGGGCAAGATAGTGAGTACATTTCTTATCAAGCATTGTAGCCTCCTCCTTTGTTTACTCTTCCCATCCCTTCCCAGCCTCCCCCGCCCCCCACCTATTCCCCCACCCCACCCCGTGTTTCTCACATCCATCAGAAAAGAACAATACCATGATATACTCAGGAAGAACGCTGTAGCCATTTAGCTAAGCGGAAGGAAGACACTTGGCTCCTACTGCCCTACATGTGAGGCGGACCCTACTACAGGTGTAGATTGACTGGATCTCTATGATGGAGGCTCCATTGTGTGTGCAGGCGCTAGAGATCCAAACTAAATAAAACCTCGGCTCTGCCCATGAAAGGCTTACCTGGGTTAATACATTTCCCGGCAAAATTATTTACACAGAATATATCTATTTGGCTTGTTGAGAGAAGTAGATGTTTTATTGTCCAAGGTTGAAAGAGGCTACTAGATGGGGTAGGTGCCTCTGCAGATTGTCCTTACAAGAAGCATAATGTCCCTCCCTAAACAGTGGAACTAGTCTTCAGCCCATTCCCAATGTTTGCTATTAAAACATTACCCATAGTTCCCCTGTGGAAGGTAATCTCATGTGTAGGACCTAAAGGAACAGCCATCAGTGGTACTCTCCACCAGCAATGGCAGCCTGCAAGTGAGACCTGGCTCCAGAGTTCTCCTGAAAATTCAAGAAGCCAGACTGATAGTGGTGGGCTGTGTGACCAGCAGGACTGCAGGAATTTAAAGCTACTCTCATTCATAAACAAATTCCAAATCTTGTGTGCTGTCTCAGCAATAATCTAGAACTAGTCTTGAAAACTAACGGCCCAGGGAAAAAACAAATTGTTTAAATAGGGATACAGATGGACTCATTGCAACAATGAGATGCACAAGACATTATGTCAAAAAACGAACTTTACAAATTTGGCCGAGGGGGCAGCTGGGGCGGGGGTTGAGGGAGCTGAGGGAAGGAATGGGAAGGGGAAACAAAGGAAGAGGCAACAATGCTTGATAAGAAATGTACTCATTACCTTGCCCATGTAATTGTAACCCCTCTGTATGGTATTTTCACAATAAAAAAAAAAAGGAAAAGAAAACTAACGGCCCATATACATTTGGGCATGTTCTTTCACTTCTTTAAATTTTCCTCCCCTCCAAAGTTAAAAAAAGATAATAAGGCTGAGCCTTCAGAGGTGGCCAGGTGGTTGTGATAATTTAATTATCTGATATCTATAAAGCATTTTAAACTATTAATCATTGCAAAACTACAAGCAATTTAACCAGTATCAAGCCTTCTTTATCTCTGGATGTTTAATTTATGCTCTGTCTCTCTTAAAACTTAGGGACATGCATTCCAATCTATTTTCTAGAATTCTACTTATCATGTTTGCTGGAAAAAGCACTTTCCTTGCTGCCCAAACTTGTTGAGAATATGGTTTATTTGATTGTTAACTGTCTGCTTGCAGCAATCAAATCTACAAATATTTACTAGCTGCTAAGGATGGCTGGTAGGAGAGACAGACAGACAGAGACAGAGACAGAATGACAGAGACAGAGACAGAGAAAAACAGAGAGGCATGAGGCGCACTTTCTGCATTAAGGAGCAAATTGTTCAGCTGCACCGTAGTTCCCATATATATTCGGGGGCAGGGAGTAGTCTGTACTCCCTAGATACCCCCAGTACACCTGGAGCTTTGCCTCCAATACAAGAAACAGCTGGTGTTCATGATTTAAGGCTTAATACAAATAGCAGAGAGAATTTATTTTACAAGCTGCCTGGGTTGGCCAAATTCCAGAATTCATCAAACAGAAAGATAAGGAGGAGGAGGAAGATAATGATTCAAATGATTCTGCATAGTTGGTCTTTATATAGTAACATAAAAGAAATGCACTCTACACAGAACATTCCAAAGTTGGAACATACCCTCAACTTCACCCAAAATAGATTTATTAGCAGGACCTTCCCAGGACCTGTGAAACTCAGAGTTAACCTCATATTCTTGACAGGATCAGGCTTACAAGCTGGGTCTATGAAGGTTTCAGGCAGTGATCTTTTGTTTTTAATATCCTACAGGGGCATCTATAATATATTTATATATATTTATATTTATAGAGAGAGTGATATCTATATATCAACATATAGACATATATCATAGGGAATGACTAAGGAACGGGAGATTTCTTTTTGTATTAAGTATGTTCCCATACTGAGTCTTGAACTCAGAGCCTGGGTGCTGTTCCTTGTCTTTTTCACTCAAGGCTGGTGCTCTACCACTTGACGTGCATCTCTACTTCCAGCTTTTTGGTTGATTAGTTGGAGATAATAGCCTAGCATGTTTGTCTGCCTAGGCTGACTACAAACTGCAATCCTTAGCTCTCAGCCTCCTGAGTACTAGGATTACAGTCATGAGCCACCAGTGGCTCTAGGAAGATATAATACAGTAGTCTAGGTTTTCTTTTACACTGGGGTCTTCATTTAGAGAACAGAATGTATTAATTATTCGACTAAGGGAAAAAATTTAAATATAGTGCTCTTGAGAGCTTTCCATGTATAAGATGTAGATAATAAAACCTAACCCACCTCTTTCACATGAAGAAGTACACAAAGAATATGAAAAATAAGAATAATTAGCAACCCATGCCCAAATGCCACCTCTTCTAGTTTTCTCAGTCTAAAGTGGTCTGCTACTACCCATCGATCTCTTTCTAGCAGTCTGTCTTCTTTTATTTATAGCAGCTCTCTTTTACCCAAATTAACTTCTTAATTTAGTTGCTATCTGAATGCTTCCTGTCCCTCTAACTACACTGAGATTTCCAATCAAGAATGAATATTGTCTGCTTGTTTACCACTGCAATGCCAACATCTAAAACCCAGCTCTGGGTATGGTAGTACATACCTGAAATTCCAGCTACTTAATTTGGCAAGACCCTATCTCAACCAGTAGCTGGACATGGTGATACAGAACTGTGTTCCCAGCTACTGGGAGATGTAGGTAGGAGGATCATGATCTGAGACTGACCCTAGGCAAAAATGCAAGACCCTAACGGAACAATGACTAAAGCAAAACAGGCTGAGGGTATAACTCAAGTGAGAGCACCTGCCTAACAAGTTCAAGGTCCTGAGTTCAAACCCTAGTTCCATTAAAACATAAAATATCGGGGGGGGGGGGAGGAAGGAGTTGGGGAGGTGGGAGGGAAGGGTTAGTAGGGGAAAAACAAAGGAGGGAGTAACAATGCTCGATAGGAAATGTACTCATTACCTTATGCATGTAACTGTAACCCCTCTGTACAGCATCTTTACAATAAAATTAAAAAATTAAAAAAATAGTCATGTGCAGGTGGTTCATGCCTATAATCCTAGCTACTCAGGAGGCTGAGATCTGAGGATTGTGGTTCAAAGCCAGCCCAGGCAGGAAAGGTCATGAAACTCTTCAATAAATCACCAGAAAACCAGAAGTGGCACTATGGCTCAAATGGTAGAGCACTAGCCTTGAGCTGAAGTGCTGAGGGACAGTATTCAGGCTGAGTTCAAGCCCCATGACTGACAAAATAAATTAATTAATTAAATTAAATAACTAAAAATAAAAATACAAATATATTTAAAATATAAAATATATAAATTATATATAATAATAAAATAAAATTGTCCTCAACACATAAGAGATACTCAATGCAACTTAAATAATAAAATTATTGTGCTAATTTTTTTCTTTATATGTTAAAATTTTATATCTTTATACAAATTTTAACAATTGGGCTCAGGTTCATATAAATAGATTAATCAAAATCTCTGATCAGTGATGCACTTGTCTGATTAGTTGATATCTTTAAAAAATTATTTAAATAAGTTTTAAAAAAATCATATATTGCAGCTAGGCACCGGTTGCTCACGCCTGTAATCCTAGCTACTCAGGAGGCTGAGATCTGAGGATCACAGTTCAAAGCCAGCCCGGGCAGGAAACTACATGAGACTGATCCATAAACCACTAGAAACCTGGAAGTGGTGCTGTGGCTCAAGCGGCAGGGTACTTGTGCTGAAGACCACAGGGAAATCGCCAAGCCCAGAGTTCAAGCCCCATGACTGACAAAAAAAAAATTGTATATTGCCAGGTACTTATGGCTCACACTTGCAATCCTAGTCATTCGGGCTGAGATCTGAGGATTGAAGGTCAATGCCAGCCTCAGGAGGAAAGTCCATGAGACTCTTATCACCAATTAATCACCAATTAATCATTAAAAAGCCAGAGTGGAGCTGTGACTCAAATGGTATATATATATATGTATATATATATATGTATATGTATATATATATATGTGTATATATATATATATATATAATTGGGCTGGAAAAGTTGCTCAATGGGGAATACATGCTTGGCAGGCACAAGTCCCTGGGTTTATACCCAACACTACAAAAATCAATCAAATTAATTAATTGATACTCATAAACACTGAGAAAGCAGGACCTAGAACACAATCTAGAGTCCTTGTGACCCTAGGCCCAGTCTGTTCTCCACTTAACCCTCCAGCCTTTCCCCATATATAATCATCTTTTGAAATTGCACTGATCTCAGGAGAATGGGGGGGGGGGGGAGTTAAACAAGGTTGACTTGTCTGAGTCTGCTGGAGCTGCCTAGAACATGGAAGTGCTGGCCCCTACCTCGAGGCAAAGAATATGCTGTTATATTCAGCTAAACAGAGATGACTGACTCTGGGAGGCAGGTAAGGAAAGACAGGCACCTCCTGAATGAGGCAGCCCCTAATTGGCCAAGAGCAATTCTATGGGGGAGGGGCCTGAACTGTTGGCCACCAATATAGCTGCTGGGATGGTAGGGGGTTCTGTACATTTAACCAGGAAGAGGGTCTCTGAGCATGTCTGTTAAGCCTTGCTTCCCTTTTATATAGTTTAATCAAGTTTTGCATGTCTTCCTTAAAATCACATGTGAATGTCCCTGTGCATATGGATGTGTGTGTGTGTGTGTGTGTGTGTGTGTGTGTGTGTGTGTGTGTGAGATTTCTATCATTTATACCTTTCTAGACATTGTTATATCTTTCATACTTAAATTTTGGAGGCAGTCTACGATTTAAACTCAGCACCCTGTGCTTGTTAAGCAAGGGCTCTACCACTTGAGCCATCCGTGCCTCCGGTCCTTAATTTTGTTTTGATTGATGTACAGCATGTTCATATTTCATCATGTGAATATACCATACATTATTCATCTATTCTCTTGCTGATGGTCTTTGTAATTGTTTCTAGGTGTTTGATGTTGATAAATAGTCCTTGAATATATCTCCTATAAGATAATTGAAATAATTTCTTGGGTTTATTTCTGGGTTAGGAATAGCTGGATCATTGTATAAACTTCAGAAAATAGTGAGAAATTATTTTCTAATCACCTGCTCATCAAGAATGTACAAGACACACTACCATCCACTTCCTCTCCAACTTTTTGAATTTTAAAAATTGAATGAGTATAAAATGGCATCTCAGCCAAGTGACAGTGGCTGACTTTTGTAATCCTAGCTACTCAGGAGGTTGAGATCTGAGGATGTAGGTTCAAAGCCAATCCAAGTAGATAACTCTGAGACTCTTAGTTCCAATTATCCAGCAAAAGGTCAGAAGAGGAAGTGTGGCTCAAGTGGGAGAACTCCAGCCTTAAGCAAAAAAGTCAAGTTAGTGCATGAGGCCATGAATTCAAGCCCCAGTACCGGCATAAAAGTAAATAAAATACATCTCATTGAAGTCTTGTATATGTCACAGTATCACTAGTCATCCCTTCATAAGCTTATCAGATGTTTTACATTAATAATTTGTTTGTGTATTTTCTCTACGATTCTATTGTGTTTTATTTATACTTTTCCCATTGATCTGTAGCTCTTCATATATCCTTTGTCTCATGTGTAGATGGCAAATTTTGTTGATATCTTCTGGTACCTTATAACTTGTTTTCTTTCTTGCTGCCTGATGACTCTGAATGAACTAAGTTCTGTTTAATGACAGTATCATGGGTATCATTCCTTTTCTTTTTTTGTGTGTGGTTCCTGTTCAAGGAACCTTACCCTCAAAAAAACCCTCAGAAACAGCCATCTCAATCTGAGGACAGAGATCATATATGGAGCCAGGACATAGGCAGTTCACAGAGACAAGCATCATTGTGCCTACCAAGGCACTGTTCCCCGAGGCCCTGTCTAGCCAGCATGAGTGACCAGCTGGCTGGCTGGTAGGTGTGTTCTGGTTACAGAACTAGATATATCATGCTATTAAAGCTGGGTGCTATTAAAAATTCTAATCAGAGACTGTAATTAACTTTCCTTGCTCTGATGCTCACTCACTAAGCAGCCTTCTGATTATAATTTGGCTTCTCATGTATCTTGCCTATTGGGAGAGAATGTACTGAGAATGTAGTGTTCAGGCCGACGTGAGGATCCAATCCATTAAACAGTTACATGCCATGGTGTAAATTAATAAATTTGTATTCTGATTTTATCATTTGCCTCGTCTGGGCTCTGAAGGCGTGAGTCAGCATCCCCGGGTCTAATCAACACAGACCCCAAGAATAGCAAGCTTCTGGGTTGAGAAATGAAGAGCAAGACCCAGACCAAAGTGAAATCACCAAGATAACATTACCCCAGAGGCCCCTCAGCATGATCAAGAAGGCTTTCCTATGTGTCACACAATATAGGCAGGGATTAGAATTGACTTTTGACATCACAAAGAGCTGCATATTCAAAACCATGGCTTGGCTCTATTCAGGTGAAAGCAAAGAACAGAAGAGGATCGTAAGGCTTATATTAAATATTTATTGGCTTATGAGGACACACCAGATGCTGTGCAGATCTGAGGCAGAAGGTTAAGATTGACAGACACATTTGAGAAAAGCAAAAAAAAATAAAAACAAAAACAAAACAAAAAAGGGGGAACAGATGGTACATAGTAAGAAGAGATGGACAAGAGGCTTGTGACTAATGAATTCTTGTTCCACAGAGGTACCCAGGGTCTAGAATGAAAAATAGAAGGTAAGTTTTAAGGGGAAAAAAAGCTCAGGGGAAGAGAAGCAAGCACAAGATACACCAGAACACCAGCAGGACTGTGCTGAGACCCTGAGAATACCCAGAGCAGAGGGGAGGCCCAGCCTGGTGATCCAGGACCTGTGGGGTGAGGGCAAAACCTTTGAAGTGAGTTCAAAAAGTGAAGTGGAGATGAGCCTAATCAGGGCAAATAGGGCTATGTGAGGAATCCTGCAGTCCAGGTCACCACTGTTTCTGAAATCCTGTGGGTGAGCATCATCTACAGGGCCACTAATCCCTTTTCAGGATCCCAAGAATACTGAATAATAAAGGGAAGTGCTAAGAAATGTGGTGTCTAGAAACTTTTGCTAAAGATGGGAAGAAAGCCTCTACATAATATTCAGACCAATGATGGGGAGGCCAATACTGATGACTCTACAGGATTTGTTGCTTAAAGAAACATGTTTCTCAGGTGCATTGGCCAGCTACAAGGAGGCTAGAGGAAGAGAATCTCTTGAACCTAGGCCAGCCTGGACAATCTCACAAGGCCCTATCTCAACAAGAAGAGCAGAGAAAAGGATGGAGAGAGGAAGGTAGCAAAGGGAAAAATATGTTCTTGAAGGAGATAAAGAAAGCTTCTTTGAGATCCAACCAAAGCACAGAATGTCCCATGGGTCCCCACCAAGTCCTTGGCTTGGCTAGACATGGAAGAGACTTGAGAACCATCAGACATATTCTAAAGGTGAGGTAGAAACATGCTGCCAGGGAAGGATGGCCCTGAGTATGGCCTGTCCAACCAGCACATGAAAGGAAAGGTTCAGCTGAACAACGGGACCAAATTGAGAATGTTGGTGGACATGTTCTTCATGGGCACCCCACCAGGAGTGGGGCTGGAAGGGGACTGACCTGGGCGCTTTACAACGCAGAGGGCTCTGACTCCCCTGTGAAGAAAAGAACTCATTTACTTGATCACTTTAATCTCACACTACAATCCTTTTTGGCCTTCTAGAATCAAAATATGTTGAGATACTTGAGTTCGATCAAGTTCATGACCTTCACTTTGTGTGGAGGCCCTGGTCTAATAGAGGTTGTCCCGCACATGCTCCATGATGGTCTTCAGCCCCAGCCAGGTCTCCTCTGCAGTAGGGATGATCTGATTGGCTGGCAGAAGGAAACCATAGTGCCCAGTGTCCCTTAACTCAAATGTGAATGAGTACTTGATCCCGTTGTCATAGGCCCAGTCAATGCTGCTCCCACTAGCTGGATCTGTAAGTCAAAAGAGTAACATGATTGAAGTCCAGTTGCCTTTAAAACTCAGAAAGGGCCATAGCTCTACCTGCCTGGGGTTCCTTGGGAGCCTAGAGTTATTTCTGCAAGCCATCGCCTCCCTATAATATACATGCCCAAAGGACACATTGGCTCCATCCATAGGTCTTAGGACAATACAACATGAAAGTCTGTACTCAGCTCAAACTAAGAGACTTGAAAGTCTCCATTCTGCCACTAACTCATTGTAATCCCTCAGGCTACTCAAAACTAATCTTCTCATAGACAAAGTGTATGGTAGGCACTTCCAACATAAACCCAAGGACCCTCGTAGCCCTTGCCAACATGGAAAAGGCTGGCCCAACCTTGTAACTAACAAGCCTAAATGGAATTGTCATGAAAGAACTTGGGATTCTGCCTTGCTCTCTCTTGGGTCACTCACTCCGAAGAAGGCCAGCTGCAGTGTTGTAAGGACACTCAAATAGCCCAATCAGGAGATGGATGTGGAGAACTTTGACTTCCTGCCAATAATAAGCACTAACTCACCAGACACCCCCGGCCCCACCACACCCAAGTAAGCCAGACTACAAACGCTTCCTTGAGCCCTGTAAGCCTGGGGTTCACTACAGTCCTGGAAAACATCTGACCCCAACCCCACAGGAAATCTTGGGCCATAGACACCCAGTTAAGTGTCTCTTGACTTCCTAAACCCTGTAAAGCATATAAGGAAATAAATATTTATTGTGTTAAGCTGCTAAGTTTCAAAACTTCTTTACATAGCAAGAGATAACTGGTTTACAGAGCAAAAGAAACACATTCCTTAAGAATCCCTTTGCCAAAAGGCTTGAGAAGGGCATGGAGCCTATTTTCCTGCTTCTTCCCACTCAAATTCCACTTCACAGACAAATTTGGTTAAAAGAGAGCAACATTGCTGATCTTGTAGGATAAAATAGGGTCAATAGGTGGGGTGCGGGTGGCTTGTGCCTGTAATCCTAGCTATTCAGGAGGCTGAGATCTGAGGATCACAGTTCAAAGCCAGCCCAGGCAGGAAAGTCCGAGACTTTTAATTGGAGAATTAAACACCAGAAAACTGAAAATGGTGCTGGGCTCAAGAGGTAGAGAGCTCACCTTGAGCTGAAGAGCTCAGGGACAGCACCCAGTCCCAGAGTTCAAGCCCCACAACCAATAAAAAGAAAAAAAAAATAGTGTCAATAGTTGCTATTATTTATTCAGCATCTAAGTAATGCTGGTTATTATATTTTAAAAGTTTATATTTATGCTCATTGTCTTTTCAACCCTTAAGGAAGGTATTACTGTCCTTGTTTTACAGATGAGAAAAAAAAAAAGGTACAAAATGGATTGTTTATCTGGGAACTTCCAGGTGGAAATGACAATGCTAGAATTAAATCTAGTGGACCTGAGAAGAAAGCCCTGGATCTCTTCAGTCTACTTCGTTTCCATCTATATTAACATGTCTGTTCAAAAGGCAAGTCTTTTCACCTTTCCCTTATTCCTGAGAGAAGCAGGAAAAATCTTGCTTCCACCAAGATTTTTCCCTGAGGCTCTGCTGTTCACTGAAATCCTTCTGCCATTTCCATAGCCTCTCTTTACCCAGTCCAAACAGACAATGCTACTTTAACTTTCTAGAGGTTCTTTATATGTCAGAATCAAGTATCTCAACTTTTTTTTTATTCTGGAAGGCAAAAAAAAAAAAAAAAAGGATTATAGTTTGGGATTAAAGTGATCGAGTTCATGAACTTCACTTTAAGTCCCTGCTCAATGTCCACTTATTCTTTTTTTAAAATACTTTTTATTGTAAAGATATGGTTCAGAGGGGTTACTGCTATATGAGTAGGGCAATGAGTACATTTCCTATTGAGCATTGTTATCTCCTCCTTTGTTTCCCCTACCATCCCTTCCCTCCCCACCTCCCCATCTCTTCTCTCTACCCACCCCGAAGTTGTAAAGTTTGTTTTCAACTTAGTGTCTTGTATGTCTCATTGTTATAATGGGTCAACATGTATCCTTGTTTCAGCATTTTGTTATTTCCCTTCCCCTCCCCAAATTAGAAAATTTTATATACAAAATACAGGACACTGGAATCAAATATAGTGACAACAGGAGTTATACCATGGGGGAAGAACATACAAAGGAAACAAAAAATTCACATAGTATATTAAAAACAACAGCGACAAAGAAAAAAACATCTTGTGTCCTTATCTTGGGGTTCATTTCACTTAGCATCATCTTGTATGGTCATATGTACATAGCTTTTGACCTTTTCTGCTTGTCTGGTAAGATTATCCTAGACGTATACTAGTTATTGCAGAAAAGGGAAACCATGAAACCTATGTTTCTTTGGGTCTGGCTTACTTCACTTATTATAATTTTTTCCAAGTTTTTCCATTTCCTAACAAATAAGGGTGGTGTCATTCTTTCTGATGGAGGCATAGAATTCCATTATATATGCATAAATAGATTACATTTTCCTGATCCATTTATCTATGTCCACTTATTCTTTATTTTAAAAAAAAAAAAAAAGCAAGTAGCTCTGTGGCTCAAAGTGGCAGAATGCTAGCGTTTAGCAAAAACCCAGGCCCTGAGTTCAAGCCCCACAACTGACAAAAATCAAACAAATATGAGAACATATTTTTGTTTGTTTCAAACAAACAAAGCCTAGGTTCAAACCAACCCTTTCATACTTGCTAGATAGGCACTCCACCACGTCAGCCACACTTTCCAGCTTTATTTATTTTTCGAAAAAGATCTTGTGGTTTTTGTCAACACCAACCTAGATAACAATCCTCCTGTACCTGCTTCCTAAGTAATTGGGATGACAGGCAAGAACCACTACATTCAGCTTTTTATTGAGATGAGGTTTCATCTCCATTTTTTGTTGGTCTAGGCTGGCCTTGAACCTTGATCCTCCAAATCTCCACTTCCCACATAGCTGGGATTATAGGCATGAACCACCATGCCTACACAGGAGTATACTATTGACACTGTTCTACACACTGTATTTCTCAATGAGCAACCGAATGTTCCTCCCTATTGGCACATTTTAATTCACCTCATTCATCCAGGTGCAGCCTAGTGCTTTATTGTCTAAATGCATAAAAAGTGTTTTTGTGCAGGACACTCCAGATTGGCATTTGAAATACTCCCAGTCTTTCCTGATGATAAATAATATTGTCACACACATCTTTAATATTCATGACATATCCATGAGTCAGATGAGCGTACTTTATTTACATCTAAGCCCTTCATGGATCAGGATGAGTGAAGAGGAAGGGAACCAGTTGCTAAAGGTAGTTGGTCTAAGAACAATTCAAGCAACCACTTATAGTCTGACAGAAGGAAGAAGACATAAAAACTCTAAAAAGCTGATGCAAGAAGTAAAGGGACAAAACAAGCTGGGGTTATTTAGCAGAAGGACCTTACAGTCCAACCTGGCAAAGCATGACTTCAGGATATAGCAACTACTCTTCAGAAACCACTCAGTCACGAAGAAGCGGACTGAAACCTCTTCTGTAGGCTGTGTTTAAGAAGTCCGTTTTAGAATTACTTTCACTTAAACAGTTAATCTAAGAAGAAAAGATAAATATCAAGTGTGTCCATAGTACATGCCAGAAGTCTTTGAAATTAGATAGTATGATTATACAAAAAAAAACCCTCTTTGGGTTTTTGGGAAAGCCTATCAAGAATACTGAAGACAGGCTTTGAATGTGAGAAGAAACTCTGGGCTCCTCGACCCTCCAGGAGAGGCTTCCCCCTCTTCTGTGGAAGGCATCTGGTGAGTGTCCCTTGATTTAGCACAGCTCAGGCTGGAGAGAAGAATTTGTTTGATGTGGGAGTACAAGGTCATTCTCTGACCCTCAAACAGGGACCCTGGTGACCTCCACAGATCTTTGGAGAAGCCTTCTCTCCAGGATCCTAGCAAGTCCCCATGGGTCCAGGATTGACTAATCAAGCAGAGAGGGTGGAGAACGTCTCAGGATGTGTCCTCTGAAGAGCTCCCATTCCACAGCATAAATAATAATAAACCATGAATAATTAATAGACTGTTGCTGCAATTAGCAACACAAATGCCAGCATCATGCTAACTGCTTTATGCAGCTCTCTGGCCTGTGAAGCAGAGGAAGGTGCTGAGATGGAGCACCTTCGGAGATGGAACTCAGCACTGAGATGGAGAAGGGGGAGTGGAGAATGTAGCATCTTCCAGAAGACAAGGGCTGAGGGGAAATCTAGTGGGACAGTGGGGGCGGGGTGATGGTGCTGAATTCCAGGACTGAGGAAAGAAACAACAGCAAGCTTGCAGTCTCTGGAGGGATCAACAGTTGGAAAGAGAAGACACTGGAGAGGGGGCTAGAATTGTGCTTTACATTTACATTGGCATCTGAGAATGCAATTTTTTTTTTCCAAACAGGAGCATTAGTAGATTGACTCCCAAAATAAGGGATATGAATTGCTCTGATGAAATAGTTCATCTAGGAATTAAAACAAAGGTATCTCCTCAAAATATGGCTGCAAGGGATTGAGCTTCAAAACTAGGTTCAGGAAACCAGGTGTGATCCACACCTATAATCCCAGCACTCAGGAGGCTGAGGCTAGTGGAGTAAACGTTTGTATTTGATTTTGGTAACTTGGTATTGTATATCCATTTATCTGAATTAGGAAAGGGAAGGGGAACAACAGACTGGTGAGACAAAGGACAAGGGGGGACCAATGCAACAGTGATACACACAAGACAGTATGTTGGAAATGATCTGTACAACTTTCGAGGGGGGGGTGTGGATTTAGCAGGACAGGGAAAGTAAGAGAAAAATAAGGGAGGTGGTAACAGGTTTGACAAGAAATGTACTTATTATCTTACTTATGTAACTGTAACCCTTCTGTACATCACCTGACAATAAAAAAAGAAAAAGAAAAAAAAATGTTTGTGGCCAGCCTAAGCTACATGGCATCACCCTGTTTGGGGAAAACAAACAAACAAAAAAACAGTTTGGGAGCACGGTGGATTTTTTTCTAGATGCCTGAAAGGAAGGACCCTCTAATCCTCCTTGTTCATTTCTGATAGGAAAATAGACCCTCCCCCACCCCTCCACCACCACCACAAGCAATCTGCCATGGCAAAGATGGGTTCCCTTTGAAAAGAGAAGGACGGGCTTGCTAAACCTTTTGATACACTATGTCAAGATGCTTAATGCAAGATGAAGAATGCAGCTTCTACCCAGCTGACAGGACATAACTCATAAGGGCACGTGACAAATAGCTCAAGCGTACAGAGGACGCTGGTGAAGACAACTGTCTGCTGCAGCTAGTGTCACGCAGGCTGGACATAAATCTAGTCTATTACTAACCACAAGAACAATCAGGCAACATCCTAAGGAGTGTAACTTTCCCCTCCACCTCCTTTCCTCCTGGAGCACTGTCTAAAGGGCGTGCACACGCACACACGCGCGTGCACACACACACACACACACACGAGCAAGTACTCACAGACGGTGGTACAAGTTGGGCCCACTTGGTACTTGGTGCCTGACAGGGAAGCCAGGGCTTCAGCCGCTTGCCTGGCCACATCATCCTGGGAAGGAAGGAGCAGAGTAAGAAAGGACAGACCCTGAGTCCTGACCCTGGGAGAGAAGTGTCATGTCCCAGAGCATGAGGGAAGGCCAAGTTATGTTCAAGTGGAAACCCTGGAATGGAGAAAGCCAGAAACTAGTCCCCACCTAGCCACGAGCCTGGGTGGGGCTTCCTCTGGCTGAGGGTTGTGGGCTGGCTGTGGCCTACGCTCATGTCACACTGCTGATCTCAGCCCTGTCCTCACCAGAACTCCTCATTCTGAGGTGACTCACTGGATAGGATGCTGAACTCCCCTGGGCAATGGCCTACACCTCTTCCTTGATCAGAGCAAGGGCACCTCCCCCATGTATGCTATGGTGCCAAGCACACAGCTCTTAGCAAACCATAGACACATGATACGCTCCTGTCAGGAAAATAAGTGAGACAGCCAGGCAGGGTCAGTTACATTTTGTTTTTGTTTTTGTTGTTTTGGGCTTTTAAACTATTCCTGGGGCTTGAACCAGGGCCTGGGCACTGTCCCTGAGCTTCTGTGATCAAGGCTAGCACTCTACCTCTTGAGCTATAGTTCCACTTCTAGCTTTTTGGTGGTTAAGTAGAGATATAAGTCTTGCAGACTTCCCTGTCTTGGCTGGCTTTTGAACCACAATCCTCAGAACTCAGTAGCTAGGTGTGAGCCACGGGCCCCTGACTATCAGTTACAGTTCTTGAAACTCACAGGAGACACAGAAATAAGAGGGACTGTCTTCCTCCTGTCCCCAGTAGGTCTGATAGCTCATCCCAAAGGTCTAGGCCCTTAATGACACCTACTCAGATGCCTAGACTTGCTCTTCGGCTGTAGTTGGCCACCTTGGACCTCAAGGTCCAGAAGCCTCAGGGCCAGGTAGAGGCTGCCATCACTCACCAGCTCCTCAGCATCGGGCGCCTTCTTCATAGAGTACCCATAGGGATACATCAGCAGCTGAGAGTAGCTGTGCAGATCGATGAAGCATTTGAAATTCCCATGCTTCTGAATGAAATCTACCACTGATTTCACCTCCACTTCAGAATTGGCATGGGGGCCGTGGTATACTTCAGAACAAGGGTTGTCACTGGCTCCTGTTCCTGTCGGGGAAAGCCAACCAGAAACAGTGACCCACAGGCCAAGAAGACAACAGTGAGGTACTCAGTCCCCAACAGAGCTGGGGCGAGAATAGACAGCCACTGGCAGATGTTCCATAAGAACCTATCGAGGTGTGGAGCCTGGGAGAGGGAGGGCAGGGAGGGAGGCCAGGGGCGTTGGAGCTACCACAGCTGAAGAGGAAAATTGTTAGGACTTCTTCAAATGGATAGAGTTGACCTTGTATTGTGCCAATAGCTGTTGTCATACATAATTAATATCATACTTGAGAATGAGTTGTAATTAATAAGTATGCTAGATAATTAATATGAATACCAATAAATAATGAAAATGACTCCATTTATTCTGGTGTCAACTTATTCTCTTGGTTCAGATCTTAATGGCCAACCACTGCCAAAAATAATATATTGTTGTGGCTAAAATTTCTTGATTCTTTGACAAGCATTTAGAAATATTGCTTTCAGTATTAGTTCACCATACAGCTCCCTGGAGGGTATGTGGTATGTATGTATATGTGTGTGTGCGCAACAACCCTAGTTATGAGAAAATCTGGCTTGACATTGACACCCACAGGTCCCACATTCGTAACAGCTCCTTTCCTATGGTTATTATTCCCCACCCCCGATGATTTTTGTGGTATTTCTATGCAACAGGAGATGGGTACTCGCAAGAGGGGGATGGGGCCCAGGGGAGATGGGGAGAGGAATGAAGAGGGGGGAAAGAGGAAGAATGCAGTAAGAATTCACTATAAAATGAACTATACAACTGTGAGTGGGGACAGGAGGAAAAAACTAAGAGAGAACAAGGGAAAGGGTGACATTGTTCAAAAAGAAATGTAATCTTTACCTGACTTATGTAACTATAATCCCTCTGTATGTTACCTTTATAATAACAATAAAAAATTAAAGAGAATTCATTGCATAAACCACAAAATCAAGAAAACTAAGGGAAAGGATGGGTTGCAGGGAGTGAACATGTTGAAGGAGTGATGCAGATCAAGATGCATTGTGTGCATCAACTACTTTGTTAAATGGCAGAAAAAAATCAATACATATCCTAAAAAAATAAGAGCAAGGGAATATAGAAATGAACTTGAAGAAATGGAAACAAGAGGGTTTTTAGTGTACTGTTTTCAGCTAGTTTCTTTCTTTCCTTTGTTGTCACTGTTTTTTTTTAATTTCTGTACCCTTTTTCTTATAAGTTTATCTCATTTGGGGAAGGGAAGGAGAATCACAGAAGTGGTGGGACAAAAGAACTAATGCAACTGTGATACTCACAACACAATATACTGGAAATGAACTTTACAGCTTGGGGGAGAGGGAAGTTGGAGGGGAAGTGGGAGAAAATGAGGGGAGGGAGTAACACTGTTCAAAAAAGAAAAGTATTCATCACCTTACTTACGTAACTGTAACCCCTCTGTATATCACCTTTACAATAAAATTTTTAAAAAAAGAGGGAGAGAAGGGATGGATTGAGAAGGATGGGTAAGAATATTGAAAGGGGTGACATTAATCAAGATACATTGTATTCATAAACTGTTCTGTTGACTGGCAACTCTTTTGTGTAACTATGTAAAGATAATAAAAATATTCCCCCCAAAAACTCTCTAGGTATAATGGCTCCTACCTGTAATCCTAGATGCTCAGAAGTCTAAAGTTAACCTGGACAAAAAGTCTGTGAGACCTCATCTCAAACAATAAAAAGCTGGGTACAGTAGCAATAGCAATTGGCTGACTCCTAGTATAGCAAGAATTGTAAATAGGAGGATAGCAGTCCAGGCCAGCCATGTTAAAAAGTGAGACCTCTTCATAAAATAACAAAAGCAAAAATGCCTGGGGGCATGGATTAAGTAATAGAGTGTCTAGATCCTGAGTTCAAACCTTAGTACTACAAAAAAAATTAGATAGATACATATATAGATAGATAGGTAGGTAGACAGATAAATAAGTGTATGCATATGTAAACCAAAAAGAAAAGAAAAATTATCATGATTATACTCATAATGCAAATACTCTCTGTCCCACCATTCTCTCAGGAAGCCAGGCAATACTGAATCATTCTTTCAAAATACAATAATCAAAAATAAAAACAATGTATAAACATAAAGAGCCTAAGACCTGCACATACGTCTCTTGTGAATGGAGCAATGAAACTCTTTGGATGCTGGCTCTGTTCAGCTCTGTTCAGTTCAGGGGGACAGGTTTGTTCAATGTCATTTCCTGCCTACCTGCAAAGCTAGCATTCCAGTTTCGGTTTGGGTCAGTACCGATGCAGCGGCTTCCGGGGTTCAGAGACCGTGTCTTCCTCCAAAAGCGATTCTGAAAATGCCACCAAACACCCAGAGTAGGTCATGCAATAAGAGCAGTGAATGGTTTCTCTAGGAAATAAGAGATGACTGCAAGAGATGGCTGAGCTGCTTGTGACCCTGGACTCCTTTCCTCACTACATATGCAGCCTGTTCTCAACCCCCAGACCAAGGAAGGTTTGCCCTTCTGACTTTAAGAAAGAGACTGTCAGGCCAGGCGCTGGTGGCTCACGCCTGTAATCCTAGCTACTCAGGAGGCTGAGATCTGAGGATCGCGGTTCAAAGCCAGCCCGGGCAGGAGAGACCGTGAGACTCCTATCTCCAATAAACCACCAGAAAACCGGAAGTGGCGCTGTAGCTCAAGTGGTAGAGCGCTTGCCTTGAGCTGAAGAGCTGAGGGACAGCGCCCAGGCCCAGAGTTCAAGCCCCACGGCCGACCAAAAAAAAAAAAAAAAAAAGAAAGAGACTGTCATCCAGTTGAGTGTGTTGGCTCAAGCCTGTCAACCTAGCTATTTGGTAAATGGAAAGGGAGGGGAGTGTGAAAGTTCAAGGCCAGCCCAGGCATAAAGCTTATGAGACTCCATCTCAACCAAAGCCTGGGCATGGTGACATATGCTTGTTATCCCAGCTACAGTGCAATGGTGTGTTCCCGTCATCTTCAGCAACACAGGGAAGTGTTAAGTAGGCGGATCACAGTCCAGCCCTGGCCCAGGTCAGAAGCTAACTTGAAAAGAACCAATGCAAAAGGTCTGGAGGCATGGCTAAAATGGTAGAGCACCTGCCTAGGAAGTGCAAGGCCCTGAGTTCTATCCCCAAGATTGCTAAGAAAGAAAAAGAAGAGCAAGACAGAGACAGAATGGGACTCCCCCAAAATGCACTGATGAAAAACTTTGTATGCAAGTTGGGACCAGGCTAGTCCCAAGTGAGTCTTCTGCAGCCTCTACAGAAGTGAGATTGATGGTCCTTTACCTTTGTGATACCCAGTGCCCCAGAAGTGCACAGCACCTATTCTATTCTTGCCTAAATAACTCCATCTGAATTTCAGTCAAAAGCTCAACTAGGGAATAAGGAAACAAATTAAATGGCAAAACAAAGAAGCTATCAGCCAAATTCAAAATGTGAGACATTCTACAGGAAATTATTTGGTTTCTCCTGCAAATGAATGACATTTTAAAAGGATGTGTGGGGGTGCTTCTGCTGCTGAATAAGAGAGGCAGCTGAGACACAGCCACCAGATGCAGTGAGCAGACCTTACTGACTTCAACACACTGACTCCTAAGAGACATTTTTAAGATAATTGGGGGAGTTAGATGATATTAAAGAATTTCCATTAATTTTTCAAATGTGTCAGTAGGGTATAGGGCTTAGGAAATTTTTTTATTCTTCTTATAATAATAGTTAGCTAGAGATGCATACATAGGTAGTTGTGGGGGAATGAACGTGTCTAGGATTTGTTTTAAAATACTTCAAGGAGAAAATTGTGTAGGAGAGAAAAAAGATGAATAAACAATTGGTAAAACGTTGATAATTGTTCAAGACCCATAATAGAGAGTTCTTTTAGACTATTCTCTCTAGGGAAAAACTAAATAAATAAAGAAGTCTCTAGTGATTCTCAGTGTTGAGACTGAGCAAATGAAATCCTCACAAAGCTCATAATATCGTGTGGGTAGAGGCTCTCTGCAAAGCAGGGATGTCGCCAAGCCAGTTTCAGTCCTACCCCAGCCCCGTGGGATTACTCACTTGGGTGTGTGTATACACATATCCATCAGGATTGGCCACAGGAAGCAAGAAAATATCTACTTTCTCCAAGATGGAGGTGATAACTGGATCCTTCTGGTAATCAGATACAATCTAAGCAGAAACAACATACTTTCCATCAAGCTATGGCAGACTTGGTTGCTAGGTCTAACCTTATGTCTTCCCAGGACACCCAGTACCTAGAATGGATGCTCCCAGAACAGCCTCCACCGTTGAAAGCTTCCTAGGATTTGACACCCATCCCTCCCCCGCCCCCCCACACACAGGGGCATGGTTCTCTGCAAAGCTCTCTGAACCCCTCAAAATCCAGGGACAGGGCTTATAATTGTGCCAACAGCAATGAGATGATGGATGTTTGCTTTCTTCATGTTTTCCAGGGAAGAGATTCTATGTACACTGCTCTTCCCTCTCATTGCTGGCTTGAAACAGACTTTCTGGAAGATGCTAGCAAGGACCCAGAGGTCTTGTGGGGTTTGGGGGATTGAGCAAAGCTACTCTATCTTTGGTGCCAAGTACTGCTTTGTTCCCTTTGTAGAGCCCACTGTAGGTCAGTGCTTCAGGCCCACGTTTGCTGTGCACTAGCTTAATCATTGCCACTTTGTCACTTAGCCACAGAGGGCTGGCCAAGGGGCTTTGACCATTTACCTGTCACCTCTGAAGAGCCCCCAGCTTACTGGGGCTCCAGACCCCATTCTATACAGAGCATCTTCTCATTTGTCCCTTAGACCCAGCTATATGGGACTCCCCTGGCCTGCAAGGGTTCCCTTGGCCCCATCAGGATCCTTGGCTAGTTCCAAAGTGATATGACCTTCCTCGCCGTCCAGATGGCAGTAGCTTGTGAGATCCACTCGCGGGAATGGATGCCTGCATTCAGCCAAATGGCTGGCCGCTGCTTGTCTCCTCCCGTGCTGAACTGCAGAAGAGAAGAGGCCAGAAAATGACCTGCCTGCCTGAGTTTCCACTCACCTCTCCTCTCCCCAGCTCGATCCTATTCATTTAACTCATTTAAGATAATTCAGAGACCAAATGTTCCTGAGGGCCCCATCTATTTATCAGGCTTAGTCGTGACCAGCAAGCGTAATTGGTTGGCTGCAGCTCCAGGCAGCCTGAACCTCTCCAGCACTGGGAGCAAATTGGGAAGGAAAACCAATTGTTATTGTGGATTAGAATGCTGGTGCCATTAGAGATAATAGTATGTCTCTGAAAGGCTTCAAATAGTATCCCAACAGAGAGAGACACAAGGGTGTGTACAGCAGGCTGTTGGGTTGATGCAATAAATGAATTCAGTTTTAAATTAGGAAGAAGAGGGCTTCACTGTAGCGCTTTGTAAATGGCATTAATGAATTCTGCCCCCTGCTTTTGCCACAGTGTTTGGACCCCTTAGGTCAGAGCTTGGTGCTAATGAAGCCAGAGTCCCCATCAGATGGGCAAATAATCTAAATGTAATTATTTTAAAGCAACCAGCTCAGTGGCAGGTCTCCCCTACCAGTGGTTCACTATAAGTCTGGGGTCTTGAAGGGCTCATAGGGAGTTGAGGGTTTGGCAAATCCTTGAGCCATCAATTGTTCTATGGTATAGGCTACGATTCCTTTTGATTTGGTCAGCTGGGTTGTTTATATCATTTATGTCACTGTCATCATTTTCTATCTCCTTTGCCAATGCAAACCTGTATCTGTTAGAAATATCTGAAAATTTGGATCAGAGGCTGGGGGTAATATTCTAACAACCCTAAAATTAACTTCCTAAGTAACTTTTTTTTTTTTTTTTTGGTCATTTGTGGGGCTTGAACTCTGGGCCTGGGCGCTGTTCCTCAGCTCTTCAGCTCAAGGCAAGTGCTCTACCACTTGAGCCACAGCACCACTTCCGGTTTTCCGGTGGTTAATTGGAGATAAGAGTCTCATAGACTTTCCTGCCCTGGCTGGCTTTGAACTGTGATCCTCAGATCTCAGCCTCCTGAGTAGCTAGGATTACAGGTGTGAACCACCAGCACCTGGCTTCCTAACTAACTTTTAAAAGTAAGTAGAATTAAGTTCATAAGTCTATTCCACCTTTCCTTGCTTGGGAATGAAGGCAAGATTGGCTAGAACATTCTGGAATACTAGCCATCTCCCCTCTACTCCTGTCTTTCAGCCAAAAACATGGAATGAGATGTGCTCCTTCTAACTGTCTCTCATTAAACAATGAACCTCTGCCAGGTCCAGATCTAGTGGGGAGAAGATGATCACTATTTCCTTCAGTGGTAAAACAGCTGGATCCTTCTTGGAATGTAGGCTTTTGGCTACATTCAGTTAGGACCTTGCAAGGGCCTGGGACCTCACCTTCAGGACATACATCGGCCTCTTTTCAAATGTCTGTCCAATCTTCACTCTTCTGGCCAGGTCTGGAAAATCTGTAGCAATGCTGTCCATCTCATGGTAAATCTGAAGCAGAAAATAGTAAATCTAAGGACATTTTTAATTTTTAACAGTTTTTTTTAGATAGGGACTCATTACATACTTGGCCTCAAATTTAGATCCTTCTGCCTCAGCTTCTCAAGACCTGGGATTTTGGGTCACTGTGCCTGGTTTAAGGAGGCCTTTTTAAAATTTGTTCAGCTCTGGATAGGTATGTGTGAACTTTATCATGTCAGTCTTAAACTATGTCTTCCGGTTGACCATATTATCAGCATGAAATGCGTATTTCAAAGAAAGTGTCTAAAGAGTCCTTTTGTGCGATTTTCTGAAGAATAATACCTTGCATTTGTCCACAAACTTATAGTACACTCAACTATACAGATATTGCTACAAATTACACAGCTATTGCTACAAAGTGTGGTCTTTTATTCATCTTGGGTTGGACCAGCAGAACAACCCCACTAAGCACATTCTCTATGGGCAAAAATAAAGCTTGTGCCATGTATCTAATACCACACACATATATTAAATACACTGTAAAAAATTTAAAAATAAATCAAAATAGTTGCATTCATAAATGCTGTTAATAATGTCTCTATCTCTGTGGGCCATCTTGCTTAAAATCTCCTCAATTACAGGCACCCCACTTTCAAGTGGTAAAGACTTGAAAATTGTAGCGAAGAATGCTAAGAATATATCCAATTGCTTTCAGAGGGGGGAAAAGAAAAGAAAATTTGATTTAAATAGTTTATCCATTGTCATTTTTCAAGCCATTTGGAGGTCAAAAGAAGGAAATGAATTTGTGTAGTACTTAAGATTGGATGAAAGAGCTAAACACAGAAGGAAAAGGTGCAATCAATACAGAATAGCTTAAAGGGTTTATGGACTGGCAGTCAATATAACATACTGAGCAGAAGTGAACAAGTAAGCAAAAAGCAACAACAAAAACCCAAATACATAGGCAACCAAATAAAGTACAGAAGAAGTGACTCATAATGAGTTTCAAAGCTCAAAAAGGAGAAACCATAGATGACAAAAAAATGAAGAGGAAACTACCATATTAGAGAACTGGAAGTTGAACTAGAAATGGGCAAATTTGGCTTCCAACACAGCTTGGAAACTTTATCCCCAACACTGACCCCTAGAGAGATGAGGAAAAGCAAGGTAGCTCTCTGGGGCCATAAAAAGAAAGAGAATCACCCAGGAAAAGTTAAAATTCCAATGCTATATCCAGATATAAGATTCAAAAATCACACTATCAACTACCTCCAGGACACAAACAAAGGCTGTGGAACCAAAACTCTGGCAGAGACAATCATGAAATTCCCACTAGAGACCTAAGCAAGCTTAAACAGTTGTAAGCTATGAGTTGTTCATAGCTGTTTTTAGAAAGAACCCAAAATGAGCACAAGAGGAGGCAGCTGGCTCAGAGATACACAGCAAAAGTCCTTGAAGGAGCAGGAGATAGTTGGGAGCCAGGCACCAAAGCCTGGCTCAGATAGCCAGGAGATACCCTCCCGCCCCCCACACCCATAATCCTCAAGGGCCATTCGCAACTGGTGAACTCAGCTGGGGAGAGTCCCATGGCCATGAGGCTGTCATGGGTTTGATGGCTGTGTTAGCCTTGAGCTCTGCTTTCCTCAATGACCCAGACCACCAAACTCTTAACTTCATCCATCAGTTTGGCAGATGTATGCTACTGGTCACAAAGAAGGGTCAATGGGCAGTGTTATTGATTTATACACAACAAACAAAGTCACGAATAATCATGGAAAAGAAGTGAAAATGGTCATTTCAGTGATTGAAATAATCAACCACTCATCCTGAAAAGCAACTTAAAATATACATCTCACAAAAAGTATTCCAGAGCCGGGCGCTGGTGGCTCACACCTGTAATCCTAGCTACTCAGGAGGCTGAGATCTGAGGATCGAGGTTCAAAGCCAGACCAGGCAGGAAAGTCCGTGAGACTCTTATCTCCAATAAAAATCACTACAAAACTGAAAGTGACGCTGTGGCTCAAGCGGTAGAGCGCTCGCCTTGAGCTGAAGAGCGCAGGGACAGCGCCCAAGCCCAGAGTTCAAGCCCCACAACTGACCAAAAAAAAAAAAAAAGTATTCCAGGAACAGGAACATTGTTTATGTATGAAGAACATTCATTAAGGCAGGTGAAAGGAGAATAAGTTGTGTGTGTGTGTGTGTGTGTGCGCGCGCGCGCGCACGCACGTGTGCACTAATATAAGGGCTTGAACTCAAAGCCTGGGTGGGTGCTGTACCTAATTTTTGGTCTGGTTATTGGAGATAAGTGTTTCACAGACTTTCCTGCTTGGTCTGGCTCTGAACTGCAATTCTCAGATTTCAGCCTCCGGAGTAGCTAGGATTACAAGCATGAGCCACCGAAACCCAGCTGAGGATATAAATTTTGATTTGAGAATGAGTTCCTGAGCTACTAAAACTATCAGGCTAATGAAGCAGACACTGGGGGCGGGGCGCTGGGGGGGAGAAATGACATAAGAAAATGGTGTGGGCTTCAGGGTGCAGTCCCATACTTACAGTCTCTTGATTTTTCAAGTCCCTTTGATTTCTCCCTTTTGTATGAAATTACTCTGCTCCAAGCTTTTCATTTTGAAAATCTGGCTTACCTTGAAAGTCATCTATATAAAGTGGTTTCTAACTACGCACAGTACCAAAATGCATTATGTAACTAATATTATACATTATAAGTTGTCGTGATAAATGAATGGAAATATTTGGTTAACCTTGGAAATAACTACTTGTCGACTTGCCCGGAATAAATAACATTTTATTCCAGGCAAAAGATTATAGTGGGGGGTGGGGGAGAGGGTTGAATTACAAAGACTGAAAACGATTGCAATTATTTCACCGCTTTCCTTAAGAGATTGTTTGTGGAAAGGAGACTGGATGTGGGGGGAAATGTCCTGTTCACATTTCACTACGCTCTTAGGTGCTGGTGGAGTTAAACAGCCTGAGAATTGGAAAGGAATGAAAGTGCACATGTGTTAGCCCCTCAATAAAAAGATAATGTACTGAAGCTGGAAGGAAGGAGAGAGGTTACAAAATTCAGGAAGCACTCACAGCATCGAGAGAGTGGTAAGCTCCATAGTTGAAGTTACTACCACTCCGTTCTTGCCCTTCATTGTGTCGCATTTCTTCATCTTCATTATCTAAAAGGGCCTAAACAGAGACACAACATGTTGTTGAATTGATCCAGTAAAGATGGAAAATCTGGCTTTTTTCTTGCTCTGGCTTGATATTGGGGCCAGCTAAGATGGCAGCCCAACTGTCAAGACTTAAAGAGGGCCAATTATACAAACGAAAGATTATAGTAGGAGGAAATGCAAGTTCATAGTGTCTGCTTCTCAAAGAGCTTTAGATTTTTCACAACAACATACATTATAATCTCATTGTTTTATGGGGGTTTGAATCAATTCTATGGGATAGAACAACAAAATATCTGTGTTTATTTTTTCTAAGATGACTACTTTCTAATATTGTCAGTTCTACTGAAGCATTCTAATATATACTGTAATTCTAATACTCAGGAGAAAAGTCATTATCGTCTGTGTTCTGACCTTCATGATCAGTATGGTACAGTTTAAAAACTAAAATATCTGGCTAGGTACCAGTGACTCAGTGCCCATAATCCTAGCTACTCAGGAGGCTGAGATCTAAGGATCACAGTTGGAAGTCAGCTCAAAGTCCAGCAGTAAAGTCCACGAGACTCTCATCTCCAATTAACCACCAAAACCTAGAAGTGGAGTTATAGCTCAATTGGTAAAGTGCTAGCCTTGAGTAAAAAAGCTAAAGGACAGTGTCCAGACCCAAAAATGAAGCCCCAGTACTGGCACAAAAAATTATATATATATATATATATATATATATATATATATGTGTGTGTGTGTGTGTGTGTGTGTGTGTATACATTATATATATATATATATATATATTATACTGCTCTTAAAAATAGAGGTCATATTTCTTTCATGCAGCCATAAAACTTTCCTTCTTGGTGTCCAATTTATATTCTACCATTCAAAACCTGCTTACTCTCTGTAAAGAACATATGTGCTATTTGGTTATTCTATACTATGAAATCTCTAGCCATCAGCCTGCATCTGGTACCCAGTGCCTCTGAAAAACGCAGCTTGGGAAACCATTCAGAAACAAAGAAATTCTTATAACCACTCATACTTTGAAGGTTCCTGGCAGATGTCTGTGACATGTGAGGATGATTAGTAAGCCCGCAGCTGCTCACGCCATCAGGAAACTCATGGGCCAAATCACCAATTAGTCCATAACCTACCTCGGTGAAGGAGACAACGTGAGCCAGACACTATCCTGCTGTTCAACACGTGCCATGGACTGGGTGGTGGCGTTCCCTCTACTGGGCACAGTGGGTGACAGTCTCCCTTTCACGAAGGGCACTTCTTTTTACTGGTCCCCAGAACCATCCCACCCACAACTCTTGCCTCCTAACATCAAACACAAAAGGAAAAGGCACATCTATGTTGTACCAGATACTGTGGAGCATTTTATATACGTTGATTATAGAATCTTCTCAATACAGTATATGAAATGAGTATGACTGGTATCTTATTGATCTTATTGGTATTTTATTGATGAGGAAATGGAGGCCCAAGAGAGTGAAACTTGTCCAAAGAAACTGTGGGATTTGAATCTAGACACTGTCACACGCATTATCCCTATCTACTGTGACTTACTGTTTCTCTAACAAGTTACTGTACTTTCATCTGCCTGAAATTTCTACATCTAGCAAATGAAAAAAGGTGACAGTAGACCTAAAAAATCTCTCAGGTCTTCTCCTGACTGCTGGTGGCTTAGTCCTACACAAGAACAGTCTGAAACCATGGCCTACTTACCTGCAGGTCTTCAATTGTCACTGAGTACTCCAAGCCCTGGGACTTCAGGAAGGATTTGACTGGCAACAGACTGACAGATGGAACCAGGACATCCACAGGCCGACCAAAGGTGGAAGGAGATTTCCAGACATTGAGCTGAAAGGAATAGAAATCAAACCAGGCTAAAGGATAGTTCAGGTAAAACACACAATCAGCTCATTCTTGTACAATCACTACCAAAAGCCAAGCTGATCCCTGAGGGGCTGAGATCTGTTCAAGGGTAAACAGGGGCCATTTCACAATTGTATCTAGTCAGATCTACCCCTCAGGCAGTGCCTGGCAGAATCTAAGAAGTAAATCCAGAGCAGCTAGAAGGATAGAGCTCGGGTCTTTGTCTCCTGGGCCATCCACTGTGATCTACTTCCCAGCTCCTCCTCCCGCAATCTTCTCAATGGCACAAAAATCTTCAAGAACAGAAGTAATAACTCCAGTAGTAGAAGAATCTTCTCCCAACAAAGTCAAGAAGTCTGAAAAGAACCATGTACCTTGAAGTCATCCGAATTCACTAGCTGAATCAGTTTGCTGATCTCCTCTCCATTTCTGACATTAATCCTAAACACTTGGTCCCTGAAGAAGGGATGGGAGAGAGGAGGGAAAAAAAGCAAAAGATAATGGTGAGCTTTCAGCTGGCAAATAAACCCCAAACCCACAATCCCAGACAGAAGTAGGCCGAATGAGAGGAAATGGTCTAGTCTTTGGTTATAATGTATAGCCATTAAAAATAAGACTACGTGGCAAATGTGAAAAAGTGCTTATGGTATAACTTGAAGGGAAATAATATTAAGTGAAAGAACAGGACACAGAATTGTATGTGTGCCATGATTACAAGTATGGAAAAAGCAGATGCTCTAGAAGGAAAACAGACAACAGAAATATACCAAATGCTGACAGCGCTCAAGTTCGGGTCATGAGATTATGGATGACTTACTTTTTTTTCTCCTTGTATCTGTTTTCTGTAATGTGGTCATATTACTTTATAATGAAAAACACATATACATTTTACAGAAAGGAATGTTCTTGGGTTACATGCAAAGCTCACTGAAGATGTAAAGGAATACTTCTTCACTGTTGGGGGTTGAGGGCTAAAACCTCTGGGCTGAGAAGAGCTAGGAAATCAAGCAGACCCTCCATCCTGGGAAGGTGGGTCGCTACCTTCTTCCAGAAAAGAGAAGCTGGGAGCTTGTAGCCTCCTCTCCCAGCCCCAGAGCCCAGGATACGAGTGCATTCTGAGATGAATGCTGAATGCAGCCCAGGGTGTGAGACTGAACTCTGGGTCCACTGATGCTTACCAGGTCCTGCAAGGCCCCAGAAGGGGCCCCCCATAGCCCAATCCCTTTCTGGTTTGTCTTGCATTTCTTTCATATACATTATTTAGCTTCTGCAGCATTGGCAGGGGAAAGAGGCCCTGACAGCCTGTGTGGTGAGTGGGAGAAGGCTGGACATGAAAAGCTGCCTTTGAACTCTCAGCCGGCTCAGGGAGCCAGGGGAGCCATTAAGCGGTTGCTAGGTGACAGGCCCAAATGAATCTACACTAGATGCTGTCACATGCGTCATCTCTTTGACGCGAGTGAATGCAGAAAGGGCTGCTGGAGAGAGCTGTGGGCTGAAGGACCTGTTGACAAGAATAAATGATGCTGTCACAGGGAACTAAATGTGCAGCCTCATGTGGCAGCTCTTTATCAGAAAAACTGGTCCAGGCCAGATGGGTCCTCAGGGTTTTCCTTGGTTCTAGAAGGTCCTGGGGGGGTTCCAGAGATCTAGGCCAGCACAAAGGTATTATGGCCCAAGGCAGAGCAGCTCCCAGTGCAGGTGGCTGGTCTGGAGGAGAAGCCGGTGTGAAAGCTCACTTTCTCCCTCCCCAGCTGGTCCCCGCAGGGTCCTAGAAGGAAACAGCACCACAGGTGCCTGGGGGGGGGGGGAGCTCTGGTGGGGCAGTACTTGGCTGAACCTACTACATGATGAATATGGTTCAAGTTGTACCTCAAGGGTTCATTGCTGCAAGCTTGGTCTCTAGTATGGCAACCTTGGGAAATAGTGGGTGCTTTAAGAGACAGGTCCTGTTAGGCCCTAGAAAGTGATTAATGCTGACATCTTGGAGTTCATTTCTGTGAAAGTGGTACTAGCCCGGAATCTCTCTCTAGCTTCCTGTATTGCTATGTGATCTCTGCTTACACATGCCCACATCAGGATACCATCTGTCATGTTTTGGCGCAGACTGGGGGTCCTTACCAAACAGATGGAGTCCGGAGTCCCCAATCCTGAACTTGTAGTCTGCAAATCTGTGAGTGAAATAAATTTCTTTTTTTTTTTTGGGGGGGGGGTCCAGTCGTGGGGCCTGAACTCTGGGCCTGTGCACTGTCCCTCAGCTCTTCAGCTCAAGGCTAGCACTCTACCACTTGAGCCACAGCGCCACTTCCAGCTTTTTTTCTTTTTGCTTATGTGGTGCTGAGGAATCGAACCCAGGGCCTCATGCATACAAGGCAAGCGCTCTACCACTGAGCCACCTTCCCAGCCCCTGAAATAAATTTCTTTACACATTACTCAGCTCCATGTATTTTGTTATAGCAACAGAAAACAGACTACAGAACACATCAGGCTCACAAAGAGTTGTACGACAGCCCTGAGAAGATGAAGAGTTCAAGGCAAACAGCCTCAAAACAACCTCAAAAAGTAGAGAGAAGGGCATTAAAATGGGACCTCCTGTCTGAGGACTAAGACCAGTCTGCTAAACTCACACAGCCTACTCCCAACACTCCAGAAGAGAAGCAGACAACTCAGAAATGGGCATTTTAGAAAGTGTATACATTGACAACTCTAGTGGTAAAATTAGGCATTTGTAAAGCAATGCTGCCTAGAGCAATCACAAAAGAGGGGAGAGAGAAGAAACAGGAAAGGGGAAAAAGGAGGGATATGGAAAAAAGAAGGTTTGGGGGAATATGAAAATCCTAGCATATGTTCACCCATAAACAAAGAGTGTGCATTTTACTTTGTCCACAGTGGTGACTTTGCAACAGAACTCCCATACCCAGGCCCAGTCCACAGCAATGGAACACAGTGATTTCAACTAGTCTTGATGATGACTAAGTCCACACCCCATTTCAATCAGGATCTAATCATCCAAGCTGCAGAGGTTAAAGAAACAAATGTGGGTAGTACTAAGAAGATACCAACTAGGCAGGGCAGACTAGCTGGCCCAGATGGAGCCCCTGCCCCATCCTCCACCTCTCCATGTCCTTCACTTCCAACCCCCCACTAAAAAATCCCAAATTCACCATGTACTTTGGCCTTTGAAAAAGAGATTGCTGCCTGCAATCCTGGCTATTTTCCTTAACTGACTGGCAATCTCCTACCTGGTCTCAGGACAAGCTCATATCATCCATGAAGCTTTCCCTAACCAAAATTTCCCTAACCAAAAGTATAGTTTTCAAAGAGTACTAAACAGCAACAGTGATGGTAGGGTCTAACATTGTTTTCCTGACCATCAGCACATGGATACCTAAAAGCAGAGTGGGAAGGGCAGTCATTCTCATTGTCCTCATTGTCATGGTCTCTATTTGGAAAATGCCCTCTCCACGTCATGAGCATGGCGATGGTTGCCTACATCCTGGAAATTCTAAGACTTTGAACTTGAGCTCTTCCAAAAGAAGGGAGTTGGACCAGGAGGGGGAACATGTTGGGATTAACAAGCTGCTAAGTCTAACTTTCCTGTTCTACATGAGTCTTCCGATAGCTCCTCTGGCTGTCTTCAAACCCACTTGGCTGTTGGCAGTGATGGTTGTGGATTCCTTCTCGCTCACCTCATATTTACCCATGATTCAGACAATCTTGGGGACAGAGCTCCCATCCCTTCCCCTGTTATCATGTAAGTAGAGCTAAGTGGCTGGTTCTTGTGCTTCTCTTACCTTCACCCACAGCCACGCTCAGCAACCACCATGAATAATATTAAAAGATGGTTTCACAGAATTCTTAGATGCTTGCCAATTACCACAGAGACTACAACCAGTTCTGCAGCTACTCCCTGTTTTCTGCCTGCCTGACACCTCCAGATGTCCTGGCCATTGTCTCATCCTTAAAATGACTAACAACTAGGACAAAAGACACTAGCAGAGCACCAGAAAGCAAGAAGTTAGGAGAATCAAGAAGAAGGGAAGCAAATTGAATGGTAAAAAGCAACCATCATCTTCTCTACCACCCAAGTTCCTGCCTGGTCTCCAAACCACTCAGATGCTTAGATGTCAAGTTCTCTGCGCTAGACATATTTGTTGAACTGGACGACCAGAGCATGTTAATGGGAACTCTGGCAGAAAAGATTGCCCTACCTTTGCTGGGATCCCTACTATGGAGCAAGAACAGACCGAGAGGCGGGAAGAGAATGACTCAATTGGTTAAAACCATCCACGATTAGCAATCAGCTCAGGCACACAGCCCTTCCTGCATTCAACTCCTGCAGTGAGCCCTCTGGGGCCCTGCCCAGCTGTCTCAGCCCAGGTGCATCATCAGAGAGCTCTGTACCCTGAGCAATAGAGATTTTTCAACCACGTGAATTGCTTCAGTGGGAGCCTGACAGAACTATGCGTCAGCTCATACAGCAGCAAGTGTAGTTAGGGCACACCTTCTGCTGAGCTGCTGGTGAAAAAAAAAAAAAAATCTCCTTCCCTGGCCACCTGCTACACATAACCCCTCTGAGCTATTTGGCAACAGACATACAGGTATGAACAGTCATCATTATAAAAATTAGTCATATAAATAATATCATATAAATAATTGTTTCAATAAACAGCTCCTAAGTTCCCTCAATCAGGTAGTATAATAGAGATAGATAGACCATTGAGATAGACGATTCTATTTGGAGAATAACTTGTGTTATAGAAAAAAAAAAAAAGGTCTGGTTTTTGTATTCCATTCCAGCTCCCCTGTGTACCAGCTAAGTAGCCTTGGGCAGGTTCTTTAACCTTTCTAAAGTCGTGTTTTTTTCATGTTTAAATTGAGGAAAATAACACCCGTGCCTGGCAGAGTGGTTACATGATCCAAAAGATAATGTACATGAAAGCTCTTTGCAAATAGCAATGCATTATGAAGTAATGAGTTATTATAATGCAATCTTCTAGCAAGTCACCAAGCATCTCTTTCATCTCTCCTATCTTCCAAATTTCCCTCCTGTGCAAACCTCAGAGCCTCTATGTGAAGCCTGTTAAGCATGAGTGTGCAACACATACACAGAGTACAGGTGTGTGGTCCTGCCTATCAGTACCCATAGCTGTGCCTAGACAAGACCTGTTAGATCTCCTTGTCCTAGAAGTCAAGCAAAAGCACCAGCTCTACACAGCTTTTACCATTAATGAAGAGGGGAAACCATGAAGCCTGAAACCTACATTTTTCTCTTCTTTTTTTTTTTTTGGTCAGTCATGGGGCTCGAACTCTGGGCCTGGATGCTGTCTCTGAGCTCTTCAGCTCAAGGTGAGCACTCTACCACTTGAGACACAGTGCTATTTCTGGCTTTCTGGTAGTTAATTGGAGATAAGAGTCTCACAGACTTTCCTGTCTGGACTGGCTATGAACCGCAATCCTAAGATCTCAGCCTCCTGAGTAGTTAAGATTACAAGTGTAAGCCACCAGCACCCAGTTACATTTTTCTCTTTCATCATGGCAGAAATTCCCAACAAGCCATTTCTGGTCATTATTTAGAATTAATGATGTAGGTTTATGAAAGTTGGAGGTTCTTGAACTGACTTTACAAATAAGAAATAGGAAGAAAAAGAATTCACAGATTAGGAAGCTGGAGAAGGTCTATGGAGACTATTTGCTCTAATTTCACAGACAAAATCAGGTCTCACGGAGCAGTCATTTATCCAGGGGGACACAGGGACAAAGGTGAGACAGGTCCTCTTTCCTCAAGACTTGTCTAAGACATAACACCCTTTCCTTCTCAATTCTAGGACTGGTGGTATGGCTCATATGGTAACATGCCAGCAGTAATCGAACAAGCCAAGCAAGAGCTTAAGGACCTGAGTTCAAAACCCAGCACTAGCAAAAAGAAAAAGAATACAGATCATCCTTTTCAATCCCAGTTGGTTCCCATTTTGGTGAAATATTAAGTACAAAAAGAACTTACCCAAAAAATTTTTCCCGGCTGCAGATGCCTGGCCCAATAAGGGCCCCAAAGAACACTATCCACCACATGTCTGAAGACGAGTATTGGTCACAGTGACTGAGTCAGGTTGTATTTATAAGGAGCCCAGAGCAGACTCATGTCCTCAGAAATGCTAATATGACTCCCAAGCACCCTTGCAACTCTGCTGGGCGGGGCCCTTACCAATGCCTCTTCCATTCCTTTCCAGTGATAAAGGCCAGCCTCTCCATTTACATGGTCAAGAATTCACTCCCAGGCTGGAAAAGTCCTCACCATTAGTACCATATTTTTTACCAGGTGATATCTAACTAGTGATTTTTAAAAAATTAATGAAGGCTGAGAAGGTGGCTGAGTAATAGCTTGCCTTGCTTGCATGAGGCCCTGGGTTCGATTCCTTAGCACCACATAAGCAGAAAAAGCCGGAAGTGGCGCTGTAGCTCAAGTGGTAGAGCGCTAACCTTGAGCTGAAGAGCTGAGGGACAGTGCCCAGGCCCAGAGTTCAGGCCCCATAATTGACAAAAATTTAATGAAAAGGTCTCAAGCTGTAATCCTAACTACTCAGGAGGCTAACGTCTGAGGATTGAGTTCCAAACCAGGCTGGGAAGGAAAGTCCATGAGATTCTCGTCTTCAATTAACCAAAAGTGGTAAATCATCAGCCTTGAGTAAAAAATAAATAAAATAAAATAAAATAAAAACAAAAACAAAACTAAGGAATAGCACCCAGGCCTTGAGTTCAAACCCTAGTGCCAGCACCAAAAAATAAATATCTCATCATGGTGGATGAAATTTATACTGATAGGAAAGGCCATCATTTAACCCTGAGTTGGAATTACCTCTAGAGCAATACCAAAGTGAAGACAAGCAACCCCAAGACAACTTAGAGATCACATGCTTTCCAGGCCCAGCCAGAACACTTCACCAGGGCAACTCATAATGAAGACTGTTTGTGGCCTCTTTTATGGATCTGAGGCCTAGTTCTTGAGTCCACTAAGGAAATAAAAACATATGTGATTAACCTGGGCGCTGGAAGCTCACACCTGTAATCCTAGCTACTCAGGAGGCTGAGATGAAGATCATGGTTCAAAGCCAGCCCAGGCAGAAAAAGTCCATGAGATTCTTATCTCCAATAAACCACCAGAAAACTGGAAGTGGCGCTGTGGCTGAAGTGGTAGAGCGCTTGCCTTGAGCAGAAGAGCTGAGGGACAGGGCCCAGGCCCAGAGTTCAAGTCCCATGACCAACAACAACAACAACAACAAAAAGAATGTGTTATTCTGAATAAATTATCAGTTGTCTTTGGGGTCTGAATGGAACTATTAATAAGTTTTTTGTTTTGTTTTGGGTTTTGGGTATTTTTGCTTTTTTTTTTTTTTTTTTTTTTTGGTCCGGTTGTGGGGCCTGAACTCGGCCTGAGCACTGTCCCTCAGCTCTTCAGCTCAAGGCTAGTGCCCTACCACTTGAGCCACAGCGCCACTTCCGGTTTTTTTCTTTTTGCTTATGTGGTGCTGAGGAATCGAACCCAGGGCCTCAGGCATGCAAGGCAAGCGCTCTACCACTGAGCCAACTTCCCAGCCCGCTTTTTTTTTTTTTGTCGGTTGAACTCTGGGCCTGGGGACTGTTCTTCATCTCTTTAGCTCAAGGCTAGCGCTCTACCACTTAAGCCACAGTGCTACTTCTGGCTTTTTCTGCTTATGTGGTGCTGAGGAATGAAACCCAGGGCCTCATGCATGCAAGGCAAGCACTCTACCACTCAGCCACCTTCCCAGCCCCCTTAATAAGGTTTTTGCTAGTCTCTATGTCTTATATTATGCCAACTGTCAAAAAAATGGAAGATATTCGTAATTTCTATGGCTTTTTAGGCACTAATGCTTTTGGATCTGTCCCAGGAGCCTTAGTTCCCACAAGCTTTCCCCATCCCTCTGTCCCCATCAGAGATGGCTTATGATTCTTACTGTACCTGCACACAGGTACAGTAAGAGTAGGTATAGCCCAGGGTCATGGTTAGAAGCATTAAGGGAAAACCCTTTTGACACTTGGTGAAATAATAAGGAAGACAGTCAAGACTACTGCAGCTGGGATCAAAGCTGTCATCCTAGCTAGCTGGAGGCAGAGATTGGAGGGATAGAGGTTCAAGACCATCCTGGGCATAACAGCTCATGAGATGCTATCTCAACCAATAGTTGGGCAAGATGGCTCATGACTCATACCTGTTATTCCAGCTGTATATGACTGCGCAAAATGATGTATTCCTGTCATCCCCAGTGATAAGGGGAATCCCAAATGGGAGGGTTAGAGCCCAGGCCTGCCCTGGCATAAAAGACCTTAAAAATAACCAAGATTTCACAAATAACCAAGGCAAAAAAGGCCTGGAGGCACGGCTCAAGTAGTAGAGTGCCTGCCTAGCAGGCAAGAGGACCTACATGCAATCTCTAGTCCCACCAGAAAAAGACTACTAGAGGTCAGGGCTACAGCAATATGAGAATCTCATTGCTCTCAAGTCCCAAAGCAGAAAAGGCAGCAGAGCGAGGGGATCTATGCATGGAAAATGACTCAAAGGAAACACTAACACAAGGGGATTCTTAACTAAACTGGCCTAACAGGTAGGCCAAGAAGTTAGACATCAACAGGAACTTGGTCAGCTACCCAGGTGGAGGGGATGACTTACTAGGATCTTTGTTTAGAGTGGTTCTGACAGGGCCCATGAACCAGCCTGGTTTAAAAAACAAAAAGAGAGATTCTCCTCCCAACACTTAAATTGAATTTCTATACCCACTTTGTCTACCACAGAGGCTGGGGCTCTACTTCCATATAATTTTTGGCTAGAGATGTGAGGCAAAGAAAAGTTAAGTACTCAGAATTTAGACAAGTTGAAATTTACTTCCCACCTTCATTCCCCAGGAAACACTACCAACATGAATAAACCTAAATGGAAATGAATGTCTAAAGAGAAGTTTGTGGCAGTGGAGACTGAAACTTACTGGGACAGACAGACAGAGAGGAGTGTCAAAGTTTGGGCCCTCAATGCTTATAATGTATCATGCTAGACTTGGGTGAGCAGAAGGTGACAAGGAGACCAAAGGATCTAGATGTATATGTACAATGCCTGCCACCTTGTAGCTGCTTCATTAGTATTGAGTAAATGAACTCAAAAGTCCATTGGCTAGCTCTAAAATGCTACACTATTAAGATAAAAGGGCTTAGCTGCATGTGAAGGCACAAATCTGTAACCCTGACATTTGGGATGCTAAAGCTGGAGGATCACACATTTGAGGCCATCCTGCGTTACACAGGGAGTTTCAGCCACTTGGGCTACATAGACAGTCCCTATAAAATATAAAACAATAAAAAAGATGGAGGGCTGACATTGCAACATGGATGCCTTGAAAACACTATGCTAAACTCAATACAAAAGAATAAACATTATGTGATTCCACTTATTTGAGACAAATTCACAGAGACAAAAGCCAAAGCATGATCAAAAGATTCTGGAAATGAATACTGTAATGGTACAATAACATTGTGAATATAGTGAGTAATGCCACTAAATTGTACCCTGAAAAACAATTAAGCCAGACACCAGTGGCTCACACCTGTAATCCTAGCCACTCAGGAAGCTGAGATCTGAGGACTGTGGTTTAAAGCCAACTCAGACAGAAAAGTCCATGAGACTCTTATCTCCAATTAGTTACCCAAAAGCCAAAAGTAAAGCTGTAACTCAAGTGGTACAGCACTATCCTTTAGCAAAGAAAACTTAGGCCCTGAGTTCAAACCCCAGGATCAGCACTAAAAACTAAACAGAACATCAGGAGGCTGAGATCTGAGAATCATGGTGTGGAGTGAGCATGGGAAGACAAATCTGAGAGACTCCTATCTCCAATTAAGTAGCAAAAAGCTGGAACTGGAGGTGTGACTCAAGTAGCAGAGCACTAGCTCAGGGGCAGTGCCCAAGCCCTGAGTTCAAGCCCCAGGGTTAACAAACACACACACACACACACACACACACACACACACACACACACACACACACACACACACACACACACACACACACACACACACACACACACAGAAGAAATGGTATTCTCAGATTCTGGTTAGAAAAAAGAACAATCAGCCTGGCACCAGTGGCTCACGCCTATCTACTCAGGAGGCTGAGATCTGAGGATTGCAGTTCAAAGCCAGCCTGAGCAGGAAAGTCTATGAGACTCTTATTTCCAATTAAACCACCAGAAAACCAGAAGTGGCGCTGTGGCTCAAGTGGTAGAGTGCTAGCCTTGAGCTGAATAGCTTGAACTCTAGACCCAGAGTTCAAGCCCCAGGACTGGCAAAAAAAAAAAATCACAATCCAGTTTTGCTTTAAACCAAAGAGATTTTTATTGTGGTTGTCTACTCCACAGTTTCCTAATAGGGGTGGTCTCGTACATGCTCCATGATGGTCTTCAAACCAAGCCAGGTCTCTTCTGCAGTGGGCAAAATCTGCTTGGCTGGCAAGAGGAAGCCATAGTAGCCTGTATCTCTTAACTCAAAGGCAAATGAGTATTTGATGCCATAATCATAGGCCCAGTCAATGCTTCCACCACTGGCTTGGTCTGACAGACAAATAAGAATAAAGTCTTATTACACTCTTCCAACTGTCCCCTTACATAACTGCTAATCAGACCCCTAGATGCCCGGCCTGCAGGAGCAGACAGTTGAATAGACTCATGCTTGTGGGAAAAAATTACAAGAATAATTTGAAACACAAAAGGTCTTACTCCAATGGACACTGTATTTAGCCTCTCTGTGGTGTTCTCGGGGGCCTTTGACTTTACTTGCCCTTTTGGAATCCAGTCTGCTGCCCTAATTGGCATCTTCTCCAACTTGCAGAGCCCACACCACTTCCTTCTTCAGAAGACACTTTCTTTTCTCTTGTGGGAGAAGATGGGAATAAGAGATGCGGTCCCAGCCCTTAGGGGATTCTCAGTCTAAAGATGAAGCAGGCTCTGCTCTAATGTCAGATCTGATAGCCAGTATCAACTTTGCTGATGAGTTAAGCCAGTACAATAATGTACACCTGAGGGATGTGTGGCCACTGATGTGACAGATGATGAAGGAAGATGGCATTAGTCTATGAAGGCTGAAAGCATTCATGACTTGGAAGAGTTGGCAATAGACTGGCCTTGAGGTTCCCTCCCAGGAAGGTCAGGTAGAGGCCAAGAGAAGGATGTGGTTGGGACACTTGAGGGAAGCCATGTTGTGTCTTGAACAGAGGTTTACCAGGAAAGGGAGGACTAGAGGTTAATATGAATTACAGTTGAAGTATCCCTTATTCAAAATGCATGAGACCAGAAATATTTTGGATTGGGACTTTTTTTTAAATTTCAGGATAATTTTAAAAATGTAATTAAGATATCTTGGGAAAGTCTAAACACAGAATTCCTTTATGTTTCACATATACTGTATACATCACTGTATATTTTAGATAATTTATTTCTTTTGTGTCATGCTTGTGATTGAATCCAGAGCTTCACATATGCTAGGCAAGCACTCTACCACTGAACTGTCTTCTCAGCCAAGGTACTTGTGGGTGCAAAACAGTACTGGGGCTTAAATTCAGGGCCTCATACTTATTAAACAGGTGCTATACCACTTAAGCCACATCTTTAGCTGTAGCTGTGTTTTGACTCAGACTTGCCACCTAAGGTCATGTGTGGAATTTTTTCACTTGTCATTGATGCTGAAAGAGTTTTGAATTTGGGTGTGGGGGGAGAAGGGAAGAGGGACTGACAGAGGGGCTGAGTCTGATCAAGGGAGATGGTATGTACATATGGACATGTCAAAATGAAACCCCCTTGTGTAACTATTTGATGCTAATAAAAAATGTGGAGGGGCTGGGAAGGTGGCTCAGTGGTAGAGTGCTTGCCTTGCATGTATGAGGCCCTGGGTTCAATTCCTCAGCACCGCATAAGCAAAAAGAAAGAAAAAGCTGGAAGTGGCGCTGTGCCTTGAGCTGAAGAGCTGAGGGACAGCGCCCAGACCCAGAGTTCAGGCCCCACGACCAGACCCAAAAAAAAAAAAAATGTGGGAAAAGTTTTGGATTTGGGAGCATTTTGGATTTTTGATTTTGGATGAGTGATATTCGACCTGTAATGCTGAGAATTCCTATGACTTGTGACTTGGTCTCCCCCACACAGCAGCCATCACAGTGTCTGGTAAATAAAATACTAAACACTTACTTACTAATTGGGTTTCAAATTACTATTTTATAACATAAATGCTGTTACATCCCACAGCTAGTTCTGCTAAGAAGTGCCCAAAGGGTCAAACACTGGCTTCAGAATGAATCCTGACCCTGCAAATTATTATCTGTTGACTTACCAAATCATTTAGCTTCCTGAGTCCCAAAATGTTTCATTTATCCAATATCCACTGTTTATTACGTAGAACAGTGAGAATTAAATGGGATAATATAATGGCTAAGATTATAACATTTGTTGAGGGCTCATAAATGTGTTAGGTGCATGGTAAATTGGCTCATTTAATAACTACAATTCAGGTTAGTTACTAGTATAGCTCCCATTTTACAGATGAGGAACCTGAGACTCAGAGCAAATAAGGGAAGGAGTTACAATAAAATATGCAGAACAGGTATTCAATAAGTGTCAGATATAATTATAACATCATTCTCAATTAATGACTAGAATCTGATCAAATGAGACCACATTAAAGTCAGAGCTATCTAGAGAAGAGCAAGTCACTAGGCATTTGACTAGTAGTCAAAGTTTATATAGCGCTCTAGAGTCAGTGAATACTTTTATTCCATACATTACCTGTTAATCCTCTTAACAACTCATTTTATAGACAAAAAACACAAGGGAGAATTTGTGTGGCTGGTACAAGGTAACTTGGTTCTAGAGTGGCAGAGCCATAGCTCAAACCCAAGCCTCTTCATCTGTACTTTTTCCCTATGCCTCTTTTCTTGAAAAAGAACTCTAGGGATGACTTCTTTTGAACCAGACACCAATAATAGTGCAGCTCTTCAAGGCCTTTTCTAGGTTGGGAAGATGTTTAGGACATCTCACCTACCATAGACATGCAGCTGCCTCTCAAGTAGACAGAAAAGCAGGTAGTCATATCAGCCTGGGCTAGGAGGCAAGAAGTACTTAACTGGGACTAGTCCTTAGAGGCAGTGTTTGTCAGTACTAGAGTGTGGTTAAATTATACAGTCAACTCTAGAAGAGATGAACCCAGAATTGGCATTAATTAAAAGAACACAGAGCACATCTCTATTTGTCTGATAGTTGCTTATTATTGTGTGTATGTGTGCACTAGTACCAGGGCTTGAACTCAGGGCCTCACACTCTTGGTTAGTTTTTTCATTCAAAGCTGACATTCTACCACCTGAGCCCTGCCTCTACTTCCATAGTTGCTTTTTAGAAATGTCTTTGATACCTATCCCCTCACCAAGAAAAATATACTAGCCTCAAGTCTTCGAAGGTCTACCTTATTCGTAAATACTTGCAGATACAGTGAGTGAGAAACTAGACTCATACAAGCAGAAAAGGTCAGATAAGATGATGTTAGGGAAATGAACCCTAAGATCTGTATTCAAATGTTTTTTTTTCTTTCATGCTATTGTTTCTAACACATTTATAAGATTATTTCTTTGTTGCTTTGTATGTTCCTCCCCCACAGTATAACCCCTGCTTTTACTGTATTTGATGTCGGTATAATTTGTGGAGGGGAAGGGGAAAAACAAGTTGTTTAAATAAGGATACAGGTGGACCCGTTGCAACAATGAGAAGTACAAGTCGTTAGGTCAAAAACGAACTTTACAACTTTGGTGGGGGGAGGGTGGGGAGGATTGGGGGGGCAGAGGGAGGATGGGAAGGGATGGGAAGGGGAAACAAAAGAAGCTACAATGCTTGATAAGAAATGTACTCATTATCTTGCCCATGTAATTGTAACCCCTCTGTACAGTATTTTCACAATAAAAAATAAATAAAAATTTAAAAAAAGAAACTAGACTCATAATAAAATGACAAAGACCCATTTGCTGGCTACAGGAGTATACAATGTCTTTCTGCTTACATTCTAGGCTCCACCGAATGACACTGTCAGCTAACCAGACAAAGACATGTACTCTTCAGTCTTAAGTTGTTATCATGGTTTCAAGCTAGGTCTACCTGTCTGTGCCCACTGCCACCTGGAGAACTACCCCCCCCGATAAAAGTGAGGATAAGTCCACATGCAACAGGTCTTAGCAACTGTACACATTACTCTTCCCAAAGAACAGCTTAAAGTATACTCTTAAAAAAAAAAAAAAAAAAAAAGGAAAAGAAAGAAAGCTCCAAAGCTGTTTATTCTATTTGATTTGGTAATTTTGCTTTGGTAACACATTCCCAAAAGATCATGTAATGGATAAGAGAGTTTATAAAAACATATTCATGGTGTACCATTTTTGTTTGGTCAGTGTAGGGCTTGAACTCAGAGCCTAGGCACTGTCCCTGAGCCTCTTTGCTGCTCAAGGCTAGAACTCTACCACTTGAGCCACAGAACCACTTCCTGGTTTTCAGTGGTTAATTGGAGATAATAGTCTCACAGGGATTTTTCTTCCCAAGCTGGCTTTGAACCATGATCCTCAGATCTCAGCCTCCTGGGTAGCTAGGATTATAGGAATGAGCCACCAGCATCCAGCTTCATTATTTAATGATGGTATAATTCAAAGACCCAATAACCATAGTTAACAACCTAATGGAATAGCAAATGCCTAGAATGTAAATATATAACACACTGCAGAAATGATATTAATTTTAGGGGCTGGGAAGGTGGCTCGGTGGTAGAGCACTTGCCTTGCATGCATGAGGCCCTGGGTTCAATTCCTCAGCACCACATAAGCAAAAAGAAAAAAGCCAGAAGTAGCGCTGTGGCTCAAGTGGTAGAGCGCTAGCCTTGAGCTGAAGAGCTGAGGGACAGCGCCCAGGCCCAGAGTTCAGGCCCCACGACCGGACCCCCCCCAAAAAAAAGATATTAATTTTAAGCAGCTGAATATAAAACATAACAAAGACATTGATTCCAGTTGGATAAATGTATGTCCATTGACAAAAATCATTAATTAAATTGAAAATAATCATAAAGCATGCTGATCATTGGGTTCTTTCCTCCCATAAATTTTTTTTATGCATCATAAATAGCAGAAAGAAAGAAAGAAAGAAAGAAAGAAAGAAAGAAAGAAAGAAAGAAAGAAAGAAAGAAAGAAAGAAAGAAAGAAAGAGAGAGAGAAAGGAAAGAAGGAAGGGAGGAAGGAAGGGAGGAAGGAAGGAAGGAAGGCAGGCAGGAAGGCAGGCAGGAAGGCAGGCAGGCAGGCAAGCAAGCAGGCAAGCAAGCAGGCAAAATAAAAAATCCATAGTCTGAAAAAAAGAGAGATTTCTATGACATAGACTACCAGATCATTAAGTTTTACATTTCCATAAAGTATGCTGAATCTAATGAGTAAAATATCATTCCTTTGCTGTCCAAGATTTCCATTAGGAAGACCATGGCAACTAAGTGGCTACCAAATAGAGCATTCCAATCTGTTGCTTACTGCAGCCATCACACTGCTGCTAACATGCTCTATCTCCATATAATGCCGCAATTCAGTACCCTGCTGAAAATTCACCAATGGTTTCCAGAATCCTCTAAATGGATTGCAAACTCTCAAACACAACACACAAAAGCCTGGATTCCCTGGACTCACCATCTTACATCTTTCATTCCAGCAATCTCAACCCTACTTAAAGTTCCAAGAACCTTTCATACAATTTCATACTTCTATGCTCTTGGATGTGACTAACCAGAAGCATTCCTCCTTTCTCCTTTCTCTAGCTACCTTATGATCAACCTTTACCTGTACAAAGACTCGGTGACCATCAAATCCCTTCAAATTCATGTTTTTGTACCATGCATTATCTATTGTACATATTGTTTCATCCTCCCAGTCATCCCTCCTATTGAAAAGTCAGTTGTATTTTTAGAGTTGGCATAATGGGTAGCACAAAGCAGATGCTTCATTAAAGTAATCGAATAGAAGAACCAGATTCCAAAAGATCCTTGGGAGCACTAAGGAACTCTTAGACACTTAACTGTGTAGGTGTAGTCTTGTTTTATCTATAAGAAAGGACTCAAGATCTATACCAGGGTACAATGGGATTTTCCACAGCATTGTACTGCAATCCAACTGAACAGAAAAAAGATTCAAAAGGTCTGACAGCAAGTTATTAGACTTATTCCTGAAATCTCCTTTATTCTTGACTTCTTGTCTCCTATATACTGAACGGACAAATGGCTGCAACCATCTTTCTACTGAATCATCTGGGTCCTTTTCATTTTTGTTTCAGATTTTGAAACCAGACCTTGTACATGCTAAGTATATATTCTACCACTGATCTTATCCTACCTCCAGACCTACCCAGGTCCTTGCAGAGAGCCACGTCCATTCTGTACCCACCCACTGTGCATGGAATTTCTCAGGGCATTAAGTCCCTCTTGGCCAGGAAAAGTAATAAAAGCATAACTTTAGGGCTAGGTTCTAATAAAAGCCCATTTTTAGGTTGAAACACCTTCAGGTGAGCCAAAGGTTCTGGACAAGCCCAGGATAGAACACAAAACTCACATATTTAGTAAGTTCTTAGTAAATTCTAGACATTACATACTTAAAAATCACATAGAGGATCTCAAACTGAGTGAGGGAAATTGAGTAGGGTTGAGTTCTGTGAATGAAGACCTATTTCTTTTACATACAGGCACAGGTGGATGTAGATGTATATTCCCATTAATCCAGCACTCAAGAAGCTGAGACGGGAAGATGGTGAGCCAGACTGGGATGCATAGAGATACTCTGTCTCCAAAAATAAATATAAAAAGAAGCTGGGTACCAGTAGACTCTATCTCAAAAAGCCAGTAGACTCTATCTCAAAAAGCCAAAAAGAAGCTGGATGCTAGTGGATCATGCAGTTAGAAGCTAGCCTGAGCAGGAAAATATGTGAGATTCTTAGCTCCAATTACCAGTAAAAAGCTGGAAGTGGGTATGTGGCTCAAATGGTTAAAGCATTGGTCTTGAGCAAAGCCCAGGGACAGCACCAGCCCTGAATTCAAAAAACAACAGCAACTGAGCTGGGAAGGTGGCTCGGTGGTAGAGCGCTTGCCTTGCATGCCTGAGGCCCTGGGTTTGATTCCTCAGCACCACATAAGCAAAAAGAAAAAAGCTGGAAGTGGTGCTGTGGCTCAAGTGGTAGAGCGCTAGCCTTGAGCTGAAGAGCTGAGGGACAGCACCCAGGCCCAGAGTTCAGGCCCCACGACCGGATCCAAAAAAAAACAAAAAAACAAAAACAAAAAAAAACAGCAACAGCAACAACAACAACAAAGGCCAAGATTAGAAAACTTCAGTCCCAGCTCACGTGGTACCTATCTTCTTAGTGGTTCATTTGTAAAAACTGCAGCACAATAAGATACTTACAAATGACTGAGCAGATTGGTCCCACTTTATATTTGGTGCCATGCAGGCCAGTCAGAGCCTGTGCAGCCTTTTGGGCCACTTCATCCTAGAGGGAAATAACCAAAAAAAGATGAGAGAATGACCGCTGTCTCAAGAACTTGTCTGCCCAATAGATAAATATAGACTGGAAGTTCTGGTTAACTGAGACAGAAGCATATACACCCTTTTCGTTTCAGTCACTTTCACTGAGAAGTAAGCACGGGTATGCTTTTTTGGTCTTTAGAAATACAACATGAAAAGCTTCATTGTTTGTTTAATCACCCAGGTGTTTTCAGTCCTCTGTGCTTCATTATTTTACCTCTCTTTGTTCAGGAGTGTGGACAGAAACTAGATGGGTATAAGGGGACTGAAGAGAATGCATATTAACCCCAGGATGTACCCAGAAAGTTGATTTTTTAACTACATCCTTACTTTGGCTTATTTCCCTGTGATTGTCTCTTTTTCCAAGAAGTAGAGCTCAGCAACATATTTTCCATTACTTGAGGGTTCCAATTTTGACTGATTGAGGCTTTACTGTCCTTGCTAAGGATAAATGTAAGGTCTTGAACTTGGGTCCAGGAAAACAACTCTACAATTACCAGATGGAGGGAACCTGGCTCAACTGAAGCCTCAGAGAGCTGGGGGTGGGGAGGGGGGGAGTTCAGTTGTCAATGAGCCCAACATGAGTCAACACCATGATGCTACTGCCAAAAAAATTAATGTGACCCTCAACTGCATTAGCAGAAGTGCACGTCTGGATGACAATGTTTATAGCCACGCTCCTCTCTGCACTAGTTAACCCTCAGCACAAGTTTCATATTCATTTTAGAATCTGCCCTTGGAGAATATAGGCAATCCAAAGCATGTTCAGAAAACAGCCATGAGAATGGTGTGAGAATTTGAGCCTATATTGTGAGTCATTAAAGAACTTGGGATGATTTAAACAAAATAAGGCAAGATATCAGAGAAGCAAGTTACTCGTCACTTAACTGATGGATCTAACTCCCAAAGGGAACTTTGCATGCTCACCAGCAACAGCTAATAAACCAAAGCTGGTGGAAAAGACACAGAGAATAGGTTTTAGCTCTCTATAAAGAAGTCCAAACTGGAATGTTCATGGCTCACACTTGTAATCTGAGCTACTCAGGAGGCTGGGATCTGAGAATTACAGTTCAAAGCCAGCCCAGGAAGACAAATCTGTAAGACTCTTATCTACACTTAACTACCAAAAAAATCCTTTAGCAACTATTTGTACCCCCAATATAAAATAGGTCAACTCAATGACTATCTGGTAGACACTTGAGCATCAGGTTTGAACAATTTAAGATTATCTGGATCTATAAAAAGTGTATTTTATTCAAGCCCCATGACCGACCCTCCAAAAAAAGGATATTTTAGGGCTGGGAATATGGCTTAGTGATAGAGTGCTTGCCTAGCATGCATAAAGCCCAGGGTTCAATTCCTCAGTACCACATATACAGAAAAAGGTAGAATTGGCACTATGGCTCAGGTGGTAGAGTGGTAGGCTTGAACAAAAGAAGCTCAGGGACAGCGCACAGACCCTAGGTTCAAGCCTCAGGACTAGCAAAATAAAATAAAGTACAATGAAATTGTATTTTAGGGCAAAAAATAAAAATATATTTAGGTTTCTTCCAATTCTGGCATTCTTTTTCCCTACTCTCCCTTTGGTAAAAGTGAAATCAAAACCCTGAAAACTGCCCTACAGGTCTATAACTCCAACTGGTGAGATAAAAGATATGTCTGAATTGAACTAATCTATTTCTTTTTTGCCTGAGGCTGCTGACAATAATCTATTTGAAGGTAAAATATCCAAAAGGTCCTAATTCTGGGCTTCTCCCTAACATATGAGTTTCAAAAACCAATTCTAATAGCCAAATTGGAACTATCTGCACATTCTCTTCAGCTGGGGATAACTGTTGCTCAATTGTTTTCAGACTACTGAGATGTCACCATCTGTGATCTAAGGCTGTGGCCAATTTGTTTATTCCTGAGACAGGAATGAGAGATAGAATCAAATGAGGAAAAAGAGTGTTTTAAGCCCTACATTGTATACCAGTACATTGTCATGGCAGATTATGGCCCCAAGAAAGTAGTTTTAGGTGAATTACAGAGAGCACCATTACCTAGCAAAGAGCATCTGTCCACCAGTCCAAAAGTCTCAGATACAAATTCAAGTGAGGTTTTTATTCCCCTAAGCAACAGAATTAATGGCCAGATCTAATTACTGATGCTCAGCAAGGTTCTACCTGCCTGTAATCCTAGCATTTGTGAAGCTGAGAGGTGAGAAGAAAATTTAAAAAACCAGGTTCTTTTTCATCTAAAGTAATAATAACTTGATAAATTTAATTTCATAAGGAAACCAGTTAGGAAAGTCCAAACTTTGACATCAAAATCTTCTCAGTAGCTGGGCTTAGATCTCATCATCTTTGAGACCTTTCACTAGTACACCTCTTCCTCAGTGGCAAACTTTATGACTACAACTTATTTGGCCAGACAATAAATGTTGTTACTAGGCTAAAATGTTTCAGAGACTTACCAGCTCATCAAAGTTGTCTAACTTGGTACATTTATATCCATAGGGAAACATGAGCAGCTGGGAATAGCTATGGAGGGTAATGAAAGCCTTAACTTGTCCATGGCTCTTGATGAAGTCCGCTATGGATTTCACTTCAACTTCAGAGTTGGCCCTGGGTCCATGGTATGAATCAGAGCAAGGGCTGCTACTGGCTCCAGGTCCTGTGAGAGGCAGAAAAAGCTCAAAAGGACAGTGTACTTTAAATAATTCCACCAATAAATTCTACCTCTAGAAATCAGAGCAAGATTATCATTGTGTTAGATGAAGTCTCTTTGAAAGGGCATAGTATAGAATCCTAACAGAAGTGATTCTGGACACATCTTTTCTTTTAAGAATATGCTTCTTCTATATGGCAGAAAGAACTATCCCATTAGATCATCTCCTCTCAATGGGAGTTGTTGGAAAGGAAGCTAAATTTAATATTATAGATGAAATTCCTCCATTTGGGTGGGAGTTTATCACATTCATTTTTCTGGGATATCTTCCAATTTGTAGAGTCCAAGAGTAGAAGTTTCTATGCATCTGTATTTCCAAGTCACAAAGCCACAAATGCAAGGAACCTCTGACACCCTTTCTGTGGTGAGGAAATCACAAACACATTTGACACGGCCACCATTGGCCCTGATTCTCTCCACAGCCAGAGTTGCTCAAGATCACTAAGTGGGGTGGGTCACTGTAGCCTGCAGGGGCTTTGAATGCCAGGGGAACTGTTAGCCGCAGAGCTTAAGGCTCTCTCTACCTTATATGAAAGCGTACATACCACCTCTGTCATCTTATGTTAAAATTATTTAATGAGAATAATATTCTGGGGGGCTGGAAAGGTGGCTCAGTGGTAGAGTGCTTGCCTTGCATGCATGAGGCCCTGGGTTTGATTCCTCCCTCAGCACCACATAAACAGAAAAAGCCAGAGGTGGCACTGTGGCTCAAGTGGTAGAGCGCTAGCCCTGAGTTGAAGAGCTGAGGGACAGTGCCCAGGCCCAGAGTTCAGGCTTCACAACCGACCAAAAAGAAGAAGAAGGAGGAGGAGGAGGAGGAGGAGGAGGAGGAGGAGGAGGAGGAGGAGGAGGAGGAGGAGGAGGAAGAGGAGGAGGAGGAGGAGGAGGAGGAAGAGGAGGAGGAGGAGGAGGAAGAGAGGAAGAAGAAGAAGAAGAAGAAGGAGAAGGAGGAGGAGGAGGAGGAGGAGGAGGAGGAAGAGGAGGAGGAGGAGGAGGAGGAGGAGGAGGAGGAGGAAGAGGAAGAAGAAAGAAGAAGAAGAAGAAGAAGAAGAAGAAGAAGAAGAAGAAGAAGAAGAAGAAGAAGAAGAAGGAAGAAGAAGAAGGAAGAAGAAGAAGAGGAAGAAGAAGAGGAAGAAGAAGAGGAAGAAGAAGAGGAAGAGGAAGAGGAAGAGGAAGAGGAAGAGGAAGAGGAAGAGGAAGAGGAAGAAGAAGAAGGAAGAAGAAGAAGAAGAAGAAGAAGAAGAAGAAGAAGAAGAAGAAGAAGAAGAAGAAGAAGAAGAAGAAGAAGAAGAAGAAGAAGAAGAAGAAGAAGAAGAAGAAGAAGAAAGAAGAAAGAAGAAGAAGAAGAAGATTCTGTGCCTGGTGCCAGTGGGTCACACTTGTAATTCTAGCTACTTGGGATGCTGAGGTCTGAGGATTCCAGTTTGAAACAAACCCAGAGTCCAAGAGACTCTGCTTTCTAAGTAATTAGCAAAAAGCCAGAAATGGAAGTGTGGCTGAAATGGGTAGAGTGCCAGCCTAGAGTGAAAAGCCAAACAAGAATGCAAGGCACTGAGTTCTAACACAGCACACACACACACACACACACACACACACACACACACACACACACACACACACACACACACACACAAGAAAGGATAACATTCTGAGGGGAAAATGGCATTGAATTACTGGGCATTGTTCAGTATTTTTGGTCTAGTAATTTGATTACTTTTTCCCCTATGCAAAAAGAAAGAAAGAAATTACATAAACAATGAACAAAGTTACCACTCAGGCTTATTCTGTCACCAATTCCCTAATGCGTCCTGTCTCAGTTCCATAGCTCTCATTCATTCATTTGTTTTACAAATGTTGAATGATTGCCTTCTATGTTGCAGATTCTGTGTTAGGAATGCCACAGAGGAAACAACCCAGCTACTCTACTCCCTGTAATTGTGGGCTAGTGAAGAAAAACCAAACAAATTCCAATCCCCCAAAGCAGAAGAGCTACAAGTCAACAAAATCAGAACAGCAAGCTAATGTTTTGATTTCCAATCAATTTCTTAATCCTATTTGTGCCTCTTTTATAAATTTTCCTTCTCGAAGCACCCATCGATGATGTAATGCTTCTCCTCCAAATAGATCTTAACCCCCTCTAGTGGTTGGTGCACAGCTTCCTGAGCTCCCGCCATTGTGCAAAATCTGGCTTTCCCAGCTCAGAAGCCAAATCCTCCTTTGCTTGCTACAGCTTGTGGGAAAACCAAGATGTGAGATAAAATATATTAAATGCTGCTCAGAGCTCTGTGACAGTCTTGCGCTCCTCTGAAGAGAATTTAGTGGAGTGTTTTTCAAGGAGGTTTTTTTATGGCTTGAATCTTAAGTGGACTGAGCAGGGTGACGCACTGCAGAGCTCTGTGAACCAGCTAGCTGGCCTGACAACAATCTGACCATCCCTGAGGATAACTCCCTGTGTTTACCTCCAAAACCTGCATCCCAGTTCCGGTTAGGATCCACACCAACACAAGGGCTGCCAGCCACCTTGGATCGGGTCTTTCTCCACATACGATTCTTTAAAAGAAAAAAAAAAAGGATATAGAAAACAAGGAAGATATTCATTTAGTCCAATGAGACAGACAGCCCTTTTTACATTGTTCCTTTCTTTGCTTCCTAGCAGGAAGCCCCCTTTTAGTTGCACTCATTACCCTTGACCTCAGAGGTGTGGGTTTTCTCTTATCTTCTGAAAGAAACACTTTTCAGACCATGTACCATAAAACACTGGTTCTGTTAAATGTTAGCAAGTACCACAACAAAAAAGCCAAAGGGGCCCACTGCCTATAGGTCACACCTGTAACAGGAAGTTGAGATCTGAGAATTGCAGTTCAAAGCCAGCTGAAGTAGACCAACTGAGATCCTTATCTCCAACAAACCACCAAAAAGCTAGAAGTGGAGTTGTGGCTCCAGTGGTAGAGCACCAGCCTAGAGCCAAAAAGCCAAGGGACAGGACCCAGATCCTGAATTCAAGCCTTAATACTGTGTGTGTGTCTTTCTCTCTCTCTGTGTCTGTCTGTCTGTCTGTCTCACATACACAATTAAAGTAAGGAGAGAGTTTTGTGGCAGAATAGTTATTGAAAAGGTAAGGCTGAATTGGTGAGGTTACTGCAGAATTGCAAAGAGTTCTTCATATTTTAATGCTTTTTATGACCCTCTTAGAAGAACATGATGGGCAGCATCTCCTAGGCCTGCCTGTGAAGCCCTTTATTCACATGCTATCTATCTCACACAATGAGTACAAGTATTAGTATGAGTTTCTTTGACAGTGCTACTGCCGTCATCAGTGCTCTACAAGAATACACTTGAAGCTCTGATTCATTTCAAATACATGAAGGGTCACAATTGCCACAATTGTATTTTGTAATGAGATTTTTTAAAAGGGGAAAAAAAATCCTGTCTAACTCCTTTTAGAGATGTAACTGTGGATTTCTTCTAGATTCTAAGTAAAACGCTAGGATGCATTGTGCTGCCTACCTAAATCCTACTGCAATCTAACTGTCAGCCATCCGCCACCTCTTTTCTATCAATTCTAACACACACACACACACACACACACACACACACACACACACACACACACACGCACACACACACACAACCAGCGCAGAGATAATTGGAACAAATCTCCTAGGTGACTCACAGTGAATACTGTGCTCTAATAGCCCAGCCTAACAGCTGAAATGAGCTCCAGCTGAGATGACATGTAAAGACATCATGTGTTAGAATAAAAAATGATTATAAACACCTCTCTATGCCTCATTTCAGAGCCACTACTGAGAGATTACGCATTCTGTTTAGAGTAAATCAAGAACAGAAAGATGACTTTTATTTGTTTTTTGAAGTTCCTACACATCTCCCTAAGTCCTTGTGGAAGAAGGGGGGAAAAAAAGAAATCCAGGCTTACGGTGGTGTGAGAGAACACATATCCATCAGGGTTTGTAACAGGCAACAGGAAGATATCCATGGTATCCAGAATAGAAGTGATGGATGGATCTCTTCCATAATCAGAGGCAATCTAAGCAGAGACACAGACATGTGAGTCTCACACTCTCCTTTTGCTGGGGAACACAGGACAGACAATTAAGACGACATGTCTTTTTCTAAATGTGAACTAGAGATCACTGTTGATACACGGCCATCCAGTCTTCCAGCAATGTTAATATGTTTATTTTGTAAATTATCTTTAAATAGGTCTACAAAATATTTCAAATCAGCATGCCAATTTGTGAGCACAATGCATCTTCATCAATATCACCTCTCCTACCCTCCTTCCTCCCCATGTTAATAGGTCAGACATACCAATGTGTATACTTTCATTCCAGTCACAATAATTTACTTATATGAAGTAAAAATGAGTGAGCACAGATCCAATCTCTCTCAAAAGCAGTAGCCTTCTACTTATTAATTCAGGTGAAATGTCTGAAATGGTGAGCAATGGTATGTATGGCTGGTGTGATGGCAAACTATGAACAAAAGAAAAAAGTTTTTTAATATTCCTTAATCCTCACTCATGGTAACTTTCCAAAAGAACTCAGTACCAACTATGTAAATAAGTGAGGACTTTGCTAAAGATGCAGAGAACCAGTTAAATTCTATTCAAGGGAATTACATTCTACTTGTAATCAATTGCAGTAGAGTTGAAGTTTCTGCTGGATTAAAATTTATTCATTTCCTGTGCTCAGCCATCCTAAGGCATTATTATTCAACTGTTAAATATCCATTTCATAATACCCTAAAGGTAAGCGCATTTTAATTGAAGGGAAAAATGTATCAGTCAGTATGCACGTGGTTGCACATGCTTGAATGATCTGATGTGGATTGATTTCCTTTGCTCATGAATTAACATTCTGATTTATAGCATGTCATTTTTTAATTACTTAAGAAATACCAGACTAAGTCACACCCAGCCCCATGTCTTGACTCTTGTGCCAATAAACATGTGGAAGAAAGATATTGCTACATCTCGACTTCAACATCAGATTTGGGAACTATTCACAACAACCCAAACACCCTAGTTCCACTTCGGGTCTGTAGGTCAAAGTAAACTGTTCTTATACCTGTTTTTATTTTCCATCTGAGCCTCCCTTCATGACTGTATAGATTTCTAGCATCTCAGGCCTCAGCCCTCAGAGCTCCAAGCAGCAAAGATTTTTCTCAAATCTGTTCTTCCACTAAAATCTCACCCTAGGGTCTGCCTCACTTGTCTCCCCTCCTTCCATCTCTCTAGCTTGTTGTGTCTTTTTTTTAACTGAGAGCCCAGTGGCAGGCCCAGAGACACAGTGACACGGTCCCCCGATGGGACACCACCAAAAAAGTTTGGCTGGGTCTGTTTTCTGTTTTCTGTGTGGTAAGAGAAGGGCTTGGCTGAGAGTGCCAGCCAACCCTAAGGGTCTATTGTGTGCTTGCTTACTGAGCCTGACCCCAGAAAGACAAAGTGAGGGATTCTAGGCAAAATGACCTTATTTGCAGTCCACAGTGCAGTAGCTTGTGTAACCCACTCTCGAGCATGGATCCCAGCATCTAGCCAGATGGCTGGCTTGTGTCCTCCGGTGCTGAACTGCAAAACAAGGCAGGCAATGTAAAGAGCCCCGCTGCTGAGGACACCGCAGCCCCTCCCTCTTCTTTCCCTGTCCTCTCTGTTTTCAGTGTGATCGAGAAGGGATGCAAACATGACACTGTGGATTCATTCTTCTCACAAAAGGTTTTTCTTCTCTGCTCACTCCCTTCGATTAATATAAGCTTGATGCAGGTTAGCAACAGGCAGATTTCCTCATTTTTGTCTTTAAAAAAATCATTGTTGATAATGTAATGACATGAAAATTATGTTCACATATAGTAAACTGGGGGAGGGAACAGGTTACAGAGCAGGATGCCATGTTGAAAGGACTAGTGTAAATGTGTGTGTGTGAGAGAGAGAGAGATTTTAAAAAGGAAGAGAAATAGGAAAACAAGAAGAGAATAGAGAGGAGGAAAAACGAAGTTTATGATACTATTGCATATTGATGAAATTAGAATGATGGGAAATTATTTTCTTTGTATTTCTTTCTCTATTTTCCAAATGTATGCAAAGATTGTATTATCTTAATTTAGGAATGCTCTTGACAACCTTTTGAGTGCTTCACAAAATAAATAAATAAATAAATGAAAAATGAACCAGGATGGCAGATTCCAGAGGTGCTTTCCAGAGTTTAAATTTTATGATCTAAGTGGCTGGGTTTAATTTGGAACAGTGGCTTTGCCAATTGGATGCGTAAATGGGGAGGAAAAGATTATTTTTGTGCCATCAACTCCTATTTCTGTGCAGCATCCTAAACACAGCAGATAAGGTAAATGAGAAATGCAAATTCTCACTAAAATATTACATTTCACAGGTGCGGGGAGTTTTAGTTGAAAGTGATTTGTGTCATTTACTCCAGAGAGTTCAGATATAAAAAGCAGAGAACTTTCAAAAACACAGAACAACCTCAACCCCATCAAACCATCTAGAAAAGGGAACACCAAGAAAATGCAAACCAATGGATAATCTGGAGTTTTCCTGACCCAATGGCAGGAAAAATAGGGGGGAAGAGCGGGGGAGGAGAGAAAGGGGGAGAGGGGGAGCTAGGAGGAGAGGGAGGGGAGAGAGAGAGGGAGAATAAGGGGGTAGAGAGGGAGGGAGGGAGGGAGGGAGGGAGGGAGAGAGGGAGAGAGAGAGTATTAGCAAGTGTACGCAGGGTCACTAAGTAGGCAAACTACTCTTCCCAGACCTGCTTTGGGAAAACCCAGCTCTGGAGAACTCCATCTGTCCCAGTTAGTCAGTTTGGTTCCTAGCCATAATGTTTCCAAATTTAGCAGGGAGTTGTGACATTACTATCTGCCCCCCTTAACAAACGCTTTCTAGGAAGTCTGGGGAAATAATTTTCACTATTTTTCAGGGCAAAGTGTAAAAGCTTGAAACTATATCAGTACTGTTAGGGCTAACAACTTGCAGTTAAACCTTAGCCTTTTTTTGTCCATCATTTTTTAACTATGCCTTCATTTCAGAGCATTGGCCTTTGAAGTTGGGTTGTCTTCTTTGGTGGAGAGGGCATACTGTAGGATTTGGGGGGTTTTATTTGTTTTTCCTGCAGCTCAGGCAAATACTTGGTGCTTTTTAAATTCTGTTCAAACTAGCTTTATGTGGGAATGTGGCTTAATGGTAGAGTGCTTGCCTAGCATGTAGGAAGCCCTGGGTTTGATTTCTCAGTACCATATAAACAGAAAAAGCCAGAGGTGGTGCTGTAGCTCAAGTGGTACAGTGCCAGCCTTGAGCAAAAAGAAGCTCAGGGACAGTTCAAAGGCCCTGAGTTCAAGCCCCATGACAGAAAAAAAGGAAGTGAGGGAGGGAGGGAGGGAAGGAGGGAGGGAGGGAGGAAGAGAGAGAGAGGGAGAGAAGGGAGGGGAGGGAAGGGAGGGAGGGAGAAAGAGAGAAAGAGAGAGAAAAAGAAAGAAAGAAAGAAAGAAAGGGAAAGAGAGGGGAGGAGAGAAGGGGAGGGAGGGAAGGAGGGAAGGAGGAAAGGAGAAAAGAAAGAGAAAAAAGAAAAAAAGGTAAAAGAAAAAGGAGAAACAGCAAACAACCCCCACCTTGATGAATCTGAAAACACCTCCCACCCTCCTCCTACCTCTCCTCTTCTCCCTCCCTCTCCTCCCCTCCTCCCTTTTTCCCCCTCCGCTGCCCCAGCCTGGCAAGCACCTCCTCCCCCTCCTCGGTTTCTATTGGCGAGCTCGCCTGGTTCTCGGGAGCGCATCTCTCAGGACAAGAACATTAATTCTCTCCTGCAGACCTGCGTCAGCCAGCGCAGGAAAAGAGAAAAAAAAAAAAAAAAAAGGAAGGGGGGCTGGGGGGGGGGGGGAAGGGGGGAAGCTGCTGGAAACCAGCAAAGACCGGTTAGGAGAGGGGATTTGAAAAAAAGAAAAAGAAATAAAAGCTGCTCTGGCAGGCCAAGCTAAGAGAGGCAGGATTCTAGAAGTGTCCAGAACAAAACCCCACGGCTGTCCTAGTGGGTGTACCTTGAGCACGTTCATGGTCCTGTTTTCAAAAGAAGAACCAATATTCACTTTGCTCACTAGATCAGGGTGCTCAGCCACGAGGTGATCCATTTCTTGGGAGATCTGAAAGGGTTTCAGTGGAAGAGATAAGATAATTTGCCAAGCTATGATTATGATGGCATTGCCTTCCCTCCATCCCATTCCCTGGAAGCATGTGAGGGGCGTTTGTATCACAGCTCAGGGATGCTGAGTCATTTGGACAGGAGAAGCCATTTTGCTGCAGTACAGACAATTCTGTGCACAACAAAAATGACACTGGTCTGGTCTGGTCTGCTTGTAGCTTCCTCCCCCCAGCTCTGAGGTACAGCTTCTCCAGACAAGAGAACTAGCAGAACACAAACTGGTAGTTGCATAAACACACACACACACACACACACACACACACACACACACAAAGGAGAGGGGGGAGGGGTGTCGAGGTTGGTGCTACAAAATGTAGGGGCTAGTGCAGGCTGGGGGACAAAGAAACACCAGCCCCAGGCAGCCTCAAGCCCCAGGCCACTTCACCGATTTTCAAGGTTCATTGAAATTCTGTGCATCCTACAGGCAGCCAGGCTGTGTCCATTGCTGGGCACACCTAGAGGCTTCCCAGGATAAAAACAGCCTCTTCCAGCTGTTGTCAATGTTTGCTGTCCCAGGGACACACCAGTGTGTGGGACAGAGAGAGTGAGTAAGTCTTGTTTCTTCCTCATGCCAAACTAAGATACAGGTGGTGTGTGTGTGTGTGTGTGTGTGTGTGTGTGTGTGTGTGTGTGTGTGTGTGTGTGTGTGTGTGTGTGTGTGTGTGTGTGTGTGTGTGTGTGTGTGTGTGTGTGTGTGTGTGTGTGTGTGTGTAGGGGGGGTTATGGTGTCTATTATATGGTGTACTACTTGTGGGATGTTGCTTCATATTTAAACACACTGCTATTTCTGGCAGTGAAACAAATGAACTAGTCAGGTCAGATTTTAGCCTCTACATAAGTGTAGGTCAGAGAAGGTTGACTAACAAGGAAAATTGAGCAAAATAAATTTCAGAGCTCTTTGCATTTTAAAATTGTGAATTAGAGACTTGCTGCCAACCAGATAATTCTTCTTTGTCTCTTCCCTACCCCCCTGGCCCTTTAAACCCCCAACTTCCATCTGCACTCATACCCCTCCCTCCTCAACTCTGAAGTCAGCCAATAGAGACAGACCTTTACAGGTCTGTTACAAAAAGGTAAAGGCAGCCCACCTACTATCATGTGACCCAAGTAAAGAAAGGGATCAACAACACACAGGAACAACAAAAGAATCTATATAAACTTTGCTACCATATGGCCTTGGAGGTTAGGCAGGCTGGAGACTTCACCCTTGTCTGGAAGTTAGAGGTGTCAAATTGGCCCATAACTCCATCATGAGTAGCAACCATAAAACACAGCTATCCTGTGAGAAGTGCAGATCAGAAATCTGCGCCAGAGTTTTGAGGGGAAGAATATGGCAAGGCTGTTTGTTAGCTCACTTAAGACATTCTGAACACTTCCATAATAACTGCGTGATTATGGGCAAGTAGACTTCAGGTCCTACATTTAGCCAATGACATGGGTACTGCCTGTGAAATCCTATGGAGACTTGGAGAGGCTAGGACAAAATGGAGAATAATGTCTAGGTTATTAAGTCACCCACCACTTTGTCCTCACAAGAAAGAATGGCACATTTCTCTGATACTCATTTTGAAATGCCTACCTCTTCCAATGTATGGTAGGCCCCAAAGTTGAAATTACCATTCCGTTCTCTTCTCTGATTAAATAGCATCTCTTTATTCTCTTGATCCAACAGCACCTAAGACAAACCAACTGCATATTAGTCAACAGATGGGATTTCTGTTTATAAGGGAATTGTGATCCTCAGTACCCACTACCAAGCTTTTCTCATCCTGTCCTTAGGCTCAAGGTCATGCTCTTTCCTTTATCTGGTAGCACTTTGGAAGAGGATGGGGCATTCAGCCACTACTACTGTAGGATGACAGTACTCTAGGCTCAGCAAGCCTCTGGAAGGCCACAGTAAGGCATAATTACCTGAACATCTTCAATCATGATGGAATAATCAATTTCCTGGGACTCCAAGAAAACTTTGACTGCCTGGACACTGACAAAGGGAACTCGGATATGAGTTGTCTCTCCTGGGATGGTGGGTGATTTCCAGAAGTCGAGCTGAAAAGGATAAAGGGCCAAGCCAATGAAAAGAGTGGGACTTTCTGGGGGAAATAGATAGTTTAGTATTGCTGGATTTCAGCAAATCAATTTGTTACTAATATTATTTTGAGCCCATATAACCAGAATCATTATAGAATCACTATTAATACCAACAAGCATTTTATAAATATCCAGTCATAGGAAAATGTGTTATGTTTCCCTCCCAGGCATGGTTATTAATGTTCTTTGATAGATAGATAGATGGAAGATAGATAGATAGATAGACAGATAGATATTAAAACTGGCAGAAAAAAGATTATTTAAAACTATGGTAAGGTGTTTTGGTTTTGGCCATTCTGGGTTTGAACTTGGAGACTAGTATTTGCTAGGCAGGCACTCTACCATTTGAGCCATGCCTTCAGCTCTAATGGCAATTTTTTAATTGGCTTTTTAGTGATCCAATTCATTTCATAATCATTAATTATATGGGGGAAATAATGTTAAAGGTGTTCAAAATAACTCACAGTTAATATCCAATCTCATTCTTACAATATACCTGTGAGCTAGGGGAATGGTAAATCTATACCCATTTTTCTGACTAGGGAAGTAAGTCATAGGAAAGGAAGATGGTTTGCCCAGTGTCACGTAGTTGAGATTAGAGCCCAGTTTTATGGAATCCCCACTCCATGAGTTAGTATCCCATACTACCTCAGAGGAATCAGAATACAGCCCAGAATGGATGTCAATCATCCTGACTGGCTGTAGAGTATTCCCGCTGGGAGACAAAAGCCATTACTAGCACAAATACCTGGAGATGTTCTTCAGCCTCTAGTTGTATCAGACTTTTAATTTGTTCTTCATTGTTTGGGATGATCTCAAGAACTTGGTCTCTAAAGAATATTAAACAGAGATATGACCTTAAGAGTGAAACTCGGGGCACTTTTTCTTTTATTTTCTGTTCTGATTAGCCTCTGCATATAAGCAATGAATGCAGCAGTCAATAATCTCTTTGACATCCCAGAAGCTAATAAATAGCATAGTGACCCACAGCTCCAGAATGAAGAGGTGATAGAATGGCTTTATTTCCTCCAAGGAAATGTTATCTAAATAATAATTAAGAGGCTATCTGCTCTTAGCAGGAAGCTTGCCATTAAAGTTACCCTTCCTTTAGCTAATGAGAATTTGTCAAGTCACACCTGCTGCTCATAACATTGGCTTTTAAAACGTGCCTGTTCTTGTTTTTCAGAAAAGAAGTTTTTTTTAATGGTATAATTAATTTGATGCTTGTAAGAGGAATTGGATTCACATCTGGGTAGACTTAATGTGATTTTTTTGTTGTTGTTTTGTTCATTTTTGAAACTGAAAATGTATCAGCTTTCCATCTGAAAACCCAACTTTTGGACAGGAGAAGTTGAGACTCAAACCAATTAAGGTCTATTTCTGCCTCTCCTTACACACACTCAAGTGCATACACACACACACACACACACACACACACACACACACACACGGAGGAGGGGAGAAGGGAAGGAGGAAGAGAGAGATCTCAAAATTAGCAAATAGATTCTTAAAGAAGATGGGTAGGGGCTGGGAAGGTGGCTCAGTGATAGAGCGCTTGCCATGCATGCATGAGGCCCTGGGTTCGATTCCTCAGCACCACATAAGCAAAAAGAAAAAAACTGAAGTGGCGCTGTGGACAGCACCCAGGCCCAGAGTTCAAGTCCCCCCTCCCAAAAAAAGATGGGTAGAAGAACCAGATTTCTTTCTCCCTCCTCCAAAGCAGGCTAATTTCATGTCCATGTGTGCAATAGGGAAGAAACAGGTACAAGTCACAGACAGGGGCCTATGTAGGTCTTCTGAAACCAAGTTCTACCCAATTTCCAATGAACTCTAGTGGAATACATAAGCTCTCCGAGGCTCTTCTGCCTCCTAAGACCCATCTGCCACAAATGCCCTAAAAATTTCTCCACTGGGGTCTCATTACTTTTAGTTAATGCTTAGGTACCCAAGAGTCTTCCTTTAAAAGGAGATGCTAGCCAGGCGCCAGTGGCTCGCCTATAATCCTAGCTACTCAGGAGGCTGAGATCTGAGAATCACGGTTCAAAGCCTCAGGAGGCTGAGATCTGAGAATCGCAGTTCAAAGCCAGTCTGGGCAGGAAAGTCGGTGAGACTCTTATCTCCAATTAACCCCCAGAAAACTGGACGTGGCGCTGTAGCTCAAAGTGGTAGAGTGCTAGCTTTGAGTGATAAAGCTCAGGGATAGCACCCAGGTGAGTTCAAGCCCCAGGACCAGAGGGGGAAAAAAAAAAGTTATGTGTGATCCATTTGCTGAAAATTCATTATTCAAAATGGAGTCATCCTTGTCACTCTTCACTAAAACAGATTCGAGCTTTTGCACCATGGGAAAGAAAAGGCCCTCTCCAGGATTTATGTCACAGAACTGCCTGCCCTATATTTAAGACCATTTTTACTTAGCAGCTGATAAACGGCTAATTATGACCTTAACACTAGCTTTACCCACTTATAGCTCCAACTTGCCAATCATCATGGCAGCTCCCACAAGTACTCAAAGTGCCAATGAACTTGTACTCGAAATCACTTGCATATATTGCATAGATTTCTCTATCTAAACAAGACCCCTAACCTTTCCTTTGTTGTCCAGACATACCAGAGGCCAGCCTGGCCTGAGCCATGTGTACTCCCAATTGTAATCCCGTTCTTTATTCTCAAAGAAAAGTCCTTTTATTAGCAATCCATTTCTATGTTTCCACAATTTTCACTTGTTTATCCTTTTCAATGCCATTCATCTCTTTTAATCACCTCCCATTTTTCCCACCACAATTCTCCCCCACTCCCAGCCAAGAGAACTTTGAGAACATTTAACACATAACACCTATAATCCTGTAATATCCAATGGGAGGCTTCAAGAATGAGCTAAGTAAACTTCAAACGAGCCCCAGAAAGCAAAACTTACCCCACAAATGTTTCTCGACAGTAGATAAGCCCAAAAAGGGCGCCATATAACAGGATCAACCTCATGGTCAAGGCTTTTTCCAGAATTCAGAGTCCTTCCTGAATTTTTATTTATAGGTAGAGCAGCCAAGGCAGATCTGTTGGTCCTCTGAGAATGAGAAAATTCCCACCTGCATGGGAAACTCTCAAGGTTGTAGATAACACCCAGGGGCATGCTATTACCAGTCCGTACATTTTCCATTTCTAGGATGAGATAACAAACTCTGATGGAAAGAAAACAAAATCGCCAGAGTATACCAAGGGCAAATCATACATTTATGATTTAAAACATAAAGTGCCACTAGCTCAGCTCAGTGATAGAAGCCAGATTAATAGACCTAGAGGTTAAAGTCCTTTCTGAGACTCTTACAAAAAAAAAAGGGCAAAGCATTTATAGTAATTACTCAGGCATCCTGTCTATCACATTCCATTAGTTTGCTCGTTTGTTTATTTTTATAGTGTTTACCCTGAAACTGCAACGCTCAGTCCACATCTGCTAAAGGTCCCTGTAGATGTGGCCCATTCCAGTCCTCACTCTGTATTAAATAAACAAAGCAGAATGCCTTTTAATATTTAATTTTGCACTGTCTCTAAAGTGATCCATCTGCATTTGGACCAAATTGATATCCCTATTTCTGCACATTTTCCCCAAATGAAAATGTCCTTCTGATTAAAACAATGAAATTGCTTGTTATAGAAAAGTTTGGGTTAAAAGGAAGTGTTTTTATTTAAGGACTAGTAAATTCCTTCACCCAAAGAAAACCATTGAGTACTTATCTTTCCAAAATTTTTCCAATGCTTTAGCAAAGATTGGACCATATTGCAAACACATTTTTTAAACAAAACTAGTTTTTTTAATTAACAAAGCAATCTCTTTTTGTCCATAAACATAGTCTGACTGACTTTATTCTTCCTTGCAGCAGAAGAAAATACAACTATTTTCTTTTTAAGAATCATAGTTCATTGCTTTGAAGTCACTCGCTCATTATGTTCAGCCTAACAAGAATCAAGAATCAAGCACCAACAGCTGCAGTTTTTCATCCATCCCCAGAGTGTCCAATATTTTCATCTCTGTATACAATAAATCCCTGGGTTTTCAATGCTCAGGTGCCTACATAAAGGAGAAAAGGCACATATATATATATAGAGAGAGAGAAACAGACAGACAGACAGACAGACAGAGAAGGGGGGGTGTTATTTCTGGTTGAAGAAATTACGGATTAACTGGGTTCTTCTTTCTCTTTAGAAAGAAAACAAAACCAAGAAACAACGAGAAAACAAAAACTAAGAAGCAACGCCTATCATTCATTCTTGTGTCCCCAACAAAAAAGTAAATAGTCTGATTAATTGAAATGAATGTGCTTGGAACATCCATGAAAAAGCTTCCATGAAAAAGATAGGGCTCTAGCTGGGTTTTAGGGCAGGTAGGATTTGTCTGTTAGTGGCGGGAAAACATAAGGTAGGTGGAGAATTGGAAAAACACATGCACATACCCCTGGCTTGAAGGAGCAAACCTGCTCAGCTAGAACAAAGATTGGAATCTGGAAGTGATAGGGACTTAAACTATGAGAGGGTAGAGCTAGTCAGTAGAGAGCCTCACAACTCAAGAGGAGCAGTTTGCTCCTCCTGAAATGCAGAGATTGGAAGACTTTGCGTATGTAAGTGATTGATGATGACACAGCTTGAATGAATGAACCTGATCGTCTTGGTGGCCCACCCAGAGATCCTCTAAGCCTGGAACCCAGAAGGAGCCTCCTAGAGAGACCCAGTATTAACATGACAAGTGTGTGGACTGGGCAATAGGTAGAGGGTAGGTACTTAGATGGGCCTAGAGAGGGATCTCAGTAGAACAATCCAAATCTGTAACTGATGCCTTGCTAAGTATAGAAGAGAGGGGAAAGGTGCTTTCCAGAGAGTGTTGAAGGAAAAGCAGGTAGCCAGTCCCCTCCACAGCTGTCCTACTAACTTCTCCCCACCTAAATAGCAGACTATATGGTGCGTCTATAAGACTTTGTGTTCCTACTGATAAGACTTCAAAGTGGGGTTTTGCTGAGAAAAATCCAAAGAACTCAATCCAGTTACAATGGCTCTCTTTTCTTCCTGAAAAGGACTGCAGTAGGAGTCTACAGGAGGCCTCACCCCTCACCCTCAGCCCAAAGCACAGTGAGCACTTGGGGATAATGCTTGACTGGGAAAACAAACATCTCCCAAATAGGTGAACATAGCAAATTATTTGGAGGTACTGGAGTTCAAACTCACGGCTTCACACTTGTTAGGTAGGTGGTGCTCTACCACTTGAATCACACCTGTAGCCCTGATATATTCAAAAGTAAATAGAAGTACAGCCTTAACAGGAAGTTGTAGGGAAAACTCTAGGAAGTCCCCATGGTTGTATTCCTACCACTAAAAATGATCCTTGCCCAGTAGATTTTTAGCTGGATGAAAACTGTGGAGTTCTGTTTTTTTTATTTGGGCTGTACTGGGATTCGAACTCTACATTTTGCACTAGCTAGGAAGGACCTCCACCACTTGAGCCATGCCTCCAGTCTTTTTGGCGTTTAGGGTTTGTTTTGCCTTGTTTTGTTTTTGGATAAGGTCTTGGACCAGTCTCAAGACAATGATCCTCATACCAGTCCCTCCTGTGTAGCTGAGATCGGAGGCATATGCCATCATACTCAACCCTAAAATCTGTTTGTTTTTTTTTAAGTTGCACCAAACTAAACATGACATATAATAAGCCACATATATTTTAAATTTTATAAGTTTTGACGTGGGTATATACCCATGATGAAATGATCACCACAATCGATATCACATAACACATATCCATCATCCCCAATAAAATCTGTTTCTAAGAGAAAATATCCAGCTGGAATGAGATCCTTAAAGCCCCCTTGCTTTGGGGAATAAAGAAATGAGGTTTACACAAAGCGCCCAGGCTGCTCTGAGGTAGAGCAAACACTAAGGTTCCCTTCTGAGGCCCTGGTTGCCAGTTCTGACACTCCACAGTATCCCCATTACCCCCAGGTTTTTCTATGCAACTCTAGGGAAAGACCATTTTAAACCACATTCTTCCTTATCAGCCCTTCCCTGGGGAAGCTATAATTTAGAAAGAGAAAGATGATATCCTGTTTTAGAAAAGTGCTCTAATGGCTCTAATGCTTCCTGTGAGGGTGACATTAGGCACACTTTTCAGGATTCTGCCCTTTAACCCCAGAAGGTGAGCTAGCCTAACTACAGGGCAAGAAGGATACTATATGAGACAACAGTAGACATGGCTACAATTAAACCTTTCAATATACTTTCCAGACTCCAAAGCTCTTCAGAATCAAACTTCTGGATGCTTTTGCCCATCAAAACATGGTATTCACAGTTAAAAAAATGAATTTTACAAATAAACTATTAGTAATATTTCACAAAAAATACACTTTAATGCTTTGACCAGTAATGCACAAAATCCTGGGTTTTGTGAGGAGAAAAATGTGCTCCAAATAATCAAAAATTTTTCCCACTGCAGAAAATGAGCATCATATCAGAGCTGCTTGAGCCTCTGCAGCACCTTTAAAACCATATGGGAGTTCCATTTATTTTGACAAATGAAGCATGAGCTTATAAACACAATGTTAATGTCAGGAGAAATTGGGCAAAGGTATACAGGGGCTCTCTCTACCATCTGGATAACTTTTCTGTAAATCTAAAGTTATTCTGAAAATGATATTGAAATAGAAAGTTTATTTAAAAACCTAAGATCTTTTTTAAAAACTCCACCCAAAAACCAATAGAAAAGCAAACAATGTATAGGAGTAATATTTGTAGCATGTAGGAGAAAGAATTAATATCCTTATTATAGGGTGAACAATTAGAGTCTCTACAAGATTGCAAAGAATCTTTGGATGAATAAAAATAGTGGACAAATTGAAAAAGAGGCAGGACACACACATACACACAGAGAGAGAATATGAGCAAACATTTTTAAAAACTAAAAAAGGTCAATTCTTGGGTATAAAGCATTTGCCTGTCACTAAAGAGACTGGATTCTAATCCCAGTATGGGGAAGGGGCGGGGAGGATTAGTTTATCATCTATAATTATCAAAGAAATGCTCATTTTAGAGCTATGTGTGGTGATACACACCTGTAATCCCAGCGTTCAGGAAACAGAGCCATGAGGATTGTGAGTTTGAGACCAACGTGGGCTAAGTAGTAAGACCTTGACTCAAAAACAAATGGCTGTTTTAAAAATGAGATGCCACTTTTTTTCCACCAACTGAATTAGTAAACTTGTTAGGTTTTGTTTCATTGTGCTTTTGTTCATTTCTCTGATATAAGTCTATACTTATCCATAATTGGTGATGATTTAGGGAAATGAGCACTAAGGAAAAATGTATCCAATTACAACCTGTCCAAGCGCAGAGTTTGGCAATGCAAATCAAACACTTCCATGCCCTATCATCTCACTTTAAGAAATTTGTTCTAATGAAGTCATCTTTGAAAATGCACAAAAACTACTACCTTACTCTGTAACCTTAACCCCTCTGTACAGCAGATGTATAATAAAATAATTTTTTAATTTTAAAAAAGAAAACACACAAAAATCTATGTAAGATTTATAGTGCTTAAAATAATTTTAAAACATAGAAAAATCATAATGTCTTCTAACTGGTAATTGGTTAAGTCAGGCAGAGTAAATCTATACCATGAGTTCATCTTACCAAAGATGAGTGAAATATTAAAAAGGTATACAGGGCCGGGTACCAGTGGCTCACACCTATAATCCTAGCTACTCAGAGGCTGAGATCTGACAATCACAGTTTGAAGCCAACCTGAACAGAAAAGCCTATTACACCCTTTTTGTTGTTTTTGTTATTGTAGTTGATAAACAGAGGGGTTATAGTTACGTGAATGAGGTAATGAGTAATGAGTACAATTCTTTTTGAACAATGACTCCCCTTCTGTGGCTCTCTCCCAGTTTTTCCCTCCTGTCCCCACCCATAAGACTGTGACACACTAATCTACAACAAACTACTAAAAAAGCCAGAAGTGGAGCTATGGCTCAAGTGATAGAACACTAGCCTTGAGCAAAAAAAAAGCTCACAGACAGCATTCAGGCCCTTATTTAAGTCCCAGGACCTGCAGAAAAGCAAAATAAACAATGTGTGCAAGTATGATGATATAGCTCCAATGGTAGAGTATGTAATTAATTTGCACATTGTAGATCAATCCCCACCACTACATTTTTCAAAATTTTGTGTTAAAACACTATGTTTTTTAGATTCAAATAGATGCTTGCAAAATATTAAGGTTTTTTTAAAGAGCAGGTTATAAAACAAAGCATATATTTACAACGATAGCTATATCAGAAGGAAGTGCACTGATTTGGCTAGATAAATCACCAAAACTACTTTAAAAAAAAAAAAACAATTTAATCTTTTGTTGTTGTTGTTACCATCCTAGGGCTTGAACTCAGGTTCTGTGTGCTGTCCCTGAGCTCCTGCCTGAGCTGGCTTTGGATCACAATTCTCAGAAGAAAGCTTCCTGAGTAGATAGGATTATAGGCGTGAGCCATCAGCACCTGGCTTAAAGTATTATTATTAAAAATATGTGCCTATGGGATCACCATCTGCCCTTACTTTTGTCTCTATTTTTTAACACATTATTTATTTATTCATTTATTTATCTTTAAGTGGTTGTACAAAGGGGTTTCAATTCAGCACATCAGTTTATAAGTACAATGCATCTTGGTCATTGTCACCCTTTACACAGTTCTCCCCATCTTTTCCATCCCCATTATATCCTCAAGTACTACAATTTCCTTGTGCAAACAATATAAGTATCTTCCTCTTGTTTGTAATTTAAGTAAAGAAAACACCAAACCTATTGATGTGATAAGGAAAACAATAGATTCTCAACATCTTCCTGGGTAGGATACCCTCATCCTCTCCTGATTTGGCCTCTCTCTTGCCACTGTGCTTTGTAGCCTGGCTTTCCTCTTGATTTGGTTTCATCCTTACTGTCTTCTTCATTGCCCTGCCCTTTGGTTATCCCCATAGCATACCAGCCTGGTGGCTCTCTGCTGCCCCCTTCTTTCTCCAGCAGACAACCACTGTCAGTGCAGCCTCCTCCTGCCTTTTTCCCAAGTCAGCCTTTGCCTTGTGTCAGCCTAAGTGTTCATTACTCAAATTCTGTAAGGGTTGTTCTGTTTTGTTTATTTGCCAGTACTGGGCTCAAACTCAGGGCCTAGCTTCTTCATTCAGGGCTAGATCTCTACCACTTGAGCCACAGCTCCATTTCTGGCTTTTTGGTGGTTCATTGGGGATCAGAATCCCAGGGCTGGGAAGGTGGCTCAGTGGTAGAGTGCTTGCCTTGCATGCATGAGGTCCTGGGTTCCATTCCTCAGCACCACATAAGCAGAAAAAGCCAGAAGTGGTGCTGTGGCTCAAGTCATAGAGTGCTAGTCTTGAGCTGAAGAGCTGAGGGACAGCGCCCAGGCCCAGAGTTCAGGCCACATTACTGGCAAGAAAAAAAAAAAGAAAAAGAAAAGAATCTCATGGACTTTCCTGCCCCTGCTGGCTTTGGACAACGATCCTGAGACTCAGCCTCCTGAATAGCTAGGATTACAGGAGTGAGCCCTCAGAGCCTGGCAAATTCTCTGCTTTTATATTAAGTCAGTTGAAAAGAGCAAACATATATCCTCCACAAGTCATTTGCTGTGTGCAACAGCCAACTCAAAAGACTTCTAAGTACAATAATTGTTCCATCCAGAAGGAGGTAAATGTCACCTCTCACCATTTACCCATTCATGATGACTCCTCCATTCCAGGACCCAAGAGTGGATTCCTTATTTATGGAATCTACCATGTGTAGTTCAGTTAGCTATTTCTCAAGATGAGAAAGACAGATTTTTATCTGCTTAGAACTCAATGTCTAGACCAGCACAGTCCAGGGAGGATGTTCTGCTTTTACTATTTGGTCTTGCAACCACTGGCCACATATGGCTTTTGAGCTCTTGAAAGGTCTGACTGAGGCACTGATTTTTTTTTTACTCTTTTTTTTTTTTTTTTTTTTTTTTTTTTGTCGGTCGTGGGGGTTGAACTCTGGGCCTGGGCGATGTCCCTCAGCTCTTCAGCTCAAGGCGAGCGTTCTACCACTTGAGCTACAGCGCCACTTCCACTGATTTTTTTTTTAATCTTAGCACTAACTTAAATTTTAAAACTGAAGCAGTGGCTGGGAAGGTGGCTCAGTGGTAGAGCGCTTGCCTTGCATGCATGAGGTCCTGGGTTCGATTCCTCAGCACCACATAAGCAGAAAAAAAAAAAGCAGGAAGTGGTGCTATGGTTCAAGTGGTAGTGTGCTAGACTTGAGCTGAAGAGCTGAGGGACAGCGCCCAGGCCCAGAATTCAGGCCCCACGACCGGACCCAAAAAAAAAAAACAAACTGAAGCAGTGTAAAATATCTGTGTCCTTTAAAAGTACTTCATCACCAGGTGCCAGTGGCTCACGCCTATAATTCTAGCTACTCAGGAGGCTAAAATCTGAGGATCGAATTTCAAAGCCAGCCTGAGCAAGAAACTCTGTGAGACTCTTATCTCCAATAAACAACTCAGAAAACCAGAAGTGGCACTATGACTCAAGTGGTAGAGCATTCTCCTTGAGCTGAAGAGCTGAGGGACAGTGCCCAGGCCGAGTTCAAGCCCCATGACTGACCAAAAAAAAAAAAAAAAGTACTTTGTCATGTTGGGAGGATCTTTTTTTTTTTTTTGTCGGTCATGGAAGTTGAACTCTGGGCCTGGGCACTGTCCCAGAGCTCTTCAGCTCAAGGCTAGCGCTCTACCACTTGAGCCATAGTGCTACTTCTGGCTTTTTCTTTTTGTGGTGCTGTGGAATCAAATCCAGGGTCTCATGCATGCAAGGCAAGCATTCTACCACTGAGCCACCTTCCCAGCCCCAGGACCATTAAGTGTTGAAAATTTAGTAGCCAAATCAAAACTTTTTGTTAAGTGTTAAATACATACCAGATTTTAAAGACTTAATGTAGAAAATGCAATTTTAAATAGTTCATCAATATTTTATATCTCATAATATTTTAGATATACTGGGTTAATAAGATATATTATTAAAATTAATTGAACTAGCCGGGCGCTGGTGGCTCACGCCTGTAATCCTAGCTACTCAGGAGGCTGAGATCTGAGGATCGCGGTTCAAAGCCAGCCCGGGCAGGAGAGACTGTGAGACTCCTATCTCCAATAAACCACCAGAAAACCGGAAGTGGCGCTGTAGCTCAAGTGGTAGAGCGCTCGCCTTGAGCTGAAGAGCTGAGGGACAGCGCCCAGGCCCAGAGTTCAAGCCCCACGACCGACAAAAAAAAAAAAATAATTAATTAAAATTAATTGACCTATCCTTTCTACCTTGTTTAACTTGTAGTTACTAGAAAATTTTAAATTACATAAGTGTTTCTCAATACATTCCTATTAGATATCACTAGTATAGACAAAAGTATATATGATTAAATAAACATTCTCCTAACATACATAACAAGTTCTGAGAAGAGGGTAAAAAAAGTCTAAACTGTAAAAAGTAAATCCTAGACATAACTGATATAATAGGGTGAGGTAGTTATTTCTCAAGATAATAAACAATCTTTAATTTCAACCTGAGTTAAACAAAATCTTATCTCAGTTACAAAAGTAATCTTGATGCTTATTAAGAATTAAACCACAAAGTGGGCTGGGCATTGGCGGTCCACACCTGTAATCCTAGCTACTCAGGAGGCTGACATCTGAGAATCATGGTTCAAAGCCAGCCTGGGCAGAAAAGTCTGTGAGACTCTTATCTCCAATTAATTACCCAAAAAAGCCAGAAGTAGAGCTTGGGCTCAAGTGGTAGAATGTTAGCCTTGAGCTAGAAAACCTTAGGGACAGTACACAGACCCAGAGTTCAAATCCCAAGGTCCCCCCCCCCTCCTGGCGCGCACACACACACACACACACACACACACACACACACACACACACACACACACACACACACACACACACACACACACACACACACACACACACACACACACACACACACACACACACACACACACACACACACACACACCCTGGACTGGGTGCAAGTGGTTCACAACTGTAATCCTAGCTACTTCGGAGACTGAGAATCACAATTCAAAGACAGCCTAGCCAGGAGAGTTCATGAGACTCTTCTCTCCAATTAACCAGCCTAAAGCTGGAAGTGGAGATGTGGTTCAAGTGGAATGAGCATAAAAGCTAAAGGACAGAACCCTGAGTTCAAGCCACAGTACTGGCACCAAAAAGAAAAACAAAATAGGACATGTATGAAGAAAGATTGTGAATAGTACAAGAGTAAAGAGAAAACAATTAAAGGGTTATTCTGATTAGAATATAACATATACACATTCAAATACTATGGTAAAACCACTTGGTACAATTAATATACACTGAAAAAAATAAAGTATACACTACAAAAATTAATGACACAGCAATAAAAAAAAAGGCTCTGCTGTCAGTAGGGTAAATATGCCTATGTGAAAATAGAGCAATGAAACCAGCTGCAATACTTTTTTTTTTTTAATCAGTTGTGGGGCTTGATCTCTGGGTGCTGTCCCTCAGCTCTTCAGCTCAAAGTGAGCCCTCTACCACTTGCGCCACAGTGCCATTTCCGGTTTTCTGGTGGTTAATTGGAGATAAGAGTCTCAGGGACATTCCTGCCCAGGCTGGCTTTGAACTGAGATCCTCAGATCTCAGCTTCCTGAGTAGCCAGAATTACAGATGGGCGCCACCAATGCCTGGGACAGCTGCAACACTTTTAAGAAGGGAGATGAGTAGGGTGAGAGAGAGTGGCAGAGGGAGTAAGGCTGATGAGGCACATTGTGTGCATATATGGAAATGTCACAATGAAATATCTCTTGTACAACTAATGTATCCTAATCAAAATATTTTAAAGGAATTTGTGACATACAAGGCATAGTGATTGCACACATGTATCCCACTACTTGGGCAGGTGCATCACAAGTTCCAGGCCAGCCTGGGCTACGTTGTGAGACAGCGACTCAAGGGAGAAACGGGGGTATGGGGGAGAGAGAGAGAAGAGAGAGAGAGAGAGAGAGAGAGAGAGAGAGAGAGAGAGAGAGAGAGAGAGAGAGAGAGAGAACAGGGAAGTGAAAAGGGAAGAGCAAAAAGGAAAGAGAAAGAAAAGAAAAAAGCAAACAAAAAGAAATGAGAAAGATCTTTATGAGCTAATAGGAAATTATGTCTATCATATATCTAGAAGCAAAAACATAAGGCATGTTATTGAACAATGTTTGCTACAATTTAACATTTGAAAGAAAAAAATATGCAATTATCCCTTTCAAAATCGATTTATTTCCAAATTGAGACAGTAATGGTTAAAATTTAGGCAGTGAATTCAGATTATATTTAATATTAAATTTTCTCAACATCCAATTTCTAAGTTTTGGATAGCAAGTGGCTAGAGTTAGAATGTGGAAAATTACATCTCAAATATTTATCTGAATCTATTTGGTTCCTAGTTTTGTAAAGCAAGAGTTCAGATTATTACATGTATTTATGCATAAAAATGGTATGGAAATAATATGCATGCTGTTAGTAGTAATTATCTTGGATAGTAAAATTCTCTTTTCACTTTAACAAAACTGTTATTTGAATATCTTACAGTGCACTTGAGTGCTTCTAATCAGAAAACAGCACAATGAAAGTGTCATTTTAAAAAAGCAGATTCTGCTGTGTGCCAGTGGCTCACACCTGTAATCCTAGCTACTCAAGAGGCTGAGATCTCAGGAACACAGTTCAAAGCTAGCCCAGACATAAAGTCTGTGAGACTCATATCCAAATAATCACAAAAAGCTGGAAGTGGTGCTGTAGCTCAAGTAGTAGAGCTCTAGCCTTGAGCAAAAGTGCTCAGGAACAGCGCCAAGGCCTAGAGTTCAAGCCCCAGGACCAGGAAAAATAAATAAATAAATAAAAGCAGATTCTGAGAAACTAGAAACCTAAACACAGACAAAACTATAGTAATATCCTTAGGTATGCTATCTATGCTTTTATCCACTTGTAGGGTTATTTCTGCTGGACAAATTCTATAAAATGGAATTTCTGGCTATATAGTAAACATTTCTAATATTCCCAGATTGCCCTCCAAAGAAATTGTAGCCATTTTGTCACCAACATTGCTTTTCAAAGAATCTACTTCTCACATCTTCCTAATATTAGTATCAGAAAAAATTGGATGCACACCAATCTAAATAAGAAAACTTTTTCATTTTTTTCCCTTTGTATTTCTTTTTTTTTTTGAGGGGGGGCCGGTTGTGGGGCCTGAACTCTGGGCCTTGGTGCTGTCCCTCAGCTCTTCAGCTCAAGGTTAGCACTCTACCACTTGAGCCACAGTGCCACTTCCGGCTTTTTTCTTTTTGCTTATGTGGTGCTGAGGAATCGAACCCAGGGCCTCATGCATGCAAGGCAAGTGCTCTACCACTGAGCCACCTTCCCAGCCCCTTGTTTGTATTTCTTTATCTGTGAAGTTGAGCATCTTTGTTTAATATTTCTACTAGTCATTTGGAATTCACATTCTGTGACCTTTCTATTCATATATTCAATTTTTAATGAAGTTTTTTGGCTTTATCTTATTGTTAAGGCTCATTGGGTTCCAAAAATTTTCCCCCAGTTTGTCTTTTTACTTTATTTACTGAGTATTATTTTGTTCTCTCTGCAAAGGTTTAAATATTGTCATGGAATCCAAGTATCAGTCTTTTCCTTTGAGGCTTCTGGATTTTATTTATATTATGCTTGGAAAAGACTTCCTTTTGAATTCGATTAGAAAACCTTTTTGCTAGTTTTTTTTTTTCTTCCCTAGTACTCTTATAATTTCCTTGTATTATATCTCAATTTCTTTCCACCTGGAATTAATTTTCATATAAGAAATTAGTTCACACTGCCTTTATTCTTCGAGAATATATTCTTCAGTATTTTCTATGTGTTCTTGAATTTTGATCCTTGTTTCCAAATGAATACAGTCAACAGGCTTAAGTCCAAATATGTGATTGATGCTAAAATGGAATCTTCCAACATTTTTAATGATTTCCAGCTTGGTCTCAACTGAGCTAAGTTTGTAAGATCTATTCTTCTTATCAGTAACATCAACACATTCACTTTTCCATATATAAATAAATAAATGTCAAGGACTAAATTCTAATCAAAGTACAAACACCGATATACACAGATATCTAGGCATTTGAAACTAATCCTCACCAAAGGAGGTGAGCTCTCCTTTCGGTCAAGGCCTGAAGCCTGCCTTCACTCAGGCCTCCTTCCACTCATCCCAACTCCATTCCCAACTTCTTTTCCTTCCCCAGTCCAAACCCTCCACCCCCCTCAAATTCCCAATGCACAAGAAAGCATTATTATCCCAAAAGAGCATTTTTTCAATATGATTTAAAATCTTAATCCCACATCCTCTACTTCCCAAGGTCTAAGACCTTGCACATTTGAAACTAATTAAAAGATTTGTATACCGGAATTCCTAACTCAGCAGCCATCAGCACATGTCCCTGAACCTTCTGTGAACTGAGAAGTATGTTATGTGTTGTGTTCTTTAGACAATAGTGTGCTGGAGCCATCTCAGACCAGCTCACCAGAGCCAAAGCACGGTATCTCTCCTTAACTCCACATTCAGTAGATGGCACCTTGGTAACTTGAGATCAGTGATAGTGGGTGCATTTATATCAGGAAAATCAACAAATCTACAAAATATGAGCTGTGAATAATCAGAACCAATTGTTCCTTACCAATATACTACTACTTTAAGGATTGGTTTTTGCTGCCAATGTTGTTGTTTGCTTGCTTTTGTTTACAGTAATAGAGCTAGCATAAGAAAATGAAGGAATTTATTGTAAAATCTGCTAATGACGTGTCACAGTGTCTGAAACATGACACCATGATGTCATGATATGGATAACACATGAGCCTCAGGAATGAACTGAAACTAGAGATTTGAAAAACTTCCAGACCCTCTGCCTTTCTGATTCCTGCTTTCCTTTCAGTTATAACCTGCTTCTCCTAGTGGCTAATCTACCTAAAAGGAAATGCGGACACCCTCCACCCCAAAGGCCTGTATAAGGTCCAGTTATCTAGAGAGAAACTAATTTCTTTATTAATCAAAATCCAAAGTCTCAAAAAGAGATTTAGCTTGGAAAAAAGTTCCACTGAAGGATCAACACCTGGTCAAGGTAAAATGAGTGGGAGATGGCAGGAGCATACTGTAGCAGCATTCATGACATTGAGGAGAAGAAGAGGCACCCAGACAAGAAAAGGGATGAGGCAGTCAACACCAAAAAAGCTCAACACATTCATAAAGACCTTTTCTCAGCTATTGTTCCTCTATTAAAATGCTCCAATGAAAAGAATCCAACTCACCCAGATCAGCCAGTACTGCTGTACCCCCACCAAGAAGACCACGGAGAGTCAGACGTTCCGAAATGCAAAAGCAAGGCTTTATTCAGGCGGCTGCAGCTTGGGCCTCGTCCTACACACCGACTCAGCGCAGCTTAGAAGGAGAGCCCTGAGCTGAAATGTCACAGGGTTTATAAAGGCAAAAACTACAAAGTTACAAAAGGAGAAGGGAAAAAAAAAATCACAGACTGACAAATTTACAGCAACCAGAGGCATCAGCAGGGCATTCCAAGGCGATAAGAAGTAGTAGGGAGTTATCAAACTGGCTGGGTCTTAATGGGCCATCTGGACATTCCAGAACAGTGAAAGCTTATCAGGGAGTAATTGGTGGTCTGTTTATCTTGGGCCAGCTTGGTCATCTCCAGAAGTTTGTGAGGACCCAAGGCCAGCTATAGTACAAAGTGGGGCCTGACTTCAGAGTAGCTTTGTTCAAGTAATCTATGGTTTAGCAGTTTCAGCACAAACAAGACGGTTTCTGAAATTCAGGTGGGCCCAAGGTTAATATGAGCAACAGGAGGGCTACTGCTTAGAAACGAAGCCACTTTTAACTCTTCAGTACCACATCTGCAGAATCAACTAGTTCAGCAAATCTTGCTGGGGAAAGGGAAATTATATACATTTGAATATTTTCAGACTTTTCTTCATGTCATTATTCCCTAAATAATACATTATAGTGGATACTTACAAAGCATTTATTTGTTTATTTATTTATTTTGCCAGTGCTGAGGCTTGAACTCAGAGCCTGGGCACTGTCCCTGAGCTTCATTTGCTCAAGGCTAGCACCTTACCACTTCTGGCTTTTTCTGTTTATGTGATACTGAAGAATTGAACCCAGAGCTTCATACATGCACTCTATCACTAAGCCACATTCCCAGCCCTTATATAGTTTTCAGATTGTATTCAACATTACAAGTAATCTAGGGATGATTCCCAGTACAAACAAGAAAGGACTTGAATATCCACAGATTTGGGTATCTGCGGAGGTCCTACAACTGACCTTCTCTGCTGCATCATTGACAATTTAAGCATCACAGAGCAATTCCCAGACAAAATAGACTATTTTACAAATCATAGAGAAAAAATAAAAAGCACTGTCATCTTAGGCCAGTTGTAAAGTATCAGGAAAACTAACCGATAATGCTTAAACAATATGAAAAATCATCTTACCTACAGGAACTCCAAAAGTAGAATGGTTCCAGAAATTGTTAATTTATCAGCTCAAGTCCTACTCTTTTTTTGCATGTCCACTCTGTCACAGTCATGTGACATGGACACTAGCTAGCTGTCACTGGTGTACTCATCATGGGCAGGCTAGAGACATCTACCAAAAAATAAAAGGCCATTTCTTCTCTCTGTATGACCTTTTTAAGATGAAACTTTTTGAAGCATGTCCCCACCAGCTTCAACTTCCTTTCCTAGGATGAAATGGCAATCACCAGCTTGAACTACTCATTACCAAGGGGAATAGCACTATCATGATTGACTTGGAGCAATCAAAACCTATCTCTTGAGTAAGAGGAGGGCAAGGAAGATAGAAGGAAATGAGGTTCTGCTAGAGCAGGAGGGGGGGGAGGAAAAAACAATCAACAGGGGCTCCCCAGATGCTTTCTGTATGTGAGGAAGTGCAATCAGGAAGGAGACAAGTTCTCTGGCCCTCACTGGCATTTCTCCAAGCTCTTTGCCTCTCTAACTGAGCTCTCAGACCTGCCAATCAGTCTTAGTAACCCTGGCTATAGACCCTTTTCTGGAACCTGGTTTTTGTCCTCCTACTCCCTCCAAATCTTTTGATTTATTCTAATTAGTAGCAGAGTTGGCTCCCTGCCTGGCGTTTTCACTGCTAAATCAAGATTTTGAACATATGAAACTTTATGGTGACAGAGGACCCTAATAAACAAGACCATTTGTAGACAGCAGGACCCTGGTAATAAGGCAGTGTAAGGATCTGACTGGGAAAGAAATCAAGAGATAATAACTAGAAAACAATTTTGCCCAGGATTACAATTTTTTGCCTTAAAAATGTTTCACTTTTTTGTGTGTGTGTGTGCATAGAGTAGAAATTCACAACACTGGGGCTGGGAAGATGGCTCAGTGGTAGAGCACTTGCCTTGCATGCAGGAGGCCCTGGGTTCGATTCCTCAGCACCACATTAGCAAAATGAAAAAAGCTAGAAGTGGCGCTATGGCTCAAGTGGTAGAGCGCTAGCCTTGAGCTGAAGAGCTGAGGGACAGTGCCCAGGCCAGAGTACAGGCCCCACAACCGGACCCAAAAAAAAAAAAATTCACAACACAAAGTAAGTTGCTCAGTGAATGTTAGTATGAAGGAGGTCCCCAGCACCATAAAGAAAAGCAGTTGTTCAAAAGAGGATAAGTATAGTTATAATGTACCTTTCTTTGCCATCTTCCCTAGGTCACTCTAACAACTTCTAGTCTACAATTTTTAATATAATTTCCTATTTTTATCTGTAAACTTTTAAAATGGGGTATTATTTATTCCAAAAAAAGATGCCTTTAGTATATGATACAGTTTTGAAAATAGGTATTTTTCTTTTGTCTTTCCTCATCACTCCTGAAAGTTTGTGCCTGATTTGTGTTTCCTCCTTACCCTCTCATCCACCTCTTTGACCACATGTTCCTGACAGATAGAGAATATCCAGGTGGCCTGTTACTTGGAAACCTGTCAGATGTTGTACATTGCAATAAAGAACACATCATATGGGTCCTTGGCATATTGTTACAGGGAAACCCTGTTTAGAATTCACTAATTAGAAATCTGTGATAATTTGAGGAAGGGCTAGCTGAAGTTAACCTTTGTACTATCTATGGGGGGGGGTGCGGGGGATTGAGTTCACTGAAGTTCTGAATAGTGTAAACAAGATTGGAAGAGGAGTAATTATCTACTTACAAGAACCAGTTGTTTTGAAAGCTTTACAAGTATCTTTTTACATACAAAGAGGGTAATTAGGATTTAAACAAGGCTAGCCTGTTTCTTAGACTTCTTTGAAATGTCAATTACAAATTACTCTTGTCTATTTACCCAGGCAAAACCCACCTTTGTGTACTGGGTCTACAGTTGGTGCTTCCCCTTACTGTATTTGAAAATAATAAACTTGAAGCTCTTTTAAAATAATAATTTAATTCAAGCTTTTCACTAACCTAGACAGTTAATCCATCCTATAGTGTGGGTGAAGACTTACTAATTACTGGCATGTGACAACTGGGAATACAGAGAAGGAAAATTGCCCTCACTAACATAGATGGTAGCAGAATAAAGGGAAATCTCCAAAGAAAACTACTCTACAGCACTGACTTTTGTTTTCTAGCCTGGCCCAGTTAGAAACCAATTTTGACTTGCAACTCACTGTACACACACTAAAAAACAATTCCCCTATGTGAAATATTTCATTGTTTTTTTTGATGTTATTCCCAACCACTAAATTAATTTCACTATTAAAGTAGTCCTTATATGTCCACAGAGAATATGTTCCAAGACTCCCAGAGGGTGTCCAAACTGCAGACAGCACAGAACTCTCTATATAAGATGATTTCCCTATACATACACACTTATGGTAGTTTAACTGTAAGAAATAAAGTGCAATTGAAACAAGAAAGTGCAATTCTAACATTATGCTGCTATGAGAGTGGTCAGTCTCAAAGCAGTTGACCCATATATATATATATATATACAGACATATGTGTATATACATATATGTGTGTGTATATGGTTGAGCATGGCCCCTAGAACCACACATTCTCCTTCTCTCAACCCCTTGGCCATGGACCTTGTTAGAAATGGCTCAGGATGTGGGGCTGGGAAGGTGGCTCAGTGGTAGAGCGCTTGCCTTGCATGCATGAGGCCCTGGGTTCAATTCCTCAGCACCACATAAGCAAAAAGAAAAAAGCTGGAAGTGGCACTATGAAGTGGTAGAGCGCTAGCCTTGAGCTGAAGAGCTGAGGGACAGCGCCCAGGCCCAGAGTTCAGGCCCCACGACTGGACCAAAAAAAAAAGAAAGAAAGAAATGGCTCAGGATGTTAGGGTGTTTCATAGGAATAAACTATCTTGAAAGGAACTCAGCAAGACAAGGTTTACTTTTACATAGGGTGCACCACCAGCCAAAAATCTAGCAAGCTGCTCCCTTTTTATCCTGAACACAGCAGGCCCTGCTTCTCTGCTCCAATTGGCTAAGTTCATGTTTACAATCTGCTCACAATTGGCTAGTTTGAAGAGAGTGGAATGTATTTACATAAAGTGTGGCCTGCTTTTTAATATTCAGTACCAAGTTCCATTTCTACCCTCCCAACCCTTCCAGCTCAGCCTCCATTTCTCCCTTTTGTCTTAGGCTGGCCAGGCTTGCCCACTGGCAACTGGCAACTACCCCCATCTCTATTCAGTTTCTGATGACTCTTGGCTGAATTTCCACTAACAGTCCTCTGGTATGTATGGATTGGATTTGATGTTTGGTGTCCCAAGTTTTAATGTAATTACAAAAATGGATACTATATTATCACAGAAAAAAAATGTGGATACAACCCAAACCCCCGCTCTTCCCCTCACCATTTACCAAATGTATAACTTTGAAGATGTTATTTATTTAATGTTACTTGCCTTGCAAGCTTGTGAAGGATAATCTTTATAAAATGCTTGCCTGCCATAGACAAGCATTCTTTACATACTACCTAATTAAATTTGGGGGATGAGTCCACACCAACCAGTCTGGAATGAGTCTAGAGTTTATGTTTAATCATGCAACCTATGTTCCCATCTCCCTTATCCCCCACTTTTTCTACTATATGTATACTCTGTTTCATTCACCTTGGTTGAACCATTCCCTGCATCACATGATTCCTCTGTATCTCAGTTCCTGGTAAGAATTGTGATACTTGATGGAGATGGACATGGTCACAGAGGTCAATTATGAAACTTAGCTCCATAGATGGATCACAGGTAGTGGCAAACTTAAGAATTCCTCCCCATCAAGCCTGCCACTCAAGCAGATGACAGGCTTGGGCTGGGAAGGTGGATTAGTGGTAGAGTGCTTGCCTAGTATATATGAAGCCCTAGGTTCGAAACAGAAAAGGCTGGAAGTGGCTCAGGTGGTAGAGTGCTAGCCTTGAGCAAAAAGCTGCTCAGAGACAGTGCCCAGTCCCTGAGTTCAGGCCCCAGGACTGGCAAAAAAAAAAAATGACAGGCTTCACATATAAAAACCAAAAATGACCTCATTTATCCCATCCTGTAAGGAAGGACTGAAGAAGAGCCGGGTGTGCACCCTGAGAGTCCACACCACACCAGGCTCTGCACAAAGATAACCACATGACCAATATTTCAGCCTGGTTTCATGAGCCATTTCCCATCTCACCAGTTCTATATTCATTAATCCAGTTACAACTCACCTAGCTAAACTTTTTGTCTTATCCTTTTACTTGGGCTACTCTCTCTTTGGCCTAAGATGTCCTCACACCTATGTTTAGCCTCTGTTTTTGGTTTAATGTTCATAGATTACCCTCTTTAATCCCCTCATACTTAAAATCCCCTCATGTCTAACCAACTGATTTCCTCATTATTATAAGGATCTATCTCCTACCCTTCAATCCCAAATCTGGTATCCTCTAGTCCCATGGATGAGATTTAGAAAATGTAGCAGCCTTGGCTATAAATGGCTGGGTAACAGGTTTATAGTCTAGAACCACAGGGGCAAAACACTTGGGGCATGAACCCTTACTTTTTTCCTGCTTTTCCCAATAATCCTAGTAAATTGTGTCTGCTTGGATATCATGTATGATTGTGCGAGAAGTAGTGATTAATTTACCTGAAATGAGTACCTTCTATCTTCAGAGAATAATAATTAAGAGCATAATATTTAGAAGCCTGAATTTTTGAAGCCAAATCTAAATCCTGCCTTAGCAATTTACTATATTTTGAACTGTGTGTGTCTATGTGGAGGTTTAACATAAAATATATTAGGATTGTTAATCTTGTCAAGATGAAAATATCAGATTTATGGGGCTGGGACTGTAGCTCAGTGGTAGAGTGTTTATCTAACATGCATGAAGCCCTGGGTTTGATTCCTCAATACCACATGAACAGAAAAAGCCAGAAGTGGCGCTGTGACTCAATTGGTAGAGTATTAGCCTTGAGCAAAAGAAGCTCAGGGACAGTGCCCACACCCTGAGTTCAAGCCCAAGGATTGGCAACAAGAAAAAAGAAACTATCAGATTTATTCACTCAGTTGTGGATACTAATCCCTGTGTCTCCAGCTGTTTGTATTCATGACTCCCTTTGAGCATCAATTCAGCGAGGCCAGTGTGGCCTAGCCCTGTACTAGACCACAGACACACAGGAAAAGAAATCCTTGACTCTACCTCTAAGGGTAGATAAATCTCTCCTCTGTGATTTTGGCATTATTTTATATCCCAGATGGGGATTAAGGCCTGCTTAAATTTGTTCACAGATGAGGTCCCCACCTAAATGGAAATTCTGTCCTGAACCATGCCTAGATTTCAACTAACTTATGATGGAGGCTCTGTCCTTAACCAAATTGTAGGCCCCTCTGAGTCCTGCTTTTAAATAGGGCTGAACTTTAGACCTGTTCTGTCTTTGACCTTCCTATAGTCTCCCAACTTTGATACCTGATCATTCTTGGTAGCTTATGAAGTTCCTCACTTTTCACAATTAGCATAAAAACCCTTGGCCTTCACAATAATCTTGTTAGGACAGCTTAGCAGGAATCACCTTATCCTTGAATTTCCCTCAGTAATTTTCTTTCTCTTTCTTTCTTTCTTTCTTTTTTTCCAGTCGTAGGGCCTGAACTCTGGGCCTGGACTCTGTCCCTCAGCTCTTCAGCTCAAGGCTAGCGCCCTACCACTTGAGCCACAGCGCCACTTCCAGCTTTTTCTGCTTATGTGGTACTGAGGAATTGAATCCAGGGCCTCATGCATGCAAGCCAAGCGCTCTACCATTGAGCCACCTTTCCAGCCTCTTCCCTCAGTAACTTTTTTTTTTGGGGGGTCCGGTCGTGGGGCCTGAACTCTGGGCCTGGGCGCTGTCCCTCAGCTCTTCATCTCAAGGCTAGCACTCTACCACTTGAGCCACAGCGCCACTTCCGTCTTTTTTCTTTTTGCTTATGTGGTGCTGAGGAATCGAACCCAGGGCCTCATGCATACAAGGCAAGCGCTCTACCACTGAGCCACCTTCCCAGACCCCCCTCCCCCCTCAGTAATTTTCTATCCACTGACCTCATCCTTCCTCTTGGTTATAAACCTCTTCTTGTCTTAGATTTCCAGAAGTTAGGCTGTTTTATCTCCACCATTGGCCTCTATTACAATAGTCTTGAATAAAGTCTTTCTTCCTATTTTAACAAGCATCAGAGAAAATCTGAACTATTGTCATGACCTTGGGAATACAGTTGTATTCTTCTTTCTCAATAATGCTTCATTCCCTCCTTGTTCTACGCTAGGAATCAGGCTTTCTTCTAGGCTTTTGATCTCTTCCTCAACAGCCCCTAGTGGGCAACAGTACCTAAAACTATAAGCCTGAGAGAATGTGCCAGTTCTCTTCTAACCAACTTCACCTAGTTTATTCAGTAAGTGAGATAATCCAAATGTGAATACATTGAAATTGTTTCTCAACATAAATACATTTTCAAAGAGCTTCCTTATTTGTATTAGACATAAAATATGTACACTCAGGGCTCTTTTGAGTGAAAAAACAACCATAATGGATACAGATCTTCAGTGTTCCAAATGATGCCATAAATAAATTTTCTGGCTTTTTGGTAAATAAAGAAATGTGTCAAATTTTATCTCCTGAGTTCCAAGTATGTTTTTGTTTGTTGCTGTTAGAAAGGCTTTATTGTAAAAGTCGCCTCACCTAGGACTCTGATGATTTTTCATGTTTTATTAATCTCTTTCATTGGGCTTCAAGTAAAGAAAGAATGACAATATTCAAAATTTACTGAATTTTGTATTAATGTCAGGCATAGAATTTTCCTCTTGAGCATCTCCCTTCATGGGGGCTGATACTGAGTTGTTTTGTAGGAAATGACGTGTCAACCATTCATTGGTTCTCATGGCTTTGCAGTGAAGGCAGGGCTTTTCCCTTATTTGGTAACTTCCCAGATTCCTTGGCCTCTGAGCTGTTTTTCTTCTTTTAATACTGGCTGGTGAAGGGTGGTGTTCACTTTCACTCTCCTTCCACGAGGAGGCCCCTGAATAAGATTCTTCACTGTCACATTCAGTAGTATCACTGTCATGTTGGATCTGATTCACTTGGTGGAACTGAGCATGGCGCTTGGCTCTTCTTTGTTCAAGATAGGCACTTACCAAGGCCACTTCTGAGTCAGTTACAGGGGAAAGTTGGCTCTGCTTTGATTTCTTCATCATTTGTGAAGAATCCCAGAATTCATCTTTATTTTGCCTCTTATAGGAAGATTCTTTGCTTGCTAACCAACAAAACAAATCAATAAGTTAGGCATATTATTGGTTATTTTAACTTCACATTATACAGGGAGACCTATAGCATATGTGAGATCACTGTGGAGTGGCCAGTTGTCAAGTCACTGTGTTTCTCCAGTGGTTTACAAATACTGGCAACTGATTGCATTTTACCATCTCCTAAGACCAAGGAGGTCACATAGATGCTTGAAGTTTTATAGACTCTAGAATATAAGTATAAAGGAAAAGGTCTGCAGGGCTAGGAAGGTGGCTCAGCGGTAGAGTGCTTGCCTTGCATGCATAAGGCCCTGGATTGGATTCTTCAGCACCACATAAACAGAAAAGGCTGGAAATGGCACTGGTGCTCAAGTGGTAGAGCACTCACCTTGAGCTGAAGAGCTCAAGGACAGTGCCCAGGCCTAGAGTTCAAGCCCCACCACTGATTAACAAAAAAAAAAAAAAAAAAAGGGAAAACTCTCCAAACTTTTCCAAAGATACTTAAGTCTTTTGTTCTGATGTTTCAGAAATTCAAGGGTATATCTGAATATAATTTGAGTAGCAAGAACCATAATGAATCCTTTAATGGTGTGTTGGCTTATACCAATTAACAAAAGCTACTACATTTTCAAGAATTGTAAGATGGATAGACATTTTTGTCATTACTAAAAATTACCCAAACTTACAATTAAGTCAATCTACTTTAAAAGGTAATAATTACCCATTACTTTCTCATTATCATTTACAGTTTATTAAACTGTATGATCTTGAAGCTGTATATGTCTGTTGTATATGGATTTTGGAAATACTCTGCAAGGAAGTACTATTGCTCATCTCTCCCAACTCCATGCTCAGTGACAGCATGTGGGTAGTTTGAAACTAGTTTGGGTAAGAGTATCCATAGCATGAAAATGAGCAAACTCTAGAAAGCAAGGCTTGACATATGGTTTTGATGACTGTCTAAACTTAACAAAGTAATAGAGAACATCTTAATAATGCAGACAGTGTCATGCCTACAACCACTACATCGTAAATAGTGCCCTGAAATGAAGAAGTATTCTCTTTTCCAATATTCTATAACTATTGTCCAAAAAAGCAAAAAAGGCAGTCACATCACTGACAACCAAGTTAAGTTCCAAAATATATCATTTTTTTTTTCATCTTGTTAACTCTGAGTGAAATACTATTCATTCTGCCAGGTGCTGGTGGCTCATGCCTGTAATCCTAGCTACTCAGGAGGCTGAGATTTGAGGATCAAGGTTCAAAGCCAGCCGGGGCAGTAAAGTTCATGAGACTCTTATCTCCAATAAACCGCTAGAAAACCGGAAGTGGTGCTGTGGCTCAAGTGGCAGAGCGCTCGCCTTGAGCTGAAGAGCACAAGGACAGCGCCCAAGCCCACAGTTCAAGCCCCATGACCGACAATAATAATAATAATAATAATATTCATTCTGAAACTATACTTTTTCATCATTTGTACCATGGGATAGCTCGTTGATATGCAAGGACCTAGCAAAAACCAAGGAGAGCATTTCATGTGAATTAGATGTCTATACAAAATTTACTGCAGAATTTGATATATTTTCTTATTTATAAGTTGTATAGTATGCATCCTATATATCAGAAAAATTAGTGAATATATATATGCATACAAATATGCTCATTTTGGAAAGCCATTCAACAATATACCACTCCTTCTAGTTATTGAAAAAGAAATCAGCTGCAGTTCATTTTCCTATCATAGCACTAGCAATGAAAATACAGGAAGGTACACAAGGTCTGTGAAAGCAAAGTGCTGAGGAATGACAAGAGCCTGAACTCTACCTACCAGTAGTTCACAGCTTCTGATGGTTCTGATAAAGCAGCTAAGTTGCCCTTCTGCACTAGGAAGAAAAGCAAGGAGTTCACCCAGTGAAGGCTGGAGAGGCCTTACAATGCCCTTTGCTTTCCACACTTAGCACATAATTCTCTCATCATATCCACAATAAAGTATGCACTGGCTCTCACCTTTACTCAGTGAAGCACTTGTTCCACTATCTTCATCCTTTTTATTCTCAGACATCTGTTTCAGAAATATCAATAATTAAAGATGATTTCAGTTAGTTGTTTTTCCCTAGTATTTACTTAAGAAGCACTATGGCTTGAGGCCCTTCAATAATAATTAATGTTAAACATTCAGCACAGTTAAATAAGTACTTATTATGATCTTGTTGCTATAATCCTACTTTTGCTGCCAGGTCAGAAGGCTTTGATAGCAGATCTACCAAAATGCTTTAAAACAAGTAAAATGGAACAGAGAGATTGGAACTAATATCAAAGAGCTATATAGGTTGTAAGGTTGTCCTTTACCTACTTATTTTACAGAGAAATTTTGTTTAAGAACAAATTTGATAATACTTAATTTTTTAAGCCAGGAGTGATAGTTTATGCCTATAAACCCAGCACCCAGAAGTCTGAAGCAGGAGGCCTGAGAGTTCAAAGCCAGTCTGTAATAGTTGGTGGTACTATGGGTTGAACTCTGGGCCTTTGTACTTGCCAGGAATGTGCTCTAGCACTTGAGCCATGCCTCCAACTGCTATTTTCCTTGGTGTTTTTTGAGATAAGGTCCTGCTTTATGCCTATGCCAGCCTGGGCTATAATTCTCCTACTTGTGCTTGCCAGGGTCTGGGGATGACAGGCATGTATATAACTACACCCAGCCTGTGTCTTCTGTAGCTGGGATAACAGGCCTCCACCACCACACCCAGCCACTGGTCAAGCTGGAGTTTCTCAAGCGTTTATGCTTAGGCTGGCCTCAAATGGTGATCCCCAGATCACTGCCTTCCAAGGAGCTAAGATTATAGGCTTGAGCCAGTATGCCAAGGAAGTTCTTTAAATGTCTAATATGAGACACAATATAACAAGATTCTTTACTTGAATTTGTGGACTTAATATTTCCTTAATCTTTCACAGAGTTTTCTCTAAAACACAATCATAATATATTATGTGTGCATATGGCAGTCAGAAGAAATGGATTTCTTCAAATAGTACCAATTCTAAATATTCTTCCCCATTACTCCACAAATATATTTGCCCATTTTTCACATTAGTGTCTCACTTTCTGAGGCCAAAAATGATTTTGCCAGATGATGCAAGTATAAAGCAACTATTTCAGAATGAACCAAATATTAAGAACTATTCATTACACCTTGGGGTTTTCTTGGTTTGTTCTTGAGACCAAAGTCTCTCTATGTTGCCTAGGCTCACTCTCAGCCCTCCTGAGTGCTGGGATTATAGTATTGTGCCATCAGACCTGTTCACATATTGATACAGAATTCTTTCCTAGAGAATCTGTCACCAGGAAATAACCCCCCAAAGAAAAAAACTGTTCACAGATATATTCACCACACACTATTGAGATAATATAAACTTCAAAATTCAAAAGTAGACAATGGTTAATTAAATTATGAGAGAATCATATAAAATATATTGTAAAATCATGATTAAAGTATGGCATAGCACAAGGAAATATATTACAATTTTGGCAAAAAGGATACAAATCCATGTGTAATGGTCAATTACAAGTTAGATGACATGAAAAGAAAAAAAGGCTTATAGGAATATTTATATAAATGGTAGTAATAGTAGGCTTCAAGTGGTGAAATGGATATTTTTCCTTCTATTTTTTCAAATTGTCTCATCTAGGGAAAAAATTGAAGTCAAACTACATTTGGGTTGAAAAGTGCCACACTTAGATGTTTGTAACTGCAATTAAGGGATGTTTATAACTGCAATTAAGATCTCCTTCCCTTTAAAAAAAATTATCTCTAACAAGGCAATTTGTTGGCTTTCTGGGTTACAATAATTCTGTGAAAATCTTGAAAAAAAAATCCTTTTTAAGATAGCTTTAAAATAATACTTGAGTACTCCATAAATATTTTAAACTTAATATATAGAGACAATTATTAAAAATATTATGAGACTTAAATATTATAAACCTAAAAATTAATAGTAGTAGTTGGCTATATTGACATAAGCTAGAGTGATCTGTATTTCCCTTGTTTGGTTTGGTTTGGTTTTTTTCTCAGTCATGGGGCTTGAACTCTGGGCCTGGGTGCTGTCCCTCAGCTCTCCAGATCAAGATTAGTGCTCTACCACTTGAGCTACAGCACCACTTCTGGTTTTCTGGTGGTTTATTGGAGATAAGAGTCTCATGGACTTTCCTGCCAGGGCTGGCTTTGAACCACAATCCTCAGATCTCAGCCTCCTGAGTAGCTAGGATTCAGGAGTGAGCTACCAGCACCGGGCTTTCACTTTTTTGTCTGCTTTGCTATAGCTCCTCATTTTATATGTGTACAGTGGAAGGGAAGGGTGTTTAAAAACACATTATATTTATGTCATTTCCATAGAAAGTGTTCACATTTCATGGAAAATCAAAATATAGCCACAAAATCAAAAGAAAGATTCTGCATCAAGCTAATTGGAATCATATGAACTGTGGTTATGAAAAGCATTTTATTAACTGTCTTTGTCTGTGACTTAGTGAGTGAAAACAGCAGGGTGCCTGCCCTGAGGGGAGGGGAGAAATGTGGGTGATGTTCTGTCTTTCTGCCACTCATCAACTTTGTGATCTTACCAACCCATTTAACAAGGTCTCCTAAGCTCAGTTTCCACATATACAAAATAATTTGAAACTAACACTGGCCAGAAAAATACCAGCACTAGCAATCTGAATAAACACTGAACAAATATATAAACTAAACAATATTTGGCCTCTGAAGGCATCTGAACGAGTAGCAAATCCAGAGGAAATCCAGCAAGAGTCATGTTGGGGGATAATTACCACCACATTGCCATCACGCTCTTGCCATTACTTCAAGGTTTGTAAATGAAGGCCCATAGTTTAGCAAAGAAAATGAGGAAGTTCAAAGTGAAGGAAAAAATTCCATTCTCTCTAACTAGCTCTCATATGGTTCTCAGATTTCAAATCTGGGACCCTTCAGAAGAAGCAGTCCAGCCAATTGGAGCTGCCACAAGGGTACAAAGGGAAAGATGAAACCTCTAAGATAATTAAGGTTTTAATCAGCACTGAGTAGATTTAATTCAACAGTTTAAACTATGCTTTGAAGTAAACAAATAATATGACAGGAAATCTGGGTCTTTTCTGGTTCTATCACTCTGTCACTAACCACTTATATGACATTGGACAAGTCACTTAATTTCCTTGAGCGCTGGCAATTAAAAAAATATATAGCAGGGTGGGTATCTTACTTGTCTACCAACAGGAGGCTGAACCACATCACATGTTTTCATGAGGTCCTTGATTTTCCAGGCTCTATGAATCCAAAGAGCCAATACAAGGGAGTTTAGACCTCTTAAGTGATCTTGATGAAATTGCCAATGATCAATTTCAATTTTTTGTTAATTTTCTAAAGTAGCTTTTCTTGCCAGACCAAATTTAATATACTTAGCTAGCTAATCTATCACTACTTTAATTCCCCTTTTGGCAATGTATTTTACTTTAAGAAGCAGTTAGAGTTTAGAGGAAACTTCTTGGCCAGGAGGTGGTAAGGGGGAAGAATCTTTGATTATTATAATGGAATCCAGCTGGCTCTTTAACCAGAGCTGATAGAGCATTTCATCTAGCTGACCATTGCCCAGGCAGGACCGTGGCTGTAGTTTAAATCTTGGTGGCTTGATGAATCATTAGCCTTGTACTAATAGCCAGTAAAAATTCAACATCGCAACTTAGAAGAGCTTGGTTGCTCATATGTTCAAGCACCACACAAATAAGGTGAGCTAAACCATTCCGATGAAAAGGACATTTTCTTCTAATAGTTACCCAAAATGCTGACTTTAGTTCTGTTGAGTCTAATTTTGCATCTAGTCTATTCAGAAATACATTATTCTATTATCTCATTCTAAAATACCCTAAATCCTATAGCATGTATCCTATGAATGTGAGAAACTTTCATAACTTTGATTAGAAGTACATGGCTATGAGAGGAATTTGGAAGTCATTAACCAATAGGAAAACTTATTTCAGCATTACATAGCATATGGACAAATTGCAAACAATCTAAATGTCTCAAAATTACAGAACTTTTATGGCGCAACCACAAGACAGAAAGTGCAATCAAAAGTGCCACTGAATGAATATAACTATTTACAATATATTATGTTTAAAAGGCAGGATATGAAAACACATACAATATAATGTCAACTGTGTAAGAGCAAAGATAGAGAGATCTACTAGGACAAAAAGAGAAAAATAACCTAGGATGTTCTCAGAAATGTTATTTCTGTGAAATAAGATTAGACTTAAATATTCTTTATCCTTTTTGATATTTTTGGATTCTCTGGAATGAAATGGCATTATTCTCATAACTGAAAAAACTTTTATAAAGTACTTTTCATGAGAGTAAATTTATGAAAAAGTCCCCTAATATAACACTAAAGATATTATTTAAAATGAAAAAGGATATCCTACCCAGACAGAAAACCGAGAGAAGATCATCAAAACCATTATAATGACAAAATACCAAAGCAGGAAGCTCCCTATTGTCCCACAAGAGTCATCCTTCTGGCATTCATGATCCTGATTTGGAATGGAAAAACTTAAAGGTATGGGAGGAGGATCTACCTCCCAAAATAAAGAAAAAAGGTCTCCCATGGTGGCTTCTTGCTTAGAAAGTAAAACATGCTCAAATGGATGGAGGTGACCTACGACCCATGACAACTTCCCTGGCAACCTATTATGACATACATAAGTAACTATTACAGAACTAGATGTTTCTTAACTTTCTAAGATTTTATAAGGTTTATCCAAATTACTTGGACAAAAGTTTATGGTTCTTCTCCTCTGCCCATGCCCTAAAAAAAAACTCAATAGAATTCTCTCTGCCTTAATCTTTTCTACCCTGAAATTTGTATTTATTGTATTATCTTTAAATCTAATTAAATCATTTTTAATTAGCCTTTATGTATCACACCATTGTAGATTAACATACATAAGTCTAATGTGTTACATACTGAATTGTATTCCTCAAAATTCAAATGCTGAAGTCCTCATCAACTTGGCTATAATTTGGAGGTAGGGCCTTCAAAGAGGTCATGAAAGTTCAAGTCATAAAATTGAAGCTCTAATCCATGTAACTGGTGTCCTCATAACTGGTGTCCCTTATTTGCAATATCTAGTATATGTATGAGTCAAGCAGAAAAGGTCAGATAATGTGATGTTAGGAAAATGAACCCTTAGATATGTATTTAAATGTTTTTTTTTCCTTTCATGCATTTGTTTCTAACACATTTATAAGATTATCTCTTTGTTGCTTTGTATGTCCCTCCCCCACAGTATAACCCCTGCTTTCACTATATTTGATGTCAGTATAATTTGTGGAGGAGAAGGGGAAAAACAAGTCGTTTAAGGATACTGATGGACCCGTTGCAACAATGAGAAGTACAAGTTGTCATGTCGAAAACGAACTTTACAACTACGGTTTGGGGGGGGAGGATTGGGTGGGGGGATGGGGGGAGGCTGGGAAGGGATGTGAAGGGTAAACAAAAATAAAACACACACAGACACACAAAAGAACATTGTTCATCTGAAAGAAAAAAAAAGAAGAGGAAAAGAGGCTTGGTGACACACCTATAATCCTAGCTACCCAGGAGATTGAGATCTGAGGACTGTATGCAAAGCCAACCTGAGCAGAAAAGTCCAGGAGACTCATCTCCAATTAGCCATCAAAAAGCTGGAATTGGAGTTGTGGCTCAAATGGTAAAGCATCAGCTTGGAGTAAAAATGCTCAGGGACAGTGCCCATGCCCTGAGCTCAAGTTCAAGCCCAGTACTGGCACACATACAAAAATAAAATAAAATAAAATATTTAAAAGAGAAGGGAGGAAGAAAAAGGAGGAGGAGGAGGAGGAGGAGGAGGAGGAACAAGAGGCTGGGAAGGTGGCAGTGGTAGAGTGCTTGCCTTGCATTCATGAGTCCCTGGGCTCGATTCCTCAGCACTACATAAGCAGAAAAAGCTAGAAGTAGTGCTGTGGCTCAAGTGGTAGAGCACTAGCCTTGAGCTGAAGAGCTGAGGGACAGTGCTCAGGCCCGAAGTTCAGGACAAAAGAAAAAAGAAGAGGAGGAGGATAGCGGGAAGCTACAGAAGACAAGATGAGGTTCTCTGCACACCAAGGGGACAAGTCTCAGGAAAATGAACTTTGACACTTTAGTGTTGAGCTTCCAGTCTTTTAAACTGTGAGAGAAAAAAAAAGATCTTTTTTAAACTGTGATTTTTTTTTTAAAGGGAGAGGATACAATAAATTAGTTTACAATATTTTATGGTAGTCCTAATGCATAAAATTTAGATGGTAGTGTACTTTTTAAAATCTTGGATGCACAACAGCTTTTAGATCAAGAGTAAGAAATAGCCAGGTGCCAGTGGCTCACAACTGTAATCCTAGCTACTCAGGAGGCTGAGAGCTGAGGATCATGGTTCAAAGCCAACCAGGGCAGGTAAGTCTGTGAGACTCTTATCTCCAATAAATCACCAGAAAACCAGTGGCGTTGTGACTCAAGTGGTAGAGTGCTAGCCTTGAGCTGAAGAGCTGAAGGACAGTGCCCAGGTCCAGAGTTCAAGCCCCACAACCAAAAAACAACAACAAAAAGTATCATCTCTATGTTTACACCTAGAGCTAAACATTATTGTTAAGGCAATCCTAAAAATGATTTTTTTAAGACTCACTTAAAATCAGCTAGGTAGTAGAGCATAGGGCAGCTTATGCCTATAATTCTAGCTATTCAAGAGGTTAAGATCTGAAGAGCATAGTTTGAAGCCAGCCTAGGAAAGTCTTTAATGGTTATCTCCAATTAACCATCAAAAAGCTGGAAGTGAACTGTAGTTCAAGTAGTAGAGTGCTAGTCTTTTTGTTTGTTTGTTTGTTTTGTTTTGTTTTTTGTTTTTGGGGTCTGGTCGTGGGGCCTAAACTCTGGGTCTGGGTGCTGTCACTCAGCTCTTCAGCTCAAGGCTAGCACTCTACCATTTGAACCACAGCGCCACTTCCAGCTTTTTTCTTTTTGCTTATGTGGTGCTGAGGAATCGAACCCAGGGCCTCAAGCATGCAAGGCAAGCGCTTTACCACTGAGCGACCTTCCCAGCCCTAGAGTGCTAGTCTTGAGCAAAAAAAGCTCAGGGACAACACCCAGGTTCTGAGTTCAAACTACACACAGACAGACATACACACAGACACACACACACACACACACAACGGCTAAATCTTTTTTTTTTTTTTAATCGGTGTGGGGCTTGAACTCTGGGCCTAGGCGCTGTCTCTCAGCTCTTCGGCTCAATGCTAACGCTCTATCACTTGAGCCACAGATGCCACTTCCGGTTTTCTGGTGGTTTACTGGGGATAAGTCTCATGGACTTTCCTGCCCGGGCTGGCTTTGAACCATGATACTTAGATCTCAGCCTCTTGAGTAGCTAGGATTACAGGAGTGAGCCACCAGCGCCCGCCTACAGCTAAGTCTTTAAAAGCATGGCATGCCTACTGATTTTCATATGCAATACCACAAATAAACTTCATTTTCTTCCATTTAACCTTGGAATCATTTTAGGAAAAATTTTAGTCATTGTATGTATATGAACTATCCACTAGCTTATTGTGACATGACTTATTCATGTTTTTGTTTTTAAGGGCACACTTATTTGTATGCAGAATGAGTGCCGTGGGTCAAGATTCAGACCTGGTGTTACTACTCCCAAGAAGGTATGAACCACCTCCAGTAGCTTTGTGCCCACCTTATTTGCCCCTCCTTGTCACTTTGGCATCCACACAGGCTGATCTCCCAGGACCACAACTCTAGTTTTTCATCTTAACTCCTGGCTCAATGGCACCCCATAGGTGTTTGTCTTTGTTAAATAAAATCAAAGTCAGACAGGCTGCTGGCAGCTCAGGCCTGTAATCGCTACTCAGAAGGCTGAGATCTGAGGATCACAGTTGGAAGCCAGCCAGGGCAGGAAAGCCTGTAAGACTCTTATCTCCAAATAACCACTCAGAAAAGGCCGGAAGTGGTGCGCTGTGGTTCAGGTGGTACAATGCTAGCTTTAAGCAAAAAAAGCAGCTCAGGGACAGTGCCCAGGCCAAGGATAGGCAAAAAAAGAAAGGAAAACAAACAAGCAGGCCCACTACTCCCTTTTTCACAGAATTGGAAAATTTCGCCAAGATTTCGCGTGGGGGGGTTTAAAACCTCAAACCCCCAAATAAGATATTGAGCTCTGTTGTTACTGTTGCACCTTACTGACATAGACATTTAACAACTTGCTCTGGACAGAACCAACGGAGGAAAATATATGTTAGCAAGGGGGAAAGAAATGCTTTGTCCTGGCTGATGGGATCTGAGCACACCACGCAAGCTGTACCCCACAAACGTGAGTGCATTAGAGACTCTAAAGGAAGGTAAAACGCTATGAATATGTGCAAAATGCAACTTTGTCACCGTCATTACTTCTCTCACTGCGGGTTCAGAACGTGGTCTGAATTTTGCGGTTCAGCTTTCACTCCACAGCAGACGGAGCGGGAGCCACAGAGCCGAGAGCGTTTCCTTGGTAACGATCGCAGCCTGGTCTCTCAGCCCTCCTCCCCTCCCCGTTCTCGCGAGAAAAGACAGCCCGGTTCTTCCGGTAACTGTACACCTAACCCGCCGCTTTAGCGCTTAGCTTTGCGCATGTGCAATAGAGAGTGGCGCGAGCCCGCGGTTTCCGGCTGGAGAACATGGTGCGTTTGGGGGGTGGGGGTGGGGGGTTGTTTCTTCCTGGACGTGGAGTCTACCTGGACTTTTGAGTTTCGCGCTTACTGAGCTGCCCGAGGTTCAGCCAGAGGAGAACGTGGCTAGGCGTCCTACCACTCGCAGTGGGAAGGAGGAAGGGAGCAGTGGGGGTGACAAAGTTCGTGCTGAGGGGAGTGCTGACCCGGGCAGGATGGCGGGAAGAGGCCTACTCAGCTCGGTGGGCCAGGACCCCCTAAATGGCGGGAACCGATCTTCCACTTGTCAGTAATCGCAGTGTCTGCTGAGTTTAGCAAACATTCCAGTGTGCCAGAACTGTGAGTGCACGCTTTCCACGCCCTGGAACCTTCGCGCCTCCTACATAAATCTTTACCACCACGGGGACCCTTGGCTTCAAACAGCCCAGGTGCAAGGTTGTTTAGGGTTTGACACTTGCAAGGGCTTCTGCTTACGGATGAAGAGTCCTAAGGAATTACAAGACACAGGATATTTCCTCCCAAAACTTGGTATTTGGAGGGTTTTTTAAAAAAAAAACCTCGGTCCTTGTAACATAAGCTGAAAACAAAACGTGAAGTACCTACACATAATAACCAACACTTAAATTACAACGTAAGACACCTTCATTTATTAGAAGTATTGTTCTCTGAAATAACCAGTTATGTCTTGAATTCTTTATAGTGCCAAAGGAAGGAAGAGTTTAGGATTCCCCTTTCATATACTGATGTTCAAATGGGGGGGGGGAGGGTTAGGGGGAGTGGTGAGACCTTTCAAAAGCAAGGGAAAATGTGTGCAGTTTTTACTTGATAAAGGACGCAATCTCTTTTTATTAGGAGTAGTTTTGGTTAATTCCTGTGGTTTTTTTTGCGTTTGAATAGATGCAAGGAGAGGGGAGCCCTAGTGCTTCCCTTATTGACAGGACCATCAAGATGAGAAAAGAAACAGAAGCTAGGAAAGTGGTTTTGGCATGGGGACTCCTAAATGTATCTGTGGCTGGAATGATATACACTGAAATGTAAGTTAATCGGCTGAAAAAAAAAGTGAAATACAGACAGCCAATGACTTGTTCTGTAGCATTTTGTGTTCACTTTGATTTTTTGGTGGGTTTTAGATCTTTTAAAAAAAAGTTTATTAAAAAAGTCTTTCTAAATTTTTCAGGACTGGAAAGTTGATTAGTTCATATTATAATTTGACATACTGGCCCCTGTGGTATATTGGTAAGTATTTTTCACTGTAATTTAGATTTACTGCCAATGAGAAAGTTGCTTGCAGGTTTAGTGCAGCACAATATTCAATCCTTCAGTCAGCATTAAGTGCTTACTGTGGTCTTTGAACTGGGAATAGGGAGAGAACAAGGTAAAACTCTAGAATATTCAAGTAGAGGAGACAGACAATATACTATCAATTATGAGTCTCTTGAAAATAAGGTTTGGAGGTGATAAGATTGTTAGTTGTTACTCTCCTGAAATGCCCTCTATATTTAGAACCAGTTCAGATTTCTACTCCATGGATGCCTTCCTCAGTTTCCTCATTTCCTTCCTCTTCTGCCTGCTATTCCAGCATTTTGGTATAAAGAGTTCTTATGGATGTTAAAATAACGTGTGTATGTACATGTTAGTCTAAAGTCTATCATATTAGTGTGGCAAGTAGAAGAGCAAAGAATGGAATCTGCAGGCCTGAGAGCCATTGCTTATTAACAGGCTGGGTACTCTTATAAAACTCACTTGGCTTCTAACCATGCCTGTTAATTTATTATTGAAATAAATATAAAAATATTTCTTACACAAGAAATATTAAGGAATAGTCACAGCTTAAAACTCACTAGTAAATGTAATCCATCTCATAGACATTCTTTAAATGATAGCTGTTCTGAAGACTAAGATGGTAATTTTCAATTTTTGTTAATTGCCTAAAGTATGAAAAGTTGCCTCCTTGTTTGCTACCTCTCACCCTCCCATCTACCCCCATCCTCCACCCCAGATGTACACACATACACCAGGTGATCTAACCTAGGACCTTTACCTTTTTTAAAAACAAGTTGTTCTCTTCCAGAGCTTGCCCTTGCATCTCTCTTCAGCCTTAATGCCTTATTTGATTTTTGGAGATACTTCAAATATACTGTAGCACCAACAAGTCTGGTTGTTAGTCCTGGACAGCAAACACTTTTAGGATTAAAAACAACTGGTAAGTACTTTATGTCTCTTGCAAAGGTGGGAATTAATCTTAAACTTAATTTTCCCTTTTTATAGACTTAAGAATTGAAAGAGACTCTTAAGGCCATCTGGTTCAAGTGTATTAAGTGGAACTATAGCAAATTGTCTTAAAACTAGTGATTATCATTGCCACTGTAAAATTTAGTGGAACTAACATTCAACAATTTCATGGAAGTATGTTATGTTGTTGAATAAAATTAAATAACTTGGTACATTGAAGTCAATTTCTTGTTTTCAATTCTGTGGAAATGGGAAAAATAACTGATTTGTTTCTTTTAGTAATAATACATCATGTAATTGAATAACCAAGTCTTTCTGTTATTTTTTTTTTCCTAAAGAAAAAAGACAAAGTTCCTTAAATTGGTTTTATAAAAATTTTATATACACTGGGGTGCCTGAGGCAGGAGGATCTCCAAGTTTTGGCTACCTGGGCTACTTAGTAAATTCTCTGTCTCAAAATACAAAGCAAACAACACTAAACATTTGCATTATATGGATGTGTATATACTCACACACATGTGTATACATATATGTGTGTACGCATAAGTATATATATAATTTTTTTCTTTTTTTCTAGTTGTACAGACCACTCCTTCACATGATCTGGCAGTCCCTCAAATTCCTCCCTCTCCACCCTCTCCTTCAATTCAGGGTCAGAGTGTGTTGAGTTACAGCCCATCTCGCTCACCCAGTACCAGTCCCAAGTTTACCACCAGCTGTATGACTGGATACAGCCCTCAGCTGCAAGGTCTGTCCTCAGGTGGCAGTGGTTCTTACAGTCCTGGAGTAACTTACTCACCAGTCACTGGTTATAATAAGGTAATGACTTTTCTCCCTTGGCCAGTCACATTATTTTGGTATTCGGATATATATTGAAAATCATCAATTGAGTGAAAACTTACTATTAATTGATGAAGATACTGAGGAATAGTATGTCATTTAAGAACCCAAGAATAGAGCCAGAGTTCTTAGTACCTTGTCAAACCTTCTGTAAACAGTATCTTAAAATGACAGAGGAAAAAAAATTAACATATACAAAGATAATGAAGTGTGAAGCTAGCCTTGAGCTCAGAGACAGTGCCTAGGACTGGCGTACACACACAAAAAAAGAATTTGGATAGATAATAGAATTTAGAAAATGTTATAGTAGTATTATGAGAAATTATGCAGTGATAATAGTGATAATTCATAGCCAACAGGTAAATAATGACTTTTTAAAATAATTTTGTTTTCACAAGGAAAGTACTATATAATCATTAGAGAAAATTAGGAAAATAAAATGGGAAGAAAATAACTCATAGTCCTTGTACCTCTAAATAATCTATTTAATAGCTATACTATTCCTCTAATATCCATAGTTTACTCATGAATATGTAAACTATTTTCATTTAAGAAAAGGCATTAGAAATAGCTCTGTATATCAAGTTTCTGATAAATTTGGAGATTCAGTTGGCTACCTAAATGAACTAAATATATTGGTTCAAATGTATGAGTATTCATTTTACCCACTCTTGGTCATTAAGTTGTTTTGTTTTGTGTTTTGTGTTTTGTTTTTTTTTGTTTTATGTTTTGTCAGTCGTGGGGCCTGAACTCTGGGCCTGGGCACTGTCCCTCAGCTCTTCAGCTCAAGGCTAGCACTCAGCCACTTGAGCCACAGTGCCACTTCTGGCTTTTTTCTTTTTGCTTATGTGGTGCTGAGGAATCGAACCCAGGGCCTCAGGCATGCAAGGGAAGCGCTCTACCACTGAGCCACCTTCCCAGCCCCCTGATCTTCTTTTATCTTTCGATCAAGTATGATGAAGTTTTTCTTGTTTTTGTTTTTGCTAAAATTAGTAACAAGCTAACCTATGTTAATGTCAAACGTGATTCCTTCTATATATAATTTTATGTATTACTGTATTATGGAGTCATTGGGAGAACTTTGTGTTCCTTCATATGTCAACTCTTTATATAGCAAGTGTACTGTAGTTTAAGAGAATTGACAGAAAATGTCAAACACAATTGCTTTGTTGCTTCAAAAGTAGGTAAATTGTGGCTTATATGCTAGCTGTACAATAGAGGAGATATCACCAAAATATCAAGTACCATGTTTATTTTATTTTATTTATTTATTTATTATTTTTATTTTTTGGCGGTTGTGGGGCTTGAACTCTGGGCCTGGGCGCTGTCCCTCAGCTCTTCAGCTCAAGGCGAGCGCTCTACCACTTGAGCTACAGCGCCACTTCCGGTTTTCTAATAGTTTATTGGAGATAGGAGTCTCACGGTCTCTTCTGCCCGGGCTGGCTTTGAACCGCGATCCTCAGATCTCAGCCTCCTGAGTAGCTAGGATTACAGGCATGAGCCACCGGCGCCCAGCCTACCATGTTTATTTTTAAAGAAACTTTTTTCTTGCTTTAGCTCCGTTTTCCTGTCTTGATCTTTTCAGTCATCTTTTCTTCCTTGAACATTTCTCCATTTAAAAATTGGATGGAAAAGCTGATGAATTAAGGTTTTTCACCTTATGAAGCTTTCTTGTTTAAAATCTTAAAAGATGCATCAAGAACCAGCCACTGGTGGCTCATACCTATAATCCTAGCTACTCAGGTTGCTGAGATCTGAGGATTATGGTTCAAAGCCAGCCCAAGCAATAAAGTTTCTGAAACTCATCCATCCGGAAGTGAATCTGTGGCTCAAGTGGTAGAGTGCTTAGCCTTGAGCAAACCTCAGAGGCAACACACACACACACGCACACACACGCACACACACGCACACACGCACGCACACACACGCACGCACACACGCATGCACGCACACAAATTATGCTGTGGCTGGCCTTGAATGGTGATCCCTGCCTGGATCTGTACCCCCAGAGTACCTAGGATTAGTCTTGGGCCACTGTACCCAACCTTAACAGATTTTTAAAGAGAAGTTTTAGGTTTATAGCACAATTTGGAGTCAGGTACAAAGATTTGCACATGCTCCTTACACTTTAGCATGCACATGTTCTCCACATATATTATCACTGTACACCATGAAAGTGTTACATTTATTACAATTGATGGTAGATCATTTGTCAAACAGAATTTTTTAAATTCCCTGTGCTCCATGTATTCATCCTTCTTTCTTTCCAAATTCCTTACAACCTTCTTTCCTTCCAAATTCCTTATAACCATTGATCTTTTCATTTCCCCCATGATTTTGCCTATTCTAGAATGCCATATAGTTAATGTCATATATGTAAGACTTCAACATTAGCTTCTTTCACTTAGCATATGTATTTAAGCTTCCTCCATATGTTTGCTTTCTTGCTTTCTTGCTTTTCTTCTTGCTTGCTTGCTTGCTTTCTTGCTTGCTTGCTTGCTTGCTTTCTTGTTTTCTTTCTTGCTTTCTTTTTTTGTCAGTCGTGGGGCCTGAACTCTAGGCCTGGGCGCTGTCCCTCAGCTCTTCAGCTCAAGGCTAGTGTTATGTGGTGCTGAGGAACTGAACCCAGGGCCTCATGCATACAAGGCAAGCGCTCTACCACTGAGCCACCTTTCCAACCCAAAACATTTTTTTTTTTTTTGGTTGATCATGGGGCCTGAACTCTGGGCCTGGGCACTGTCCCTCAGCTCTTCAGCTAAAGGCTACCGTTCTACCACTTCAGCCACAACGGCACTTCCAGCTTTTCCTGCTGATGTGGTACTGAGGAATCAAACCCATGGCTGCCTCATGAATGCAAGGCAAGCACTCTACCACAAAGCCATCTTCCCAGCCCAGCTCATTTTTTTTTTTTAAATACGGAATAATGTACCATTGCTTGGATATGCTAGAATTTAGTTACCTGATTGCCTTTTGAAGAAAGGCAAAATCTGGTTGCATCCAGGTTTTATGAGTTATGAATAAAACTACTGTAAACATTCATGTACAGATTTTTATTTAAACATAAGTTTTTACCAACCTTTGAATAATTCCCAAGGGCACAATTGCTAGATGGTGTAGTAGGAGGATGTTTAGTTTTTAAGAACTCACCCCACTGTTGGAAGTGGCTATACCATTTGAGATTTCCATCAATATTGAATGGTTTCAACTGTTCCATGACTTCTCCAGCCTTTGGTATGTCAGTGTGTTTAAGTCACTTTTTTTTTTTTTTTTTTTTTTGGGTCCGGTCTTGGGGCCTGAACTCTGGGCCTGGGCGCTGTCCCTCAGCTCTTCAGCTCAAGGCTAGCACTCTACCACTTGAGCCACAGTGCCACTTCTGGCTTTTTTCTTTTTTCTTATGTGGTACTGAGGAATCGAACCCAGGGCCTCATGCATGCAAGGCAAGCACTCTACCACTGAGCCAACTTCCCAGCCCTTAAGTCACTTTTTTAAAGTTGCTTTTTTAAAGTAAAAGACAAAAATAAATTTCAATTAAGGAAAAATAAAATCAAGTTCTTTTGTTTTGTATAGCTGGCAAGCTTTAGTCCTTCTTCTTCTCCGTATCCTACCACTGTTGGCCCAGTGGAAAGCAGTGGATTGAGAGCTCGCTACCGTACTTCCCCGACAGTCTACAACTCACCTACTGACAAAGAGGACTACATGACAGACCTGCGGACCTTGGACACTTTCCTTAGAAGTGAAGAAGAAAAGCAACACAGAGTTAAGCTGGGTACACATTTTGTTTTTTATCTAGTGTACATATTTTTATTGTCACCTCATGTAATTCTTGACCTGTTTTTATTATTTGAATATCTGTACATAAATTTTTGTGTTTACAAATAAGCCTTTTAAAACCTATGAGACATATTTTGTATTATATATAAAATCATTTTATGCAGTTAGAATTAACTCCAAATTTAAGAAGTATAATATAGCTGAGCTAAGAAATCGTAAACCTTTCATCTATAGTAAGATTGAAAGCCCTTATAATATGTCTTTTAGTATTTCCTTACAGCCTATACTTTTCCTTAGGAAACAGTGTTAGCAAGTCTTAATCTGTTTGAGGTGGATTTGATTATTACAAAGTCAATTATTTGAAACCAAATTAGGTTATTGAACTGAGTAATGATTTTTCCCCCTCAGGAAGTTTCACAGAAAGCACATTAGATGCAAAAGCGTGGTGAGGAAGCCAAGTTATTGGACCATGGTTCTTTGTGTCGCTTGAAATCTCTCTAGGGATTTTTAATTTAATTCTGCCTGAAAGTGCCACAAATGTCACAGGAACAAATCAATATTATCTTGTTACTTTGGGTACATGCCTTTTTAAAATTTTCAAATATTTCAAGTCTGTGAAAATTAGACAGTATAACACAAGAACACCCCTTTGTGATTTTCAGATGCTCTGTGTTTTTATATTTGCATTGACCAAAAGAAGTTATGTATTAGGTTTGTTGTTGATGTTTGGAACTTATTGGTGTTGCTTTTAATTTTCAAGCCTGAAAAGACTTGGTTATCTTTATTTTCCCCTAAGCTAATTGCACAATGTTCAGAGATTCTGATCTATAGCTGCTAATGTTTGTAGTTTTTCTTTTCTTTTGTATGTGGGGTTGTTTTGTTTGTGGGGGGAGGGAGTTGAAACTTTTAGGCTTGCTGCATGATAAGTTTTTGTAAGTGGCTTTGATATAGTGAAAAGAATACATCATCTCCAAATTTTGGCCTTTACATTTGTTCATTAATGTTCCTGAATATATTCTTTGTTGTTGTTGTTGTTGTTACTGGTTGTGGGGCTTGAACTTGGCCTGGGCGCTGTCCCTGCACTCTTCAGCTCAAGGTGAGTGCTCTCCCACTTGAGCCACAGTGCCACTTCTGGTTTTCTAGTGGTTTATTGTAGATAAGGGTCTCACAGACTTTCCTGCCTAGGCTGGTTTTGAACTGTGATCCTCAGATCTTAGCCTCCTGAGTAGCTAGGATTATGGGCGAGAGCCACCAGTGCCTGGCTCCTGAATATGTTCTTTTAAAAGATTGTTTTAATCAGGGCTTTGCACTTGTTAAGCAGGCATGTTGTCACTTGACCAATGCCCCCAGCCCTTTATTTTATTTTCATTTGTTTACTTATTTGTTTATTTTTGGCAGTACTGGGATTTAAACTCAAGACTGCGTACTTTACTGGCTGAGACCCTACCACTTGAGACATGCCTCCAATTCCTCATCCTGTACTTTGGCTAGCTGGCTCTGGGGCTGGTATGTTTCTTCTAGGGGTCCCAATTTTTTTCACTGAAAAATTATAATTAGAAGTTGGTATCTAAGCAGTAAGTATGCTGTTGTTACTTAGGCATCATTACCCTAATGGTAGGAACTAGTTCGTATTTATACTCTAGCTCCATATTCTCCATATACTCTTCTCCACCAGGCTGAGATCTGAGAATCCCTGTTAAAAGCTAAAAGCCAACCCAAGCTGGAAAGTCCATGAGATTCTTTATCTCCAATTAACCACCTGAAAACCAGAAGTGAATCTGTGGCTCAAAGTGATAGAGCTTCTAACCCTTCTTTTCAGCATTTCTGTGCATTACTGCCTAGTGAATTATTTGTGCATTCCTTTATTGCTCATTTCCCCCTGGAATGCATGTTCCTTGACTGTGTGGACTTCCACATTTTGTTCAATGCTCTATGCAGGCACCTGGAATAATAAACACTCAGGAATTTGGAATGAAAAAAAAAAAAGTGTTAGAGCACTAGCCTACAGCCCAGAGATAGTGCCCAGACTTGGTTCAAGCCCAACTACTGACACCCCTCCCCCTCAACAAAAAAGGCTATAGTAACTTTTTTTTCATTGATGCTTTTGTGCTTCTTTGGTCTTTTTTAATCTAGCACATTGGCAGGGAATAGTGTGAGGGGTTGTTTTTGTCTTTTATGACAACGCTTTTCATTTTGAAGAGGCTGGGCTATTTAGTAAATTTGGATTTGTCTGATGATTTTCTCTTATTAGATTCAGACTATTCTCTTTCTGACAGAAATACAACTTGTATGGCATGTCTCTTTTAGTATATCACAGCAGGAAATAAATGATACCATTTTGTCCCTTTATTGATGACATAAAAGAGATCACTTGGTCAAGGTGATGGCATGCAGGGTTTTTTTCATAACAACTTTCTTTAGGCCAGAAATGTAGCTGAGTAAGGTACTTCTTAGTATACACAGGCTCGGGGAAGGGGGAGGGGTCAGTCCTTAGCACTGTGAGGGTACCTGAAGCCTTCCCCCAGTGATTGGTCAGTAAGTTTGTTTGCTTGGGTTAATACAATGATAGTTGCCAAATGACCTTCTAGTACTTCAATTTGTAAGTACATTTAATAGTTTGACTTTCTCCTCCAAAGAACAAGCTTCTTTATATCTCTCAGCCCAGTTTCTTTTAGCCATTTTGGACTCATGGCCTTTTCTTTTTTTAGCTCACTTTTTTTCATAGTTTATTTGGAATTGGTTCTTCTCAAATATTTTTCAATATTTTAAAACAATTCTTTTATTTTCCATTCCTTTTTCTGCTTCTGTGACTTTAAGCCAACTTGCTAACAGTTATCTAAAGTTCTTGGAGGCTAAATGTTGACACATTTGTCTTGGAACTTGTAGATTTGTGTGATTTTTTATTTGTTTTGGTAAACAGACTTCAATTTCTGTAGAGTTTCGTCAGTGCTTTGTGTGTTCTTGACAGCTGTGGAAGCTTTGTTTCAGCCCAGCCATTCATATCATTGACCTTGAGGTAGCTTAAGTAATTTTTAGGCTTGAATATTGGGACCTTACAATGTAGTATAATTGCGAACTCTAAACTCCACCCCATGTGAAGATTAATTTATACCTCTAAAATCTCAGAAGAAATAAAAATAAACACTAAAATCCCAGAATTTAGTGGATTTTTAATTTTTTTGTTGTTTTAATCTCTCAGTAGTCCAAGATAGATAAGCTTCCTTTAGCCCCAAATGCCAGTGGGAAGATAGTTTTTTTTGCCGGGTGCCCAGTGGCTCACTTCTCTAATCCTAGCTACTCAGGAGGCTGAGATTAGAGAATCACAGTTCAAAGCCAGCCTGGGCAGGAATGACCAGAAAACTGGAAATGATGCTATGGCTCAAGTGATAGAGTGCTAGCTAGCCTTGAGCTGAAGGGCTAAGGGACAATGCCCAGGCCCAGAGTTCAATACCCACAACCAACCAAAAAAAGAAAAAGAAAAAAAAAACATTTTTTTTCTCTCTTATAAGAATGTTGCCCTATGCCGGGCGTGGGTGGCTTGCGGGCGGCTCACGCCTGTAATCCTAGCTACTGAGGAGGCTGAGATCTGAGGATCATGGTTCAAAGCCAGCCCGGGCAGAAAAGTCTGTGAGATTCTTATCTCCAATAAACCACTAGAAAACTGGAAGTGGCGCTGTGGCTGTGGCTCAGGCGGTAGAGTGTTAGCGTTGAGCTGAAGAGCACAGGGACAGCGCCCAGGCCCAGAGTTCAAGCCCCACAACTGACAAAAAAAAAAAAGAATGTTGCCCTTTGCTGAAAGAAAGGAAATAATGTGATTCTACCTTTCCTGAACTCAAATCCTTATCTCTAGTTGTCTGTTTCTGGGGTAGCTTTGAACCCCAATCCTCAGATCTCAGCCTCCTGAGTAGTTAGGATTACAGGCGTGCTCTGCCTGCACCAGCTATCTCCATTATCACTTTAGATTCTACACAGGAGCAAAAAAAAAAAAAAAGTGATAATTGACTTTTTGCACTCAGCTTCCTGCTCAACATGATGATTTTCCTTTTTTTTTTCTTTCTTTTTTTTGTCAGCTATGGGGCTTGAACTCAGGGGCTGGTCACTGTCCCTGAGCTTTTTTACTTAAAGCTAGCACTCTACTACTTTGAGCTACAGCTCCACTTCCATTTGTGAGTGGTTAGTTGGAGATAAGAGTCTCACAGGGACTTTTCTGCCTGGGCTGGGTTGGGACAGTGATCCTCAGATCTCAGCCTTCTGAGTAGCTAGATGTGAGCCACCAATGCCTAGCTTCCATTCACTTTCTGACAAGTAATAAAAGTTCATTCTTCCTTGTGGATGCACATTCCTCCATAGTGTGTATATACCTCATTTCAAGTTTATTGATACATCAGTTCTTGGGCACATAGGTTGATTCCACAGCTTAGTTATTGTGAACAGGGAGGACTACAATAAGAGGTATGCAGGCAACTCTCATATGTTGATTATACTCCGTCAAATATATGCCCAAAAGTGGCATAGCAGCATCATAAGGTAGATCTATTGTATTTTTTTGTTGTTTGTTTTTTATGAACTTCTATACCATTTTCCATGGTGATTGCACCAACTTTACATTCCCACTGTTAATGTATGATGGTTCCTTTTTCCTATATCCTTGACAGCATTTGTTGTTAGTGGTTTAGGATGAGATGGAATCTCATTTTAGTTTTCATTTGTATTTCCTTTATGGCTAAAGATGTAGAATGCACCAGTTTACATTCCCACTGTCAATGTATGGTGATTCCTTTTTCCTACATCCTTGCCAGTAGTTGTTGTTATTGGTTTGGATGAGATGGAATCTCATTTTAGTTTTCATTTGTATTTGCTTAATGCCTAACGATGTAGAACAGTTCTCCATGCACTTATTAGCCATTTGTAGTTCTTCTGAGAACTGATAGTCCAATTGATTTGTCTATTTAATTAAATTAGTTTTTTTACTGTTTAATTTTTTTAGCTCTTTGTATATTCTATATTAATCCTTTATCCATTGAATAGCTGGTGAAAGTTTTCTCCCAATCTGTCTAGTATATTTGTTTCTATACTTGTTTATTCTGTTTTTCGGTTTTATATTTTGGTTTTTGGTTTTTTGCCAGCCCTGGGGCTTGAACTCAGTGCCTAGGCTCAGTCCTTGAGCTTCTTTTTCTCAAGGCTAGCACTCTGTCATTTGAGCCACAGCTCCACTTCTGGCCTTTTCTGTTTTTGTAATACTGAGGAACTGAACCCATGGCACATTCCCAGCCCCAGACTTGTTTCTTTTGATATACAGAGGCCTTTCAATTTGGTGCAGTCCCATTTTTGTCAATTGTTGGTCTAATTTTTTTGTACGATTTCTTGTACAATTACTAGTAATTGCATATATCTATATATCTTACAATGTTTTCCTTATATTTTCCTGTAGTAGTTTCAAAGGTTCAGATTTTACACTAAGATCTCTGATGCATTTTTTTTTTTTGGTCTGGTCATGGGGCCTGAACTCTGGGCTTGGGCACTGTCCCTCAGCTCTTCAGCTCAAGACTAGTGCTCTACCACTTGACTCACAGCGCCACTTCCGGCTTTTTTCTTTTTGCTTATGTGGTGCTGAGGAATCAAACCCAGGGCCTCAAGCCTGCAAGGCAAGTGCTCTACCACTGAGCCACCTTCCCAGCCCTCTGATGCATTTTAAACTGGTCTTTGTATAATGTGAGAAATAGGAGTCTATCCAGGTTTGGTCTTTTTTTTTTTTTTTTTTTGCCAGTCCTGAGGCTTGAACTCAGGGTCTGAGCACTGTCTTTGAGCTTCTTTTGCTCAAGGCTAGCATGCTACCACTTGAGCCACAGTGCCACTTCCGGCTTTTTCTGTTTTGTGATATTGAGCAATCGAACCCAGGGTTTCATGCATGCTAGCTAGGCAAGCACTCTGCCACTAAGCCACATTCCCAGCCCAGCCAGGTTCAGTCTTATTGCTAGTTTTCCTAGCACCATTTGAAAAGGCTAAAGACTGTCTTTTCTCCAATGTATATTTTTGGCTCCCTTGTCAAAATTCAGATGGCTGTAGCTATATATGTATATTTCTGGGTCTTCCTGTTCCATTGGGCTTCATATCTTCTTTTTGTGCTAGTACCAAGTTGTTTTTGTTATTATGGCTCTATATTACAATTTGGACTCAGGTATTATGATAACTCCAGTGTTTCCCCCCCCCCCAATGATTTTGGTATTCAAAGTCTTTATGTTTCCATATAAACTTAAAGGATTAATTTTTTTATTTCTGCAAAGAATTTCTGGGATTTTGGCAACCTGTAAGTTGCTTTCAGTGGTTTAGCTATTGTCACTATATTAATTCTGCCAATCCACAAACATAGGGGGTTTATCTACCTTCTGGTGCTTTCTTCAAGGTTTTACTGTTTTTATTGCAGAGGTTTTCTTCACGTCCTTAGATAAGTTTATTAGTAGGTGGGTTTTTACTTGTTTTAAGGATACTGGGAATGGAATTGTTTTCCTGATTTATTTCTCAGCCTGTTTATTGTTGGCATATAGAAAAGCTACTGATTTTTGTGTGTTGTTTATATCCTGTTACAGTACTGAAATTTTTTTTAAATCACATTTAGGAGAGCTTTTGGTGACTCTTTAGAGTCTTTAAATATAGGACCACACCGTCTGCAAATAGGCATAATTTGATCCCTTTCCTATTTGAATCCCTTTTATTTCCTTGCTCTGGCTAGAAATTCTAGTACTATATTGAGTCTTTTTCTTGACTTTAGAAGAAATGATTTCTGATTTTCCTAGTTAAGTGTCACATTGGTAAGTGTTTGTCAGAGCCTTTATTTTGTTGAAATGTGTTTCTTCTAGTCCTAATATATTGTTGTATTGGAGTTTGAACTCAGGGTCTCTATGAAACAAGTGCTCTCCCATTTGAACCATGCTCCTTGTTTACTTTTGTTACTTTTCTAATAGTGTCTCACTGTTTTGACCGTGTTGGCCTAGTTGGCAGTCTTCCTATTTGTGTTCTCCCACATAGCTGGGATGTCCAGCGCTCAGTTTTTAATTGGCTTGAAATGGAGTCTTTTGAACGGTTTGCTCTAGCTGGCCTTGAGCCATGTTCTTCTTGATCTCAGCCTCCTAAGTACCTAGGATTATAGGTGAGAGCCACCATTCCTTGACTAGGAAATCATTTCATTTCTTTTATCATGCGAGGTTTCTGTATTTTGCCAAAGGCTTTTTTTCTGCACCTATTATAATGACCATGTGATTTTTGTCCCTGATTTGGTTTATGTGTTGTATTACATGTACTGATTCATGTATGTTAAGCCATTCTTGTATCCCTGAAGTGAAATCAACTTGTTCTTATTGTGTAATCTTTTTAATGTTACTAAATACAGTTAGCAAGGATTTTATTAAGAGTTTTTACAGGGGGAAAAGGGGGGAGATGGGAAGGGATGGGAAGGGGAAACAAAGGAGGAGGCAACAATGCTTGATAAGAAATGTACTCGTTATCTTGCCCATGGAATTGTAACCCCTCTGTATGGTATTTTCACAATTAAAAAAAATAGTTTTTACATTTATATTTATTAAGGAAATTGGTCTAAAATTTTCTTTGGATTCTGTCCTTGCCCAGTTTTTATATCTGGATATGCTTGTCTTAATAGAATGAATTTGATAGTATTCCTTTCCTTTCTATCCTGTGGCATAGTTTGAAAAACATTAGTGTTCTTCTAGAGGTCTGGGGCAATTCATCAGTGAGACCATTCAGTCCGGGGCTCTCCTCTTTTTTGAGACTATTACTGTTTCAATCTCATTACTTGTGATATAGATCTGTTTAAGTGGTTTATACCCCCTGTTCAATTTTGGTTGATAAAATGCATGTAGGACTTTATCCATTTGGTTGACAAAATACATATAGGAATTTATCCATTTCTTTTAGATTTTCCAGTTTATTAAAATAGACATTTTCAAAGTATTCTATAATGATTCTTGTATTTCTGTCTTTTCTCTCCTTTTGATCAGTTTAGCTGGGAGATTATCAATCTTATCTTTGCAAAGGACCAACTGGTTTAATTGATTGTTTCTGTTGTTTTTTTCAGTCTCTATTTCATTAACTTCTGCCCTAATTATTTCTTTTTTTTTTTTTGGTCGGTTGTGAGGCTTGAACTCTGGGCCTGGGCTCTGTCCCTCAGCAGCTCTTCAGCTCACGAGTGCTCTACCACTTGAGCTACAGCGCCATTTCCGGTTTTCTGGTGGTTTATTGGAGATAGGAGTCTCACGGTCTCTCCTGCCCGGGCTGGCTTTGAACCTCGATCCTCAGATCTCAGCCTCCTGAGTAGCTAGGATTACAGGCGTGAGCCACCAGCGTCCGGCTCCTAATTATTATTTCTTCCTGTCGGTTTTGGGTTTGGCTTGTAGCTTTGTTTTTTGTTTTTTTGTTTTTGTTTTTTTGTTTTTAGATCTCTCTGAAAAAATATTTTTATTGTTTTATATATAGTCATTCCTTTTTTTTCTTCTTCTTTTTTTACCAGTGCTGGGGCTTGAACTCAGGGCCTAGGCACTATCCCTGAGCTTCTTATGCTCAAGGCTAGCACTCTACCACTTGAGCCACAGTGCTACTTCCGGCTTTTTCTGTTTATGTGGTACTGCAGAATTGAACCAGGACTTCATGTGTGCTAGGCAAGCACTCTGCCACTAAGCCATCTCCCCAGCCCCTATAGTCATTCCTTTTAAGAACTAGTTTTGGGGCTGGGAAGGTGGCTCATTGGTAGAGTGCTTGCCTTTCATGCATGAGGCCCTGGGTTCCATTCTTCAGCACCACATAAGCACAAAAAGCCGGAAGTGGCTTGGGGCTCAAGTGGTAGAGTGCTAGCCCTGTGCTGAAGAGCTGAGGGACAGCACCCAGGCCCAGAGTAGTTCAGGCTCCAAAACTGACAAAGAACTAGTTTTTTTTTTAATTTGTGATTTTTAATCAGTTAATATTTCTGATATCTGTTAAACTCTGAAAAAAAATGCCCTTCATAAGTATAATTTTTATTCCTTATTTAATATTCAGGCATTGCACTATATGCTAATAGGAAAAATAATCCCTTACCCCAAGGAACTCAGATTCTCTTTGGGAAGTGAGACAAACTATAATCTCTTTTTTTTTTTCAAGTAAAATTGTAATTTTATTTCCATTTTATATAAAAGCTGTTATTAATGAATTTATTCCAGATAAACTATAATCTCAAGTGTGGTAAGTACCCTGGTAGAGATTTTCATAGAAGTAGATTCCTAAATGTCAATTTTTGTATTTCCTAAAAGTAACTATAAATTTAGAAGTGTAAAGTGCAGATAGCTTTTTAATCAACAGGATTTACTACAGGCTAGTAAACAAAACACATTACTGCAGCCCATAGCCCAGCAAGAAGTCAATTAACAGGAGATTATATTTATTCCATTCAGCAGGAGCCTCTGAAAATTCAGTCAGGCAACTTGCTTAGCCTACTTAGTTCCAGAAGAAATGTATTTGTTTCTCACTGAATCATTTAAAAGTCTTAGGGAATGAACCAACTTAATTTTATCACAAAAATAAACAGATACATTTAACCATGCACAATTTTTAGGGCTCTTTAATTCATACTACTTTAAAAGTCTTCTAAATTTTTCACATAAGGAATCTATACTCTCACTAAAGAGAAGATAATGTTGGAGAGGAGGCAGATGGTGAGGGATATCTTCTGATTCCTTGAATGATGCTGTCTCAGCCCTAGGAAACCCAGTGTCTATGGGTTACTGCTAATTGCAAAACTTACTACTGCAGACTAAAACTGTTTATTTCATAATTGTAGGGAGCCCAGATTCTACATCTCCGTCTACCAGCCCAACTTTCTGGAACTACAGTCGTTCTGTGGGGGATTATGCACAAACTTTGAAGAAGTTTCAGTATCAGCTTGCCTGTAGGTCTCAGGCCCCATCTGCTAACAAAGATGAAGCAGATCTCAGTTCTAAACAAGCTGCAGAAGAGGTAAATGTAAAATAATTTTAGAAATAATATTGATAATTTTCAGTATGCTAGAAAGTAGTCTACTCTTAGAATATTTTTTTCTATAATATCCATGTGTACTGGATAGAAATACCAATCTGATATGATTGACAGTGGAAAGGCTTCTGACTTAATTTTGGGCACCTAAATATACTGTATCATATATTTTCTTTATGATACATAATTTAATATTAGTGCCCTTCCTAAAATATTTTTCTACATTCATAAAAAGGTTTCTAAGTATCTAATAATACTTGTATAAGCAGATTTGCCTTTAAAATATATTTGGAATAAAATATTTGGTAATATGTAGCTTTACTAGTTTAATACTAAATACGGAATTTTAATTTGTTTTAAAAACAAAAAACAATCATTAAACCTTTAGATGCAAGAAACTTTAAAAAGATGTGTACATGTATGAATACTAAGTGGGTAATAAGACTGTTTTTTGAACTTTCTTTTTCCAACTTCATCAAATATTTCTGAGGATGTGGGAAGAATGATGATTTCTATGCAGATTTTTCTCACTCTTCATTTAAAAACATATATTTTTAATAGGTTTGGGCAAGAGTGACTATGAATAGACAACTTCTTGATCACATGGATTCATGGACAGCTAAGTTTAGAAATGTAAGTGGGTGCCATTGTTCTGGACAATCTTAGTGCCTCATAATATGAAAAATATATTATTCAACTGTTATTTGGAGTTGTTAGTTGGTTAGATAGTATATATGTCCATTTTCATGGAATTGTTTATTCCTTCCATGTTTACTAAACAAGTGCATTTAGAGAAGAATTATTCAAATCTTCTTCCCTTCCCCAATTTTTCAATTTTATTTTCCAAAGAGCTTTTCTGTCAGAATCTGTTATGTAACAAGAATTATAAAAGAAACAAACAGGGGTCCTGGCCCTAACAAACCTTTTTTTTTGTTTCTGTTTTTGTTTTTATTACCATATTATAAGTTGTACCATCTCTGTCACTCTCCTCTTCTTAAAACAATGTTAACAGGTTTTCTAGTTCTTTTTTCTACGTGCAATTAAATGTATTTATCCTCCTTCCCCTTCTTTCTTAGCCTTCCTCTCCCTCTGTGCCCATCCTCAATCAGAGCCAATTTTACTTTACTTACCTTTGACCTGGAGGTCACAGAAAGGTGCCTTGTGCCCATGTTTCCAATCCTGCCTATTCTCTACTCCCTGTAGCACTGATATGTCCCAGACTCTATAGGCATATTGGCTTCTTCCTCCACTAATTGTGGTTATTGCTGTTTCTGCTGCTTTATCCTCCAGCCCCATTCGTCCATTCTGAATGAAATTAGAGCTACATTGTCTTCACTTACTATAATTTTATTTATTTATTTTTGGGGTAGTGGTCCTGGGGCTTAAACTAAGGGTCTGGGCAGTGTCCCTGGGCTTCTTTTACTCAAGACAAAAAAATGAAGCCAGAGCTTCATTTCCAACTTTTGGGAGGATAGTTTATTGGAGAGAAGAGTCTCACAGACTTTTTTCTACCTGGTCTGACTTTGAACCTCTATCTTCAAATCTCAGCCTCCTGAGTAGCTAGGATTACAGATGTGAGCTACCCACCAACACCTGGCTACTTACTATAATTTTAATAAGATATTGAGAGGGAAAGGTAACTGGCCATATTTAATGGCACATACCTGTAATTGTAGTACTCAAGAGGCTAAGACAAGAAGATCTTGAGTTCAAAGCCAAAAAATTTAATTAAAAGTAAAAAAATTTTACCTGTAGTCCCAGCTACTCAAAAAGCTACAGCAGGAAGATTACTTGAGCCCAGGAATAAAGGTTTTAGTCCAATTCTAGAACTATTCAGTCAGAATTTTGGTTCAGGAGTCATAATTACATTGCTGGATATCTTAGTTTTGTCACAGCCAGCATAGCTGGCAAATAGGTTGCATGTAATACATGTTAAATGAATGAGACGATAGCCTGAAGCTGTATGCTGCTTTATTTCCAATTATAAATGAATCTAAAAATTCTAATGTGTATTTAAAATACAAAAACTTGTCACTGCTATTAGTTACTTGCAAACACAGTTCCTCATCTGAATTCCTTAGAATACTGTGTTTTTAAATAGAGTACTTTGGATTTGTTGGGGTATTTTTAACTAGTGTTCAGAAGCTTGAGTCTAACTCAGTAGAGGGCTTTTACAGCATGTACAAGAACCTGGGTTTCATCACAAAACAAAACAACAAACAATAAACAAAGAGGCTTTGAAACTTGTTAATAAGGAATTGTGCACTTTTCTTTTCTTTTATTTTTGGTCAGTCATGGGGCTTGAACTCTGGGCCTGGGCACTGTCCCTCAGTTCTTCACCTCAAAGTGAGCACTCTACCTCTTGAGCCACAGTGCCACTTCTGGTTTTCTGGTGGTTAGTTGGAGATAAGAGTCTAAGGGACTTTCCTGCCCGGGCTGGCTTTGAACCATAATCCTCAGATCTCAGCCTCCTGAGTAGCTAGGATTACAGGTATGAGCCTCTGGCATCTGGCTACACACATATATTTTAATTGAAAATATTTTGCTTTTTAATGACTCTACTAGCTAGCTTTGAACCTCGGATCTCAGCCACCTAAGAAGCATAATTACAAACCGATAGAAACTATGTTAATAAATGTGTATAATTACCCTATAAATAAAACAAAATTATCTTTTATCTAAGAATAATAATTATAGAAAATAATTTAATATTATCTGAAAGTTTAGTATTTAGAAAAAAATCAATCATATAATTTTTTTTTTTTTTTTTTAGGGGGGGGGGTCCGGTCATGGGGCTTGAACTCTGGGCCTGGGCGCTGTCCCTCAGCTCTTCAGCTCAAGGCTAGCACTCTACCACTTGAGCCACAGCTCCACTTCCAGCTTTTTTCTTTTTCCTTATGTGGTGCTGAGGAATCGAACGTAGGGCCTCATGCATGCAAGGCAAGTGTTCTACCACTGAGCCACCTTCCCAGCCCTTATTTATTTATTTTTGGTTGGTGATGGGACTTGAACTCTGGGCCTGGGTGCTGTCCCTGAATGCTTCAGCTCAAGGTGAGCACTCTTCCACTTGAGCCACAGTGCTACTTCTGGTTTTGTGGTAGTTAATTGGACATAAGAATTTCACGGACTTGGAAGTGGCACTGTAGCTCAAGTGGTTGAGTGCTCTCACCTTGAGCTGAAGAGCTCAGGGACAGCGCTTAGGCCCAGAGTTCAAGCGCCATGACTGACCCCCCCCCCCCAAAAAAAAAAAAAAGACCATATTTTTGGGCTGGGAAGGTGGCTCAGTGGTAGAGCGCTTCCCTTGCATGCCTGAGGCCCTAGGTTCGATTCCTCAGCACCACATAAGGAAAAAGAAAAAAGCTGGAAGTGGAGCTGTGGCTCAAGTGGTAGAGCACTAGCCTTGAGCTGAAGAGCTGAGGGACAGTGCCCAGGCCCAGAGTTTAGGCCCATGACCGGACCCCCCCCCCCAAAAAAAAAAAAAAAAAAAGAATTTCACGGATTTTCCTGCCCAGCTGGCTTTGAACCAGGATCCTCAGATTTCAGTTTTCCTGAGTAGCTATGATTACAGGTGTGAGCCACCGGTGCCCAGTAAGCATACAATTTTAAAATATAGTTTAGTTAATTTGTACTCTAATAACATTTATTTAACTTAAGACTTCAGGTGATTGCCATTTTTATTCTGTTTTACTATATTTTATAATGCTACTAATATTCAAATGTAAGAGTAAAAAAATGTTCTTAGAGTTACTTGTAAAAGTACTTGAGAAGTGCTTTGGGACTATGAATACAGAATACCTCCTTTTCTTCCTAGTGGATCAATGAGACAATACTAGTGCCACTTGTACAAGAGATTGAGTCTGTCAGCACCCAGATGAGACGAATGGGCTGTCCAGAGCTACAAATAGGAGGTATGTGAAATAGAACCCAGCATTTGATGATTTTCAGTAAAGCACCAAGTGGAAAGAATCTCCTTCTATTGGGCTGTTTAACAGCTTCCTTTGTTATCTTCAGGTAAAGAAGAAAACTAAATAAAATATACTTAGTGTGTTTTAGATACACCAGCTTGAAATGTAAATTACCTACCATAAAGTTTGCTATTAACGTGTACAGCCCAGAGTTGCTTGTACCACTGTTGATTCTAGAACATTTCATCACCCAAAACAAGAAACTTCAAGCCCTTTAGCAGGTCTCTCACTGCCAGCCTGTCATACCAGTCTGATTTTTATCATACACAAAACAGGTAGGCATGTTTTGTGTATGTCAGATAAATGTTACTATTCAGTCTGTTGTCCTTTATTACTGGCCTTTTTAACTTAAAATTAGTATTTTTGAGATTTTTTTCATATAACATTTATATGTACTTTTTATTTATTTAATTTATTTATTTTTGCTGGTTCTGGGGCTTAAACTAAGGACCTGGGTGCTATTGCTGAGTTCTTTTTGCTGAAGGCTGAAGCTTTATCACTTGAGCCATAGCACTGCTTCTAGCTTTTTGGTGATTAATTGGAGAGTCTCACAGACTTTCCTGCCAGGCTGGCTTCAAACCATGATCCTCAGATCTCAGCTAGGATTACAGGCATGAGCTACCAGCGCCCAGTTACAGCATTACTTTTATGGGTAGATTGTATTTTTTTTATATTTGTCACATACACACACACACACACACACACACACACACACACACATATATATATATATATATAAAACAGATTTCTATTGCCTGGAATTTAAGGAGGTTTTTTTTTTTCTGTAGCTAATAATATGAATGTCTATGTACCTACATTTCTGTATACATTATTATTTCCTTAGGATAACTTCTTACAGAATTGCTTAACAAACAAAAATATTTTCCCGGGTGCCAGTGGCTCATGCCTGTAATTCTAGCTACTAAGGAGGCTAAGATCTGAGGATTGAGGTTCAAAGCCAGCCCGGGCAAGAAAGTCTGTGAGACTGTTATCTCCAATTAACCACCAGAAAACCAGAAGTGGTAGAGCGCTAGCCTTGAGCTGAAGAGCTAAGGGACAGCTCCCGGGCCAGAGTTCAAGCCCCACAACTAAAATGTGTGTGTGTGTGTGTGTGTGTGTGTGCGTGCGTGCGTGCGTGCGTGCGTGCGTGCGTGCGTGCGTGCGTGCGTGTGTGTGTGTGTGTAAGCTTTTAATGCACACTCCCTTCAAAAGCTCCTGGGCCAGAGTTCAAGCCCCACAACTAAAAAGTGTGTGTGTGTGTGTGTATTTACTCTAGCTGTTATATCACTTGTAAAAATACCTTTTTGTTGTTGTCATTGTCTGCTGGTTGTAGGGCTGGCTTGAACTCAGGGCCAGGCATTGTCTCTGAGCTTTTATGCTCAAGGCTAGCACTTTGAGCCACAGTTCTACTTCTAGTTTTCAGGTGGTTCATTGAAGATGAGAGTCTCATGGATTTTTCTGTCCTGGTTGGCTTCAAACCATGATCCTTAGATCTCAGCTTCCTGAGTAGCTAGGATTACAGGCATGAGCCAACCAGTCCCTAGCTCTAAAAATATTTTTTCTACACTGGGTATAGTTCAGGGGCACAGACCTGTGATCCTAGGCCTTGTGATTTCAAGGCTGTCATAAATCCTCTTATCCTGAAATAATGGGCAACTTGTAATTCAAGTTATTTTGAAACCTGTTTAGTGTATATTTTTATACAGGTAGCATTAAAACCTTGTATTTTAGTTGTTGATTTGCCAACATGGATTTCATTGCTTTTTAAAAGTGTATATGTAAGTAAATCTGACTGAAATAATAAACTAAGGTGAAGTAGATAATGAAATTAAGATAAACTGTTATGGCTTTTATTTACTCTTTCAACAACTATTGTGTACTTACCAAGTACTGATTCGATTCCAGGCATTGGTGAAAAGATTTACAGGAGAATGGCCCAATCCTTGCTTTCATTGAACTACAGTCTCATAGTTAAGAGAGTAAAGGGGAAGCAAGTGGTTAGTGCTGAGGAAAATGCAGAGGGATTCTATCACTCGTGTACAGGGGAAGGTTGAAATCTGACTAGAAGTGTCTGGGTGGGAGGGTCTTGCTGGTTGTGTAAAGACCCAAAGGGCAGGGAGGAGCCAGCTATTTGAACACATGAAAAAGAGCATTTTAGATTGTTTTAGAGACCTTCATGAAGAATAATCTGTGTTCTCTGTGTTTTATTTTAACAGAAGCTAGTATTACTAGCTTGAAGCAAGCTGCCCTGGTCAAAGCCCCTCTCATTCCCACTCTGAATACGATTGTGCAGTATCTAGATTTAACACCAAATCAGGAATATTTGTTTGAAAGGATCAAAGGTAACTGCAGGGGGGAAAGGAAAAGCTTTTTCATGACATTGGGATTTTACAAATGAAAAAAAATGACAAGGGAAATTGTGGGGGGAGGGATTAGAATTGGTTCAAGTGCTTGCCTAGCACAAATAAAAATCTTATAAAAAATACTGATGTAATTATGATTATATATTTTATAAATATATATGATTTAAGGTTTTACTTGAACAAATTCTTAGATCCTCTGTTGGCACTATCCAAAGAAAATCCCTGGAGGCTGAGTGCTTATAGCTCATGGTATAGCCCACTGATCATACAGCCGAGATTGGGAGGATCACAGCTCAAGGATAGCCCAAGCAAAAAATGTGAGATGAGCTGGGAATGTGGCTCAATGGTAGAGTGCTTGCCTCACATGCATGAGGCCCTGGTTTCAATTCCTCAGTACCACGTGAGCAGAAAAAGCTGGAAGTGGTGCTGTGGCTCAAGTGGTAGAGCGCTAGCCTTGAGCTGAAGGACTGAGGGACAGCAGCCAGACCCAGAGTTCAGCTCCCACGACTGACAAAAAAAGAAAGAAAAAAGAAAAGAATTCTATGGGGCTGGGAAGGTGGCTCAGTGGTAGAGCGCTTGGCTTGCATGCTCGAGGCCCTGGGTCTGATTCCTCAGCACCACATAAGCAAAAAGAAAAAAGCTGGAAATAGCGTTGTGGCTCAAGTGGTAGAGTGCTAGCTTGAGCTGAAGAGCTGAGGGACAGTGTCCAGGCCCAGAGGTCAGGCCCCACGACCGGACCCCCCAAAAAAAAAATGTGAGATGACCCCCATGTCAACAGAAAAAGCTGGGTATGGTAGTAGACATCTGTTATCCCAGTTGCAGCAAGAAATATAAATAGGATTGCCATCCAAGCTGGTCCAGGCAAAAACAAGATCTTATTTCTTTTTTTTTTCCCACTATTCCTTGTGACTTTTTTTAAAAAAATTTTTATTGTAAAGATACTATACAGAGGGTTACAGTTACATGAGCAAGGTAATGAGTACACTTCCTGTTGAGCATTGTTACCCCCTCCATTGTTTTCCCCCTACCATCCCTTCCCTCCCTACCTTCCCCGAGGTTCTTTTTTTTTTTAATTATGATTAAGTGATTACATAATTTCCCAAATTTCACAGTATTGTGGAATAATTCTAACTTTCCTGGAGCAAATTGTCTATCACAGTCTATAACATATAACGATGTACACATATACACCATACATGTGACAAAATCTTATTTCAAAAAACAAAAAATGGGCACTGGTAGCTCACACCTAGAATTCTAGCTACTCAAGAGACAGAGATCTGAAATTGTGGTTTTGATGCTAGTCTGGATAGACAAATCAGAGAGAATCTTATCTCCCAGCTAACCAGCAAAACAGCCAGAAGTAGAAATGTGACTCAAATGGTAGAGTACCAGCCATGAGTGAAAAAAACTTCCTAGGAACATGAGCTCAGGACCCCTTGATCAAGCCCCAGTACAGACACCAAAAAACAAATACAAACAGCTTTGACTGTATTAAAATTAGTAATTTTGTTCAGTGTAGGAAACTTATATGTGAGCTAAACGGATTCAGGTGAATATTTTATTTTCTGCTTAGACTACCAAGAATAGGAGTCACCTGTTCTTGGTATAATAATATCAGTATGATAATCTGATTCTTTCAGTTTCTTTAATTCCTGTTTAGTATGCTACTTGTTTATATTTCTATTTTATTATGGTTTGGGTGGAGATGTGGGTCTTCTAAGGAGACTAACCTGAATCAGAAGTTCAGCCTCTGACACTTATACCCTCTCTTTTCCTCTCACAACGCATTGTTAGAATTCTTTCTACCTTCATAAAATGTTCTCAAGCAAGTTTTAAAAATAGTATCTCAGTATGCATTTTTTTTTCTTTTGATTGGTCGTGGGGCCTGGACTCTGAGCCTGGGCACTGTCCCTCAGCTCTTCAGCTCAAGGCTAGCGCTCTACCACTTGAGCCACAGCTTTACTTCCAGCTTTTTCTGCTTATATGGTGCTGAGGAATCGAACCCAGGGCTTCATGCATGCAAGGCAAGCACTCTACCACTGAGCCAACTTCCCAGCCCATCAGTATGCATTTTTATACATCTTCAATTTGAAAATGTTACAGTTCTCTCCCTTTACCTCCTAGGTTTGGATTGGTATTCAGAAATAAATATTTTTCATGACTTTCTAAAAACTTGTCACATAGAATTTCAAACCATGCACAAGCCCAGCACTGGAGGCTCACTCCTGTAATCTTAGGAGGCTGAGATCTGAGGATCACAGTTGGAAGCCATCCAGGGCTAGAAGTGTCTAATTAACCACCAGAAAACTGGAAGTAGAGCTGTGGCTTAAAATGGCAAAGCACTGGCCTTGGGCGAAAAAGCTCAGAGACAGTCCTCAGGCACTGAGTTCAAGCCCCCAAACCAGCTCCTTTCCCCACCCCCTTCTCTATCCTCCACCCCCCTCCTCAAAAAAAAGGCACAAAACTCAACAAAATAGTGTTCGCAACCTTCTTGGGTGTACATCCAGTACTAACATCATCCTGTAGTCCCTGAGCTGCCCTGACCATATTCCTAGCCCTGTCTACCTCCTCCCATCATTATCTATTCATCCGTAACAATTCCCTGTATGTCTCTAAAGGATAAAGCCTTTAAAAATACTATCATACAGCTATACCTCATAATATCACTATTACACCTAATATTCTTGTGATTCTTGTGTGTGTGCATGTGTGCCAGTACTAGGGTTTGAACTCAAGGCTTAACTCTCTTGCTTGGCATTTTCCTTTCAAAGCTGGTACTCTGTCACTTGAGCTATACCTCCTGTATTGTCTTTTTGCTGGTTAATTTGGAGATAAGAATCTCCCAGATTTTCCTCCCCAACCTGGATTTGCACTGTAAGCCTCAGATCTCAGTCTTCTGAGTAGCTAAAATTACAGGTGTGAGCCACCAATGCCCGTACTCAGCTTGCTTGCTTGCTTGCTTTTTTACAGTCCTTTGCTTTAATTTTGTTTTTCAGATAGGTTCTCTTGCAGGTTCTCCTGCCTGGGTCATCCTTGAACTATGATCTTCATGGTCTGTTTCCCTTGTAGTTGGTATGACAGTTGTATACTACCAAACCTGGCTTAATGGTTGAGGTGGAGTCACACTAACTTTCTGCCCCCCTGGCATAATCTTCCTGATCTCTGCCTCTAAGTACCTGTAATTAAAGTTTGAGCTAGCGCTCTTAGCTGTTTTGTGTTTTGATTGTGTTTTTAAGATAATATACTTTGTTCTAGGTACACACCTATAATCTCAGTACCAGGAGACTTGACCCAAGTGCTGGTGGCTTGTGCCTATAACCCTAGCTAGTCAAGAGGCTAAAATCTGGAGGATCATGATTGAAAGCCAGACTGGGAGAAAAGTCCATGAGACTCCATTTCTAGACTAACCAGAAAAAAGCACAGGTGAAGGTGTTAGCAAGCTGAGCAAGTACAAGGCCCTGAGTTCAAGGGCAGATGGGAGTAGGGATTGTTTAGAGAGATCCTATCTTAAAAAAGGAACAATTAGGCTGGGAAGGTGGCTCAGTGGTAGAGTGCTTGCCTCGCAGGCATGAGGCCCTGGGTTTGATTCCTCAGTACCACCTAAGCAGAGAAAAGCTGGAAGTGGCGCTATGGCTCAAGTGGTAGGACACTAGCCTTGAGCTGAAGGGACAGCGCCCAGACCCAGAGTTCAGCCCTCACAACCAACAAAATAAATATTCATTTTTAAGAATAAACAATTTCTGTAATGTTACAAATAATTACAATTAATTTCCTACCCTTTTTTAAAAATGCTATCTTTATACATGTTTAGCTTTATAAGTTTTACCTTTGTTGTACAGAGCTTTCTCAAGGAGGCTGTATGAGCTCATTTCGATGGAACAGAGGTGGCGACTTCAAAGGACGCAAGTGGGATACAGACCTGCCCACTGACTCTGCTGTAAGCCCACACTTGTGTGCTATTTTAATAATTTTGGCTTTTTGTGTTTTCATTTTTCATTGTATGAGTATTAGACTTTAGAAACTTAACAAAAAACAGGTAGTGATTAAATTAAATCTGATTAAATTTAATTAGATTCTCTGATTAAGTCAGAGAATCTTTTGTTCTGGAATCCGCCCAGTCTCAGGAAAGGTGGTTACCTGTAAATCACTTGCTGGCTTTAAAAGACATTGATGTGGGGGAAATAAGAAGGGGAAGCAATTCTATTGTTACTGTTGGTTTTGTATTATTAACTAACATTTTGTTCTAATTGATCACCTGAGACAAGCAGTTCATCTCATCATTTATGAAGTAAATAAGAACAGGAAAAAAAGGAATTTAGAAAAGAAGATAGAAATAATTTAGTAGTAAAATCATCTCTTTTTTATTGTAAAGATACTGTACAGAGGGGTTACCATTACATGAGTAAGGTAATGAGTACATTTTCTAGCAAGCATTGTTATCCCTTCCTTTGTTTTTCCCCTACTATCTCTTCCTATCCACCTCTCCAACTCCTCACTTCTTCCCCTCCTCCCCCAAGTTGTAAAGTTCATTTTCAACATAGTGTCTTGTACATCTCATTGTTACAATCTGTATCCTTGTTTCAGCATTTTGTTATTTCCCTCCCCCTTCCCAAATTAGACAAATGTATATACAAGATTCAGAACACCAGAATCAAATACAGTGACAACAGGAGTTATACCAATGGGGGAAGAAAAAAATATGAAATGCAGCACAAATTTGCATGTCATCCTTCCTCAGGGGCCATGCTAATCTCTGTATCATTCCAATTTTAGTATATATGCTGCTAAAAACGACCACAGTAAAATCATCTTAACCTAATCACTCATGCAAACTTTTTTTTTGTCTGTCATGAGTCTTGAGTCATCGGGCTTTAGCTGGAGGACTGGGTGCTGTCTCTGAACTCTTGATGAAGGCTAGCGCTCTGCCTACCTAGGCAGGCTTCAAACCACCAACCTCAGATCTTAGCCTCCTGAATAGCTAGGATTATAGGCAGTGAGCCACCAGCACCCAACAGTACTTTCTTTTTTTTTTACATTTTAATCATAGCTTTAATCATACTATATATAAAATTATATATATTACTTTTGTAATATTTAAGTATTTTTTTCATTATTGCATACTATTATTAACTATCCTTATTAGTCCTAAAAGCTTGTGGGGAAGGGTTTTTTTTCTCCATATTGCATATGGGCAGGGAATAATAATGATACATACTGGGAAGGTGGGTCAGTGGTAGAGCGCTTACCTTGCACGCATGAGGCCCTGGGTTCGATTCCTCAGCACCACATAAGCAAAAAGAAAAAAGCCAGAAGTGGTGCTGTGGCTCAAGTGGTAGAGTGCTTGCCTTGAGCTGAAGAGCTGAGCTGAGGGATAGCGCCCAGACCTAGATTCAAGCCCAGGACTGGCAAAAAAAAAAGATTATCAGTTGCTAGTATCAGATTTATAAGATCAAAGAGCATAAAAGTTTTTTCTGTACTTTTTTAAATGTTCAAATTGAAATTAAGAATTACATATAAAGCTGGGCACCTGTAATTATAGCTACTCAGGAGGCTGAGAACTTAAGATCTCGGTTTGAAGCCAACTTCCACAGGAGAGTCCATGAGAAGCTTATCTTCAATTAACCACCAAAAAGCTGGAGCTGTGGTTCAAGTGGTAAAGCACTAGTCACACACACACACACACACACACACACACACACACACACACGGCTTAGGGACAGCACCCAGCCTTGAATTTAAAGCACTAGAGACACACACACACACACACACACACACACACACACACACACACACACACACACACACACACACACACACACACACACACACACACACACACACACACGCACACACACACACACACACACACACACACACGGCTTAGGGACAGCACCCAGCCTTGAATTTAAAGCACTAGAGACACACACACACACACACACACACACACACACACACACACGGCTTAGGGACAGCACCCAGACCTTGAATTTAAACCCCCCCCCCACACACACACACGGCTTAGGGACAGCACCCAGACCTTGAATTTAAACCCCAAGACCTGGACCAAAAGAAAAATGAAAAAAAAAAAAAGAATGTATGTGCATTTAATCTTTTTTTTAATTTAATTTGGTCTATTGTATGAACACAAGGGATATTCTTGGTGTTTTATCCTTCCCTGTACCACATGTGTGTGCCCCAGACTTTACTAATGATGACTTCATAGACTATAGTTTTTAATGTTTTTCTTTTTCAAACTGAAAAGATTACCATCAACAGTTAAGATGATTTGACAGCAAATACTTTTCAATTTTCAGTTTTGAGTGGTGGGTGCTTTGGGTTATTTGGTGGTGTTATTTTTTGTGTGTGATGCTGGGGTCACACCCAGGGCTTTCCATGCTAGACAGGTGTGTGGACTGTGAACTATGCCTTTTAACCTCCCCTTTTTCTTTTTCCTTGTCTCTTATTTTTATCGACATGCATTGTAAAGGGATTTTATTGTGATCATGCCTGGCTTCTCTTTTCCCCAGGGAACGATTCTATTAATGAATTCCTTATCTTTGTGTAAAATAGTACTTTAAGAGGAAAGATTTGTCTTTTCATTCTGTAAATTTCATCTTAAATATGACCATATGAAAGCATTTTTGATAATTCTCTCTTTAGGGAAAAATGTTTTAAATAGTAATCCTTAGCACAGATGTTTTATTTTTTTATTTTTATTTTTTATAAATGCTGCCTCTTCCTCTTTTTTTTTTCAAGTTATTGTGATTAATGATTACATAATTTCCCGAATTTCACAGTATTGTAGGATAGTGATGCTTAGTTAAAGTCACAAACACATTATAACTTCCATGGGGCAAATTGTCTATAGTGGTCTGTAACATTTATGAGTTCTATGAGCTTTGTGATACAGTTATTTCTTCCACGTTGGATGATATGTACATTTCTTTTGTTTTGCATAGCATCAGCTATTCCCTCTTTCCCCTCTAGCTGTTTCCAAGCTAGACTTGGATGCTAACTTTGAACAGCTGTTTTCTCATCTTCAGATCATCATGCACGTGTTTTGCACCTACCTGGATTCCAGATTACCTCCACATCCTAAGTACCCAGATGGGAAAACATTCACTTCTCAACACTTTGTTCAGACTCCAAATAAACCAGGTACCAGCCTCTCCTAAAATAATGAGTCAAGATTTTTCACATGAAGAATCTCTATTGGTTTTGTTTTTTAATGTAACATTTTCTTTACAGATGTTACAAATGAGAATGTTTTTTGCATTTATCAGAGTGCTGTCAACCCACCGCATTATGAACTAATCTACCAGCGCCATGTCTATAATCTTCCAAAGGTATTTATATAGAAGTTGCTGATAAAGGGGCTGGGAAGGTAGCTCAGTGGTAGAGGGCTTGCCTTGCATGCATGAGGCTCTGGGTTCGATTCCTCAGCACCACATAAGCAAAAAGAAAAAAGCCGGAGGTGGCGCTGTGGCTCAAGTGGTAGAGCGCTAGCCTTGAGCTGAAGAGCTGAAGGACAGTACCCAGGCCCAGAGTTCAGGCCCCACGACTGGACCCAAAAAAAAAAAAAAAAGTTGCTGATAGAATGTCATGGATGGTTTACTTTTTTTAAAACTTTAAAATTAGAATATCTTGTTTATAAAATACATAGTAAGCTTTTTGAAACAAAGTATTTCTTTTACATTCTTCTTTTCTTTTTTTTTTTTTTTTTTTTTTTTTGTCCTGGGGTTTGAAGTCAGGGCCTGGGCTCTGTTCTTGTGCTTCTTTTGCTCAAAGCTAGCACTCTACCACTTGAGCCACTGTACCACTTCCAGCTTTTTCTGTTTATGTGGTGCTGAGGAATCAAACCCAGGGTTTCATGTGTGTTAGGCAAGCACATCCCCAGCCCTTCTGTTCTTTTTTTTCTATAAAAGGAATGTGTGGGAAAGTGAGGGGAAAAAAAAAGAAGAAAAATTACTCATCAAAGGCTGCTCTTAATTTTTTTTTTTTTTGGTTGGTTGTGGGGCTTGAACTCAGGGCCTGGTACTGTCCCTAGGCTGTTTTGCTCTAGGCTAGAGCTCTACCACTTTGAGCCACAGCTCCACTTCTGGTTTTGGAGTGATTAATTGGAGATAAAAGTCTTACAGAAACTTTTCTGCCTGAACTGGCATCAAACTGTGATCCTCAGATCTCAACCTTCAGAGTAGCTAGGATTATAGGCATGAGCAACCAGCGCCCTGCTACATTTTATTTTATTACCTTTTGGAAAGTGTCATCTTGATCTTTCTGTATTTTTATTAAATAAAATCATTTATGCAGTCTTACATTCTGCTTTTTAAAATTATAGTTGAGTATTAATGGTTTATATCTGCATCCTATTCATTCAAGATGCTGAAATTGGAAGACAGGTTTGAAGCCATCCCAGGCAGGAAAGTCCATTTAACCACTCCAATTAACCACCAAAATACCAGAAGTAAGGGACAGTGTTCAAGCCCTTAGTTTAAGCCCCTGTACAGATAGACACACACACAATGTATGTACAGATTTTCCAGGCATGAAAGTGCAGTGAAGAGGGCTGGGAAGGTGGCTTAATGGTAGATTTTTTGCCTAGCACTCGTGAAGCCCTGGGGTTTGATTCCTCAGTACCACATAAACAGAAAAGGCTGGAAGTGGTGCTGTGGCTCAAATAGGTAGAATGTTGCCTTGAGAAACTCAGGGTGAGTGCCTAGACCCTGAGTTCAAACCCCAGGACTAGCAAAAAAAAAAAAAATAATAATAATGCATTGAAGAGCATGGCACAGTTGTTCATTTTTTTTAAACTGTATTTTTTTTGTCTTTTCTTGTTTGGTACTGGGGATCGAACCCAGGACGTTGCACTTGCTAGGCAAGCGCTTTGCCACTGAGCTACATCCCAGCCCAGTTGTTCATTTTTTTAAGTGGCATTAAGTTTCAACTACTAAACAGTATGACAATACAGAATATTGTCATGCTCTTTTTTAAAAAATATAGGCATTTTACTTATGATTGCAAATGTAAGTTATGTCAATAATCTTTGCAAATTTTTGTTATGAGTTTTTTTTTTATTATTGTGAGAATACCGTATCAGAATCTTTAAAAAAAAAATTTTTTTTTTTTCAGTTGTAGGGCTTGAACTCAGGGTCTGGGTACTGTCCCTGAGTTTTTTTGCTCAAGGCTAGCACTCTTACCACATCACCTGTAATTTTGTTGTTGGTTGGGTTTGTGTTTATTTGAAATAAACTCTCCCTGTGAAGGGTAGGATTGGAAGGGAAGGGAGAAAATGATGAAAGGAGTGACACTGATCAAGATGCATTATACTCATAAACTGATATGTTGAATGGTAATCTAAAGTCCCACGATATAACCCCTGCTTTCACTGTATTTGATGTTGGTATAATCTGTGGAAGGGAAGGGAAGGGAAAAAACAAATTGTTTATCTAGGGATACAGTAGACCCATTGTAACAATGAGATGTACAAGTTGTTATGTCGAAAAACGAACTTTACAACTTTGGCCGGGGGGGGGGGGGGGGGCGGGGGCAGGAGAGGTATATGGGGGGGGTGGGATAGGAAGGGGAAACAAAGGAGGATGCAACAATGCTTGATAAGAAATGTACTCATTATCTTGCCCATGTAATTGTAACTCCTCTGTACGGTATTTTCATAATAAAAAAAAAATTTAAGATAATAAAAAGTCTTACTATATAGCCAAGGCTAGCCTCAAACTCCTCAGTTCTAGTGAGTATGTACAATGCAACTTACTGACCATAATATATTATGTTCTTTCCCAGATGCTCAGGCGGAGGTACTAAGTTCATTTTGAGTAAGCAAGTAAAAGTTAATCAGTAAATTGAGAATATAAATGAGCTATTTTTATAGGCCAGCAATTCAATATAACAACTTGGTTTTAGAGCCAGCAAATGCTGCCTAGTAGTCCCTTGTAGACAAAATAAATTTATATTTAGCCTGTCTCTTATATACTGAGGTATATTATAGTGAACACTCTTTGTTAAGGTATTAGTTGGTTGGGGAAAAGGATGCTTTTTATATGTAGTGTAGGTGCACCAATGAGACTTTTTCAGCCTTACCAAATACTGTTCCTTCCACGAGACCATGCCCCCCCATCAATATGTCAACTTCCTGCTCATGTTTCAGATCTCTACTTTGAAACCTTTTCCTTAAGCACTCCCTGCCTCCCCAGTCTAAGTGAGATGCTTTCCTGTGTTCCTGTGACATCCAGCAACCACTCTTGACATTTTGTACAAACCGCAGAATTCTTAGTTTAATGTCTGCTTTTTCTGCTCACTGTTAACTCCTCATTACAAATTTATATTTATTCACCACAGTATTCCCACTTCCTAGTACAAAGTATAGAATCATTGTGGAATGAAAGAGAGTCAGAACTATGTGAAATTTTGAGCTGTAGGATATTGACTTATGAATTGACGCACCTAAATCCTTTTGGTTTACTTGTTTTTGGTCAGTTGTGGGGCTTGAACTCTGTGTCTGGGTGCTGTCCCTCAGCTCTTCAGCTCCAGGAGAGCACTCTACCACTTGAGCCACAGAGCCACTTCTGGTTTTCTGGTGATTTTATTGGAGATGAGAGTCACGGGACTTTTCCTGCCCAGGCTGGCTTTGAACTGTGATCCTCAGATCTTAGCCTCCTGAGTAGCTAGGATTACAGGCATGAGCCTCTGGTGCTGGGCTTGGTTTACTTTTAAATCTTGTCTTTTGTGTCTTCGTTCTAGGGTCGAAACAATATGTTTCACACATTGCTGATGTTCCTGTACATAATAAAGACCAAAGAGTCAGGAATGCTTGGGTAGGTATTTATAAATCTAAAACATAATCATCTAGTTTTTGTACTGTTTTGCTCCCTATGTTAATATTCTTCATATGGCAACATTATATAACAAGATTTGTGGACTGAATTCTAAGTACATCCCTATTGCCAATGATGTCTGCTATCTTGGGCAAATCTATTAACTCCTCAGACCTCCATTCTCCTACTAGTGGGAAGTTACAATTGTGTCTTCAGGAATAGCCCCAAGATAGATCAAATCATGCTCTTGCCACTAATCATTTTTTAAAACCAAAAGCTTTAGAGTCTGTTTTTTCCCCCAAGTCATTCTGTATCTTAGACATAAAGCATTTTGCAAACCTTTTACCCTTCCAGAGGGCTGTTAATTATTGTAGAAAAAATAGTCCATTGAAACGGTTTCTGTACTTAATAAGAAGCAATAAGAAACTCACATATAACTACAAGTTCAAAATGTATTACTACAAGCTCATGTATTGCTACAAGTTCAAAAAATACAAGTCCTTTTGATGATTTAAAACTCTAATGTATCAAATACTACTTGAAATAAGTGGATACTTGTGGAAGTCAGGTCAATCTGATAGTGTGACCTAGGATTCTAAAGATCTGTGGTCTGGTCTGTCTGTCATGCCAAGCACCTAGGGCTGCTGGAATGTCATGGGAGGGGCTTAGCAGAAGACATCTGTGCTGGGTTTCATTACTGACAGACATGCTCCTATGCAAGTTTGTGATTTCAACATGTTCTCAAGCTGCACTGCCTAGCACGGTGATCACAAGCCATCTTTGCCATACAACACTCAGAACATGATTAGTCTGAATTGAGATGCCTGAAAGTTTCAAGTATAGATCAAGTTTCAAAGACACAGAACTAATGAAATTATGTATGTCAATAATTTGGGGGTTTTTTGGTTACATACTGAAAGACTTTGGCTATATTAGTTAAATAAAAAAGTCTTTAAATTAACCTTATCTGTTTCTTTTTACCCAGTGTTGGCTAGAAACTCTAAAAATATTTTAGAATAAAACTAATACTTTTTTTTTTTTTTGGATCCGGTCATGGGGCCTGAACTTTGGGCTTGGGCGCTGTCCCTCAGCTCTTCAGCTCAAGGCTAGCGCTCTACCACTTGAGCCACAGCGCCACTTCCGGCTTTTTGCTTTTTGCTTAAGTGGTGCTGAGGAATCGAACCCAGGGCCTCTTGCATGCAAGGCAAGCGCTCTACTACTGAGCCACCTTCCCAACTCCTTTTTAAATTTTTTTTTTGTAACCAAAGAGAAAACCTTTGAAGTTATTAATTTGCTTAATATGACTGATTAATCTTTCTGATACTTTCTAAAACAAGTATTTAAAGCCAGGCATCATAACCTAGAACTTGGGAGGCTGATGCAGAAAAGTGGTTCTTAAAGCCAAAATCTGTCTCAGAAAAAAATAGTCCATCTGACAAATAGTTAAAAAAAATAAAAAACAAAAAAACAAAAAACAGCTGGCATTCTTTAACTTAAAAGGAAATTAGTGGCTTAAATAAAGTCCTTTGGAACCGAGACCATAAAGAAGGTGCTGATTGATCCAAATACATTATCAATTAATTGCCAGGTGTTTGTGCAGTTACTGGAATTAGATAAATGTTTTACTTCGAAAAGGGAAAAAAAAAAGTCTAGGCAGACTTGACTACACAGTAATTCAAATGTTCTGTTCAGCAAAACACACCATAAATAAAGTTTAATGCCAAACGACAACCTGAGACAGAGTGTTATGCTGCTACACATAGCAACCCAAGTTAACCATCTATCATATATAAAGGACACATGAATTAATTAGAACAGAAAAGGACAGTAAAATGGGTAAAATCATTAAAGATTTTCTCAGAAAAGTATTTGTCTACAGACAAAACATTATTTCCTTATCAAATTAAGATTAATCACTTACATTGTTGGTAGCAGTATGAAGAACTAGGGAAAGGGAGGGCATCTTGATATCATAGCTATGTTTTTAATTTTGACCATAGTTAATACATTCTTATAATTTTAAGGCATCCAAAGTTAAAAGCTTCTGACAAAAACAAGCAGTTTTCTATATTCCCAAGGCCTATTGCATCAAGGTAGCTGCTTCAAACCTTTTGTTTTTCTGGTAAGACTTCTAGCTCCAAATAGCTCGCTCTCTCTCTTTTTTTTTTTTTTTGGTCCGGTCGTGGGGCCCTGAACTCTGGGCCTGGGCACTGTCCCTCAGCTCTTCAGCTCAAGGCTAGCGCTCTACCACTTAAGCCACAGCGCCACTTCCAGTTTTTTTTCTTTTTGCTTATGTGGTGCTGAGGAATCGAACCCAGGGCCTCATGCATGCAAGGCAAGCGCTCTACCACTGAGCCACCTTCCCAGCCCCACGCAGGCAAATTTCTGTGTAGACTCTTTCTTTTTATTCAGTTGACACTTTGTTCTTACTGAAATTGTTCTGTTAGCTCTGTCTGTTATCAGGTGTGATTGTTCTTGAAGCCCACTGAAAAGCTGTCAACACAGTGAAGGAATAGTCACTGTTACTTGAATTGCATTTATCTGATAAAATGTGTGGATCATAATTCGCTACAGAATTTCCTTCAATGTCATCAATTAAGCATACATTCCATATATTCTGGTTGTTGTTATTATCAAAAGACCTCTGGTGCTTGGCAAGCAATCCTACCAACACTTCTCTGTTTCTCTTTACAGGAGAGTCAATCTTGGTCTATCTGGTGTAAATATCTTATGGATTTTTGGCGAATAGTAAATCATCAGTTCCAAACACTTACCTTCCATTTGGTTGAACCAGAAGATGAAGATGAATCTAAACATCTTCAAGTTATGTCATCTTTTCAAATAAGGGGTGTGTGTGTGTGTGTGTGTGTGTGTGTGTGTGTGTGTGTGTGTGTGTGTGTGTGTGTGTGTGTGTGTGTGTGTGTGTGTGTGTGTGTGTGTGTGTGTGTGTGTGTGTGTGTGTGTGTGTGTGTGTGTGTGTGTGTGTGTGTGTGTGTGTGTAACTTCTACTCTACAGAACATTACCTTTGATTTTACATCTCGTTTCAGAAACCTAAATTGACTATAAAACTGTGGTGCTGAGGGGCCAGGGTTTGTTGTTTTTTTTTTTGTCTTGGGTTTTTGTTTTTTTGTTTTGTTGGTTAATTGTGGGGCTTCAACTCAGTCTGATCACTGTTCCTGAGCTTTTTTGCTTAAGGCTAGTGCTCTACCAGTTTGAATCAGAGCTCCACTTCCAGTTTTTAGATGGTTAATTAAAGATAAGCATTTCATGGACATTCTTGCCCAGCTAGCTTTAAATCACAAGCCTCAAATCTCAGTTTCCTGAGTAGTGAGGATCATAGGCATGAGCCCCCAGCACCTGGCAATGCTGAGATTTTTGGCATAGAGTTGTACAGTTTCCTTTGATTAAATAAATGTATAAGCCCTTTTCACTATAAGCCCCAAATGAATATCATCCACATGATTCTTTAGCACAGAAGTGTTTCGTAGTTGTGTTATTTAGTAGTTTGAATGCTTAAAAAGAAAGAAAATTGCTACTTTATCTCTGTCTTTCTCCAGTTTTCTGTCAGTGGTCCTAAAGCCCATATTTAAAGAAATTAATTTCTAAGAAATGTACCAATTAATCCATGTATGCGTTTTAACTATCTTCATTACTTGTGCGGTGGGAAGTGCAGGCAGCCTGATGGAGGGTAGAGATCCATCAAGTGGCCTTCAGCCATGTGAGGAAGAGGGTTCTCCTGGGCTTTCTGCCTAGAGGTACTGAGAAAGCACTGCTGAGAAGATATAAGGGCGCCTCATGCCAGATGTTTTTCCTTCAGCACTCTTAGACATTTTCAGATTCAGCATCCAATGGAGTCAGCACTGGACCCAGCATCTGGGTTTTACTTCCTGCCAAAACATCAAGTAGGCAGTGTCTTACACCTTCTACCTGCACACAGGCCACAGCATCAAGATCTTGGGAATACTGGGCAGTTGAACTCTACTCCAGAGCTGCCTGGGGCCCACAGGGAGAGAAAAGGAGGGAGAGGGTTGCACATGTGTACCCTGGCATAACTGGTTGCGGGGATTTACTGCTGTGCTGGGCCTAGACCTGGCTAAAACTCATGCATCTCACTCTGTATCATTTATAAGCTGCTTCTCAAAAAGTTATTCCCATTTTTGTTTTTGTTTTAAGTTGATGTCCAGAAGATTGGAGCTATCTTTTAACTACTTTGGGTCTGTATGAAATCTGATTTCCAAAGGTATTGAACATGTCATGGAGTAACACTTGCTGTGCTTTTAAACTGTATGGTGGCATATGCTTTATTAAAAATGTTAAAAGTGAAAAATTGGAAAAAGAAAAGGTATTTTCTTTTGTAGGGCTTAAGGTAGCTTTTAATTATACACATAAACTTTTTGAGGGGGGGTGGAGGGGAGAGCTGCAGCTGGGGATCAAACCCAGGGCCTCACAGATACTAGACAAGCACTGTGTTGCTAAGTCACACCCCAGCCTACAATATTTTATTTTCTCAGTGACTACCTAAAAAAAAAAAAAAAAAAGAAGGCAGCCAGGCACAAGTGGCTCACATTTGTAATCCTAGCTATTCAGGAGGCTGAGTTCTGAGGATTCAAAGCCAGCCTGGGCAGGAAAGTCCATGAGACTCATCTTCAGTTAACTACCAGAAAACTGGAAGTGTGACTTAAAGTGGTAGAGCACTCGCCTTGAGCAAAAGAGCTCAGGGATAACACCTAGGCTCTTAAGTTCAAGCCCACACAGACAAAAATAAATAAATTTTTTTAAAAAATGCTGGACTCTTATTGCTCACACCTGTAATCCTAGCTACTTAGATGGCTGAGATAAGAAGATCCTGGCTCAAAGGTAGCCCACGCAGAAAAGTCCAAGAGATTCCATCACCAAAGTAACCAGCAAAAAACTGAGCTGGAGGTACAGTTTAAATGGTAGAGCACTAGCCATGAAAGAGTACACAGAACAGAGTTAGCTGAAGTCCTAGAACTGACAAAAGGGGGAAAAAAAGACAGACTAAATGGATGCATTATGTATAATCTCTAGGGGTATATACTACAAAAGAAAAGATGCTTTGCAAGCTAGTATAAGTTGCTATACTTTAATAATTTTGCTATATTAACTTTGGTTTTTAAAATGTTTCAGTTTGTACTTAATTATATCTTAAAAAATAGTTTGGTTGGAGACCAGCTTAGGCTACATAGCAGACTGTGTTTTCAAAATAAACAGCTTCAAGCCCAGGTCCAGATGGATTCACCACTGAATTCTGTAAGACTTTTAAAGACAAACCAACACCAATACTGCTCAAACTTTTCTGTGAAATAGAAACAGGGAACAATTCCAAACTTATTCTGTGAAGCCAATATCACACTCATCCCCAAACCAGGTAAGGAACCAACATAAAAAGAGAACTACAGACCAATTTCTCTGATGAACACAGATGCAGAGTTCTTCAATAAAATATTAGCAGTCGGGTGCCGATGGCTCACACCTGTAATCCTAGCTACTCAGGAGGCTGAGATCTGAGAATCACGGTTCAAAGTCAGCCTGGGCAGGAAACTGTGAGACTCTTATCTCCAGTAAACCACTAGAAAACCAGAAGTGGTGCTGTGGCTCAACTGGTAGAGCACTCACCTTGAGCTGAAGAGCACAGGGAAAGCACCCAGGCCCAGAGTTCAAGCCCCACGACTGACCAAAAAAAAACTTTGGAGAATCTAGAATAGATAAAGGCTATATATGACACACCAACAGCCAACATCATACTGAACAGGGGAAACTAAAACTGCTTCCCCTAAAATCAGGAACCAGGCAAGGATGTCCACTCCTCTTCAATATAGTTCTAGAACTCCTAGTCAGAGCAGTAATGCAATATAAGGACAAAAAGGATTCACATAGAGAAAGAAGAAAGCATACTATCCCTATTTGTAGATGACATGATCAAATACATAAAGGACCCAAAAATCTCCACCTCCAAGCTCCTAGAGCTGGTCAACCACTTTGGCAAAGTAGCAGGATACAAAACTAACCCACAAAAATCAGTATCCTTCCTGTGTGCCAACAGTGTACAAGCAGAAAGGGAAAAACATGAAAACAACTCCATTTGTAATAGCCTCCAAAAAAATCTCGGAATTGGGCTGGGAAGGTAGCTCAGTGGTAGAGTGCTTGCCTTGCATGCATGAGGCCCTGGGTTCGATTCCTCAGCACCACATAAGCAAAAAGAAAAAAGCTGGAAGTGGCACTGTGGCTCAAGTGGTAGAGCACTAGCCTTGAGCTGAAGAGTTGAGGGACAGTGCCCAGGCCCAGAGTTCAGGCCCCATGACCGGACCCCCAAAAAAAAAAAATCTCGGAATTAACCTAACCAAAGATTTAAAAGATCTTTATAATAAAAACTAAAAATCTGAAGAAACCAAAGAGGACACTAGGAAATGGAAAGACCTTTCATGTTCATGGATAGATAGCATCAATATTGTGAAAATGACCATACTGCCAAAAATGATACACAGATTCAATGCAGTCCCCTTCAAAATCCCCATGGCATTTTACAAAGATAGAGAAAACAGCCCAAAAATTCATATGGAACAACAAAAGACCTAGAATAGTCAAAGTAATTCTAGGCAAAAAAAAAAAAGTTATGTGGGAGGTATCACAATACAAGACCTCAAACTCCATCACAGAGCCATAATAAAAAAAAAAAAATTGGGGGGGGATCCGGTCATGGGGCTTGAACTCTGGGCCTGGGCGCTGTCCTTCAGCTCTTCAGTTCAAGGCTAACACTCTACCACTTGAGCCACAGCGCCACTTACGGCTTTTTTCTTTTTGCTTATGTGGTGCTGAGGAATCGAACCCAGGGCCTCAGGCATGCAAGGCAAGCGCTCTACCACCGAGCCACCTTTCCAGCCCCCTAAAAAAAAATTTTTTTTTTAAGCTTGGGAATGTGGCTTTGTGATAGAGTGCTTGCCTAACATGCATGAAGCCCTGAGTTCAATTCCTTGGTACCACATAAACAGAAAAAGCCAGAAGTGGTGCTATGGCTCAAGTGGTAGAGTACTAACCTTGAGCAAAAGAAGCTCAGGAACAGTGCCCAGGCCCTGAGTTCAAGCCCCGGGACAGGCCAAAAAAAAAAAAAAAAGCTTGGTATTGGTACAAAAATAGACCCAAAGATCAGTTTAAATAGATTAGAAGACCCAGAAATAAAATCATACTTACAGTTTACAGTTCCTGACATTTGATAAGGGAGCCAAAGACATACTGTGGTGGGGAGTGGGGGGGGGGGGGGGGCGCAGGTAGGAGAGAACTAGCCTCTTCAATAATTGGTGCTGGAACAACCAGGCATCTATATGCAAAAATCTGAAAATGGATCCACGTTTGAGACCTCCCAGAAGAAGAGGTAAGAATGGCAAAGAAACATGAGGAAATCTCATCATCCCTGCCCATAAACGAAATGCAAATCAAAACAACTGAAACTCCATCTCACCCCAGTAAGACTGGCCGAAATTGTGAATTTGAACAACAAATGTTGGCAGGGTTCTAGGGGAAAAGGAACCTTACTGCACTGATCATGGGAATGTAAACTAGTACAACCACTTTGGACAGCAGTCTGGAGGTTCCTCAAAAAAACTAAACATAGACTTTCCCTATGATCCATCCACATACATATCAGTCCTGGGCATCTACCCTGAACATCATGAGCCAGGATATGATAAGGACACCTGCACATCCATGTTCATTACCTCACTATTCACAATAACAGAAACAGCCCAGATGCTCCAGAGAAGATTAGTGGATCCAAAAATCAAGGTACCTATACACAGAGTAATTTTACACAGCCATTAGAATAAAATAATGTCATTATTAGGGAAATGGATGGAACTAGAACAAATCATATTAAATGAGGTAAGCCAAGCGCAGAGAGACAAATAACACATGTTCTCTCTGATATGCAGAAAGTAGATCTAGAATGCACTGGAATATGATAAATTATACAGGATTCTAAATATTTAACGCAGTGAGACCAAAAGAAGATATTCTTCGTAGAGAAACACAAAGGCGTGCCTAAATGCCTTTTTTTTTTTTTTTTTTGGTAAGTCATAGGGCTTGAACTATGGGCCTGCACACTGTCCCTCAGTTCTTCATCTCAAGGCAAGCCCTTTACTACCTGAGTCAGCACCACTTCCAGTTTTCTGGTGGTTTATTGGAGATAAGAGTCTCACAGACTTTCCTGCCCAGTCTGGCTTTGAACAGTGATCCTCAGCCTGGATTATAGGCGTGAGCCACTGGTGCTTGGTTGCTTCATATTTATATAAAATAATACACATAACTGTACTCCAAGATATGGAAACAAGAGACTCCCCCTCCCTTTTTATTTTTTAGTTTTTATTCACAAATATAACTTCAGGAGGATGGGGGGCATAACACTCGAGGGGAAAAGGGTTAAGTGCAGCAGTGGAACTCACTGAACACTGATGAAAGCCAACCATACAATTCATGGGTGGAGACGGGAGGGAGGTGTTAGGTTTTTAAAAAGAGGAAGCCGAGTAAGAACTGCACCAGCACGCACGTGGTATTCAGATAAGGGGTTTATTCAGTAGACCTGCTGGGACCAGGCAAGGGTGGCACTCCACGTGGCTGGGAAAGGCCTGGGAATGAGAGAGAGCTGGGAAGAGAGGAAAGAGAGAGAAAAGAGCAGAGAGAGGGGTAAGAACAGTAGCACTCACGTGGTATTCAGGTTAAGGGGTAGTAGACCTGCTGGGACCAGGCAAGGTTGGCACTCCACGTGGCTGGGAAAGAGAGAGAGCAAGAGAGCAAGAAAAGAGCAGCAAGAGCAAGAGACGAACAGAGAGAGAAAAAAGAGAGCGAGAGTCTGGGCCTGGGCTAGCCCTTATGTAGGGTATGGGTGGGGAAAGGTGTGGCCACATCAAATTCAGATGTGACCTCAGCGGATGCAGATGTGACCTCTTCCAGGTGTCCCAGTTGCCTAGGTAACGCAGGTACTGGGTGGAGACTTTGCTGCGAGGAGGGTGGAGTCTGCTCGCCATCCAGGAGCGGACCTTACATTCCAGCCTTTTAATAATCATGAAATAGGGCGAGGATTCTCTCTGGCTACTTCCTGCTGACAAGGGGCGTCGACAATAGGGATAAAAGGCTGGAATTTGGTCTCCTCCCAGAGAAGGCAGTGAACAGCAGCTGTCCCTTGGTGGCGTGAGTCCTTGGATGAAATCTGGAGAAGTCTCATGAGCATTGAGGGGCTGGAAAAAAAAATACTAGAGAGCAAATAAATGGCAAGAGGAAGGACTTGGGGCTGAAAATGTTGGTAGAAATGTCCCTAGTTACTTCTGACATCTGGCGACTAGGTAGAGAAGTCAGGTGACAAAGGCAAGAATATAAATTCCTGTTCAGTTAATAGGTAGACAGGTATAGACATTGGCTGGGTAGGCTTCTTACTCCTACTGACCTCCCGGCTCAGGTTAATTTTGAAAGGGCAGGCACAAAGTAGCTGATGTGACATCTCCTCTTACTCCCTTCCACGTTCCCTTGTTCCCTAGACTGGCTGAGTCTAGGTGCTCGTTGCAGGGATGGCTTGTCCCAGTTGGTATTCAAGATTTGAACTCAAGGCCTGGGCACTGTCCCTGAGCGCTTCCGCTCAAGGCTAGCACTGAACCACTTTGAGTTATAGTACCACTAGTATTCAAGGAGGTTTGAACTCAAGGCCTGGGCACTGTCCCTGAGCACTTCTGCTCAAGGCTAGCACTCTGCCACACTGAGTTATAGTACCACTTGCAGAGTTTAGCTGGGAGACGGAGTCTTAGGGATTTTTTAGCCCGAGCTGGCTTTGAACTGAAATCTTTGCCACAAAAGCCCTTTATTATTTTCAATTAAAGCAACAAGGAGATCAAGTAGAATAAGTAGAGCTTACCTGGTTCTTATCAAGAATTGCCAACAAATATTCTGAAATGACAAAACTCATTAGATGTGATGAAAATTTTAGCACAGATATGCCCAGTATTTTAGAACCATGTAGTCAGTAGTAGAATACACAACACAAAACAAAAAAGGCAAAACTCAAAACCTAAAATTTTGACAACATTTAGACATCTTTGCTAACAAAGCACATCAGATGGTTGGGCCTCAGTTACTAGGGCCTGTGAAAACAGCAACTTGTTAGCAAGGCACCTTAGAATAGATGGAGTAGTAAACTTAGTGGAAGGTTAAGGGTCAGATGGGGCCAAACCCTTAACCCACCACGTGGCCAAGATGGCGAATCTCTGAAAGAATGCAAAGAAAGCCTGAATAGATTAAGCCTACATTGGCTAGCCTTTGAGAGGGAACCTAGAGGGGGGTCCCTGGGACCCAGCCTGCGTCGCACTCTTCAAGGCACAAGCCAAAAAGTTGTAGAAAAAAAGGGTAGAAAGTTGCCCATGAATGGCAGAGAGAGCAAAGAGCCTGAAATTAAACTTCTGACCATTTACCATTGCAGTAGCAAAAACTGTGCTTCTGAGAATGGCATAAAAATGAGGCTCTCTGGCTTTCCAGGGAGCGCGGGAGACATTTCAAAGGGGTTTCACGGCTCAGGCGTGATTCGTAGCACCCCATTAAATGAGTAGGAGAGTCAGTCTGGTGAGTGAAGGAGAGCTGACCAGGCAGAAGCGGCGTCCCGACTTCCCCCAGAGCCCTCTAGAGAGAAATGGCCAAGCCCCCAAAGCCAAGCGTCCTCGGATTCAGAGGTGACCGCCTTTCAGCTAAAGGCCGTAGGAGCTCTCGGGCGTAGCGCCACGTCTGGACAGAGACTGAGCGACAGAGAGCCGTAGAGTAGTTTCACTCACCAGAGTAGAGAAGTGGTGTGGACGTGGATGTGAAGGCAGCAATGGTATCGATGCGTTGATTCCGCCGCAGACAGACTGGTTCGCAAAAGGCCGTCAGAACTGCAGGTATTCCTCAGAGCAAAAAGGGAAGAACAAAAAAAAGAAAAAGGAGGAAAAAAACAGAGAAATCCCAGCTATCCTGACTTTAAGCCTTTATCCGAGTCACGGCACCATTTATGTTAGGTTTTTAAAAAGAGGAAGCCGAGTAAGAACTGCACCAGCACGCACGTGGTATTCAGATAAGGGGTTTATTCAGTAGACCTGCTGGGACCAGGCAAGGGTGGCACTCCACGTGGCTGGGAAAGGCCTGGGAATGAGAGAGAGCTGGGAAGAGAGGAAAGAGAGAGAAAAGAGCAGAGAGAGGGGTAAGAACAGTAGCACTCACGTGGTATTCAGGTTAAGGGGTAGTAGACCTGCTGGGACCAGGCAAGGTTGGCACTCCACGTGGCTGGGAAAGAGAGAGAGCAAGAGAGCAAGAAAAGAGCAGCAAGAGCAAGAGACGAACAGAGAGAGAAAAAAGAGAGCGAGAGTCTGGGCCTGGGCTAGCCCTTATGTAGGGTATGGGTGGGGAAAGGTGTGGCCACATCAAATTCAGATGTGACCTCAGCGGATGCAGATGTGACCTCTTCCAGGTGTCCCAGTTGCCTAGGTAACGCAGGTACTGGGTGGAGACTTTGCTGCGAGGAGGGTGGAGTCTGCTCGCCATCCAGGAGCGGACCTTACAGGAGGGACTAGGAGAAAATGAGGGAACAGAACACAGTACAAAAGAAATGTACTTGTTAGCTGACTAGTGTTATTGTATTCCCTCTGTACATCACTTCTATAGTAACAATAAGATAAATTTTTAAAATAAACAGCTTCAAATTAGTTTGAATTCACCCTTTAGAAAGATAATGCACTACAAACAGGCTTTTTTTTTTCTGCTAGAATCTAACCTGAGCCACTTTGGGGTTTCTTTTGTTGTTGTACTAGTTGTTTTTGGTAGTCCTGGAGGTTTTGAACTTAGAGCCTTGTGATTGCTATGCTGGCATATTACCACTGAGCCATGCCATCAACCCTGTTTTTCAATGGTTACATCAAGAATACCATCTTGCGCCTTGCCTGGGAACAACTGAGCTGTGATCTAACTCACCTTCCATAGAGGTAGAGTCCCTCAGATTTTTCTGCCTGGGCTTCCAGTAGACTTTTCTGCTAGGATGACAAGCTTCTGAATCAGCTACTTATATTGCTTGGGATGACAGGTGTATACCACTCCTCCCAGCTGTGGACCCTGGGCCTCTTTGCATGCTAAATATACATACTACCTCTAAGCTATATCCACAGTCCCAATTACAGTAAATTTTTTGTCCTTGAAGTGAATCAATAACTACAAGTACCTCCACATCTTTTTTCTAGTATATATGTCACAAGTTTTCCTTTCCTATTTTATGGAGGGAAGGGGCTGGAAAGTGTCTCACTATATATATATATATATATATATATCCCAGACTAACCTTGAACTTTCAACCATTCTCAGTGCTAGGATTTCAGGCATGCACCACCATGCCTAGCAAGTTTTGCTTTTCATTGCATAGCAGGATCAGATCCATTAACTGTCATTTATCTTTTTCTTAATACCATATATGATTATATATATTTTAGGGGTATAGGGAACCATGGTTTGAACTTAGAGCCTTGCATTAGCTAAACAAGTGCTCTACCCTAGTGCAGTACCAGCTTTTAGTTAACTTACATTTGTTTAGGGCATTTATAATTCAGTTCCTGCTGAGACAGAAAAATGTTCCATTGCTTGGTTTTTGTCAAACTAATAAGTATTTCAAACTGCTATTTTAGTGGTGAAGGCTGAGATACAGTAGCATTTTCTAAATTACTATCCTTTCTAAGTGGCCATTCTTGAAGGGGAAGTGTGTCCCCCTGTTTCACTGTGTATATTTTTCCTTAGTGATCTCATTCATTGCACCATTTCATTTATCACTTCTCCACCTGATTCCCAGATTCGTCACCAAGCCCCATATCTGGTGTTACATTTCAGGTACTTGTCCGACATTTGCAGTTGGGACTCATGTAGACTGTGTATGTCTGGAGCTGAATAAAACCAGCTCCCTCTTCTAACACCCCTTTCTTTGCTCAGTGTACTATGAGCTGCCCACTCAAAACTCTGGTGTCATCACTGATTCCTTGAGCTCCCTGGGTCCCCAATCCAATCAGGCAGCAAACCTCATCCATTCTTCCTTAACAATGTCTCTTGCAGCTGTCCCCTTTCCATTTCTGCCACCATTCTGCTCATTTATACCCTTATCAACTCACACAGGACCCTGCAACAGCCTAATTAATCTCACAGCCTCCTAATTGTTGCCACGCTTCCAGATTTTCCAATTCATCCTGCACATTCTCTTCAGATTTATCTTCCTGAAACACCTGTTTGATCAGTTCATTTCCCTGATAAATTCCTTAGCCTGACATTTAAAGCCCTCCACAATCTGGTCCCAGCCTGGCCTTCTGCACCCAAATCCCTGGCTCCAGCCAGTGAGCCCACACTCCCTGAGAGCAGGGCTGCCTCCCACCCGTCTTCATCACTCTCTGGGGATACCCTCCCTTCGCATAGTTGGTCCAAACCCATCCCCACTCCCACCCCTGCTGTGAGACTCGCTGATTAAACCTTCTGTTTGGACTTGGTCCTGACCACACCAGCTGGTAGGCATTCTGCCCCAGGACAATGAGACCTATGCTCTTTGGGCACTCGGCAGCACAGTGAATAGATTTGGAAATCTATTCACTTTGAGTTTCTAACTGTGGTCCTATCCTGTCTTATCCTCACATAAGAACTGAATGTTCTATGCCAGGCTGTGGAGTGCTGCTGTTGAGGAATATTTGGTGACAGGGAGAGGGGTCTGGGAAAGGGGTGCCTTCTTCTCCAAGTACACCTTGGGCCAGCCAAGCCCACTGGCTTACTTTCTATGGTGAGTCCAAGCCTGAGGACGCAGCGTTCCCAGGCCTGCACAGCTGCAGCAGACGCTGCTCGAAAAGTAAATCATCTGGGAAGATGAAGCAACTGACTCTGTCTGCTCTGGGGCCTTCCTATGGGAACTGCAGGGAGACCACGTATTGTCCTGGATACAAGGATCGGTGTGAACACCCATGAGAGGCCACTGGCCCCATACCCTCTGTTGCCTCAGCACTAGTCAGGACACGGCATTGAGCACAGCAGGCTATCTGGAGGCTTCCATGGGTAGGACCCATGGGTACCTCCTCTGCCCACTTGGGATACCCGGGCCTGCACTGCTTACATTGACGAATGACTGTTGCCTGGGCCACTGTGACACTGCCACAAGCCACTGTGTGTATGTGTCAGGGCTTTTCTGTAGGTCAGCAGGATTATGGGGCAGCAACTCTGAGCCACATCTCTCACAGGACCCCGACGCTCACTGTACTAACCTAGGTAGGATGTGACAGTGACAGATTCCACAGAGGGTGGGAAGGGTAAAAAGGCCTAACACTGCAGGATGGGGGTTCCGGATACACCACCAAGCCTAGCTGTGACCCAGGAGATCCTTCATAGCAGCTCCCATGCAAAAAATTGCAATCACTGCTGTGAAACTGAAAGCTAGAAAAGTGAATCAATTCTGCCTCCAAATCAAGGTGAACACTCCAAAATCATTCTGCCTAGAAAAGCTACTAGTCTGCACCAGCTGACACCGACCTCGGTCAGTCACTAGGTGGGGAGGGCCAGTCAGTTTTCCACATAGGATTTTTTTGAGACAGAGTTTCATTATATAGTTTAATAAAGTAACCTCATAAATTCACAGTCCTCCCATCGCAGCCTCCCAAGTGCTGGAATTAGATTACATGGGATTTTGTTTTTACTTCTTTTTTTTTTTTTTTTCTGTAGGTTATAAGGCTAGAAGCCAGGATCTGGGTGCTGTCCCTGAGGTCTTTTGCTCAAGGCTAGCTATCACTCTACACTTTGAGCCATAGCTCCACTTCCAGTTTTCTGATAGTTAATTGAAGATAAGAGTCTCATGGACTTTCCTGCCCAAGCTGGCATAATCCTCAGAATTTAGCCTCCTGAGTAGCTAGGAATTATAGACGTGAGCCAGTCCTGGGGCTTGAACTCTGGGCCTGGGCGCTGTCCCTGAGCTGCTTTTGCTCAAGGTGAGTGCTTTACCACTTGAAATATAGCACCATTTCTGGCTTTTTTTGAGTAGTTTATTGAAGGTAAGAGTTTCGTGGAGCTTCCTGCCTAGGCTGGCTTTGAACCGCAATCCTCAGATCTTAGCTTCCTGAGTAGTTAGGATTACAGGCATGAGCCACTGGTGCCCAGCTAGATTCCGATTTTCTTAGATTCTGATTTTGATGGAACTCAGAAGTATGACCTCTGGAGAGGATAGCCTTCATCTCAGCAATCTTTTTCTGGCATTTTCTTTGGCTTCCTTTATCATCTTGAGCAAAAGGTTACCCTATTCTGCCTCCTCTCATTTTCTTAGTGCATTGTTTATTGCAAACAACATGCCCATGTTGGTGCTTTGATCCTGGAATTCTTCCTTTCTTTGTTCAAGGGCTTCCTGACAACATATTGGTATCTATCATCTTCTTTAGAAGGACTGAAAGGGTTGCTAGCTTTTTGGGGTCCCAGAGGATGAGGTACAGGAGTATCAGTCAGTCCAGAAAACTTCTCTCTCACCAAGTTGAAACACTTACATTGACATCTACAATGCATTCTCTCTTCAGTTCTCCTTAGTCTATAGGAGAAATGCTTCTTAGTAGCAGGTAAACTCCATGGGTCAAGTTCTTGTCTTAACCCCATGGGTCAAGGACCCTCTGTTCCATGGGAAAACTTTGTCTTCTCCACCACGAGTCAGACCACACAACCCTTGGATTCTTCACCCAGAGCATAAGCAGCAATTTCTGTGGCCATGTGCTTCTGATAAAAAGAAAAGAAAAGAGCAGAGAATTTCTGTTCATCATCCACTTCAATCAGTTCCTGTCAGCCAGAAGGTGGGAGGGAAATGCCCAGCTCATCTTTTTTTTTTTTTTTGTCTCTTCTTCTTTCTCTTCTTCTTCTTCTTTCTTCCCCCCCCCTCCTCCTCCTCCTCCTCCTCCTCCTCCTCCTCCTCCTCCTCCTCCTCCTCCTCCTCCTCCTCCTCCTCCTCCTCCTCCTCCTCCTCCTCCTCCTCCTCCTCTTCCTCCTTCTTCTTCTCCTGGGGCTTGAACTCAGAGCCTAGGCATTGTCCCTGAAGTTCTTTGGCTCAAAGCAAGCACTCTACTAAGCCACATTTTCAGCCTGCTCAGCTCATCTTCATGCAGCTACTTGCCCAGAAGCCACCATGAAAAGAGTTTCACAAGGGAGATCTGATTGCAAGATCCAGATATTCCTTCATACCTCAGAGGTAGTAGGGGCAACTGAAAGTGGTGCTTTTAGGGGCAGAAAATAGCCTCAAAGTCTTTCTCATGCCAGATTGGTATAAATTAAACAATGATCCTTTGTTTTTGAAAGGCAACTATCTCATTTTTTAAAATTGTGTTTATTTTTTTAAATGAGCTCGAAGTAGTTGTACAAGGGGTTCCTATTCAACATGTCAGGTTATGAGTACAATACATCTTGATCAATGTCACCGCTGTCTTGGGTCATGCTAGAATACAGATGCTGGCCTTGACAGCTCATACCCCACTCCAGCCACCTAATCCAGCTGCCCTTCTGCTTCTCTGCTCAGACCTGCTATCGTAGGTGAGGACAGCATGGCCCTTGTGTGCTGCAGGCCGCGATTTCTGGTATAGCAAGAAAACATGGCCTCTTTCCTTTTCCACCTCCAAACTAGAAGGAAAAAATAACAACCCTGAATCAGACTCTGCTTTCATGAATTGCATCCATAGGAGGAGAATCAGAAGGTGGTGATCTGCTCTGTTGGGGGCAAAACTTGTTTTTTCAAGAGCAGCAGCCAGGCGTGACTCTTCCTCAAACACATGGTGTGTAGACTGAAATCAGGCGGCTCTGTGATGGTTTTGGCTCAGAATACAGTCACCAGCTTACTGAGCTCCAGCTCCAAAGAAAGGCTCCTTGTGTTTTTCACAGGAGGGGCAGTATTTGTGGGCAGCCGTGGCTGGAGAAGTCCTGCTAACTCATCAGAGACTTGGCAGAAGGAAGACTTGGGGCAGAAACCATCAAACTCCAAGCCTGGTAATTTAAGATGGAGTCACATGGCTTCTATCTCAGACTAGCTGGCCACCCTTAAATTCAGCACATGTTGCTGCCAGTTCAACGTTCTGCATGAGTTGAACTGCATGAATTCTTTAAACTCTTTTTCTTTTTAATGCTGTTTTGGAAATTGCTGGAACTAAGGACCTTAAAGTAGTGATTAGGCTTCCATTTAGGCCAAGTGACTTGAATCAAACTTGGATGCAAATCTATATCCTACATTATGGTGTCTCTTAAATAAGACACTAGATAGCCACTGTGTGGCCAGAGAAATTGTTTCTAGTTAAGTTCTACTTTCCCCTCCCCTCACTTCTTCATGTGCTCATTCTCTCCCTCCCTGTCAGTACTCTTTGTTGGGGAGGGGTCTGCAAGTGTTGCTGGTGGGCCTCCCCTGGGGGTGCATGGTTGAGCACTGCTAGGATGGCCACCCAGGAAAAAGGACTAGTTTCCAAATGCAGCTTCTATTAGACTATGTGTGGGTCCTTGAAGACTCAGAACAAGTGTACGAGAGGTGCTCAGTAAATGCTTGCTGAGTTCATCATAAGACTAAGTAAAGAGAATTCACTAGAAAAGTCGCCCTTTTACTTTTCTTACACTGGAATGTGCAGGGAATATGCCTTCCATGTGAACCGAAAATGCTGTCTGATCCCTAGATTTGATTCCCCAGCGCTCAAAAAAACTAAAGCAAGCCAGGTGCCGGTGGCTCAGACCTGTAATCCTAGCTACTCAGGAGACTGAGATCTGAGGATTGTGGTTCAAAGCCAGCCTGGGCAGGAAAGCCCATGGAGACTCTTATCTCCAATTAACCACTCAGAAAACCAGAAGTGGTGCTGTGATTCAAGTGGTAGAGTGCTAGCCTTGAGCTGAAGAGCTGAGGGACAGCGCCCAGGCCCAGAGTTCAAGCCCCACGACCGACAAAAAAAAAAAAAAAAAAAAAAAAAAAAGATTAAAAAAGCCGGGCGCTGGTGGCTCACACCTGTAATCCTAGCTACTCAGGAGGCTGAGATCTGAGGATCGCGGTTCAAAACCAGCCCGGGCAGGAGAGACTGTGAGACTCCTATCTCCAATAAACCACCAGAAAACCGGAAGTGGCGCTGTAGCTCAAGTGGTAGAGCGCTGGCCTTGAGCTGAAGAGCTGAGGGACAGCGCCCAAGCCCAGAGTTCAAGCCCCACGACCGACAAAAAAATAAAAATAAATAAATAAATAATATATATATATATATATATATATATATAATCTGCCATAACATGCAATGCCAAAAATATTAATAGTCTTTGACTGACTGATACCAGGAAAATTTATTCTAGAAACACATTCAACAGAAAACTATATTTATGCCTAAAAGTGTTCATTGTGTGCATTTATTCATTAACTATCCAACAGATGTTGATTAAGGTATTCTGCTAGGTGCTAGAAATTTAAAGACTTGATTCCCTCCTTTCCCTCAAATAGTACCTAGTGTATAATAACTATGAACGAAGCCATTCTAATGGCCAGGCAAAGGCTGTGATAAATTACAGTACATCAAAGTCCATGAGATACAACCTTGAAACGCCATGATGAGATGCTAATGGTCTTTTATTTTGACCTCTTTTTAAAACTCCCACAACTTTGAAAAGATTATGTAGAATAATGAGAGAAATGTTGGAGAGATGTGAAAACAAATCAAAGTTGTATGTCTACTGTGATTACAATTATGTAAAAATATGCATGCATATCGCCAAGGACTGAAAGAGAATATTCGAATGTGAACTCAGTTGTGGAAGTAGAAATATGGATTGGGTGATTGCTTTTCTGTGTTCAACTTTTTTTTTGAAGTGCTTTTCAATGTTATATTGCTTTCAAAATGAGAAGTTGAAAGAGTGGTGCAAATAAAATATGATTGGCAAAGGCAGAGAAAGCTGTCCTGAGTGGGAAGCTGGTGGGAGAGACTTCAGGGGTCGTGGTGGCTTTTGAACATCAGTGAGAAGAAGGTTATAGTCAGGGTCAAGATGGAAACATGTGGGCTGAGAAGGTGGCTCAGTGGTAGAGTGCTTGCCTTGCATGCATGAGGTCCTGGGTTTGATTCCTCAGCACCACATAAGCAAAAAGAAAAAAAGCTGGAAGTGGCGCTGTGGCTCAAGTGATAGAGCGCTAGCCTTGAGCTGAAGAGCTGAGGGACAGCGCCCAGGCCCAGAGTTCAGGCCCCACAACCGGACCTCCCCCCCGCAAAAAAGATGGAAACATGTCTTTAGAAAACTGGAGCAGCCCAATGGAGCTTCCTCAGTGGGGAGACAGACTGGAAACAAAAGGAATGCCGAAGGTGCTGGCCTATAAGATATCATTCAGAAAGATCTTGACACTTGTTGAGCACAGAATTATCTGAAAGCAGTGCTTCTGGAAGATGACTATGATCGCAGCCCTGGAGATGGATAGATGGAGGCAGGGAGGCCCTTTGACCTCCAGCGGCATCAAAATGGATGGGAAACATTTGTGGAAGAAGAGTAGTCACGCTGAGGAACCCATGGCTCACAATTCAAGGTTTTAGTCTCCATGACTAGGACAATGGTGGTCAAATAACAAGGAAAACAGTGAGGAAGAGGAACTGGTGTGGCAATAGTCATGTGTAAAGGGTCCCACACATCCCTCCCAGGGGACCACGCAGAGGCAGGCAGGCACAGGAGAAAGACTATTATAAGGCTTATTAGAGGAGCCATATTTCCCCAAGAGAGAGCATACAGCATCAGCACCATTGAGGTAGCAGGAGGGGTCTGAGGATGGGAAGTGAGGTAGATGGGAGCCCAGGTGGATCTGAGCAGAGAGAGGGAGGGGCCAGCTGTATGGTGGGAACTCCAGGGATGGGAGGGGCTCAGGTCTGGGTGGAGCTGAGGACCAAAGGTGGGCATGATACTAACAATGTGGAGATATCCATGTGGAGATATTCACATGCATTGGGCTGACCATGTGGATGGGAGCATCCCTCTGAACTTTAGGTAACATCCTTCCTTTACACAGAACATCTTGAAGTCCCCCCCCACACACACACTTTCAAAGGGAATTCTTGCCCTCAGCTACTTTTGCATCTTCATTAAGATCTCTAGAGGAAGAGGAAGGAAGAGAGGGCGGAAGGTGCTGTTTATATTTATGACCTAACACATACAAAAAATGTCAATGTTCCTAGTTGATTCGCTTTCAGGGAAGTTGGTTTTTCTCCTTTTTTACCATCTTGTCATGACTCAGGAAAGCTTGGAGTGGTCTTGGAGATCAAACCGTTAGACCGTCTCATTTTGCAGATGGTTTAGAAGCCCAGAGGACCTGCAGCCCTCCATCCCTGCTGGGCAGTGCCACCGAGGCCTATCTGTCAGGAGCCAGCCCGGCTGTGCGGCAGAGGGCGGCCATTTCCCCCTCTTCTTCCCTTTCATGGTGAGGCTGGCTCCAAGCTAGGTTATGGGCCTTATGTGACACACCTGGGAGCCCTCACTACTTACCTGGGTTAGACGGTTCTTCTAGCTTCTAGTCACAGTAGAAATAAGAGGTGCTTTGTGCTTGCTTCCCTTTAGGGGAATCATAGGAAGGCCCCATGGTAGCCTGAGAAGGGAAAAGCTTGATCACTGCCCTCTGATACTCACTGCCCACCAACACCTGGAGGGCCTGGCTGGGAACTGATGTGGCTGGAGAGGCTCCAGGCCTGCCAGACACAAGACTCTCTGGATGGCATCACATAGGGAGCACACAGTCCCCGTCCTGGAGGACGGGGCAGGCCGGATGTGGAGGTTGCACAGAGAGGCTGTGGCAAGGGCAGCTGAATGTGCCGGGGGAAGGCGGGGAGGTGCCAGATGGGCACCTGACCTCCGGTGGCTGTACGGGAAGCCAGGCGGAGGAGAGTGAGTGATTAGCAAGCAGCGAGTGAATCACGTATCCAGTCCCCTGGGCAGCTGCATGGTCCACAGGCCCTCCTGGGTGCGGCTCCATGCCAGGCTGCACAGCTGGTGCTGGCAAAGGGGCCAGGGCTCCTGTGGGGCCTCTTGAGGATGGGCTTGAATCCAGAGCCACCTGGTATCTCTGCCTCTGGGCTTCACTTCCCCTCATGGCTTCTAAGCAGGTCTTGATTTTGGAGGCCATACTGTTCACGTGTCCCTGCCCACTAGCCCCCAGTCCACCATCCCCCAGCAGACTGGGACTAATGGATACTGGAGAGCCATGAATGGGGTGGGAAGGGGGGAAGCAGAAGCAGCAAGCACTCAGGGTTCCCCTCAGTTTCTGGGACAGCTTTGTGGAAGAACAAAGCCTAGGCTCAGCCACTGTCTCATGGAGATTCTGATAGGGCAGAAACCAGGCGGCAGGACAGGCCAGCCTCTCACTCTGAAGAGAGAAGGTTGGCTCTGTCTGGTAACTCAGTCTGAGGTGCTTGACTTGTGGTAGCATCAGCTGGTGAAGCCATGGTGGTAGCTTATGTTTGCCCCTCTTCTGCCAGGGCAGCTGGGGTAGGGAGCAGGATTTTCAGGTGCTCAGGAAGCTGGAGATCACCGTTATTCTCTGCTGGCCCCCAGAGAGGGCAAGTCTTGCTCAGTCTCTGTCCTATAACCTGCCTACTGTGGGAGGAACCTAACTGCCAACACCTTTCTGTCCTCTGTAGACACTCCGTCAGCCAGAAGATTTATTGAACTCTTCATCTGTCCAGGGCCCTGGCTGCTTTCCCCTTTGGCTAATCAGTTTCCTTCCCTGTGTCCATTTTCTCCCTCTGCAAAATGAGATCAATAAATCTCCAGGTGGAAGTAAGAGGCCGGTTAGCAATTCTGGTGACACAACAATAGCCAGGGGCCTTTGCTACTCTGCACGGCAGCAGGAGGCAGTTGCTCTCTAATGGCCAAAATGTGCAGAGCGAGCTACTGTCAGGACACCTGGCCTGCTCACTGCCTCACCGTGTGGGCAGCAAACTTGGCCTGTCCCAGTTCCTGTCACAGACTCATCCCTGGAGTGAATGGGTTACTACCTGTGTATTGGGGGCAAACAGGTGTAGTGCATTGGGGTTAAGTATATTTGTGTGATACATGTGATGTGTGTGCTATAAGGTATAGAGGGCGCAGGTGGAATGGTATATAGAGTGGGCTGTGTGTCTGGTGGGGGTGGGTCTGGTGTCTGTGTGGTATATGTGTGGTTTATAGGGAAATGGTATGGTGTGTGCAGTGTAGGGGGACAGTGTGGGTGTGGTGGGTGTGGTCAGTGGGGTTGTGTGGTGTGTAGGGGGATGGTGTAGTGTAGGGGTGGGGGTGAATGTGTCTGTGGCTGGGACCTGAGGCACGAGGTGTGTGCAGTTGTCTGTGTAGAGCGTCAAGCCGTGGGAATCTCCATCTATGTGACCTCTGGGTGACTGTAATGGGGAAAGGCCTCAGGTGCATTACATGGTATGTCTGGCAGCCTGCAGGGTGCAATTTGGGGGCTCACCTGGAATTTCTAAGCCAGCTGCTCTACGGTGGGATCTTATCACCTGATTTTTTTTTACAGTGTCCCAACACAGAGGGCTTTTTGGCATCAGGCTGGAGCCTTAACGATGCCAGCCGAATTCATAGGACGTCCTTACCACTTGTCGATTGGCAACTGCAAGCTGAGGCTCACAACACCTGGCAGCAAACACCTCTCCATCACTGTTGTCCTTGCAAGGTGATGCCCTGAGCCTTCACTGCCACCTCCGATCACTCCCTGGCACTCTACCCTTCAAAGCTCACGACTTGTGTACTCCAAAGTAGCCAGTGTTTGTTCTTAGGCCATTTTGCAGGCAGATGTTTCCCAACCACCTTACAACACCTCTGACAGTAGGTTCCTATTTGTTTTTGTTTCATTTTTGCTCTCTGGCCTCTAATATTTGTTTGTTTTGTTTTTGTTTCTTCTTGTTTTGGTGCTTAGGAATCATATTTAGAGCCTCCTGTGTGCTTCGCGAAATATTCTGCCACTGAGTTACACCCCTAGACTCAATTTGGGATTCTCAGCCCATGCTAAAACTGCTTGCTGAAAGAAAATGGTGATACAAAACTGGAGGTGTGGCTCAAGTGGCAGAGCAACAGCCTGAGCTAAAAAGCCAACCAAGGGCACAAGGCCCTGAATTCAAACCCCAGTATCTCCCCCTATGCACACAATAAAATTAAATAAATAAAAGAAAATGGTGACAAGTTGGAGAAGGCAAGGAGAGACTTCTAGACCTGGCAGGAGTCAGTGGACTTGTGGTAAAACCTTTCCGTAAAGGCTCACACACTTGAAGGTGCCTGCTTAGCTCCCACCCTGAGGAGGGAGGGGAGTGATCTCTCTGGCCAAGTCCACCTCCTCTCCCTCTCCTTGCTGGAGGATGAGGATCAGATTCTTCTGTGTCCAGCCAGAGCAGAAGAGGAAATAGCTTAGGCCAGTGGCATGTGGCTGCTGTAGGCAGAGCACCCATCTTCCTATCTGCTAGGTTAAATGTTCAGAGGTTTCTGAGCCTGGTCACCTCATCAGTGTCCAGCCCTTCCAGCTCCCACCCTGCTGCTTCTTCCTCTGGCTCCACAGAAACAAAAAACACCTTCTGCAGGGAGATGCCCTGGCACCACACCCACTATTAGTCACCAAGCAGCAGCTACAGGGAAGGAGACAGCAGCTCTTGGGTAGAGCTAATAGTCTCAGGAACTTCTAGATCAAGAAGCTTGAGGGCCTTTAACCTCCTTCTACCTCCAGAGTCAAGTTTTCATTGAAGCCTTTAAAGTGCAAACACACTCTCTGCAGACAAGTGCCTTGGGCAATGTGTCCCAGGGCACCTCACAGATGGTGTTACTATCCTTTCCTAATCATGACCTCATTACAAGAATTCCAAAAGGGCCATCTTGGGACTGTGGGTTTAAAACAGTGGTAGAGCACTTGCCTAGCAAGTGCAAGGCCATGAGACCAAACTCCAGCACCTCCAACTAAAAATTATTAAAGTTTAAAGTTTTTTTAAAAAGAAAAAAGCACATAGAAATGTAAGAACTTCACCATAACAAGAAGCCATCAGCTGGTCCTTATAGTGACGTGGCCACAGAGAATAGGAGGAAATGGAGGCACCATCTAGGCCAGCCATCCCTCCCAGTGAAAGGCCATAGCTTGGAAATACTTGAAGTCGAGGCTGGGAAGGTGGCTCAGTGGTAAAGTGTTTGCCTTGCATGTATGAGGCCCTGGGTTCGATTCCTCAGCACCACATAAGCTGGAGTAGCACTGTGGCTTAAATGGTAGAGGGCTTGCCTTGAGCTGAAGAGCTGAGGGACAGCACCCAGGCCCAGAGTTCAGGCTCCATGACTAACAAAAAACAAAAACAAAACAAGAAATACTGGAAGTCAGCCAGGTGCTGGTGGCTCATGCCTATAATCCTAGCTACTCAATAGGCTGAGATCTGAGGATCACAGTTTGAAGCCAGCCCAGGCAGGAAAGTTTGTGATATTCTTTTTTTTTTTTTTGGTCGGCCGTGGGGCTTGAACTCTGGGCCTGGGCGCTGTCCTTCAGCTCTTCAGCTCAAGGCGAGCGCTCTACCACTTGAGCTACAGCGCCACTTCCGGTTTTCTGGTGGTTTATTGGAGATAGAAGTCTCACGGTCTTTCCTCCCGGGGCTGGCTTTGAACCTCGATCCTCAGATCTCAGCCTCCTGAGTAGCTAGGATTACAGGCGTGAGCCACCAGCACCCGGCTTAAGTTTGTGAGATTCTTATCTCCAATTAATAACAGAAAAAGCCAGAAGTGGAGCTGTGGTTTAAATAGTAGAGCTCTAGCCTTGAGCAAAAGGTGGTCAGGGACAGTGCCTAGGCCCTGAGTTCAAGCCCCAGGACTTGCAAAAAAAAAAAAATAAATAAATACTGGAAACCATTAAATCATTTTTGGATCAAGTTTACAAAACATTGTATCTAAAATAGCATTGACTGCATCCACTGGTCCCACCTCAAGTCAGCTCCTCTGTTTCCTATTCCAGGCTTAGAATTCCAGTATGGCTTCAGGAAGGATGGAGGTTCAAGACCTCTCAGAAGGCTCTTGGTAAAGACACATAGGAGAGTCTAAAAGCAGAAGTCAATGATGATGGTACACAAGATAGAAGTTCTTCCTCCTCTTTCCCAAAGCCAAAGTCCTCAACAACCACATCTAGCACTTACCTCTCCTCTGCCCAGATCTACATTGCTGTGTGGAAAGAGGGAAAATTTGGAATATAAAGCTGTGAAGGAAAGATAGAGAAGAGGAAATGCCAGCGAGTACCTATCTAGAAAAGCTCTGGTAGTGAGAGATTGGCCTTCTCTTTCTCAAGGAGCCATGGAAAGAAAGCCAGAGTATCTATATCCACAGAAGGGGTTCTCCCAACCCTCCTAAGCAATGGTAATAGACTAACTCTTCCCCATTGGTGTATTTCTTGGGGGCATGATGGAAATGAGCTCTGATCTCAGAAGTGCTGTGAGGAGGCAGCTTGGACTGTCATGGAAGAGGCAGTCTAGGGACAAACTCCCTACTGAAGGATACATTTGCAGTCTTAAGCCAGTTGGCTGGCTCCACTTTCACCTCACTTCCCTCCTCAGACTTGTCTTCACAGACTATGGCAGCCTGAAAAGATGGAAGATCCTCTGACTCTATTCCACCACCACTGCTGGACCAGTACCACAAGTAGGCATCCCCTGCAGGGCCTTGGATTCCCAGCCATCAGTGCTCTTTCGAAAGGAACTGACTGTTGCCCTCCCAGGGCGTACTTCGGACCATACAGGCTGGGAGGACAGTCTGAGGTGTGGAGAAATGGAGGCATGGAGGAGCCTTCTCCCTGAAGGTGAGATGGGACCCTGGGAAGGGTAAGGGCTCCCAGCACCTGGGTGTGTGTAGGTGGCCAGAGCCACAGCTTCTCCCAGGCTGCTAATATGTGTTGCTCACTGACCACATGCCCTCAAGCTTGGCACTTTTCTGGTCACCCTGCTTTTAATTCTTGTGCTGGAGACTCATAACCTCTTGAGAGTAGAGCAAGTTGGGGCCGAGAAAAATCCCATTGTAACAGAACCTTATATTGTTCAAAACCAAAGAGCCTTTCCTGCAGAGGCCCAGGTCACTAAAACAGCCGTCTAGGCCTGGGCACATGTATCAGAACCTTTTTGTCTGTCCTGTTCTACTCTGGGAAGGCTGTCCCCCAAGCCGAAGCCACCACCTGGACACCCCGACCCCCATTGCTGCATGCTCAGGCACGAACAGATCAATAACCGCAATAAAAAGAAGTTTTAATTCTTCAAGAAAAAAATATAAAAGACAGAGAATTTGTCATATTTTTATATTCTGCTCTAAGCCTATGTTAATCTTTTTTAATTGAAAAAGTACAGGGGTGTAAAGAATACTATATCCAAGTCTTTTAAAAGTACAGGGGTGTAAATAATACCATATCCAAGTCTTGACTTGGTCCCTACACTTTCACTTTCCTGGGGCTGCAGTAATAAAGTGCCACCAATTGGATGGTTGAAAACGATTCTCCTGGTTCTGAGGCTGGGAGCCCCAAATCAAAGTGCTGGTAGGGTTGGATTCTGGTTCTTTTCCTGTTTTGTTTTGCTGCCAATGCTGGGGCTTCAACTCTGAGCCTCTTGTTCTCGGTTCTTGCTGGGTTTTTTCACTCTAGGGTGGTATTCTACTACTTGAGCCACACCTCCATTCCTGGCTTTTTGCTGGTTCCTTGGAGATAGAGTCTCTCAGATTTGTCTGCCCCATTGGCTGCAAACACATATTCTCACATCTCAGCCTCCTGAGCAGCTAGGATTACAGACATTACAAAACGCCTGACTGGTTCTTTGTGAGGGCTGTGAGTATACTCTGTTTCCTGGATCTCTCCTGGATTCTAGCAGCTTGCTGGCAGTCCAGTATTCCCTGTTTTCACCATTATGTGGTTCTCCCAGTATAGGTATGCATGTGAGTGTCCAAATTCTTACCCTCTACTCCTTTTTTTAATTCCTGCAGTGCTGAGGATAATGCATATTAGGCATTATCCTTTTGGTTAAGGGATCCTTTTGGTTAAAGCTTTTCTATACAACAGTCCCAAAAGTCTACTCTTTACAAGGACACTAGTCAGATTAGATTAGGGCTTATCCTAATAATCTCATTGTAATTTGATTAGCCCTGTACAGACCCTAGAGTTCCAGACAAAGTCAGATTCTGAAGTTTTTTAGAACTCAATGTATTTTTTTATTTTACTTTTTTACTTTTTTGGTTTTTTGTTGTTGTTTATGTGATACCAGGAATCGAATCCAGGGCCTCATGCATGTGAGGCAAGCACACTACCACTAAACCATATTCCAGCCCCCGCCTCCTTTTTGAGATGAGGAACTACATCTTTCCACACAGAACAGCAGTGGGGACACAGCCTGACCCTAAATCATGGCAGCTGACTCCACACTGTGAAGAGCATGTTTATAACTAGCCCAGTGGGCACTGACTGCATTGCATCTTGAGGCACTCAGGTAATTTCATAAACAGACTGAAATTCACATCTGGATCTCCCATCATAGCAACCTGTCAGCATATATGCACAGCTTGCTTAAGACACATTCTTCAGGTGTCACAAGACAATTCAACATGTAGCTCATCAGGCACAAACAAACCTGTAGCACTCACATCTCAAGGCTGTCCCTGAGATGTGGTACTCTGTGCAGTAGCTTTCTCTTATCTTGTCCACAGTGCACCCAAGCCAGCCTCTCCAGCACCAGCCTCTCCACCACTGTTATTCCAGCATGAGTTCTCCCCAAATCTACTGCCCAAAACATACTTACGCCTGACACAGCCATTTGTATTCCTTCTAGAAGCTCTTTATTGCATTGCTGACTTTAAGAAAGCTAATTAATTATTTTAGACTTCACTATTAAATTGACATTGTGATTAATCTGATAATCCTTTTTATGAAATTACCTTTGAAATGCTAACTTTTCATCTTTTGAAACTCAGTGTAAATTACTCTGAAGATTATACTGTACCAGCTTTTGGCTCTGTAAATCTTAATGGCAGGGTTTTTTTTTTTTTTTTTTTTTTTGCCAAAAGCAATAAAAGCCATCCTGAATTTATCAGGTCGATCAGGAAAGAGGCAGGCAGGCAGGAAATTGAAGGTGACTCACACTGCAAGTGGGAGCTCTCAACTGATGGAAACGTTACAACCTGCTGCCACTGGTTAGATACAGCAGGGACATCAGTAATTTCATAAAGCAGAGGGGACTTGCAGAATAGGATGCACACGTAAAAGTTCTGTGTCTGGGAGAAGAGCCAGCATGACTCTGAGAGGTAGTCTCTCCCCTTCCTCCCCTTCCCATTCCCCTGAGTCTGATCCACAGGGTAGGTTTTATCTGGCATACCCTACTCTGGCTTAGAGCTTAAAGAGCCTCCATTCCTACCAACCCTGTACAATCCACAAAGTACTTGGCATGGGCAAGAGGCAGGGAGCACACGTGAACTAGTGTTGCCCAACCGGCTATAGCCAAATGGGCAGAGCGGTCATTCCAACTGTGATATAGTCAAGGTTGCCTAGAAGGGCTGACAGCCTGCCTAGAGCAATCAAGCCTGAAAGTAGCACCAGCATCCTTTTGGTTAAAGCTACTTTCTTCCATTTTCTATTTAGTACTGTGACCAGAAGTCTCATGTCCCTTCGCAGAAGAAGATATTGTTTCACTTGTTTGCCAGAGAATAGGTGAAGAACACAGATTTACTGAACCTGGGGTACCCTCCATCCACACCCCCCTCACATATATAAATAGGTATCAGGGAGCTAGGCAGAGGAGGGGATACAATCTAAAAACAAAACATCAAGAAAAGCCTTATTGGCTACACCCCCAGACCCTGGTTTTGCCTCATTGTGATCATATTTGAATAAAGAACTGGGGTGAGGGGTGACAGATGAGCATCCTAGGTAGAGGGAACTACAAGGACCAAAGCCCCAAGAAGAGAAAAGGTTGACTGTTTGGGGAACAGCAGAGAGGCTACCGAGCCTGGACCATAGTGAGCAAAGTGGCAGAAATAGGGAAGTTTAGGATCTATGGGCCCAGGGAAAGAGCTGAGAAAATGTGGCATTTCTGGGTGTTTGGCAAAGGCAAAGCAACAGGTCCATCATCCGTTGTCCTGAAGTTGTCTCCCAAGCAGCTCATGAGCATCCCAGACCTCTTGTGGAGAAGCCTGGTGGCTAGACTGCTACGCCATGGAAGCCCCACCCTAAATGATTGGCTGCCTGACCATGGGAAAAGAAGTTAAAGGCAACATCTGTCCAGCTGCCTACGGAGTCTCCACTGCGGCCTCTGGGCTGAAGCCGTCCAGGTTCACACAGCTTTCTTGAGGCAGAAGTTTAGCCACCCTCTGTCCCTATTTCCTCTTAGCCCTGGCTACACAGGTAAGAGTAGTGACAAGCCCCCCCTCTCCCCACAGTCTTCTGAGGAACCTGCTAGGAAGCCTTGAGGCCAGGAGAAGTTTCTGCCTCCTCCGGTTGCTTTCCCGAGGGCAGTCAGCGCTGAAGCCCAGCTGGGCAGGTGACTGTTCTTGTCCTTCAGGAGGGGCTACACCTCTGTGAGCCACACGGCCCCTCAGACTCCCCCCTTCCAGCAGCCCAGATCCCACACTGGGGTGTCAGCCTCCAGTCAGGGCCTCTGGGGGGCACCCCCTTCCCAGCACACTCCAGCTAAGGGGAGAGGGGGGTTCTCTTCCAGACAGTGCCTAGACTTCTCAGCTGCTTCTTGGCTTAGCTGCTATAGAAGGGTCTTCTGGAAAGGGCAGGCTCTGGGAGCTCAGGTATGTTTTCAGCTTCCTCAGTTCAGGTTACATATGTGGTATGACTCCATCAACTCCCCCTCCTCCCACCCCCGGCCCTGCCTCAGTGTCCCCAAGCCCACTCCACTGTGGCTGCGGGCTCCTCTCCTCCCAGCTGGAGGCCTCAGCGGGCTACAGATCAACCCTGCTCTGCTCTGCGAATACCGCTGGGGTCTCCCTGTTGCTTTTCCAGTGAGTCTTTTTCTTCCCCTTCAAGTCACACATCCCAGAGAACCATATCGACCGCCCTGCAGGTTGCCATGGAAACAGAAGGTTCTTTCCTCCTCCCTCCTCTGTTTACCTTGGTTGGGCACTGCGGCAAAAAGCAGCCTGTTGGTGGTGGTGGAGGGGGGGATGAAAGGGGAGGATCGACAGGAGAGCTAGTCCGCTCTAAACCAGATCATTCCGGTTCAGAGCGGCTCCCCCCTCCCTCCCCAGGCCCCCAAGCATCTGCAGCGCACTGCGGAGCTTGAGCTCCGAGCCGCCTCTGCCTCAGGTCCAAGCGGGCCTCTCTGCGTCCCTTCCTGCCAAGAAGGCTCGGGACCTGGGACAGACTTTGGGGTGCGGCTCTGAGACTGCATTGCTGCTGTGTTCTGCAGGTTGTTGTTACACTGGGGGCCCGGATCGGGGTAGGGGGAGACATGGATGACAGCCAGTCCTTGTTCTGGTGCCAAGAGTCCTCAGCCTGCCTGGATCCCTGCTGTAGTTCCAAAAAGGGTCCCAGCCTTGTTGGTGGCTCTGGAACTGAAAGCTTCCCACTGCTCCCATGGGAGAATCCCAACCGTTCACCCAGCCCTTCTGAGTCCTGCCCTGCCTCTCTTTCCGCACCCCTGGCTCCCATCCTGAGCCCATAGCGAGGCCAGAGTCTGTACCCATGGCCATGGCTGAAGACGTACTGAAGTGCTGCCTTCCCACAACAGCCATCTTACACATCTTCCTCTGCCCTTCATCACGTCCCTTTTACTTGGCATATGGGGACAAGTGGTGCATATAACCTGAGAATCCTGGACTTTGACCTATGGTCTAAAAATCCAAGTTCATAGCAGCCAGCCTCCCTATTCATCCACTGCAGATCACATCTAGGTGGACAGTGCAGGGAGGGGAGGGAGTGGCCGCTGACATCTTGAATGATGCCCTGAGTTCGGCTGCTTAGGGGAAAATTGAGGTGGTAAATAAAAGGCAGCAGTGCCTGCGTGCCTGGCTGGGCTCTATTTCTTCAGGGTTGTACAGTAAGCTGGTGGAGATGATTTGGGGCACCTTCTTAGGGGTCATGACCAGAGTGTCTACAGATCCAAAAGCCAAACAGCTTTACCTGGGAGGGCCAAGAAAGATAACTAATTGGTCTTCTCTGAGAAGACAGACTGAATGACAGCTGTGTTTGCTTCTTTACAGATGCCATTCGCAGTACTGCACCTGGCCTGATGTGGGATCCTGACAGAGCAAGTGGCCAGAGCCAGGCCAGGGGGCCTTCCCTAGTATCAGAGCTAGGCTGGGGTGCTTACTGTCTGTCCTTCCCCACTGAGCAGGCTTTGCCCCTTCCTTCCCACTCAGATGCTGGGTTCCACTCCCCTCTTCCACATCTCTTTCTAGAATTGCACCAACAGGTGGTCATTAGCCATGTAGGGCCATATTTCAATGAATTTAATCAAGTTCAAAATTTGGTTCTTCAGTCATACTAGCCACCACTGACATGCTCAATAGCCACAATATGGCTAGTGGCTGCCACCCTGGTAGTAGTAGATCTAGAGTATTAGTATATTTGTGGAAAGTTCTTGGTCTAGGATGGCTAGGCCTTTCATCAGAAGGTGAAACCATCCAAAATAAGCCACGAGAACCCATTCCCTAGGCCAAGATGGAGCTAACTGCTTGTCTAAAGGTCCAGTCAAATATAAACAGTCTATTGCAAAACTCCCCCGGTCTACACAAAGCCATCTAGGATCCAGGTTCAAGTGAAAGAAACAGCAAAATGGACTCCTTGTGTAAGGTGGCGGGGGTGTGGGGGGGTGTCACACCTCTTTAGTGCAATTGGTTGAGGGGTTAAAATATGTTGTGGAATCTTGTGATTGGTTCCTATCTCTGCACTACTATAGAAGGCACTCATGATTGGACAGAAGCATACTGGGCCACCTGTGAAGGGCACATGCATCTTGCTCAGCCATTTCCCCCCTACCTTCCTGCCAAGGGTTTCTGGAGTCAGTTCTGAGTAGGTTCTTCCCCTCTCCCTCCCCCCACCTCCTCCATGTTGGAGCCATCCAGGCCACCATCTTCTACCTAGCCTGGGAGTCCTAACTTCCCCCACATAAGGTATAAAAGTTACAAGAGTCTACTCTTTAGGGGAGGGCTCACTTCTTGTTCCTGGTAAGTTTTCTGCTTTAAGTAATGCATGACTGGGTAAAAATTTTCCCCCCTCTTTCTTGAAGATTTACACTGTAACAACTATTTGATCTTGGAAGGTGTGGTGGGTCAAAGTAGCCAATGCAAACTCTGAAAATAAGAGGCTTCAGGGCAATTCTGAAGGAGCAATCTTACCAGACTCCGACTTAACAGGCTTGGGTAGACATTGCTATAAGAAGGGTCAGAGAGGGTAACGTACAAAGAGGGAAGCATGTGAAAGACTGAGGCCAATGGTAAAAATTGGGGTTTCATCCCCAAAGGACCCCTGCACAAGGCTCAGCCCCTTGGATTGTATCATTTTCCCTTCAAATTCCCTATCATTCCTCCAACCCTTTCAAAAAGCCTAGGCACACCCACACAAACCTGTCCAGCGGTGTTCTGGGGAATGTGTGGTGGGCAGTGAGAGGGTATGTGGCCTGTCCTCCAGCTGCTCCCTTGCTGATGTCCTTATGGAGTCAGGAGTTCCAGGTGGTGAGCGGACAAGAGTCAACAGTGGGGTTTTTTGGGGGGGTGGATGATAGATTTTACAGAGAAATGCTGAATGGGACAGGGAGAGCTAAAGGTGGTAGAGGGAGGTGAACCAATGTACACACAAATTACTTTCACACAATGGTGGCGTGAGCCAAATAGATTTGGATGAGATTTATTGATCCGATTGTTTTAGAAAACCAACAGCAAAACACTGACAAGGTACATAAATACAGATTGGACATTTCAGGGGAAATTCACTATATTTCCTACTTGCTTGTAGGAAACCAGGGGAGGTGGAAAAGCTGTCCTGATCATATGGCATGCACACCAGACTGCAAAAAGACTTCCACACTATTTAACAAGACTGTGGCAAATAGCTTTTAAGTAAGGCAAGCATTGTGTAATGGCCCCGGCGTACTCTGCAGGAAAAGCAAAGCCCAAACCCACCCTCCTCAGAGACTGTGTTCCAGAGAGAGGCTTTCTTGCCTAATTCTTCCAATGACGAATCGGTGGCAGGTGCCTTTACAGGAAGATGCCTGTGTTCTCATGCAATAGACTTTGCACAGGAAGTGGCTTTACAGAGAGTCAGTGTGCCTCCTTTGCATTTCTCATGCTAAACTATAGTAATGCTTGGTGCAACTGGCCTTTCATCTGAAAACTGCCTTTGACTTATCCTGTACGCTTACTAAACAGGGCCTTTAAGAAGCTTCTTAAAGTTTTAAGAACTTAAAAACATAACAATTACACTAAAAAGATACCACTTTTGAAGCACAACTTAGAACTTCTATTTATAACACAAGACAAGGGTGGCTTTCCGCCAAATCTCACGATCTTAGAAGGAAAATGCTGTTGGGGGCAGGATTTGAAGCAACACGTGGAGGTTCCAGAACTCTATCTACCGAGCCTACCATAGGCCCTGCCAATATTCCTAGAGTTCTAAGGTATTTGGGGGAACTGAAGCAATTTACACTAATGTCAATCAGCTCTTGAAACTTATGGTCGTAAGACCACAAACCCTCATCTACCCTGGAACTCAATGCCAGAAAAATAAAAATTGAATTAAAAAAGAAGAAAATGGCTTTGTGCTACATCAGAATGTTGGCAGGTAGAGAATTCAGTAACCTGTGCCACTTTCTAAACATCTATAAGACCACATAAAAACAAACTGGTATTACAGGATTGAAAGACCAACACAGAGAAGATAGTCCAATCTTTCCTATATATGTCAGGCTATAGGGCTGGAGAAGGTAACTCCAAAGGAAACAAAGAAGCCAGGATGTATCAAGAACCAGAGAAATGTGTTCCACTGATGAGATTTCCCATGTCTGCCATATACCACTTTCTCTTCCCCAGGGGCTAAGCATTCTTTGGTGGTTCAGAAGAGACAGCCTAGAACTCAAGCAGGAGATCCTGCTGAAGATAAGATCTAGACTCAGGGTTTCTACCTGTGACTCCTCATCTCAGTGCTCAACAGCAGTCTGATTCCCCAACAGAGCTCATATGGCTGGCTTAGGTGTTGGCTGGCTGCTAGCACCCCTGTGAATCACCTTTTCTAACCACTCAACCCATTGAAAAGGAGGTACTTGTGGGCAAGGGACAGGGAGGGAAAAGAAATACAAATGAAGGAACTGTTTGATAGGAAAGTTGAAACACTGATTATCTCTAGATTTAATTATCTGTGCTTTACTCTTACTATTCTGGGTAACCAAAGGTCACTGTCGTGTACCTTTTTGCTTAGAAATGCTAATATGTTTATGATTATACTTTTAAATCTAACTATGTAGTGGACATAAATGGTATAGAGAAAAGTTTTACAGCAAACCACTGAGGTCTGAAGAAAGAAGATTCTATCAGTAGAAAGGGGTTTGACACCCCCTTCCCAAAACAATAGTTAAAATTTCAATGTATTCTGCATCAGTTTGTAGTTTTCCATGATGTGGAAATGCTTCATTAAGTAAAGAAAACATCATTTTTTGTCATTTAATTATTATAAGGTAGTACATTCCCAGATAAACTGATATTACTAAATATTAGGTTTTAATTCTCCACTTAGGAATAACTTACAAGTGGACTCCCTTATTCCTGGGCAAGACATTCAAACAGGAGATAATACAAAGGTGACTGGGAATAAAAAAATCTCAACTCTAACAAACCCAAGGAACAATCTATGAACTGAACTGGAGTAAGGAAATATGTACTTGGAAACCCAGTTTCACCAGTATTTGGCATATAATCACATCAGAAATTCTTGGCATAATTTTACTCTAATGTAATGAACTGGCTTCCTCAAGACAGATACAAAAAGAAAGTTGTGTAGCTGCTTTACAGTCACACACTCTACATAATCAGTATATATCCATTTGTGTTTCTATATATTGCACTTCAATTTCCAAGACTGCAGGAAGATGGCTGGGAGTACCTGAAAGAGTCGGGCAGCAGGCTTAACTAGCCCGTCTCAGGTAACTGTGTCAGGAATTCCAAGTGCTGGTTACAAATACACCAAATGCCCAATAACGCTTCTATAAAACCCAGTCATCTTCCTGCAGGTCTTCATACACACGGGCTCATTTGGCATCCGAGCATGTGCATATGAGTGGATCTCTAGCACTCAGAGCTGGTCACACACTACATTATTTTCACTAGTATTATAGCAAAAGAAGACACTTTAGACCAAAGACGTACTTTTAAGACACACAAGGTATTTGATGTCAGGCCTCCAATATCTATCTCAAAAAAGACTACCCTCAGAAGGCTTAAAAAGGATACTAGCAAGTGTGGCCTGAATCAGACCCCCCTCTCTCCAGCTTTCTGGTGAAGCAGAACCAGAGACCTGTTTGTATCCCAAGGACCATGGAAGTCTAAACATGAGGCCAAGCCTTCAGTCTTTGGTCCCCATAAAAACAACAAAAATCCTTTTCCCACCCTAGACAGGCTAACTTTAGTTTGGGGTCTAATTCCACTATGTATCTAGAGAGCAGGCTGGAGTCACACACACTACAAAGCTCTGTTCTGAACTAAAGGAGCTGCTCTGACTTGTTCTGGAGAAAGGCCTCTAGGGAGCAAACCTGGCAGTGGGTGGTAAGAGGTTAAATGTTCTGTGGATTGGGAATGGTAACAGGTGGGGGTTCCCCAGAGGAGCTGCTCCTTTTCCAGCCTCTCTCACTCCCCTCCCTCCCCAGAAAGGCTTAAAGTCATATATGACTGCTTAACACAAGACTGCATGCATGGGATACAGTAAGGCTGGAGGTCAGAAGTGTCTAGAGGCCATGGGGCCTTCTTCCCCAGAACTCAATGCTAGATGGTAACTTTTTAGCCATAACTCAGAGATTATTTTAAATCCACATGTAAGCTAAAGAGATCCCTTCTGGGGTAAATAATAATAATAATGAATGACTTTAAAAGCTAGGTGAAAAAGAGGCACTTAAAGGAAAGATGTGTCCCAAATCTCCTGCTCTGAGGGAACTGCAGAAGGGTCAGCAAATGCCCCCTGCATGACTCCAGCACCTTGAGTACACTGATGGTGTCCAAATGCTCATCGCAAGTGACACACTCAACTCCTCTAGCAGCCTGATTGCAAAAGCAAGTAAAACTTCAGTCATTTGTCTTTTCAAAATTAACAAAATAAACCAGAGCTAAAATCTCCTATTAAAAAAAAAAGTGAATACACTCAGTTTCATTCCTTCCTCATGCTTGTCTTTAAGTGATTCTTGGTTCTTCAACAAGGGATGACCTGTGGCTTTTCCCTCAAGACCTTTTATCCAATTACTAGATAATTACAGCACCATGCACATGAAAACAGACCAAAAAAACAAACAAAAAACAGACAACAAGCTAAGGGGAGAAACCTAGGACTGACTGCTTAAGAAAATGGCAGGAACGCAGTCTGGAGATGAGAAAGGAAATAAGTGCTGAAAAGGAAATGGCCAATGTGACAAATGAAAGCCTGTGGCCAAGCAGAAGCCAAGTTAACAAGTGACAGGAACAGGCTTTTTACCATCTTCTCCTGTCCCATGGCATCAACACCGCTTATTCTCCATGAAGTCAAAGAGACAGCAATAAGCACAGAATTCCAAAACTGCCAAAAAAGAACTTTGATGATTTTTAAGTTCCTCCATTTGAAATATTCTTGGTGCCATAATTTCTAAGAGCAACCACAAAGAGCAAGACCATGACATATACATTAAGTCTTCTAACAAACTGATTCTAACTACTATTGGCACCATAAGAAAAGAAGTCACTAGTCAGGAGTTGCTAAGCTGCCTAACTTCCCCCTAAAGCCAAAGGATAGGGTTAGGTATCTAGGCTGCAAGATGTCAATCATGGTTGCCACTAATCAGACACATTTTGGAAATACCAATTAAATATCCAGGATTATGAATAATCTGCAAGATTCTTAAAAGTCAGACTTTCTATCCTCCAAACTACTTGTTACAATTGCCAGATTTTTAAATTTTTAAGTTGTTTTCATTGATGAAGAATGGCTAACATGGTTAAAACGTTCAGAATTCTCTTTTTTAAAACTTATTTATCTTATCTTGATTCCTTATATTAAGGTACTTCCAGACTTTCCCTCAACTCCATCAAGAAAGGGGAAGTAAGTATGTGGGTATGTGATGGGCAGGAGGGAGAGAACAAAGCAGAATGCACATGGGAAAGCAAGATGTCCATAAACTTAAAAACCAATTTATGGAAAGGCATCTGATGTATTTTCTGAATAAGGCCTTGATCAGGGTAACCAATCCTCTTTGTAGCACATTCTACACTGCCCATAAATAAAGGAGTCTCTTTAAATTAACATTTCCAGTACCAATGAACAGTCCAGAACTCCTCATTTCAAGCGCTCGATGAGTCCCTGTGTTAGTCCGAGGTGCAGAAGCTGTGTTCGGGAGAGATTTGCTAGGCTGGGGAAGGCGGCGAGCAGCCTCTCCCAGGCTAGTTCCAGCAGGCTAGGTACCACCAGCCAGATCTTAAACAGTGACCCAGTCCGTTTGTTTTCATGGATGTTCACCACTCCTCCATGAATGTACATGCAGCCAGCCTAGGGACAAATTCAAATGTGAGAGAAATAGACATACAGTTGAAGACTCAGCAAGGAAGAACAAAGCACAATAGACTAAATCAAGACGAGATGAAACAAAAAGAATTTCAGACTACAAGTGTGGCTCAGTGTGTGGCTGAGCACTAACTACACAGCAGGCACAAGGTCCTGGATTCAATATCTAGTGCCGGGGGGAAAAAAAAGAAAAAGAAAAAGAAAAAAATCCCACTGATCTCAACATAAGGCTTAAATAATGAACAAGTTTCTAAGGAAAGAAGCAAAGCTTTTGTTGTTCGTTTTGAAGCAGGTTTTTGTTTATATTGCCCAGGATGGCCTCAAACTCATGAGCTTAGTTGATCTTCCCACCTCAAACCTCCCCAGTGCTGGGATTTTAGGCATGTAATATAATACTACATCTGGCTCTATAGATTTTGCTTTTGTGAATTATTTATTTCTATAATTTTCCAATTAATATGTTCAGACCACAGTTTATTGAACATGTCTGAAACCCAGAAATTGAAGCCACAGATAAGAGAATACACTGAACTTTAGAAACAGCCTTCTTTCTTACTGCCTTTCTACATTTTGTTGTTAATGGTGGTGGTCATGGGGCCTGAACTAAGGGCCTCAGTGCTGTCTCTGAGCTTTTTTACTCAAGACTAAAGCTGTACCACTAAGCCACAGCACCATTTCCTAGATTTTGTTTTGTTTTGTTTTTAACTACAACATTTTTTTTTTCCCCCGGTCATGGGGCTTGAACTCTGGGCCTGGGCTCTGCCCCTTAGCTCTTCAGCTCAAGGCAAGCACTCTACCACTTGAGCCATAGCACCACTTCCAGTTTTCTGGTGATTTACTGGATATAAAAGTCTCACAGACTTTCCTGCCCAGGCTGGCTTTGAACCATGATCTTCAGATCTCAGTCTCCTGAGTAACTAGAACTATAGGCGTGAGTCACTGGCGCCTGGCTTTAACTACAACTTCTGACTCTACTAAGTAACACTGAATTCAGATTACATTAAGTATCCAAAATGTGAAATACTTGGATTTCAAAGATGAGAATAAGGATCTGTAGTGCTTTTTTTTTTTTTGCCAGTCCTGAGACTTGAACTCGGGGCCTGGACATTGTCCCTGAGCTTCTTTTGCTCAAGCTAGTGCTCTACCACTTGAGCCACAGTGCTACTTCCAGCCTTTTCTGTTTATGTGGTACTGAGGAATCAAACCCAGGGCTTCCTGCATGCAAGGCAAGCACTCTACCACTAAGCCACCTTCCCAGCCCCTGCCGTGGTATCTTTAATAATACTGCATTGGAGGGTAAATCTATCTGTCCTCCCAAGAAATGTGCTTGAATTGTCAGGGGCTAAAATGTCATATGTAATGTTTCTTTCACATTTGGATTACTCTTTAAAATGAGTGAGATGGTATTTTCCTTCCCTTTTCTCAAAGGACTCATTTCAAAAGGAAAGTCTGAAAATACTTTTTTGGTTGTTAATACTGGGGATTAATTAAATTCAGGGCCTCATGCTTGCTAGGTAGCTGTACTAACACTTGAGTCATATAACCTAACATACAAAACACATTCTTAATCTAAGGTTTGCCAATACCAGCATGCTTGTTTTTCTTGTTGTATATCTATAGTCTGCAACTATGGAAGGAAGACATGAAAGTAAAAACTTACAGGTGTCACAGCTGCACAGTGGAAATAAACCGGTTCTGGCATGGTAGCAGGGAGTTTCACCCACTGAAAAGTCTGCAGATTCAACTTCCAGATGTCTCCCAGGATCACTTCTCCATTGTAGCCCCCACAGATGAATACGTCTGTCAAGAGAAGAAAAAACCTAGATCACACAAAGGATCTGGTGGTTTATTGGAGATAAGAGTCTCACGGACGGGGGGGGGGGGGGGGGGGAGGAGACAGCTAAGTGGACTTTCCTATAACAAAGAAGAACTCAGTTATGAGGTCTCTCAATAAAAAGGGGACACTTCACTGGAACTAAGACACAGCTTCGAAGGAGGCTTCATGATAGGATTCTCAAATTCAAGTACTTTTAGGTTCCTGGCACAGACAGTGAACAAGCAAAGAGCTTAGGGGAGGTCTGGGGAAAACAAAAAGGTATGCTCAAGCTCTAGACAGGCCAAGCGGAGATCTCTGCAAAGGGGTAGGCTCTGCAGCTCCTACCTAGTGACACCATGGAGGAATTAACGTGAACCACTGCTAGATCTTCCCATTTTTCAAGATAAGTTGAAAATCTTTTTTTTTTTTTTTTTGGGGTCCAGTCATGGGGCCTGAACTCTGGGCCTGGGCGCTGTCCCTCAGCTCTTCAGCTCAAGGCTAGCGCTCTACCACTTGAGCCACAGCGCCACTTCTGGCTTTTTTCTTTTTGCTTATGTGGTGCTGAGGAATCGAATCCAAAGCCTCATGCATGCAAGGCAAGCACTCTACCACTGAGCCACCTTCCCAGCCCTGAAAATCTTTATTTTTTTAATCAAATGTTTTACGTTTACATATTGATCAATAACTCCCCAAAATTCTTAACAAGCATAGGATCCAAACAGATCTCATCGACAGACCATCATTCTGCAAACTCTTCTTTTACCTAAGGGTCCTAGAAAAAGCACACTGCCTGTAGAGACAAATGTCTGCCTCTTGGACAAATTAGGAATACAAAAGAGGTTCTTACTGGCCTTCTTCAAACAGAAGGAAACATTCTGAAGCTTCATCTGACCTGCATAGATCTTTGTGGGGAAACAACTTTCCCCAGAAGGAATGGTAGGTGTTATTTTTGGAAAATTAGTGAGTTGTAACTAATCAGTCAACTTGAACAAGGCTATGTGAACCTATGTGAAACTAAATGCCCAAACTAATGCTGAATTTGTGTGGTGCTTGTTCTAAAAGAAGCAAACAAATAAATGTCTAAATTAGGTCTGACTAAAGTTTAAGTCAATACTTAAAACAAACTGTAAAAACTTTCCTAGCTAGGATTCAAGGAAAACCTGAAAGCACAGTTCCATTCTCAGAAGGGCAAGGCCAGATAATGTCATTATGTACAAATCTTAACCAAAAAGCAATCCCTCTGTACTACAGATGGCAGAATAATCCTAGTTAAATCTGAACTAGTCTGCTAAAAAGATACAGGCTATCCAACTCATTAATACACTGCTACCTCGCAGAAAAAAAATTAAGGCAATATATCAAACCATAAAAACTATAAAATAAGCTGTATATTAAAAGACAGGAAGGTTATCCAGAGAAGAGACATTTATCACCATTAAAATAACTGCTACTGCTTTCTGAAACCATACAATCAAGTCCTTTGTTGTAACAGGGCCAAAGAATGAGCTCAGAGTTTGACATCAGATAGAGAAGAGAAAAAGCTTTATGAAAAGAAATTCAGAAGGAATTCTTACAATTTTAATACAGTGCACACAGAAGTCTCTATTGTATCTGCAGTCAGTTTATTAGTGTTACAAACCATAACCACAAGCATCCACCCAGGTCAGGCACTGAAAGATCAGGTAGTACAATAAAAGCCAATTTATTGCCAATTGTTGAGTTCTCTTAAAACTGAGGGAGCCTAGACACAACAATAGTTTATATTATGAAAATTGCCAGGAGAGGCCTAACTTTTCAAATTTCCCTCTAAGTTTAAACTACAAAAATTAGATACTTCCCAAAGTTATGCACCTCTTTTGAGGAACTGTGATTAGGAAACTAGTCATTCTCAACAGATACAATTACAGGAATGGAAATTGAAATGTTATTTAGAATACTTACCATTTTTTATTTGAACACAGCTGTGACATCTTCGGGCCGCAGGAAAACCTGTCAAGAACATAAACATAGAAATTCCATTATTCACAGAAAGACAAGAACGACACTGACATGACATAATGAAAGCCATACTAGGGGTAACACAAAACAATGCCTTTGTTTCATTTAGTGAACATTGACTAGTCCTCCCAGTCAGCTTTATTGCAAAAGCCACATCAGAATCTCCTCACAGTAAAACAATGCTAAAGAGCCAGGAAAACAGGCTGGGAAGGTGGCTCAGTGGTAGAGTGCTTGCCTAGCACGCATGAAGTCCTGGTTCGATTCCTTAGTACCACATAAACACAAAAATCCAAAAGTGGTCTTGTGGCTCAAGTGGTAGAGCGCTAGCCTTGAGCAAAGCTCAGGGATAGTGCCCAGGCCCTGAGTTCAAGCCCCAGGACTGGCCAAAAAAAAAAAAAAAGCCAGGTAACAAACCCAGGAAGGGAATAGGGGTTACTAATGGGACTTCTCAGGCCCGTGGGCCGCAAACAGACAGCTTCTGATTTTCCTGCTTGTGCCACAGGATTCAGTATTCCATGTTAAAATTCTCCTTGCACAATTGCTAAGAAAGAATAATAAATGAATTAAGGAACATGAGTAATTCTAATACTCAACTCAAAAAAACATTTTCTTGTATCATTCAAGAAAATTACGTTTTATCTCCCCAAACAAGTCAAAGTATAAAATATATTTGCAAAAGACAAATTTATCAATGTTTTTGATTTACCTATTTTTTCATGGGGCTTTGTTGCAATTTCCTCCCAGGCATTTGTCTCAAGGTTGTAAGCGTGGATCTTGGGGGAAAAAAGAAACAAACAGATAAATAACTGTCATTTTCGTTAGCCTGAAAATGGATTTTAAAAAATAGACTATAGTTTTTTAGAGTAATTTTAGAAAAACTGAGCAGAAGATGGAGCAATTTCACATATAGGCGACTGGATTTTTAACAAACATATATTCAAACATATATTCTTGGCTGAAAGACCCTTCTTTTTTTGTGCTTTTCTTTGATCTTTCCTAATTCTAATGTAAACACTAAAGAAGATAGTTGAAAATTAAGCACGTATATGCTATCGATTTTTTTAATTCACAGAAAGAAACATCAAGGAAAAAGTTGGAATGAGAAGCAAAGCACAGGAGTATTGGTTTTCTTCTGTGTCCTGCTAACATTTTCTACCTGAACATGTATTATTTTGATAACAAGGAAAAAGCAAGTGTTGAGAAATGGGAATGTGGTTCTGATACAACTTCAAAAGACCATTAAGCTTCACGGGCAGACTTGGAGCTCTGTGGCCTAGGATTTCCCCTGGGATTCATAACCATGACATTTTAGAAATGCCACAGAGATAGATGAATGAAAGTCCTTCAGAGCTTAACTTTTTAAAGTTAAGTGATGTGCATCCCTGAGCATACCTTTTTCCTTTCAGACACATCACTGACAAGGACAGGAATATGACATTCAGAGAATCTTAGTTCAAATCTAATTACTTGCTTTATTCAAACTACTACACATTCCTTCTAGTCACTTTCCTCATCTAGCAGAGGGGACACTTTTGTGTGTGTGTGTGTTCTGGTTCTGGGGCTTGAACTCAAGGTCTGGGCACTATCCTTGAGCTCTTCTACTCAAGGCAGACTCTCTACCATTTGATCCACAACTCCACTTCCAGATTTTTGCTGGTTAATTGGAGATAAGAGTTTCATGGACTTTTCTGCCCCAAATGGCTTTGAACCACCAGCCTTGGCTTTCAGTCTTCTGAATAGCAAAGATTACAGGAGTGAGCCAACAGCGCCCCGCACAATTTTCTTTTTATTTTTTATGGCAATGTATTTTAGGTTAGCCACCATTTAAAAAATGTTATTAATTGGTGTTATTCCAGTAACTGATGTTGACAATTTTTTATTAGCATTCCTTAGTTGTACAAACCAGTTTCACTGTAACATTTTCATACATGTATACGATGTATCCCAAAGGGGGAAATTTTGACAAAGTACTTTCAGCATGTGATAAATGCAACCATCAACTAGAAAACCTATCAGGAGAACAAGGTTCCACCTTCTATCAGAAAGAACATGTGTTGATGACAAAGCTGATTCAAAGGCTTAAATACTTAAAGTACCAGAATTACCCTGCTCAATATGGTACATGTTTCTTATCTATCCTCCTCTCTCCTTCACTCTTTTTTTTCTTTAAATATACCTTGTTCAAGGAATAAGCTGTCCAGGAAGTACCACCTCCCAAGATGTAAATCCTCTGACCATCATGAGCAATTTCATGTCTGTATCTGAAAATATACAATAAAATATGTTTGTGTTTGGTTGTTTTTGTTGTTGTTGGTCGTGGGGCTTGAACTCTGGGCCTGTCCCTTTGAGTGCTGTCCCTCAGCTCTTCAGCTCAAGGCGAGCACTCTACCACTGGAGCCACAGCACCACTTCTTACAATAAAATATATTTATAATTAAATGCAAAATAGTCTACCTAAGATTTAGCTATAAGATTGTATAATTTATAATAAATTATTAGATATAACCAGTGTTTAACACTAGTGGATTTGGTTAAATAAGCTACAAAATATACATAAAACTGACTGGTATACAATTAATAAAAGTAGGCACAGGGCTGGAGGCATGGCTCAAGTGGTTCCCCTACCAAGAGCATGGTACTGAGTTCAAACCCCAGTCCCTTATATACACAAAAATAATCCAGGCACTGAGAATGGTTAATATATTGAGAATTTCCTTTCACAACAGTAACTGTAAAACAAAGAGCAGATAGGCTATAATCTCATTTAAACTTAAGAGATATACAAACATGCACAGAAAATGCCCTGAAGGCTATACTGCAAAATGTTATTCTTGGTTATCCCTGACTTTGGTTTTTCTTTTCCTTTTCTTTTTTTTTTTTTTGGGGGGGGGCGGAGGGAGGTTGGTACCAATACTGGATCTTGAACTCAGGGCTTTGTGCACTCTACCACTTGAGCCACACCTCCATTTCCAAGATTTTATTCTTTTCTTTGTTTGCTTATTTGTATTTTCTAGATTTCCTATAATCTTTTATTTTTTTGTGATAACTATAAAGAAGTTAAAAAATGAGTTACTCATACATAATTAGAAACCTTTAGACCGTGAGTTTTCTAATTAAGATACATATTTGGCACAAAACAATGCTACATAAAACTATAAACATAAGATAAAACACCAATAATTGTTTTAGTAGCTAGATGCTGAAATTTTCTTTTTCTTCTTGTTATATATAGCCCAAGCTGGCCTCTAACTTGCGATCCTTCCTGGATTATCAGCTTCCTGGCTGAAATAATTTATGTGTTCATAAAACGATTCAAAGATGGCAACAATATGAAAATGTTTTCAAAACCTTCTCTTTCCTTCTTTCCCTGAAAGTCCTAGTCCTGATAAATAAATGATATAAAACATCATTGTAGTAACAGCTCATCATTCAAGTCCTCTCAGGGCAATTCTGCAATAAGTAGTAGCTCACTAACTTACTACAAAAGATATATAGCAAAGGTGCTTCCTTAGCACCTACAGTTATTTTGCTAGAACACAACAGAAATTAGTAAACAAAGTGAATAAAAACTAACTTTTGCTTCTAAACTGGAGGGTAAAAATTTTTAAGTTTTTCAGTAAGTTTAATTCTAAGAAAAAGCAACTATTACTAGGAAAGAAAAGTGAAAGATCCTACGTTGCAGTAGGCAATTAGAAGCTGGGCACATGGTGTCCTGGTTTGAGGTCAGTCTGGGCAGATAAATTCATGAGAATCCTCTTTTTTTTGGAGGGGGGGGGGCGGTTGTGGGGCCTGAACTCTGGGCCTGGGCACTGTTCCTCAGCTCTTCAGCTCAAGGCTAGCACTCCTACCATTTGAGCCACAGCACCACTTCCGGCTTTTTTTTCTTTTTGTTTATTTGGTGCTGAGTAATCGAACCCAGGGCCTCATGCATGCAAGGCAAGCGCTCTACCACTGAGCCACCTTCCCAGCCCCTGAGAATCCTCTTAACAAGCCAACCCCAGTAGGAAAGTCTGTAAGACTTTTTTTTTTTTTTTTTTTTTTTTCAATCATAGGGCTTGAACTCTGGGCCTGGGCACTGTCCCTCAGCTCTTCAGCTCAAGGTGAGAGCTCTACCACTTCTGGTTTTCTGGTGATTTACTGGTGATAAAGAGTCTCACCGCTTTTCATGCCTAGGCTGGCTTTGAACTGTGATCCTCAGATCTCAACCTCCTGAGTAGCTAGGATTACAGGCATGAGCCACCAGGCCCTGATAGTGAGACTCTTATTTCCAATTAACACCAAAAAAAGCTGGAAGTGGAACTGTGGCTCAATCTAGCCTTGAGCATAAAAAGTTCAGAGACAACACCTAGGCCCTGAGTTCAAGCCCCAGGACTAGCACAAAAAAATAAAAATTATAAGCAGAATACCATGAAAACTTCCCCCCAACCCCATCCCCACACAGTTCAGAGGAAAATGCCATCTTCTCAGTAGATCTTTTCTTTACTACTGACCTGAGGCCTAACTCCCAACTAGCTCTTTTGGTTTTCCTCATTACCACTATTCTGAAAGAGGCCAACTCTCAGCAAATATGCTTTAGATTCTAGCTCCTTACCTCTCCTCCGGCAGGTCACAAGACAGGTTGTTCGGTTTCAGTTGTGTCCACTCTCTGGTATTCAGATCTAACTTGTGCAGATCTGTGCTGTAAATGTAGCCAGTCGTCCCCCCAAAGACATAAAGGGAACCATTGATGATAGCCATGGCCTGAAGATAAAAAAGAATAACCTGTTAATAAGCTGTTGGTCAGAGAATATAGACTTAACAGATTCCCCCAAATCATGTTTTATGAAACTTCTTTTTTCTATTTCCTTTTTATTTTATTTTTTTGGGTACCTGTCCTGGGGGCTTGAACTCAAGGTCTGGGCACTGTGCCTGAGCTTTTGTGCTCAAGGCTAGTGCTCTACCATTTGGAGTCATAGCACCATTTCTACCTTTTTGGTAATTATTTGAATATAAGTTTCACAAATCTTCATTCCTGGGCTGCCTCTGAACCACAATCCTTGGATCTCAACCTGAGTAGTTGGATTATATAGGTGTGAACCACCAATTGCTTCACTTTTTTTTTTTGTCAGTCTTAGGGCCTGTGCGCTGTCCCTCAGCTCGTCAGCTCAAGGCTAGTGCTCTATCACTCAAGCCATAGCACCACTTCTGGCTTTTTCTGCTTATGTGGTGCAGAAGAATCGAACCCAGGGCCTCATGCATCTATCTACCACTGAGACACCTTCCCAGCCCTTTTTTAAAAAAAAAAAAAAACAAACTCTAAAATATTAGTCTCCAAGCTGAGAATGGTGTTTCACACCTGTAATACCAGCACTCAGGAGGCTAAAAAAAATGGTGAATTTGAGACCTGTCACACAAAAACAAACAAACAATAAAATCAGGTGGTGTACTATCATAAACCTATAATCCTAACTACAAGGGAGGCCAAAGTGAAAGGATCACTTGGGGCCAAGAGGTAGAAAGCCAGCCTGATCAACATAACTAGACCTTGACTGTGAATAAAGAAACAAAGAATATCAAACGCTTAATCCACTAAATATTTTACATAATCTGGGGATTATTTTTAGAACTTGGTTATTACCCTTAGAAAGATAAAGAATTGTAAGTTTTCTCTAGAAACACAAAGGGTTAGATCATAAACAAGAGCATTTCCATTCAAAGCTATTTCTTTGTCTAAGCAATCTAAGAAAGGAAAAAAAAGAAAAAAAGAAAAAAAACCCTCTGAACTCTGAAGCAGCAGCAGTGATATGCAAGTAAGTCACCAGACTCCTGTAAGCAGGAAATCCAGAGTTGGTGGTTTCATCATACCCTCCAATGTAAATTTAGCTATTGTTATGGTCACTTCTTAGAATTTAAGTGCCTCCGTGGTAGGATAAAGTGGTCTAGGAAATACCCTTTTCAAAATTAAAGCTCAGAGGTGCTTAGCAATACCAGTGTCAAACAGTTGAGAAAGAAATCTACTTTTGGCTACTTTAAGCTTAGCTGTTACCCTCAAGAGTCTCTAATATAAGATGAGTAGCTAGCTCCCTTCTTTCTGGATTTAACTTTACAAACCTGAAGCTGAAGCACTGGAACCTAATTACCATATAATCTCAGACCCATGCATGTTTTTTATCCAAGTGCTGGGATCATCTACTACTTAGGTCAGCCAGCTCTTAATAGAATCCTGTCACTGTAAAAATGGCAGGACTAGGACTAAATTAGAACCTAGTCTCTCACTGGACATTGGTATACAGGTGAGATTCTAATCTCAGGTTAGATCAGAAACAGTGGGAACAAGATGAAGGAAATGACAAGACCTACAAATTATAATTTCACACCAGAACTGGAAAATCCAATACTAATCATACTGAATTTATTCTCCATTTTTCTAAGAATGGTAGCACCATTGGCTCACACTGTACTCCTAGCTACTCAGGAGGCTGAGATATGAATCCAGCGAAGGAAGTAAAGTCAGTGACTCTTATCTTCAATTAATCACAGAAATAGCTGTAGATAGAACTGTGGTCAAGTGGTAGAGCACTAGCCTTGAGCACAAAAGTTCAGGGACAGCCAGGCACCCAGTAGCTCACACCTGTAATCCTAGCTACTCAGGAGGTTGAGATCTGAGGGTTATGGTTCAAAGCCAGCCCCAGGCAGAGCCAGGCAGAAAAGTCTGAGACTCTTATCTCCAATAAACCACCATAAGTGGTGCTGTGGCTCAAGTGGTAGAGCTCTGGCCTTGAGCTGAAGAGGGACAGCATACAGGCCCAGAGCCCCACAACCCAAAAGAAGTTCAGAATTCAACTCCCAGGATACACACACACACACACACACACACACACACACACACACACACACACACACACACACACACACACACACACACACACACACACACACACACACACACACACACACACACACACACACACACACACACACACACACACACTGTGTATATGTATATTTTTTTTCTGAAGTCATTTCCAAACTATAAAAATATAAACAAATGCAAAACTGGCCACAGATTTGTACCTGTCCATATATACGACTGGGTTTCTTTCCCCGACAGCTGAGTAGAGCCCATCTCTTATATTTCACATTACAGACGTGCACATCATTGCCATTGCTCTCACCAAATGGGATGCCTGTACCACCAAACACTAACAGGTTGTTTCCATGCAGCACAACTGGGGAAAAAGAAGCACAAATTCAATTATGTACTGGCTATCTACAAAATGTTCCTCGGGGCTGGGAAGATGGCTCAGTGGTAGAGCGCTTGCCTTGCATGCCTGAGGCCCTGGGTTCGATTCCTCAGCACCACAAGCAAAAAGAAAAAAGCCAGAAGTAGCACTGTGGCTCAAGTGGTAGAGCGCTAGCCTGGAGCTAAAGAGATGAGGGACAGTGCCCAGGCCCAGAGTTCAGGCCCCACAACCTGACCCAAAACAAAAACAAAAACAAAAACAACAAAACATTCCTACATAAACCAGAATATCTGAAAAGCCCAGAAGTGCCTAATGTTCTCCAAAGCAGCCACTCACAGTTAACTACATAATTCTTCAGAAAAAGGTGTTCACATTATATGGGTTTTATCATATGAGGTATCATTAGGTACATAGAACATAGTATGTATTTGTGGATAGAGCAGTGTCACAGCAGAAAGCAGAGTACAATGAGGCATCAGGATGACGAGATTAAAGGATCATTCTGTATTTGTCAGAAAAGTGACTTCTACATTTTAAATTTATGTCATTTTAATCCACCACCAGATAGAAACACACCAATATCCTGTAGTAACACTGGTGTTATCTCTTTTTTCTCTCTCAAATTAGTGCCTTTGTATTCATATTTTTTTAGTAGATTTTTGTTTTTTAACCAGCTCTTTAATTGATATAGTATAGTAATAACAGCCTGTCTCTAGAACCAGTGTGGGTTGGGTTTAAATTCCAATATGACCTCAGTAAATCTAGTTAACCTCCCTAACTTAACATTCACAACAACTCTACACAAGAGAGAGAGAGAGAGAGAGAGAGAGAGAGAGAGAGAGAGAGAGAGAGAGAGAGAGAGAGAGAGAGAGAGAGAGAGAGAGTGTGTGTGTGTGTGTGTGTGTGTGTGTGTGTGTGTGTGTGTGTGTGTTTCTGGGAACAAAACCCAGGGTCTTGGGCAGGCTAGTACTCTGCCACTGAACTACACTCCTAGCCACCTTCTTCATTTTTACAGATGATAAAAAAAAAAGAGACGGGAAGTGGTTTTAAAGGGTTCCCTAAAAAAATTCCTGCCGAGCTTGGATTCAATCCCAGGTAATAAGCTCCCAGAGCCTGTGCCCTTTTGTCATCACCCTAGGGCCTCTCCTAATCCTCCTCCACAAGTTCTTCATTTGTACAATGGCAATCATAGCATCATGTGGATTAAATAGACAATATGTATAACGTATTTCACTCAAGGGCTAGTCATTATCATTGTCATAACCCCATTTTTTCATCTGTGACTACTGTTTGTCTAGCATATAAACAAAAGTTTATATTAAAACCCTCCATTTTAGGGGCTGGGAAGGTGGCTCAGTGGTAGAGCGCAAAAAAAATAAAAAATAAAATAAAAACCTCCATTTTATTTTATTTTATTATTATTTTTTTTTTTTTTTGGTCCGGTCATGGGGCCTGAACTCTGGGCCTGGGCGCTGTCCCTCAGCTCTTCAGCTCAAGGCTAGTGCTCTACCACTTGAGCCACAGCGCCACTTCCGGATTTTTTTCTTTTTGCTTACGTGGTGCTGAGGAATCGAACCCAGGGCCTCGAGCATGGAAGGCAAGCACTCTACCACTGAGCCACCTTCCCAGCCCCAAACCCTCCATTTTATGTAAGTTAAAACTAAAAACTCATCTGGCAAGCCAACAGTAAGCAGACAGATTCAAATTCAAGACCTAAGTGATTCTGTATCACTATATTATATTATCACTGAAGTAAAATACCTATCTAATCATATGGTTTAATATGATTACAGCATTATATGTCACTAAGAAGAAACATGTAATATTGGATCTGACCTCTCAGGTAGTTCATAAAGTGAAAAGTCCAGGATTCCTTGAACTTACGTGACATAGACGCCAGCTCTCGGGGCATGTAGCCATCTGTGCCCATCTGATGCCAGACACCTGTTGCAAAATGATACCGCCAAAGCTCCCGGAAGAGAGGGTAGTCTTCATTATCTGGTCCTCCGGATTCATCATAGTCTGGGTTGTAACCTCCAAACACATAGAGGTTGGTATTATCTGCCACACAACGATGTCCACTGCGTGCAGGGGGAGGTCTATGGCCTAGAAAAGAAGAGGGCAGGTCTCCACAAGTGGCCCTGCATACTCTCAAACCACATTAATAACAACCATTTGAGCTTTAACAGAAAATCAAGGAGGATTCGTAACATGGATTGCTTTTTATTTGCTTAGGATAACGCATGCACTCACACATACTACTTAAGATTTTAAGAAACTAGTCCCATTTTTGTTTTATATGAATACTTTAAAATTTTAAGGACTGTGAAAAGATTTTTACCAAGGGAGCCAACATAGCATGATATAACCTCAAGAAAATGGCTAACAAATTGGAATTTTCAAGAAAAGGAAGAAGAGAGATTTAGTAATCCAAAAGCTAAGAGAACAAGTTTTCTTATTTGTTTAGAGGAGAAAAAAAAATAGGCAAACCAAATTAAATGGTGAATATTAGAGAACTACATAAATATAATCACAAATGTGAATGAGTAATGTGTAAATAAAAACACACACAAAGTCTATAATTCTTCCACAATATGTAAGTGTACACTTAAAAAGCAAACTGGTTCTCCATGGGTCCTAGCAAAATTTTAAATTTAAATACCAGATCTTTATATTTATCTCTAAGAGCATGTATCATTCTAATAAAGCATTAAGAAAGCAACTTATGTAATTTAGATTTCAAAGCTTTGTAAAGTATCCTCCCCACCCAATCTGGTACAAGGAATTAAATCTAAGGTCTCACATATGCTGAGCAGGCACGCTGCCACTGAGCTAGATCCTAACCCCTTTCCGAAGCTTAAATGATATCAACTAGTTCATGAAAAATTATTTCATTATTTTAAAGTAAAAAAATAAAACCTTACATAACTTGTATTATCTTTATAATTTTTATTCTAGTCTGCACAAACCCTCATGTAGCTACAGAACCAACAGTCATCAATATACATGGATGGAATAAGATGCTACTGTGGCTGCCTTGATACCCCAAGGACTGATCTACTTCCTCATTAGTACTACATACTAGGATGATGTTAATATTTGTGACATTAGAGCGAGAAACATCTGTTCTACAAAGAAACATTCATGACCAAGCAAATAAGGTTTTATACTAAAATAAAAATCCCACTTTCTATGGTATGTTTTTAAAATAGAACTCAAAAGAAATTACACACAGAATAGAGCAAATAAAAAATAAGCAACAATGAATCAATGAGTCATTCTGGTCCAGTTCTATGATCCTAACAGTCTTTGATGGTTCCTCATTGCTCAAGGACAAGTTCTGCACCCAGTATTTCAAAGCCCTCCCGCTGACTTATCAATCACATTCACTACCGTCCATTCAGTCAGCCTCTCTGCTAGCAAGGCCTAGTCCTTCCTTTACACCCTCGCCTAGAGTTCCTACCCTCAGTTTCTAGTGGGAGAAATGCCTCCATGTTTAGACCATTCTCATTAATAAGGCTCTGCGGCCCTTCTGGTTCAGTTACATACTACTCACTATTAGGATAGATGTACATAATCAGTAAAGATGATTGTTCTATAATTATGTAAATATAGGAATGAAGTATGAGGGAAACTTCTATCAGTGGGGCAAATTTACTACTGAACTGTGGTTGACCTGAAATGAAGAATTCTGCCTCTTTCTTTCTTTCTTTTTTTTTTTTTTTGGGGGGGGGTCCAGTCGTGGGGCCTGAATTCTGGGCCTGGGCACTGTCCCTCAGCTCTTCAGCTCAAGGCTAGCGCTCTACCACTTGAGCCACAGCGCTACTTCCGGCTTTTTTCTTTTTTGCTTATGTGGTGCTGAGGAATCGAACCCAGGGCCTCAGGCATGCAAGGCAAGCGCTCTACCACTGAGCCACCTTCCCAGCCCCTTCTGCCTCTTTCTATGATTCCGGAAACTCTGAAGAGCAATGTGGCAGAAGGAGCAAGCACTAGGTTTAAATCCAAGTTCTCTGTAACTGCTACCTTGAGCAAGTCACTAGATTTCACTGGGTCTCAGTTTCCTCATCTGTACATGGGGATATTATTACTGTTTCTCACAGATTCACTACAACTATGTTAAACACATTCAATAGTTTATCTATTTTCCGTGAGACTATAAGGTACTTGAGGGAAGAGGAATGATCTATACTCACCTTTCTATATATAACCAAGCCTAGAAAACAGAAAACACTAGACAGGGTTGAAAATGAACTAATTTGTATTTCTCTACTTCATCAATTTGTTTTTCTTCTCCAAATAAATAATAAGCTCCTCAAGGGCAAAGATCATATATCACAACTATCCTGTACCATCCATAACACCTTAAACAGAGAAACAAAACAGGTCTAAAAGTTTTATTAACTTTAACCTTAGGTCAAAGTAAACAGTGACAGGGATAACCAAAACATTGCTCTCTTCAGACTTTGATGTTATTATGTTTAAGAGGTGAAAGTGGATATAACTCAATGGTAGACTGAGTTTGGTATGTGCAAGGGCCTGGGTTCAATCTCCAGCAATGTGGGAAAGACAGAAAGAGAGGGAAGGAAGGAGGAAGGGAAATGGGCAGTAGGGATGAGAATGACCAAGGGTGAGATTCTGGATTATGAAATAATCTTTGTATTATTGTTATTATAAAGGTGATGTACAGAAGGGTTACAGTTATATAAGTCAGGTAATCAGTACATTTCTTTTTGGAACAGTGTTACCTCTTCCCTCATTTTCTCCCAGTTTTTCCTTCTCAACCTCCCTTCCCATGAAATGATCTTTTTAAGACACAAATGCTCATTAATTAATAAGATAAACCTACAGCAGGAGGATCACTAATTTGAGGCCAGCCTGGGCTATATATAGTAAAACCCAATTTCAAAAAAAATTCAAAACAAAACATCAAAACAATAGGGAAACAAGCCAGGCACAGTAACACATGCCAGTCCCAACACCCAGGAAGCTGCATGACAGCAGTATCAAGAACCCAGCCTGAGCTATATAGTGAGATCCTATCTCAAATTAAAATAGAGTTGCTATGGTCAATAGGCATGAACTCTAAAAAAGAAAATCTCTATAGTGTTATTTGCTGCATTGCCTGGAGCCAGTAGATTAATTTTAAGGCTGTGTTAGAACAAATAAAAAGAAATGCAGTATGTTCTTAGATTTTCACTACAGGGCTCTACAGCAGGGAAAGTGCTCTAAGTTTTCCATCAACTATTGTGTAGCAAACACAACTGATTCACATAGGTACATACTGAGTCAATGAAAAGATAATTTAGTATAAAATTAATTCGCTTGTTCACTCATTAAGTAAAAAATATTACTGTTTGCCAGCCATGCACTATGTAGGAGCACCAGGTATGGAGTTACAATAAGACAATTACTGTCTGTCCTCTGGAGCTTATATTCTACTTCCATCCTGTCAAACACAGTAGGCACTAGCCACAGATAGTTATTTGATACTTAAAATTTGGCTGGTCCAAACTGAGATGTGTCTAAACTGTAAAATAACAACTGGATTTAAAAATTTTAATAACCCAATAGAAATCTCAAATTACTACTTTTTAGATTATTTTAATATATCTATCAAATTACAGACATGATACTTTGTTGTAAAGTAATAAAATATCATTTATATAAATTTTATTTATACCTATAAATATTTATATAAAACATGGATATAAATTCTTAAATATTAACTTTGGGGGGGGGTCTGGTCGTGGGGCCTGAACTCTGGGCCTGGGCGCTGTCCCTCAGCTCTTCAGCTCAAAGCTAGCACTCTACCACTTGAGCCACAGCGCCATTTCCGGCTTTTTTCATATGTGGTGCTGAGGAATCGAACCCAGGGCCTCAAGCATGCAAGGCAAGTGCTCTATCACTGAGCCACCTTCCCAGCCCCTTTTTTAACTTCTTTAATGTAGCTCCTACAAAATTTTCAATTCTGTCGGGCACTGGTGGCTCATGCCTGTAAATGTAACTAGTCAAGAGGCTGAGATCTGAGGATTACAGTTCAAACCCAGCCCAGGCAGAAAAGTCCCCATGAGACTCTTATTTCTAATTAACCACTCAAAAATCAAAAGTGGAGCTGTGGCTCAAAGTGTAGAGCACTAGCCTTGAGCAAAAGAACTCAGGGATAGTGCCCAGGCCCTGAGTTCAAGCCACATACTGACCAGAACAAAACAACACAAAAAACAACCTTTGAAGTCAATGCTTCACATACTATTTCGATCAGACAGTGAGGGTCTAACCCAATTTCTAGCTAGCTAATAATCTCATGATCTACTCAAACTAAATGACTGGATAAAAGAGATTTTTGTTTGATAACTATTAAATAACCTAGTTGGGCAGCAGTGGCTCATATCTGTAATACTAGCTACTTAGGAAGTAGAGACTGGAGGATCATAGTTCAAGGCCAGCTTAGGCATTAAAGTTTGGAAGACTCTATCTCAATGGCTGAGCCATGTGGTGGGGACGAGTAGGGAAAATTGGGAGAGAACGAAAGAAGGGGTGGCACTATCCAAAAAGAAATGTACTCATTACCTGACAGCAACCCTTCTATACATCACCTTTATAATAACAATAAAAATTTTAAATGACCAAGTAAGCCCAAAGGGAGAAGCAGAATAGCTCAAATTGTAATGCACCTGCTTAGCAAGCACAAGACTCTAAGTTCAAATGTGCCATCAAAACAAAGACATCAGCACAAAAATGGGTTGGAAGTGTGGCTCAGTGGTACAGCTCCTGGCAAGCACAAGCACTGCCCACACACACACACACAAATATTCTCCCTTCTTTCTCTCTTCTCCCTCGCCCTCCCCTTATTTCCTTCTCTCCAGCCTGTCAGGAGTCTTACAGCTAGAAGTCAGTGGTAACTTTATTCCTCTTTCTCTCTCAGTCAGGAACTACAGATTTCTTTCTCATATTTATAGCCCAAGACTAATATATTAGGAACTCATTCCATTTTTAATAAATCATGGGAAATTGTCAGGGCAAAGGCTATAGAAACTAAGCATTAATTTTCATGATATAGAACATAGCATAGGCTTTCAACCTTGAAAAAATGAAATTGGGTTTCAGTTAAAGTAGCTCTCTGAATCCTTTCCCCAAATCTCCATGTACAAATCTCTTTCCTTATAATTACTTATGCTAATAAAATTGCCCACAGAATTGGTTTATCTGGTTCTGAACTCCCATTAGAAATTAGAAGTAAAAACAGAAAATTGAACCCATTAGAAGTAAACTTTTTTTATTAGCATCCATTAGCTGTACAAGGGGGACTTCACGGTGACATCTGCACACATGTACACAAAGTATTCCAATAAAGCTCACTTACGACCTACCCCTTCCTAATACAATTTCAACAAGTTTCACTGCTCTATTTTCATACATGCCAACAATCTATTTCATCTATATTCATCCTCCTTCACCCTCAGTAGCTCATCCCCTTCATTAGTACCCCCTCAACAGAGCCTGTTTCTTTCCCTTCCCTAATCTCCCATTAATCAACAGCTTTTATGGGATTCTTTATGATGTTTTCACCTATAGTTGCAATGTATCTCAAACTGATTCATTAACTTTTTCCCTTCCCATTCTAAGTAGCCCTTTAGTTAGACTCATGTTCTATGTTTAACCATGCATAAAATATGTATTCAGGTATATAGCCATGAATATGTATGTCTTTTAAGTCTAGCTTCTACATACAAGCTAAAATATTTTGTTCTTTGAGTTTGGTCTGTCTCACTCAATATGATATCCTCCAAGTCCATCTACTTTACTGCAAATGATTTTATTTTCTTTCTGGCTACATAATACTCCAAGGGTGTGTGTGTGTACTCCAAGGGTGTGTGTGTGTGTGTGAATTTTTTTTTTTTTTTGTCAGTCATGGGGCTTGAACTCTGGGCCTAGGCACTGTCCTTGTCCATCTACTTTACTGCAAATGATTTTATTTTCTTTCTGGCTACATAATACTCCAAGGTGTGTGTGTGTGATTTTTTTTTTTTTTGTCAGTTGTGGAGCTTTGAACTCTGGGCTCTGGGCCTGGGCACTGTGTGTGTGTGTGTGAATTTTTTTTTTTTTTGGTCAGTCATGGGGCTTGGAATTCTGGGCCTGGGCAGAGAGAGAGAGAGACAGAGAGAGAGAGAGAGAGAGAGAGAGAGAGAGAGAGAGTGTGTGTGTGTGTGTGTGTGTGTGTGTGTGTGTGTGTGTGTGTGTGTGTGTGTGTGTGTGTGTGTGTGTGTGTGTGTGTGTGTGTGTGTTTGTCAGTCGTGGAGCTTGAACTCTGGGCCTGGGCACTGTGTGTGTGTGTGAATTTTTTTTTTTTTGTCAGTCGTGGGGCTTGAATTCTGGGCCTGGGCACTGTCCCTGTGCTCCTCAGCTCAAGGCGAGTGCTCTACCACTTGAGGCACAGCACCACTTCCAGTTTTCTGGTGGTTAACTGGAGATAAGAGTCTCAGGGACTTTCCTGCCTGGGCTTGCTTTGAACTGTGATCTTCAGATCTCAGCCTCCTGAGTAGCTAGGATCATAGGCGTGAGCCACCATCGCCCAGCTTGTGATATGTTCTTCATTCACTCCTCTGTGTTGGGTACCTCAGCTGACTTCATTGGCTGCATACTGTGAACAGTGTTGTAATAATAAACATAGGAATACAGGTACCTTTCTTGTATATTGATTTGCTCTCCTTGTAGAAATAAACTCTTAATATCCAGAAAAGTCCATATGGCTAGATTATGTGCCTCTGATATCTGAGCCATTTTCTCTTTCAAGTTACAATACTTGCTCTTGATATCAAGCAGTAAGTAGGAAAATAGGTTTTAATTTCTATCCCAAAGACCAAAAGAAATTACCTGAGATAATGTGACAAACAATTAGACTCTTCTCAATGTTTTCATTATAAATAATATTGCTGGCTGGGAAGGGATGTGAAGGGTAAACAAAGGAGGAGGCTGCAATGCTTGCTAAGAAATGTACGCATTAACCTGCCCATGTAATTGTAACCCCTCTGTACAGTGTGTTCACAAAAAATAAAAATAAAAATAAATAAATAAATAATATTGCTAAAAATTTATTCTACATATTCATATGTAAATGTATGAGTCTGAAAGACTTACTGAGTCAAAGGAACACACATTTAAAATGGATAAAAATAAAATAATGCTATAAAGCCACACTGTGCTCAAAAAAATCTGGGCCAGTTTTACTTCTAGTGCCTATTTCTTCTTTCCCGCCTTTTCTTCTCTATGTCTCTTTTTCTTTCACTTTGTTTCCCAGAAACATGTATAGAAGTGCACCTCCCTACGTTTTCTTTTCTCTGGCTTTTTGGGATAGGATCTCCATGTGTAACCCAGGATGACCTTGAGCCAGCAATCTTTCAGCTTCAGCCTCCCAAGGGCTGGGATCTCAGGCACGAATCACCATGCCCTACTAACATGACTCTTTTCTTCCTTCTCACTTTAATTTGTTCACTCTTGATCATCCGATGGGTACAAATCGGTGCCAGGTTAAACTGCACTTCCCCGATTTTACGGATTCATGGGTCTATTGGCTCATTTTTATTTCTTTTATAACCATGACCTCACTTTTCACCTTACATACTTTCATATTAGCTGAATATTTTAGTAAATGGAGATTACATTTGTATATTTTAAAACAATTCTGAAAGGCCTTTAACACTACTAATTTTAGTTATAGAAATATATGTATATGTACATATATATTCATATTCTTCCTTTATTTTTTTTAGAAATCCTTTGACAATTACAGTAGCCTTAGTGATACCATTGTTTAGATGTAACTCTAAGTCTTACTAGTTTATTTACATACTGCTTCTTATACTCTACCTTTTTTTTTGGACTTGCCAGTTACCTGGGAGTACCTCTTCAACATACATCCCCAGAGGGATGTATGTTATAAACTTTTAGAGTTCTTTTTCTTTGACTCCCTTCTTAAACATTAGTGTGGCTGGGTACAGATCTTATACTCAAAATTATTTCTCCTCAGAAAACTGAAGCACTTACTTATCTTAAGGAACCCAGTGATAGCCTGCCCCTCAACCTTGAGTATTTCTATACAACTTGTGTTCTACATCTAGAATCAGAAATAGTTCAGTAACATACATTCATATATAGCAGGAGCTAGACTACATTTTTTTCAGTAGTGGTTTCTCACCCAATATGATTCAAATTGGGTTTTTTTGTTTGTTTTTTTGTTGTTTTTTTTGGGGGGGTCCGGTCGTGGGGCCTGAACTCAGGGCCTGGGCGCTGTCCCTCAGCTCTTCAGCTCAAGGCTAGCACTCTACCACTTGAGCCACAGCGCCACTTCCGGCTTTTTTTCTTTTTGCTTATGTGGTGCTGAGGAATCGAACCCAGGGCCTCAGGCATGCAAGGCAAGCGCTCTACCACTGAGCCACCTTCCCAGCCCCCTCAAATTGTTTTTGATCACCCTGAAAATTTTAACAATAGCAGCTAACATTACTTCAGCATTTGCTAAATGTAAAATACTCTCAAGTGTCTTGTGCACATTGTCTCTCTGAATGTTCATAATAATTCTATAAGATAAGGTACTATTACCACATCCTAATTTTACAAATAAGGAAACTGATTTTAAAAAGAAAAGAATATCAAGCAACTTGCCCAAGATTACCCAACTGACAAATGGCAGAGCCTGGATTCAGAGATCTCCCTTTCCTGTTTGTTGAGGGTTTTGTTTGGTAATATAACTGATTTATTTGTTGTCTTTTTGCTTGTTTTGTCATTTTTAGTGCTTTCTGAGAAGCAGTGAAAGTTAAATGTGTACTTCCAGTTCCTCACTTCATGATGGAAACCCACTGGTCTCAGAATACCACACTTTTTTTTTTTTTTAAATAGGTCATGGGGCTTGACCTTGGGGCCTGGGCACTATCCCTAAGCTCTTTTTGCTCAAGGCTAGCCCTCTACCACTTTGAGCCACAGCACCACTTCTGGTTTTCTGGTGGTTAATTGGAGATAAGAGTCTCACAGACTTTCTTACCCGGGCTGGCTTTGAACCACGATCCTCAGATCTCAACCTTCTGAACAGCTACAGGCATGAGCCACCAGTGTCCGGCTCAAAACCACACTTTTAATTAGTAGAAATATCTTTTGAGCCGGGCGCTGGTGGCTCACGCCTGTAATCCTAGCTACTCAGGAGGCTGAGATCTGAGGATCGCGGTTCAAAGCCAGCCCGGGCAGGAGAGACCGTGAGACTCCTATCTCCAATAAACCACCAGAAAACCGGAAGTGGCGCTGTAGCTCAAGTGGTAGAGCGCTCGCCTTGAGCTGAAGAGCTGAGGGACAGCGCCCAGGCCCAGAGTTCAAGCCCCACGACCGACAAAAAAAAAAAAAAAAAGAAATATCTTTTGAGAAGATACAGGCCCTAGTGAAGAAATCTAGTGACAAAAAACAGGCCCTATGAAACTGTTTTCAGTTATCAACAGTGGTAACATAAAGGACTCCCAAAACAAAAAGCTTCAAAGTGCTATTTCAAAAGTATAGATAAGTTAACAGAAAAAAAAGAAAGAAAAATAAAGGGAAACACCCAGCGAACACTAAACAATAGCATTTTCACATTCTCTGTCAGCGTCACTAGAGAGAAGCTAAGAATGCCCTAAAATTTTAGACCCACGCTAGTCCAATAGCAGCCTTTTAATAATTCAATATAACACAAACACATGTAATGTTCCTACCACATGCACTGTGCTATGAAGTGAAAGGCACTATCCACTGTTCCTGCCCATGCGGAGCTCACAATCTAACAAGAAGCACAGACAAGAGAAAAAAGAAACATTGAATTCCACGTGGTAAGTGTTGATACAGGTAGGTACACAGAGGGTAATGCTCTCAGACCAGAGAGCACAAGCTTACCAAGGAAGTTTCCTTGGAAATAACTGCTAGGCCTAGTGTTAAAGAACCAAAGAGGTTTTTTCTGGAAATAACTGTTAGACTAAAGGTTAAATGATACCCTATTATTGCTTTGCAGATATTAAACCAAGTTTATTATCTAGTCTCTCTGTTCTCTCTCTGTTCTGTTCTCTCTCTCTCTCTCTTTTTTTCTCTCTCTTTCTCTGTCAGTTGTGGGGTTTGAACTCTGGGCCTGGGTGCTGTCCCTGTGCTCCTCAGCTCAAGGCTAGTGCTCTACCACTTGGGCCACAGCGCCACATCCAGTTTTCTGGTGGTTAATTAGAGGTAAGAGTCTCACAGATTTTCTTCCCCAGGCTTTGAACCACAATCCTCACATCTCAGCCTCCTGAGTAGCTAGGATTACAGGCATGAGCCACTGGCACCCGGCTATTATCTAGTCTCTTAACACCTACCCATCTAACAGCTATGGTCCACACAGAAAACTGGAACACACTTTTTTTTCTTCCCTCTTTATATTCAGTTAGTAATGAAGTCTCCACTATTCAACATCCTCATATTTCAAACTCATGCTCTACTCTCTGAATCTACTATAGCTACCTTCATTTCAGGCTCCATCATCTTTCACCTTGATATCTGTAATAACCTTGCAACTAGTTTTTCAATTAACTCTCTTCTCTAGCTTCAAAAGCAAATCTGATCATGAACATTCCCTTCAATGGTACCCTCTCCACCTGGCATCTCCAGCTTCTCAACTTCTCTTCCCCACTTGGCTTAACTTCCTCCGGACCTCTAAGAGCACCATGCTGGGTTTGTTCACATGTCTTTACTAAAGGTACTTGGTCCCTGTGGTTTGAGATTCCAGCCCTCAACTTGTTAACCTCTAAGTATATCCCTTATGGACAGTCATCCTGAGGTCTACTCCTCTTCTCTCACTTTCCTTCCACCAAACTGAATTGGGAGCCTCTCCAGTGTGTCCCACACCCATGCTATCTCATCAGGATCCTTATCACAAAGAATTAGGCTCAAATATGCTGTAATTTTTTCTTTACCTGGACCTCTACAGCACAGTTCCTGGTACATATTTCAGGAAATACTGAGATAATGAAAGAATGAACAATGAACACACCAAGATAGCCAAACCTAATAAAGTTGATGAGACAACCAAAGGAGATGATGGGGAGGACAGAACACAGGAGCAACACCCATTTTCATTGGGTGGAAAGAAAGAAGCTAGTGAAGGAAACAATGAACAACTAAAGAGGCAGAAGAAAACATCTAGGATCCTATACAGTATTTCATCCCAATAGTAGAGAAAATTTTAAGAAGGTATAGGTGGTCAATGGCTACATACATTCCAAACTGGCCAAAGGAGGTGAGAAGTAAGACGGGCATTAATTTGAAAAAGGTCTTTGGTGATCTCAACAATGCTACTGCTGACTGCAGTTGCACCACACTTTTCTCAGAATTGTCTATGACCAGCTTTCTTAGCCATTGTTTAAATTAGGGCTTATTAAGTAAGTAACCAATGGTATGAAACTTACCTGTGCAATCTTTTTTCCCCATGATTAGAAATTGAAAGATAAAGACTGTACAAAAGAAAACAAAAACCCCACCTTCCAGATATAACCACTTATTTCACTATTTCTTTGTTTTTTAAATGTTTATGGTTTGATATGATTATATTGTATTTTATAGCCTAATTATTTCTTAATTATGCTTATATTGAGTAAGAGTAACTAATTATAAGTAAATTAACTAGTAAGTAATAAAGTTTAATTTATGCTTCTTTCAGACCAAGTTAGCTTCTCATTATAAATCAATAAATTAGCATTTTAATTTATAAATTAGAATAAAAAATGGTATAGAATTAAGACATCCTGCTTGGCCACATGTGCACAATGGTTTTTCTATCACATACTACCAAATTCCTCTCTTAATTTTTATCAATAACACTATTGATGCTATCAGTGGCACACTATCTTGTTTCTTGGTCTGCTTAGGCCTATTTAGTCTTTTCATTTTCTGGAGTTTGGCTCTAAAGAACTGGGCATTAGATATAGAAATAACTATCACAGTTGCAGAATTTCCTACGTTTTTGTATTAATCTCTTCAATTAAAATTAGATACATTAGCTTATAAATAATTGAATAAAGTTTAAGTTATAAAATTATACATGCTTCACTGATGATTTGCTATTATTAGAAAAGTAAACAGTTTTCAATCCTTTTCTGATATATGTATTTTTAATTCCAATACGGATTAAGTATTAATGGAAAATATTAAAGGTAGAAGGAATCTGATCTTTCTATAAGAAGAATCTGATCTTTCTAAAAAGAAAAAGACTTTTTTGTTGTTGTTTTGATTTCTGGTGCCACTCCTGGGGCTTAACTTGGGGCCTGAGCCCTGTCCCTTAGCTTTGTTGCTCAAAGCTAGTACTTTACCACTAAAGCCACTGCTCTACTTTGAGCTTTTTTTTTTTTTTTTTTTTTTTTTAATTTGGTGGTTTGGAGATAAGGGTCTCATAAACTTTCTTGCCTAGGCTGGATTCAAATTGCAATAATCAAATACCAGCCTTCTGAATTAGTAGGATTACAAACAACCAAGCTACCAGCACCTGGCATTTTTATGTTTTTTGATACATTTTGCCAAATTAGATCTGGAAAAGCTACATGAAAGCTCAATATTTGAGTTTTATTTTCCCTTACACTTGCCCACTTGCCAACCCAGGGCTTTTTTTTTTTTTTTTTGCCAGTTCTGGGGCTTGAACTTAGGCTTGGGCACTGTCCCTAAGCTTCTTTTGCTCAAGGCTAGCACTCTACCACTTGAGCCACAGTGACACAGCCTTTTCTGTTTATCTGGTACTGAGGAATTGAACCCAGGACTTTATGCATGCTAGGCAAGCATTCTACCAGTAAGCCACATTTCCCAGCTCTCGGCATTCTTATTTTTGTTTTTTGTTAACCCAGTAGGTAAAGATTGCTTTTGTTATAATTGTCACATTTACAACATTAGTGTTTGACTTTCTTGGCATTTCTTCTTTATGAGTTAACTATTCATATCCTTTTTAACTATTTTTCTAGTGGACATTTGCTTTTAGTCTATTGATTTATAAACACTATATATTTATGGTACTGTATTAACCATTTATAACAAATACCAGATACTTTCCCTTTTTATGTATGGTTTGACACCTTGGGTTTTTATTTTATACTACTATACAGATAGTCTTTTCTCTCTCCCTTATAATCATATCTGTAATACTATTTTTCCCACTCATAGTTTATAAACTACTCAAATATACTCTTTCTAATATATTTACAGTGAAATACCACTAATACTGGTGAGATGATTTATCTCTACCATTTAATAAACATTAAGAGATTCTAACTCCCCAAAATTTATCAGTACAATGCCAACAGTAAATGCAAAACTTAGGTTTAAAACTAAATTCTAGACTTCCCTTATTCCAATTTCAGCTATTAAGACAAAGAACAACAGAGTTTTGAGTTTAGAAAATTCATTCAAAATTCCCTTTACCCCATATGAAGCACAGATCTCTTGCTAGTTATCACCCACCTCTCAAAAACCTGTTAGGGATCCTTATGATGGGACAGGACTGAATGAAGCGCCTCCTAACTGGGTCCCATCGTATTTTCTTCTTACCTGTTACCACAATTATCAGCAATAAGTCAGACACATACAAACATAGCAAATAATACATAGTTACTGTATTATAAAGACAGAAAAACAGGAAACAAAACAATACTTGAGTACAGAAAGGAAGTGATGAGAAGTAGCATTTAACTCTGTTTTCAAAGTAAAAATTAAGTCAATATATAAGCAGTGGTGAAGGTTTTCAACTCTTATCCCCAAAGAATATGAATAACCATATACACCTTTTCCCAGGATTCTGATTCAATAGTCTATGTACTCAATAACCACCATTGCCATCTTGTGGCAAAACCACCAGGAGCTTTAGAAACTATTGGAAGCAATTTGTAAGTCACTGAATATCCAAAAAGGAGCACTACCCAAAAGTAATTGGACATAACTGACTCTTGGTCTCCTCAAGATTTGGTTTCTTTCTTTTATTAGCTGTACAGCAATGGGCACCGGCCTATAAATATGAAATAAATTGAGCTTGTTATAAGTAAAATTATATAAGAACCAAACAAACATTCCTAGCTAGGCATTTTGATGGGGTGAAGTGTTGGACATGAAATCTCTCTTTCAAGGAAACAAACCAGCTCCATAGGAACCCCCATCTGAACTTGTTTTTTTGTTTTTTTGTTTTTTTGGGGGGTCCGGTCGTGAGGCCTGAACTCTGGGCCTGGGCGCGGACTGTCCCTCAGCTCTTCAGCTCAAGGCTAGCGCTCTACCACTTGAGCCACAGCGCCACTTCCAGCTTTTTTCTTTTTGCTTATGTGGTGCTGAGGAATCGAACCCAGGGCCTCAGGCATGCAAGGCAAGCGCTCTACCACTGAGCCACCTTCCCAGCCCTAGAACTTGTTTTTTTTTTTCTTTTTGCTTATGTTGTGCTGAGGAATCGAACCCAGGGCCTCAGAGGCATGCAAGGCAAGCGCTCTACCACTGAGCCACCTTCCCAGCCCTAGAACTTGTTTTTAATAGAAAAAAAAGCAAGGAATTTATGGAACAATTAAATAGGGTGATTTTTTTTCTCTCTCCAAAGTTTTGATAATACCAAAGACAGCTCTTATTGATAATAAAATAATGTTTTCTTTTATTCTTTTTTTCTTTTTTTTGTTGTCGGTCATGAGGCTTGAACTCTGGGCCTGGGCGCTGTCCCTCAGCTCTTCAGCTCAAGGTTACCACTCTACCACTTAAGCCACAGTGACACTTCTGATTTTCTGAGTGATTTATTGGAGGTAAGAGTCTCACAGACTTTCCTGCCGGGGTTCGCTTTGAACTGTGATCCTCAGATCTCAGCCTCTTGCATAGCTAGGATTACAGGCGTGAGCCACTGGCACCTGGCTGTTTTCATAGCATTTAAAGCTGATAATATGACATAATTATCATAAAATTATCATAATATGTCCTAATAGACATATATGATGTCACAAATCTCTAAATACTCCTGAACTGATCTAGCACTAATCTTACTAATCACCTAATTTGCCTGAAGCCTTTTGCTAGAGCCTAGAGTTGGACAAGAAGGAAGTGACTGGCTCCTATCCATAAGAGCTTATGCTCTAATGAGCAAGGCAGATGTATAAACAAGTAATTACATTACAGTGAAGTGACTGTTGGAACAGGGGCTATAAAAACACTTTGAGGGGCTGGAAAGGTGGCTCAATGGTAGAATCCTTGCCTTGCATGCATGCGGCCCTGGGTTCAATTCCTCAGCACTACATAAGTAGAAAAAGCCAGAAGTGGTGCTGTGGCTCAAGTGGTAGAGCACTAGCCTACCACTGAAGGACAGTGCCCAGGCCCAGAGTTCAGGCCCCACAACCGACCAAAAAAAAAAAAAAAAAAAAACACTGAAGAAGATTATTATAAGTGGAGACACTAACTTTGGCCAGGGCCAAAAGTTAAACTTAGTCAAGAAGTAAGAATCCTTTTTTCTGCCAAGGGCCAACTGGATATTCATATCATTCATTCAAGGGCCATAGAAAATGATCAATACAGGCAGGTGGGCCAACGGCAGCCAATAAGAAGCATATATGTCTGTCTTATGTACCAGAGGATTTCTCCAACCTTATTTAGTCTGTAGACCAAGAGGCTCCTTATACCTGGATGCCTTCTTTCAGAAACCACACTTACCCTGTCTCAAGTTTCCTAGAAAATGACTGGTTCTTGTTTTGGGCAATTGGAAACATATTCAAATATTCATCAGCAAGACCTTGTTTGTCTACTAAAGAACTTTTACATTGGGATATATAAATTCTTTTTTGTTTTTGGTGCCAGTCTGCGGCTTGAACTTAGGGCCTGGGTACTGCTGTTTTGCTCAAGGCTAGTACTACCACTTGAGCCATAGCTATACGTCCAGCTTTTTGGGTAATTAATTGGAGATAAGAGTCTCACTGACTTTTCCAGGCTAGTTCTGAACCATGATCCCCAGATCTCAACCTCCTGATTACAGGTATGAGCCATCAATGTCTGGTCACAAATTCTGCACAGTGAATTATGACATTACCTGAGCTTGTTTGCTTAATATCATGGAGAAAAGACACTTGTAGATTAGAATTATTTTGCTTACAAAAGAGTTCATCTTTTAATCCTTTAAATATTTTAAGTTAGTGGATCCCAAATGTTGGTCTATTGTCCACTGCTAGGCTTAAGTAAAGATTACCAGACCTACACAAAACAAGAAAACTATAAACAAGGTAGTGAGTTTACCAAGAACAAAAATGTTCTCTTTAAAGTCCTACCCTTTTCTCCACAGATTAGAACCTTTTTAGTGTTAAGAATTCTTCATTTTATGAAAGGATAATGTTAGAAAATGCTGTTAATTTTTTAATACCTTTCCTTAGAAAAACAGAACATTTGCAAGCCTATATGTCTGCCCTAAATATATATGTATATATAGATCTAGATCTATATGTATAGTTATGAATAGATATATGTACAGATACGTCTATATATCTAGACATATAGATCTAAATCTATATATACATATTTTTAAATATATGGATTTATGACATCCAAACTGCTGAAGAAACACTGCTCTAATGAATTAGTAAGATATGTGTTGATGACTCCTGAATATAGTATAGGGAAACCATATTGTCAAAAGATACATAACATACATGTAAAAGAAACTTCCCTTACCCTCAAGCATATATTCTAATTTGGGAGACAAGACAGACACAGAAAAACAGTTAGATAGCAATACAAGACAGGATATAACAAGTGATTAGCTTAAAATTTGACATTTTTATGTATCAAAAGCATTAAAATGTACATACCCTTTGACCCAGCTATTCCACTTCTAGGAATCTATTCCTAAAGAAATGATCATAGATGTATGGAAAGATGGATGGACAAGGATAGTAACTATGGTAGTAATATTTGTAATGGTAAAATAAATTAGGAACACTTCCAATGTCCAATGATAGGGAGACAGTTAAGTATGTTAAATAAACATACTTATATATGTTCAGATCCTATAAAACTCTTAAAAGTATATAAACAGTGTTTATTAACATGACAAAATGGTTTACAATATCTTGTGAATGAACTAGTTACAAAATGATATTAAGTTATGATACAATTTTAGCAAAGAAAAATTTTATGTTCATGAACATACAAGAAAAATACACATCAAATTTTAATTATGGTTAGTTATCTTTAGGTGGTTATTATGAATGATTGGTTTTTGTTTTTGTTTTTCCTTTTGTGTTGGTCTTTATATTCCAAGCTCTCTCATTGAGTAGGCATTACTTTTAGACTGGAAGAAAAACAATACCACATTAATTTTTTCTAAAGTATAATTTTAAAAATACTGGAAAGAAACATACCAAAATGTTAACAGTGGTTAGGACTGGGGTTGGAGTAATTACTCCTTCTATGTTAGCAAAAAATTGTATGTCATATTACTTTATGTGCCATATGAAATTTCAACTGTTTCAGAATAACAATGAGAGAATAACACTGGAAATTAGTGAACTAAGGATATACACAAAGCTCCTTTGGGGCTGGCTCAGTGATAGAGCTCTTGATCAACATGTACAAAGCCCTAGGTTTGATCTGCAGGGAGGAAGAGATCTTTTATGTTTTCTCAGATCTGTGTCAAACACCTTTGGCATGTTTCTCTCTCAGCAAATAACACCATTATTACAGGCACAGATAGGCTAATGCTGACTCCACAGAGGTGACTTGAGGAAGTAGAGCACTGACTTCAGAACCCATGTGTTCTTCCTTTACCCAAAGAGAGGGAAACAAACAGAAACCAGCAGCACAGTAGTGTAACAGTAACAAATAGAAACATATGCCTTTTTAATTTCACACAAATAAAATACATTCCTGCTCTGAACTTTTGGTTAAAGTTTATATATATATACACACATATGTATATGTATACACATATATATTTTTTTGGGTGGGGGGGGGGTCAGTCATGGGCCTTGAACTCTGGGCCTGGGTCCAGCTCAGCTCTTCAGCCCAAGGTGAGAGCTCTACAATGTGAGCCACAGCACTATTTCCGGTTTTCTGAGTGGTTTACTGGAGATAAGAGTTTCGCAGACTTTCCTGCCCGGGCTGGCAGATCCTCAGATCTCAGCCTCCTGAGTAGTTAGGATTACAGATATGAGCCACCGACACCTGGCCGAGTTTTTACATACTGCTGATTTTCATTAGTGATTGCTTCAAAGGCAATCTTTTTATTTTGGAGGGGGGAGAGGGGTCAGTCTTGGGGCTTAACTCTGGGCCTGGGTGCTGTCCTTTAGCTCTTCAGCACAAGGCTAGCCCTCTACCACTTGGGCCACAGTGCTACTTTCAGTTTTCTGGTGGTTAATTGGAGATAAGAGTCTTACGGGCTTTCCTGCCCAGGCTGGATTTGAACTGCGATCCTCAGATCTCAGCCTTTCTAAGGCAATCTTTAAAATGAAAAATATTGTTCTAATGATTTCACTCATTATTTGCTTTTATCTTTCTTCTTTTTATGAAGTTTTTTCACCATAAAAATATATAACCATTCACTGAACCAAGACAAAAGCTGAGTAAACTCGCCTTCCCCAAAGTCTTGTAAATAATTCATTTTTTTAAATTCATAATTGAAAGAAAACAAGAAATGTCCTTAGTAGATTAAAACTATGAGCAATCACTGAAAGAGGAAAAGTTATTAGAATTAGACTACAGGAAAAACTACACAGTTCTAAACAGCAGAATAAAAAAAGGCTAGAGCAAGTTTTGGTGGTGGCCTCGTTTACACTAAGGTAAAGTAAGCCCAGAGATGGAAGACAGCAGGAAGAATTGAAACCATTTACAAAATTTACAGCATGACTGCTTGGAGGGAGCACAGAAGTCACAGCAGATAGGACCTCTAACATCCCTTTTCCTTGTTTAGTCAAGTGGTGTAGAATAGAGAGTTTTGCTACAATAGTAGTAAGAGTACAATAGTAGTAAGAGGAATACTAACACTTGGACCATAGAAATTGATTAATACCCAGTGGGTATTAACACTCAGGCAGAATAAGGGACATCTATACTACAGAGGATTAGCAACTGGTATACTTCATCTCACTATACAACTGTGACTTCTCATCCCTACCCACAACCAGTGAGCCTAGTAACAAAAGCTAACTATATTTTACTTCCAAGTTCAGTCTGAACTCAGAAATTTCATAGTCCAGATCAGGTATATACGTAGGTGTTGTTTTTTTTTAAAGAATTTGTTTCCTGTGACACCAAGCTATGTTAGCAAAGGATCAATTACATATCTGATTCAAATTAATTCAATCAACGGTTCGTTGATGAAAGCATATGGCAAGGAGCTACTTTGGGTAAAAAGGGAAACAACTCAAAGAAAAAGCATCATTCCACTCCAAAGATTATTTATAGTGTCATTTTCTTGTTAGTCATCACATGTCTCATTTCACTATCTAATCTTATAGACAATTCAATAATTGAATCTTAGATAAAAGCTTGGAGAAAATCTAGTGAGGTATAGTAAATATCAAAAAGATAAACATGAGATCAAGCTGGATACTCAATGAGTTCACTGAAGGACTCTGAGCTAGGAAATAGTACAACCACTGTCACACTTTAGGAAAACTATCTTGTGTCAAATATACAGGATAAATGAGGAAAAGAAGATTAAGGATGCAAAAAAAAAAAAAAGTCGGGTGCTGGTGGCTCAAGCCTGTAATCCTAGCTACTTAGGAAGCTGAGATCTGAGGATCATAGTTCAAAGCTAGCTCAGGCAGGAAGGGCAGGAAAGTCCATGAGACTCTTATCTCCAATAAACCAACAGAAAACCGTAAGTGGCACTGTGGCTCAAGTAGTAGTGTGTTAGCCTTGAGCTGAATTGCACCCAGGCCCAGAGTTCAAGTGCCATACCGATAAAAATAAAGAAATAAGAAGAATGGGGAAAAATCCAGCATAAAGCAGTAGAGGACTGAACTACAGCAGCAATAGAAAGAACTGGAGGAACAAGGAGCACAGACAAGGGCAGCAGAGTGAACAGCATGACTCACCTACAGGCCGAGCTACTTAGAAGGTACAAGCAGAAGGATCACAAGTTTGAGGACAGCTTATATAAAATTAGTGACCCTAACTCAAAAACAAAATATTTAAAAAGGACTGAGGATATGACTTAAGTGATAGAATACTTAGCTAGCTTGTTAGAGGCACAGGGGTTCTATCCTCAAGACCACAAAAAGATCAAGACAGGAACCAGTATGCTATACCTGTAAATCTAGCTGCTCAAGACACTAAATCTAGAATGAAGTTCAAGGCTAATCCCCAAGCAGAAACGTTCACTAGACTCCACAAAATAGTAAAAAACAGCTGGAAGCATAGCTCAAGTGGTAGAATACCAGTCTACCAAATACAAACCCCTGAGTTCAAATCCCTGCCAAAATCAAATGAAAACTTTTAACCCCCCCCCAAAAAAAAAATATTACCTACCGCTCACAATGGGTTATGAGTAAATGTTTTTAAAGTACCTACTAGCTGAGCATCTGTGGCTCATACTAGTAATCCTAGCTAGTAAGGAGGTAAGATCTGAGGACTGCTGTTTTAAGCCAGCCTGGGTAGGAAAGTCTCAGAAACTATCTCCAATTAAACAGCAAAAAAGCTGGACTACAAGTGTGGCTCCAGTGGTAGACCACCAGCCATGAGCAAAAAGTCAAGCAAGAGCAAGAGGTCTTGAGTTCAAGCCCTGGTACTAACACAGAAAAAGTACCTATCTTATACTGCAATAAAACAAAGACAAGCTGGACAGGAAAGCTGAGTCAAAGAAAGAAAAAATTTTTAGTATGAAGGTTCTGTGACTTGAAGAAAACTTTTAAAAAGACAGTAAAGAACAGGTTGACAATATCAACATGCATTGCAGAGATGTTTAGAAACAGCAGAAATCAAAAACAATCTAAAAATTTAGCCATCACTAGGTGGCTGATAAAATCTATAACATCCATAAAACATAAAATACTTGCAGCCATGAATAAGAATGAGGTAAATCGAAATGTGCTAACAAAGAACAAAATACAAATGTATTTTAAATAGAAAATATTTTAAAAAGGAAGATATGAAAGAATATCTTATGTTATACTCTAATTTGTTTTGATATACAGTATGTAGATTGAGAGAATATACTAGAAATTCTTTATAGATGATACTGTTGGAAAGAAGACAGGATCTCAAGTGAACAGAGACTTCTTGACGCTATTTGATTTTACCATGTTAGAATATTTCTCAGTTTAAAATTTTAATGAAAAATCTTCTAGGAGTGATCAGGATGAGTTCAATAATGGGAAGTCATAATATTTAAGTGAGCATAACCTTTAAGTGTTCTCCAAGTTTGTCTTGTACAGATAATGATACTGAGGGTTCAAATCCATTAGTCATTTTTAAAAGTGGGGAGTTGGCCTTAAACATAGCTTAGAAAGAGTTTGGGCTATTAAAAATAAGGGTATGGGGCTGGGAAGGTGGCTCAGTGGTAGAGCGCTTGCCTTGCATGCATGAGGCCCTGGGTTCGATTCCTTAGCACCACATAAGCAGAAAAAAAAAAGCCGGAAGTGGCGCTGTGGCTCAAGTGGTAGAGTGCTAGCCTTGAGCTGAAGAGCCGAGGGACGGCGCCCAGGCCCAGAGTTCAGGCCCACGATCAGAACCCCCCCCAAAAAAAAAATAAATAAATAAAAATAAGGGTATGTTTCTAAATTCTAATTTACTGTATTAGTTGGTGATCTGAAAATTCTTAACATCTTTTCGCAGGCTGTAAATAGCTAACAGGCCCTAAAGTCAGCCCCCTAAATCATACAATGTTCAGTGATAATGTAGAGGGGTACCAATAGTAATAGAAGCTGTTGTTTTAGAGGTATCCTTATCTTACTCAAACTCTCAGGCATGCCTGACAAGGTGATCTCCTGCCTTTAGACATTTTCTTCTTTTGGAATCCATGAAGCTACATAGCATGGCCTTCCTCCTAACTTACTCACTTTCTTGCTTCTCCTTACCTTCACAGCTTCAAGAGTCATAATCTTTTGCTCAATTAAAAAACAATTCCAGGTGGTCTTACCCAGTCCCATAGTTGTAAATATCATCTGTATGCTACTAATTCTGAAATTTACACATTGAGACCCCGAATCTCCCTTGAGTTTCAGTTATACAAAACCTGTTTGCCCTGTATCCTCTATATGAAGGGTAAGGAGGCATCTCAAGCTTAACAAACCCAAAACAAGTCTTGACTTACTCCCACAATCTCATTCCTTTCAGTCTGTTCCATATCATAACACAATGACATCATCACCCATCTACTGATTAAGACAAAAACTCAACAATCATGATGACTCCTCTCATTTTTTCATCCTTCGTAGAAAATCATGTTGATGTCAATTTAAAATATAGCTCACATTCAAGCACTTCTCACTATCAAATCATCATGCCCTAGTCTAGGCCACCATCTCTTTTTAGAATACTGCCAGAGTCTGGGCTGAAAATGTGGCTTAGTGGTAGAGTGCTTGTCTTGCATGCATGAAGTCCTAGGTTCTATTCCTCAATACCACATAAACAGAAAAGGCCAGAAGAGGCGCCATGGCTGAAGTGCTAGCCTTGTGCAAAAGCAGCTGAGGGACAGTGCCCTGAGTTCAAGCCCCAGGACTGGTCCCTGCCCCCCCCCCAAAAAAAAAATCAAAGAGAGAATACTGTCAGAGTTTTCTGAATGGCCTCCATGCTGCATTTCCCCATCTGTCATCAACACTTGTCCATCAGCAGCTAGAGGACCTCTTAAATCTCACCATATCACTTCACTGACCACAATTATCCAATAGCTACCCTTTAAGAAAAGACCACATCTTGTTTTAGATGCGCTGAATGTGATCAGAGACCTGGAAAAGGCAAGAATATGGTCTTTAAAAGAGAGGTTTGGGCCAAAGTTACGAAGTGGCATGATTTATTAGTATATGGAAGAGAAATGAAAAGAAAATGAAGGGAAACTCAAATTCCTAAACATGAGTGGAAAAGCAAGAGCTACTAAAGAAGACTGAGGATAAGGCCAAACATGTAAGGAAAACAAGACCTGAAACTGAAGGGAAAAGATAGGGACTAAAGAAGACTGATCATGTTGAATGGGGATTTTTAAATGCTCATGTGGTTTAGCAACTCTAGGCAATAATCTTAGCTGTAAAGGAAAAATCAGAAGAGAGAAAACTCAAGCAAGTTAAATGGAGAGAATGAGGGTAAAGCACTAAATAGAAAAGCTTTTAAAAAAGTAAATTTTTGGAAAGAACAGATCGAATCATGACACAGATGGAAGGATAATACAACTGTTTCTGATAATATTCAACATAAGTTGTTCTTTGGGGTTTTTTTGTGCCTTATCATGTGTTCAACACATGCCTTATCAAAGAGCTGCACCTCTACCCTCTAAACTGTACTTTAAAAGAGAACATGGAAGAGTGAGGGAAGGAGTGACATTGTTCAAAAATAAATGGACTCATCACCTGACTTATGTAACTGTAATCCCTCTGTACATCACCTTTACAATAACAAGAAAAAAGAAAAAAGAACATGGATAAACGTATTTTTAGGTGGGGGTTGGAAGAATGAACAGTATGTATAGAATCATGAAGCAGGGCTGGGGGTGTGACTCGAATAAACAAACTTGTCTAGCTGATTTCCAAGAGTCAGAATTCAAACCTCAGTACAAAAAAACAAACCTAGCCAGACCAAAAAAAAAAAAAAAAATTTTAATATTTTAAGTTTTTTTAAGTTCCTTCCTCTCAACTTACCTATCAAGAATTAGACAATTGCAAATACTTCCATATAGGTAAAATATAAGATTAAAGAAATAAATGGAACTGTTAGAATAGCAGAAAGGGGTAAAGAAAACAGTAGAGAAAAAAAAATCAGTGGGACTTGGTGTGAACAATGGGGTAATTGGTGAGTAAAGGAAGGAATCTACTGTGATTCTACTTCTGACTTGACGATGCTGGAAGGAGCAAAAGAGGAAGAACAGGTTTGACTGGAAGTGTGATCACATTATTTTGTATATGTGGTGGATTTAAGGTACTTGGTCAAGTGGTGGAAATGTCTAGTGGCCACTGGCAAACAAGCTAGGAAGAGAAATATGGGCTGGAGATGTTCTGGGCACTGTCAAAGATTATGGAGGGGCTAGGAATGTGGCTTGGTAGAGTGCTTACCTCCAATGAATAAAGCCCTGGGTTCGATTCCTCATTACCACATAAACAGAAAAAGCCAGAAGTGGTGCTGTGGCTCAAGTAGTAAAGTGATTTGGGCAAAACAAGCTTAGGGACAGTGACCAGGCCCTGAGTTCAAGCCCTAGGACTGGCAAAAAAAAAAAAAAAAAAAGATTATGGATATCACTCAAGGAAAATAGGAGTAAGGAAAATAAATAAAAAAGATATACTCTTAGATACCAATATAATGAGGCAGATAAAAGAAAACAAATGAGAAACCCAAGAGATAATAGGATAACTAAGAGCTATTTATGAATGACTCATTATGTGTTCCCAGTTCTAGCCTAGGAACTAGTTAAATTAAAACTATATAGAGCAGGACACTGGTGGCTCATGCCTGTAATCTTAGCTACTGAGGAGGCTGAGATCTGAGGATCACGGTTCAAAGCCAGCCTGGGCAAGGAAAGTCTGTGAGACTCTTATTTCCAATAAACCACCAGAAAACCGGAAGTGGCGCTGTGGCTCAAGCAGTAGAGTGCTCACCTTGAGCTGAAGAGCTGAGGGACAGAGCTTAGGCCCAGAGTTCAAGCCCCAAGACCGACAAAAAAAAAAAGAAAAAGAAAAAGAAAAACTAGATTTATCAATTAGGAATTTATTACCTTAGCAAGAACACTTGTGCAGAAAGAGAGGCACAAAATGCAAGTGCAATAGGTTGAAAATAAAAAAAGAGAAGAATGAAATAATGAAAGAAAGAGAAAAAGAAAGCACAAATTTAAACAACAAAGTTTATTTCCCCTAAAAAGCTTAGCTATGAAAGAGAACTATTTAGCCTTCAGCTAGAGGAAAAAGTCCTAAAAGTCATATGGTAAGGTGAAAAGAAAACATTTTCACCTATAAAACAACAAAATACAATTATTGAGTACTAAGCACTTAAATATTGTAATTTTAAGATTTCTAAGCGCCTTTATCTAGCCATACAATTATTTCTATAGTATTACATAAAACATAATCACTAATGAAGAACCTTTTAGTTCTTTAAAGATAAAAGTGTCAAAATGTTGATATGGCTGTCATTAAGTAGAAGTTCCATGGATGATTCTCCCTGGTTTCAATTATTCTGTATTTTCCCGGTTTAGTAATGAATATTTATTCCTTTCATAGTAGTGGTGGGAGATAATGAAAGACTAAAAACTTTATAAAAACTAGTAGTTCTTTAGGAGCAGAAAAGACTTCAAGAGATTCTAACTCAAGAAAGATGGCCAAGCCAGGTGCCAGTGGATCATGCCTGTAATCCTAGCCACTCAGGAGGCTGAAATCTAAGGATCACAGTTTGAAGCCAACCTGGGCAGGAAAGTCCATGAAACTCTTATCTCTAATAAACTACTCAGAAAAAGCTGGAAGTGGCACTGCAGCTGAAATGGTAGAGCATTAGCCTTCAGCACAAAGAGGGTCAGGGACAGCACTCAGGTCCTGAGTTCAAGCCCTAGGACCAGGAAAAAATAGAAAAGGATGATTGCCCAGAGAAAGAAATAAAATGTAACCAACTGAGCAGAAAAGAGAAAAATAAAATCAAGACAAATGAAATCACCATTGCACTAATACAAAGGAGACACAGACTTGGCTGATAACCTAGAAAGGGACATAGACCACAGGACCAGGAAAAGCAAGCAAAGTATCAATGTACTCTGAAAAGCACAAAACACTGGTTAAAGTTAATTAAGGACCTAAATAATTTAAAAATTACCTCATGCTGATGTTCATGGTTGGACCACTTAACATTATAGAAAAAAAAAATTACCAAAATAGCAAAAACTGAGATACAGATTCAATACAATCCCAACCAGGATCTCAGTCCTTTTCTTTCTATAAACTAATAATATATTTCAAAATTTATCAAACTGCAAGGGAGTTAGAAGGGTCAAAACAGTCGAAAGAAGAAAAAGAAAGAAAGAAAGAAAGAAAGGGGCTGGGAAGGTGGCTCAGTGGTAGAGCACTTGCCTTGCATGCATGAGGCCCTGGGTTCGATTCCTCAGCACCACATAAGCAAAAAGAAAAAAGCCGGAAGTGGCACTGTGGCTCAAGTGGTAGAGTGCTAGCCTTGAGCTGAAGAGCTGAGGGACAGCGCCCAGGCCTAGAGTTCAGGCCCCACAACCGGACCCCTCCCCCGAAAAAAAAACGAAAAAAAAAAAAAGAAAGAAAGAAAGAAAGAAGCCAGCTACCAGTAGCTCACACCTGTAATACTAGCTACTCAGAAGGCTGAGATCTGAGAATCGCAGTTCAAAGCCAGCCAGCGCAGAAAAGTCCATGAGACTCTAATCTCCAATAAACCATCAAAAAACTAGCAGTGGTGATGTGACTAAAGTGGTAGAGCTCTAGCCTTGAGCTGAAGAGCTGAGGACAGTGCCCAGGCCCAGAGCTCAAGCCATGACCAACCAAAAAAAAAAGTTTAAAAAAAAAAAGAGAGAGAAAAAGAGAGAGAGAGAGAAAAGAAAGAAAAGAAGGCTGGGCACTGGTGGCTCACGCCTGTAACCCTAGCTACTCAAGAGGCTGAGATCTGAGGATCCTGGTTCAAAGCCAGCCCACGCAGGAAAGACTGTGAGACTCCTATCTCCAATAAACCACAAGAAAACCAGAAGTGGCGCTGTAGCTCAAGTGGTAGAGTGCTTGCCTTGAGCTGAAGAGCTGAGGGGCAGCGCCCAAGCCCAGAGTTCAAGCCCCATGACCGACAAAAAAAAAAAAAAAAGAAAGAAAAGAAAAAAAAAAAAAAAGAATATGCTGGGTGCCAATGACTTATGCCTGAAATCCTAGCTACTCAGGAGGCTGAGATCGGAGGAACATGGTTCAAAGACAGCCCAGGTAGGAAAGTCCATGAGATTCTTATCTTCAATTAACTACCAAAAAAGCCAGAATTGGAGCTGTAGCTCAAGTGGTAGAGGACTAATCTCGAGCAAAAAGTTCAGGGACAGCACCCAGGCACTAAGTTCAAGCCTCAGGAACAAACAAAAAAAAGTAGAAGAAAGAAGAAAGAAGATATGAATAGGCCAAATGACCATAGTAGATATAATTGTCCAAGAACTACTTCCGCCAAGAAACACACAATGCCTAAATGATTTCATGGGAATTCAACCAAACCCTTAACTCTACTCAATACCATTTAATCAGAAGGGAGGAAAAAAAAATGCACAGAAGAAAGCAAGCATTAAAATATGTTTATAAAAATGACATAATCCAGGGGCTGGAAAGATGGCTCAGTGGTAGAGCGCTTGCCTTGCATGCACAAGGCCCTGGGTTCGATTCCTCAGCACCACATAAGCAAAATGAAAAAAGTCGGAAGTGGCGCTGTGGCTCAAGTGGTAGAGCTCTAGCCTTGAGCTGAAGAGCTGAGGGACAGCACCCAGGCCCAGAGTTCAGGTCCCACAACGGACCCCAAAAAAAAAAAAAAAATGACATAATCCAATAGAAACAACAGTTTAAGACTACAAGGATTATGCAAATTTTCTTTCTAAATTTAGCACACCGAACCCAGCAACACATCTAAAAAACTATAATACATCATAAGGTCAAACAGGTTGATTCAGGAATGCAAGGATAATCTGGTAGCAGTAAATCTAGGGATATAATTCACCATAAGAGTAGATCAAAGAAGAAAAATTACATAAGAATTCCTACAGCCCCTGAAAGGCATTGGCAATTTTTATTTCCATTTATTAAAAAGAAAAAAAAAGGGGCTGGGAAGGTGGCTCAGTGGTAGAGTGCTTGCCTTGCATGCATGAGGCCCTGGGTTCGATTCCTCAGCACCACATATGCAAAAAGAAAAAAGGCCGGAAGTGGCGCTGTGGCTCAAGTGGTAGAGCGCTAGCCTTGAGCTGAGGAGCTGAGGGACAGTGCCCAGGCCCAGAGTTCAGGCCCCACGACCAGACCCCCCAAAAATAAAATAAAATAAAAAGAAATAAATAAAAAGAAAAAAACTTTTAAATGGTAATAGGTCTTTTTTCCTCCCATTACTGGGGTTTTGAACTCAGAGCCTAATGCTTGCTAGGCAGGCACTCTCATCACTTGAGTAATGACCTCACCAAGACTAATATTTTAGCATGATAAAAATATATGCACTTCAATCAAAGCCAAATATCCAATTAAAGAATAAGAAAAATACTTTAATATTTTTAAATAATAGACAAATTAATTTGACAACAAAAAGTAGAACGGCTGGGTGCCAGTGGCTATGACTGTTATCTTAGGCAGTCAAGAGGATGAGATCTGAGGATCACAGTTCAAAGCCAGTCCAGGCAGAAAAGTCCTTGTGAGACTCATCTCCAATTAACAACTCAAAAACTGGAAGTGGAAGTATGGCTCAAAGTTGTAGAGATTTAACCTTGAGCAAAAGATCCCAGGGACGGGGCCCAGGCTCTAATTTCAAGCCCCACAACCAACAAAAAAGGAAGAAAAAAGAAAAAGAAAAAGGAAACAAAGTTTGGAAAAGATAAAATGGACTCCATTATTAAATATCATTATTTGCTGGGAATGTGGCTTAGTTGTAGAGTGCATAGGAGAGCCCTGGGTTTGATTTCTCAGTACCACATAAACAGAAAAGGCCAGAAGTGGTGCTGTGGCTCAAGTGGTAGGTAGAGTGCTAGCCTTGAGAAAAAGAAGCTTAGGGACAGTGCCCAGGACCTGAGTTCAAGCCTGGGGCTGGCAAAAAAAAAAAAAAAAAAAAAAATCATTATTTTTCTCTATAGCAGCAACTGTGAGAACTGGAAGCCCGGCTCAAATGGTTGAACACTTGCCTAGTAAGAAAAGGACAAGACTTTGGATTTAATCTTTAGTACAGCAAAAAACAAAAATCAAAATCTGAGAAACTATTAGGGATATTAGCATTATAAAGGCATAAATTAAAACTCAGAAAACAATAATATTCTCATATTCCAACAAACCAGATAAAAGACATAGCAGAAGTAGAAACTCCACTTATAATAGCAGAAAATGCACAAAAACAACTTTGCAATGTTACTGAAGAGGAAGGTGTGGTGTGGCGCCTACACTTTCAGTACTGGGAAGGCTGAAGCAAGAGGATCACTGGAGTCTAGGGGTTCTACACCAATCTGGCCACATGGCAAGAACCCCACCTCCAAAAAAAAGTTATTGACTTGACAGTAAGAAATGAACATATATATTCTATTCCTGAACACAGGAAACTAATGTACAGCTGGATCTTGAACTTCAAAAATACATTGACTATTTCAAATAATGCTTTATTAATAAATATTTACAGGGTAGCTGGGCATGGAAGGAGTACACACCTGTAGTCCTAAGACTGACAGCAAACAAGCCATTGTAACATAGTGAGACCTTATCTTGAATATGTAACATCACCACCAACAACAAAACATGTTGGTGAGTGTAAGATTAGTTAATTCTAAGCTTTATTACCTAACTCTAGCTAATAAGGAAAACTTCTCCGAACTCTGAGAAGAATGAACAAGGACAATAACCAAAACCAAAACAGGAGGGAAGGACCATTCATATAAATAAGTAAAGTATGAGAGAAGGGGTAACAATGTCCAAAAAGAAATGTACTCTCTACCTGACTTATGTAATGGTAACCCTTTGTATGTCACCTTTATAATCATACAAAAATTAAATTCAAAATAGGTAAAGTGATCAGCAAAACAAAATAATTTTCCATTAGTAATAAATTATACAAAGCAACTGTGGCTAAGACTTTAGTAAGACTTCAACTCAGTAGGAAAAAGCTGGACTGCTCAGTAAATCTTTACTGTGATGGCTGGGGAGCCACCTGGGGAAAAGTAGACATGAGTCCCAATATCAACACTGCAATTCTATGAATAAATGCATTTAGCATAAAAATAAAAGTATCAAGAAAAAAAATAACAAGAATAGTCATTATAACTAGAAATCACATTGGATTAAGGAAGAGTTTTCTTATGATAAAATCTTTAGAATCTGAACAGGATATAAATTTAACTGCATTTTTTTTCATTTCTGCTGGGAAAAAATGTATATATAATGTCAAAATACGTGAAAAAACTGTGGAAATATCTGCAATCATATGTCAAAGACTAAGAACTAATTTCCTTGAAACCTGAGTTCCTATAAACCACAATATTAACATCTCAAAGAACATTAATAAAGAAAACAAATACGGTTCATTTATTTGTTAAAAAGATGCTTACGAAAAATGTTCCTATTAAACAGGCAATTTTAAAAATGGTTTAAAAACCTACTCCATTCATTACCAAGAGAATGAACAAGCAGCTAGCAAGCACTCTGACACCGTCTGCAGGACAGAAACGGGAACAACCTCCACGGAAGACAATTGGACAGTTAATCAAAGTTTAAACAGTACACATCCTTTGACCCAGCAATTGAACTTCTAGGAATTATCTTAAAGATCCTAGATACTTTTGTGTGCAAATTTCTACACGTACCATTGATTGTAATAAGACTATAAACATTTTAAATGCTCATTCAAACAACACACACGTACATTGCTTTCCATTCTAGGGAAGGCAGGCAATTAGCTCAGGTAAAACATGAAAGTAAAACCTGCTTTTTACCATATGTTCTTTTGTATCATTTGAATTTTACACTTTACTTATTAACTGACTTTAGTATTATTTTTTTACCCAGCTTTACCAATTGTATGTTTTTCCTCCTCTCTGTATTTCAGTTCCTGTGTTAGAATTGATGTTTAACTGTCTGCTGGGCACATTTCATTTAATCACATTCAAATGGTAACTTGCATCTCATTACCCTGTGTCTTGCTCTTGAGCTTTATCTCTGCAGACTATTCTACAAAAGCACACTTTCCCTGTTCTTTACTGGGTGCAGAGAAACCACCAATCATTCAGATTAAGAAGCTATGAATTCTACAGCCTATAAGGCAACCACATAATCCATACCAAGTTTCAGAGATGATCAGAAAGGCAAGAAGGTTTCACAAAGTATCATTTGCACTGGGACAATAGATGCAGTCTAATCTACTACCTGCATGTTTAAGAATTTTTATCTGTCCAGAGTCAATGGAGTCACAGGAGAAGGAATCATAGCAATCAATCAAATCCACTACACACTAATATGATCTATGTGTAATGCCAGTGTATTTAGAATTTTTAATTGCATGTGTGTATGTAAGGTACATATGTACATAAATGTATAAATGCATATGTACTGGATATTTACATCTAAAGACTATCAGATGATGAATATCAAGGAGTCACACACAAATGTTAAGTATGCCCAAGGAGACTCACATGATACCAGGACTGAGTACAGAGGGAGAAGAGATCAAGTAGGGAAGGTCAGAGAAGGCTCCCATGGGGTTGGGGGGTGAGGGGTGATGAGCTCCAACAGAAGAGAAGAAATAAGAAAATGGAATGAGGAATAAGAAAATTCCTGGATGATGAATTAATATGTGCAATGGGCTCTGTGGTAAGAGGGAGACATAGAGATTTTTTTTAATTATAAAGCAAGAGAATATAATGGAAGAATAACCTGAAGGTGAACAGAGGCAGACTAGATGGTGTCATTTACATCATGCTAAGAATTCTTGACTTATTTTATGAGCAATGAAAAGCTAAGAAAGGCTAGGCACAGTGGTTTACACCTGTAATGTCACCACATGGGATGCAAAAGCAGTAGGATCAAGAGTTTAAGGCAAGACTGAGCTACATAATGAGACCAGCTCTGAAAATACACATACACACACGTACACACACATATGCCAGGAATTATAAATAGGGATGAGAACAGATTTGTAGATGCGAAAGATTTGTGTGTTATATGAATTGAAGGCAAGAGCAGCAGCTACTATAGGAGATTTAAGTGAGAGATGACAGGAGTAGGGAATAGAGCTACAAAGGAAATAAAATAAAGAAAACCTGGTGATTGATTACACCTGAAGAACAAGGACGTGGAAAACTGCAAAGAAGGAGAACACCCAAATTTCAGGCTGCGTAACTAAAGCTAATGATGCCATCACTGCGGGAAAGGGAAAATATGTCAGGAAGACTTGGATGATTCATTTTGTTTCATGGGAAGCTAAAGATGCAAAAAGGATGAGAAAGGGATCTTCCAGTACATGGAAGTCTTTAGAGGAGGAATAAAAATGAGAAATGAGATTAGAGGTCAAAGACATAAAGTTAGACCTTAAAAATATATGCTGCCACATACAACAGATGTAGACATTCTTCTTCATCACCTCAAATTTTTTAAAATATCTCAGAATAGAGCAGTATGGGGTAGTACTTACAATGCAACACCTGGGGAAATAATTAGCATAAAAGAATTTCAAAGTGCACTATTTAAATATCAGCTATTTTCCCAAATTTCAAAAATAAAAGATGTCTACACAAAGAAGGAGGAATGAAGCATCCGCAGGGGAAAGGGAAGCAGAAAGAGAAAACATGCCTCCACTACATGAATTTTCACAGTTTAGACACGTTTTATCTTTAGCACTGGACAAATGGCTATTACTGGCCTTGTGTGCTAAGGGAATGCAGAAACTGTCCACACCTAAAGCCAGTATCTGAAATCATGGCTTCTACTGCCCTCATATGGTAACAGTGAGGAATTGTGCCTATCAGCTTCAAGGAACCTGGGTATGTGCCCACAAGAAGCCCATGGTGTAATAATTAATCCATGACCAAAGACCCAGACTGCAGTGGCAGAGGGCAAACTGTTTCTTTCTAAGAGGTTTATCTTTTAATCTCCTAAAGTGCAAAAATATAAGAGGTTGTTATTAATTTTAGATAAGATAAAAGATTTCTCCTTTTTTTCTTTCTCACATTAATGCACACATATTCCTCAATTCTAACCCACCCAGGCTGATACTGACATTTCAAATCCATTTCATGGTATATTACATATTTGACTATATACAAATAGTCGTTTTAGTTTCAGAGGTAAATATAAATGGGTTGGTGCACATTTCCAGCATGCGTCAATAACCTCATGACAAATATTAGCAATTACCTTTGTGCAAAATTCCCTTTGTTATCTTTAAATTAAACAAAGAATTTTTTACTACTCAGAAGTATAAGTCACAGTAGTAAATACAATTCAAAAACCATCATTTTTCTGAAAACTTATCTGCTAGATAAATACATGATATGATCAACTCAACGTCATTCACAAAAAAAAAAAATGGTGAATGACTAGCACATCATTCCTGACAATTTTCTTCATGAAAAAAATGAACTTGTCCAATATATTATTTGGCTTTCGGCGCAGTATTTAATTCTCTACCTTCTTTCTGCTACATTGAATATTCACTTTCAAATAGGCCTCTTTAAAATCATCTACATACATGCATCAGCTTGATTTGGTTTTGTCTTTTAAGGCATTTGAATTCAAAGATAGAAAACACCAGGCCAACACATAAATTTATTGCATTGGGAAAAAAATTTTTTTAATTCTCAATCTGTTGTTTTCTTATTGAAGACACCGCATAATTTTATCTCTCAGCATATTCTTGATCTTTACCTTCCCCTCCCATTAAAATCTAAGCACCACTATCCTTTCTGTCTCTGGACATTCCAAAATATTAATAATCCAACTAAGTTTTCTTTAATCCTCTTGGTTCTCTGGCTGAAACATTGCCTAAACCAACCACCTCTCCCCCTCCCCCCTTCTTTCTTCCGTCTCAGAATGCCTAACTCTCGCACACTCGGCTGGTTTTTTTCACCAAAATCCCGACTAGAAACGCTCTTCTGTCTTTTGTCCTTAATTGAGCACTTTTTGAAGTAATTTTCCACAGTTAGGCGCCAATGTCTCTCTTCCACCAGATCACACCGTAATCTTGTAGGGGAAAGAGATTGGGAATCGAGTAAGCAAGAAACGTTTGGGAATGTCAACGAGACAGGAGGCGCTCCCTTTGAAAGACAAACCCAAGTCCCGGTCCAGCCCGCGGAACACAACCGCCGCCGCCACAAAAAGACTTTTCTCGGGTTCCCTCTGACCGTCTCCAAGACAGTTTTCCAGTTCCCGCACTCCCGCTCCCGGTGCCATGTGGGGCTGGCCGGTCTTCCTCCCCGGGACAAGACCGGGTCGCGGACGCCTCCCCGCACGCCGCCGGGACCCGGGACCCGCGCCCACGACTCACCTGGCAGGTGCGGCCGCCCGGAGAGTTGCACGAAGCGGTTGAGTTGGCCAGAACCCCGAACCCCGCTGCCCCCACTGCCCCCGCCGGCCCCGCTACCTCCGCCGCCACCACCGGCCGCGCCTCCTCCCCGCCGGCGGTTCCGGTCCCAGCCCTGGGCGGCCGACATGACCCGCTAGCGATTGCCGCAGCCCGGTCCCGGCACAGCCCCTGACTCGGCGGCACCAGCCGAGCCTCCTTCCTGGGCTCCTCAAGAGACCGGAGAGACAGGGAAGCGGGGGGAGCGCCGGGTGTCACCAACGACCAATAACAAACCACTTTGGTGACAGACAGCCAATGGGTAGTCGTGTTCTTGGGAGGCGGAGGGAGGCGGAGAGAGACGTGGTAACCATAGCTATGGCTAAAAAAAAAAAAAAAAGTAGGGGCAGAGCCAGGCAGAAGTAGCCACGCCCAGATCGCATCTACCCTGCTGAACCGGCGAGATCAGGCTGGTCAATCAAACCCCAAGCAGGTGAAGCCACGCCTGCTGAGAGGCTCTCCGCCAAGGCCGGTACTCCCAAGCATGGTTGGGACTCAGAAGTCTTCCTCATAAACACTGCAGTCAAAAGCAGGGTTTGCACCCGGGCATGTATTTCAGGGCAACACGGCTTTCTGCCAGCTTTGCAGATCCAGATCCTATTCCCCGACAGTGCACACACAAAGGGCTTGTCCCCCGCCGAAGAGACAGGGGCGGGGTCAAAGCCTAAATATAAAAACACAATCTTCCCGGGTTTCATCATTCGTCCTGTCTTTCAAGGGGGCACTGGCGGGACTCTTCCCCGAATAAACCATGTTCAGAGCAGTTTTAAACCTGGTTAGCTAATATACAAAAATATTCAAACTTACCAGTAACAATAGAAATACAATTTGAAACTCTAATGAAAAACCATTTCTAGCTTATTACATCAGTAAAGACGAAAAAAAAAACACCCAACTGTGTATGTATAGACTACTAAGAAGAAGATTCAATAGATGGCTGGTGGCTAGGTAAACGGTTTTGTTCTATCAAAGCCATTTTGCTCGCAGAAAAAAAAAATTTCTTAAGCAGCACACAATATATGCAACAGAAAGTGCAGAATTAAATAACAGGAACAGACGATTAGATTGAAGAGAATGCAGATGTGTAGATCAACATCTATTTTTCCAAAATTAAACAAAAATTGGCTTTGAGCTGGGAGGGGGGGGCAATGCAGTGGGAACATAAAGAGTACCCTCTGATGTTTATGAATGATAAGGGAACGGGAAGCAACTTTTTTTCAAGGTTTTTAGATCTGATGGATTTTTTTTTCCTCCTGTGAGGTTTCAAAGAAGAGGACTCGCGGTGTTGCCGAGAAAAAAAGGGAAGAAACTGCTTGGCTGCGGAAGACAAATACCTTTTGATCCTACCTTGCAAATTTCAAGCTGCCAATGGCCCCACAGAACCCCCATTTTTCCCTGCTTATTCAAACATTTGAAACCTGAAAAAAAAACTGTTCTAAAATATGAAAAGCAAAGCTAAAAAGTAATTTTCCTAAATAATTTGTATACCCAAAATTATATAACTGAATAACTAAATAGCAGAAGGAAATTTTATAGGAACGTTCCAACTAATAAAGAATGACAGAATAACACTGTCTTGCAACCCATGAGTTAAGAGATTTATTCCAAGATATCAACCTCTCTCACTATGTACCTCCAGATAAGCATGCTTATGAAGTAGTCTTGTGCATGGGGGGGGGGGGGGAATCAGCAGATGCCAGGGGTTCATGTCTATAATTCCAGCTATTCAAGAGACTATGATTTGAGGATTGCAGTTCACGGCTACCTGGAAATGTCTGCAAGACTATCTTCAAGAAACCAGCAAGAATTCAGGACTGTAGGCATGACTCACATACCGTGCCAGCCATGAAGAAGCAAACTAATAGAGAAAATACACTAAATCTGAGCTTCATCAGACATCACTATCCAGGTTATAGGGAAGAGAAACACGTTAAACAATGCTACAGCAAAATCCACTACAGAAATTCTACATGACAACAAAATACATTGAAAGGGGAAAAAAAAGACATTTGGAGGGAGAAATATATACATTAAAGTGACTTATGTGATGTTTGCAAGCCTGTAATTCCAACCCTGAAAAAACTTAGGCATGAGGATCTCGAGTTTGAGGCAAACATAAGTTACTTAGACATTATTACCTGTTGACAGAAGTACACACGATCATCTATAAGTGATCTTACTAAGAATATAAATCTGAATAAAATCAAGCCTTTAGGGCTGGGAAGGTGGCTCAGTGGTAGGGTGCTTGCTTTGCATGCATGAGGCCCTGGGTTTGATTCCTCAGTACCACATAAGCAGGGGGGAAAAAAGCCGGAAGTGGTGCAGTGGCTCAAGTGGTACAGTGCTAGCCCTTGAGCTGAAGAGCTGAGGGACAGCGCCCAGGCCCAGAGTTCAGGCCCACATCCAGACTCAAAAAAAAAAAAAAAAAAAAAAATCAAGCCTTTAGTTCTAACTACCAGTTTACAGAAAATAAAAGGGACAAAGAAGCAGAAAAAGGGTGTAGGAGAATAGTTTAGTGTAGATTGTGTTCTTAGTGTGTTTGAGGCTGAAATTTGAGGATCACAGTTCAAAGCCAGCCAGGCAGCAAAGTCTGAAAGATTTTTCTCCAATTAAGCAGCAAAGGCTGGAAATAAAGGTACAGCCAGCCTTGTATAGAAAAAGCTAAGGGGGGGCTGGGAAGGTGGCCCAGTGGGAGAGTGCTTGCCTTGCATGCATGAGGCCCTGGGTTCGATTCCTCAGCACTACATAAGCAAAAAGCCGGAAGTGGCGCTGTAGCTCAAGTGGTAGAGCGCTAGCCTTGAGCTGAAGAGCTGAGGGACAGCGCCCAGGCCCAGAGTTCAGGCCCCACAACCGGACCCAAAAGAAAAAAAAAAAAGAAAAGAAAAAGCTAAGGGTAGCCGGGCACCAGTGGCTCATACCTATAATCCTAGCTATTCAACAGGCTGAGATCTGAGAATTATGGTTCAAAGCCAACACAGGCAGGAAAGCCCATGAGACTCTTATCTCCAGTAAACCACTCAGAAAACTCGAAGTGGCAGTATGGCTCAAGTGGTAGAGCACTAGCTTTGAGCTGAAGAGATGAAGGACAGCATCCAGGCCCAGAGTTCAAACCCCATGACCGATGAAAGAAAGAAAGAAAGAAAGAAAGAAAGAAAGAAAGAAAGAAAGAAAGAAAGAAAGAAAGAAAGAAAGGAAGGAAGGAAGGAAGGAAGGAAGGAAGGAAGGAAGGAAGGAAGGAAGGAAGAGAAAGAGAGAGAAAAAGGGGTGTGGGAAGGTGGCTCAGTGGTAGAGTACTCGCCTTGCATGCTTAAAGCCCTGGGTTTGATTCCTCAGCACCACATAAGTAGAAAAAAAAAGCTGAAAATGGCGCTGTGGCTCAAGTGGTAGAGTGCTAGCCTTGAGCTGAAGAGCTGAGGGACAGCGCCCAGGCCAAGAGTTCAGGCCCCATGATCTGACCCCCCCCCCAAAAAAAAAAAGAAAGAGAAAGACCTAAGGGTTAGTGCCCAGGCCCTAAGTACCAGGAAGGGGAGAGGAAGACAACAAGGAGAGATAATATGTTAAAATTGGTGTGTTATAATCTGTAACCCACATAATATAGAAAACTGTATAAAACAAACTATTTCCTTTAACATTATTTTGCAAGGAAAAGAAAGAAGAAATGAGAACCAACAGATTAGATCTATAGTCTATTAAAACTTTGATACAGAAATATTAGTCAAATTCATTGTTTGGTCTTTGGGTATTGACTAGACAAGCCAACTCGTGTGTGTGTGTGTGTGTGTGTGTGTGTGTGTGTGTGTGTGTGTGTCTGTCTGTCTGTCTGTCTGTCTGTCTGTGTCTGTGTCTGTGTCTGTGTCTGTGTGTGTGTGTGTGTGTGTGTGTGTGTGTGTGTGTGCTGGGGACTTGAACTCAGGGCCTTGAGCTCTCTCACTTTCTCAGAGCAGATAATCTATCACTTAAGCTACACCTCTAGTCTGGCTTTTTGCTGGTTAATTGAAGATGAATCTCTCAAACTTTACTGCCCAGACTGGCTTTGAAATGTATCCTCAGATCTCAGCCTCCTGAAGCCAATTATTTTTTAAGAGAAATTTACTTGTATATTCAATTATATTGAGGAATCATTAATAGGCATTATGGATGTTTTGTTTGAAAAAGAGTTCGGATTGGCAAAACACTGACATCTAGAATGTGCTTCAAGTCGGGCACTGGTGGCTCACGCCTGTAATCCTAGCTACTCAGGAGGCTGAGATCTGAGGATCTCGGTTCAAAGCCAGCCCAGGCAGGAGAGACCATGAGACTCCTATCTCCAACAAACCACCAGAAAACCGGAAGTGGCGCTGTAGCTCAAGTGGTAGAGCGCTCGCCTTGAGCTGAAGAGCTGAGGGACAGCGCCCAGGCCCAGACCGACAAAAAAGTAAATAAATAAATAGAATGTGCTTCAACATAATGGGAGTGAGGATAGCAGGGAAGATGGAGTAAGGGATGAAGACTAGGTAACAATGCAGATGAAACAGTGTGAGTTGCTATTTAAATGTAAATGGATTGTGGTACTTGGCATTTGTTATGTAGTCTCTCTCTTCTTTTGTGTATATAATATATATATGTATATCTGAGTTTTTCCCTCATAAATGGCTTTTTAATAAACTAGTTTGTAAGAACAGTTTAGATTGTGCTAATGTATACTATGGACTTTGGCTCATAATGATGTGTCACCAATGGTTCATTGATTATAACAGATGAGCCACACATTGTGTGGGATGGTAATGAATGGAGAAGCTGTGTAGAGGGGAGAGGAATGGTGGGTGCTATCTGTGTTATCCATTCAGTTTTGCTGAGAACTTAAAACTACTCTGAAAAATAAAGTCCTATGAGGAGGAGGAGGAAGAGGAGGAGGAGGACGAGGAGGAGGAGGAGGAGGAGGAGGAGGAGGAGGAGGAAGAGGAGGAGGAGGAGGAGGAAGAGGAGGAGGAGGAGGAGGAAGAGAAGGAGGAGAAGGAGGAGGAGAAGGAGAAGAAGAAGGAAGAGAAGAAGAAGGAGGAGGAGAAGAAAAAGAGGAGGAGGAGGAAGGAGGGGAGGGGGAGGAGGGAGAGGGAGGAGGGAGAGAGGGAGAGGGGGAGGAGAAGAGGGAGGAGGAGGAGAATGGGGAGCAACCTGTCAGGGGACTGGTGCAAAAGTAACACAAAGATCTTGAAAAATCTTGTCTATATATATTCAAGTTGGATAGCCCTCTGGATGACAGATAGACTACAGCACCCTAAAATACCGGTCTCATCCTACCCAGGCAGGCATTTGATCAACATAAGAGCAAAGAAGGATTGTATTTCCAGGCTAGCCCAGGCAAAAATACCAAGAAAACCCCTTCTCAACCAGTGGCTAGATGTAGTAGCACATGGATGTCATTCAGCAATGTGGAGGTAGAGATCATGAGATCTAAGTTCCAGGGCAGCCTAGGCAAAAAGCATAATCTTATCTTAAAAATTATAAAACAACAACAACACACAAACACACAAAAACATCCAGGTAATGGTAGCTCATGCCTGTAATCCTAGCTACTCAGGAGACTGAGATCTGAGGATCATGGTTTAAAGCCAGCCTGGGCAGAAAAGTCCTTGAAAAATTCTTTTTTTTTTTTTTTTTGTCTTTTTTTTTTTTTTGGGGGGGGGGGGGGTCTGGTTGTGCGGCCTGAACTCTGGGCCTGGGCGCTGTCCCTCAGCTCTTCAGTTCAAGGCTAGCGCTCTACCACTTGAGCCACAGCGCCACTTCCGGCTTTTTTCTTTTTGCTTATGTGGTGCTGAGGAATTGAACCCAGGGCCTCATGCATACAAGGCAAGCACTCTATCACTGAGCTACCTTCCCAGCCCCCCTGATAAATTCTTATCTCTAATTAATCACTCAAAAACCAGAAGTGGAGCTGTAGCTCAAAGTGGTAGAGTGCTAGCCTTGAACAAAAGAGTTCAGAGACAGCTCCCAGGCCCTGAGTTCAAGCCCACAACTGACAAAAAAATAAAAATTATAAAAAATACTAAAGCCAGGTACCAGTAGATCATACTCCTAGTTACTCTGAGATCAGTCTGCAATCAGAAGGATTGCAGTTTGAGGACGGCCCCAAATAAAGAATTCATGGAAGTCCCTTCTCAGTCAATAGTTGGGTATAATAGTGAACATCTGTTATCCCAGCTATGTGGGACACTGAGATGAGAATTGAGGTTTCCATCGAGCCTGGGGGAAAAAACCTTCAAGAGACTCCATTTCAATTGAAGAAAGCTTGGCCTGGTGAGCCTGTATCTGTTGTAAAGGCTACGGTGGAAATCATAAAATAGGAATATTGAGATCAAGGCAGATACTCAGACAAAAAGCAAGTCTCTATCTCAGAATAATAAGTTTGAATAAAGGGTCGGAGCTCAGTAGTGGAACACCTGATTAGCAAGCACAAGGCCAAGTTCAAAGCACTAAATAAATAATACAGTTGTATACATTTAGGGAAGTACCATGTGATAATTTGATACAGGCACATAATGCATAATGATCATATCATGGAAAACAGCAATCTCTTTTTAAACATTTGTCATTTCTTTTTTGGGGGGAGGGGGGGCCTTCAGTCGTGGGGCCTGAACTCTGGGCCTGGGCGCTATCCCTCAGCTCTTCAGCTCAAAGGCAAGTGCTCTAGCACTTGAGCCACAGCGCCACTTCCAACTTTTTTTTTCCAATTATGTGGTGCTGAGGAATCGAACCCACAGCCTCATGCATGCAAGGCAAGCACTCTACCACTGAGCCACCTTCCCAGCCCATTTGTTATTTCTTTGTACTGAAATGCTTCAAACTCCTCCCTTCTAGCTCTTTATAAAATATATAAGTTGTTGTGAACTCTAATCATAGCAAGCACCAGTGGCTCACACCTGTAATCCTAGCTACTCAGGAGGCTGAGATTTGAGGATTGAGGTTCAAAGCCAGCCTGGGCAGGAAAATCGATGAGATTCTTATCTCCAAATAGGCACCATAAAACTGGAAGTAGAGCTGTGACTCAAAGTGGTAGAGTGCTAGCCTTGAGCAGAAAAACTCAAGGACAACACTTAGAGCCTGAGTTCAAGCCCCATGACCAACATTGTGGTATCCATTATCCAACCTTCCTCTTCCCCCCAGAATTTGCCTTTGAGGTTTAGATAAAAGACCTCAGGCTTTGCTATTAAAAGGTAAAGGAGAGCTGGAAATGTGGCTTAATGGTAGAGTGCTTGCCTAACACGCATGAAGCTCTGGATTTAATTCCTCAGTACCACATAAACAGAAAAAGCCAGATGTGTCACTGTGACTCAAGTGAACAAAAGAAGCTCATAAAAAGTCTTCAGGCCTTGAGTTCAAGCCCCAGGACTGGCAAAAACAAACTGAAACAACAATAAAAAAAATGCTAAGAAGACAAGGAGATTAGACAGAATCCCAATGGAGAGACATATTAATAATCATGTATCCAAAGATCACTAGCTAGTGAACTGAATGGAGGACTTGTATTGGGACGTGTCCAATGCCATCGATGATGGCACCCCCAAGGCTGCAGCCTCAAGGGAAAAGGTTCTGTTTCCAAGTGTCTTCCACCTTCCATACTAATCAGGTGATACAATAAATGTTGGACAGCAACATAATTAAAGATTGGAATTCCTATTTAGACTATTATTTAAGTACAATATCACTAAGTCATATGATTTCACAGCCATTACTTATAAAGACTGTGCTTTTATAGTATTTCATAACTAAAAAATGAAAAAAGTTAATTTAATAAGTTCCATTTTTTTCTACTGGGCATTATGAAAATGATATCATGATAAAACAATTTATTACTTTAGCTGTCATAGGCCAATGATAAAAGGAAAAAGGCTTCTGAGTAGCATGTGAATATACTCTCATACCAAATGAAACCTGCATTACATCACAGCAGACAATCTGGCATGATTCATAGTGGTTGGTTCTAATATTTCAAGTCCAATAAAAACTAGATGCTTGAAAAGAAAACAATTAATGTCAGTCAACTTTTAATGAGGTGAATGAGACAGTTGTTTTCCCTTCTTTCCTTTAACAATCTTAATAGAAAGTGCCAGACCAGTTTTTCAATATCTGTAATAATTGAACTTGAAGTCTAGATATTATTTCCTGTTCCCAGGTCCAGCAATAATTGGTTTAGATACTTATGTAATGCAGATTGCAGTAACACTAACTTAACTACAATGGGAACAAGACAGTTTATGAAGATACCAAGTCACATCTCATTAAGTTGACATTACAGGAACACTGTATGGGCACATTTTTGTGGATTATTAAGCCCAATTATCCTGAATAAAGAAAGCCTTGGAATTATACTAATTTTGTATTTTTGGTGTGACAAGCATATTTGAACAGTTATATTCTGCATGTATTAATTTTAAAACTAAAATATACAAGAGATTAAATAAAGACTCTAAACTGGGGATATAGTTTTCTACTTTTTCCATATGTATACATATAAATATATAGTTTGTGTGTATGTGTGTGTGTGTGTGCGCGCCTGCACACGCGCATGTGTATTGGTCCTAGGGCTTGAACTCAGGGCCTGGGTGCTGACCCTGAGCTTTTTTGCTCAAGGCTAGTGCTCAATCACTTTTGGCTTTTTGGTGGTTAATTGGAGATAAGAGTCTCATGGTCTTTTCTGCCTAAGCTGTCCTTGAACAGTGATCTTCAGATCTCAACCTCTCAAGATACTAGGATTACAGATGTGAGCCACTGGCACCTAGTTACCATGATTATATTTTAGCAAAGCAATACCAGTTAATATTACTGTTGTTAATATAAGTTGTCTGGACTTTATGGCTAGTTAATTTTAAATTTATCCTGATTTTCTATATAAGTGCTGCAAGCGTAAAGAACTTATAAATAATTTATAAATACAAGTAACATTAGCCAGGCACCGGCGGCTCAGCCCTGTAATCCTAGCTACTCAGAAGGCTCAGATCTGAGGATCACAGTTCAAAGCCAGCTCGGGCAGGAACAGTCCGTGAGACTCTTATCTCCAATAAACCACAAAACCGGAAGTGGCACTGTGGCTCAAGTGATAGAGCGCTCTCTGAAGAGCTGAAGGACAGCGCCCAGGCCCAGAGTTCAAGCCCCAAGGCCGACCAAAAAAAAAAAAGCCAACAAGTCATGAAATTAAAAGCATAGTATGTGCTTTTGTTTCGCTATTTGTTATACGTTCCCAACATATTCAAAAGTACAAAGAATAATGTAATGAACTCCCTAACTCCATCATCTAAATCCATCAGTAAAAAACATTGACGTCAGACATAGGTGGCTCATGTCTGTAATCCTTGCTTACACAGGAGGCTGAGACTCCAGTTCCAAGCCAGGGCAGGAAGCTCTGTGAGACTCTTATCTCCAATGAATCACCAAACAGCCAGAAGTGAAACTGTGGCTCAAGTGGCACAGGCCGACTCCCGCCACGGGAGGCGGATCCTAGCCTGCCAGAACGGAAGTTCCTGAGCCTTCGAACCCGGGGAAGCAATTCTGCAACGGACCAAGATGGCGGCGCCCAGCGAGGAGACGCCGTTTGCCGCGGGAATTGAAAAGAATTGGGGTACAGTCGTTCGTTCCCCTGAAGGAACCCCCCAGAAAGTTCGGCAGCTAATAGACGAGGGGATTGCCCCGGAGGATGGGAGCGCAGAAGCGTGAGTTTTTCAGTCCTTGCCTGCGTCCGGCGCTGAACGATAGGCCTAAAGTGGGGGCGGGGGGGTGTCTTCTCTTCATCCGCGAGTTCGTCTGTGGAGATTAATTGTTCTTACACGCGGAGCGAGGCTGGGGTTACCAGGATTGGTCGATTGCAGGGTCTTGTCAGAAGACTTCGGAAGGAAAAAAGGGCTACAGCTAACTGAATGAGCGCGCCTGACACTCTTAGTTGGTGTTCTAAAGAACGTTTCTGTGGAACCCATTTGACACTCTGGTGGGGGAAGCTTAGGAACTTCTTTTCCAGAAAAAAAAAAAAGACCTTAAATGCATAAAAACAAATAGTTTGAGATCAAATTAAACACGTTTATGTTGGAATGTAGTTCTCAAGAATTTATTCCTAGATGGGCTGGGAAGGTGGCTCAGTGGTAGAGCGCTTGCCTTGCTTGCCCGAGTCCGTGGGTTCGATTCCTTAGTACCACATAAGAAAAAAGAAAAAAGCCGGAAGTGGTGCTGTGGCTCAAGTGGTAGAGCACCAGCCTTGAGCTGAAGAGCTGAGGGGCAGTGCCCAGGCCCAGAGTTCAGGCCCCACGACAGGACCCCTCCCCCCCCCCAAAAAAAAGAATTTATTCCTAGGGCCGGGAATGTGGCTTAGTGGTGGAGTGCCTAGCATCCATGAAGCCCTGGGTTCGATTCCTCAGTACCACATAAATAGAAAAAGCCGGAAGTGGCGCTGTTGCTCCAGTGGTTGAGTGCTAACCTTGAGCAAAAGAAGCTCAGGGACAGTGCTCCCAGGCCAGGATTACTGGCCTGAGTTCAAGCTCCAGGTCTGGCAAATAAATAAACACATAAATAAACCGGGCACTGGTGGCTCACGCCTGTAATCCTAACAACTCAGGAGGCTGAGATCTGAGGATCGTGGTTCAAAGCCAGCCCGGGCAGGAAAGTCTGTGAGACTCTGATCTCCAATAAAACCACTAGAAAACTGGAAGTGGCTCTGTGGCTTAAGTGGTAGAGTGCTTGCCTTGAGCTGAAGCGCTCAGGGACAGCACCCAAGCCCAGAGTTCAAGCCCCACAACCGACAAAAATAAATAAATATTCCTAGGCAGGGACACTTGTTGCTCAAGCCTGTAATGTTAGCTACTCAGGAGACAGAGATCAGGAGAATTAAGGGTTCGGAACCAGCCTGGCAAAAAATATTTCTAAACCTTCATCTCATCTGCAGTAGCTGGGTGAGGTGGTGCACACTTGTCATCTCAGCTGTTCGGAAACTGAGATCAAGAGGATCTCAATTACAGGCCAACCCTTGCAAAATGTTTGGGAGGAACCCTATCCCCAATCTCAACAGAAAAAGCAAATAACGGTGGCATGTGCCTTAAATCCCAATTACAGCTGGAAGCTTTTTTTTTTTTTTTTTGGGGGGGGGGGGTGTCCAGTCGTGGGGCCTGAACTCTGGGCCTGGGCACTGTTCCTCAGCTCTTCAGCTCAAGGCTATCACTCTACCACTTGAGCCACAGCACCACTTCTGGCTTTTTTTTTTTTCCTGCTTATGTGGTGCTGAGGAATCAAACCCAGGGCCTCATGTATTGCAAGGCAAGCGCTCTACCACTGAGCCACCTTCCCAGCCTATGGAAGCTTAAATAGGATGGAGGTCCTTCCTGTCAAAAAAGTGCCTAAAGCATCTGGGCATCAGTGGCTAATCCTCATTATTCAGGAGGCTGAGCAGAAAATGGTGGTTGGAAGCACAGGAGATTTCATGAGACTTTTATCTTTATTTAATCACTAAAAAACCGAAAGTGGAGCTATGGCTCAAGTGGCAGAGCTCTAGCCTTGAGTACAAAAGTTCAGGGACACGCTAGGCGCCAGTAGTTCATGCCTATAATCCTAGCCACTCAGGAGGCTGAGATCTGAGTGGTTCAAATACAGCCCGGGCAGGAAAGTCCATGAGACTTGTTTTTTTTTTTTTTTTTTTTGGTTGGTCATGGGCGTGAACTCTGGGCCTGGACACTGTCCCTGAGCTCTTCAGCTCAAGGCTAGTTCTCTACCACTTGAGCCACTATGCCACTTCCAGCTTATGTGTTGCTGAGGAATCAAACCCAAGGCCTCATGCATGCAAGGCAAGCACCCTACCACTGAGCTACCTTCCCCGCCAACACCCTACCCTCCATACTCTTATCTCCACCAGAAAACCGGAAGTGGTGCTGTGGTTCAAGTGATAGAGTGCTATCCTTGAGCTGAAGAGCTCAGGGACAGCACCCAGGCTCAGAGTTCAAGTCTCACAACCAACAACAACAACAAAAAAGGTTCAGGGACAGTGCTTAGGCCCAGAGTTCAAGCCCGAGGACCAGCCACCCCACCCCCCACTCATCCCCAAAAAAGTACCTAAAGCAAAAAGGGCTGAAAGTGAAATGTGGACTAGAGGTAGAGTGCCTATTAAACAAGGGCAAATTCCAATGCTGTATAAATATAGTTTTGGTGATTGGTGATATGATGTTGCTATTGATGATACAATGGTACAATGAAAGATTATCCACCATTTTACTTTATTTTAGGAAGGACACATCTCCCAAAGGTCAGCCAGTTAATGGATCGCCTGAAGCAGAGCAATCACCATTGGAATCCACCAGCAAAGAAGCCTTCTTTAACAGAGTTGAAACATTTTCCATATCCTTTTTCAGTGAACCTAAGCAGTTCCACCTGCTCCTGGAATTATCATTCCTCTAGAATACTACACTACTTACTCTGCTATTTTGTTTTATTTGGTGCTTGTACTAGAGCTTAAACTCAGGACCTCAGGCTCTCAAGAAAAACAGTTGGCACTTTTCCTCTTAAGCCACACTTCAGTCCATATTTTTTTTCCTGTAGATTTTTCTCTATATATAGAGAGATAGATAATAATAACTATTATTATAGAGATAATTGTTATTATTAAGGTATTGTACAGAACAGTTACCATTTCAGAAGTAAGGTAATGAGTAGGTATCTTTTTAGACAATGTCACTCCTTCCTTCACTACTGTCTCTGTCCACAAGTTGCATAGTTCATTTTCCACAGTGTCTACCGAGTACCATGTCTGCATTTGTTCATCCTCCCTCGCTCTATTTCTGCACCTCCCTTTTGCCCTCCCCTCAAAAGACAGATAAAACAATAAACATAACCCCCAAAAAACAAAAACTATCAGGGCTGGGCTGGGAAGGTGGCTCAGTGGTAGAGCGCTTGCCTTGCATGCACGAGGCCCTGGGTTCGATTCCTCAGCACCACATAAGCAAAAAGAAAAAAGCCAGAAGTGGTGTTGTGGCTCAAGTGGTAGAGCGCTAGCCTTGAGCTGAAGAGCTGAGGGACAGTGCCCAGGCCCAGAGTTCAGGACCCACGACCGGACCCCCCAAAAAATAACTATCAGGGCTGGGAATGTGGCTTCATGGTACAGTGCTTGCCTAACGTGCATAAAGCCCTGGGTTAGATTCCTCAGTACCACTTAATCAGAAAAAGCCAGAAGTGGTGTTGTAGCTGAAGAAGTAGAGTGTTAGCCTTGAGCAAAAAGTAGCTCAGGCACAGCACCCAGGCCCTAAATTCAAGCCCCAGGACTGGCAAAAAAAAAAAAAATCTATCAACACAACTACCACCACCACCACCAATAGCAACAGCAACAACAAAAACCCATGTTTCTATATCCTGGAATTCGTATTTTAAATGATCAGAGGCATTATGCCTGGCTAATTGGAGGTAAGACTTTTCTGCCCAGGTTGACATCCAACCTTGATCCTCTATCTCAGCCTCTTGAGTAGCTAGTATTACTGATATGAGCCACTGATGTATGGCTTATTCTGATGTTTCAAACTGAAATCATGGGCTGGGAAGGTGGCTCAGTGGTAAAGTGCTTGCCTTGCATGCATGAGGCCCTGTGTTTGATTCCTCAGCACCATATAAGCAGAAAAAGCTGGAAGTGGCAATATGGCTCAAGTGGTAGAGCACTAGCCTTGAGCTGAACTGCTGAGGGACAGTGCCCAGGCCCAGAGTTCAAGACCCATGACCAAAAACAAACAAACAAACAAAAAAACCTGAAATCATCTTGGTAAGAACTTTTTTTTGTCAGCCCCCAGCCCAGCTTTTTATTATTATTATTATCATCATCATCATTATTATTATTATAAAGATGTTGTACAGAGGGGTTACAGTTTTACAAGTCAGGTAATGACTTGTAAATGTACTCATTACCTGAGTACATTTCTTTTTGGAGAATGTCACCCCTTCTCTCTCTCCCCCAGTTTTTCCCATCTGTCCCCACCCACAAGTTATATAGTTTATTTTATTTTTTGCCAGTCCTGGGATTGAACTCTGGGCCTGGGCACTGTCCCTGAGCTTCTTTTGCTTAAGGCTAACACTCTACCCCTTGAATCTCAGTGCCACTTCCCAGCTTTTTCTGTATATGTGGTACTGAGGAATCGAACCCAGGGCTTTGTGCTTGCTAGGCAAGCACTCTACCACTAAGTTACATTCCCAGCCGTATAGTTTATTTCCCATATAGTGTCTAGTGAGTCCCACTGCTGCATTTGTCCATCCTTTGTCCCTCCATTTCTGTACCTCCCTTTACTCTCCAATAGACAAATAAATGGACAAACAAGACAAAGAACAAAAATAGCAACAAAGAAAAATCTCCTGCTTCCATTACCTAGAGTTCTTTTCAATAAATATTATTTTGTGTGATAAAATGAACATAGGCATTGCACCTTTGTGTTTCTCTCCTAAGGGTGTCTTCCTTTGGTTGTATGAATGCGTAGAGTCCTGTATAATTTATCATGTCCCAGTGTATTTTATTTTTTTTTTTTTTTATTTATTTATTTTTTTTTGTCGGTCGTGGGGCTTGAACTCTGGGCCTGGGCGTTGTCCCTCAGCTCTTCAGCTCAAGGCAAGCGCTCTACCACTTGAGCTACAGCGCCACTTCCCCCAGTGTATTTTAGATCTAGCTTTGCATATGAAAGAAAACTCGCACTGTTTGTTTTTCTGAACTTGGCTTACCTCACTTCAGCTCAACTTTTTTCTGGTTAATTGGATATGAAATCGTGCAGACTTTTCTGCCCAGGCTAGCTTTAGTCCTCCAGGTCTCCCTCTTCAGTACATAGAATTATAGCCAAGAGCTACTTGCACTTTAACATTTATATATACATTCTACTTTTTAGCTTTCATTCCTTCTTTTGCTGATTTTAGAATACTTTTCAAATTTCTGGGGTTGGAGGCATGGCTCAGTAGAGCGCTAGTCAGTGAGCAAAAGCATCAGGTACAGAGTTCCAGTGTTGGTCTCAGCCCCACCCCAAAATGAAAAGAAGTTTTTTTTGTTGTTTGTTTTTTATAACTATAAAACTTCTTGCAGCAGGGCACCAGTAGCTCACGCCTGTAATCCTAGCTACTCAGGAGGCTGAGATCTGAAGCTCATGGTTCAAAGCCAACCGGGGCAGGAAAGTGAGACTCTTATCTCCAGTTAACCACCAGAAAACCAGAAGTGGCACTGTGGCTCAAGTGGTAGAATGCTTGCCTTGAGCTGAAGAGTTCAGGGACAGCGCCCAAGCCCAGAGTTCAAACCCCATGACTGACAGAAAAAAAAAACAACAACTTTCTTGCATTGTTTTTAATGGTATTGTTTCTCTTTTTTTATGTGTGTGTCCCTGTCCTGGGGCTTGAACTCAGAGCCTGGGTGCTGTACTGAGCTATTTTGCTGAAGGCTATCAGTGTAGCACCTGAACCACAGCTCCACTTCTGGCTTTTTTTCGTAGTCATTTAGAGAGTCATTGTTTGTTTGGAGTCATTTGTTTGTTTTTTGGTCGGTCATGGGGCTTGAACTCTGGGCCCTGTGCTCTTCAGCTCAAGGTGAGCACTCTACCACTTGAGCCACAGCACCACTTCCAGTTTTCTAGTGGTTTATTGGAGATAAGAGTCTCACAGACTTTCCTGCCCAGGCTGGCTTTGAACCGAGATCCTCAGATCTCAGCCTTCTGAGTAGCTAGGATTACAGGCGTGAGCCACCAGCACCCGGCTGGAGTTAAGAGTCTTTCATGAACTTTTTTGCTTGGGCTGATTTTGAATGGTGATCCTCAGATCTCAGCCTTCTGAGTAGCTAAGAATATAGGTGTGAGCCACCAGCACCTGGCTCTCTTTTTGTTTTTTGGTTTAAGTAGTAGGGAATGAGTCAAGGGCCTTATGCATACTAGACAAGTGTTCTACCCAAAAGCTATATTCCCAGCCCAAGCATCAGTAAATGTTTAAGGATTCTTTCCTAAGAGCATGCTTGTAGATACTTTCAACTATATAAAAAACATTACCCACCTATTAATAAATGATAAACTTGGGAGAATAATGAAAAAATTTGTTGTAGCAATTACAAGTTTGAAATCAGGGCCTTGTGCTTGCAAGACAGGTGCTCGGCCACCTAGCTACACTTTCAGCCCTTTGTGCTTTAGTTATTTCTTCAAATAAAGTCTTCCTTTTTGTCTAATCTGTCTTACATTGTAGTCCTGTTTTATGCTTCCTGTGTAGCTGGTATGACAGGTACACATCATAGCACCCAGCTTTTTTATTGGTTGAGATGGGGGGAGGTCTCAAAAACTTGTCTTGAGCTACAGTACCTCCCCCCCTTAGCTTTCTGATTTGCTACATTTACAAGCATGAAACACTATATCTGGCTATGAAAATTAGTGTTTTCCTTTTTTTCCTCTTAAAAAATGTTTTGTTATCATGAATCTGATATACAGAGATTACACTTTTATAAGTCTGGTAATGAGTACATTTCTTTTTGGAAAGTGTCACCCCTTCCTTCACTTTATCCCAGTTTTTTCCTCCTATCCTACCCACAAGTTGTATACAGTTCATTTTGAACATAGTGTCTAGTGAGTTCTACTGCTGTGTTTGTTACTCTTTGTCCCTCCATTTCTGTTCTTTCCTCCCACCCTCACAAAGACAAATGTTTTTGGTTTTTTTTTTTCCCTTTTTGTGCTGGTCTTGGGGCTTGAACTCCGGGCCGTGTGCGATCCCTTAGCTTTTTTGCTTAAGACTAGCCTCTACCACTTGAGCTAAAACTCCACCTGGCTTCTTAGTGGTTAATTGGAGATAAGAGTCTCATGGACTTTTCTGCCCAGGTTGGCTTCGAACTTTGATCCTCATTAGCTAAGATTATAGGCATGAGCTACCCGTGTTTATCTGATAATTTTTACTTTTTGGAACTAATGGATGTGGTGCCATAGGAGAATATAGATCAATGGTAACAGTCATATCTGTATTTTTTACGTTGACCGTCCTTTATTGCTTAGGCAATTCTTCCTGCTTTCACTAGTGTTTTAAAGTTCCTATAATTTCAGATTGAATGAAAGTGAATAGCCTCTGTGTTCCATTCTACAATCAGTAATAAAATGTAGTTTTGTTGTTGGTTTTTTATGAGTTTTTATATGTTGTCCAGGGTGGTCTTATCTTCATGGGCTCAAGTAATCCTCCTGTCTCAGCCTCACAAATTGGTAGAACTACTCATATGCTATAAAGTAAACATTTGAATCATATGAAATACAGAGAACTAGCCAGGTACTGGTGGCTCATGTCTATAATCCTAGCTACTCAAAGGCTAACGTTGGAAGCCAGCTTGGCCAAACAAATGAAGGAGATTCTTTTTTTTTTTTTTTTTTGTCGGTCGTGGGGCTTGAACTCTGGGCTTGGGTGCTGTCCCTCAGCTCTTCAGCTCAAGGCAAGCACTCTACCACTTGAGCCACAGCGCCACTATGAAGGAGATTCTTATCTCCATATAACTTGCAAAAAGAAAACCTGAACTGGCTGGGTGCCAGTGGCTCACACGTGTAATCCTAGGAGGCTAAAATCTGAGAATCATAGTTTGAAGCCAGCTGGGGCAGAAAAGATCCCGGGAGACTCTCATCTCCAGTTAACCATCAAAAACTGGAAGTGGCACTGTGGCTCAAAGTGGTAGAGCACTAGCCTTGAGCAAAATGTCTCAGGGATAGAGCCCGGCCCTGAGTTGAAGCCCCATGACCAACAAAATTTTTTAAAAAATAGCCTGAACTAGGGGCATGGCGCAATGTAGAGTGCCAGCCAGGAGCAAAAGCTAAGTGAGAGAGTGAAAGACTTAAGATCTATCCCCGCAGGGCACTGGTGGCTCACGCCCATAATCCTAGCTACTCAGGAGGCTGTGATCTGAGGATCACAGTTCAAAGCCAGTCCAGGCAGGAAAGTCCATGAGACGCTTATCTCCAATAAAACCACCAGAAAACTGGAAGTGGCTCTGTGGTTCAATTGGTAAGTGCTTGCTTTGAGCTGAAGAGCTCAGGAACAATGGGCAGGCCCAGATTTCAAGCCCATGACCGACAAAAAAAAAAAAAGATCTATCTCCTGAACTGGCACACAAAAACAGTAATATATATACTGGCACACAAAAACAGTAATATATATGTATATAAATGCAGACACATTCGTGTGTGTGTGTGTGTGTGTGTGTGTGTGTGTGTGTGTGTGTGTGTGTGTGTGTGTGTGTGTGTGTGTGTGTGTGTGTGTGTGTGTGTGTGTGTGTGTGTGTGTGTGTGTGTGTAACGCTTCCTAGAGGCAAAAGTTAATGTATTACTCTGCTTGATGCTCAAATGACCTTCATCATTTTGCAAAGTATATACTTTGAAATTGGTCTGTAATTTTTCTTTCCTTTTTTGCCAGTCCTAGGGATTGAACTCAGGGCCTGGGCACCATCCCTAAGCTTCTTTTGCTCAAGGCTAGCACTCTACCACTTGAGTCACAGCACCACTTCCAGCTTTTTCTGTTTATGTGGTACTAAGGAATGGAACCCAGGGCTTCTTGCATGTGAGGCAAGCACTCTACCACTAAGCCATATTCCCAGTCCGGTCTATAATTTTTCTTACTGCTTACCTCATAACTGTGTTTATTAAAATTTTAATTCTGTTTTAGTCACTGTTATATACTTGTACTCTTGCTTTTCTTAACATAAATACTCTTTGAAATGGGCAGGGAAGCCCCCTGAGCTATCTCCACTTGTCTGTGCGAAATATGGCTGGGTCACAGTTGAATGTGACATGCTCAAATGTTCCAGCTGCCAAGCTTTTCTCTGTGCCAGTTTACAGCCAGCTTTTGACTTTGACAGATGTAAGTATAAAGTAGAGATTACATTTTCCTCCACGATCAAAGACTCAGTAGTTTTAGAACTGGCAATATGGGACACACCTGAAATGCTAACATTCAGGACACTGAAGCAGGATGGAGGATTTAAGTAAGACTAGCCTAGGCTATGTAGTTCCAGGCAGCTCCTAAGTTGGCTTGATAAATTGACTTAATATATTCTAAGTAATTGATAGTAGAATGTTTATTTTTTAAATGTTTTTTATTGTGAAAATACTGTACAGAGTTACAATTACATGAACAAAGTAATGAGTATATTTCGTGTCTAGCATTGTTGCCTCCTTCTTTGTTTTTCCCCTACCATCCTATCCCTCCCACCTCCTCAACTACACTCCCCCCCCTCCCACCTGAATTGTAAAGTTAGTTTTTTTTTTGGGGGGGGTGGTTTGGGTCCGGTCTCTCTCTGGGCCTGGGCGCTGTCCCTCAGCTCTTCAGCTCAAGGCTAGCGCTCTACTATTTGAGCCACAGCACTACTTCCGGCTTTTTTCTTTTTGCTTATGTGGTGCTGAGGAATCGAACCCAGGGCCTCATGCATGCAAGGCAAGCGCTATACCACTGAGCCACCTTCCCAGCCCTAACATTCGATTTTTGACATAGCATCTTGTTCTTCTCATTGTTGCAATGGGTCAATCTGTGGAATGTTTATTTTTAATTTATAATTTTGGACAAAGAAACAGGATTTTTAGGAGGCTCACACTTTGAAATGTCCCAATAATTTATGTAATTCGTTTGTGTTGATCTTAGGATCTCAGTTTAACTTACTTTGTGAACAATTTTGAGATCATATTGCTACTGCTTTTTATATTTTTTAATTCTCTCGTTTTATCTGTAGTTACATTTGCAGTCTTTTAGCTCTTTGGCTTTGGCTTTTGAATCTGTGTAGTGTTTTTTAAGTCATGTTACCTGTGTGGATTTCAGATAAGGAACGCTGTGCTGAACTGAGAAAATCATTGTACACTGCTCATGAAAAGTTCTGTTTCTGGCCAGACAGCCCCTCTCCAGGTACTTGACAATTTCCACTTGTCAACTCTCCTAGATCTCTCCTCTAATATTGTTCATTACTTTATAAAAAACCTAGTCTTTGAAGTTTGTTTTTCCTCAATTTGTACTTTTCAAGAACTTGTATTCATTTACATTTTCATTTTATGTTTTAACTTTATCAAGTGCTTGTGTTGTACAGTAGGCTTCACAGTGTGGAGCTTGTCCTGTTGAATCCTCACACGAGCCCTGGGAGGCAGCTGTCCTCAATTAGTTGTTTGGGGTGAGGAAACTAAGAACTAAAAGATTGCCACGTCTATAGTTTTCTCTGGTTCCAAATTCTACTTCTACCCATTGGGCACTTCCTATTTTACCTTGGTTCCTGTAAAGGGAAGGTTCACTAGTTGCACTAATGATGGCTATGGAAGACTCCCAGCACTGAGGTAAGACATCACCCCAACCCAAGGCTGCCTCAGCCAGGTATCAGGAAGGGCCAAGTCCATGCTTCAGGTTTCTTCCCAGTACCACGGGGTGTCAGGACACAATTCTGGTGTGTATGCTGAGGACTTCTGAATAAAAGAGCCCTCAACCTAGTATCCCCTGTAATATTAAAACATTTTGTTGGTCATGCAAACATATTTCTGCTGAGACCTTCAGAAACAGCAGAGCCCTCTGGTGGGGAAATCTCACCAAGTACAAAATTCTTCCTTCATATTACAAAGCAACAATGTTCATCCATACCTTTTTATATACCTTAATCAAGGATTGGTGCAGGTTAGATATGGTTGGGTTTTTTTTTTGTTTTGTTTTTTGGAGGGGGTCCGGTCGTGGGGCCTGAACTCTGGGCCTGGGCGCTGTCCTTCCGCTCTTCAGCTCAAGGCTAGCGTTCTAACACTTGAGCCACAGCGCCACTTCCGGCTTTTTTCTTTTTGCTTACGTGGTGCTGAGGAATTGAACCCAGGGCCTCAGGCATGCAAGGTAAGCACTCTACCACTGAGCCACCTTCCCAGCCCAGGTCCTCAGCTCTTGTTGCTATGTGCTTTTCTTTCTTGACCCCATTCACAGCTTTCGCTTCCTTGGGGATATCTAATTTCTTTCCAGACCTCACTTTTGAGGTTGATTCATATCTTTTGTTTTGTTTTATCTCTATCAAGGGTTGAACTTAAGATCTTGTTTGCTCATTCAGTTAGTGCTCTACCACTTGAGCCATGCCTCTAATCCATCATTTTTTTGCTGGTTAATTGGAGACAAAAATCTCCAACCCCTCCCTCCCCCCACAGACCCTGGGGTTTAAACTCAGGGCCTAGGAGGCACTGTCCCTAAGTTTCTTTGTACTCAAGGCTAGTGCTCTATGACTTGAGCCTCATCGCCACTTCCAGCTTTTTCTAAGTAGTTTATTGGAGATAAGGGTCTTGCAGACTTTCCTGCCTGGGCTGGCTTCAAGTGTGTGTGTGTTAGTTTTAGGCCTTAAACTCAGGGCCTGAGGTGCTGTCTCTTGAGCTTTTGTGCTCTACCACTTGAGCCACAGCTCCACTTCCTGTCATGGACTTTCCTGCCCAGGCTGGCTTTGAACCATGATCCTCAGATCTCAGCCTCCTCAGTAGCTAGGCTTACAGGTGTGAGCCATTGGCACCTGCTTGGTTTTGGTTCTTTTGAGATAAGATCTCAACTTGCAGTCTGAGCTGGCCTCCAATCTGTAATCCTGACTCTGCCTCCCAACCTTTTTCTTTTTTTTGTCGGCCATGGGGCTTGAACTCTGGGCCTGGGCACTGTCCCTCAGCTTTTCAGCTCAAGGCTAGCTCTCTACCACTTGAGCTACAGCGTCACTTCCGGCTTTCTGGTGGTTTATTGGAGATAGGAGTCTCACAGGCTCTCCTGCCCGGGCTGGCTTTGAACCTCGATCCTCAGATCTCAGCCTCCTGAGTAGCTAGGATTATAGGCGTGAGCCACCAGCGCCCCGCCCTCCCAACCTTTTTCATGCCCAGCTTTTCCTTGATTTTTTTTTTAATGTCTGTGTCTTTAATGTCTTCCCCTTTTATTGTTTTGCTAGTACTGAGGTTTTTATTTTACATTTACATTTTTATTGTTATTATTAAGGTGTTGTACACAGGAGTTGCCATTTTATAAGTTAGGTAATGAGTACATTTCTTTTTGGACAATGTAGTACTGAGGTTTTTTTCTGTGTGTGTCGGGGGAAGGTGTTTTTTTTTTTTTTGCTTTTGCCAGTCTTGGAGCTTGAACTCAGGACCTGGGCACTGTCCCTGAGTTTCTTTTGCTCAAGGCTAGCACTCTACCACTTGAGCCACAGCACGACTTTCGGTTTTTCTGTTTATGTAGTGCTGAGGAATGGAACCCAGGGCTTCATGCTTGCTAGGTAAGCACTCTACCAGTAAGCCACATTCCCAGCCCTAGTCCTGAGTTTTGAACTCAAGGCCTTGTGCTTGCTTATTGATTGGCATTCTACTATTTGAGCTACACCTCTAGCCAAGCCTTTTGCTGATTTTGTGGAGATGCAGTCATGAGGACTTTCTACCTAGTCTGGCTTCAAACCTCAGTCCTTTAGATCTTAGCCTCCTGAGTAAATATACAGGCATGAAGCCAGGCACTTCACTGGGACAGTGCCCAAGCACTTAGTTTAGGCCCCAAGACTGACACAAAACAAAAAAAGAAACAAAGGCATGAGCCACTGGCTCCTGCCTTTTCATTTTCTTTTTTGTAGTGCTGGGATTGAACCCAGCATTTCACATATGCTAAGTAAAAGGAACATATTTAGTAAAATGATTCATTTTTTTAAATTGATAGCAAGTATTTTTATGAAAGTTGTTACAGTCATCTCTTGTTAGCCGTGAGGGATTAGTTCCAAGATCCTCTATTAATCTGTAGATCTTTTAAGTTAAATTATATAAAATTATATTACATAGAACATTATATAATTTATATATCACTCTCCCTTCTCCTTCCCAAAACAATTTCAGCAGGTGTCATTGTTCAATTTTCAAAGTTACAAATAATCTATTTTTGCCATATTCATCATCTTTCATCCTCCTTGTTAGCCCATCCCCCTTCTGCTATTACCAACCCCTCATACACACAGAACCTTTTTCTCTCTCCTGGCCCCCACATCCCTATTGATAACAACTTTCAATAAGCTTTGCATATGTACTTGGAATGTATTATAAAATTACTCTTTTTCTTTTTTCCTTCTCCCTTCCCTTTTCCTCCTAAGTAGTCCCTGAGATTCAGTTCTGTGTTTATTTTATTTTACTTTTTTGCCAGTCCTGTGGCTTGAACTCAGGGCATGGGCACTGTCCCTGAGCTTCTTTTGCTCAAGGCTGGTACTCTGTGTCTCAGTGCCATTTCTGGCTTTTTCTATTTATGTGGTACTGAGGAATTGAACCCAGAACTTCATGCTTGCTAGGCAAGCACTCTACCACTAAGCTACCTTCTTAGCCATATTCTGTGTTTATATAAGTAGTTATGTATAGGGGACTATATGTATGTTTGTTCATGTCTATGAGTATGTATGTCTTTTAGGTCTGGCTTCCACAAATAACAAAAACATATATTATCTGTTTTGTTGGGTTTTTTTTTTTAGCTTAATTTGGCTTGCTCAATATGATGTAATATGTTACATTCCAATTCATCCATTTTCCTACACATGACACAATGCCATTTCTCTTTATGGCTTTTATATATTATATAAATATATTTATGTATTCGTCTTTTTTTTATTCATTCATGTGTTGTTGGGCACCTTTGTTGTTTGTTTTTATGCTGGTCCTGGGGCTTTAACTCAGCTTGAACTGAGCTTCTTTGGCTTAAGGCTAGTGCTTTCTCGCTTGAGCCACAGAACTACTTCCCAGCCTTTTCTAAGTAGTTTATTGGAGATAAGACTCTAGGATTTCCTGCCTGGGCTGGCTTCAAACTGTGATCTTTACATCTCAGCCTCCTCTCAGCTAGGATTACAGGCATGAGACACCATTGCCTGGCTCATGTTGTTTGGTTTTTGTGAACAGAGCACAATAATTTCTTAATATTGTCTAATATCTTATCTCCTCCATTTCACATTTCTCTAATTGTTCTATTTATGTTTACTTGTTAACACCAGTGTAATTTTCTTATTTTGTCCATAGATCGATTTGGGACATTGCCATTGGATGAGCCTTCTATCCTTGTTAATGAATTCCTAGATCGTTTTCAAAGCCTTTGTCACTTGGACATTCAGCTTCCTTCCTTGAGGTCAGAGGACTTGAAGAACATGGTGAGTTTTTCTTGGCAGGATTATAATGGCCTCCAGGTGTCACCAGTGTTTGTAGCAAAGCATTTCTTTTAATGCTAAGAGGAAGCAGAGTGTTAGGAAAAGAACAACCAGAGGAGCAGCTATGGAGAGTATGAGTAAATAAGTTCCATTTCAACATTTAGAATGGTTCTTTCAGTGGCATAAATTCGATTTTATCTTGATTTGACTATTTGATAGAAAATATTGAAATGTGACTGCAAATGGTCTGTTTATGTATTTATTTATACCTGTACTGGAGCTAGAAGTCAAGGCCTCATATTCTCACTTGGCTTTTTTGCTCAAGGCTAATGTTCTAGCACTTGAGTCACAGATCTACTTCTGACTTTTGCTGGTTATTTGGAGGTAAGAGTCCCAGATTTTGGGGCTGGGAATGTGGCTGAGTGGTAGAGTATGTACTTAGCATGCATGAAGCCTTGAGTTGGATTCCTCAGTACCACATAAGGCCAGAAGTGGGGCTGTGGCTCAAGTGGTAGAGTGGCTAGCCTTGAGCAAAAGAAGCTTAGGGACAGTGCCCAGGCCCGAGTTCAAACCCCAGGACTGGCAAAAAAAAAAAAAAAAAGTGTCTCACAGGTTTTTTTGGTTTGTTTTTGTTTTTTGCCTGGCCTGGCTTCAAACCTCGATCCTTAGATCTCAGCCTCCTGAGTAGCTAGGATTATAGGAGAGAGCCACCAGCATACAGCTTGCAAATGGTTTATTACATACCATTTTCCCAATTACTAGGGGACCAGAAAACTCCCTTTTCCTAGGAATAGATGCATTGAAATGTTCTGGCCTATCTGTTCTCTGAAGTTGAATGTTACTGACCCATATTATCAGCCTGTAAGTCCTCTGTGAAGATATGTGTAATTTAGGAAGTAAAAACTGATTATTTTGCTTGCTTGTTTTTTTTTGTTTGTTTGTTTGTTTTTTGCCAGTTCTAGACCTGGGCACTGTCCCTGAGCTTCTTTTCCTCAAGGCTAGCACTCTACCACTTGAGCTACAGCACCACTTCTGGCCTTTTCTGTTTTGTTTTTTTTTTGTTTTTTTGCCGGTCATGGGGCCTGAACTCTGGGTTTGGGCGCTGTCCCTCAGCTCTTCAGCTCAAGGCTAGCGCTCTATCACTGGAGCCACAGTGCCACTTCCGGCTTTTTCTGTTTATGTGGTGCTGAGGAATGGAACCCAGAGTCTCATGCTTGCAAGGCATGCACTCTACGCTGAGCTACCTTCCCAGCCCCCCTGGCCTTTTCTGTTTATGTGGTACTTGAGGAAACAAACCCAACCAATAAGCCACATTCCCAGACTCTCCTTCATTAACATTATGCTGGAGATTTTAGCAGTCAACTATTAACCTCTAGTGTCTGTTGTAAATATCACACTGTCCCTGGTCAAGGCAACTCCCATCTCCCATAGTTCTTTATTATGCTTAGCACAAAAATTAAGGCTGGCAAACTCTGTTTTGTCAGAAAGTAAATTCAGTGTCAGACTAAGACATAAATAGCACTATTTTCAGGGCAGGGAATGTGGCTTAGTGGTAGAGTGCTTGCCCAGAATGCATGATGAAGCCCTGAGTTCAATTCCTCAGTACCATCTAAACAGAAAAAGCCAGAAGTGCTGTGGCTCAAGTGTTAGATACTAGCCTTGAGCAAAAAGAAGCTCAGGGACAATGCCCAGGCTGTGAGTTCAAGTACTAGAACTGGCCAAAAAAAAAAAACAACTATTTTTGTTGTTTGGGTTTGAATTTCATAAGTTTTAGATTTTTAGAAAGAACTACAATTGGTAAGTTGAAAAAAATTAGTTTGGTAATTCCTGGAAAACCACCTCCATTTCTGGGTCAGCAGGTCAGCAGTTCTGAAAGCTGCTATTTGACCCCTTAGCCCTGTCCTAGAATAAGTCTTCTCTGTGGAAATGCTGCCTTCATATTTGCCCTTTCTACTCTGGATTCTGCCTTTTCCCATCTACCTGCATTATCTTGAATACATTTTCTTTTTATCGTGAGTAAAACTTCAAGTTTTTTTTTAACCTTCATTCTCTTCAGTGCTTGACAGAAGACAAGATCAGTCATCTGCTACATTTGCTTGAAGATGAACTTGACCCTGTAACTGAGGAGAGGAAAACAGCAAGCAAATTAGGTTCAGACATCCAAGTCCAAGTCACTGCCTGTGTTCTCTCTCTGTGTGGCTGGGCATGGAGGTTAGTCAGCTACTTCTGTCTAGGAGTGTAAACCATGACAATAATGCATACCTATATATTCTAGTCACTGGTCATATTTGGAAATCAGATGATGTTTTCTGTGAGAAAAGAAACAAAGCAAACATTAGTGGTGGGAGGAGGGGAGAATCCAAATTTGGGAAGGCATGGTATTTACACCTAAGTTTCCTGTCTCGTATTCCCAGTTCCCACCTGGGAACTTGTGTTCCCATAAACAGTGAAGCTCTTCTCTAAGAATAGAAAGAAAATGAAAGGAAGGAAAATAAGTTCAATTGATGAGAGGTAGCAAAGGAGTCACCAGCCTGGAGTCCCCGACATGCCCCTGGTTGGTGTTTCCATCCCAGCTGCCAGTTTGGCTGGCCTCTCTGAGGTGAAGGCTGTCAGAACTGACCTTGGTTTACCCCAGACATGCTTTCTGCAGTAGTTAACAAAGGAATTTAAGAGGACAGAACAGCTTTATGAAAGAAACTTCAAAGTAGCCTTGGGGATCTTAGAATCAATATATAACCTCCCATTACACACACAGGGTAAATCATACAAGGGCATATATACAAGATCACTATGACATTGACTGAAGTATAATACATGTAGCTGTAAAACTCCATGGAGTTCTAATAGTTACAGGTAGTTCAACAAAATGAATATCAGGAAACTGAAACATAGTTTCAGCTAATGGGGGAGTAATGGGTAGGTGGTGGATGAATAGGCAAGGACAAATACAGTCTTAATTAATACTCAGTGTCCATAAAGAAAAAGTAAGTGGTTGACAGGCCTCCAGGGAAAGGGGTAGGAGAGATGGCAAAGAATGATGGAAGGGGTGACTGATCAAAATTCATTGGACAGAAGGAGAAATGTCAAATTGTAACCCTCTCATACAACCCTTTGACGGTTAAAAAACCATAACCCCTCCAAAAAAATAAATATGGGAAAGAGAGCACACCAAAATACGTAGAAAATATGTGGGTGGCGACAGAGCTGAGGTTCTGCAATAAGGGGACCGGGCTCTAGGGGGACATGGGTCCAGCCCACTAGATCAGTTGAGATTGGTTTGGTGAGGTAAAACATGTAAGTCATTGCACATGGAATTGGCCCCTTAGGAAACCCACACTTTCTTTGCCGCTTCTTCCTAGTTCTTCTTTGGAACCCATGCAGCTCTCCCTGATGACATGCTCACAGTGTATGCGGAAGGTGGGACTCTGGGGCTTCCAGCAGATCGAGTCGTCTGTGACTGACCTGGATGCGTCCTTTGGCTTCTCCAGCTCCCCCGTTTCAGGCACCGAGGGTCGGCCAGATCGCTTCCCTCTAGTGCCTGAATCTCCTAGGAGGATGATGACCCGGAGCCAGGATGCCACGTTTTTCCCAGGTTCAGATCAGGTATTAACATAGCTTAACAGCATTCTTGCTAAGAGTGTTGGTGATAGAAAACTGGAAATTGACAAATAGCCTTCACCTCTTTTTTTTTTTTTCTTTTTTTCCCCAAACTTAAGGTCTTACACTTGCTAGCTAGGTAGGCGTTCTACTATGTGAGCCACACCCACCTCCTTTCTTGGCTCTAGTTATTTTTCAGGTAGGGTCTCAAGTATTTCCCTAGGTCCAGCTTCACACCATGATCCTCCTAACCTTCAGCCTGTGTAGCTAGACCCTCAGATATAAACCATGCCCAGCTTATTAATTGAGATGGGGTCTTTCTAACTTTTTGCACAAGCCAGCCTTTAAACACAATCTCCTAATCTCCAGTTCCTGAGTAGTTGAATTACTGATGTGAGTCATCATACCCATGTTTTGTTTTGTTATGTTAATTTTTGTGGTACTGGGAATTGAGCTTAGGGCCTTACCCATGCTACCCTACTTGAGCTATGCCCCTAGTCCTTTTGCTTTTTTTTTTTTTTTTTTTCTTGCCGGTTGTGGGGCCTGAACTCTGGGCCTGGGTGCTGTCCCTCAGCTCTTCAGCTCAAGGCTAGTGCTCTACCACTTGAGCCACAGCGCCACTTCCAGCTTTTTCTGCTTATGTGGTGCTGAGGAATCGAACCCAGGACCTCATGCATGCAAGGCAAGCACTCTACCACTGAGCCACCATCCCAGCCCTTTATTTTGTTTTTGAGATAGGGTTTTACTTCTTTTGCCTGTCTGGCTAGCTGGGAGTACAAGCGTGTGCCACCACATCCAACAGCAGGCTTTTTCATCATGTTTCTCTTCACTAGTGGAAAAATTAAATGTGTTTTAGAAATTTAGCATCAAAATAGAATAGTCTAGCTTAGTGCTGGTGGCTCATGCCTATAATCCTAGCTATTCAGGAAGCTGAGATCTGAGAATCACAGTTTAAAGCCAGGCAGGAAAGTCTATGAGACTCATTTCCGATTAACTACAAGAAAACTGGAAGTGGCACTGTGGCTCAAGTGGTAGAACACTAGCCTTGAGCTGAAGAGCTCAGGGACAGTGCCCAGGCCCAGGGTTCCAGTCCCATGACTGACAAAAAGAAAAAAAGTCTGTGAAGATGGTGGGTATGGAGGCAATTCAGAAGCTAAGTTTTGGCTGAGAATGTGGCTTAGTGGTAGAGGGTTTGCTAGCCTGCATAGTCCTGGGTTGGATTCCTCAGTACCACATACACAGAAAAAGCTGGCAGGGTGCTGTGGCTAAAGTGGTAGAATGCTATCCCTGAGCAAAAGAACCTCAGGGACAGTGGCCAGGCCCTGAATTCAAGGGCCTGGCCAAAAAAAAAGCTGAGTTTTTATCATTTAAACTATAAAATACTAGCCTTTACCTGCCTTGGAAAGAAATTGCAATCTTAACCATCAACATCACTTATGTACTCCCCTTTTTCTTTCAGACTGAAAAGAGCCCAGGTCTCATTGTCTCTAGAACCCGAAGTTGGGACTCTTCTAGTCCGGTTGAGCGGCCTGAGCCAGAGGCAGCCAGCCCTACCACCAGAAGCCGCCCAGTGACTCGAAGCATGGGAACAGGAGACAGCACTGGCCTTGACGTACCGTCGAGCCCTCTCCGGAAAGCCAAACGGGCTCGCCTTTGCTCTTCCAGCAGCTCGGTGAGTCCACTCACGCAGTAGCCTTCACTGGGCATAACAGCAGGCCAGGCCTTCATGTGAGCACGGAGAAAAAGGTATGAGCCCTACCTGCTTCTATGGCCAAAAGTATACGGTGTACTTAAAGATAGGACAGATGGCTGGCCAAGGGGAAAGCAATTTTTTTTTTTTTTTGCCAGACCTAAGGCTTAAACTCAGGGCCTGGGCACTGTCCCTGAGTTTCTTTTCCTCTACCACTTGAGCCACACGGCCACTTACGGCTTTTTCTGAGGAATTGAACCCAGGTCTTCATGCATGTGAGGCAAGCACTCTACCACTAAGCCATATTCCCAGCCCAGCAATTAAAGATTTTATCATCTGTTCCTCTGGGTTAGAGTCTGGGGAAAGAGTAAATATTTCAAACTAATAGGACAACAGTGAGGGAGGAGACAAACTTACTAAAGTCTAGTTTTTTGTTTTTGTGGGTTTTTTTGTATTTTTTTTTTTTGTAAAGAGGGATTACAGTTAATAATCAGGTAATAAGTACATTTCTTTTTGAATAGTGTCACTCATTTTCTCCCAGTTTTTTTCTCTCCCAAATCTTGTCCCGCCCCCCCCCAAGTTATATAGTTCTAACGTAGTGTCTAGTGAGTATCACTGCTGAATTAGTTCACCCTTTGTCCCACAGTTTCCATGCTTCCATTTCCCCTCCCCAAATCAGATAAACATGTACAAGACAAAGGGTTCAGAAATCAAAAACAGAGACAAAAGGAGAAAAACAGAAAAAAAAAAAAAAAAAAGAGGCGCGGGGGGTGGGGGTGGGGGGGCAATGAAAGAAGCCAGTGGCTCTTGCCTGTTATTCTAACTACTGAGGAGGCTAAAATCTGAAGGATCACAGTTTGAAGCTAGCCTAGGCAGCAAAGTCTGTGAAACTCTTATCTCTAAAATAACCAGCAAAAATCTGAGCCTGGATCCTTAGTTCAAGTTGTAGAGCACCAGTTAAGCAAGCCAAGCAAGTACTGAGTTCTAACACTGATATTGTAAAAGAAAGGAAAGCAGAAAAGGAAGGAAAATGGGAGGGAGGAAGAAAGAAAGGGAGGAAATGGGAAGAAAATAAGAATATTTTCAGGAATGTGAAAGGACAGTTGTCGCTACCGCCTCGACCAGCAAGGAGACGCGACACCGGACTCTTCTCTCTGCCGTTTATTCAGGACCTTTTTTTTTTAATCTTGTGACCCCCACCCCGGGGAGAATTCCCCACAGCCTTAAGTACCCGCTGGGTAGCCAACCCTGATACGCCACGTGGGAACCACCAATAGGTTCAGGTGCGCGGAAGCAAGCCAGATTCTTTGCCTTAGCCATATCAGGAGTTGTTTACCACGAGAGCACTCGCCATCGGGAAGGCGGAGGGCGGAAGCCGGCACCATCTTCCAGGTGCGGCTCTCGCAGCTCTCTACAGACAGTCATGAGATTGAGAACAGTCTCAGCTATATAGCAAGACTCTGTCTCAAATAAAAATAAATCTAGGCACTAGTGGCTCATAGCTAATCCTACCTACACAGGAGGTTGAATTCAGAGGATCCCAGTTCAAATTCAGCCCAGGTAGTGGAGCTTGAGCTCAGCCCTGGGCACTGTCCCTGAGCTTTTTTGCTCAAGGTTAATGCTCTACCACTTTGAGCCACATCTCCACTCCAGCTTTGTGGTAGTTAATTGGAGATAAGAGTCTCATAGACTTTCCTGCTCAGGCTGGCTTTGAACCACAATCCTTAGATCTCAGCCTCCTGAGTAGCTAGAATTACAGGCATGAGCCACCAGTGCCAGACTTATGAGACTCTCTCATCTGCAATAAACTACCCAAAAAAGGCCAGAAGTGGAGCTCTAGCTTAAGTGGTAGACTTAAGCAGAAGAAGCTCAGGGACAGTGTCTATGGTCTGAGTTGAAGCCCTGGGACTGGCATAAAAATAAAATTTGTGAGGATAAGAGGGGCACAGAAAAAGAGGGACAAAAGGTGAACAAATGAAGCAGAAATACTCACTAGACACTTGTGGGTGAGTATAGGAAGGAAAAACAAGAGAGAGTAAAAGAAGTATGACATTCTCTAAAAAGAAATTTATTCATTACCTGACTTATGTAACTGTAACCCCTCTGTATGTCACCTTTATAATGACAAGCAAAATTAAATAAATAAATAAGGAGAACATAAGACAGCCATTGGTGGCCCACTCCTGTAATCCTAGCTATTCACGAGTCTAGCTTTATAAGGATTATGGTTTGAAGTCCAAGAGACTTTTTTTTTTTGGTCATAGGGCTTGAACTCTGGGCTTGGGCGCTATCCCTCAGCTCTTCAGCTCAAGGTGAATGCTCTACCGCTTGAGCCACAGCGCCATTTCTGTTTTCTAGGTTTTCCTAGTGGTTTATTGGAGATAAGAGTCTCACGGACTTTCCTGTCTGGGCTGGCTTTGAACCGTGTTCCTCAGATCTCAGCCTCCTGAATAGCTAGGATTATAGGCATGAGCCACCAACGCCCGGCTTCCAAGAGGCGCTTATCTCCAATTAACCACCAAAAGTCAGAACTGTAGCTCAAGTGGTAGAGCATCAGCCTTAAGTGAAAAAACTGAAGGACAGCACTCAGGCTCTGAATTCAGGCCCCAGTACTGGCACAAAGAAGAACATAAAACTAGAAATACATATCTATAATCCTAGCTCTTCAGGAGGCTGAGCTCTGAGGAGCATGGTTCAAAGCCAGCCGGGGCAGGAAAGTCCATGAGACTGTTATCTCCAGTTAATCACCAGAAAACTGGAAGTAGTGCAGTGGCTTAAAGTAGTAGAGCATTAGTCTTTTTTTTTTTTTGGTTGGTTGTGGGGCTTGAACTCTGGGCCTGGGCGCTATCCCTCAGCTCTTCAGCTCAAGGCGAGCGCTCTACCACTTGAGCTACAGCGCCACTTCCGGTTTTCTGGTGGTTTATTGGAGATAGGAGTCTCACAGTCTTTCCTGCCCGGGCTGGCTTTGAACCGCGATCCTCAGATCTCAGCCTCCTGAGTAGCTAGGATTACAGGCGTGAGCCACCAGCGCCCGGCTAGAGCATTAGTCTTGAGCTGAAGAGCTCAGGGACAATGCTCAGGTCTAGAGTTCAAGCCCCATAACTGACAAAACAAAACAAACAAAAAAAAAAACTAGAAATACAAGCAGTTGGAAGATTTGAAACAATTGATTTTCTGAATAGACCGCACATCTGTCCTTCATTAACCCTGTCTATGTCTCTTCCTCTGTCCTCAGGACACATCTTCCCGAAGTTTCTTCGATCCCACCTCTCAACATCGAGACTGGTGCCCTTGGGTGAATATCACATTCAGTAATGAAATCAGAGAGCAAGGTGAAACAGAAGTGGATGCTAGCATTCCATCAGAGCCAGGCTGGAGGGCAGTGCTTTCCATCCTATTGGACTACAAACAGTCTAAGCAGCCAGCTGAACCAGACTCCATGGTGAGCCAAGGTTGCCCTGCATATGTGTGGCCCTTGTCCTTGAGATGGGCACAGAGGCTTGTCTTGTACTTCGTCCCTACCTGCCTGCAACTTCGCTAAGTTGTTGCAATCATGCTGATTATATTTCAGAGAAAGCATGAGAGTGGGTCAGTCTTTCTGCAGTTTAGCATATGACATTCCATTAAATTCTGCTAAATTCTTTGTGCCCCCAACTTAAATGACTATAAGAAGGAAAGGAATACAGAAAAGGAATTAATTGGATCAGCAGGATGCAGAGCAGCTACTTTATCAGTTAACATCTCTGCATTTGGAGCTCAGATGGGTCCATTCCCCGTATAAGACATACCACCTTATTCTAGTCCATAGCCTGCGCATATGTGCCTGGGCATATGTGCCAGTCCATCCTTAGCTAGTCTTATTAGACTGCTGTGGTCATGTAACAACAGAGAAAACATGTTGGCTCTGGGTCAGGAGTGAAGCTCACAGACATAAAAGAGTCACCACTGTGGAATCCTTGTTCCTCTGCAGGCTGGTTCCACATTTGTCTTGTAGCCTACTGTAAATATAAGTTACTGACCTCCACACCCTCCCAAGTAAATAACAAGTAAACAACGCCTGGCCAATCTCATTCCATGGTCTTTCATGGTCTTGTAGGACCACAGGCTTCCACCAGAGGGAGCTAAAATGCTAGTAAAAGCTCAGTTGTAAAATGCCCTCAGTAAATATCACATGAAGGTTTATGTTTCTGTTTTGATTTTTGTTTTTTTGTTTTCTTGGTCATGGGCGTTGAACTTTGGATCTGGGTCCAGTCCCTCAGCTCAAGACTAGCGCTTTACCACTTGAGCCATAGCACCACTTCTGGTTTTCTGGTAGTTAATTGGAGATGAGAGTCTCATGGACTTAACTGCCTCGGCTGGCTTTGAATCATGATCCTCATATCTCAGCCCCCTGAATAGCTTAGGATTATAGGCGAGAGCCAGTGGTTTCCAAATTTTTAATGGAAAAATAATCTGCATTTCTTTTCAACTTAAAAAATCCTTTTGGAACATAGTTCTTTAAAGACAAATATTTGACCTGCCACTCTACTTGAGGGATTAAATCTACCTTTGCTTACAAATTCTTTCTGCCTAAGTCTTCAGAAGATAAATGTTTGTCAGCTTTTATTAAGACTCCCCTTTAGTACTGTCATATTTAAACACACACACACACACACACACACACACAAAACATTGAGCACTGATAGCTCTCACTGCTATCCTCGCTTCTTAGGAGGCTGAGATCTGAAGATTGTGTGATTCCAAGGCAGGAAAGCTCATGAGACTTGTATCTCCAGTTAGCCAGCAAAAAGCCAAAAGTAGAGCTAAGGCTCAAGTGGTAGAGTGCTAGCTTTGAGCAAAAAAATGCTCAGAGACAGCACCCTAGTTCAAGCCCCAGGACTAACACCTGTGTGTGCACGTGTGTGCACACACGCACACACACACACACACACACACGGCTTTTGTATGTATGGTGGTAGGGGTAATGGTGGTGTTGTGGTAGAAAGAGTTACTGCATGTCATATTAGCTCTGGATTCTGGAACTTTTCAGGTTCATTATCGAAATGGGTTATTGACCTCACTGCTATGGATGATACAAAGCCTTAATGGGGCTGAGAGGAAGGATCTTGATGTTAGAAAAAGTTTTGTTTCCAAGTTACTTTCAGCTTTGTCACTAAATCAAATTCCCCTGAGTCCCAACTCAAATGTTTCCATCCTGAGACTTTCTTTTTTTAGCCAGCCCTGGAGCTTAAACTCAGGGCCTGGGTGCTGTCCTGAGCCTCTTTGTGCTCAAGGCTAGCACTCTACAGCTTGAGCCACAACACTACTTCTGACTTTTTTTTTTTTTTTTTTTTTTTTTTGTCGGTCCTAGGGCCTGAACTGTGGGCCTGAGCACTGTCCCTCAGCTCTTCAGCTCAAGCCTAGTGCTGTACCACTTGAGCCATAGTCCCATTTCCTGCTTTTTCTGCTTATGTGGTGCTGAGGGCCTCATGCATGCAGGGCAAGCACTCTTCCACTGAGCAACCTTCCTAGCCCATACTTCTGGCTTTTTTGAGTAGTTTATAGGAGATAAGAGTCTCCCTGGGGACTTTTCTGCCCAGGCTGGCTTCAAACCATGATCCTCAGATCTCAGCCTCCTGATTAGCTAGGATTACAGGCATGAGCCACTGGTGCCCAGCTCCTAGGACTTTATTTTATTGAAATCCTTATCTACGGGGCTGGGAAGGTGGCTCAGTGGTAGAGCGCTTGCCTTGCATGCCTGAGGCCCTGAGTTCGATTCCTCAGCACCACATAAGCAAAAAGAAAAAAGCCGGGAGTGGCGCTGTGGCTCAAGTGGTAGAGCGCTAGCCTTGAGCTGAAGAGGTGAGGGACAGCGTCCAGGCCCCGAGTTCAGGCCCCATGACTGGACCAAAAAAAAAAAAAAAAAATCCTTATCTACTAGAGGATAAGGGGACAGTGGAAATGCTATCTAATGTTAGAAACTAGTCATGGCTGGGCTGGGAAGGTGACTCAGTGGTAGAGTGCTTGCCTAGCATGCATGAGGCCCTGGCTTTGATTCCTCAGTACCACATAAGCAGAAAAAGCCGGAAGTGGTGCTGTGGCTCAAGTGGTAGAGTGCTAGCCTTGAGCTGAAGAGCTGAGGGACAGGGCCCAGGCCCAGAGTTCAGGCCCCACAACCGACCAAAAAAAAGGAAGAAACTAGTCATGGCTTATGGATGTGTCCTAAATGTCCTTTGTCCTCTCCCTGAGGCTCTGGTTGCATGAGAAATCTGTGCTCTATTGTTACTCTCAGAGGCTGAGAAGACCGTGTTCTGACTTACTAAGAACTTCTATTTCTAATAAATTGCTTTGTCTCCCCATAACACCATTTCTCAGAGCAGGTCCTAAGTATAATCAAGTGGCAATGATAGTCTTCCTATTTTTAGCTCTGCTGGCTAAAACTTGAGCTGAGAAAACCAAGGTCATAGTTGACTCTTAGGAGTCATTCAACTTTGTTTTATTTCTTAGCTTTGGATGATACTGTTAACCTCATCCAGGTGTCACATAAATGTGAATCCATGTTAACAAGAAATAATATACCAGGACAATTTAAGTATTATGAAGTGTGTGTGTGTGTGTGTGTGTGTGTGTGTGTGTGCGTGTGTGTGTGCGTGCGTGCGTGTGTGTGTGTGTGTGTGTGTGTGTGTGTGTATGTGTATTGGTCATGGGTCCCTCAGCACTTTTTTTTTTTGTTGGTCGTGGGGCTTGAACTCTAGGCTTGGGCGCTATGCCTCAGCTCTTCAGCTCAAAGCTAGTGCTCTACACTTTGAGCCACAGCGCCTCTTCCAGTTTTCTGGTAGTTAATTGTAGATGAGTCTCATGGAGTTTCCTGCCTGAGCTGGCCCTGAACCGTGGTCCTCAAATCTCATCCTCCTAGCTAGGATTATAGACTATATAGCTTGCCCCAGCTAGCATTGTGGATTTAAACAAAACAAAAATCAGTAAACATATGGGTAAGTTTAGTAGCTCAAACCTATCATCCCAGATACTCTCAAGAGGCAGAGATTGGGATGATAAATTCAGGGCCAGACTGGGAATGTGGCTCAGTCGTAGTATGCTTGTTTAGCATGCATGAAGCCCTGGGTTCCATTCCTCAGTACCATATAAAGAGAAAAAGCCATAAGTGGCACTGTGGCTCAGATGGTAGAGTTCTAGTCTTGAGCAAAAGAAGCTCAGGGACATTGCCCAGGCCCTGAGTTCAAACCTCAGGACTGGCAAAAAGAAGAATAGAATAGAATATATGTTGCAATAATGGGTGGTCAGAAGGGTCAGGACACATACAAATAGGAAGGAGGCTGTGAGACTTGTTTTGGAAGTATCAGTCTCACAATAGAACACAGACTTTCTTAATTATTTGGCTTCAATTGTCCATTATGCATAGTATAAAATAAAATGAGCTACTGAGGAGGCTGAGATATGAGGATCACAGTTCAAAGCCAGCCTGGGCAGGAAAGTCTATAAAACTTTTTTTTTTTTTCCTCTGGGCCTGGGCACTGTCCCTCGCTCTTCAACTCAAGGCTAGTGCTTTACCACTTGAGCCACAGTGCCACCTCTGGCTTTTTCTGTTTATGTGGTACTGAGGAATCGAACCCAGGGTCTCATGCATTCAAGGCAAGCACTTTACCACTGAGCCACCTTCCTAGCCCTATGAAACTCTTATCTCCAATTAACCACCAGAAAACCAGAAGTGGAGCTGTGGTTCAAGTAGTAGAGCACTAGCCTTGAGCAAAACAAGCTGAGGTACAGTACCTAGGCCCCAGGATTGACACAATAAATATAGTTTTGGGGGCTGGGAAGGTGGCTCGGTGGTAGAGCGCTTGCCTTGCATGCCTGAGGTCCTGGGTTCGATTCCTCAGCACCACATAAGCAAAAAGAAAAAAAAAAGCCAGAAGTGGCGCTGTGGCTCAAGTGGTAGAGCGCTAGCCTTAAGCTGAAGAGCTGAGGGACAGCGCCCAGGCCCAGAGTTCAGGCCCCGCGACTGGACCCCCCCAAAAAAAAAAAAAAGTTTTTTTTCAATCCTAGGTAAATCTAGATCATTGTAGGAGAAATGATCTGACCAATCTCTAAAGCTATTGCCTAGCTTTTTGTTTCTACAAAAGAATTTTATCCTAATATACTTTTCTACCTATAGAGTCTCTCAGAGAAATCAAGGAAAGTGTTCCGAATATTCCGGCAGTTGGAATCATTATCCTCATCCTGAAGATATACCAACCCTTGCAAGAGAAATGGATGAGAGAGACACTGAAACAGAGTCAGAATTCCAGTTTGGTCAGCCCATGCTGTTTTTCTCCATCCTGGCTTAACCACCAGGAGCCCCTGCATTCACAAAGACAGTGGATGTCAGTAGTTGTCTGCACAAGTGAAAGGCGAGTCGCCCCACAGGGATGTGGACAGAGAAGGTAAGCAAGCTGTATTCTGTGGAAAGACTGGCTTTAGAAAAGCAGATGGAAGACCCACATGGTAACATCAGTCTACACTGTAGTGCGGCAGTGTTATAAGGACTCTTATATCCCAGGAATATGAGTGTATTAATAAAAGGTTTCTTACAGTTCTTACTGTTAGAGTATTGTTTTCCTTTAGTCTAGTGGGTTGTACACTTCAGAGGAACAGTAAACAAAGTTGAATTTTGGGTTTTCCAAGTAGCTGCAAACATGAAGACTTACTTGTAATTCTGGTTAAAGAGGTATAGTGGGTTTTTTTTTCTTTCTGCTTATGTGGTGCTGAGGAATCGAACCCAGGGCCTCATGCATGCAAAGCAAGAGCTCTACCACTGAGCCACCTTTCCAGCCCCGAGGTATAGTGTTTTTTAAGCCTCAGTAGGTTTTTGTATTGGTTTGATTTGATTTGTTTGATTCTTGGAGATAAGGGTCTCAGGGACTTTTCTTCCCAAGTTGGCTTCAAACTCTGATCCTCAGATCTCAGCCCCTTTAGTAGCTAGAATTACAGACATGAAGCTGGGCGCTGGTGGCTCACACCTGTAATCCTAGCTACTCAGGAGGCTGAGATCTGAGAATCTTGGTTCAAAGCCAGCCCGGGCAGGAAAGTTCCTGAGACTCTTATCTCCAATAAACCGCTAGAAAACCAGAAGTGGTACTGTGGCTCAAGCGGTAGAGCGCTCGCCTTGAGCTGAAGAGCACAAGGACAGCGCCCATGCCCAGAGTTCAAGCCCCACGACTGCCAAAAAAAAAAAGAATTACAGACATGAGCCCCTGGTGCCAGCTCAGTCTTATTTTTTTTAAGGGGTAAATTACATTGCTCTCTGCCCCAGATCAAGCTTCATCCAGTAGACCAGGCTGTGCAGAGGCTGTTTCCACATTCTTTTCCTAAAGGTCTACCCTGCCTGATTTTTTTTTTTAACTTGCATAAATTAGTTGCACAAAGGGGCTTTTATTATGACATTTCCACACATGCATATGACGTACCCCATCAGCCTCACCACCAATATTCCTCTCCCTTATTCCACTCAAAACAATTTCAACAGGTTTTATTGTTCTGTCTGTATAAATGCATATAAAATACTTTGACTCTAATTCCACTTCCTTCACCCGCTTCCTTGGGCCTTCCCCACTCCTGATGATACCCATCCCCCAATACAGCCTGTTTCACTGTCCTGTCATTTTTTTTAAGAGTATATTAATTGTACAAAGGGGTTTCATGGTAATTTACATGTACATATGTTATGGTTCAGTCAGATTGACCTCTGTTGCACTCTCACCAACTGGAAGTATCTTTCAGTCACTGTGATTCTGTGATTTTTTCTTCCTCTAACTCAAAAACCTGAGTCTTATCTCTCCTAATAGAAAGGTTCTGTAAAAATGCCTCATGGTATACTAGTATCCAGAAGGGGATCTTTCCTGGCTCTTTTTAGACATTAGCTAGCTTTCCTAGACTGAGTAAATGGCGCATTTTCTTGCTCTGGGACAATGGCAGCTACCTCCAAGTACCCTCTCCACTCTCAAATCCCTTCCACCCCATCCCACTTAGCAGCAAAACAGCTGCATGTATAGCTTGCCCAACAACAAAAGTGCAGACATTTCCTCATCCTCAGCTTTCCTCTCTATTTTTAGCCGTGTTGCTATTCTGGATTCTCTGTGGCTTTATATAGCCATCATCTGGCCAGCCAAAACCATGCCCTAAGACAAAAATGCTGGACATGGGCCCTTTAATGAGGGATCCATCTTTCCATCTTTAGCCTGTGGTCTCTCCTTCCTCACTGCCCTTCTTACAGTTATGGCCACCGCTTCTCTCCACACTGCCCCTCTCATTCGGTTGACTGTTATGTAGCTGAAACCAGTAGAGGGAAAGGGGTCATGCAAAGGCCTCAGGGTCATTTATCAGAAGACTTAATGCACTGTAAACTACTACAGTGCCAACTTTCTGTGCTCACTTCTGTCCAGCCATTTAGCACTATCCAGGTAGCAAATGTGTGGGAACAGACTGTTCTCACCGTGGGGCAGCAGCAACCCTCAGGAGGTTGGAGGTAAGAACTTGACATGAGGTGCAAAGAAGGAACTCAACACGCCCCTCCAAGAAAGGAAACCAGGATTGCAAGACTGAAAGTCTTTTTCAAGCCAGGAACCAGTGGCTCACACTTATCCTTGATACTCAGGAGACTTAGATCTGCAGATTATGGTTTGAGGCCAGCTTGAGCAGAAAAGTTTATTGGACTCCATCACTAATCAACAGAAAGCCAGACTGGGGTCATGCTCAAGTGATAGGGCAGGACCCAGGACTGGCACAAAAAATAAAAACTGAAAGTTTCTACAGTTCAACGAACTGTAGAATCTGTAACCTAGCAAAGATTTCTCATAACTTGATACTCTCTTCTTCCCCAGTATTTCAATTTTACACTTTGTTTCTTTTGTTGTTTCTGTATCTTTGATAGAAGATAGTTGAGAAACAATAGCAATAGAATAATAACGTTTTCTGTTGTTTTTTTAAGCTAGTACTGGGGCTTGACCTCAGGGCCTGGGTGTAATCCCTTTTCACTTAAGACTGGCATTACCACTTGAGCTACAGCTTCACTTCTGGCTTTTGGGTGGTTAATTGAAAATAAGAGTCTTACAGACTTACCTACCTGTGTTGGCTTCTAACTATGATCCTCAAATCTCAGCCTCCTGAGTAGCTATGATTCAGGCATGAGCTACCAGTACCCAGCATGATCACCCTTAAATTCCTCCTTTATGAATATAAGAAAGCATGTGAAACTGGAAGTGAGATCTCTTTTGTGATGTTAAAGGAAATGTGACTTACTAGATGTCAAGTGGCTAGAAAATCTCCTTTCCTGAGGACTATGTCATCTCTCAACTCTTCAAAAATCTGGAGACTAAGTCCACAGTAGGTTACTTGAAAGTAAAAGGACCAGTAGGCTGAGCGTAAGTGGTTCTTACCTACAGTGCTACCTTCTCAGGAGGCTGAGATCAAAGCCAGCCTGGGCAGGAAAGTCCATGAGACTCTAGCCTCCAGCCAAAAGAAGCTCAGGGACAGCTAGCTCCCAGTCCCCCAGGACCAGGGGAAAAGGGGTGAAAGGAGAGGACCCAGTAGTATTGCTGGTAGTACCTGCCAGAGCCACTAGGTGCCGCCAGTGTCCCATACTTATTTCCTGTGGATTGCAGAAGCAAAACAAACATTGCCCCTGGACTTTCATACCTCATCACCAGCAAATCAACAGTGGTGAGCAGCACAGCACTCCCTTTTTCAAATGGCTTCTCATTTTAGCATCATTCTTACTTTGTCTTTTTTTTTTTTTTTTTGCCGGTACTGGAACTTGAACTCAAGGCTTTACACTGTTGCTTGGCTTTTTCAGCTCCAGGCTGTGGCTCTACCACTTGAGCTGAGCTAAGTGCTACTTTCAACTTTTTCCTGGTTAATTGGAGAGAAGAGTCTACCTGGACTGTCTTTGACCTTTGATTCTCATTGCTCAGCCTCCTGAGATAGATGTGAGCCACCTGTGCCCTGCTTGTCCTTATTTTGTTGCAGGTCTTGCTTCCTAGCCCAGCTTCAATTCACCTGCTCAAGGCTTAGGCTGCCTGGTTTGCATTGTCAATTAGACCAGTTACCTGGAAAAACAACAAAACAAAACAAAAAAAAAACAAAAAGCATTAAGGCATCAGTGAGGATGGGGAGAAATGGAGAAAATGGATATTTATTAAAGAGCCAGGGATGGAAACTAACCTTCCTAAAAGATCAGGGTTAAGACCCAGCATCTTGGAATAGAGGTACAAATTGCAAGGTTAAAAACCTGGCTGACTGGGAAGGCAGCTGAAAAAGGAAACCAGGGGAGATAAGCCATTGGCAGCCACCTCTGCAGGCAGAACAGTGCTGAGGCAGCCATCCCAAGGTGTCGTCTTTGTGTCCCGCCGCCACACAGCGCTCAGGCTGGGTCACTCCAAGGCCAATCCACAAAGTGAGGCATGCCAATTATGAAGCTTGGATTGCATGTTCGTGGGGCCACAGGCCAGAGCGGCGTGTCATCCCACTACAGTGCCATACAGACCCAGCCGGTGACCCCTCTGCTTGTGAGCATTCCACAGGCTGTGACTAATGCTAATTAACCCTGACTCACAGTAGCCCTTAGACACAAAGAGGTCATTATCTTTACTGGATCAAGTGGGGAAACTGAGGACTAGAGTGGGGAAGCATCTTTGTTCCATTAGTCAGTGGCATCTGGAGCTGTTTTTTAGCATTCCACCCTAATGTCCAGGAAGCTGCCTTGATAGTCAGGAGAGTAAATGTTTCCAATAGGGATGACCAGATGAAAGAGAGGGACCTGAGCTCAAGGCCTTCTCCAAGCTAGTAGAGCTAGAGCTGTAGAAATAGAAACACAGTTGCAAAGACAATGGCCAAATTCCCCTGAGTTCAGAGATGAGGAAGCAGAAGGTCTGAGCAGGGGAGTGATAGCCAAGGTCACATGGTAAGAGTGGCCTAGCCAGGGCTAGGGTCCTGAGACTCCATACTCCAGCTCCCCTTCCTGCTCTTGGTCACCATGATGCAGAAAAGAAGCAGTGTCTGAGAGAGCAAAGCTGGCTCTAGATAGATATGTTTGTCTGGCTTCAGTTCTGGGTTCGCTGTGTGGCAGCCATGTGTTTCAGAACTAGCTACTCAGAGCTTCAGCTTCTTCATCTGTAATATGAGGACAATACCAGTAGCTATATCATAGGGATGTTTAGAGATTAAATAGATATCATCATGCTTAGAGCAGTGTCTAGAACACAGTAGTGCTGTTTGGCAATCCTAAGCTATTCGGCTATCCAGCTACCCTGTTGACCCGTCATCTCTCAGGCCAAACAGTCTCCACAGGTTGTGGGAGCAACTGTAACAATAGGCCTGGAATAAGGAAAGATATCCCATTGTAAGGTAGGTTAAGTAAGTAGGTTTCATTAGGTAGCCGATGAAGAGAACACCAGGTGCTATTCAGGCAGGAAAAGTTTACTTACCCAACTGCTGCCCCCACCATGCATGGTGGAGAGGCATGGCCAACGGGAAGACCCACACTCCCACACCCCCTACACCCCTACATCCCCCCCCACTTATCTAGGCCTGGGACAGGAAGAGGTGTGGCCACACTGGTTTGTGATCTCTGGGACCCTCCTAAGGTCACATGGGAGGCATGTGACCAGAGGTGGCCCAGGAGGTGACCTAGCAGGAGGGGGAGGTGACTGCTTCCAGGTGAGCCAGGTAACACAGATACTGGGAGGAAACTTAGCCAAGAGGTAGGGAGGTATCTGCACAGGGCTTGCGTGGCCCCGGGAAGACCTTACACCCATAATTTCCTAAGTGGTTATCCTTGTCCTACATAGGGCTCCTTCAGTCCAACAGCCTCTGTGCCTTCATCAGATCATGCAGGTGCTGGTGGTTCACCTCCAAGCCCAGCTTTAGAAGCATCTGGAAGCCCTGAGGTAACAAAACACAGCAAGATAACCACATTCCTGCCAGTCTCCTCCAGCCCTGGCCCTCAGCCTGGCAAAGTCACCCTGAGGGGTTGGTAGTATGGAACAAAGACAACAGAAGAGCTAATTACAGGATCGCCCGGTGGGTTGAGAACACTGGCTTGTTTGTCCAACACAGTTTACCTGAGTCATCTATCCTGGAGCCTGCAGCCACCTGGACCTGGAGCTGGACCAGCAGGCTGCCAGGGCAGGGAGTCTGTGTTGAACCTGGCAGATGCCAGCACTTCCTGCTTGTTCTCCCCTGAGCCAGTTGAGGCAGTTTAGCTCCACAGATGGAGCTCCAAACTGAGCACAGAACCTGACCAAGAACAGATGACAGCCAAAGACCCCAAGGGCCTTTCTGCAGAAAGCAGATGAATGTCAGTGCTTCCGGATCTTTAGCAAATCACCTCACAGATTATAGAGTTGAAAGTGAGAAGTGGAGAGTGGAAAAGGTAGTGGCTCCCTGTCATCTCTAACATACTCCCAGGCCACCAGTCCCCTCCTTCTATCCCGCTGGCCCTCAGGTGACTCCTGGTACAATTGCCAAGTCTTAACACTATCCAGGCCCAACTTGCAGTCAACTGTGATCTGGGCTTACCTACCACAAGCTCAATTCAAGGGTTTTCCAAAGTAGAGAAGAAAATAGATGCTGGATTTCTCCCAAGTTCTAAGAATCACAGTTGTTAGTAAATACTTTCTCGAGAAGGTATTAAAAAAAAAATCCAGCTGAGAGCCGGTGGCTCACTTCTGTAATCCTAACTACTCAGGAGGCTGAGATCTGAGGATCGTGGTTCAAAACCAGCCCAGGCAGGAAAGTCTTTGAGACTCTTATCTCCAATAAACCATTCAGAAAACTGGAAGTGGCGCTGTGGCTCAAGTGGTAGAGTACTCGCCTTGAGCTAAAGAGCTGAGGGACAGTGCCCAGGCCCAGAGTTCAAGCCCCATGACCAAAAAAAAAAAAAAAAATTCTCTGCCAGCTCCAGCAGCTCATGCCTGTAATCCTAGCTACTCACAGCTGAGATCTGAGGATCACGGTTCAAAACCAGCCCAGGCAGGAAAGCCCAAGCGACTTTTTTTTTTTCCAAGCGACTCTTATCTCCAGTTAACCACTAGAAAACGAAGTGGTGCTGTGGCTCAAGTAGTAGAGTACTCACCTTGAGCTGAAGAGCTCTGGGATAGTGCTCAGGCCCAGAGTTCAAGCCCCACAACTGACCTCCCTCCCCCCCCCAAAAAAAAAAATTCCCTGCTGCTTCAGACTTACTGATTAGGGAAGCAAGAACTTGGCCAAAGGGGAAAGGTGGGGCACCCTGGGGGGGGAGGGCCGGGGAATCTGGGAGCAAAACATTTACACCCTGAGGGAATTTCCACAGAGAGCCCATTTCAGAGGGCCTGAGCAGGCTCCAGTGGGATACTTGTAGGTGATACAGAGCCACAGGAAGCAAAGAAGCAGTGTTGCAAGGCAGTGAGCTCAAAGGAAGGAGATTAGAAGGCCACAGGCAATGTAAGAAAAACTGAGAGGCCTGGAGGGTGGGGGAGGGATGCATAAGGCAGGCCCCGCCTCCCCTGAGTCACATGTGGTACTTCTTCCCTCCCATCTCCTCTTGGCAGCTACCACATCATTAGGGAAGTGGGTGGCACCCTTTGCATCAGCCTTCCTTATTGCCACCCATACATAGCCCCTCATGCTTTCAAGTCGGTCCTGAAGTAGGTGAGCCTGAGGGAAGGGAGGGCCAAGAAGATGGAGGGAAACCTAGTTCTGGCCTGGCTGAGTAAAACATGACCTCAGTGTCATAATGACTGGTGTTCAGGTTAACCTGCTAACCTGGGGTGCTACCCCACCCTAGCCTTCAAAATGGCCTCATTCAGGGTACTGTGATTCTTGGGGGGAAGGGAGCAATCAGCCTTCAGTCAGGGTGGCACCTATGTTCGGCATCTGCTAAACAGGACCTCATAATGTGACTCCCAGGACAGAACTTGGGCCTGTGACTCAAGAAGACTTTCATCACCATATATTTTGAGAGGAAAATTAGGACATAGAGACTGAATTCATAAAGAAAATATAATCGTTTGAATGTTCTGATTGGGCCTGGGAGTGTACACCTATAATCCCAGCACTCAAGAGGCTGAGGCAAGAAGATCAAAAGTTCTAGGACAGTGTGGAATACATAGCAAGTTCAAACCCAGCCTGAACCCTGTCTCAAAAATAAACCAGGGGGTGGGAATGTGAGTTAGAGGTAGAATGCTTGCCTAGCATGCATGAAGCCCTGGGTTCAATTCCTCAGTATCACATAAACAGAAAAAGCTGGAAGTGGCACTGTGGCTCAAGTGGCAGAGTGCTAGCCTTGAGCAAAAAAAAAAAAAAGAAGCAGCTTAGGGACAGTGCCCAAGCTCTGAGTTTAATCCCCAGGACTGGAAATAAATAAGTAAATAAGTAAAACAAAAATGAGGTTGTCTATAGCCAGTAGTTCACACCTGTAATCCTAGATACTTAGGAAGCTGAGATCTGAGGATAGAGATTCGAAGCCACCAGAAAACTGTTAGACTCTTATCTCTAATTAATTACCAAAAGCCAGAGGTAGAGATATGGCCTCATGGGTAGAGCGTCAGCCTTGAACAGAAAAAGTGAAGCAAGAAAATGAGCCCTGAGTTCCAGGGTGCCCAATACTCATACCAAAAAGGAAAAAATAAGAGTGCCCAGCTGAGTGTGGTGATGTACACCTACATTCCTAGCCACTTGGGAGATGAAGAGAAGATCACCTTGAATCTAAGAGACCAGTCTGAGCCACAAAGTAAGACTATGTGTCAGAAAAAGTATGGGAGGAGGACTGTCCTAGAAAACTTGTCAGGTGGTCAGTATGCAGGAGATAACATAGTATGGGGGAGGCCTGCCTGGCTGCCCAGCTTTGGCTGTCATCCTGGTGACTTGGAGAAAAACAGTCGCGCTTTCATTCTCTGTATCTGTCCAGAAGTTACTCATGAGTATCTGAGAATGTTCAGAACAACTTATTGATGTTCAGAACATCTTAAAAACTTTTGGGGGGCTGGGAAGGTGGCTCAGTGGTAGAGCGCTTGCCTTGCATGCCTGAGGCCCTGGGTTCGATTCCTCAGCACCACATAAGCGGAAAAAACTGGAGGTAGTGCTGTGGCTCAAGTGGTAGAGCGCTAGCCTTGAGTTGAGGAGCTGAGGGACAGCGCCCAGGCCCAGAGTTCAGGCCCCAGGACCGACAAAAAAAAAAAAAAAAATTGGAAAAAGTAGGAAACTATCACACTATCACACATGCATACCCAGCCCCTGGAAAGTATGACAGGTTACATGAGGACTTGATTTGGGGATGAGAAGTTTTACCAAAGACATTAACCATGACTAGCAGATGAGTCAAGATCAGGGCAAGAAGCCAGGCATGGGCAGCTGTAATCCAGCCCTCTCAGCCTTCAGGAGGCTGAGGCAGGAATAGCATAAGTTTGAGGCTAACCTGAGCCACAGAAAACATTTTTTTTTTCCCCAAACGTGGAGCTTGAACTCTGGGTCCGAGTGCTGTCCCTGAGCTCTTTTGCTCAAGACTAGTGCTGTACCACTTGACCCTCTGCACCACTTCTGGTTTTCTGGTGGTTTATTAGAGATAAGAGTCTCACAGACTTTCCTGCCTGGGCTGGCTTTGCACCATGATCCTCAGATCTCAGCCTCCTGAGTAGCTAGGATTATGAGTGTGAGCCACTGGCACCAGGCTCCAATGTTTTTCTTTTTTTGGCCAGTCATGGAGCTTGAACTCAGGGCCTGGGCATTGTCCTTGAGCTCCTTTTGCTCAAGGCTAGCACTCTACCACTTGAACCACAGTGCCACTTCCAGCTTTTTCTGTGTATGTGGTACTGAGGAATTGAATCCAGGGCTTCATGTATGCTAGGCAAGCACTCTACCACTAAGCCACCTCCCTAGCTCCTCCAAAAAAAAATTTTTTTTTTAAGGTTGGGGATGTAGTTTAGTGGCAGAGTGCCTGCTTAGCATGTATAAGGCTCTGGATATGATCCCCCAAAACAAAACCAGGAAAATAACAGGTGACAGAGAAGACATGAAAAATCAAGGCCCTGGGAAAAAAAGACCTAAGGAATCAAGAGGGCTGTAGTAGAAGAAAGCAGAGACTTGGGTACCCAAGTGGAGCAAGTCCTTTCCCTTGTTAGGTCACCACTGTTAGGTCACCAAGTTCTCTGTCTCTCTCTGGCTTTGACTCCATTTGCTAGCTTCTCATCCCTAAGCTACTTGAAGGAGTCAACATGGCCATGCTTGTATGTGTGATAATGCTATACCTAATCAGTGCCCAGCTTTGTTGGTGTGCCTCAAAGCATTAGTGCATCATCCCCATCCACCTCCATTGGTGAACACTCAGACTTGGCCAGCTGGAACTGAGATTGAGTATTGGAAAAGGGAGGGAACACCTTTCTTCTCAGACCTTGGAGTAGGACACATCCAACATTTCCTGTCTCAGAAGAAGTTGTAGAGCACTAGCCTTGAGCTGAAGAGCTGAGGGACAGCGCCCAGGCCCCATGACCGACTAAAAGAAAATAAAGAAAGAAAAAAAATGCAATCATATCTTTTCCTTTCTTTTTCTTTTTGAAACAGGGTCTTGCTCTATAGCCCAAGCTGACTTCAAACTTTCAATCCCCCTACCTCAGCCCTCCAAGTGCTGGGATTGTAGGCATACACTACCATGCCAGACCAACTTTGTCTTCTTAAGCTGAAGAGAAAAAGAGGCCTGGTGCTGGTGGCTCACTCTATAATACTAGCTACTCAGGAGACTAAGATCTTAAGGAGCAAGATTCCAAGCCAGCCTAGCTAGAAAGTCCATGAGACTTGCATCTCCAATTATTCAGCAAAAAGCTGGAAATAAGAGGTGTGGCTCAAGTGGTAGAGCATTAGCTTTGAGCACAATAACTAAGCAAGAACATAAGGCCTTGAATTCAAGCTCCAGTACCAGTGTGCGCACCTGCGCACGTGTGCGCACACACACACACACACACACACACACACACAAATAATCATAATAAAAGAAGAAAGAATAAAATAATAAAAGATGAAAAGGGTATTTTTGCATCCTAAATAGGGCTGGGAGGGGCTCAGCCCTTTATGTGAGTTCTATCTGGCTGAGGGCCCAGGGGCCGCCTGGAGCTGCGAGTGAAACTCTGGTGCTACCCTCTAACAATCTCTTCTTAGTTTTCTTCATTTTTAAAGTTCCTTTCCTTTTTTTTTTTGTCAGTCATGGGGCTTGAACCCTGGGCCTGGGTGCCGTCCCTCAGCTTATCAGCTCAAGGCTAGTGCCACTTCCGGCCTTTTCTGTTTATGTGGTGCTGAGGAATCGAACCCAGGGCTCATGTATGCGAAGCAAGCACTCTCCCACTGAGCCACCTTCCCAGCCCTCCTTTTTTTTTTTTAATCTAGCAACTTGTCACCCAGCTCTTCCTATACATGACTAACAACTTTCTATCCAAATGTCCTGTTGTCACCACAAGCTCAACAAAATGTCACCCTCTGTTTTCAGTCAGAGTTACCCAGAAGTCACCTAGAAGCCTCAGCTGTTTCGATGTTTGACTCTCCTCTCCCTCAGCGCCATCTTGGGCTCCAGAACCTACCATCTATCCCTGAGTGTCTCCCAGCAGGGAGGTTTCCTTCCCTACCCTGGCCAGGCCCTCTCCACTTCCTGTCCAGACTGCTGCCCAGGGTGGCCCCTCCTCCACTCTTTGAACCACCTAATCCGTCTTACACCCTGTTCTGCCAGTTGGATCATTCCAGAATGCTGCTTTTTACCAAGCTACTACCATCCCCAAGTCCTTCAGTCAATTCTCCCCTCCTCCCTTCCTTTCCCTCCTCCCACTGTAGGATCCCAGTAGGTAGCTCAGGCTGTCTTAGAATTCAAGGTCCACCTGTGTTGGGATTATAGTTGTACACAACCACACTCAGTGTTTCTGGTCCTATTCCTGCTTTCTGAAGAGTCTGATTTACACATGAGTACCCCCAAATAGATCATCCTCAGTTGAGCCTCCATTCAGTGCTTCATGCCCCTCCTGTGGCCCTCTATCTCAATATATCCCCACTGCAGGACTCAGCTCTACTGCCAAAATATCACTGCTTTTATACACCATGTACAGAACAGCCCTGATCACAAGAGCCAAAGGTGGAAAACCAGATGTCCACAATTGAATGGATGATCAAAATGTACATAAATAGCATAACAGGTACTTTAAAGCTTGAAATTCTGGTATGTGACATCGAAAACATATTTTGTGATGCATGTGATGCAGTTCACTCACACACACACACACACACACACACACACACACACACACACACACACACACACACACACACACACAATCAGTGAGGCCAAGTGCTAATGGCTCACACCCATAATACTAGCTACTCAGGAGACTGAGATCTGAGGATTGCAGTTCAGAGCCAGCCCAAGCAGGAAAGTCCATGTTTGTTTGTTCAACAAATACTTCTTTAGCACAGCTGTGGGCCAAGCTTGTGCTATATACTGGAGATACCACAGTGAGCAAAGTAGACATCTGCTCTCCAGAGAGGGGCAAAGATGACCCTCGACAGAATTCAGACTAGGGAATGCTCTCCTCTAAAAGTGACAAGAAACTGGGCGCTATTAGTTCATACCTGTAATTCTAGTTACTCAGGAGGCTGAGATCTGAGGATCCCAGTTCAAAGTCAGCCCCAGACAAATACAAGAGACTCTTAGCTCTAATTAACCAGCAAAAATCCCGTAGAATTGTGGTTCAAGTGGTAGAAGCCTTGAATGGAAAAAAGCTAAGCAAGAGCATAAGGCCCTGAGTTCTAGTCCCAGTCCCAGCCATAAATAACACAAGAGAATGGGACCTAGTGCTGTATGTCTATATGCATAGCTCAAGTGGTAAAGCACTTGCTAGGCAAGTAGTCCTTGAGTTGAATCCCCAGTACCTTGATACATGAGAGAGAGAGAGAAAGAGAGAAAGAGAGATCCTGACTAACCCCTGTCACAGGCTGTCCTTGCTCAAAAGGTTTTATTTGTTTAATAGCTCTTCTGAAGTAACTTCAAGGGCCTCTGACACAATCTTTTGAGTAACCTCAGAGGTGGCAAAGCTAGGAATGGTTTAGTTCAGATTTGACTTACTGCTAAAAGGCAGTAAGTCTGGCAAATAGTTTGTCAGATAAAGCTAGTAGGCTTTATCTAGTAGGCTAGTAGGCTAGTAGGCCAGTAAGGAGTGAATCATCAGCCTCTCTGAAGGCTGATTCTTGTCTTGCACAAAAACAATCTCTGGCCTGGCACTAGTGGCTCACACAACTACTCAAAAGGCTGACATCTAGCCCAGCGCCGGTGGCTCATGCCTGTAATCCTACCTACTCAGCAGGCTGAGATCTGAGGATCACAGTTCGAAGCCAGCCTGTGCAGGAAAGTCTGTGAAACTCTTATCTCCAATAAACCACTAAAAAACTAGAAGTGGCATTGTGGCTCAAGCGGTACAGCACTCGCCTTGAGCTGAAGAGCGCAGGGACAGCGCCCAAGCCCAGAGTTCAAGCCCCACGATCCACCAAAAAAAAAGGCTGAGATCTGAGAATCAAGGTTCAAAGCTAGCCCAGGTAGGAAAGTCCATGAGACTCTTCTCTCCAATTAACCACCAAAAACAAGAAGTGGAGCTTTTGAGGTGGGAAGGTGGCCCAGTGGTAGAGTGCTTGCCTTGCATGCATGAGGCCCTGGGTTCGATTCCTCAGCACCACATAAGCAGAAAAAGCTGGAAGTGGTGCCGTGGCTCAAGTGGTAGAATGCTAGCCTTGAGCTGAAGAGCTGAGGGACAGCACCCAGGCCCAGAGCTCAGGTCCCACGACTAGCAAAAAAAAAAAAAAAAAAAAAAGAAGTGGAGCTGTGAGACAAGTGATAGAGCACCAGCCTTGAAGCCAAGGGACCAAGCCCTGAATTCAAGCCCCAGTATTGCTGCTCTCTCTCTCTCTCTCTCTCTCTCTCTCTGTCTCTCTCTCTCTCTCTCTCACATACACACACACACACACACATACCACACGACTCTGGAATTTGCAAATGCAGCACTAGAGGCCCCTGGCACCACTGTGCAGCCTTCTAGGGACTGGCATAGAAGGCTCCAGAATACACACAGCAGAGTAGCCACACTCCATAATCCTGCAGTTCCTTTTAAGAGATTATGGTTCTATTTTCATCTCAAAAACAATCTCATTCCTTCCTCTTGATGAGCAAGGGGCCTCAGGCAAATCTTTGTAGCCCCCAGTGTATGCCCCTCCATGGATAAGATCAGTGTAATACCACAGTGACCAGCCCAGCTTCAGGGGCCAGGGACTAGATTCAGCTCTGCCTGTAAAATAGGAACAATAACCTGGTGACTTTCTGGAAACCATTCTATTAATTTATGAAAATTCCGTACATTGGGACCTGATGAGTGTAGAGAACAGAGCCTGCATACAAAAACACTTGGTGGTGAGGAGCTGGGAAGGTGGCTCAGTGGTAGAGCACTTGCCTTGCATGCATGAGGCCCTGGGTTCGATTCCTCAGCACCACATAAGCGGGGAAAAAAAGGTCGGAAGTGGCGCTGTGGCTCAAGTGGTAGAGCGCTAGCCTTGAGCTGAAGAGTTCAGGCCTCAGGACTGGACCCCCCCCCCCCAAAAAAAAAAAAAACAAGACTCTGATCTCCAATAAACCACTAGAAAACCGGAAGTGGTGCTGTAGCTCAAGCGGTAGAGTGCTCACCTTGAGCTGAATAGTGCAGGGAAAGCACCCAGGCCCAGAGTTCAAGCCCCACGACCGAAAAAAAAAAAAAAAAAAAAAAAGACAAGAGGAGTCTTCAGATTGCTCTGCTTGGCAGACAGCAGGGTGGGGGTGAGAGGGTGGGCCACAGAGGACCCTCTATTTTAAGTACTTACTTGTTTCTGTTGAGACTGTTCTCTCAGGATTTAAAATAGAGACTTCCTGGTGGCCAGAGCAAGCTAGCAAAGCTGACAGCAAAGCTGATAGAGGCCCAGCTAACACAGTACAACACAGTGCTGAATCTGGCAGCCTGCCTACTTGAGTGGCTTGTTTTGGGGTCAATTGGGAACTGCTTACATGTAGGAACTACTAGGGAAGTAGAGCTGAAGACAGAGGCACCTCAGAATCCTTGCCATTGCTGAGGAGCCTTGGGAACTCTATAATCAGCTAGCTTCTCCCTGGCTTGGTTCTATTTTTAGGCCCTGCGGTAGGTTGGATTATCTCTAATTCTGAACACACTTCAAAGTCACCAACAGAACTTTCAGCAACTTGAGTTATGTGTGTCTCCTCAGAACTGACTGAAAAACAGAAAACATAAAGGATAAGTAAAGGATAAGAGGGGGATGGGAAGGTGGCTCAGTGGTAGAGTGCTTGCCTTGCATGTATGAGGCCCTTGGTTCGATTCCTCAGCACCACATAAGCAGAAAAAGCCGGAAGTGGGGCTGAGGCTCAAGTGGTAGAGCGCTAGTCTACAGCTGAAGAGCTGAGGGACAGCGCCCAGGTCCAGAGTTCAGGCCCCATGACCGACAAACAAACAAACAAACAAAAAGGATAAGAGGGAGTCAGTTGGTCCTGCCTATAATCCTATGTACTCAGGAGGCTGAGAGCTAAGATCTGAAGTTCTCAGTTCTTTTTTTTTTTTTTTTTGGGTCCGGTCATGGGGCCTGAACTCTGGGCCTGGGCGCTGTCCCTCAGCTCTTCAGCTCAAGGCTAGCGCTCTACCACTTGAGCCACAGCGCCACTTCCGGCTTTTTTCTTTTTGCTTATGTGGTGCTGAGGAATCGAACCCAGGGCCTCAGGCATGCAAGGCAAGCGCTTTAACCACTGAGCCACCTTCTCAGCCCATGAAGTTCTCAGTTCTAAGCCAACCTGTGTAGGAAAATCTGTGAGAAGCTTCTTTCCAGTGAACCACCAAAAAGCCAGAAGTGAAGCTATGGCTCAAGTGGTAGAATACCAGCCTTGAACAAAAAAGCTAAGGGACAGTACCCAGGGCTTGCGTTCAAGCCCCACATACACACACACACACAATGGCAGGAGCCAACATCCAGGCCTGAGCCTGTGGTGGGTGCTGGCTCTTCATGCACGATCTGGCTCTACCACTGAGCCTGCACACAAAATTGCTAATCTTCCCAAGCTTCTGACCCTCCAGGGCAGGTTAAAGGCCTCCTCATAGCCCCAGGACTGATAATGCCTGCAAATTTCCCTTCCCCAGGTCAGACTCCTTTTCCAGCAGGCCCTAGTCCTGGGCTTAAGAAGCAAATGATTGTCGAAAATCAACTAGAGAGCTCATTAAAAACACAGGTGCCTGGGCCGCATTTTAAACCCATTAAATCAGAGACTCTAGGGTGGGGCCCAGCAACTGAGTTGTTTTTTTATTTAAACAAGATTCCAGGTGATTCTGATTCACAGCAAGCTCTGCGTTGTATCTTAGTCAGTCACAAGCTCTTGGATCCTTGTTTCCTGGTTTGATTGAAATGAAACTGCAAACCGAGGAGGATCAGATGGAAGCCAGTGTCGTTTGTGCCTCTCTATAAAACAAAGGTGCTGTCAAAACTATGCAGACACTAGTTTTCCAAAAGGATCTACTTATTTGCCTAGGGACTGGCTCTCTGGCTACTGAAGTCTGGTTTTATATTTTTATTTTATTTTTTGTTGGTCATGGGGCTTGAACTTGGGGCCTGGGTGTTGTCCCTGAGCAATTTTTGCTCAAGGTTAACTCTCTTATCAGTTTGAGCTACAGTGCCACGTCCAGTTTTCTAGTGGTTAACTGGAGATAAGTCTTATAGACTTACCTGCTTGAACGGTCTTTGAACTGTGGTCCTCAGATCGCAGCCTCCAGAGTAGCTGGGAATACAGGTATGAGCCACCAGCTGTTTGTTTGTTGTTGTTTCCACCAGCTGGTTTTAAATACAAAACATAGCAGGTTTAGCAAGAGTAACAGAGTCAGAAGTGGTGACTAGACATTGTTTATTTACCTAATGAGCATCTATTCTTAGACTCGGGCTAGAAGAGACCGAGCAAGGTACAAGCCAGTCCAGGTCCTTACCCTCGTGGACAGTCTGACAATCTGGTGATACAATCAGTAAATGAATCAGTAAGTAAATATTAAGATCACTTCAGAAAGTAATTGAGCCAGGATATTCTAATCACAAGTAACAAAAAAATCCCAATTTGGGGGCATGATGGTACATACCAGTAATTCTAGCATTTGGGAGACTTGAAGTAGGTGGATTACAAGTTTGAGGCCAGAATGGGTTATATAGCAAAAAGAAAGAAAAGAAAAGAAAAAAGGAAGGAAGCAAGGAAGGAAGCAAGGAAGGAAGGAAGGAAAACCAGTCGGACAGGGGTTGGTAGCTATTCAGGAGGCTGAGATCTGAGGATCACAGTGTAAAGCCAGCAAGGTCAGATGAATCCATGAAACTTACCTTTGATTAAACACTACAAAGCTGGAAATGGAGCTATGACTCAAATGGTAGAGCCCTAGACTTGAGCAAAAAAGCTCAGGAACAGTGCTCAGGGCTCTGAGTTCAAATCATAGGACTGGCACACACAAAAAAGAAAGGTTGGAGGTGTGGCTCTGGTCATAGAGCAGTAGCCAATAGGTGAAAGCAAGTGTCAAATATTGAGTTTGAGTCCCAGTCTCAGACAAACAAAGAAAAAAAAGAAATTCTAATTGAACTTGCTTAAGTTACAATTGTGTGTGTGTGTGTGTTCCAGTACTGTACTCTACCACTCGAGCAACATCTCTACTTTAGGCTTTTTGATGGTTTATTATATATGAGTCCTGATTTGTTTTTCTGAGCTGGCTTCGAACCTTGATCCTTAGAGCTCAGCCTCACCAGTAGCTAAGACTATATATACGCATGTGCCACTGGCATGATTTTGACCCACTGTTACAGACCAAATTGTATTCCCTCAATATTAGATATTTAAGTCTTAGCTGCTGCAACATAGCATGTGATTATACTTGAAGACAGACCCTATAAAGAAGGGAAAATGAGGTCTTAAGGGTAGGCCTAGTACAATACGACTGGTTTCCCTTTATTTATTTATTTTAATTTTAATTTTTTTTTTTTGTCGGTGGTGCGGCTTGAACTCTGGGCCTGAGCACTGTCCCTCAGCTCTTCAGCTCAAGGCGAGCGCTCTACCACTTGAGCTACAGTGCCACTTCCGGTATTCTAGTGGTTTATTGGAGATAAGAGTTTCACAGACTTTCCTGCCCGAAATGGCTTTGAACCATGATCCTCAGATTTCAGCCTCTTGAGTAGCTAGGATTACAGGCGTGAGCCACTAGCACTCGGCTTGGTTTCTTTTTAAAACAGATTAGGCAGGTGCAGTGCCTCACTCCTGTAATCCCAACTACTCAGGAGTTAGAAGGACCAGCACAAGATCCCATCTAAAAAATAAAGTGGCACTGTTGCTCAAGTGGTAAAACACTAGCCTTGTCAGGGACAGTGCCTTGAGTTCAAGCCCTGCCAACAACAACAACAACAACAAAAAACAGAAAGAAAAAAAACGCATGGTAGCATACACTCTCTCTCTCTCTCTCTCTCTCTCTCTCTCCCCCCCCAGCATTTGAGAGGCTGAGGCTGGAGGATCCCCAAGGATAAGGAAGTAAGGAAGCTTGGGCTATGTAACGACCCTGTTTCTTAAAGGTGTGTGTGTGTGTGTGTGTGTGTGTGTGTGTGTGTACATATGCATGTGCATCCACATGTATGAATGCATCCTGTAGGATTCATTCTGCAGAGTGGCAGTACTGTAAACATTAACCTAGGAGCTTGTGTATGTTGGCCAACTGTTATATTACTGAGCTACTCCAGACAGAGATAAAGTTTAATTTAATTTATAAATTAGGCACTCCAGGCACCTGTGGCTCACGCCCATAACCTAGTTACTCGAGAGGACAAAAGCTGTAATATTGAGGTTCGAAGCCAGCCCACGCATAAAAGTCTGTGAGACTCCATCTCTAATTAACCAACAAAATGCTCTACTGGTAGCCAGCCAGCCATGAGGTAGCAAGCCAAGCGAGAATAGAGGCCCTGAATTCCAGCTCCAATACTGGCATACAAAAAGAAAATAGACCCAGTGAGAGATTAATAACTAATAATAAAATAGACCATTATAGCAATATACCTCATAAAAAATATGTGCCTGGGGGCTGGGAAGGTGGCTCAGTGGTAGAGTGCTTGCCTTGCATGCCTGAGGCCCTGGGTTCGATTCCTCAGCACCACATAAGCAAAAAGAAAAAAGCCGGAAGTGGTGCTGTAACTCAAGTGGTAGAGCGCTAGTCCTGAGCTGAAGAGCTGAGGGACAGCGCCCAGACCCAGAGTTCAGGCCCCACGACCGGACCCAAAAAAAAAAAAAAAAAAAATGTGCCTGTAATCTCTCAGGGTACTGTTACCTTCTCTTTTTTTTAATTTTATTTTTGTTGGTCATGGGGCTTGAACTCAGGGTCTGGGCACTGTCCTTCAGCTCTTCAGCTCAAGGCTAGCGCTCCACCACTTGAGCCACAGCACCATTCCCAATTATTCTGGTGGTTTACTGGAGATAAGAGTCTCATGGCCTTTGAACCACAATCCTCAGCTCTCAGCCTCTTGAGTAATTAGAATCAGGTGTGAGCCACTGGCATCTGACTCTGTTCCCTTCTTTTTTTTTTTTTTTTTTTTGTCGGTCGTGGGGCTTGAACTCTGGGCCTGGGCGCTGTCCCTCAGCTCTTCAGCTCAAGGCGAGCGCTCTACCACTTGAGCTACAGCGCCACTTCCGGTTTTCTGGTGGTTTTTTATTGGAGATAGGAGTCTCATGGTCTCTCCTGCCCGGGCTGGCTTTGAACCGCGATCCTCAGATCTCAGCCTCCTGAGTAGCTAGGATTACCGGCGTGAGCCACCAGCGCCCGGCTAAAATTTTCCATTTTTGTCTTTGATTTTTTTTTTCTTCATACGGTTTGTTTTTTGGGTTGGTCTTGAGGCTTGAACTCTGGGTCCTGAGCACTGTCCCTGAGCTCTTCAGCACAGTACCACTTCTTGTTCCCTTCTTTTTTAAAGGAGTCTTTTTTCTTGCTTGTCCTGGGGCTTGAACTCTGGGCTTGGAAAGTATCCCTAAACTTCTTTTGCTCAAGGTTAGTCCTCCCTCTATCACTTGATAGTATCACTTGAGCCACAGCACAACTTCCAGCTTTTTCTTATCTCCAATGAGATAAAATCTCATGGACTTTCCTGCCTGTGGAACCGTGATCCTCAGATCTCAGTCTCCTGAGTAGCTAGAATTATTTATTTATCTATTTTTGGGTCTGGTCGTGGGGCCTGAACTCTGGGCCTGGGTGCTGTCCCTCAGCTCTTCAGCTCAAGGCTAGCGCTCTATCACTTGAGCCACTTCCAGCTTTTTTTTCTGCTTATGTGGTGCTGAGGAATCGAACCCAGGGCCTCAAGCATGCAAGGTGAGCGTTCTACTACTAAGCCACCTTCCCAGCCCCGAGTAGCTAGAAGTATAAGTGTGAGCACACAGCTATATCTTCTTTTTGGAATATCCAAATTGGCAGGATCACTATTCTTGTGCTTCAGAAAAATTATGAGGTAAAATAAGGAGAGGTAAAATGAGGAGATCTGATAGCTAGATGCCTGCTAAATGACCAGCAGTCAGGTAACATATACAGCATGGATACCCCAGGCAAAGGGAAGGTCCTCACCCTGGGCTGCGGGAAGCAGGATGGGGCAAGATTCCATCATTGAACTTGAATGGTACACAATTTAAAACGTGTTTGGAGATTTTCTGTTGAATTTTGTGCACGTATGCACCAGTCCTGGGGCTTGTCAGGACCAAGATGCTGTCCCTGAGCTTCTTTTGCTTAAAGCTAGTGCTCTACCACTTGAACAGCACCACTTCTAGCTTGTTGTGAGTAGTTCATTGGAGGTCAGAGTCTCATAGACTTTTATGCCCAGGCTGGCTTTGAACTATGATCTTCAGGTCTCAGCCTCCTGAGTAGCTAGGATTCCAGGTGTGAGCCAATCTGTTGAATATTTTTAGACCACAGTTGACCATAGGTAGGTAACTAAGACTGGCAAAAACAAATCGTGGAAGATGAATTTAGTCAAGCTGAACACATGTATATTTTGTAGCTCAACAATTCTAGTTCTACGTATGTATCAGTCATGGTGGTGTTGCTGTCAGGAACACAAAACTGGCAATGAATCAAATTCTATAAAAAACAATACCAATCAGGCACTGGTGTCTCATGCCTGTAATCCTAGTTTCTTAGGAGGCTGAGATCTGAGGATTGACATTCAATGCTGGCCCAGGCAGAAAAGTCTTCGTGAGACTTTTTTTTTTTTTTTTTGCTTATGTGGTGCTGAGGAATCGAACCCAGGGCCTCATGCATGCAAGGCAAGTACTCTACCACTGAGCCACCTTCCCAGCCCCTTGTCTCCAATTAACCACTGAAAAACTAGAAGTGATGCTGTGGCTCAATTGGTAGAATGCTAGTCTTGAGCACAAAGAGGCTCAGGGATGGCACCCAGGCCCTGAGTTTAAGCCCCACAACCAACAACAACAACAAAAAATAAACAGGCGCCGGGCGCTGGTGGCTCACGCCTGTAATCCTAGTTACTCAGGAGGCTGAGATCTGAGGATCGTGGTTCAAAGCCAGCCCGGGCAGGAGAGACCGTGAGACTCCTATCTCCAATAAACCACCAGAAAACCGGAAGTGGCGCTGTAGCTCAAATGGTAGAGCGCTCCCCTTGAGCTGAAGAGCTGAGGGACAGCGCTCAGGCCCAGAGTTCAAGCCCCACGACCGACAAAATAAATAAATAAATAAATAAATAAATAAATAAATAAATAAATAAATAAATAAATAAATAAACAGGGTGCCAGTGGCTCATGCCTGTAATCCTAGCTACTCAGGAGGCTGAGATCTGAAGATGGAGGTTCAAAGCCAACATGGGCAGGAAAGTCTGTGAGACTCTTTTTTTTTTTTTTTTCTGTCGGTCATGGGGCCTGAACTCTGGGCCTGAGCACTGTCCCTCAGCTCTTCAGCTCAAGGCTAGCGCCCTACCACTTGAGCCAAAGCCCACTTCTAGCTTTTTCTGCTTATGTGGTGCTGAGGAATTGAATCCAGGGCCTCATGCATGCAAGGCAAGCGCTCTACCACTGAGCCACCTTCCCAGCCCCATGTGAAACTCTTATCTCCAATAAACCACTAGAAAACTGGAAGTGGTACTGTGGCTCACGTGGTAGAGTGCTAGCCTTGAGCTGAAGAACTGAGGGACACAGCGCCCAGGCCCAGAGTTCAAGCCCATGACAATAACAATAATAAAAACCCAATAGACTATCTATATAACTTGTGCTATATTTATACAATGGGGTTACTCTGTATAAGTGAAACAGACAACTAATAGTTGTAGTTACCAGTATATTGTTGTCATTTTCATATAAAACTGGGGATTAAACTCTGAGCCCTATGCTTGCTAGACAAACACTCTTTCATTGAGCCTACTGTCTGGGTTGGTCGCCAACTCATCCACCTCCTGTTTCTATCTCCCAACTAGTTTGGATTACAGTTGTTCACCTCCACACTCTGCTCCCATCAGCATGATTGAACATTGAAAGATAATATTGAATAATTAAAAACTAGCCAGTCCCAGGAGCTGGTGGTCCATGCCTATAATCCTAGCTACTCAGGAGGCTGAGATCTGAAGATCACAATTCAAAGCCAGCTCAAGCAGAAGCCGGTGAGACACCCCCCGCCCCAACCTCTTTTTGCCAGTCTGGGGCTTGAATGCTTGAACTCAGGGCCTGGGCACTGTCCCTGAGCTTCTTTTGCTCAAGGCTAGCACCCTACTTGAGCCACAGTGCCACTCCCAGGCTTTTCTTTTTTTTTTTTTTTTGGGTCCGGTCATGGGGCCTGAACTCTGGGCCTGGGTGCTGTCCCTCAGCTCTTCAGCCAAGGCTAGCACTCTACCACTTGAGCCACAGCGCCACCTCCGGCTTTTTTCTTTTTTGCTTATGTGGTGCTGAGGAATCGAACCCAGGGCCTCATGCATGCAAGGCAAGCGCTCTACCACTGAGCCACCTTCCCAGCCCTCCCAGGCTTTTCTGTTTATGTGGTACTTGAGGAATTGAACCCAGGGCTTCGTGAATGCTAGGCAAGCACTCTACCACTAAGCCATGTTTTCTTTTTCTTTTTTTAAGTTTAAACTATTTAAGCCATCTCCTGCTATAAGCAAAGGGATGGAAAAGTTGTTTAGTTGTGATTTGACACAAGTAGGAAGGTGAGCTTAAAGTCCCATGTACTTTTCTGGTCCACGTGCAGAGGAATGGGCCAAACCAAAGCTGTGGTCCCGGGTGCCTGGGCGATGGTCCAGGTTCTCTTCACTCATCTTCGTAGCCAGTGGGAAGAGGATTTGTATGAGGGTTGCCATCTCCCCAGGGAAAGGGCTTGGTCCTGATGCGGAGATGGGGGTAGGCGATGAACTCCTGCCTGTCGTGCTCTTCGTGGCGAGATCTCAGGAAGACATTGAGCATGCTCACTCCCACCCGGGGCAGCGTGACGAAGTAGGTGAGGGCCTTCCACAGGCGAGCTGAGCCCTCCTTGCTGTGCGCGCCGCTCGACGTGGGCTGCCCAATCTGGGACGGGCCAAGCAGCCGAGAAGCTCGGGACACCAGCACCGCAGCCGACACCATGTTGGTTTTCCACCCACTTTTTCTTTCTTTCTTTCTTTCTTTCTTTCTTTCTTTCTTTCTTTCTTTCTTTCTTTCTTTCTTTCTTTCTTTCTTTCTTTCTTTCTTTCCTTTCTTTCTTTCCTTTTTTCTTTCTTTCTTTCCTTCTTTCTTTCCTTTCTCTTTCTTTCTTTCTTTCTTTCTTTCTTTCTTTCTTTCTTTCTTTCTTTCCTTTCTTTCTTTCTTTCCTTTCTTTCTTTCTTTCCTTTCTTTCTTTCTTTCTTTCTTTCTTTCTTTCTTTCTTTCTTTCTTTCTTTCTTTCTTTCCTTCTTTCTTTCTTTCTTTCCTTTCTTTCTTTCTTTCTTTTTTTTTTTTTTTTTTGCCTTGGCTTGAACTCAGGGCTTGGCTGTCCCTGAGCTCTTTTGTTAAAGGCTTACACTCTACTACTTCTACTTCGAGCCACAGCCCCACTTTTGGTTTTCTGGAGGTTAACTAGAGATGAGTCTCAAGGACTTTTCTGTCCAAACTGGCTTTGAACTGCAATCCTCAGATCTCAGCCTCCTGAGTAGCTAGGGTTACAGGTGTGAACCAACAGTGCTCAGCCTTCCTGGCTAGTTTTTGTTGTTGTTGTTGTTTTGGGGTTTTTTTTTTTTTTGGTCAGTCGTGGGGCCTGAACTCTGGGCCTGGACGCTGTCCCTCAGCTCTTCAGCTCAAGGCTAGAGCTCTACCACTTGAGCCACAGTGCCACTTCCAGCTTTTTCTGCTTATGTGGTGCTGAGGAATTGAACCCAGGGCCTCATGCATGGGAGGCAAGCACTTACCACTGAGCCACCTTCCCAGCCCCTCTGGCTAGTTTTTGTTTGTTTGTTTGCCAGTCCTGAGGCTTGAACTCAGGACCTGGGTGCTATCCTTGAGCTTCTTTCACTCAAGGCTAGGGCTCTACCACTTGAGACACAATGCCACTTCTGCCTTTTCTGTTGATGTGGTACTGAGGGATTAAACCCAGGGCATCAAACATGCTAGGCAAGCACTCTACCACTAAACCACATTCCCTGCCTTATATCACTTTTAAAATAAAAATTTTAAAGGTATTCTTAAAAAAAAAAAAACTAGCCAGGGGCTGGCTGGGAAGGTGGCTCAGTGGTAGAGCGCATGTCTTGCATGCCTGAGGCCCTGGGTTCGATTCCTCAGCACCACGTGAGCAAAAAGAAAAAAGCCGGAAGTGGCGCTGTGGCTCAAGTGGTAGAGCACTAGCCTTGAGCTGAAGAGCTGAGGGACAGCACCCAGGCCCAGAGTTCAGGCTCCATGACCGCACCCCCCCCTCCCCCCAAAAAAAACAACTAGCCAGAAAAATACAATATGTCTTCACTAAAGTTAAAAAAAGCAATCAAATGTTATTTAGAGAGACATGCATACGTAGGAAACTATAAAGTGGGGAATAGACATTCCCATGGAAGGGGATGGAAGAAGAAAAGGATGTACATAGCTGGGGATACCAGGGCTATCAAAGACCTCAGAATTGCGCCTCTCCAGCTGGGTAGAAGACGTATTGATGGTTGTCTTAGTTTGTTTTCTGCTGCTATAAGAAAATACCACAGGCTACCACACTCTGAGTAATTTCTAAGGAACAGACTTTATTTCCTACTGTTCTTAGAGGTCAGGGCTGGGGATGTAGCTCAAGTGACAGAGTGCTTGCTTAGCATCCGTGAGGTCCTAACTTCTGACATGAATAACCTGTTCTAGATAAAGTCAAATAACTTCCTACTCCTGGCCAGAAAGTCAGATGAAGATATATCTGGTGTCTGCTGAAAGCCTTGCTGCTGTATCATCACATGGTAGAAGGCAGAAGAGCAAAAGAGAGCTGACCTTCTTCCACAAGCCCTCTCCTTGCATCATGAATCCATTTATGAGTGTGGAGCCCTTGTGACCTTAATGCCCCTCAGCAAGCCCTCTATCTAATATATGTCCCTTGAAGATGAAGTTTCAACATGAATTTTGGAGGGAAGGGAAGCAGTCAAACCATAAAATTTATTCTTTAAAGAAATGCTTCTAAGGGGCTGGGAAGGTGGCTTAGTGGTAGAGCGCTTGCCTTGCATGCTCAAGGCCCTGGGTTCGATTCCTCAGCACCACATAAGCAAAAAAAAAAAAAAAAAGCCGGAAGTGGCGCTGTGGCTCAAGTGGTAGAGCGCTAGCCTTGAGCTGAAGACCTGAGGGACAGCGCCCAGGCCCAGACTTCAGGCCCCACGACCGGACCCAAAAAAAAAAAAAAAAAAAAGAAATGCTTCTAAGTCCAGCCTCCACTGGGAGAATGTTTTACCACATCTCCCTGGAGCACGAGATCCTGCTGCATCCGTGGTACTTCGGCCCTAACTTGCTCAACATGGTGAAGCAAAAGCTATTCACCGAGGTGGAGGGGATGTGCACCGAGAAATACGGCTTTGTAATTGCTGTCACCACCATCCACAATATGGGTGCAGGTGTGATCCAACCTGGGCGAGGCTTTGTCCTTTATCCAGTTAAATACAAAGCCATTGTTTTCCGGCCCTTTAAAGGTGAAGTTGTGGATGCCGTGGTCACTCAGGTGAACAAGGTTGGACTTTTCACTGAAATTGGGCCCATGTCTTCCTTTATCTCCCGTCATTCCATCCCATCAGAGATGGAGTTTGATCCGAACTCCACCCCACCTTGTTACAAGACAACGGATGAGGACATTGTGATTCAGCAGGATGATGAGATTCGCTTGAAAATTGTAGGGATCCATGTGGACAAGAATGACATTTTTGCTATTGGCTCCCTGATGGATGATTATTTGGGGCTTGTGAGCTGAGCATGGACTGCTATGACTTTTTTGGTCCTGACTGGGGAAGTGTGACCTTCATACTTGCTCCTTGGTCCAGAGGATGATTCTGGCTGTTTGCAGGAAAACAAAGAAAGTTCCTTGACTCCAGGAGACATCTGGCACTTGCCGCTCACTATGTGTTCTAATTATTAAAGGTCCTTGTTTCTGAAAAAAAAAGAAAGAAAGAAAGAAATGCTTCTAGCCAGGCACAGGTGGCTTATACCTAGCTACTCAGGAGGCTGAGATCTGAAGATTGTGGCTGGAAGCCAGCCCCTGTGAGACTCTTAGCTCCAATTAACCACTCCAAACCTGGAAGTGGTGCTGTTGTTCAAATGGTAGAGTGTTAGCCTTGAGCTCAAAGAGCCTCAGGGACAGCCCCCAGGGTCTGAGTTCAAGCCCCACAACTGATTTTTAAAAAATTAAGAAAATGCTTCTGGGGCTGGGAAGGTGGCTCAGTGGTAGAGTGCTTGCCTTGCATGCATGAGGCCCTGGCTTCAATTCCTCAGCACCACATAAGCAAAAAGAAAAAAGCCAGAAGTGGTGCTGTGGCTCAAGAGGTAGAGCGCTAGCCTTGAGCTGAAGAGCTGAGGGACAGCGCCCAGGCCCAGAGTTCAGGCTCCACGACTGGACCCCCCCTCCCCAAAAGAAAAAGAAAAAGAAAAAGAAAATGCTTCTGGCCAGGCACTAGCGGCTCATGCCTATAATCCTAGCTACTTAAGAGGCTGAGATCTTATGGTCATGGTTCAAAGCCAGATTAGGGAAGGAAAGTCTGTGAGACTCTTATCTCTGATTAACCACCAGAAAAACCCAAAAGTGGAGCTATAGCTCAAAGTGGTCTTGAGCAAAAATATGCCTAGGGACAGCACCCAGTCCCTGAGTTTAAGCCCTAAGACTGACAGAAAAAAATTTTAAAAAGCTGCTTTTAGCTCTGTGTAGTTGTTCTTGCCTATAATCCCAGCACTTGGGAATTAGAGGCTGGAGGATTAAGAGTTTGGGGTCAGCCCAGGCTACGTGGCAAGATCTTGAGTTAATAAACTTAATAAACCAAGCCAAACAAAACAAAACCCACTTCTGGGAAAATGCAGTAGACTTACTTTTCCCTATTCCCTGTTAATATAAATTAAAGCCTTGGGCATTTATATATGACAAAAATAAAATAAGAAGCTGGGTGCTAGTGGCTCACACCTGTAATCCTAGCTACTCTGGAGTCTGAGATCTGAGGATCATGGTTCAAAGACAGGCCAGGCAGGAAAGTCCATGAGACTAACTACTAAACTACTCAGGAAAAGCTCTGAGTACAAAGAGGCTCACAGATAGCAACCAGGCCCTGAGTGCAAGCTCCAGGACTGGCAAAAAAATTAAATAAAATAAGACGACTCTGAACCATGGAGAGAAGATGAGCCAGGTCAGGGCCCCAGTGTTGAGATCCCTGGATTTCCCTTTTCCTCTTTAATCCCAGAGCTAGAACTGAAGAAGCCAGCAACCAAAAACTAGACACAGGCCAAAAGATTCCTGGAAGCAGGAAAGCAATGGCCTTGCAAGACAAAATTTTTACATAATTGCTTTACTCTAGCAAAACACAGCCAAAGAAATTAAACTGCTTATAGTGAAGCAGGGAACCTGGCAAATATTCTTAGGCTCTATAGTTACAAGGGAGAGATCCCTTCAAGAGAAACAAAGAGGAAAAATGTTGCTAAAAGAGGAACCCAGGAGAGGCCAACAGGGCCTCAGGAAGACCAGAAGCTGAGCAAACCCTCTTCTTTCTCCCCTCAAATCTCCTGGTATTATATGACCTTGGAGTCAAGAAAATCCATAGAGGCACAGGCAAAGGTGACAAGGAGTTTTATTTGGCTGGCAGCAACTGCCTCGTCCAGGGAGGACCAAGAACAGCCCCAGCCTACAGTGGGACAGAGTTTATATCAGTCAGTCAGAACTACCTGCAGGTGGCCGTTTACAGATGCTCAAAGATCATAGAGGTGGGGATACTTTTCAGCTGTGGCCAGGACCAGGCGTACAGCATTCTTTCTGGAGGCCAGAGATTCAGGATTAGAAGTGAGGGTTATCAAGGAATAAAAAAAGCTGGTTACTACAATATCTCTGTCTCTTACAATCTATGCTTTCATCTTTAACCCTGGCCTAGTGCCTGTAGGTATTTTTTTGTTCCTCTGTCTAGAGCTTTTTCCACTGTCAGACTGGACCACTATCTTCCTATCTATGGCCTCCTGAATAGTTGAGATGACCAAGATGATCCACTATGCCCAGCAGGTTAGTTGAAATGGTGTCTCACTAAATTTTTTTGCCCTGACTGACTTCAAATCATCCTGATCTCTGTCTCATAAGTAATTGAGATGGCAGATGTAGGCAGATGACATTTTTTTTTGAGGTAGTAAGGAGAGTGGTTATTTTTTAAATGGAGTCTTGGACTTTTCTGTCCAAGCTGGCTTCCAACCATGATCCTCTGGATCTCAGCCTCCAAGTAGCTAGGATTATAGGTGTGAGTCACTGGTACCCAGTTTATGATGGTAATTCTTGAGGCATGAAAAAAAAAAATGAATGAGCAGACAATGGTACTACTAAGTCATCCTAGCCTAGGCCGGGGCCCACATTCTGCCCCTAGCTGTCCATTAACAGTTAGTTTCTGGTTTGGCCCTCAGACATTGTGTAGCAGAAACAAACCATTCCCACTAGGATCTGTCTGAACTCTTGACCCACGGAATCTATTGATATACACAATGTGGGAAGGAAGGAAATTAGTTCAATACGTGAGTCTGAAAGTCCAGGAAGAGGCTGAGTTAAAGATGTAAACTAGGAAGTTGAATAAGCTGGCCTGTACAGGGAGATAGCGCCATAGTAAGGCCCTTGGGAAGGAGGGAGGGATAACTTTTTGCCCAGGGTGACCTCAAAGCTCCCAATCTCCAATTCCCAAGTAACTGGGATTACAGGTGCCAGGCACCACAGCTATACTCACATTTCCCTTCTTTTTTGGTATTGAGTATTAAATTTAGTGCCACACACATACTAGGAAGGCACTCTACCACTTGAGCCATGCCTCAGCCATTGGTTGAGATGGTCTCTTGAACTTTTAGGCCCAGATGGCCTCATTTGTGATCCTCCAAGCTCCCTCCCAAGTAAACAGGGTTGAGCCAGTGATCAGTCTTATATTTCCCTCCTTTAAAACGAATGGGTTTTGGGTTCTTCTGGGTATTAACTCAGTACTTCTCACTTACTAGACAAATGCTGTACTGCTGAGCCAAACTTCTAGCCACATCCCTCCGTGTGTGTGTGTGTGTGTGTGTGTGTGTGTGTGTGTGTGTGTGTGTGTGTGTGTGTGTGTGTGTGTGTGTGTGTGTGTGTGTGTGTGTGTGTGTGTGTGTGTGTGTGTGTGTGGTGTGGTGCTGGTACTGGGGATTGAACTCAAGGCCTAGCTAGCACTGTCTCTTAGCATTTTTTCCTTTTCTCTTTTCTCCTTTCTTTCTTCCTTTCTTCCTTTCTTTCTTTCTTCCTTTCTTTCTTCCTTTCTTTCTTTCTTTCTTCCTTCCTTTCTTTCTTTCTTTCTTTCTTGCCAGTTCTGGGGCTTGAACTCAGGGCCTGGGCACTGTCCCTGAGCTTTTTTTGTCAAGGCTACCACTCTACCACTTGAGCCACAGTGCCACTTCCACCTTTTTCTGTTTATGTGGTACTGAAGAATGGAACCCGGGTCCTCATACATGCTAGGCAAGTACTCTACCACTAAACCACATTCCCAGCCCCTCCCCTTAGCTTTTTTACCCAAGGCTGGTGCTCTATCACTTGAGACACAACTCTATTTCTGGCCTTTTGGTGTTTAATTGGAGTTAAGAATTTCTGTATTTGTCTGCTCTGACTGAATTTGAGCCACAATCTTCAGATCTCTGCCTTCTGAATAGTTAGGATTATAGGCATAAGCCACAGTGATAGGCTACATTTCCCTTTTTATTTTTTTTTTCCAGTTCTGGGGCTTGAACTCAGAGCCTGGGCACTGTCCCTGAGCTTCTTTTGCTCAAGGCTAGCACTGTACCACTTGTGCCACAGTGCCACTTTTGGCTTTTTTCTGTGTATGTGGTAAGAGGAATTGAACCCAGGCCTTCATGCATGCTAGGCAAGTACTCTACCACTAAGCCACGTTCCCAGCCACATTTCCCCTTTTAGGGGAAAAAGATGACAGTGACTGATCACATCCAGTATGCTGTGCTCTCTCTAAGCACACTCAGGTCTCCACCCCATCCTCTGTGTGTGTGTGTGTGTATGTGTGTGTGTGTGTGTGTGCGTGCGCGTGTGTGCAGGGACTAGAACTCAGGGCTTGGCACTGTCCCCTTAGCTTTTTATCCAAGGCTGGTGCTCTTCCACTTGAGCCACAACTCTTTCCAGCTTTTTAGTGGTTAACTGGAGATAAGAGTCTCATAGACGTTCCCTGCGCTGGCTGGTTTCAAACTACAATCCTAGGATCTCAGCCTCCTGAGAAGCTAAGCTTACAGATGTGAGCCACTGGCACCCAGCTGTCCCTGTCCTTTAATTGTGCTGCTACTGCTTCCTCCTGAAATCATCTGTCCCTCTTCCCAACCAGCCTGGCTAACTTCTCTGTTTTCAGGTCTCAACCAAAAGTTTTCCAACTCTAGGAGATACCCCAAATTGCTCACACAGGAGTAGGTGTCTAATGTGAACAGCCCACACATACAGGAGATATGGAGGGTTCTTCAACAACAATGAGAGTTCAAATTGTTAACTGTTAAAACAATGACCTCAGTGTCATGAGAGCTGCCTCAAGCTCACTCACCGGAACTGCAGAGCAGTGCAGTCCTATGCTAATTAGTCCAGGGATGATTTCTATTCCCATGGATCATCATTCAAGCCCAGGCAACTAGTATTCCTCCATATTCCTAGTCCTCCAAGAGGAAAAGCCCCTGACCTTACCATCTCTTGAGCCATTGCTATACTCAGAGATCCTGCAGCCTCCTGATCTAGCTCCCTGCTCAGAGATTGAAGACTTCCTCCCCAGGAGGAAATCCACCCCATCCTCACATTACACACTCATACACTCACAGTGTGGACCCCAAGGCCTCCTCCAATCTAGTGTCCCACTTCTGGATCCTCCCCTGGAGTCAGGCTGCAATCTCCTTGCCAGTTGCCTGAGCACCTACCCACTGCTTTCGTAGATAATAAAATCCTGTCTCTCAGATAGATTATGCAAAAGACCCTAATCTCTTCTCTCACCATTATCACCTCCAAGAGGTGCAGACTTTCTAACAAGCAGAATAGAAGCCTGCTTACCATACTGGAAGGGAAGATGCCTTTCATTCCTCCTAAGGCGTCCACTGCAGCCAAAATAAGCACAAGTTGATTACTACAATACCTTGTACTCACACCTCATTTCAGCCAAAGCAGAAAGAGGACAGCTTACAGCTATGTTATAATTATGTCTCCCTGGTAGCCTTAGAAATAATTTAAGGACAGACACACCCAGCAGTGGCTCATTGTAATCCTAGATACTCTGGAGGAGATCAAAAGGAATGTGGTTCAAGGCCAGCCAGGGCAAAAAGTTCAGGAGACTCCATCTCAAGGAAAAACGTGGGTGTGGTGGCATGCAACTGTCATCCTAGTTGCATGGGGTATGTAAAGGAGGAGGAGGGCAGTCTAACCCAGCCCAGCCCCCCCCCAAAAAAAAGGGAGACTCTAATTGAAAAATAGCTAAAAGCAAAAAGGGTTAAGTGGCATGGTTCAAGTGGTAGAATATTTGCCTAGTAAATGTGAGATGCCCTGAGAGTTCAAACTCAGACTGCCCCCAAAATACACACACTCTCTCTCTCTCCCTCTCTCTCTCTCTCTCTCTCTCTCTCTTTTCCCAGGAGAGATCCTGATCTTCAGAACACAATAGTGGTTCCTTCTCCTAGATGTTTTTCTTTATTAGGATGGGCTCTCACTCTGTAGTCCAGGCTGGCCTTAGACACTCCCCCCAGCCCCCACCCTCTGCTCTCGGCTGGCGCTGTACCTCCTGAGCAACACTACCCCTAGCCTGGATTTTTGGTAGCTATTTTGGAATCTCAAGGACTTTTCATTCCAGACTGGCTTCCAACTGCAATACTCCATCTCTCAGCCTCCCCAGTAGCTAAGATTACAGGTGTGAACCACATTAGCATGAATTTGTAAAATTTGGGGAGGTGCTTCTATTGCAGTTTTCTATGGTTTGTGACCAAATCGTTGTCACTTGTGAAGATCAGTTTCATAATTAGTCGATAGACTTGACATTCCTAGTTCTAGGCAGTTAGTAGTTGAAGTTTTAATAATTTCGCAAATACAAATACAATGCTTGCCCAAGGAAAACAGAAGACTATTTGCATGATTAGGTAGGTATTTCATTTGATGGTTTGTTTGGGTTGGGGGTTTGCTTTATTTCATGTTTCCTTCATCATAACCTACACTTGACTAGACCTAAAAGACATACATATTAATGGACACATAAGCACACAGATATGTGAGCATGTATGTGTATATCCACGTACATAATTATTTATATGGCTAAATGTAGAACATGAATCAAACAGAGAATATTTGGGAGAAAGGAAAGGGGAAAGGAAAAAGGTAGAGGGTAAATAATTTTGTAATACATTTCAAATATATATGAAAACAGGGTAAAGAACCTGGCTGAAAGCTGCTGGTAATAGGGGAATGGAGTGAGGAAAGAAAAACAGACTCCCTCGGGAGTAGCCAATTGGCAGGAGAGGGTTGGGTTAAGAAGGAAGATGCAAGAGGTTGAATATGATCAAGAGATCATTTGCAACTATGAATATAGAACAATATTACCTATTGACATTGTTTGGGGAAGGGAGGGAAGAAGCAGCCAGGGAGAGTGATAGAGAGGGTGAGTTTGATTGGAATGTGTGGATTGATTATAAATGTGTGGAGATGAGCACCAGTGGCTCAAGTTAGTAATCCTAGCTATCAGGAAGCTGAGATCTGAGGATACACCTTCCCATGAGGCTTCAAGATGTTAATAAAATTGACCAAATTACAAGGCCCCTGTGGCTCATGCTTGTCATCCTAGCTACTCAGAAAGCTGAGATCTGAGTATCATGATTCAAAGCCAGCCCAGGCAGGCAAGTCCTTGAGATTCTTATCCCCAATAAACTACCAGAAAACCAGAAATGGCACCGAGGCTCAAGTGGTAGAGCACTAGCCTTGAGCTGAAGAGCTCAGGGACAGGGCCCAGGCCCAGAGTTCAAGTCCCACCACTGACAAAACAACAACAACAAAAAACCTGACCAAATAATAAACAACTGACTCAGCAATGTTTGTATTAAAAATGAGAATAGCACAGCTGACCACAGAATTAAAGATCACTCCATCCCTTAAGGGTACGTGCCCAAAGCAGGGCTCAAACCTGCACTCAAGACCCTCCTTCCGGACCTGGAAAGGTGGCTCAGTGGTACAGAGCTTGCCTTGCATGCATGAGGCCCTGGGTTCGATTCCTCAGCACCACATAAGCAGAAAAAAAAAAGCCGGAAGTGGCGCTGTGGCTCAAGTGGTAGAGCGCTAGCCTTGAGCTGAAGAGCTGAGGGACAGCGCCCAGGCCTGGAGTTCAGGCCCCACGACCAGAACCCCTCCCCCCAAAAGAAAAGAAAAGACCCTCCTTCCCTCCCCCAGAAACAGAGGAGTTCCTGGAAAGGCGCTCAGTTCTCTCAGTGATTGCAGTGATCCCTGGGCACCAGACACTTAATTCCAGTGATCTGTGTATGAGAGCTCAAGGGACACCAATCAAAACCCAGCAGGGTTTGAGAGAAAATATCTCATAACCAACACACATTCATTTCTACAAAACAAGTCAAACCAAACAAATTGATGGATTTTTTTTTCTCTCTCTCCTTGACTTAATTACTAAGTTGGTATGTAGCTGGAATGCAGTGGGAAGCAAACCCTTGGCCTGTATTCAGAAAATCTTCCCCTTTTCTTGCTAGACCAGCCACACAAAGACACAGCCACATGCAGGTTAGACTTAGGGTTGTCCCTCCTGGGTGAGTTGAGCGGGGATCAGCACCTAGCCAGAGGATTCCTCATCACAGATGGCTCCATGGAAAGGAAATCCATTCATCTGTCACAGAAGGAAAATCTAACAGAGAGAGCAGATGAGGGGGAATTTATATTCATGGATCGAATGCTTCAGCAGTGCAGGAATCCTCCAGGCTGCTTACAGGATGAGGAAGGCTAGAGAAAAATTCTCTACATAAAACAGACAGCAGTCACCTGAGCTAGAATTCTGAAAAGAGTGATTTCAGTAAAATAAGAAAGAAAGGAGGGACTCCATCTGAGCATTTATCAACAAATCATCATCGACTACTTTCTTTTTTTATATCTACCAGTAACCCTGCCTGGCTCTAAGAATAGATTATAGGAGATGCTGGTTTTTATCCATGGGGCTTCTGGCATTGTGAGAAAGGCAGACACTCATCAATTACAAGAGGAAAATGTGAACCTCAGCATCCACACATATCCATCTCTTCATTCTGGCCAGGGCTTTGGGTTACTCATTTTTCTGACTATGGTAAAAGATGCATTCAGCCCATAAAAGATATTCTAGAGGTCTCAGAGGATGTCCCCTTTCCTTCTTTAACTACCTACAGAGCAAAATCTGTTGTTAATGAGTAAAATTCGGTTACAAGTTAAGCCTATAGCTCAATAATAGAGCACTTGCTTAATAGGTAGGAGGCCCTTAGGTTCAATGTCAGCACTACCAAAAACAAGCTAACTCTCTTGGGAACATCTAGCTACTTTGGGGGCTTTCCTTGGACTTTCAAGTAAAGTTACTCTCTTTACCAAAAGAAGAATTAATTTGAGGTGGAATTCAATGATTTCTTTAAAAATATACTAGCCAGGCGCTGGTGGCTCACACCTGTAATCCCAGCTATTCAGGAGGCTGAGATCTGAGGATTGTGGTTCAAAGCCAGCCTGAGCAGAAAAGTCCATGAGACTCTGACCTCCAATTAACCACCAGAAAATCAGAAGTGGTACTGTGATTCAAGTGGTAGAGTGCTTGCCTTGAGCTATAGAGCTCAGGGACCACGCTCAGGCCAGAGTTCAAGTCCACGACCACCACCAACAAATATATATATATATATATATATATATATATATATATATATACAAATATATATGTATATATACATACATACATGCATGCATACATATATACACACATGCATACATATATACATACATACATACAAAAAACATATAATGGATGGTAACCCCTTAATAGTATATCACTATAAAAGTAATACTTTTTTAAAACCTTCAAAAAAATCTTCAGACAGCAGGCAGGGACACAAAAAGAAAAATAATGAGAAAAAAATAATTTCAGGGCTGAAATCAGATGTAGTTGGTGGGTATTTTGTTTTATAGTACTTGGGATTGGATATGGTAGACAACCACTCTACCACTTGAGCCATACCTCCAGTCCTTCTATTTGTATTTGTGAGCGTGTGTTCATGGAAGTGTGCAGCTACTGGGACTTGACTTAGGACCTGGGTGTTGTCCCTTAGCTCTTTTGTTCAAGGCTGGTACTCTACCACGTAAGCCACACCTCTATTTTTGGCTATTTTTTTGCCAGCCCTGGGTCTTGAACTCAGGGCCTGGGCTCCATCCTTGAACTTCTCTGTGCTCAAGGCTAGCCCTTGAGCCACAGTGCTACTTCTGGCTTTTTCTGCCTATGTTTTACTGAAGACTGGAACCCAAGGTTTCATGCATGCTAAGAAAGTATTCTACCATTAAGGTACATTCCCACCTGTAATCATAGCTACTCAGGAAGCTGAGATCTGAGGATCATGGTTCAAAGCCATCCCGGGCAGGAAAGTCCAGGAGACTCTTATCTACAATAAACCACTAGAAAACTGGACGTAGAGCTATGGCTCAAGCGGTAGAGTGCTTGAATAGCTGAGGGACAGCGCCCAGGCCCAGAGTTCAAGCCCCACTACCAATAAAAAAATAAAGAAAGAAAGAAAGAAAAAAAAAAAAAAGCTACATTCCCAGCTCCCTCCCCCACCTTTTCTTTGTAGTTAATTGGAAGCAAGAGTCTCACAGACTTTTCTTGCCCAGGGTGGTTTCCAATCACAATCTTCATATCTCAGCCTCAGAAGTAGCTAGCATCACAGGTGTGAGCCACTGGGTTTTGTTTTGTTTTATTTATTTATTTATTTATTTTTTGGTCTGGACCTGGGCCCTGTCCCTGAGCTCTTCAGCTCAAGACTAACACTCTACCATTTGAGCCACAAAGCCACTTCCAGTTTTTGAGTGGTTTATTGCAGCTAAGAGTCTCACAGGGACTTTCCCGCCCTGGCTGGCTTTGAACTGCGATCCTCAGCTATCAGCCTCCTGACTAGCTAAGATTACAGGAGTGAGCCACCAGCTCCGGCTACTGGTTTTTGTGTGTGTGTGTGTGTGTGTGTGTGTGTGTGTGTGTGTGTGTGTGTGTGTGTGTGTGTGTGTGTGTGTGTGTGTGTGTGTGTGTGTGTGTGTGTGTGTGTGTGTGTGTTTGTGTGTGTGTGTTTTGTCAGTCATGGGGCTTGAACTCTGGGCCTGGGCATTGTCCCTCAGCTCTTCAGCTCAAGGAGAGCGCTCTACACTTGAGCCACAGCGCCACTTCTGGTTTTCTAGTGGTTTATTGGAGATAAAAGTTTAACGGACTTTTCCTGCCCGGGCTGGCTTTGACCGTGATCCTCAGATCTCAGCCTCCTGAATAGCTAGGATTACAGGCGTGAGCCACCGGTGCCCGGCTTGGTTTTGTTTTTGAGACTAGGTCTCCCTAACTTTGTTAAGCATGCCTCAAACTTTCAATCCTCCTGCCCTCAGTGTAGCTGAGATTAGAGGCTTGTGCTCTGAATAGTGAGTTTTTCCTGGAAGTCCTCTTCCTGTCTTTGTTTCCAGTGAAGGAATAAAGAGCCTGTGCAGTAGGGATGTAAACTTGGAGGAGCATCCTGGCACTCTCTGAAAATAGTTTCTGCCCAAACCAAGCCACCTCCCTTTCCTTGGCCACCGTCCGAGGGCATGGCAGGCACACAGGTAACTGCACTTGCAACCCAGCCCCATCTGCAGAGGCCTGGCAGGAGGCATGCTTTTCCTGGGCCTCCAGAGGAAGCCTGAACTCTGGGACTAGTGAGGGACGCTAAGGCTGGAGAACTGACTGGCCCTGGGGATTCACCCTTGCTTTCCTGCCCTAAAGATGGGCATCCCCATGGGGATCAGAAGGAAAAACTAGTAGAGGGCATCCCCAACAGCTGCTGTGGAGAAGACATAGGAGAAATCAAAGTAACCTAGAAGTCAGGAGTTTGACAAGGGAACTATTAAGATGATAAACCCTGGCTGGGTCCTGGGTAAACAGGAGTATTGGGCCCCACTGGCAATCCTGGGGAACTCTACCAAGCTTAGGACTTAGGAGGAAGAAGCAGGGACCCTCAGTGTGTTTCCAAAGCTCCTTAGAGCCGCACACTAGTGGCTCACACCTGTAATCCTAGCAACTCAGGAGTCAGAGATCAGGAAATCTCAGTTTGAAGAAATCTATGAGACTCTTCCAGTTGATTAGCAAAAAAGCTGGATGGAGAGCTAGGATCAAGTGGCAGAGTGCCAGCCTTGAGTGAAAAAGCTAAATAATGGGCTGGGAATGTGGAATAGTGCTTGCCTAGCATGCATGAAACCCTGGGTTTGATTCCTCAGTAACACATAAACAGAAAAAAGCTGGAAGTGGCACTGTAGTCCAAGTGGTAGAGTGCTAGCCTTGAGTAAAAGAAGCTCAGGGACAGTGCCCAAAGCCCTGAGTTCAAGCCCCAGGACTGGCAAGAAAAAAAAAAAAAAGAAAGAAAAGAAAAGAAAGGAAGAACAAAAGAAGCTAAGTGAGCCAGGAGCCAGTGGCTCATGCCTGTAATCCTAGCAGTTCAAAGCCAACCCAATCAGGAAAGTCCACGAGCCTCTTATCTCTAATTAACCACCAGAAAATCAGAAGTGCTGCTGTGGCTCAAATGGTAGAGTGCTAACCTTGAACTGAAGGGCTTGGGGGCAGTACCCAGGCCTAGAGTTCAAGCTCTACGGACAAAAAAAGAAAAAGAAAAAAAGAAAAAGCTAAGTGAGAGTACAAAGCATGAGCTCAAGGCGCAGTACTGGCATAGGCAAAACAAAACAAAATAAAACAATAACCCCTGATGAAGATTAGAGGTGTATCTCTTTCTGGTACAAGGATCCAAAGGCCTGGGCTTCAATCAATAGTATTAGAAATTTTCTGTGCAGCTAGACTGTTTCCTTCAGAAATTCCAGAAAGTTTCCTTTCCAGGAGGTCAAAACTCCAGACTCAAAGAGGTGAAGAGATCAACAGACAAAGGCACCTACACCGGTGTGTGAATCAGACAGTGTCCAAGGGAGGAGGAGGTAAGTAAGGCCTGGGTGGGACCTCTGGCAGGAAAACCAGCTCTGTGTAGTTAAGGGTGGGAAGGAGAAGGGAAACAGCTGGAAAGGACCAGAAAGTCACCTACTAACTCCAGGAAGGACCACATCAACCTTCAGGTTACTTCTGAAGCAAATAAAACATAATATACAGTACAAATAAATACAAAATAAAATACAAATAATAAAGGGAAAAAGACAAATAATAAAGGAAAAGAGGGAAGGAAGCTTTAAATTTTATTTTTATTTCTTATTTAAAAAAATTTTTTTTTAAATTTATTTATTTATTTTCAGTTCTGGGTCTTGAACCCAGGGCTTCATGAATGTTAGGCAAGCACTCTTCCATTAAGGCACATTCCCAACCCTATTTTTTTTTTTTTTTTGGTCAGTCATGGGGTTGAACTTTTGGCCTAGGTGCTGTCTCTGAGCTCTTCAGCTCAAGGCTAGTGCTCTACCACTTGAACAACAGTGCCACTTCTGTTTTTCTGGTGGTTAATTGGAGATAAGAGTCTCACGGACTTTCCTGCTTGGGCTGGCTTTGAACCAGGATCCTCAGAGCTCAGCCTCCTAAGTAGCTAGGATTACAGGCATGAACCACTGGCACCAGGCTTAAATTTATTTATTTTTTATTTTTTTTATTTTTGGTCGTGGGGCTTGAACTCTGGGCTTGGGCGCTATCCCTCAGCTCTTCAGATCAAGGTGAGCACTCTACCGCTTGAGCCACAGCACCACTTCCAGTTTTCTAGTGGTTTATTGGAGATAAGAGTCTGGCTTTGAACCGTTATCCTCAGATCTCAGTCTCCTGAGTAGCTAGGATTACAAGCGTGAACCACCGATGCCCAGATTAAATTTATTTTTAATTGACACCTATGTGCCCACATTTATGGAGCATGGTATAGTAATTCTATACATGCCTACAAAGTCTAATGACCGAATTAGGGTAATTAGCATTTTGTATCCTCAAACACTGATCAGTTCTCCAGTTCTCTCTCTGTCTCTCTCTCTCTCTCTTCTTACTCCCCCTCCCCTTGCTCAGAACCTGGGTGCTATCCCTGAACTTTTGTGCTCAAGGCTAGCACTCTACCACTTGAACCACAGCTCCACTTCTAGCTTTTTGGTAGTTAATTGAAGATAAGAATCTTTTTCCTGTCCTGGCAGGCTTTGAACCACAATCCTCAGATCTCAGTCTCTAGAGTAAGCTAGGATTACAGGTGTGAGCCACCAGCACCTAGCCTGTTTTGGGCACTTTGCAAACCCCTTAAAGACATAAAGTCTGCACTTGGTTTTCTAGAAAACAGAGCTTGAGGCAAAAGTCTCAGCGTTAATACTTCCCTGGGGCAGCTGCAAGCCAAGGGCTGCAAGGGTGAGTAAAGAAGATAGAAGAGGAGGAAGGAGAGGGAGGGGAGGAGAGGGAGGGGCAGGAATGTGATACCGAGGTAGGCAGCCAGTGCCTGCTGGCTTACTCATTGGGACTTCTCTAAATGTGGAAGCAACTCCAACTCCAAATATTGGTCCATGTTTTGACTTGAAGAGTGTTAGCTATGCCCGCCCCCATGTCTGGGTTCTATTTCTAGGCCCATCTGAGCAGCTGCTAGGAAGCCAAAAGATCTCAAGTCCAGTTTGGGTTGCTCTTCCACCCTGAGGCTGCTGCCTTTGGCCCTCAACCCTGGAAGAAGTTGAGGGGTTAGCGTTGTGAGGCGGTGACAGCCAGGGCTGTCACAGAAGACTCTAAGCCGGGAGTGTGTCCTCTGGAAGCAAGACAAGACTGAGGCCTAGGAAGGAGTGGGGCTTAGCAAAAGTGAGAAGGTGAAAAGCTGGGTCTAGAGACTGACTTGGAAAAACACTGTCTTCATTCTGAATTTTCTTGGGCTCCTGATGCTCTGAATGATGGTCAGCTATATTGAGATTGCAGTTTTCACAAGCTCCATTAGGAAAAGAAAAAAAAAAAAAGACTAGGTGGCTCATGCCTGCAATATAGCTACTCAAGAAGCTGATCTCTGAAATTTGCAGTTCAAAGCCAGCTTGGGCAAGAAAGTCTGTGGGACTCTTACCTCTAGTTAACCACCACCACCAAAAATAAAAACAGACATGGAGCTAAGGTTCAAGTGGTAGAGTACCAGTTTGGAGTGAAAAATTTTGAGGAGTGTGCCTAGCCCCTGAGTTCAAGCCCCAGGACCAGCACACACAGAAAGAACCCACCCTGAGTTCACCCCACTACTGCCACACACACACACACACAAATTAAAAATAAAGTAAAATTTTAATAAAAGGATATGAATTGAGAGTTCTTGCACTCCTTTCTCATGATATGACACAACTGTCTGCAAGCACCTAGAAGGCTGATAAGCCTGAGCTGGGTCTATAACTATGTACACGTCACTAGCCAACAATACTAGATTGGCAACATTTTCTTTTTTGGTGCATAGGGCCTCTCACTTGATTGACTCACAGTTGGTGGTCTACTACTTGAACCATACTTCCAGTTCTGGCTTTTTGCTGGCTTATTGGAGATGAGTCCTGTAGGGCTGGGAATGTGGCTTAGTGGCAGAGTGCTTGCCTAGCATGTCTGAGGTCCTGAGTTCAATTCCTCAGTACCAAAAAGAAAAAAGAAATTTAAAGAAGAAAACCCATTAAAAAAAAGAGTCCTGTAGACTTTTCTGCCCTAAGTAGCTTCAAACCATGACTGGACTCTCAGATCTCAGTCTCCTGAATAGCTAGGTAGGATTACAGGCATGAGCCACCAGCACCAGCAACATTTTTAAACATGCAGAATGCAATAGGAATTCATCCAGCCATCATTCAGCTTGCAATAATCACAGCCCTTCTTGTTCCCCACTTCATCATGGACTGTCATCTAGAAACAGGTTTGGATCCTTTTCTCTGTCTCCACAGGAATGAGGCCAAAGGTTTCATAGACCAAGGCTGCCAGAGCACACTGAGGAATCCTGGTGGGCTGTGGAGATTGGGAGAAAGTCAGGCTTCAACATTCTTGTTCAACTAAGCAGATTTATACATCTTATTTTCCCTAAATAGAATCTAATTTCTCCCCCACCACAATATTGCCAGTTCTGGCTGGCTGAGATTTAACATGCACACACACACACACACACACACACACACACACGTAAATTATAATGTTTGTGTTAACATGTTAAGATATAATATATATTTTTAATAAAGTTAGGATTAATTGTGGACTATCATATGTGTAACCTTTCTGGTATTTACCTGATTGTCCCCGTTCCCCCCCCCCCCCCTCCCCTGTGTATGTAGGAAGTACTGGGATAGAGTTGGGTTGGAATTTGGAATTTTCACCTCTTGAGGCCTAGTCTTTCATGGCCTCATTCAAAGAGCCAGGGCCAGACTGGATAGCTAGATGTGATAGCCCTGACTATACCTATTCTACCTTTTAGGAGATAATTGTTTTAGACACAGAAAAGAAGCCACTCTGAGGACAAGACCCTGTAAACTAGAAGTACTACATACACATGGAAATCCAGCAAGGTGCCCTTGACCTTGGAGGAAGGTCTAGGTTTGTACCCTTAGGGGACCTTGACCTGCAACAGTCTCATAGACTGAGAGAAGAGCTAGCTGCACATTTAGAGGGACAAAACAGGATACCCCAGAGAGGGCAAATAGTACGCTCATCTAAAAGAAAAGCTAGAGACTGGGTGTTGGTAGCTCATACCTGTAATTCTAGGTACTCATGAAGTTGAGATCTAAAGATCATAGGTCAAAGTCATCCTGAGAGAAAAATCTCTGGCCTCTTATCTCCAATTAGTCAGTAAAAGGCTGGTCTGGAGGCTTGGCTCACTGGTAGAGTAAAGGGCTGTGAGCAACCAAGCCAAGAGAGAGCCTGAGACCCTAAATTCAAGTCCCTTTACTGACCATAAGGAAAAAAAAAAAAGACCAGCCCTTCACAAAAACAGGCCCTCTGAAAAGCCTCCTCCCACAGGTGTGTGTAGCTAAAAGGAGGGGAGGAGGGTTGAAGAGAGAATATTTTGTCAATATTTTGTCAATATTCTGTTGAAGAGAAAGAATATTCTGTTAGCATTTAGCACTTTTTCCTGTTGAAACTTGGAGCAACAAGGAGAAGGAAGGAAAGTAAGTATGTGTGTGTCGGGGCAGGGGAGGGGGGGCCACAGGGTATGTGTGATACATGCTAGGCAAATAGTTTACCATTGAGCTCAAGTCAAGTATGGTGGTATGTCCCTGCATTGCCAACTGTTCGGGATGCTGAAGCAACATGATCGCTTGAGCCCAGGGAATCTGAGACCAACCTGGGCAACATAATGGGGGCTAGGAATGTGGCCTAGTGGTAGAGTGCTTGCCTAGCACACATGAAGCTGTGGGTTCAATTCCTCAGTACCACATAACCAGAAAAAGCCAGAAGAGGCATTATAGCTCAAGTGATAGAGTGCTAGCCTTGAGCGAAAAAAGCTCAGGGACAGTGCTCAGGCCGAGTTCAAGTCCCAGGACTGGCACAAAATAAAAATAAAACCAAGCAAAGAAAAATGAAACCAATACCTGTACTGTTCAGCCATGACCTTCAGCACTAGGCAACTACCAGTCTGCTTCATGTCTCTAGATTGGGCACTATTGTGGACATTTCATGGAAATGGAATCATACAATATGTAGGTCAGTTATGAATGATTGGTTTCTTTCATGCGGCACACTGTTTCCAATGATTAGCCATGTTGCAGCACATTTTTCTTTTCTTTTCTTTTCTTTTCTTTTTTTTTTTTTTTTTTTGGTCAGTCATGGGGCTTGAACTCTGGGCTTAGGCCCTGTCCCTGTGCTCTTCAGCTTAAGGGGAGTGCTCTACTGCTTGAGCCACAGGGCCACTTCCAGTTTTCTAGTGGTTTATTGGAGATAAGAGTCTCACAGACTTTCCTGCCTGTGCTGGCTTTGAACCACAGTCCTCAGATCTCAGCCTCCTGAGTAGCTAGAATTACAGGCATGAACCACTGGCACCCTGCTGTAGCACACTTTTCTTATTGAATAATATTCCATGTGTGGACATACCACATTTTATTTCCTACTCATCAATCATGAACATTTGGGTTATTTCCATTTCTTGGCTATTGCCCACCTGCTGCTTTATAAACGTGTATGCAAGTTTGTGCTTGGAAGAGTAGAACTTTTCAGTTAATCATTAATAAGCGTTTATGAACTGTCTACTGTGCAACACCCAGGGGTAGAAAGGGATAAAGGAGGAGATAAAGGAAAAGAAAGACCCAAAAGAACTATAAACATATGCCAGGTACTGGTGACTCACACCTGTAATCCTAGGATCACAATTCAAAACCAGCCAGGGCAGAAAAGTCCATGATTCTCTTATCTCCAATTAACTACCAAAAAGCCAGAAGTGGAACTGTGGCTCAACTGGTAGAGCACTAGTCTTGAGCAGAAAAAGCACCCAAGATCTGAATTCAAGAACCAGGACACATACTCACATACATACACACATTTAAATAAGTAGGGATTTAGACCAGTGATAGAGTGCTTGCCTAGTATATATTATACCCTCCATTTAATTCTCAGCATCAATGAATAAATAAACCTCTAACTAATAATCACTTACATTTGGATGCTTACTAATCCCTTTTTTCCTCCCTGTCCATTGTGAGTATTGAGTTCAGGGCGTGGGCACTGATCCTTAGCTCTTTTTGCTTCAAGGTTGCACTTTTTTTTCTTTTTCTTTTTTTTATATTTTTTATTGTAAAAACACTGTACAGAGGGGTTACAGTTATATGAGTAAAGTAATGAGTACATTTCCTATCAAGCATTGTTACCTCCTCCTTTGTTTTTCCCCTACCAGGGTAACACTTCTTTGAGACACAGCTCCACTTCTGGTTTTTGAGTGGTTAATTAGAGATAAGAGACTCATGGGGACTTTTCTAAAGCCCAGGGTGGCTTTGAACCACCTTCCTCAGATACTTAGCTTCCTGAGTAGCTAGGATTACAGATGTGAGCCACTAGCGCCCTGCTTGAGTGCTTACTAATTCTGAACAGGCCACAGTAGGTCAGAAAAGTGAGAGGGATTGAACAGCTAGTTAGGAGCTAAAGCAGGATTCAAACTAACATTATCTGTTCCAGAGCCTGATTCTTGTAATTTTTTTTTTTTTTTTTTTTTTGTCAGTCATGGGGCTTGAACTCTGGGCCTGGGCACTGTCCCTGAGCTTTTCAGCTCAAGGCTAGAGCTCTACTACTTTGAGCCCCAGTGTTACTTCTGGTTCTCAGGTGTTTACTTGGAGATAGGAGTCTCATAGACTTTCCTGCCCAGGCTGGCTTTGAACCACGATCCTCAGATAGATCTCAGCTTCCTGAGTAGCTAAGATTACAGGTGTGAGCCAATGATGCCCTGCTCTTTGTTTTGAACAGGATCTTCATAAGTAATTCATGTTGGCTTGGAATTTACTATGTAACTCAAGTTGTCTTGAACTTGCTATTTTCCTGCCTTAGCTTATAGAATGCTAAGATTAGGCATGTGCCACCTGTCCAGCTTGTATCTCATTTTTTGTTGTTGTTTTTGTTTATGGGACTTGAACTCTGGGCCTGAGTGCTGTCCCTCAGCTCTTCAGCTCAAGGCAAGCGCTCTACCACTTGAGCCACAGCGTCACTTCCGGTTTTCTGGTGGTTTATTGGAGATGAGAGTTGCAGGGACGTTCTTGTCCCAGCTGGCTTTGAACCGTGATCCTCAGATCTCAGCCTCCTGAGTAGCTAGGATTACAAGTATGAGCTACCAGTGCCCGGCATTCTTTTCTTTTTTAATGTAATGGTCCCAGTCATGGTGGAGCATGTCTGTAATCCCAGAATTACAGAAGCTTAATCAGTAGTTCAAGGCCAGACTGGGCTATGTAATAAGATGCTGTTTCAAAATTTAAAAAAATTAAACATACACAAAATTAACTCTGTATACGTCCTGCAGCTTCAATAATTATTACCAAATGACCAATGAGAAGCTATCAAAACCATAATTCAGAATTGCCCTCTGTAAATAACCAAATGCCAAAATGATGATATCAGATAAAGTTCTGATTGGTTAGGAACCAACTCTCTACAAGGCACACTCTTCTAAGTACTGTGAATTCAGCAGTACAGTAAAAGAAGCAAATCTGGGCTGGGAATGTGGTTCAGTGGTAGATTGCTTGCCTAGCATGCGTGAAGCCTTGGGTTCAATTTCTCATACCACATAAACAGAAAAAGCAGGAAGTGGCACTGTGGCTCAAGTGGAGAGTGCTAGCCTTGAGCAAAAGAAGCTCAGGGACAGTGTCCAGGCCCTAAGTTGAAGCCCCAGGACTGGCAAAAATGAATTAAATAAATAAATAAATGAAGCACATCTCAACCTCTGTATATGTGTGTTAGACATACACACACATATGTATATGTGCTAAGACAAGAACTAAATTCAGCTGAACACTTGTGGCACATATTGTAATCCTAGCTACTCAGGAGGCTATCTGAGGATTGAGGTTAGAAACTATCCCAGGCAGACAAATCTAAGATCCTCCAAATAATCAACAAAATACTGGACTAGAGGTGTCTCAACTGAAAGAGCTAAAAGGTGAAGTGAGAGTTTTGTTTCATTTTGTTTTTAAAGGAAAAAACCTCACTGGGCACTAGTGGCTCATACCAGTAATCCTAGCTACTTAAGAGGCTTAGATCTAAGGATCACAGTTCAAAGCCATCCTGGGCAGGAAAGTCCAGGAGACTAACCTCCAATAAACCACCAGAAAACCGAAAGTGGCTCTGTGGCTCAAGTGCCAGAGCACTAGCCTTGAGCTGAAGAACTGAGGGATAGCACCCAGGCCCAGAGTTCAAGCCCCATGACCAACAACAAAAACAGAAAAAAGGAAAAAACCTCTTGCTGGGTGCTGGTGGCTCATGCCTGTAATCCTAGCTGTTCAGGAGGCTGAGATCTGAAGATCATGGTTCAAAGACAGCCTGAGCAAGGAAGTCTGTGAGTCTCTTATCTCCAATTAACCACCTAAAAACCAGAAGTGGTGTTGTGGCTCCAAGAGGTAGAGAGTGCTAGCCTCCTGAGTTCGAGTCTCATGACCAAGAAAATAAAACAAAACAAAAAAACTCTTGTTTCCATTTCCTGGAGCTCGTTTCAATAAATATTACTTTATATGATCAGAGGCACATGATATTGTGACTTTCTGTTCCTCCCCTAAGAGTATGGAATGATAGTTTAAGGTCCTAAATTCATTCCTCTCCTGTACCAGTACACATACACATACCTAAATGCAAAAGGGGAAGAGATACTTTGCATTGCTACAGAGGTCTAACAAGTTGGTCACCACTATAACCAGGAGACTGACATTAAGCATCACTTCTAGAAGAACAACCTGACATTATTTGTCTCCCTGTGGTAAAATACCACCAGTTTTTTGTTTGTTTGTTTTGTTTTTTGTTTTTGTACTATTACTAGGGCTTAAATTCAGGAACTTGTGTTTTTGCTTCTTTTTTTTTCCCTCAAGGCTGGCACTCTACCACTTGAACCAAATTTATACCACCAGCAAAATTCTGGTTAACTAGTGGTAAAAGATTCTCACATTTGTCTACTTGAGCTGGCTTGAACCAAGACCCTCAGAACTCAGCCTCCTGAGCAGTTAAGATGATAGGCCTGAGCCGCTAGCACCTAACTATGTTTTTTGTCTTGTTTTTGGTTTTCTGATGCTGGGGATGGAACTGAGGGACTTGTGCATATTAGGCAAGTACTCTAACATGGAGCTGTCCCTTAGCTTTTAGGCTCACAGATGGTACTCTACTACTTGAGCCATACCTCTACTTCCAGCTTTTTGCTGGTTAATTGGACATAAGAGTCTCATGGATTTTTCTGCCTGAGTTGGCTTTGAACAATGATCTTCAGATCTCAGCTTCCTGAATAGCAAAGATTATGGGTATGAGCCACTTTTTTTCATTTGCATTAACCAAATGGCAGAGCAGATTGCCAGTGGTGTAGGCTTGGAAGTTGGGGACCTGGAATTCCAAATCTTCCTTTGGCCATCTGTGACCTTGAACAAGTTATCTGACTTGCTTGAACCTAAGGTTCTTCATATGTCCTGCAGGCTATTAGGTTGTAAACAAAGCATACGGGCATGGTGCCTGCACTGAGCAGGTGCTCAATGTATAAAGCTTCCCACCACTCTGCAGGGAGCCTTGGGAAGGACTGTGGGAGCTCCAAATGACTCCTGAGACTATTATCTCCAATTAACTACCAGCCCCTGGAATTGGGACACAAGTAGTAGAGTGCCAGACTTCACCAAAAAAGCAGAGTATGAAACCCTGAGTTCAAGCCCCAATATAGGCAAAAAAAAAACATGGAATGTAACAATAATCATTAGCTTTCAGTCTAAGCACATCAGGAAGCATAAGCTCCTCCAGAGCTTCAGAAACTTATTTCCATATTCTCAGCAAACTACAATGTGGTCAAAGAGGCTCAAATTGAGATACTGAGATGGGACATAACTTTGTTGTTGTTGTTGTTATTGGTTGTGGGGCTTGAACTCTGGGCCTGGGCCCTGTCCCTGAGCTCTTCCAGCTCAAGGAGAGCGCTCTACCACTTGAGCCACAGTGCCATTCCAGTTTTCAGGTGGTTAATTAGAGATAAGAGTCTCATGGACTTTTCTGCCAGGGCTGGCTTTGAACTGTGATCCTCAGATCCCAATCTCCTGAGTAGCTAGGATTACAGGTGTGAGCCACTGGTGCCCAGCTGGGACATATCTTTAATCCTATACTCAGGAGGTGGAGGTAGGAACAGTAGGTAGACCAGTCTGGGCTATAGAACAAGACCTTGTCTCAAGAATTCAAAAAGAACATTAAAGACTGTAAAAGAAAAAGAAAGAGGAAAAAAAGAAACAAGATTGAACATCTCAGTTCAAGTTCCCAGGGTCGAGGTCTCATGCATAGATGACAGGCCTGCTAGCTATTCCCACACATATAACTCTGAATAAACTAGGATTTAAAAAAATCTTTAAGTAGTTGTACAAAGGGGATTCATCTCAACATGTCAATTTATGCGTACAATACATCTTGATCACTGTCACCTCCTCTGAAGCCTGAGATTTTGACTGAAGTTTACGCCTGAATATTCTAGGTTGCTGACTTCTCCCTTTATTTATTGGCAATTTTAGAAGCTGGAATAATGTTTGTAAATCCATAAAATAAGATATACAATTACAAAGGAAAAAAATGACTCCTGAAAGCCCTTCAGTTGCCTTTTTAGCCAGTCTTCCCTTCTTACTTTTTTTTTTTTTTTGGGTCCGGTTGGTGGGGCCTGAACTCTGGGCCTGGGCGCTGTCCCTCAACTCTTCAGCTCAAGGCTAGTGCTCTACCACTTGAGCCACAGCGCCACTTCCGGCTTTTTTCTTATGTGGTGCTGAGGAATCGAACCCAGGGCCTCAAGTATGCAAGGCAAGTGCTCTACCACTGAGCCACCTTCCCAGCCCTTCCCTTCTTACTTTTATTCATCCGTTTTATTATTTTTTGCACCAGCACCAGGGCTTGAACTCTGGACCTCGAGCTCTTATCTTTCACTCACAACTGCTACTGTTTCACTTGAGCCACACCTCTACTTCTGGCTTTTATTTTGCTGGTTAATTGTGGATATGTCTACCCAGGCTGGCTTTGAACCTTGATTCTCAGATCTCAGCCTCCTGAGTAGCTAGGATTATAAGAGTAAGCCACTGGTGCTTAGCTATTCATTCAACTTTTCAGTGCACTATGTGCCCCATGTTGATCTAGGCACTGGATGTCTAGCAGCAAGTGCAACATAATCTGTCTTTGTGGTGTTTGTGTTCTGCTGCAGGAAGAAGACAGTCAAGAAAAGTATAGTAAGCCAGGTGCCAGTGGCTCGCACCTGTAATCCTAGCTACTCAGGAGGCTGAGATCTGAAGATAGTTGGTCAAGGCCAGCCCAGGCAAGGAAAGTCCACGAGACTCTCATCTCCAATTAACCACCAGAAAACTGGAAGTGATGCTGTGGCTCAAATGGTAGAGCACTCACCTTGAGCTGAAGTGTTCAGGGACAGTGCCCAAGCCTAGAGTTCAAGCCCCATGGCTGACAAAAAAGACAAAAGAAAAACATAGTAGATGGTGGTAAGTCCTAGGGAGGAAAGAAAGAAAGAAAGAAGGAAAGAAAAAAGAGAAAGAAAGAAGGAAAGAAAAAGAGAAAGAAAGAAGGAGAGAAAGATAGAAAGAAGGAGAGAAAGAAAGAAGGAAGGAGAGAAAGAAAGAAAGAAAAAAAGAAAGAGAAAGCAAGCAAGCAAGCAAGGAAGGGAGGAAGGAAGAAAGAGAGGGAGGGAGGGAGGGAGGGAGGTACTGAATGCTGCAATATAAAATAAAGTGCCCAGAAAAGGCTCTACTATCAGCAAAGCCTTAAAAGAGACTAGAGAGTTAGACATGTGTTTATTATCCTGAGGAAGAGTATTTCAAGCTGAGAGAGTTGCAAGTGCAAAGGCCCTGGGGACAGGAACATGCTTAGCAGAACAGCAAGTAGCTAGAAAGGACTAAATGAGGGGAAAGGGTAGGGTGATTTTTATCAAGTTGTCCTACTCTCACAAGAAGCTTGTGATAGCTTTGGCTGAATGTAGGGTTTATTTTATTTTATTTTATTTTGGGGGGTCCGGTCGTGGGGCCTGAACTCTGGGCCTGGGCGCTGTCCCTCAGCTCTTCAGCTCAAGGCTAGCTCTCTACCACTTGAGCCACAGCGCCACTTCCGGCTTTTTTCTTTTTGCTTATGTGGTGCTGAGGAATCGAACCCAGGGCCTCAGGCATGCAAGGCAAGTGCTCTACCACTGAGCCACCTTCCCAGCCCTGAATGTAAGGTTTATTGAGCAGTGGAAAGAGGTATTAGAACCAAATAAAATTGCCAATCGGTGACTGTTCTTAACCTTAAGCAGCAATTTCATGTATTTCTATTTACTACTTGCCATTGTAAGGGATACTCTGGATGTGTTTTGGGGGCCCCAAATAGATGGTATTCTCTACAGAGGTATTGGAGGTATTTGGAATGAGAGCTCAGATCAAAGATATCCACTAGGAAGACAACAGTGATGGCAGTTAAAACACTGAGTCTGGAAGAATTCATCTAGGGTTAAGCAGAGATAAGTGCAGAGGCCTGAGGTGGCCAGCATCTCATGTCAGGGAGGTGAGAGCGGCAAAGAGAGGCAGGAAGCCTCACCTCTCAAGAAGGGTTTCAACTAGGGCAACTGGCCTAGGTGTGAGATCCCTAGAGGTGGCAGTGGGTCATTGCCAAGCTTCCTTGCATGCGTGCATGATGAGATTTCATACATGAGGTTGCAGCATTTCCTATTGAACAAAGGAAGGAAGAAAGCAATCCTCCTGTTTACAAGTGAGGAAAGTAAGCATAAAAGGCTCAGCCATGTGGCCTAAGGTTCTATCAGTAATAGGTAGGCCTGAGGCTGAAAGGAGTCTTTGTCTCCAAGCTTTCCCTGAATCATGCTGCACATCAATCAGTTTTTACTCCTTCTCTGAGAACATACAGTGGCAAGATGGAAATAACTTTTTTTCATTTTCTTTTTCTTTTTTAGTGCTGGTACTGGTACTTGAACTCAGGGCCTGGGTACTAGGTTTGTTCTAGAAAGAAAGACAGAAAGGAAGAAAGACAGAAAGAAAGACAGAAAGACAGATAAGACAGGAAGGAAGGAAGGAAGGAAGGAAGGAAGGAAGGAAGAAAGAAAGAAAGAAAGAAAGAAAGAAAGAAAGAAAGAAAGAAAGAAAGAAAGAAAGAAAAAAAGAAAGAAAGAAAGAAAGAAAAGAGGGCTAGGAATGTGGCTTAGTAGTAGAGTGCTTGCCTAGCATATAAGAAGCTCTGGGTTCAATTCCTCAGTACCATATAAACAAGAAAACCCAGAAGTACCACTGTGGCTCAAGTGGTCAAGTGCTAGCCTTAAACAAAAGAAGCTCAGAGACAGTGCCTAGGCCTGAGTTCAAGCCCCAGGACTGGCAAAACAAAAACAAAAACAAAAAAAAGAAGGAAGGAAGGGAGGGAAGGAGGGAGGGGAAAGAGAGAGGGAAAAAGAAGAAAAGAAAGAAAGAAAGAAAGAAAGAAAGAAAGAAGGAGAAAGAAAGAGGGAGAGAAAGAGAGAGGGAGGGAAGGAGGGAGGGAGGAAGAAAGGAAGGAAGGAAAGAAGGAAGGAAGAATACTGGCTCTCGACAACTTCAACTACAGATCTATTTTGAGCTTTTTGGTGGTTAATTGGAAATAAAGAGCCTTATGGACTTTCCTGCCCAGGCTGGCTTTGAACCCAGATAATCAGATCTCAGGCTCCTGGAGTAGCTAGGATTATACGTTTGAGCTGCCAATGTTCAGCTACATGGAAATAGGTTGAAATGAGTTTAAGCTTTTACTTCCACAGCAGCGAAAACATTGCTGATATGATTACAAATTTCTTGAGGCATCTGAACCTGTGATCCCTGATTGCATATATTGGCTCCAAATGAACTGCTTTCTCTATGGGAAGTCATCAAATGGATTTGGGAGGGATTTTCCCTCTGGGTAGGGAGAGAGATCAATTCACTTTGGTTCTTGAGCCACAGGGGTTAACAGGTAACTTCAGAGACTGAGCAGTTTCTAGGCTTTTTTTTTTTTTTTGCCTTGGAGAAGCTGCTTTGGAGACCAGAGGCTTGACCGTCAAGCTTGGCCCTGCCCTGGGCGGAGATAAACAGGCCCGGAATCCATTTCCCAGATTGCAACACTCATGAGTCAGGCTGGGTCGGACAGCTGCACCCTCACAGGCGCCCCTTGGCTGCACCTGATAAGGAGGAACACCAACTCATTCCAGACCACTGTCTTGTGAGCACACACGTAAACAGACACTCCCAGGCCCCATACTGTATTAGAGTAAATTATTGACATTCTGGTTGTCTGAAACACAGAGAAAAGAAACAAGAGCAAACCTATATTTACTCAAGAGGAACTCGTTTTCTGGCCAAACCGTGGAAAATTAGGGAAGTTCTTTGATTCTCCACTGGGGCCACCTTTTAAATTTATTTGATTGAGTCAGGATCAGTTTTCTGTAGCTGTGGAAAGAGGAAAGGATCGAAGTGAGGGAAAGAAGAGGTCAAACTAGGGGTCTTGGATTTGTGAGAGAAAAATGGCAAAATGCCCAGAGAGAAAAGATGTAGCTTAAAAATGTGAATGTACATTTACTACATCTCCATTACTTTCTTTGTCAAACAATACAATAGGGCACACATCTCACAAAGTGACACTTTTCTTTTCTTTTTTTGTCAGTCGTGGGGCTTGAACTCTGGCTTGGGCGCTGTCCCTCAGCTCTTCAGCTCAAGGCGAGCGCTCTACCGCTTGAGCCACAGCGCTACTTCCGGCTTTTTTTCTTTTTGCTTTTGTAGTGCTGAGGAATCGAACCCAGGGCCTCATGCATGCAAGGCAAGCACTCTACTACTGAGCCACCTTCCCTCTTTTTTTTTTTCTTGGTCGTGGGGCTTGAACTCTGGGCTTGGGCACTATCCTACTTTTCTTTTCTTCTTCCTCCTCCTCTTCCTCCTCCTCTTCTTCTTCTTCCTCCTCCTCCTTCTCCTTCTTCTTTTTTTTTTTTTTTTGTGAGTCCTGTATGTGGTACTGAAGAATCAAACCCAGGGCTTCATGTAAGCACTTGGCAAGCACTCCACCACTTCCCAGTCCCCTTCTGCTTCTTCTGCTTGTGTTTTTTCTTCTGGTTCTTCCTCTTCCTTTTCCTCTTTGTCTTCCTCTTTTTTTTTTTTTTTTTTTTTTTTCAGTACTGGGGCTTGAACTAAGTACCAGGGCACTGTCCCTTAGCTTTTTCACTAAAGGTGGCACTTGACCACTTGAGCCACAACTCCACTTCTGGCTTTTTGGTGGTTAATTGTAGATAAGAGAATCATAGACTTTCCTGCCCAGGCTGGCTCAGATCCTAGCCTCTTGAGTAACTAGGATTCCAGGCATGAGCCACAGGAGTCCAGCTTCAAAGTGATGACCTTCTAAACAATACGTACTGTATTTACAAGCAGTGGGGCAAATTAGATGTTGGTACTATAGTAATAGTTACACAATAATACCAGAACCAATACACCTTATAATCAACACTACAAACTGCCTTTATGAAAGCAGTTTATAGTTTACAAGGGGCTTTTCCCATTGACTCCCTCAACCCACTCGAGTGGGTAGGGCATTGGAGGCACATTTTATAGAGAAGAAGACTGAGGCTCAAGGAGGATATATGCAATTAATTGAGACATAATTAGGAGAAGGGAGGGGCCTGTTGGTCCTAAGGAACCCAAAGCTAAAAATACTTCCTAAAGACATAGGATGATTCCTTGGCCCTGACTGCTTAGTAGGCTCCTCCCTCATTGCACTTCTAGGCAGAGCAGCCCTACCTTCTCATAGAGTTCCTGCTTTCGAGCATAAATCCTTTGCTTAGACCTTGGATCACAGCAGATCTAGAGGAAGGTATCAGCGGAAAATTCCTATGTCCCTACTCCAGGCACTTCCTTTACCTCTTCTATCTGTCTGTTCTAGACACTACACTGTGGTTCTAGAGACAATAACTATAGGTCCTCAGGCCCTCAACTTTATTAGTTTATGATGGTTATGGGTGTACTCAACCAACTGGCTTGGTTAGACAGGTGTTCTGAGAGATGCCCATTGGAATCTTGAAGGTAATGGTTCTCAAACCCTGGCCTGCATCTCCCAGCATGGGGTGGGAGAAACTTTCTAAAGAGGAGGATGTCCAGGGCCTTACCCAGAACTTCTGAATCAGAACCACTAGGAGAGTTACCTAAACATTCTGTGAGTCTGTGCCAGGTGCCAGTGGATCATATCTGTAACCTTAGCTATTTAGTTGGCTGAGATCTGAGGATCGTGGTTAAATGCCAATCTGAGCAGGAAAGTCTGTGAGACTCTTATCTCCAATAAACTACTCAGAAAAAGCTGGAAATTTCAGGGCGCCAGTGGCTTACGTCTGTAATCCTAGCTACTCAGGAGGCTTAGATTTGAGGATCGTGGTTCAAAGCCAGCCCAGGCAGAAAAGTCTGTGAGACTCTTATCTCCAATTAACCACCATAAAACCAGAAAGTGGTGTTCTGGCTGAAGTGGTAGAGTGCTAGCCTTAAGCTGAAAAGCTAGGGACAGTGCCCAGGCCCAAAGTTCAAGCCCCATGACCAACAACAAAAAAAAAAGAAAAGCTGGAAGTGGTGCAGCTGTGGCCAGGCCCAGAGTTCAAGCCCCAGGACTGGAAAAATAAATAAATAAATAAATTTGTAAGTTTAACAAGCTGCCCAGGAGATTTAAGTACTACATCAAATTGGAGAACCACTGGGTTTTGTTGTTGTTTGTTTGTTTGTTTGTCATTCATGAGGCTTGAACTCTGGGCTAGTGCTCTACCACTTGAGCCACAGCACCACTTCCAATTTTCTGGTGGGTAATTGGAGCTAAGAGTCTCATGGACTTTCTTGCCCAGGCTGGCTTTGAACAATGATCCTCAGATCTCAGCCTCCTGAGTAGCTAGGATTACAGGTGTGAGCCACTGGCGCCTGCTAGAACCACTGTTTTAAGCAGGAAGGAAAAAGTTAATCAGACCAAGGAGAGTGGGAATCAGCAAGAAAGATAAATCTGATTTCCATCTTTCCCTTTAACAAAGTGGTCAGGGCTGGTAATGTGGCTTAGTGATAGAATTCTTGCCTAGCATTCATGAAGCCCTGGATTCAATCCCCTAGTACCACATAAACAGAGAAAGCTGGAAGTGGAGCTGTGGCTCAAGTGATAGAGTGCTAGCCTCGAGCAAAAGAAGCTCAGGGACAGTGCCTAGGCCCTGAGTTCAAAATTCAGGATTGCCACCCCCCCAAAAAAAAAATATAAATCGTCAAAGAGGGTTAGAAGTCTCTTCATTAGGACATTTCTTACTTTTGACAGATTTGCTATATACAATAAGAAAGAACAATAAACTTCTTTTAGACACAGTTAAAACAACTCATCTTTTTCAGAACATGGGAAGCAGGTTACCAAGAACTGGGGAACACGGGAATTACTGTTTAGTGGGTAGAGATCTTACTTGGATTAATGAAAATGTTCTAGAAATGCATAGTGATGATGGCTGCACGATATTGAATGTATTTAATGCTGTTGCATACTACTTCTTTTTTTTGGGTCCGGTCATGGGGCCTGAACTCTGGGCCTGGGCGCTGTCCCTCAGCTCTTCAGCTCAAGGCTAGCGCTCTACCACTTGAGCCACAGTGCCACTTCCAGCTTTTTTCTTTTTGCTTATGTGGTGCTGAGGAATCGAACCCAGGGCCTCAGGCATGCAAGGCAAGCGCTCTACCACTGAGCCACCTTCCCAGCCCTGCATACTACATTTAAATATAGTCAAAATGGTAAGTTTCATGTTATACTTATGTTACAATACCTGGTCTGTATTAGGGATGGAAGGATAGGAGCAAACTTCTCAAACTTTACTGGGGCATAGGAACCACATGGGGAACTTGTTCAGTAACTCATATGCTAATTGATTAGGACTGAGGCAAGCTCTAGTCTTCATTTCTGACAAGTTTCCAGGTGATATTGACAATGTAGATTCATTTTGAAAGGGCTGTGTAAATTACATCTTCATTTATAATATGTCCTCATTACCCACAAAAGTGTGAGCACACAGGAAGTACTTCACAAATATTTACTGAAGGAATGAATGAATGAAGAGGAATGAAGGAATGAAGCAAGGAAGAGGTTGGAGTTTGGAGGGCAGTTTTTGTCCAGAACGATAACATATGGCGGGGGGGGATGTTTCTAACAATCACTCACGTTGTGAGTTTCAAATTCCTTTGAACTCTGTAGAATGGGGAAGTTAGTACTAAACTATTTCAGTCCTTGCCATCTGGCTGCCTGAATCCAGTCCTCTAGTCTAGCTTTTTATGTGTGTGGAGGGTAATGAACCCTAGTTTGCAAGCTCTGAGTAAGCCTTGCAATTCCTGCAAACAAATTCTTTCCATCCAAGGAGGTTAACAGAGCCCGGGAACCTGTTGATGCGGGAATTTCCAGATTTTGATTCCTGTCAAAATTGTTATTGCCACTTTGGCCTCCTCTAAATCTCCAACAGCTTTTCTTAAAAGTGTGCGGGAAGGAGGTACCTAAAACGCACAAACGTAATAGCACTGCCATTATTTACTACCATCGTTTATGGTGATAGTAACGACATTGGCAGTTGGGCGATAAAGTGTGAGGAGGAGGTTGGGGGAGGGGGCGGAGGGCCGTGACAGGGCTGGAGAAAGAGGAACTACATCTCCCAGAACCCCCCGGGGGAAAAAAGCCCAGGCCGCGGCGGCGCTCCACCTCTTTCGCCGGCGATCCCGCCTCTCCGATGACGTCACAGAGGTGACGTCACGGCGCCTAGAGCGAGGCTAGGGTAGAGAGGCCGACCGTAGCAGGAGTCGTCCGCTTGTCGTGGAGGCTGCTCGGAGCCGGTGAGAGAGGGTGAGCGGGCGAGCAGACGAGCGAGCGAGAGTCAGGCAAGGAGGGGCGTCGCGCGGCGCATAGGAGCGCCGGGCCCCGGCCGCGGCGGAAGCACAGCCGGAGCTGGGCGCCGCGGATCCCCACCCCCACTCAGCCGGACGGTGCCCGGTGTTCCCCCGTGCGGGGGGCGGCGGCGGCTGACCAGACCGGACAGGACTTCGGAGGTGTTGCCACCTCCGCCGAGGAGCCGGCGCGGCCGCGGGCCCCTTAGAGCCGGGCCCGGGGCCCGTGACAGACGGGTCCAGGAAGGAAGAGAGGCGGCGGCGGCGGCGGCGGCGCAGGCGACGGGGCGGCAGCGGCGACACCATGTCATCCCCCAGTCCGGGCAAGAGGCGGATGGACACGGACGTGGTCAAGCTGTATCCTTCGCGGAGGGGGAGTTGGGGACGCGCGTAGGGGTGGGGTTGCACTGAAAAGCCCCCGAAATCAGGCGAGGGCCCTGGGGCGCTCCAGGCCACTGGCCGACCGACGCTCCCGTCAGTGCCAACGGAGGCTCCTTGGCACCTCCCAGGAGCCAGGGGCCTTTCTCGGCTCCCCTTTATCTGAAGCACCCCAAAATATGCGTGGCTTTGCTCCTCCTGTGCCCCCAGAGCCCGTGACTTTCTGCACGACGTTTGGACTCCCAAGACGGCCTATTTATGTATTTATTCATTTTTTGGTCAGGACGAGTCGGCTCTCGGTGCCCTCACCGAGCCTATCTTCAGAGGCTCCGTTTCCTGTTTGCTAGCTCTGGATTTAGGGGCGCAAGGTGGAAATTTCCGAGAGGGAAGCCTTTCTCCCCTTCCGGAGACCGTCCCCATTGGCTCCACTCGCAGTGCTGCTTGAACTGGGGTAACTCAAGCGACCTCCTTTATCCCTAATTCCTTTCTATATTAGGAAGAGAGTCCTCTGCTCAGGGCCCCTCTTCTAATAAAGAGCTCTGTGTGCTTTAACGCGGAGACTCTTGCTCAGCGTTCTGGTTCCTCCGAGAGCCTTCTTCTTTTCCTTTGCACTGACAAAGCGTAGCCCACCCGTAGTTGTAAGCAGTGAGGACCCCAGGCCCCTCCAGCCAGCCCACCCTCCATATTGTGGATCTGACAGCTGGGAGGAAGGAGAGAAAGACGAGCACCCGGACAAAATAGCCCTTGTGCGAGCCAGTTAAGCAAAACTCCCTCTGTGAGGGTAAGGTTCTTGGGGATTGTTTGCTCAGATCTTGCCAAGTGACACCCTTTATTTTCTACCCTCCTTTCTCCCCAACTTAGATACCGAGGTTGCAGTGGAAAAGCTATTACTGATAAGAGTCGTTTCAAGGCAGTGGTTTTGGTTGCAGTCCAGACTGATTATTTCATGACTAGCTAGAGAAATTCGCGAAGGTTCCTGAGACAAATCGAGGATTTTTTTTTTTGAGGGCTAATTTAGAGGGGGGTGGGAGGATCTCGGTATTCTGAATAGCTAATCCCTGGAGAGTCGGGGTAGTGGGGGTAAGAGGGGTGAAGTGTGTGAAAGGCTGTTTAAAAAAAGTCCTGTCTCCTGTTTCTTTTTCTGCTTCACCCCCATCCCCCAACCATTTCCCCCTGTTGCAGGGTTTTGTTTATATAACTCAAGTTGTTTGGCTAGATTCTTCAGGTGAATTCCTTCTTTCTTTTATTTGTTACCTACCGGTTTTGATTGACTGTTGTAGCTTTTTGTAGAGATCAAAGATGATTGTCAGATATTCCGAATTTACTGAAGTTTTTAAAAAGTAGTTTTTGCATACAGTTTGAAAAATGGGGGATGGGAGGGAAGTTGCCTGGGCAAGAGATTTTTTTTTCCCATAATCTTTTCAGGAATAATAAAGTGTTTTCCTACTCAGGGAAAACTTGGCTAGAAATTAAGAATAGTAGAAAAGCTTGTAAGTTTAGGATTGTGTGTGTGTGTGAGGGGGAGTGGGGGGGAATAGGAATCAGTGAGAAGCAAGTTACTTATCTAGGCACAAGTGAAATCAAGTCTTATGAGCTGTTTGTGGCTGTGATTGTTTTATAAATGGGTGAATGATGCCAGTAATGTGGGCTTTTCATGAGGTTGCAGGAAAACTTGTAACTGTACATTTTAGACAAAGCAGTTTGGGGATTTATTTTTGTTTAGAAACTAGTAAATGACATGGTGGCAGACTTGTGAGTTATTTTTACCTTGAATTGAGAGTTACTTCACACCTAATGCAAATTTCTACTTAATGTATAATTGGGATGGAGGGAGGGGAGAGAATTCCAGCTGTTTTTGATTGATGTCAGATCTTCAAATTACATACATACATAAATTTCTAAGCGATCGAGGATAAAGAGTGAGGCCTAACTTGACCTGATGCCTTTTCCATACAGTGCCTTTTGTTCATTTAGTAGTTGTGGCATCTAGAATGATTACTGCTTTAGGACTCAGGGTGTGGGGTGTGTGTGTGTGGAGAAGGAGAGGAAAACAGACAAAGAACAGCAGGATGTCTTTTTTTCCCTCCCCCTGAGTGGCTTATTTCATAGCTTATTTTTAGTAGAAGATGAAGAAAGGCAAAGATGCATTGGCCTTCTGTTCTTTCCCCACCTTCCTTCGTGCTGACAAAAGAAAGCAGAGGCGCTTTAAAAATTGGAGATCTCTGAGACAGGAGAATAACAGTCGGGTTTTGAAAGCAAGAGGTTATCTTTTTGTTTAGTGTTTGTTATTTTCTGGTCTAGGGTAGTTTAGAAGTTAAAAATTTCAGATTCCCTTTTGTGTGTGTGTATCTATTGTGAGACAGATTTTGTGGCCTCATTTCTCAGTTGAATTCACATCAGCACGCCCAAATGGAGCTCACAGTTTTTGAGTAAGGTATACTTAATTAAAAATTTAAGGGAAAATCCCCCAACCTACTACTGAAATGAGTACAATTGTATGACAGGGCTGAGGGTTAAGAATGAAATATGGTGGAGAAAAAGTGGGAAGGAAAGGTCTGAAGGAATGTACTGTACTTCTTGCCCCTCATTGCCCCTTGATGATTTCCTTGGTGTGGAGGCTGATAGCTGCCTTCATTGCAATCTCCTGTTTCAGCCCATTTTTGCCTGTCTCCTGGGCGTAATTATACCACCACGATTTACAGCCTTGGCAGGGAATCTGTATAGTAGGAAAGTAGCGGTATGGGGGTAGGGAGAGAAGAGGATGTGTAACTAATTGGCTGCTGCCTTACACCACCTTGCTAGGTTCTTTCCAGACACTGGTTGTTGTCTGTGATAGTTCTTTTGTGATGGGTTGGTAGGAAGAGAGCTGACTCCCAAGTTAGGCAGGGAGTGAGTGTTTTGCACTGATGCACTTAATAATCTGCTGGGCGATTATGCTCTGAAACTCTGACTCATTCATTGTTTCTCTTCTGTTCCTTAGCTAAGGGTTGTGCAAACCTCACCAGAAGCCTAGAAACTGATTTACATGACTTTTGGACACTGAAGGAATGTGTCCCAATCAGAAATCTGAACTGGTAGCCCAAATCCTGTGGCAGATAGTGCAGCCATTTGTTTTGCAAAGTCAGATAGATTGCTAGTCTGCAATAACAGGATAACCAACCTCTGAGGCTTCCATCTCCTACCCCCTGATTATTTAGATTGTCTGAGAATTGGGACTCTGGTGACCTTAAAGCGTGATTTGCCCTAAAGGAATATCAGTTTAAGTTCTCCCTAGTGGAGGAACAAACAGCTCAGATTACACAGGCTTCCTTGTTGGTGGGGGTTACTCGTCTCACCCTGTTGCACAGTTCTGGTGATCCTTTTATCTGAGAACCAGTGGCCTCAGCTGAAGGCTAGAGCTGCTTGTTTTGGAAAAGCGTATGCAGGCAAAAGGCCGCAGGCACAGCTCCTCGCAGTTCATTGGCCGCTCTGTTACTACCCGGAAAAGGAGGAGGGGTGGAGCTACCAAACAGCTGATGGAGTGTGTGTGTGACTAGAGTGTGTTTACATACAAAAGAGGTGGGGGTTGGGGAGGCCTTCTGAGAAGCTCTACTGACCAAGTGTATTTTCAAAGTGTAAAAAAGAAAACCCCGATCTGTTAGACTCAAGAACTGTTCAGAAAAACCAGAGAAGTGGGTCTGATCATAATGGAGATTTGGCATATATCATATTTGTTTTTGGTGGAGATTTGAAACAACCTATCCCAAATATGTTCCAAGATTGTCTTTCATGGGGAGTCCAGTAACAAAGCAAGACCTACCTCTTTAAATGTATTTCAGCTGAGTTCAAAGGTATAGAAATATAAGCTCTCAGAGAAGATTCAACTGTGGTGGAAAGGGAGGGGCATTTACAGTCTACTCATTAACAGCAGGAGTGAATTTTACAGAAATGCTGGTAGCTGCTTTAGGGTTGGAGAGGTTTATGTAAAATGTTCAAATGCTTCAATTTTTGTGCACCTGCTTGGTATTGTGGTTTAGTAGTAAAAAAAAAACAGTGTGGGTGGTCATGGTGGTTATGAAATTGATTTTTTTTTTCTTTTTAATCAGAAAGGACAATCTTTATGGGTCAGCACTGTATGGATCACCTGGCCTTTTTTTTGTTGTTGTTGGTCATGGGGCTTGAACTCTGGGCCTGGGCGTTGTCCCTGAGCTCTTCAGCTCAAGGCTAGCTCTCTACCACTTGAGCCCCAGAGCCACTTCTGGTTTTCTGGTGGTTAATTGGAGATAAGAGTCTCTCCGCCTTTCCTGCCCATGCTGGCTTTGAACCGAGATCCTTAGATCTCAGCCTCCTGAGTAGTTAGGATTACAGGCCTGAACCACCGGCGCCCAGCTCACCTTGCTTTTTGAATAACTAGTGTTTACTTTCAGAATTAAATTTACGAAATAGAAGCCGGGCGCCAGTGGCTCAGCGGCTCAGCCCTGTAATCCTAACTACTCTGGAGGCTGAGATCTAAGGATCTCGGTTCAAAGCCAGCACGGGCAGGACAGGAGGAGAGACTCTTATCTCCAATTAACCACCAGAAAACCAGAAGTGGCTCTGTGGCTCAAGTGGTAGAGAGCTAGCCTTGAGCTGAAGAGCTCAGGGACAATGCCCAGGCCCAGAGTTCAAGCCCCATGAGCAAAAAAGGAAAAAAAAAAGAGAGAGAAAGAGAGAAGTTTAATAGTAAATTTATGTGGGGGATACATATAGTGAATCTGAACTTCCTTAAAAAATTAAAAACAACAAAAAATGAAATGTGTAGCCATTTGTCTTTGATTTCAACTTTAGCATGTTGCAGTTAATCAGTAGTTATTATATCCCCAAGTTAGTCTTTGTTACTCTTTAATTTGTGCTGAAAATGTAGGCAATCTCTTTTTTTAACTGGCTCCAATGTAGATTGGAAACCTGTGGTTTGCTTTTTATTTCCTGTGGCTTCTCTTAGTGAGTTGGTGAGATGAAAGTTGGAACAGTTTTTATGGTCTTTAAGCAAAAGCTAAAGATTTTCAGAATACCCAGTATTCTGTTAATTTTTTTTGGGGGGGGGGTCCGGTCATGGGGCCTGAACTCTGGGCCTGGGCGCTGTCCCTCAGCTCTTCAGCTCATGGCTAGCGCTCTACCACTTGAGCCACAGTGCCACTTCCGGCTTTTTTCTTTTTGCGTATGTGGTGCTGAGGAATCGAACCCAGGGCCTCAGGCATGCAAGGCAAGCGATCTACCACTGAGCCACCTTCCCAGCCCCAGAATACCCAGTATTCTGAATTTGTCTTCTTCCCTGCCTAGATTTTGGTGACAGATACAACAAACTGGTACTTACTTTTGGTTAAGCAGGAACTTACATGGGTAAGCATTCACAGCTTTAGAACATCCGAATCCTGTAATGCAGTTCTAGTAAATTACATAACAGTCTAAAGATTCAGCTTTTAAGGGAAACAAATCTTTAACAGTTGTGACCCATAAAGGTCCCTTTTCCTATTTGAGTATATGTGTTAAACCAACCTATGTTTGTTGGTTTTGCTAATGTTGCAGTTTGCCCTAGCACCTTGATTGGTGTTTTATACATACATACAATACAAACATGTATTTAAATTTGGTATCATGGTAAGTGTTAACAAATTTAATAGTTTCACAGACCATTAATTTTTTTAAATTATGAATTAAAAATTTTAAAAATTATTATGAAGGTGATGTACAAAGGGGTTTACAGTTACATAAGTCAGGTAAAGAGTACATTTTTTATAAGTACCGTGCGCTAACCGATTGTGCAATTGGAGCTCCTAAAGAGTACATTTCATTGTGAACTTTCCCTCAGTCTCCCAGTGTTTCCGTCCCATCTTTCCTGGGCCATTGAATTTTTTAGATGTACAATCAGACTTCACATTACAGTGCTTGTTTACAGTGTAACAGCTTTTTACCTGTACATCTACAGTTTGTCCTTATAAACTATTTAATGAAAAGAGTTCGATTATGAAAGTAATAAGATAATTAAGGAAAATATAGGTTGCAAAAATGGGGGGAGTCACTCATAACCCTGTCTTTTAAATAATAGCTAGGAATGTGGCTTAGTGGTAGAGTGCTTGCCTAGCATGCATGAAGCCCTGGGTTCCACTCCTCAGTACCACATAAACAGAAAAAACAGCAAGTGGCACTGTGGCTCAGGGACCGTGCCTAGGCCATGAGTTCAAGCCTCAAGACTGCCAAAAACAAAACAAACCCCTCAAATTTTAGTATGATCTTAATCCCCTGGATGTACTGTCTTCCACCCCTGGAGTTTTCTTTCCTTCCTTTTCTTTCCCTCTCTCTCTCACCTTCCTTACTTTTTTTTTTTTTTTTTGATGGTTTTGGGATTTTTTGTTTGTTTGTTTTGTTTTTTTTGTTGGTCGTGGGGCTTGAACTCTGGGCTTGGGCCCTGTCCCTGTGCTCTTCAGCTCAAGGCAAGCGCTCTATCGCTTGAGCCACAGCACCACTTCCAGTTTTCTGAGTGGTTTATTGGAGATAAGAGTCTCACAGACTTTCCTTCTCGGGCTGCCTTTGAACCATGATCCTCATATCTCAGCCTCCTGAGTAGCTAGGATTACAGGCATGAGCCACCGGCGCCACTGGCACCGCGCCCGGCTTGTGGTTCTGGGATTTGAACTCAGGGTCTCAAGCTTGCTAGGCAGATGCAGTGCCTTTTGATCCACACCCACAATTCTCTAATATATTAGGTCTAGAGTGGGATCTGAAGAGGGCATTTCTAAGAAATTTTAAGGTGATACTAATGCTCCTGATTCAGGGACCACAGTTAAAAATTTTTTGTTCTGGTCCTGTGGCATCCAACAATAATCATTAGTCTTAATTAAGTTCTGTCATATCAGTGTGTTTCCTGTTAGTCTATTAGTCTTTTCTCCCCAGAATACATTGTTTTCATAATGTTGGCCATTCTATATGTGCCTGCACTATTTTTGCTTAATTACATTTTTTTTTGGGGGGGTCTGGTTGTGGGGCTTGAACTCTGGGCCTGGGCGCTGTCCCTCAGCTCTTCAGATCAAGGCTAACGCTCTACCACTTGAGCCACAGTGCCACTTCTGGCTTTTTTCTTTTTGTTTATGTAGTGCTGAGGAATCGAACCCAGGGCCTCATGCATGCAAGGCAAGCACTCTACCACTGAGCCACCTTCCCAGCCCCTAATTACATTTTTATTGTTACTATAAAAGTGATGTACAGAGGGGTTACAGTTACATAAGTCAGGTATGGATTTTTTTTTCCGGTCAGTTGTGGGACTTGAACTTGGGCCAAGATTTTCTGTTCAAAGTCTCTACCACTCAAGGAGTCTACCACTTTGAGCCACAGCACCACTTCTGGTTTTCTGGAAGTTAATTGGAGATAAGATTCTCATGGACTTAGCTGCCCAGCTTGGCTTTGAACTGTGATCCTTAGATCTCAGCCTCCTGAGTAGCTAGGATATAGGCATGAGCCACCAGCACCTGGTTAAGAGTACATTTCTTTTTAGACAATGATACCCCTTCCCTCACTTTATCCCAGTTTTTCCCTCCTGTCCCTACCCACAAGTTAATTTTCAGCATAATGTCTAGTGAGTCTCACTGTTGAATTTTTCACTCTTCATCCCTCCATATCTGTCCCCCTTATCCTCCCAAAGACAGATATACAAGGCAAAACAACAACAACAAAAAACCCCCAAAAAACCAGCAACAAAGAAAAAAACCTCTTGTTTTCATTTCCTGAAGTTCATTTCAATAAGTATTGTTTTATATGATCAGATGCATATAGGCATTGTACCTTTGTGTTCTTCTCCTGAGAATATCCTTTGGGGCTGGGAATGTGGCTTAGTGGTATAGGGCTTGTCCAGCATGCATGAAGCCCTGGGTTCAGTTCCTCAGTACCACATAAACAGAGGCTCAAGGACAGCCCAGGCCCTGAGTTCAAGCCCCAGGACTGGCCCCCCCCCCCAAAAAAAAAAAGTCCTCTTTTGGTCTCACTGTGTGTGAATGTCTAGAGTGCTTTATTTATTTATTTATTATTTGTTTATTTTTGTCGGTCATGGGGCTTGAACTCTGGGCTTGGGCGCTGTCCTTGCGCTCTTCAGCTCAAGGCGACTGCTCTATTGCTTGGGCCACAGCACCACTTCCGGTTTTCTAGTGGTTTATTAGAGATAAGAGTTTTATGGGCTTTCCTGTCCAGGCTGGCTTTGAACCGTGATTCTCAGGTGTCAGCCTCCCGAGTAGCTAGGATTATAGACGTGAACTACCAGTGCCCAGCATAGAGTGTTTAATATTTTGCAACTGTTTTTCCTAGTTAAAAAGTTCCAACAATGCTAGATACTGTTGGCTCTGTAATCCTAGCTACTCAGGAGGCTGAGATCTGAGGATTGCAGTTCTAAGGCAGGCAAGCAAGAAAGTCTATGAGATTTATCTCTAACCACCAAAAACCTAGAAGTGGAGCTCAAGTGTTACAGCACTAGCCTTGAGCAAAAAGCTTGGGGACAGTGCCTAGACCCTGACTTTAAGCCCCAGGTCTGGAACACACATATACACACAAAAACTCAAGACGAAATTGGTTGTGGTGCTTCACACCTACAATTTCAGCACTTGAGAGGTAGAGACAGAATGATCACACAAGTTTGAGGCCAGTCTGTGCTATATTAAGAGGTATATCAAAAAACTAATGTCTCAGAGTCAGGTGTGCATGCCTGTGATCCTAACTACCTAGGCTGAGATGGGAAGGATTGCAGTTTGAGACCAGTCAGGGTAAAACGATCGTGGAATCTCACCTCACTCACTCAATGAAAAGCTGGGTATTGTTGCATGCACTATCATCCCAGCTAAGTAGGAAGTGTAAGTAGGGTTGTGGTCCAGACTTTGAAAGTAAAAAAATCAAATAGGCTAGAATGCCTACTTAGCAAGCATAAGACCCTGAGTTTACCTCTTTTTCCTCCCAAAAATTCAATAAACAAGAAAACAACAAAAACCTCAAAATAAAAATCACTGACTGGGCTGGGAATAAAGCTTAGTAGTAAAATGCTTACCTAGCAAGCATGAAGCCTGGGTTCCATTCCTTAGTACCACATAAACAGAAAAGGCCAGAAGTGGTACTGTGGCTCAAGTGGTAGAGTGCTAGCCTTCTAGCAAGAGAAGCTCAGGGACAGTGCCCAGGTCCTGAGTTTAAGACCCCACTGGCTGCAGCTCAGTGGTAGAGTGCTTTGTCTAGTATGCACAATGCCATAGCTCCTATAATATGCCATCCTACATTGTTTTTTTTTTTTTTTTTTACCATTTTTCTCTAATGAATAAAATTGAAATTAAAATCTTCTACAGAGCTGAGCACCGGTGGCTCATGCCTGTAATCCTAAATCTGGAGGCAAGGTCTGAGGATTGCAGTTTGGAGCCAGCCTGAGCAGGAAAGTCCGTGAGACTCTTTTTTTTTTTTGTTTGGTTGTGGGGCCTGAACTCTGGGCCTGGGCGCTGTCCCTCAGCTCTTTAGCTCAAGGATAGCACTCTACCACTTGAGCCACAGCGCCACTTCCAGATTTTTTTCTGCTTATGTGGTGCTGAGGAATTGAACCCAGGGCCTCATGCATGCAAGCCAAGCACTCTACCACTGAGCTACCTTCCCAGCCCCTCCGTGAGACTCTTATCTCCAATTAACTACCAGAAAACTGGAAGTGGCGCTGTGGCTCAAGTGGTAGAGAACTAGCCTTGAGCTGAAGAGCTGAGGAACAGTACCCAGGCTGAGTTCAAGCCCAGGACTGACACACAGAAAAACTTGTCCTGGGACCAGTACAAAAAAAAAATTTAATAAAAAAATACATATATGGGGTATGTGCAGATTACAAGGACTAGTCATTGAATGAATCCTTACAGCATGTTCCAAAACTCTGTGTTAGATCCCTAGCACTGGAAAAAAAGATGTTATGGTATACTTAACTGTCATTTTGTATTGTTGTGCTGTCATTGTGTTAGGCTGTATTGTGTTTTAGTATCATTTTGACCCTGAAACAGTCTGGCGTAGTGGTTAAAAAATGCTCTCGAGGGGCTGGGAAAGTGGCTCAGTGGTAGAGCACTTGCCTTGCATGCATGAGGCCCTGGGTTCGATTCCTCAGCACCATATAAGCAAAAAGAAAAAAGCCAGAAGTGGTGCTGTGGGTCAAGTGGTAGAGTGCTAGCCTTGAGCTGAAGAGCTGAGGGTCAGCATTCAGGCCCAAAGTTCAGGCCCCACGACTGGACCCAAAAAAAAAAAAAAATTTAAAAAATGCTCTCGGGTTGGGAAGGTGGCTCAGTGGTAGAGTGCTTGCCTTGCATGCCTGAGGCCCTGGGTTCGATTCCTCAGCACCAAGTAAGCAAAAAGAAAAAAGCTGGAAGTGGTTCTGTGGCTCAAGTGGTAAAGAGCTAGACTTGAGCTGAAGAGCTGAGGGACAGCGCCCAGGCCCAGAGTTCAGTCCCCACGACTGGACCCCCCCCCCAAAAAAATGAGCTCTGATTTTTAAAAAAATATTCATGCATTTTTGTTTGATAATGGTGGGCCTCAAATTAGGCATACTTTTGTACTTGTCAGAGAGCCCACTATTAGTTGGTAGGTGAAATATGTCACATTTGTAAGTCCGTAGATGTGACTGACTGCAAAATACCATAGAATTAGTATTTTGAATCCTTCCCTCACTCCTGCCCTTGTCTTCCCTCCCCTCCCCTTCCCTTCCCTCCCCTCCCTCTTCTTCTTTTGCTCAAGGCAAGCACTCTACTACTTGAGTAACAGTGCCATTTCTGGCTTTTTCTGTTTATGTGGTACTGAGGAATGGAACCCAGGGCTTCATGCATGCTAGGCAAGCACTCTACCACTAAGCCACCTTCCCAGCCCTACATTTGTAAGTTCTAATGTTACTGCACAATCATGCATGAAGTCTGCCACCATTATCAAGATACAGAACACATTCATATTCCCCAAAAGCTGGTTTTATGTGTGTATGCGCGTGTGTCTGTGTGTATGTGTATTAGTACTGGGATACTGGGGCTTGAACGCAGGGTTGGGGCACTGACCCTTAAATTTTTTTGCTCTACCACTTGAGCCTCAACCCTACTTACAGCTTTTTCTGCTTATGGTATTTATGTGGTACTGAGGTATAGAACCTAGGGCCTCATGCATGCAAGGCAAGCACTCTACCCCTGAGCCACCTTCCCAGCCCCATAAAGAAGAGGAAATATTATTATTATTATTATTATTATTTTGTTGGTCATGGGGCTTGAACTCTGGGCCTGGGCACTGTCTCTGCACTCTTCAGCTCAAGGCGAGCACTCTTCAGCTCAAGGCAAGCGCTCCACCTCTTGAACCACAATACCACTTCGGCTTATTTTTTGAAATAGTATCTTGTAAACTTTTTGCTCAGGTTGGCCTTAAACTTCAATTGTCTGGATCTCTCCCAAGTGGCAGAAAGTATAAGTGTGAATCACTGTACCCAGTTATGAATTAGTCTCTAGATATTGATGATGTTTGAGTTAAGCTGAAATAACTGGGTAAAGAGAAATAATTGGATCATATGTTAAATATATGTTTATTTTTTTGTTTTGAGACAGGCCTTGAAATCTTGCCTATCTCAGCTTCCCAAGTGTTGGTTTTACAGATGTAGGCTACCATCCCCAGTCTTAAGTTTAATATATAGCTTGAATGTAACTTATTGATGATAGTCTTATTTGATACCCAAGTACAACTAACATTAAGCTGTTATTGCAGTTTTAAAGAAATCCCATTGAAAATATGCTCCTAAAGCCCTGATTCCTAGTTTAACTTTGTTAAAGCTGGTTTTATATTCTCTCTTTCCCTTTTGAAATTTGCAAAATAAAATTTTACTTTATAATACTTTGACGTGGCCTTTTAGGAATTCATAAATAACTTATCTTCTAATTTGCCAATAAGACTTTTTGTGTGTGTGCCAGTCTTTTTTTTTTGGGTCGGTCGTGGGATTTGAACTCTGGGCCTGGGCGCTGTCCCTCAGCTCTTCAGCTCAAGGCGAGCGCTCTACCACTTGAGCTACAGTGCCACTTCCGGTTTTCTGGTGGTTTATTGGAGATAGGAGTCTCACGGTCTCTCCTGCCCGGGCTGGCTTTGAACCGTGATCCTCAGATCTCAGCCTCCTGAGTAGCTAGGATTACAGGCATGAGCCACCAGCGCCCGGCATGTGTGTGCCAGTCTTAGAGCTTGAACTCAGGTCTTGGACGCAGTCCCTGAGTTTTGTTGTTGTTGTTGTTTTTTTTTTTCCCTCAGGGCTAGTGCTCTACTACTTGAGCAACAGCTTCACTTCTGGCTTTTTGTGATTAATTGGAGGTAATAGTCTCATGGAGTTACTGGTCTGGGTTAGCTTCAAACTGAGACTGTGAGATCAGATCTCAACCTCCTGAGTAGGATTACCTGTGGGAGCCACTGTTGCCCAGCTAAGACTTTTCTTTAAAGGTTTTTTGTTAAAAAATTGATATTTTTCTTTTAGCGTGTTTTTTTTTAGTACTTCTTTTTGTTTTTCTTTTCTTTTTTTGGTGCTGTTCCTGTGGTTTGAACTCTGGGTTGGGGTGCTGTCCTTGAGCTTCTTTTGCTCAAGGCTAGTGCTCTGTCATTTTGTTATTTTTTTTTTTTTTGTCAGTTGTGGATTCTGGATTCTGAGTATGGATTATAGGTGTAAGTCATTGGCTCCTGGCTCTCTAATACTTCTAGTGAGGTTTTATTACACTTTGCAAGTATTTGCACAGGACTTCGCTTTTCACAGAAATTTAAGTCAGGTAAAAGAAATCAACAGCAGGGAAAAAACGAAGGAGTAACAGTGTTCCACAAGAAATGTATTCATGCCGGGCGCTGGTGGCTCACGCCTGTAATCCTAGCTACTCAGGAGGCTGAGATCTGAGGATCTCGGTTCAAAGCCAGCCCGGGCAGGAGAGACCGTGAGACTCCTATCTCCAATAAACCACCAGAAAACCGGAAGTGGCACTGTATCTCAAGTGGTAGAGTGCTCGCCTTGAGCTGAAGAGCTGAGGGACAGCGCCCAGGCCCAGAGTTCAAGCCCCACGACCGACAAAAAAAAAAATGTACTCATTACCTTACTCATGTAACTGTAACCCCTCTGTATAGCATCTTTACAATAAAATAAAATTAAAAAATAAAGAAACCAAAAATTTTATTTTTCAAAAATAAAAAATAAACCAAAAGTTTTATTTTTTTTTTGGGTCCGGTCATGGGGCCTGAACTCTGGGCCTGGGCGCTGTCCCTCAACTCTTCAGCTCAAGGCTAGCACTCTACCACTTGAGCCACAGTGCCACTTCCAGCTTTTTTCTTTTTGCTTATGTGGTGCTGAGGAATGGAACCCAGGGCCTCATGCATGCAAGGCAAGCGCTCTACCACTGAGCCACCTTTCCAGCCCCCCAAAAGTTTTATTAAAAAAAAAAGAGGGGCTGGGAAGGTAGCTCAGCGGTAGAGTGCATGACTTGTAAGCATGAGGCCCTGGGTTCGATTCCTCAGCACCACATAAACAGAAAAAGCCGGAAGTGGTGCTGTGGCTCCAGTGGTAGAGCGCTAGCCTTGAGCTGAAGAGCTGAGGGACAGCGCCCAGGCCCAGAGTTCAGGCCCCATGACTGGCAAAAAAAAAAAAAAAAAACAACTTGGCAGAAGTATTAGAGTGCTAGCCTTGAGCAAAAGCTCAGAGACATTGTCTAGGCCCTGAGATCAAGCCCTAGGACTGGCAACAAAAACCAACAGTAGCTCAGCAGAACTGGATTTTAAAAATTAAGCTATCCTTTTCTGAAGCTGAAAAAAGTTTTTGGTAATAAGTATTTGAATATTTGTTTCTCTAGATGTGGTAGCACATACTTGTAATCCCAGAACTCAGGAGGTAAAGGCACAGTTCTAAGCCAATCTCAACTATATAGTAAGAACTTCTCTCTCTCTGTTTCTATGTATGTCTCTCTGTCTCTGTTTCTCTCTCTCTGTCTCTCTCTGTCTCTGTCTCTCTGTCTCTGTCTCTCTCTCTCTCACACATACACACAAATAGGAAGCTGTGGCTGGGAATGTGGCTTAGTGGTAGAGTGTTTGCCTAGCATGCATGAGGCCCCAATTTCGATTCCTTAGTATACTGCATAAACAGAAAAGACTGTAAGTTGCGCTGTGGCTCAAGTGGTAGAGCACTGGCCTTGAGCAAAAGAAGTTCAGAGACAGTGCCTAGTCTCTGAGTTCAAGCCCCAGGCTGTTAAAAAAAAAATCTGGCTTTTTGTTTTTCCTGGTCCTGGGGCTTGAACTTGGGGTCTGGGTACTGTCCCAGTTCAAGGCTAGTGCTCTCCCACTTGAGTCAGCTCTAATTCTCCCTCTTTTTATCTCCCTCTTTTTAGTAGTTCATTAGAGATAAGAGTCAAGGACTTTCCTGCCCAGACTGGCTACAAACTATGATCCTCAGGTATCAGTCTCTTGAGTATAGGTGTAAGCCACTGGCACCTGGCTTTTTTTTTTTTTTTTTGGGTCCAGTAGTGGGGCCTGAACTCTGGGCCTGGGCACTGTCCCTCAGCTCTTCAGCTCAAGGCTAACACTCTAGCTCATGAGCCACAGCGCCACTTCCAGCTTTTTTCTTTTTGCTTATGTGGTGCTGAGGAATCGAACCCAGGGCCTCATGCTTGCAAGGCAAGCACTCTACCACTGAGCCACCTTCCCAGCCCTGGCTTTTTTTTTTAAGTGTGTATTTGTAGTATGTGTAGTCTAAGCCGACCTTAAACTCATAACCCACCTGCTCCTCAGCTACTTGGGTGTAATCATATCTTTCTCTCTCTGAGTAATTAATGTGATTTTTCTCCTATTTGAGATTTACTTACATTTGTACCTATCATGCTGTATTAGGAGTACTGTACTGGTAGTTCATACATACTGATTTCATTTCCTTCCTTTCCTTGCTTTTTCCTCGCTTCTTTCCTCACTCGATTTCTTTCTTTTCTTTTTTCGTTTCTTTTCTTTCTAATGGGGCTTGAACTCAGAGCCTGGGCACTGTCCCTAAATTCTTTTGTTCAAGGCTAGTGCTCTACCACTTTGAGCCACAGCTCTACTTCTGATTTTCTGGTTTGAAGATAAGAGTCTCAGGGACTTCCCTGCCTGGGCTGACCTTGAACATCAATCCCTAGATCTCAGCCTTCTAAGTAGCTAGGATTAAAGGTGTAAGCTACCAGTACCCTGTCTAATTTCATTTTCATACATGTAAGTCTGTATACTTGAAAACATATATGGGTTCTAACCCAGAGCCTTGAATATACCAAGCCTTTGCTCTACTACTGAACTATACCCTCAGCACCTTTATCTGCCACTTTGATTCCTAGGAGTTAAGCAAGACAGTCAAATTCACTGACAGACAAGTACTTCTAATCATACATACAAATAAATCTTTGGAGAGAAGTTATTTCCATATACTTTATATTATCTTATATTCAAGTTTAATTAAAAGTAATCACAAAGCCAAATCTTTTTCTCTAAGAGTTTGAAAAATATACTTGGTCCATTTTACTTTGTGCTGTTTAGCTGTTACATATAAAACTTGAACTTACGCTGAAAATATATAGCAGCTTACAACTTTGATATGTATACTCTGAATGGAAAAACAGCAAGCATGACCTAACTTTACCATAACTGTGTCAATGAATCAGACACAGTAGAACTTGGCACATAGTTTAGTTTTGTACATTCACTGTTTTTTGTTTTGAAAGTGTAGACTAAAATTTTATATTCTCAAGAGAACTCAGGGAAGAAACTCTAGGACTCTCCATCATCCAGTATCCCACAGTGTTCCCTTCAATAAGGTAAAAGGGAGTGCCCCTATCTAGGAGAGCTTACTCCTTTTGCTCCTTTTGCACCTTGTAACTGAAAGAATGACTAATGATGAAATGCCATGTCTAAGCTGGGGATGCAGCTCAGTGGTAGAGTGTTTGTGAGATTCCTAGCGCCTAAACAAAAACTGTGTGTGTGTGTGTGTGTGTGTGTGTGTGTGTGTGTGTGTGTGTGTGTGTGTGTGTGTGTGTGTGTGTGTGTGTGTGTGTGTGTGTGTGTGTGTGTGTGTGTGTGTGTGTGTGTGTGTGTGTGTGTGTGTGTGTGTGTGTGTGTGTGTGTGTGTGTGTGTGTGTGTGTGTGTGTGTGTGTGTCTTGTGACCTTAGTGGTGCTTAAACACAGGGCCTTAAGCTCTTGGTCAGCTTTCTTTGCTCAGAGCTGCATACATTCCAGTCTCCCCCCACCCCCTTTTTTTTTTTGTCAGTTGTGGGGCCTGAACTCTGGGCTTGGGCGCTGTCCCTCAGCTCTTCAGCTCAAGGCTAGCACTCTATCACTTGAGCCACAGCACCACTTCCAGCTCTTTCTTCTTATGTGGTGCTGAGGAATCGAACCCAGGCCTCATGCGTACAAGGCAAGCACTCTACCACTAAGCCACATTCCCAGCCCTTACAGTAAGTCTTTTTGTTTGTTTGTTTGTTTTTGGGTCCGGTCGTGGGGCCTGAACTCTGGGCCTGGGCGCTGTCCCTCAGCTCTTCAGCTTAAGGCTAGCACTCTACCACTTGAGCCACAGCGCCACTTCCGGCTTTTTTCTTTTTGCTTATGTGGTGCTGAGGAATCGAACCCAGGGCCTCAGGCATGCAAGGCAAGCGCTCCACCACTGTGCCATCTTCCCAGCCCCTTACAGTAAGTCTTAATCGACAGAAATATATGATATTCTGTTTGCTTAATTGAATTTAGAATTTGGAATTGTCTTTTAAATAGAACTAGAAAATATATATGATTTGTATGCTTTTTTTGCAGTGGGGCGGGGTGGAGCCTGTGGGGAGGTCATTTGTGGGGCTTGAACTGAGCTCTTTGCTCAAGGCTAGCACTCTATCACTTAGAGCCATAGTGCCTCTTCTGGTTTTCTGATGATTAATTGGTGATTAATTAGATTTTCCTTCTGCATGGGGGGGGGTTGGTTTTGAATGGTGATCCTCAGATCTCAGCCTCCTAAGTAGCTAGGATTGTAGGCTTGAGTCACCAGCACCCGCTGGAAACTTTATTTATATTATTATTAGAAAGAACAAGAAACCACGGCTAAAATAAGGAAACCGTTTTTCATCTGTTACTTATAAAATCAGTTTTAGTATTAGTAGTCAGTTTGTTGTTTGAGAACTAGACTTAAAACATAGCCTAATGTCTCAGTTAATTTAGGTATTTTTATGACTAGAAGCGTTACAGTAAGCAGGGAACTGGAAGCTCATGCCTGTAATCCTAGCTACTCAGGAGGCTGAGGTCTGAGGATCATGGGTCCAAGCCAGCCTGGACAGGAAAGTCTGTGAGACTTTTTTTTACTTTTTTTTTTTGCTTATGTGGTGCTGAGGAACCGAACCCAGGGCCTCATGCATACAAGGCAAGCTACTCTTCCACTTAGCCACCTTCCCAGCCCTGAGACTTTTTTTTTTTTTTAAGTTTATTGTAAAGATGCTGTACAGAGGGGTTACAGTTACATGAGTAAGGGAATGAGGACATATCTTGTCGGGCATTGTTACCCCTTCCCTTGTTGTTCTCCCACTATCCCTTCCCTCCCCCACCTCCCTTACTCTCCCCTCATCCCCACAAAGTTGTAAAGTTGAATTCTAGTATACTGTCTTGTGGGTATCATTGTTGCAATGGGTCATCCTGTGTCCTTATTTCAGAGTTTTGTTATTCCCCTTACCCTCCACAAATAGACAAATATATACAAGATGCAGGGTACCAAAATCAAGTACAGTGACAGCAGGAGATATACCATAGGGGGAAGAACATAGAAAGGAAACAAAAAAAAGTCACATAGTACATTTAAAACAACAACAACAAGGAAAGGCCTCTTATGTTCATATCTTGGGGTTCTTTCACTTAGCATCTTCTTTTTTTTTTTTTGTCGGTCATGGGGCTTGAACTCTGGGCGTGGGCGCTGTCCCTCAGCTCTTCAGCTCAAGGCGAGCGCTCTACCACTTGAGCTACAGCGCCACTTCCGGTTTTCTAGTGGTTTATTGGAGATAGGAGTCTCACGGTCTTTCCTGCCCTGGCTGGCTTTGAACCACGATTCTCAGATCTCAGCCTCCTGAGTAGCTAGGATTACAGGCGTGAGCCACTGGCGCCCGGCTCACTTAGCATCTTCTTATATGGTCATATGTACATAGCTTTTGAGCTTTTTCTGCTCATCTGATAAAATTATCCTGGATGTATACATACTAGTTATTGCAAATGAGGGAAACCATGGGTCTTTGGGTCTGGCTTACTTCACTTAATATGATTTTTTTCTTTTTTTGCCGGTCATGGGGCCTGAACTCTGGGTCTGGGCACTGTCCCTCAGCTCTTCAGCTCAAGGTTAGTGCTTACCACTTGAGCCACAGCGCCACTTCCAGCTTTTTCTGCTTATGTGGTGCTGAGGAATCAAACCCAGGGCCTCATGCATGCAAGGCAAGCACTCTACTACTGAGCTACCTTCCTAGCCCATGATTTCAGTTTGAAACATCAGAATAAGCCATACATCAATGGCTCATATCAGTAATACTAGCTACTCAAGAAGAGCTAGAGGATCGAGGTTGGACGTCAACCTGGGCAGAAAAGTCTTACCTCCAATTAGCCAGGCATAATGCCTCCGATCATTTAAAATACAAATTTCAGGATATAGAAACATGGGTTTTTGTTGTTGATGTTTGTGGTGGTGGTGGTAGTTGTGTTTTTTTTTTTTTTTTTTTGCCGGTTCTGGGGCTTGAACTTAGGGCCTGGGCACTGTCCCTGAGCTACTTTTTGCTCAAGGCTAGCACTCTACCATTTAACCCACAGCACTACTTCCAGCTTTGTGCCATTTGAGCCACATCTCCATTTCCAGCTTTTTAGTAGAGATATAAGTCTCACAGACTTTCTGCCTAGGCTGGCTTCTAACCACTATTCTTAGATCTCAGCCTTTTGAGTAGCTTGGATTATAGTTTGAACCATTAGTGCTTGTCATACTTAGTAGTTTTTTGTTTTTTTTATTTTTTATTTTTTATTGTGAAAATACTGTACAGAGGGGTTACAATTACATGGGCAAGATAATGAGTACTTTTTTTTTTTTTTTTTTTTTTTTTTGGGTCCGGTCGTGGGGCCTGAACTCCGGGCCTGGGCGCTGTCCCTCAGCTCTTCAGCTCAAGCTAGCGCTCTACCACTGGAGCCACAGGGCCACTTCCGGCTTTTTTCTTTTTGCTTATGTGGTGCTGAGGAATCGAACCCAGGGCCTCCTCATGCATACAAGGCAAGCGCTCTACCACTGGGCCACCTTCCCAGCCCCAATGAGTACATTTCTTATCAAGCATTGTAGCCTCCTCCTTTGTTTCCCCTTCCCATCCCTTCCCAGCCTCCCCCTACCCCCCGTACTTAGTAGTTTGATATTAGTTTGTTATCTCTTTACAATGTATTTTTGATAATGTGTTGCATCTCATATTCTTGAGGTGTTTGAATTGTATGAGCCCTGTCATTTTTTTTCAGTTCCTGTCAATAATTTTTAAAATGAAATAAGCCCTGTATATTTGTGAGAACTTTTGTCAAGGTAGAATGGCAACATGCTATTCCTTACAGAATTTTATGTATTTGATAACTGAAATTTGTATTTTGCTTTTCAGAAGGTAAACTAAGGTATTCCCAAAATAGCAGGATAGTATCTTTTTGTTGTTGTTGGTCACGGGGCTTGAACTCTGGGCTTGGGCGCTGTCCCTGCGCTCTTCAGCTTAAGGTGAGCGCTCTACTACTTGAGTCACAGTGCCACTTCCGGTTTTCTAGTCATTTATTGGAGCTAAGAGTCTCATGGACTTTCCTGCCGGGCGGGCTAGCTTTGAGCCGTGATCCTCAGATCTCAGCCTCTAGCTAGGATTACGGCATGAGCTACCAGTGCCCAGCATGGATAGTATCTTGTTAAACATTTAAAACAGTTTAATATTTGAGCATTTAAATATTTTACCCTGTATCTTTGAGTCCTCTCCTGACTTTTTTTGGGGAGCGGGCTACTGGTTCTGGGGCTTGTGCTCAGTCAGGGCCAGTCATTCTTCCTACTGGCTTTTTTGGGGGGTAGCTAAATGGAGATAAGAGTATCATGGACTTTCTTGTTTTAAATGTCTCTGAACTTAGTCCTTTAGGCTCAGCTTCCTAAGTAGCTAAGATCACTGGCATGAGCCACTGATGCCCTACTCTCCAGAGATATATAATTTTATTAAGTAGTTGTACAAAGAGGTTACAATTTCATAAGTCAGATTATAAATACAGTACATTTTGATCACTGTCATCCCTTCCATTGTTCTCCTCATTCCCTCTCCTAGCCCTACCCTTAAGTTATGTAGTTCATTTTTTACAGAATGTACGTTGAATACAATGACTGCATTTTACTCACTCTTCCTCCATTCATGTGCCCATTGTCCCTCCACCCGCGCGTGCGTGTGTGCATGTGCACACATACTGGTTCTGGGGCTTGAATTTAAGACCTTGGTCACTGGGCTTAAGGATAGCACTCTACCACTTGGCCACAGCTACGCTTTAAGCTCTTGGGTAGTTAATTGGAGATAGTCTCACCGACTTTCCTGCCCAAGCTGACTTCAGATCTGAATAGCTAGGATTACAGGTGTGAGCCATCAGTGCCCAGCTCCTGGTATTCATTTTGATGAACAGTTCATTATATAGTTCAGAGGAAGTATATACACTTTTGGATTCCTCTTCTAAGAATATGATCCTCAGCAGTGTGTGTGTATATGCATAAAGCCCACTATTATAATGTATGTTTGTATTTTAGATCTAGCTTCCACATGAGAAAACACACGAACCATTTGTCTTTAGGAGCCTGACTTCAGTTAACATTTTCTTCTATGTTCATTCCCCTGCACATGACATAGTTTTCTTCCAATAGATGAGTAAAATTCCATGTCTGATTATAACAGAGCTTTAATCTTATCAGAGGGTTTATTTTTAAGACACTGGCCTTGAACTCATGATCCTCCTCCTGCCTTAGCCTGTCAGGTGCTGGGATTATAGGTATGAACTACCATGCCCAATCCTATTTGTGACTTTTGTGTGAAACCTATGTTTGATTGTGACTAAAGAGCACATTGTTTCTGCTTTTTTAGAAACAAGATGGGGTATAAGGCCTCTTGATGTTTACCATAGGCTGTTTTCTTACACTGATTGTATAGAAAGGCAGAGTATACCTACCATGTACACTTCATCCCAGGCTGTGTGCATTGTCTGTATTGTGAATGGGAAGACATGAGAGGAAAAAGTGTATAAATAAGGTGTCAGCTAGGAGCACAAATTTTGGGGATTAATTTAGCTATTTTCTTGACAGATTTACTTTTCACATTTGGCTGATTTTTTTTTATATATAGTAATAGTTTAAAGATGATATGTGGAATGAATTGCAAAAGTAGGCGTTAAGAACCTCATAACAGAGCTGTAATCCTAACTACGCAGAAGGCTGAGCTCTGAGGATCATGGTTCAAAGCCAGTCCAGGCAGAAAAGTCTGGGAGACTCTTTTTTTTTTTGGGTCCGGTCGTGGGGCCTGAACTCTGGGCCTGGGCGCTGTCCCTCAGCTCTTCAGCTCAAGGCTAGCGTTCTACCACTTGAGCCATAGCGCCACTTCCGGCTTTTTTCATTTTGCTTATGTGGTGCTGAGGAATCGAACCCAGGGCCTCAGGCATGCAAGGCAAGCTCTCTACCACTGAGCCACCTTCCCAGCCCTCTGGGAGACTCTTTATCTCCAATAAACAACTAGAAAACTGGAAGTGGCTCAGTGGCTCAAGTCGTAGAGCGCTTGCTTTGATCTGAAGAGCTCAGGGACAGAGCCCAGGCCCAGAGTTAAAGTCCCACAACTGACCAAAAAAAAAAAGTTGGAAGAAAAAAAAAAGCTAAAGTTAAACTACCTTTTCAGGGTTGTTAAAAAAGGGTAGAAATTGGTAATGCAAATACTTGACTAGTTATGGATATAATAGCAATAAGCTCTCTTAAGACTTTAGAGGACAATTCTGAATTCCTGGGATTTTGTGCAGTTTATAAGTCAAAAATATGTGTAATGACGCTTATAATCCTAGCTACCCAGGAGGCTGAAATCTGAGGATCATGGTTCAAAGCCACCAAGGGCAAGAAAGTCCATGAGACTCATCAGAAAACCGGAAGTGGCACTGTGGCTCAAGTGGTGGAGCACTAGCCTTGAGCTGAAGAGCTTAGGGACAGCGCCCAGGTCTAGAGTTCAAGCCCCACGACCAACAACAACAACAACAAAAGTATGTGTAACAAGCTATTTATTGACTTTGTAATCTTAGTGGTGAATTTTTAGATCTTTGACTTTTAAAATGCCAGCATGTTTGTTACTTAGATGCTAACTCTCAGGCTTATGGCATTTAAGGCCATCATATTGGCCTAAGGAATCTTGTCAAAAATTCAGCTAGTTCTGGTTCTTTTGTACCTTTGCTTCCTTTGTTCACCTTACATTTGAGTGCCACTTTCAGTGAACAATACTCCTAAAAAAAAAAAAAAAAATCACGCAAGTGACTCATACCTGTAACTCTTAACTGTTTGGGAGCTTAAGATCCAGATGATGGTGGTTTGCGGCCAGGCAGAAAGGCCCATAAGACTCTACTTCCAAAATAACCTGCAAAAAGCCAGATTGGAGGCATGGCTGAAATGGTAACAACTGTAGTGCAATAAGCAAAGCTGAGCAAGCATAAGGCTCAATTTAAATCCTAGTACCCAAAAAAGGTACTAAAAATATATATATATGATATATATATAAAATATATATACTAATATATATATATATATATACATAAAAAATATATATATATATATATTTTTTTTTTTTTGCCAGTCATGGGGCTTGAACTCTGGTCCTGGGCACTCTTCAGCTCAAGGATAGCACGTTACCACTTGAACCACAGTGCCACTTCTGGCCTTTTCTGTTTATGTGGTGCTGAGGAATCGAACCAAGGGCCTCCTGCATGTGGGGCAAGCACTCTACCACTGACCTACCTTCCCAGCCCTAAAAAAAAAATTTTTTTTTTTTTTGGTCCGGTCGTGGGGCCTGAACTCTGGGCCTGGGCGCTGTCCCTCAGCTCTTCAGCTCAAGGCTAGTGCTCTACCATTTGAGCCACAGTACCACTTCCCGCTTTTTTCTTTTTGCTTATGTGGTGCTGTGGAATGGAACCCAGGACCTCAGGCATGCAAGGCAAGCGCTCTACCACTGAGCCACCTTCCCAGCCCCACCTAAAAATATTTTTATATATTAAACATTTTTTTTGGCTAGGAATGTAGCTCAGCAGTAGAGTGGTTACCTAATAAAACCCAGGTTTCATTGTTTTGTTTTCAAACATACAATTAAATTACTTCTCCATTGCCCCTCTACTCCTGTTCTATTTTCTACCCAACACAACATGTTTTATTTTCATGTCATGCTTTTTTTTTTTTTTTTTCTTTTTTTGTCAGTCATGGGGCTTGAATTCTGGGCTTGGACGCTGACCCTCAGCTCTTCAGCTTAAGGCAAGCACTCTACCACTTGAACCACAAGGTCACTTCTTTTTTTTTTTCTGGTGGTTAATTGGAGATAAGAGTCTCATGGGCTTTCCTGCTCTGGCTGGCTTTGGCTACTCAGCCTCCTGAGTAGCTAGGATTACAGGCATGAGTCACCAGCACCTGGCCATCTTTTTTTTTTTTTTTTTTTTGGTCTATCATGGGGCTTGAACTCAGGGCTTGGGCACTGTCCCTAAGCTTTTCACTGAAGGCTAGCACTCTGCCACTTTGAGCCACGACTTCACATTTGGTTTTCTTAGAGATAAGAATCTTCCTGCCAGGGCTAGATTTGACCTGTGATCCTCAGATCACAGCCTTAAATGCCATTTTCCAGTGGCTTGTTTTTTTTTTTTTTTTTTTTTTTTTTTGTCAGTCATGCTTGAACTCTGGGCTTGGGTGCTGTCCCTCAGCTCTTCAGCTCAAGGCGAGCGCTCTACCCACTTGAGCCACAGCCCCACTTCCGGTATTCTTGTGGGTTTTTTTTGGAGATAAGAGTCTCATGGACTTTCATGCCCGGGCTGGTTTTGAACCGAGATCCTCAGATCTCAGCCTCCTCAGTAGCTAGGATTTTAGGCATGAGCCACTGGCGCCGGCTTAGTGACTTCTGTTTTAAGATTGATTACTAGATTTTTTGTTTGATTTGGTTTTAGTGCTAGGAACTAAAGGTCTGTGCATGTGAACTAAGTATTTGCTTTACTATTGAGGTACATCTTCAGTCTGTCAGTATAGCTATTCTTGTTCGTGTGTGTGGTGTACATATATGCACTCATATGATTAAGGAGAATAATCAATTGAATCTTCTGACACAGGTTCTACCATAGGTGTTGTCTTCAGTCCTTTGAGGATACAGAATACATTTTCAGAACTTTTTTTTTTTGCTGTTGTGCATCTGGGCCTGCGCACTGTCCCTCAGCTCTTCAGCTCAAGGCTAGCGCTCTACCACTTGAACCACAGCGCCGCTTCCAGCTTTTTCTGCTTATGTGATGCTGAGGAATGGAACCCAGGGTCTCAGGCATGCATGAGCCACCTTCCCAGCCCGAGAACTTGTTTTATAGAAATATTAATTCCTGGGCTGGGAAGGTGGCTCAGTGGTAGAGTGCTTGCCTAGCATGCACTTCAATTCCTCAGCACCACATAAGCAGAAAAAGCTGGAAGTGGTGCTGTGGCTCAAGTGGTAGAGCGCTAGCCTTGAGCTGAAGAGCTGAGGGACAGTTCCCAGGCTCAGAGTTCAGGCCCCATGACCGACAAGGACAAAAAAATAAATAAAAAAAAAGAAATATTCCTTATTTGCCTTTTTTTTTTTTTTTTTTTGGCCATCTGTGGTAGCTAAATTCTTAGCACACCAGAACCAGTTAATAGTCACTTGGCTTTCTACCACCACATGCTGTCAGTTTACAAAATGTGATTGTCATCAGGAAGGTAGTGGCAGGAGTATCTTGAGGTTGAAGCTAGCCCCTGGTTGTGACATAACTCAAGTAATAGAGTACTTACTAGGCATAAGGCTGTGGATTTAATCTTTAGTATGGGGTTGCATTGTAGAGCAGGAACTCCACTGAAGCATGTCTTGGATAAAGGAGCAATGACAATGACTCTTGGGATTTTTTTTTTTTATTCTGTATGATGAAATGGGAAACACTTTGCTGTACATTGAAAGTATGGTGATGGTTTTTTAAAAAAGCTTTGTGGGAGATAGCCGGGCGCTGGTGGCTCACGCCTGTAATCCTAGCTACTCAGGAGGCTGAGATCTGAGGATCGCGGTTCAAAGCCAGCCCAGGCAGGAGAGACCGTGAGACTCCTATCTCCAATAAACCACCAGAAAACCGGAAGTGGCGCTGTAGCTCAAGTGGTAGAGCGCTCGCCTTGAGCTGAAGAGCTGAGGGACAGCGCCCAGGCCCATAGTTCAAGCCCCACGACCGACAAAAAAAAAAAAAAAAAAAAAAGCTTTGTGGGATTTTGAGTTGCCATCTAAACTGTCTGGTTTGTTTTAACTAATTGTATTTGAAAGTATGACTGAAAGATTGGTTATTCAGACGTGTATTTGTCAATATTTTTTCAAAATTGAATTAACTGAGCTTGTCACTTCTAGGAAAACTAGTAGTTGATATTGCCAGTGAAGAACTAGAGCTTTTAAGCAAAAATTAGACTTCTAGAAAATTGTATCTGCCATCATGTGCTTGACATTTCCTAATTCTTATTGACATTTCTGGCATGATTTTTTGATGTTGTGTGATGAAATGTGTCAACATTGGGAAGATCTGTGTGAGCTAGTGAAATAGTATTTTCCAAATGATCTCTGCATTATAGCAAGTCATGCTTGGGAAAAAGACCACTCAAAGTGCAAAGTGGACTAGTGGATTTTAGTGTATAATCATGAAAAACTCATTTTAGATTCTATATTGAATTTCGGTATAATATCAGTGAAGAATATACAGAATTATCTGCATATTATTGATTTTGTTTTCTGACTATATTCAAAACATTTTGTCTGATCAATTGCAGATGCACATATGAGAATCCAGTTTTCTTCTGTAAGTCATACATTAAAGAAGTTTTCAAAAGTCATTTTTTAATGTTAGTCTTACTAAATAGTTTTTGTTTTGGATATTATAGTATTTTCTCATTTTTCTTTTTTTGGCAGCTTGATCTCAAAATGGTTTTACATTTACTGGATAAAGTGATCTGATTGAGCCTTTTTTGTTCTTTTGTTGTGGTTGTTGTTCTTTTTGTTTTTAAGACAGGGTTTTTTTGCCCTGGAGAGTCTGTAATATGATCTTCCTATTTTAGACTTCTCACCATGTCTATATCTAGGATGACACACATGTGACACCACACTCAGCTTTTCTATTAAGATGAAGCTGGGGAAGGTGGCTCAGTGGTAGAGCGCTCGCCTTGAGCTGAAGAGCTGAGGGACAGCGCCCAGGCCCAGAGTTCAAGCCCCACAACCGACAAAAAAAAGAAAAAGAAAAAAAAAAACCCAAATGGTAAATATATATATATATATATATATATATATATATATATATATATATATATATATATATATTTTTTTTTTTTTTTTTTTTGGCGGTTGTGGGGCTTGAACTCTGGGCCTGGGCGCTGTCCCTCAGCTCTTCAGCTCAAGGCGAGCGCTCTACCACTTGAGCAACAGCGCCACTTCTGGTTTTCTAATGGTTTATTGGAGATAGGAGTCTCACGGTCTCTCCTGCCTGGGCTGGCTTTGAACCGAGATCCTCAGATCTCAGCCTCCTGAGTAGCTAGGATTACAGGGGTGAGCCACTGGCGCCTGGCTTCCAAATGGTAAATATTGATAATAACCCACACAGTAAAAAGATTCTTTGAAGTCCTTTTTTTTTTTTTTTGTCTTTTCTTTTTTGGTACTGGGGATTGAACTCAGGACGTTGCACTTGCTAGGCAAGCGCTTTGCCACTGAGCTACATCCCAGCCCTGAAGTCCTTACTTTTAAAGCATATAAAGAATGCTGAAACTAATTATTTTCATTATTTTTGCTTTTTTGCTTGCCAGTCCTGGGGCTTGAACTCAGGGCCTGAGCATTGTTCTTGAGCTTCTTTTGTTCATTTCTGGCCTTTTCTGTTTATGTGGTACTGAGGAGTCAAACCCAGGGCTTCATGCATGCTAGGCAAGCACTTTACCACTAACACATATACATTGAAAGAAAACTATTAGGTGCTGGTGGCTCATACCTGTCTAGTTACTCATAATGCTGAGACCTGAGGATTGCAGTACGAAGCCAACTCAGGCAGGAAAGTCCATGAGATTCTTATCTCCAATTAGCCACCAGAACACTGGAAGTAGAGCTTTGGCTCAAATTAGTAGAGCACTAGCCTCAGCAAAGAGTCCAGGGACTGTGTCCAGGCCCTGAGTTCAAGCCCTACAACCAACAGAAAAAAGAAAAGGAAAATTGTCACATTCTGATAAAAGTCTAGGATATGCTTTAATTGTTCCCAGCACAGTGTCTGGCAGATTAGTAAGTTCTTTAATAAAGTATATGAATCACATTGAATCTAATTATATAATAGGTTATGAAAATATACATTGAGCCTAGAAGAAAAATTGGTGTGAAGATGGCAAGCATATTTATGTTAGTAAACAATGCCAGGTTTACATCCTATTTTCTAAATTCTAAGACAAGGCTTTTCCATGTTTTAACATCTTTGAACTGGAGATGTCTTAAAATTGGTGGTGAGTCACTTTAATGTGACTTTTTTCTTCCTTGGTGTGTCATAAAATAATGATGTGTTGTACACATCATATAAAATAGGGTAGTGTCACTTTTTGTGTGGAGAGAAACATTGGATTCCAGTTTGGTCCCTTAGCTACAGGGGATGCTGCATTAACTGTTTTGCTTACCAGGCACAAAAGACCTTGGGCAGTTTACAATGAGCCTATTCTTTGACTGTTCCATTTATTCCAAGCTAGGATATTAGACTTAAATACTAGAATATAGGTTTTTAAAATAAAACATAGGAACCTGGTATGGTGAGGCAGGAAGATCAAGAGTTTGAGACCAGCATGGGGATTAATCCGTCTCAAAAACAAAAGTAAATAGATTCAACCAATACTGTATAAATAAATAGCTTTGTGTGTGTGTGTGCATATACTTTGGGCTTTTGGGGTGCTTAATTGGAGATGAGAGTTCTTGGTTTTTCCTGCTGGCCAGACTTCAAACCATGATTCTCAGATCTTATTCTCCTGAGAAGCTAGGACTACAGGCATGAGTCTGGCAGCATATTCTTTAATCATAGATTTAAAACAGAAATCAGGCATTGGAAAAATAGGGAAGTGTGTGTGTGCTTGGGTGCTGGGGTTTGAACTCAGGGTCTTGTGCTATCTTTTTTGCTTTTTTGCTCAAGGCTAACACTGCAACTTTGCTGGTTAGTTGGATAGAAGATCTTTCATCTTTGTCAGAGCTGGCTTCAAACTTCAGTTCCCAGATCTCAACCTCCTGAGTAGTTAGGATTATAGGCATGAGCCACCAGCATCCAGCAGATTAAATCTTTTTTGAAGTACTAGGATTAAACTCAAGGCTGTAAGCTTGCTAGGCAGAAGCTCTACCACATGAGCCACAAATGCTGAAGTTGACTGTCTTTCAAGGGAAGGCTTCCTGGAAGAAACTGTCATAAAAACAGGAGGTAAATAAGCAAGAGTGGGAGGTAGTAGGTGACTTTGCTTGACTAAAGTAGTCAAGTAAATGAGTCACTGCAAGTAGATTGCAATATGTGACCAAGATTGTGTGAGGTGCTGTTAAAGTTATTAAGCAGATGGGCTGGGAAGATGGCTCAGTGGTAGAGCGCTTGCCTTGCATGCCTGAGGCCCTGGGTTCGATTCCTCAGCACCACAAAAGAAAAAAGCCGGAAGTGGCGCTGTGGCTCAAGTGGTAGAGTGCTAGCCTTGAGCTGAAGAGCTGAGGGACAGCACCCAGGCCCAGAGTTCAGGCCCCATGACCGGACCCAAAAAAAAAAAAAAAAAAAGTTATTAAGCAGAGCTTCCTCACCCCCCTCCCCCTGCCCCATTTGGAGATATTTGGGACCTGAAAGGCCACATTCAACAGAGGAGGACTCTTGGAGAATGTACCCACAAAACTTGATTATGGGTTGGCAGGGTTTTGGTGGGTAGAAGAGAATAAATGGATTATGGTCTCTTTCTCAGGTGATGACAATGATTAGGCTAATATTTTGAAATGAGTACTCTTTTTCGAATAGTGCTCCTTTTGAGGGTGTGGGGCGTGTGCCCATCATGGGGCTTGAATCCAGGGCCTGGGCATGGTTCCTGAGCTTTTGTACTCAAGGCTAGAGTTCTACTACTTGAGCCACAGTACCACTTGAGCCACAGTTCTACTCTGGATTTTGGTGATTAAGAGTCTAATGGACTTTACTGTCCTAGCTGGCTTTAAACCTCTATCCTCAGTCAGCTTCCTGAATAGTTAGGATTACAGGTGTGAGCAGCACCCAGCAGATAGTGCTGCATTTGAAGAAGTACAATATAGTAGAATGACCATAGGTTTTAGTCATAAGTTTGTATCTGTTCTTCTTTGGTTTCCTCATCAAAAGCACCTAAAAAATAGCAAACACACACAGACACAGACACACACACACACACAGAAAATAACCTACAATTTGCTTTGATGTTTGTGTGGGATAATATGTATGAATGCATTTAGCATGCAAGTATTCAGTGAACAGCTCAGTTAGTGCTGCTAATAGTTCAGAAATAAGGTTTATCCTTATGGACCAGATTCCTTCTGTCTAATTAGTTAGATATTGTATATACATTAAAGGGTTTCTGTCCTGCCATCACATTAGTATTAAGCAAGCCAAAGAGATAAAATCATTAGTTGGGGCTGGGAAGGTGGCTCAGTGGTAGAGTGTTTGCCTTGCATGCATGAGGCCCTGGGTTCTACTCCTCGGCACCACATAAGCAGAAAAAACTGGAAATGGCTCTGTGGCTCAAGTGATAGATTGCTAGCCTTGAGCTGAAGAGCTGAGGGACAGCGCCCAGGCCCAGAGTTCAGGCCCCACGACCGGATCAAAAAGAAAAGAAATGTTGCAACAGAGGCTTAATCTCCTTTGCCGTGTGTGTGTGTGTGTGTGTGTGTGTGTGTGTGTGTGTGTGTGTGTGTGTGTGTGTGTGTGTGTGTGTGTGTGTGTGTGTGTGTGTGTGTGTGTGTGTGTGTGTGTGTGTGTGTGTGTGTGTGTGTGTGTGTGTGTGTGTTGAGCATTCTACTACTTGAGCCACAAGCACCACTTCAGGTGGTTAATTGAAGATAAGAGTCTCACAGAGTTTCCTGCCCAGGCTGGCTTTGAACCAAGATCCTCAGATCTCAGTCTACTGAATAGCTAGGATTAATAGATATGAGCTACCGGTGCTGGGCACCTTTGAACTTTATTCGTAAAATGTACATGTTACCTTTATTCCAGACATACTAGGTTCTGCTGTGCTGAGGGACTGAAACTTTTTTTCATTTCCATAAATGTTGTTTTATATGATTAGATGTACATAGGTGTGATGCCTTTTGTGTTCCTCTCCTCTAATTTTTTTTTTTTGATGGTTCTGAGGTTTGAATTCAGGGCCTCATGCTTGCTCAGCTGTTGCCCTACTATTTCAGCCATGACTCTAGTTCTCCTAATTATTTTGTTAGTCATGGGGCTTGAACTCTGGGCCTGGGCACTGTCCCTCAGCTCTTCTGCTCCAGGCAAGTACTCTACCAGCCCCGCCACTTCCAGTTTTTTCTGGTGGTTAATTGGAGATAAGAGTCTCACAGGCTTTCCTGCTGGGCCTGGTTTTGAACCTCAATCCTCAGATCTCAGCCTGCTGAATAGCTAGTATTACAGGTGTAAGCCACCAGCACCCAGTCCTCCTAATTTTTAAAAAAATAAAATTATGTACTCTCAAAGCCAGGTACTAGTGGCTCATGCCTGTAATTCTACCTACTGAGATCCGGAGATCTGAGGATTGTGGTTTGAAGCCAGCCTATGCAGGAAAACTGTAAGACTGACCTCTAATTAAAAAACACAGGGAGGGCTTGGAAAGTAGCTCAGTGGTAGAGTGCTTGCCTGGCATGAATGAGGCCCTGGGTTCCATTCCTCAGCACTACATAAGCAGAAAAAGCCAGAAGTGGAGCTGTGGCTCAAGTGGTAGAGTGCTAGCCTTGAGCTGAAGAGCTGAGGGACAGTGCCCAGGCCCAAAGTTCAAGCCCCACTAATGACAAAAACAAACAAAAACACAGGGAGAGCACCCATGCCTGAATTCATGGATCCACCCAAAAAATTAAATACTTTTTTTTTTGGGGGGGGGTCATAAAGCTTGAACTCAGAGCCTGGCAGCTGTGTCTGAGCTTTTATACTCAATGGTTATACTCTACCACTTTGGGCCAGAGGGTCACTTGTGGTCTTCTTTTTTTTTTTTTTTTTTTGGTAGGTCGTGGGACTTGAACTCTGGGCCTGGGCGCTGTCCCTCAGCTCTTCAGCTCAAGGCAAGCGCTCTGCCACTTGAGCTACAGCGCCACTTCCGGTTTTCTGGTGGTTTATTGGAGATAGGAGTCTCACGGTCTCTCCTGCCCGGGCTGGCTTTGAACCGCGATCCTCAGATCTCAGCCTCCTGAGTAGCTAGGATTACAGGCGTGAGCCACCTGCGCCCGGCTTACTTGTGGTCTTCTGATGGTAACTGGAGTCTCATGGATTTTCCTGCCCCAGTTTGCTTTGAACTGTGATTCTCATATCTCAGCCTCCTGAGTAGCGCTAGGATTATAGGCTTCAGCCACAAGCACCTGGTTGAAATACATAATGTTGAGCATTAAAGAAGAGGAGGCTAATACGCTTTTTCATTTTTAGTTTGTTTTAATTTGTATCTTTACACATGGATTCAGAGCATCTAATTTGAGAGTTTGGTTGTGGTTGGAGGTAGATAGAGGAGAGGCTCAGTGGTGCCTAGGAAGATGGCCTGCCTGGGAGACTAGCATGCTCTCTGCTCAAGGACCTGGAGACCTGGGCTTTTCTTCCTTCTTGGGTGTCAGTCCTTACCTGTCAGATAAGATAAGATTGTAAGATTTGCGGGGCACCGGTGGCTCATGCTTGTAATCCTAGCTACTCAGGAGGCTGAGATCTGAAGATCACGGTTCAAAGCCAGCCCAGGCAGGAAAGTCCATGAAGACTCTTATCTCCAATAAACCACTAGAAAACTGGAAATAGTGCCGTGGCTCAAGTGGTAGAGCACTAGCCTTGAGCTGAAGAGTGCACAGACAGTGCTCAACCCCAGAGTTCAAGCCCCATGACTGACAAAAAAAAAAAAAAGATTTTAAGATTTTTCCAACCTGAATATTTTTACCTGCAGACATTTTTCATAAAACTTTTACTTTATGTATGTATAAAGTAAAAGATTGTGATAGCCATGTGGGTATCTAGTATTACCTTTTAGGGAATAGAGAACTGGAAATTTTATCCTCACAGGTAAATATTGTCAGTAAAAATAAATTCTACAGTGTATTACTTTCTTGGTGTGAATTTTTACCAGGACTTTAGAAATCCAAAGTATAAAACTCTTGATTGTCTTCATTTCTGATTTTAAACCATGGCAATAAAATGTTGCTACATATGTACAAACTTGTGTTAATGTTATGTTTGAATAGTTAAAACCTCTTTCGCCAGCAATAAAGAGATGCTAGAAATAGATTCCTGGAAATAAGATGAAGTATTGAGTCAGTATATTAGGAGATGCCAGCAATGTTGACTGATCACTTGCTTAAGAATTTAAATGTACCTGTAATCCTCAGGAGGCTGAGATTTGAGGATCGCAGTTCAAATCCAGCCTGGGCAAGCAAGTCTGTGAGACTCTTATCTCCAGTTAACCACCAAAGAACCAGAAGTGGTACTGGGGCTCAAGTGGTAGAGTTCTAACCTTGAGCTGAAGAGCTGAGGGACAGCACCCAGGCCCAGAGTTCAAACCCCATGACCTAACAAAAAAAAAAAGAAGAAGAATTTAAATGCTAGTTGTATGCTGGTGGCTCACACCTGTAATTCCAGCTACTCAGGAGGCTGAGATCTGAGGCTCATGGTTTAAAGCCAGCCCAGGCAGTAAAGTTTGTGAGACTCTTATCTCAGAAAAAGCTGAAAGTGGCGCTGTGGCTTAATTAGGTAGAGTGCTAGCCTTGAGCGCAGAGAGACTCAGGAATAGAACCCAGGCTCTGAATTCAAGCCCCGAAACTTGGGGCTGTTGGGAGAGGGGAGAGAGAAGGGAAGAATTTAAATGCTTCAATTTTTTAAAAAATAACTTTGGCCTAACCTGAATAAAGAAGTTGCCAACGCTTGGAATGTGGCTTAGTGCTTAGCATGCATGAAGCCCTGGGTCCAATTCCTCAGTACCACATAAACACAAAAGGCCAGAAGTGATGCTGTGGTTCAAGTGGTAGAGGCCCTGGACTGGCAGGAAAAAAAAAAAAGTTGCCAGTAGTATATGGGTTGGAACTGAGGGAAAATACTTGTGATCCTCACTTCATGGGGACTAGCCTGGTGAAAAATGACTTCTGATTCTATTCTGTGCCATGAGCAAGTCTATGTCCCAGGTGAAGGAGATTGGTGGGCTCTTCACGTATTCAGTTTTGATTTTCACATAGAATACATCTAAAAAGCAGTGTGGTTTGTAGATGGGATGTAGCCCTTGTTAGAATTCTTTGAAATAGTTGTATAACTTTTTCTTTCTCATTTTGGTTCTGTGATCTCTTAGCATTATATGAACAATAGATTTTAGAATGCTTCTGTGTTTGAGAATCAACAGGGTTACAGGTGTAAGTGAGCCACCAGTGCCCTGCTCTATTACACTCTTACCTCCAATTTACTAGGAAAAAGCTGGAAATGGAGGTGTGGCTCATGTGGTAGAGCACCAGCCATGAGTGAGAAAGCCTGCAGCATCAACTTCTTCCAGCCTGCCTGTGTCTGGAAGCTATCCTTTGTGTTTATACCTTTACACTGTCTCATGCTACTTCTTAGATTTAGTTGTGCAGCTGATGGTCTTCATAGGAATACCTGTGTATAGGGGTGGTAATTTTAAATTTTTATGAGTTTTAAGATTGTTTTCCATGAGACTAGAATGGATAGTTGGCCAGCTGTGTGTGTGGCAGGGGTGGGGTGGGGTAATGTTTGTAGATCATAATATGAGAGAATTCTTTGGGCTCCTTTCCATTACTAGCATTCTTGAGCTGCTAGTCCTTTTTAATAGCATTTGTCTTGCTTGAAGGCATGAACATTAAGACCTGCCAGCTCCTGATTTACTAGAAGCAGTTTTAGGAGACAAAGTTGGAAAGAGTTGTTTTGAATTCTAGTGTTTTAAAACAATAAATGTTAATCATACAGTACAGAATGGTAAACACTTGGTGTGAGTGTGTGTTTGACATCAGCCATTGGTAAGAAGTGTCAAATTTGTGTTGGTTTTAAGGAGTATATTCAGGGGCTCGGAAGGTGGCTCAGTGGTAGAGCACTTGCCTTGCATGCCTGAGGCCCTGGGTTCGATTCCTTAGCACCACATAAGCAAAAAGAAAAAAGCCGGAAGTGGCGCTGTGGCTCAAGTGGTAGAGTGCTAGCCTTGAGTTGAAGAGCTGAGGGACAGCGCCCAGGCCCAGAGTTCAGGCCCCACGACCGGACCCCAAAAAAAAAAAAAAGTATACTCAAAGGTTCATTTGACATACTATCCAAAGGTACATTGGTTTGTTTAATAAGTTATTGTGGCTAGAATTGAATCCAGGGTCTCACTTTAAGCAAGTGCGGTACCACCAAGCTATATCTGGGAGCTATGCTTTTTCTTTTTTCTTTTTGGCCTAATATTGGTTCATGGACAGCTTAGTTTAGAAATTTAAATTGTACCTGGATAACCGTATCTCTTTTTTTGTTGGCTCTACTGGCTTTGAGCTGTTTCTCTCATATCTTAACTTCCCAAATAGCTAGGATTATAAACTTAAATAGCCAGTGCCGAGCCTGGGCACCCCCGCCCCTTTTTTAAAATTTGTGCCAGTACTGGTGTTTGAACTCAGAGCTTGGGCACTATCCCTAAGCTTTTTCTGCTCAAAGGCAGCACTCTTTACCATTTGAGAAACAGTTTCACTTGCTTGCTGGTGCCTACTTGCTACTCGCTACTTAAAAATGCATAGCTGATAGCCAGGCACCTGTGGCTCAAGTGGTAGAGCTCTAGCCTTGAGCAGAAAAGCTCAGGGACAGTGCCTAGGACCTGAGTTTAAGACCCAGGACTGGTACATATGTGTGTATTCCCACGTGCATGCATGTGCATGCACGCACGCACGCACCCACACACCCCCCCACACACAACATATGCATAGTTCCAGAAGTGTGTGTTACACAGTGTCTTTGCCAGGGTCCTTTCTTAGAAACTCCCTGGGGTTGTAGATTCTCAGCCTTATCCTTCTGTCATCTACCTCAGCTCCATCATTTAGCTCTAGCTTGCACACACTGGTGCACAAATATACACACAGCTTTCATAGGACTAGAGATGTGAGGGTATGTCCTTACATTAAAAAAAAAAAAGGACTCTCTTATTATTCCCTGTCTTTAGCAAATACAGTGCATGTTAACATCTTGGCAGCAAAGTGGGATTGGATCAATTGGATACCAGGTGACTGTTATGAAATAAAGTGAAGTTGCATGAACTTGAAGGCATGTTATAAGACTGGGCAAATGGAGCTTTGCAGGTGGTTTGGCCATTAGCTATGAGCATGCTCAGTGTATTTAGGCAAGTGGACAGGATGTTCTCTGTGTGTACTGTGTAATCTTGAAGCCTTGTTTTTACTTCCATTTGCAGAATTGAAATCTGAAGTAGAAAAGCTACTTTCCTTCCTCTTAGCTTTACAAAATAGGATTTATAAATCTGAAGTAGACATTGCAAAATGCTGGAGAGAATGGCCCTGGTCCTGGATCTGTTTTTTGTTTTGTTTTTTATGGGGATATATGAAATTCAGTTATAACTTGAAAATAGATCATTTTTTAAGTGGGAAGTAAATACAAGAACATCAAGCACTTATACATGTTTTATTTAAATAGCTAAGAAATGTAAATCAGATTTATTAAGGTCTATAGAACCTGAATATGTTATTTTCAGTAGTGGATAAAAGCTGATGCTCAGTCTGGACATTTGTTTTCCTGTTTTTTTTTTTCCTAGATTTTTTTTTGGGGGGGGGGGTGTCTGGTTGTGGGGCCTGAACTCTGGGCCTGGCCGCTGTCCCTCAGCTCTTTAGCTCAAGGCTAGTGCTCTACCACTTGAGCTACAGTGCCACTTCTGGCTTTTTTTCTTTTCTGCTTATGTGGTGGTGAGGAATAGAATCCAGGGCTTCATGCATGCAAGGCAAGGGCTCTACCACTGAGCCACGTTCCCAGCCCCCTCCTAGATATTTTTTAAATCTTTGATGGCAAAGGACTTCTGTGTTAAACCAATTGTATTGCTGAAATATTGTTTTTAAGATATTAAGAGTCGGGCTGGGAAGGTGGCTCAGTGGTAGAGCACTTGCCTTGCATGCATGAGGCCCTGGGTTCTATTCCTCAGCACCACATAAGCAGAAAAGGCCAGAAGTGGTGCTGTGGTTCAAGTGGTAGAGTGCTAGCCTTGAGCTGAAGAGCCGAGGGACAGTGCCCAGGCCTAGAGTTCAGGTCCCACCACCGATCAAAAAAAAAGTCACCTGGCACTGGTGGCTCATGCCTGTAATCCTAGCTACTCAGGAGGCTGAGATCTGAGCATCGCGGATCAAAGCCAACCCAGGCAGGAAAGACCATGAGACTCATTTCCAATAAACCAACAGAAAATCAGAAGTGGCGCTGTGGCTCAAGTGGTGGAGCACTAGCCTTGAGCTGAAGAGCTGATGGACAGTGCCCAGGCCCAGAGTCCTAGAATAGGTGTAATTACTTGTCGGTGAGAGAACTGGTCATTAGCTGGGCACTGGTGGCTCATGCCTATAATCCTAGCCCTGAAAGCCCTACAACCAACAAAAAGTAAAGTTGTGTGTGACGAATAGTTTGAATATTAAGTCCCTTATATAAACTTTTCTTTTTTTGAGGGGGGATGTCAGTCCTGGGGCTTGAACTCAGGGCCTGGTAGCTGTCTCTGAGCTTTTTTGCTCAAGGGTGGTACTCTAATTCCCGTTTTCTGGTGGTTTAATTGGAGATATGAGCCTGTGCTGACTTTGAACCATGATCCTCAGATCTCAGCCTGCTGAGTAACTAGGATTACAGTTGTGAGCTGTTGGCACCCGGTCCCTTTAAGTTCTTGTTGAACTGAATACTTTTTGTTTCTTAGGGAAATTGAGATGGAATATAAAGATAGGCTTTCCCTATAGACTGTTGACTAACATAGGACAGGTGAATTTTTTTGTAAAGGACCAAATAGCAAATGTTCAACTCTGCTATTGCAGCACAGAAACATGCCTTGACAGTTTAATCATGTTTAGACATGACATGTTTCAATAAAACATTTGTTTACAAAAACAAAGTGAGCAATAGTTTGTGGACCCCCTTACTGGAGGGATATTCTCAATTATACCTCATCATGAAGTCCTACTTTAGTCCTGCATCTAGACACATTTATTTATGGTTAATTACTTTCATATAACTTACCCTTTTCTAGAAAGCAGTTCATGTGTATGTATGTGTATGTGTGTATATATGTGTATGCACACATATACATGCATATATATATATATACATACATACACATCTCCATTTGAGTTGTTTGTCAAATTAGTATAGCTTCCTATTTCCCAAACATGTCCAAGCACACCTGAACAGATCCCTAAAACTTTTTACATATATAATGATTTCAGTTCTATATCCTGCAAACTCAAGGTTTTTTGTTTTTTGAGACAAGATCTCACTTGGCTCTGGCCTCAAATGCTTCATGTGGTACACAGGCTGGGCCTTAACCCTTAATCCTCATCCTCTCAGCTGCTGGAATATAGACATACACCATTAGGCGCTGATTGCCTGCTTTGTTTTTTCTTTTCTCTTTCCCTTTCCTTTATCTTTTCACTTTTTCTTTCCTTTCCCTCTACTTACATACTTATGTATTTTCCTTTTACTTTTAAATATTTATTCCATTAGAGGCAGATCTCATTATTACATTGCCACGTTTATAGTCTCACCTCTCATTACTTTTTTTTATTTTTTCGATTAAACCCAGTATCTCACACATACTAGGTTCTGTGTGTGTGTGTGTGTGTGTGTACACGTGTATGTATATGTGAGGAAGCCTATGTGCCCTAACTTTTCCCTCATCCTGTTTATTCTTCCCTTGTATTCCTTCTCTCCTCTCTCAATCTTCAGTGCCATTGTTTGGCACATTAATGCCCATGAAAGCCTAACTTTGGTATAAAAGTCAGTTTGATGAAAGTCAGTTTGATGAAGAGGCTGATGAAGCGATAAACCTTGGTATAAAAATCAGTTCCAGCTGGGTGTAATGGTGCATGCCTGTAATACCAGCACTTTAAAAGCTGAAGTAGGAGAATTTCAAGTTCAAAGTCAGCCTCAGCTACATAGCTAGGTCAGTCACCAAAGAAATACAAATATCCTTTTATAGAGATGTATTGTCTCTTAGCTATAGGTCCAAGATACAGTACTGCTAAGCTGTTTAGACAAAAGTACACTGATGGCTCAGGGTACAGTTTAATCCCCTTTCACTTCTTCAAAGTCTTCCTTAATACACTCCATATCTGGCCTACTTTTCTTGTCTTCTGTAAGCTTTAGTAGTGCAGTGGTGTTTTCCCTATAGAAAAGCAATTACCCCTTTATGTAATCAAATGTTTGTGTAGCTGCAACTCCAACCTTTTTCAGTCTGCTCTTCAGAGGATTGGTTCTGTATCTTACTCTACAACTGAACATAATACATCTAAGCTTGGCCATTTTGAAGAATGGGTTCAGGAAGGAAAAAATAATAAATGTGCATTGTTTTTTACTTATTGAAAGTTCTCTTCAAAGGAATTTAGAAGCCTAAGGAAAAGAGCAAAAGGAAAATATTCTGAGACCAAGATCTATGGTACAAAAAGAATATTTGGTAGGCAGGCCAAGGCTCAGAATGTTTCCTCGTATACGTTTATTTCTGTATGTATGTCAGTCCTGGGGCTTGAACTCTGGACCTGGGTACTACCTCTGTGCTTTTGTGCTCATCGCTAGCACTCTAACACCTAAACTTTGAGCCACAGCAACATTTTGGCTTTTTGGTGGTAAATTGGAGATAAGAGTCTCATAGACTTTCCTTCTGGGTTGGCTTCAAACCAGGAATCCTTAGTAGTTAGGATTGCAGGCATGAGCCCTCAACACATGGCCCCTTCTATACTCTTCCTGGCCTGGCAGCAGTCCCTAGAGCCAGTAGCTATTTGGGCATGTAAATCAGAAACTCACAGAGTACTCCATCCAAGTATACCTATCTGGTAAGTACCTTCTTCCCTCCCCACTGCCTCCTGTCAGTGGGAAAGGAATATCATTACTCTGGTGAAAGTTGTATGTACATACGGTCTTCTTATTTCCAATCATTTTTGCCCACCTGGCATTTTCTCCCTGCTCCTTGTATTACAAAATTCTTCAAGTTCTTCCTTTGTCATCCTTTTTTTCTGAGAAAGAAGACTCAGTCACAATGAAGTTCAAATGACAATTTAATTTTCTTTTTTTTTTTTTTTTGGTCCAGTCGTGGGGCCTGAACTCTGGGCCTGGGCGCTGTCCCTCAGCTCTTCAGCTCAAGACTAGCACTCTACCACTTGAGCCACAGCGCCATTTCCGGCTTTTTCTTTTTGCTTATGTAGTGCTGAGGAATCGAACCCTGGGCCTCATGCATGCAAGGCAAGCACTCTACCACTGAGCCACCTTCCCAGCCACAATTTAATTTTCTTTAGATGTTTAGGCTGGGAATGTGGTTTAGGGGTAGAGTGCTTGCCTAGCATGCATGAAGCCCTGGGTTTGATTCCTCAGTACCATATAAACAGAAAAGGCCAGAAGTGAGTTGTGGCTCAAGTCTTAGAGTGCTAGCCTCAGGGACAGTGCTTAAGGCCCTGAATTCAAGCCTCAGGACTGGTTTTTTTTTTTTTTTTTAAGTTAGTAATAGCAAATCAAGTTATCTAATTATGAGATGAATATTCCATACATATATTTATTCACTTGTAGTGTGTTTTACTTGTTCCCAATATTGATTGAAGGCAGGTAATGTGTATATAAAAACATATGTAGGACTGGGAATGTGGCTTAGAGGTAGAGTGCTTGCCTAGCCTGCATGAAGCCCTGGGTTCAACTCCTCAGTACCACATAAACAGAAAAAGCCAGAAATGGCGCTGTGGCTCAAGTGGTAGAGTGCTAGCCTTGAACAAAAAGAAGTTCAGGGACAGAAAAAAGAAAACAAAAGTGTGTCTGTGTCTGTCTGTCTGTCTGTCTATATCTGTCTATCTCCATATCCGAATAACTAATTATGTAAGTAATGTTACTTCCTATGGAGAAAGAGCTTTTTGGAAATGTGACTTGAGAGACAGATTAAAGACAGATTATCCTGGATTACTGGAAGTGGATGCTCAGTACAATTGTATGTTTATTAGATAAAAGAGACACAGGAAGAATGGTGCACTGACCTAGGACCTCGAAGGGGTGTTGACTAATCAGACTGGCCTAGGACCTCGAAGGGGTGTTGACTAATCAGAGATGCTTTGGGTTTTGTGGACAGTTTTAATTTTATATGCTAAAGTGCATTTACATTTTTTTTTAGCAGAAGCATTGGTATAAATACAGGTTAATGTTCTAAAATTGTACTCTGAATATAGATGTTAAATTCACTCCTATTCCTAAGAAACTACATTCTTAGTGTTCATGGAAAGCCTACCTGCTGCAGGCTTTCATTCTGCATATCTTGCCATACTCCTTTCCCTTACCCTACATTTTCCCTCATAGCTAGAATCTCAGGAGCTCTTTAAAGACAGCTTTTCTTAGGAGGCACCCTAGATTGGCCCCTGAAAGTGGGTTGCAAAGTGGGAAGGAGGTGCCCATTTGTTCTGTGCAGCTGAATCACAAGCATTGGAAATAATCCTTTGCTGTCATATCTGGGAATACTTGCTGATTTGAGCTTGAGCCTATGCATATAGTTAGCTAAACTTCTAAAGAAGAAACCTCTTTATTCTTAAGTGACTAGTTAGTAATCTACATAACAAATGAACCATTTTGGTTCAGAGATGTGAAATAGGCATCTACAAATGAGTAGGTTCTGAAACTGAAGTTGTTAAGACAGAGTTCATCTTTTCACAGTAGGGTTTCTCTAGAAAACTTTTTTTTTTACTCTATTGAAATGCATCTAGTTTGAACTAGGAAAGCAAATTCCAATAATAGACCCATGCAATTAGCCTTTACTATAATGGAATGAATGCTGAAATTTTGTACATTATCATCATCAATTGGTGTTAGTTCCAGGCAAACCACATAATAGCTAGAAATCTTGATTGAGAGACACAAAGGTTTCTGTCTTATTCATAGACATGCTTTAGTTCTTGAAACTAATAAAACATCAGGCTCTTACATTGTCTGCTTTTTTGATAACCATCTGCTGATGATAAGATTAAGAAATGGTGCTTCAGAACTGTGTCATTATTTTGAGTAGAAGAAAATGTCAAGGGACACTTCATTTAGTGCCATATGCAGGCTAGACCTTGTATAGAAATAATGCTGGGTGTGCTGGTGAATAATGAACAACCACTCTTAAGGAAATAAAGCCCTGATTTGTACTGTTTGCTGATTTCTGAGGTATAAGTACTCCACCCTGGCTGCTTATCTACTCATATGATGTCATCGAGTTTGAAGTTAGGAAGAGATAAGTATATTCAGCTGAATTAGTTGAATTAGCCTCAGCTGTCAAATAATCAAGATTTTTTTACAGCTTATTTTTAAGCCTTTCTTTCTTTTTATTTCTTTGTTGTTTTGTTTTGAGATTTGGTCTTGTGATATTGCCCAGGATGACCTCAAAGTATGATCCTTCTGATTCAGTCAACTAAGTGGCTAGGATAATAGGGTATATCACTGTGCCCCAGAATAAAGCTTTTATTATTTTTTGGGGGTAGGGGAGAGTATTAGAATTGAATTCAGGACCTTGTGCATGCTAATATTCTTTCTTCCTTTTTTTTTTCTGGTCCTGGGGCTTGAACTCTGGGCCTGGGCGCTGGCCCTCAGTTCTTCAGCTCAAGGCTAGTGCTCTACCACTTGAGCCACAGTGCCACTTCTGGCTTTTTTCTTTTTACTTATGTGGTGCTGGGGAATCGAACCCTGGGCCTCAGGCATGCAAGGCAAGTGCTCTACCACTGAGCCACCTTCCCAGCCCCCCCCCTTTTCTTTTTAAATACACTCTGGGCCTGTGCACAGTCCCTGAGCTCCTTTTTGCTCAAGGGTAGCACTCTATCACTTGAATCACAGCACCACTTATGCTTTTTTCTGGTGGTTAATTGGAGATAAGCAGCTCAAGACCTTCCTGCCCAGGCTGGCTTGGAACCCTGATCCTCATATCTCAGCCTCCTGAGTAGTTAGGATTATAGGAGTTAACCACCCGGCACCAGCTTAAAGCAAGGTATTTAATAGAGAAAAATATTTACTGCTTGCCATTCAGGAAATGGGAGTTAAAGACTCAAAACATTTTTCTTAAATCCTTTTCCCTGTCTGAGTTCATACTAATCTTATCATTTAATGCCCTTATTGCTTGCCTTCCCAAGTGTTTATTTATTTATTTATTTTGGTCGGTTGTGGGGCTTGAACTCTGGACCTGGGCACTGTACCTGAGTTCTTCAGTTCAAGGCTAGTGCTCTTACCACTTGAGCCACAGTACCACTTATGGTTTTCAGGTGGATAATTAGAAGAGTCTCATATTCCTGCCCTGGCTGGCCTTGAACCACAATCCTCAGATCTCAGCCTCCTAAGTAGCTAGGATACAGGCATGAGCCACCATCCATCCCAAGTGTTTACTTTATAAACAAAGAGCATGTACATTTCTCTTCAGAGAATTCAGAGTACATTTGGCTTCCGATTAACCAAGTTATAAATCTGAAAGGGAAAACTGGAGAAAGCCAGCGTATAATTGTCAGTGTGAACTGTTGTTTCCCTATCATTGGATATTTCTAGGATCATAATTCGAAGGATATTTGAGAAAGAATCAGAGCAGATGCAGCAAGATGAATCAAATGTATAATGACCTCACATAATTTGATGGATGATGGCACAGTTGCATGGTGGAGAGATGTACTGTGACTAGCACTCATGTTTATGAGAAAAGAAAGGTTCCTTTTTCTCCCCTGCACTTGCCAGCATGTCTCTTTTTATTTTTTTCTTCAGTGCTTACAGAGTCATTCTGTCAAGCACTGTGTGTGTATACATGCAGGCATGTGTACACAAGTGTGTGCATGCCAATCCTGGGTCTTAAACTCAGTGCTGTCTCTGAGGCTAGCACTCTAAGTGTCGCCAGCCTCAATGAAAGGAGGGCCACATGCCTGCTTTCAGCTTTTTGATGGTTAACTGGAGAGTGTTTCATGGACTTTCCTCCCAAGGCTGGCTTTGAATCTTTATATTCATGTCTCAGCCTCCTGAATAGACAGGATTATAGGCATGAGCCACCAGTACCTTCAACTACATTGTTGTTTACATGTTTAGATTCACTCAGTCTCTCATACTTGTATCTTGCCATGGGAGAAACCATATTTTCTCTTTCAGATAGCTTACACCCCTTTCTTCCCAATCCTTATGAAATGATCTCGTGTAAGAAAAAAAATGTCACTTTCCCCTTGGATTACCTGGGATCATCACCTCTTTTTTTTTTTTTTTAAATGGGTTGTGGGGCTTGAACTCTGGGCCTGGGCACTGTCCCTCAGCTTTTTAGATCAAGGCTAGCGCTCTACCACTTGAGCCACAGCGCCACTTCCAGCCTTTTCTGTTTATGTGGTGCTGAGGAATCTAACCCAGGGCCTCAAGCATGTAAGGCAAGCACTCTACCACTGAGCCACCTTCCTAGCCCAGATCATCACCTTTTTCGCTTCTGGACTAAGAAACACTTCCTCCAGAATTCTTCCCTGTCATGTTCCTCTTATTTTCCTGCCTAGTAATTGATGGCATATCTGTTCCCCACTGAACTTTGAGCTGTCCGAAGACAAGCACTCTTGTTTCTAGATCCTGCTGTCTAACAGAGTGCCCAGTACTTAATGTCATTCACTCAACCAGTTTTCATTGGGTACCCCACTGTGAGGTAGGCACTTGGTTAGGAATAAAAGAATCAGATACAGGGTTGGGAAGGTGGCTCAGTGGTAGAGTGCTTGCCTTGCATGCCTGAGTGCCTAGGTTCTATTCCTCAGCACCACATACACAGAAAAAGCTAGAAGTAGCACTGTAGCTGAGGGACAGTGGGCCCAGCCCAGAGTTTAGGCCCCACGACCGACCAAAAAAAAAAAAAAAATCAGATACAGTTTTTTTGCCCTTTGAAACTTGAATTTTATGTAAACAGACAAGGAGTATTCATGGAAAGAATTACTGAGCTGAGAATGTGGCTTAGTGGTAGAGTGCTTGCCTTGCATGTATAATGCCCTGGGTTCAATTCATTAGTACCACATAAACAGAAAAGGCTGGAAGTGGTGCTGTGGTTCAAGTGGTGGAGTGTTAGCCCTGAGCAAAATGGGCTCAGGGACAGCGCCCAGGCCCAGAGTTCAAGCCCCAGGCCCCAGAGCTACAGCATCACTACTTATGTGGTGCTAAGGAATTGAACCAGGGCCTCATGCATGCAAGGTAAGCACTCTACCACTGAACCACCTTCCCAGCCCTAGTTCCCCTCCTTTTTAAAGATGATTTTCTGTGCTGGGTATTGGATCAATGGCTTTGTTGCATGCTAGGTTGAGGAATGGAATCTAGGGCCTCAAGCATGGGAGGAAGCACTCTCTCAATGAGCCACCTTCCCAGCCCCAAGACAATTTCTTACAACTATTTGAGCAAGTTATCACATAGGATATTTGCCTAGTAACTACCCTTTTGAATAGTTATCAAGCAGACTTTCAGCAAAGTAGAAGACGCTAATTTTCATTTTACTTTACTTTTTTAGTTTTTAAACACTGTCAAGGCTTTTGTTAAACATTCAGCAGATTGGGCTGGGAAGGTAGCTCAGTGGTAGAGTGCTTGCCTTGCATGCATGAGGCCCTGGGTTCGATTCCTCAGCACCACATAAGCAGAAAAAGCCAGAAGTGGCGCTGTGGCTCAAGTGGTAGAGCGCTAGCCTTGAGCTGAAGAGCTGAGGGACAGTGCCCAGGCCCAGAGTTCAGGCCCCATGACTGGACTCAAAAAAAAAAAAAAAAAAAAAAGAAACATTCAGCAGATAATCATGTGTCTCTCATAACTCATCCAAATGGTCATTTGAAAGTAGGCCCAGTTACATAAGGACACATTCATTTGTTTTTGTTTTGTTTTTGTTGGTTGTGGGGCTTGTACTCTGGGCCTGGGCACTATCCCTCAGCTCTTCAGCTCAAGGGGAGCACTCTACCGCTTGAGCCACAGAGCCACTTCTGGTTTTCTAGTGGTTTATTGGAGATAAGAGTCTCATGGACTTTTCTGCCCAGGCTGGCTTTGAACTGTGATTCTCAGATCTCAGCCTCCTGAGTAGCTAGGATTACAAGTGTGAGCCACTGGTACCCGGCTGATGTTCATTTGTTTTTGAAATAGGGAGTAGTTCTCTACTTGTTAGATCACATATAGATCACATTTAGCATTCTATCTAGTGTATTCATCCTTTTTGCTTTTTCAGTATAAACTCTTGGCAGGGATCTTAAACCTGTTACATCTGTGTGTATATTACTTTTAAAAAGCCCTAAGTCTGTTGTGTTGTTTTCTGGCCTTTTAGTTTTTGTGAAACCAAAGTGGAATTGTTATCAATGCCACTTAATATTTGATACCTGCTATGCCTAATGATTATGGAGTAGTAAACAGTAGGTGTCAGCCATTCATGTTCTGGAAAAAGAAGTAGGAAGTAAGAAGGTCTTGTGATCAGAGCTTTTAGAGCAGTGGTTTCTACATGATTATAAGGACAAATGTGTGTGTGTGTGTGTGTGTGTGTGTGTATTTTCTTTGGATTTAATAGGTATATTTTAAAGAGCTTGCTTTTAAACTTTTTCATTTAGATTATTAAAATTAAAAAAAAAAAATTAACCTTGTGTTCCAAGTAGTTAGGGTTACAGGCCTGAGCCATTGTACTTCTTTTATATACCTTTTTCTTGTGTACCTCTTGGCTCTAAGAAAATTCTAGATTTCATATATTTAAAAAAATTAAATTTGGGGAAGTGAAGGGTAAACAAAGGAGGAGGCTGCAATGCTTGGTAAGAAATGTATCCATTATCCTGCCCATGTAATTGTAGCCCCTTTGTACAGTATGTTCTCAAATAAAATAAAATACAATTTAAAAAAAAAAAATTAAATTTGTTTCTCAGAGAATTTTTATAAACAGCCTTCTAAGGTATTATTTTTGTGTATTAATGATCAACAGACATTACCTTTTACCAAGAAAACTAGGTCGTGAAAGTTGCTTAATTTCTTTGGTCTTCTTTTTTTGTTGTGCTCTACCACTAAGCTACACCCACCAGCTTCTTCTTTTTTTTTTTTTTTTTTTGGTCAGTCATGGGGCTTGAACTCTGGGCCTGGGCGCTGTCCCTCAGCTCCCCACTAGCTTCATATAGTTTTTCTTTAGGTTCAGTGCAATGTGAAATGTTAAATGGATAAAAACTAGTATTTTGTGAATACTTTAGAAGAGAGGAAAATAGGATTTGTGGGCTTATTTATAATTTTCTTTTTACCAGAACAGTATGTTTTTCTGTGTTCAAGTGTCAAAACTGTGGAAATGCCCAGCGCTGGTGGCTCATACCTATAACTAGCTACTCAGAAGGCTGAGATCTGAAAATCACATTTCGAAGCCAGCCCAGTCAAGTCCAGTTAACACCAGAAAACCAGAAGTGGTGCTGTGGCTCAAAAGTGGTAAAGCATTAGCCTTGAGCAAAAGAGCTCAGGGACAGACAGTGCCTAGGCCCTGTTACAACCATAACCAATGATCCCACCCCTCCCCACCCAATTTTTTTTTAATTGATGAAAATACTACTGCTGTAGATATGTATATGGTAAAACTTTGTTAAATTTTTTTTTATTTTTTATTTCTTTTTTTTTTTTAATTGTGAAAATACCATACAGAGGGGTTACAGTTACATGGGCAAGGTAATGAGTACATTTCTTATCAAGCATTGTTGCCTCCTCCTTTGTTTCCCCTTCCCATCCCTTTCCATCCCCCCCCCCCCCCCCCGCCAAAGTTGTAAAGTTCGTTTTCTACATAACGTCTTGTACATCTTATTGTTGCAATGAGTCCACCTGTATCCCTATTTAAGCAGTTTGTTTTTTCCCTTACCCTCCACAAATTATACCAACATCAATTACAGTGAAAACAGGTTAAACTTGGTGGTACTAGATATGCATGCTAAGCACTTGCTCAACTCTGCCACCACCAAATGCACATTTATCATATACTATATATATTTTTTTTCTCCCTAATTTTAAATATGTTGTAGGCTTTTTTTTTTTTTTTTTTCCTGTCAGTTGTGTGGCTTGAATCTGGGCCTAGGTGCTGTCCCTCAGCTCTTCAGCTCAAGGCAAGTGTTGCCACAGCGCAACTTCTGGTTTTCTGGTGGTTTATTGGCAAGAGATTCACGGAGTTTCCTGCCCAGGCTGGCTTTAAACCTCGATCCTCAGATCTTAGCCTCCTGAGTAGCTAGGAATACAGGCATGAGCCACCAGGGCATGGCTTCTTTTTATATACACTAATCATTTCCTCTGTGTTTCTGGATGTAGTCTCATTCTCAGAAAGGCCTTTCACGATGGGAAAGTACTTTCTTTGAGGGCTCTGTTCCTTATACTTAATTACATCTGGATTTGACTTCCCCGACTCCCAGTGAAAGTGATGCTTTTTTTCCCCTACATTTTAAAACATTTTATTTATTTATTTATTTTTGTTGGTTGTGGGGCCTGAACTCTAGGCCTGGGCGTTGTCCCTCAGCTCTTCAGCTCAAGGCTAGCGCTCTACCACTTGAGCCACAGCGCCACTTCTGGCTTTTTCTGCTTAATGTAGTGCTGAGGAATGGAATCCAGGGCCTCATGCATGCAAGGCAAGCGCTCTACCACTGAGCCACCTTCCCATCTCCTACATTTTAAAACATTTTAAACATGCACTTTAAGAAAATTCTTACATGCCTCTGACGTCTTGAGTATTTCATTTTAATTTAGTCCCCCCCCACACCCCACCTTTAAAGCTAGAGCTAGCATTTATAACTAATGTTAAATTATAAATCTTAATTAACTTACTAAGATTTTGGAATAAAACGTGTAGCTAATTTTATTGAAGATTAAATTAATCAGTTGTTAGACTCTAAAAAAAAAAAAAAAAAGAAGGGGCTGGGAAGGTGGCTCAGTGGTAGAGTGCTTGCCTTGCATGCCTGAGGCCCTGGGTTCGATTCCTCAGCACCACATAAGCAAAAAGAAAAAAGCCGGGAGAGGCACTGTGGCTCAAGTGGTAGAGCACTAGCCTTGAGCTGAAGAGCTGAGGCCCAGAGTTCAGGCCCCACAACCGGACCCCAAAAAAAAAAAGAAAAAAAATTCTTATAGTAGCATCAACTTGGGAATATTTTGCAAGTGTCAGGAAGATCAGGAAGAATTTAGTACACCAGAGATATCAATTTTTCTATTTAGATTCTATTTTAATCCTTTTAGTGTGTTTATTGAAATAAGTTTTATTTAGAAAAGAATTAGATCAAATTGGCCTACTCTGAATTAACTTACTTAAATATCTATTGTAGATATACTATCCAAGACTTGAGCAAAGAATTTATGGAAAATACATCTGAACTCAGCTTGACTCTGGTGACTCACACCTGTAATCCTAGCCACTCAGGAGGCTTAAGATTTGAGGATCACAGTTTGAAGCTCACACAGGCAGAAAAGGCCATGAAACTCTTATCTCCAATAAAATTACTCAGAAAAGCTAGAAGTAGAGCTGTGGTTCAAGTGGTAGTGCTAACCTTAAGCAAAAGAAGCTCAGGGACAGTGTGCAGGCCCTCAGTTCAAGTGCCAGGACCAGCAAAAAAAAACAAAACAATTATATACACACACATACACATATATACACACACTCATATACACATAAATACATACCTGGACTCATGCAATCTGTACTGTAACCTGTTGGGCACAGGCTTAGGAAACCAAAAAACTTAATTTCAAACCTGTAAAAGTAATCACTTTTTTTTGCCAGGCCTGGTTGTACACATTGATGATCTCAATACTTGAGAGATAGAGGCTGAAGGATTGTGAGTTGGAGGACTGCCTGGACTACGTAACAAGACCCTCTCTCAAAACATAACCCCGACCATTTTTTCCTCTCCTTAAGAAATCATTAAAATTTTCTCTTTGATTTCATTTTCTTTTGATAGTACATGTAATTAAAACATAAATTACCATGCTGGTTGAGAAATATGTTTCCAATCTGTTGTGTCTGGCTTCCTTTTATATTTTTCCTTTTTCTTTTCTTTCTTTTTTTTTTTTCTTGATGTTACAGTGTGATTTGAAAGTTTCCCAAAGCCTAAAATTGTATCGAGTTTACTGGGTTATATACCACAAAGGAGAGACATTGGTTAGATTTAGACCAGTCACCCTCTCTCCTACTGGTACAGATTTAACTTGATTTTGGTAATTGAATCTTAGTACTTTAAAGAAGTCAGAGTCTCAGGGCTAGGTAGCTTTTAGAGGAAGAGAATTAAAAGTGATTAGACTAGGCTTAGAACTGAAAGGCAAATCTAGAGGAAGGGAATTTGAGGAGGAAGAGAAGGAAGGAAAGAGTAGGTGAAAATAAATGGCACAAGTAAGATGTTTTATTTTTTATTTATTTATTATTTTGCCAGTCCTTGGGCTTGAACTTAGGGCCTGGGCTCTGTCCCTGAGCCTCTCTGTACTTGAGGCCAGTGCTCTACCACTTGAGCCACAGCATCACTTCGAGCCTTTTCTGTGTATGTGGTACTGAGGAATCCAACCCAAGGCTTCATGTATGCTAGGCAAGCACTCTACCACTAAACCACATTCCCAGCATCCTAAGTAAGATGTTAATTTTTTTTTTTGGCCCTTGTAATAAGTTGTATTACCTATTTTGATAGTTCCATGAGCCAAAGAGAAAACTGTGGAGCTGTCCTCAGTAATTCGGTTATTGTAGGAACATAGCTCTTCTAGTTTTGGAATTGGTGTTTTGTTAAACATTTGAATTTGACTGGATTTAAGTTAAGGGCCCATTGGTTAGAAAGGAAAAGATATAGAGGGGAGAAAAAACTTAAAAGTGCTATTTTTCATTTACATATTATTCATTTTCCCTTCAAGAAGTCCTATGAAGTGGTATTTTCTGTGTTGAGAAAGAACAAAGGGTTGGGTAGTCAGTTGCTTTATTTGTCTAGGCTAAAAAACACAGTAAATGGCAGTCAGGAGATATGAACATAAGTCTCTCTGAATCCGGTGATTATGCATATCCTTCTCATAAGCATATAGATGACCTAAATCTCTAGAGATATTATATATATTTTACATTTTACTATTTCCTGTCAAGTTTTGGTAACACTTTTTAACTGGCCTGTTTTGAGGATGTCATCAAAAGTTCTTCTCTATAATACATAGTCTGTGTGATTTCCTTTACCTTCTACCTTAGCATTGAGAGTAAACATGAGGTTACAATCCTGGGAGGACTCAATGAATTTGTAGTGAAGTTTTATGGACCACAAGGAAGTAAGTACATGTGTTACTATGTGTTTTTCTGTTGCAGTGGTTTTTTACTCTCTTCCTTAATAGAATATCTGAGAGAGGTGATGGCATGCATAGCTTTTCAAAAGTAGGTTCAATTGAACTCCAGAAACAGCAAGTGAGAACTTTGTACCAGTGGCTCACACCTGTAATCCTAGCTACTCAGGAGGCTGAGATCATGGTTCAAAACTAGTTGGGGAAGCCGGGCGCCGGTGGCTAATCCTAGCTACTCAGGAGGCTGAGATCTGAGGATCATGGTTCAAAGCCAGTACGGGCAGGAAAGTCCGTGAAACTCTTATCTCCAATAAACCACCAGAAAACTGGAAGTGGCATTAGCTCAAGTGGTAGAGTGTTCACCTAGAGCTGAAGAGCGCAGGGACAGTGCTCAGGCCCAGAGTTCAAGCCCCATGACCGACCCCCCCCCCAAAAAAAAAAAAAAACTAGCTGGGGCAGGAAAGCCTGTGAGACTCTTAACTCCAATAAACTACTCTGAAAATGCTGGAAGTGGTGCTGCGGCATACGTGGTAGTACATTAGCATTGAGCACAAAGAGGCTCGGACAGTGCTCAGCCCCTGAGTTCAGTCCCCAGGACCAGAAAGAGAAAAAAAAGAGAAAGCATCGAGGAAATTTTTGTCTCATTATAATTATTTTATATACTTATTTTATGAGTTATGAATTTTGGGTTTTGTTATAGATGGCCACATGAGTGGTTTCTGGGAAGTGCATTTTCTTGTTTGCTTTTGAGTGCAGAACAATTGGTTGAGATAGGAAAAAAGGGAATACAGCTATTAATTACCGAATAATTGAATAGTGTTTAATAGAACTAAGTAAAATTGAATAATAAGGGCTGGGAAGGTGACTCAGTGGTAGAATGCTTGCCTTGCATGCATGAGGCCCTGGGTTCAATTCCTCAGCACCACATAAGTAGAAAAAGCCAGAAGTGGTGCTATGGCTCAAGTGGTAGAGCTCTAGCCTTGAGCTTAAGCACTGAGGGACAGTGCCTAGACCCTGAATTCAAGCCCCACAACTGACAAAAAAATAAAAAATAAACTGAGTAATAAGAATATTTTCTAGGGCTGGGAAGGTGGTTCAGTGGTAGAGCGCTTGCCTTGCATGCCAGAGACCCTGGGTTCGATTCCTCAGCACCACATAAGGAAAAAAAAACGAAAAAAGCCGGAAGTGGCGCTGTGGCTCCAGTGGTAGAGTGCTAGCCTTGAGCTGAAGAGCTGAGGGACAACACCCAGGCCCAGAGTTCAGGCCCCACGACCGGACTCAAAAAAAAAAAAAAAAGAATACTTTCTAACTCTGGATCCTCTAAAGTATATTAGTCTGAACATGGAGGTTGTAGTAGTTCCCTGAGTCTTAAAGAAATTTAAAGGTTTTCAGCAAAACTGCTTAACGTTTAATTATATTCAGATTTATTTTTAATTTGGAGACACAGTTTTGGTTTTGGTTTTGGTTTTTTTTTAAATATTATGGCTGGGTGCCAGTGGCTCATGCCTGTAATCCTAGCTACTCAGGAAGCTGAGCTCTGAGGATCATGGTTCAAAGCCAGCCCAGGCAGGAAAATCTGGGGCTTGCACTCTGGGCCTGGGTGCTTTCCTGACTTCAGCTCTTTAACTCAAGCCAAGCATTCTAACCCTTGAGCCATAGGACCACTTCCAGTTTTCTGATGGTTAATTGGAGATAAGAGTCTCATGGACTTTCTTTGCCTGGGCGGGCTTTGTTTTTTTGTGTTTGTTTGTTTTGTCCTGGGGCCTGAACTCTTGCGCCTGGGTGCTGTCCCTCAGCTTTTCAGCTGAAGGCTAGTAGTGCTCTACTACTTGAGTCATAGTGCCACTTCCAGCTTTTTCTGCTTATGTGGTGCTGAGGAATTGAACCCAGGGCCTCATGCATACAAGGCAAGCACTCTACCACTGAGCTACCTTGCCAGCTCCTGGGTTTCTTTTTTTGTTTTTGTTTTTTGCCTGTCATGGAACCTGAACTCTGGGCCTGGGCGCTGTCCCTCAGCTCTTCAGCTCAAGGCTAGCTCTACCACTTGAGCTATAGCACCACTTCTGGCCTTCTCTGCATATGTGGTGCTGAGGAATGGAACCCAGGGCCTCTTGCATGCAAGGCAAGTACTCTACCACTGAGCCACCTTCCCAGCCCTCTGGGCTGGATTTGATATGCAATCCTCAGATTGATCTCAGCCTCCTGAGTAGCTAGGATTATAGGCGTGAGCCACCACTGCTGTCTTGTGGGACTTTTATGTCCAGTAAACCACCAGAAAACCAGAAGTGGTGCTGTGTCTTAAGTGGTAAAGTGCTCACCTTGAGCTAAAGAGCTCAGGGACAGTACCCAGGCCCAGAGTTCAAGCCCCATGACCACCCCCCCCCAAAAAATTGATTTTTAAGTGTTGTACAAAATGATTCCAATTCCAGAAGTCAAGTTATGAATACAAATGCATCTTGTCCAATGTTGCCCTTTCCATCATTCTCCCCCTACTTTTTCCCTATCTCATCCCTATCCTCAAGTTACACAGTTCAATTTTTATATAATGTATATTTAATATAATGACTGCATTTGCTCACTCTTCTTCCCTCCATTCCTCTACCCTCCCCTCTCATGGCCCTCCACTCCAACATGTTTCAGCTTCCTAATAGTCACTTAGTTGAATGTTCATTAGTTGTTCAAAGGAATTACACCATTGGACTCCTCCTCTAAGTATACCTCCTTAAGTCAGTTTGCTTGTGGAGACATAGTTTTAATGTATGACATTTGTTACTTTTATTTCAGCACCATATGAAGGTGGAGTATGGAAAGTTAGAGTGGATCTTCCTGACAAATACCCTTTCAAATCACCATCTATAGGTACGTGACTACTTGGTTTCTCTGCTTCAATAATTTGAGTGGGGAAAAAAGAACTGTGTTTTATGGAAGATAATTGATTCCAGAAATTATTACTTAATTGAGTTTTTCCAGTTTTAGCTTGGATTATTTAGTGGCTTTGGGGGAGATTTCATAGTGTAATAGAAAGCATAACATATTCTTACCTGATCATAATGACTTCTAGATTTTTATTTCAGTGTCCAGCAACTTTAAGATACATTGTCCATTCAGACTGCTAACAATAAAAAACAAGCATGCCTTCAGTCTCATTCTGTTGTTAGAGTGAATATTATATAATATTCTATCATTTAAAAATCCATCCTAGATCTTACTTAGCTCTAATTAGATCTAGCTCTGAATACTGGATAGTGAAATGACCCTTTTATACTCTATACATCCTCAATTTTTTAGCCTTTCAAACAGCATCCAAAAGAATAGCAGCCTCAGTGGGTTATATAAGATGTGCTTTTTCTTGCCTCCTTCCTCCCAGCTTAATTGGTGATGTTATTATTCCTTCATCCCCACTAAGGCAATCACTGATAATTTTTAGCATTTTAATGTCAGACTATAAAGGTACATCTGTTTGGAAGTAAACAACTTAACAAACTGTGAGATGGGTTGGTTCATGCCTGTATTCCTAGCTACTCAGGAGACTGAGATCTGAGGATCATAGTTTACTTTGTATTTGTTTGCTTTGTATTTACAACATTAAGTTAATTTTAACTAATTTTCTGAAAATTTCCTTACTGCAGACCTTGGGAAGTCATTTGCATTTCTTTTATCTAGCATTTCCTAAAAGTTCTGAAAATACAGATGAACTGTCAGCCTCTTCACAGAAAACTTTCATAAAAATACTAGCTTAGGGACTGGGAAGGTAGCTCAGTGGTAGAGTGCTTGCTTTACATGCATGAGGCTCTGGGTTCGATTCCTCAGCACCACACAAGCAGAAAAAGTTAGAAGTGGTGTTGTGGCTCAAGTGGTAGAGCACTAGCCTTGAGCTAAAGAGCTGAGGGACAGCACCCAGACCCAGAGTTCAGGCCCTACAACCGACCAAAAAAAAAAAAAAATTACTAGCTTATAAAGTACAAGTTCTGGGCTGGGAAGGTGGCTCAGTGGTAGAGCACTTGCCTTACATGCATGAGGCCCTGGGTTCGATTCCTCAGCACCACATAAGCAGAAAAGGCCAGAAGTGGCACTGTGGCTCAAGTGGTAGAGTGCTAGCCTTGAGCTGAAGAGCTCAGGGACAGTGCCCAGGCCCAGAGTTCTGACCCCATGACTGGCAAAAAAAAAAATAAAGTACAAGTTCTGAGTAATCATAGCTTCTTTTTTGTTCTTATGCTTTGTTTTATCTCCTTTGTGAGGATCCTAGTTCGAAGTTAGCCCAGGCAAGAAAGTCCTGTCCAATTAACCATCAGAAAATGGGAAGTGGCACTGAGGCTCAAAGCTAGCTTTAAGTAGAAGAGCTTAGGGACAGCGCCCAGGCCCTGAGTTCGAGACCCACACTTGACCACACACAAAAAAATTATAGAATTATAGAATAGTAGTAATTTAAAAGTTAATTGTTTTGCTTCAGTCTAAATATGATTTTTTTTCTTGGTCAGTTGTAGGGCTTGAACTTGGGGCCTGGGCCATAGTGTCACTTCTGGTTTTCTAGTAGTTAATTGGAAATAAGAATCTTATGGACTTTTCCTCTCTGGGCTGGCTTTAAAGGGTGAGCCTCAAATCTGAGCCTTCTGAGTAGCTAGGATTATAGACATAAGCCACCAGCACCTATTATAGATGATTTTTAAATATTGTAAAATAGTGATCAATTTTAAATAAAACCAATAAAATTGAAATATATTAAGCAGGCTTTGTTGTTCATTCCACACCTCATGGTAAGAATTACCAGCATTGTAGGACTCATCTAAAAATGGATTTGGGGATTGGGGAAACATGCACAAATCTTTTCATAATTAAAAAGAGCCTTACTTTCTTTACATAAAAAAAAAAAAGAATTACCAGCATTCACATATCTTGATGTTGCTGTAGACTGTCTTCAAAACTAATGCTAGGCCGGGCGCTGGTGGCTCACGCCTGTAATCCTAGCTACTCAGGAGGCTGAGATCTGAGGATCTCGGTTCAAAGCCAGCCCTGGCAGGAGAGACCGTGAGACTCCTATCTCGAATAAACAACCAGAAAACCGGAAGTGGCGCTGTAGAGTGGTAGAGTACTCACCTTGAGCTGAAGAGCTGAAGGACAGTGCCCAGGCCCAGAGTTCAAGCCCCACGACCAACCAAAAAAAAAACAAAAAACTAATGCTAGATCTCCTGGAGTTTAGATCAACACTCCCAACTATAAAAATATATGAAGCAAGCCAGGCGGGGGTGGTTCACGCCTGTAATCTTAGCTACCCAGGAGCTGAGATCTGAGGATCGTGGTTCAAAGCCAGCCCAGGTAGGAAAGTCGGTGAAACTCTTATCTCCAATAAACACTAAGAAAACTGGAAGTGGCGCTGTAGCTCAAGTGGTAGAGTGCTTGCCTTGAGCTGAAGAGCTGAGGGACAGCGCTTAGGCCCAGGGTTCAAACCCCATAACCGACCAAAAAAAAAAAAAAAAAAAAAAATATATATATATATATATATATATATGAAGCAAAATATCCTGAATTTTTGTTTTGATTTCAGGTTCCTGCATTTTTGTGTAGGGCAAATAGAAGAGTTAGGTGGTCACAGAAGTAAAAACCACCAAAAGGAGCAACCTCTCTCCCAGTATCTAGCTGCTTTCTGTGCTCTAAAAATACTACAGAGCTTCTCATTCCTTTTTAGGCTAGGGAACTCTTACTGTACATTTGAGCAACAGCTGGTCATTTATATCAGGTTCTTAGGTGCTTTTTCTAAGCCTAGCAATCAAGAAGATTCTTTATGGATAAATAAGTCAGAAATGTTTTTATCGCTGCAAGGACTTTCAAAGTTGTAGAGTTAAGAATGGTAAAGTGGATGGGAGCTGTGAAGTATTGTCTGAGACAGCTCCTGAGTACAGCTGAGAAGCCCGTGCAGCTTTCTGGGCTCCATTCCATAGTGACAGAATGTGGGTATCCCACATTTTCTGGCTTCTAAAAAAGACTCCCAGTTTATTCATCTCAACTTTAGGGTGCTTTTTATTCTTTCCACTTTAACTCTGCGCCTGGGTGCTATCCCTCAGCTCTTTAGCTCAAGGCTGGCGCTCTACCACTTGAGTCAGAGTTCCACTTCTGGTTTTCTGTTGGTTTATTGGAGATGAGAGTCTCACGGACTTTCCTGCCTGGGCTGCCGTTGAACCATAATCCTCAGATCTCAGCCGCCTGAGTAGGATTACAGGTATGAGCCACCAGTGCCCGGCTCTAAAAATTCTTTTAAAAACAGTAAGAGTAATGTCTTAGTTCCCTTTGAAAAACATATTTGCACAGTTTAAGATGTGTTTATATTCCTAGTGTTGCTTAAAAAAAAATCTGTATTGTTAAAATGAACTTTAGGGGGATCTATTTTAAAGATGGAAAAGTGAGACTCAAATGAATCACTACTGAGCTAATTGAAGTCTGCAGAATCTGGCTTCCTTGGGTTTTCTGTTTTGTTCTTTTTGTAGGTTTTGGGGGTAGAGGTTTGCCATACCAGATGAATTCAGAATGGCACTTAACTGCTAGAGTAACTATATGTTACATGTCCAGTGTGTTGAGGTCATAGCAAATGTAATCTCTCTAAATCAAAATGTCCACTGATTTTGTTGACGGTTCCTAAAGGATTCAGTAGAGGATTTGTAGGACAGGTATTTTCAGTGATGAGGAAAGAAAAAAAATGAAGCCACTTGGCTGAGCATTATGATAATAGCTCATGTCTATAATCCTAGCATTTGAGAGGCTAAGGCAGGATTGTGAGTTCAAGGCTAATTGAGATCCTATCTGATTTCACTTAAAATTACTTGCTTAAGGGGGCTGGGAAGGTGGCTCAGTGGTAGAGTGCTTAACTCGCATACATGAGGTCCTGGGTTCAATTCCTCAGCACCACATAAATAGAAAAGGCTGGAAGTGGAGCTGTGGCTCAAATGGTAGAGAACTAGCCTTGAGCTGAAGAGCTGAGGGACAGTGTCCAGGCCCAGAGTTCAAGCCCCATGACTGACCAAAAAAAATTACTTAAGTTCATCAAACTAAAACTAACATTAAAAATAAATTTTTTAAACATATTTTTTTATTTTTTGGGTGCTGGTAGCTCATGCCTATATTCCTAGCTACTCAGGAGATTGAGATCCTAGGATCATGGTTCAAAGCCAGCCCAGGCAGGAAAGTCAATGAGACTGTTATTTCCAGTTAACCACCAAAAGGCCAAAGTGGCACTGTGGCTCAAGTCGAAGAGTACTAACTAGCCTTAAACAAAAAGCTTAAAGACAATGAGTAGGCCCTGAGTTCATGCCTCAGAACTAGTACCTAACTCAATTAATCAAACAGTACTAAGGATTGAATCCAAGGTCTTCCAAATCAGCAAACATTCTACCATTGAACTACATCCTTTGTCCTCGTTTTTTTTTTTTTTGGTCTGGTCATGGGGCCTGAACTCTGGGCCTGGGCGCTGTCCCTCAGCTCTTCAGCTCAAGGCTAGCACTCTACCACTTGAGCCACAGTGCCACTTCCAGCTTTTTTTTTTCTGCTTATGTGGTGCTGAAGAATTGAACCCAGGGCCTCATGCTTGCAAGGCAAGCGCTCTACCACTGAGCCAACTTCCCAGCCCCTTTGTCCTCATTTTTTTACACAAGTTCCCATTATTGTAGCCCAGGCTGAGCTCTGTCTTCCAAGCACTAGGATTATATATGTGTACCACTACCCCCAGCACCAAAAAAGCTACTATTAAGTGCTTACTCAATGCCAGTTACTCTTCAAATGTTTCACTTACATTAACTCATTTAATCTTTATTGCAGCCAATCTACTATTCAATCTAGTTTTAGGAGGGCAGAGATAAACTTGACAGAAAACACACATAGTGGGACTTAAAAGTCCGACTAGAGTCTGAACTCTTAACCATGACTTTATTTAGTTAGAGACTTGCAAGTGAATCTTTGACTTCAGGTTCTGTATGTTCTATACTGCCCTGCCCCTAACCATTGAAATATGCATCACCAACAGTGTGGTTATATAAATGAGCAGAACACTGAAACATAGAACTATAGGCTGGGAAGGTGGCTCAGTGATAGAGTGCTTGCCTCGCATGCATGAGGCCCTGGGTTCGATTCCTCATCACCACATAAGCAGAAAAAGCTGGAAGTGACACTGTGGCTCAAGTGGTAGAGTGCTAGCCTTGAGTTGAAGAACTGAGGGACAGCACCCAGGCCCAGAGTTTTGGCCCCATGATCAGCAAAAATAAATAAATAAATAAACTATAGGCAAGTCAAGTAGTCTGATAATCTACTAGGTTGGTAGAAGAATTAGCACTTCACTTTTTCTTAGTTCCAAATGAACATTTTCTTTTTTTCTTTCTTTTTTTTGGTCGGTTGTGGGGCATGAACTCTTGGCCTGGGTGCTGTCCCTCAGCTCTTCAGCTCAAGGCTAATGCTCTACCACTTGAGCCACAGCACCACTTCCAGCCTTTTCTGCTTATGTGGTGCTGAGGAATCGAACCCATGGCCTCATGCATGCAAGGCAAGCACTCTACCACTGAGCCACCTTCCCAGCCCCTAAATGAACTTTTCTTATTTATCTAGCCAATTCCTCAGGCTCCATATTATCAAAGAGAAAAGAAGAAACAGAAAAAAAAGACCCCTTTTTGAGTTTAGATGTCCTGAACACACACAGGATAAGTTCAGAAGTTCCCATGACACAGGGCATTGAGAGTGAGCTCCTTGCTTGGTTCCTCAAGAAGAGACAAGTCCAGGTCCATCTCTTCTGTATAGGAAAGGCCCAGCTTTCTGAAGAGTCCTCCACTTGGGTGCAGGCTTCCCCAGACTAGCTGTCTGAGGTAAGGTGAGAATCCGTCATTGTGTGCTAAAGTACAGATGGCATATGGCTTTCACTAGTAAAGTCAGTAATTCCACCCCTTTGTCAGGTGGAATACTCCAACTCTGGTCATCTGCTGTGGGCTAGGAGCTAAAATTAAAGTTATTACTCTTTGAAAAATTAGTCTGAGACAAGAATAGGAAAGATGATACTCAGTTTTTAGTGTGTACATATATTTGTTTCACTTTGGATGCTGGGAATTCAACCCAAGGCCTTGTATTTACTAGGCACACATTCTACCACTAAATAACACGACAAAGCCCCTAATTGTGTATGTGTGTGTTGCATATATGTTGTGTGTGTGTGTGTGCATGTGTGTGTTTTCTGTGCCGGTACTGTGGCTTGAACTCTGGGCCTTACACTCTTGGCTTTTTCCACTCACAGCTGATACTACTCTTGAGTCATGCCTCCATTCCACTTCTTGCTGGCTAATTGTAGATAGGAGTCTCAAAGTTATATCTGTTCAAGCTCACTTTTTAGCCATAATCCTCTAAGTAGCTAGGATAATATGCATGAGCCATTCGCACCCAGCCATATATATTTTTTTAATTTTTATTTATTTATTTTTTTGTTGTTGGTAGTGGGGCTTGAACTCTGGGCTTGGGTGCTGTCCCTCAGCTCTTCAGCTCAAGGTGAGTGCTCTACCTCTTGAGCCACAGAACCACTTCCAGTTTTCTAGTGGTTAATTTGAGATGAGAGTCTCACAGACTTTCCTGCCCTAGCTGCCTTTGAACCATGATCCTCAGATCTCAGCCTCCTGAGTAGCTAGGATTACAGGCATGAGCCACCAGCGCCTGGCCTAAATATATTTTAAATATTTGTACCTACTTAGAAAAATAATCACTTTGGCTTTGAATACTCTACTTTGTTCTGAAAATAGAATCTCAGGATGACTTAATGTTTTCATTCACTGTTTTCTCACAGGAATTCATGTCTAGTTTATGACTAAATTGCATCAGCCACAGCTGCCTTCAACCATTTCTGTCCAGACTCATTTTATCTCTGGATAAAGCTATCATATTTACCTTTAGTTCTCTTCTCTACTTTTCTTAGGGTAGATTTTAGTTATTTGTCTAGTCTCTTATTTTGAAAAGATAATTCTGCATGAAATTTCTGAATAGGTGATTGGCCTACAATATTTAATTACCCACAAGTTTGATCACTGTATTCTCTCAAAAGAACTAAAAGTTGAAAATAAGATGAATTTTGTTTTTTATTAACCCCAGTCTGCACCACTTTTAGGTTTAGGCTTGAGTGTACAACTTTTTTTTTTTTTTTTTTTTTTTTTTTGGTCCAGTAGTGGGGCCTGAACTCTGGGCCTAGGTGCTGTCCCTCAGCTCTTCAACTCAAGGCTAGCGCTCTACCACTTGAGCCACAGCACCACTTCCGGCTTTTTTCTTTTTGCTTATGTGGTGCTGAGGAATCGAACCCAGGGCCTCAGGCATGCAAGGCAAGCACTCTACCACTGAGCCACCTTCCCAGCGAGTGTACAACTTTTAGTTATTTGGGAAGCTGAGATTGGAAAGATTGCCAGCCCAGGCAGAAAAGTTCACAAGACTCTCCATCAAGAGCTGGGTGCACTGAGATGTACCTCTTAGAAGTACCTCCTAGCCATGTTGTAGCAGGCATGTGCTTAGGCTGGAAATAACCAGCAAAAAAAGGGGATGTGACTCAGTGGTAAGAGCAACTGCCTAACAAGCATTAGGCCTTGAGTTCAAGACTTAGTACCACCAAAAGAAGGTGTCGGGAGCACAATTTTATGCAGACTTGTTTCTATGACTTGAACAGAAATAAGCTGAAATAAAAACCAGTTTTTAGTCAGGAACTGGTAGCTACTCAGGAGGCTGAGATCTGAGGTTCACAGTTTGAAGCTAGTCCTGACAGGAAAGTCCGTGAGCCTTTTACATCCAATTAACTACCAAAAAAGCTGCAAGTGGAGCTGTGGTTCAAGTGATAGAGTACCAGTCTTAAGCAAAAAAGCTAAAGGACCAGCATTCAGGCCCTGAGTTCACAGGACTGGCACAACAGCTACAACAACAAAAAGTTGTTAGCGTGACTGGCACAATATTTACCTTCTTTGCCCATGTGGTTAAGTGATGTACTCCAGAGCAGCTGAGTATAGAAATGGAACAAGCAAAATAATAATCAGTACTTTTTACTTTCCCCTCCCTTCTCTCTCTCTCTCTCTCTCCACACACACACACACACACACACACACACACACACACACACACACACACACACACACACACACACACACACACACACACACACACACACACACACACACACACACACACACACACACACACACACACACACACACACACACACACACACACACTTACACACTCTCTCTCTCTCTCTCTCCTGAGAAGGGCCCACGATTACCAGAAAAATCAGTGTACATTTTACCGTTTTTAATTTGTGGTGTTGAGGCTGCAAAAAACAAGCTAAAACTAATATTAGATTCCTTTTCAATAACCAACATTTATAGGAATACTATAGAAACAGCAGCTTTTTACATTTTAGAGTTTTTCATGAACTGTATATGAATTAGAATTCCTCTCCCAGAGTTAATAAATCACTTGATTCCCTTCCACTGAAAGGTATAGGACAGGGTCTGGCAGCATGACAGCTCTCCATCAAGTGATGGAAAGCCTGCCTGACAAGTACAGAGCCCTAAGTTCAAGCTCCACACCAAAAGAGAAGATTTGGACAGAGGGCAAGATTGGTTTGGTTTAATTTTTTTGCAGGGGAGGGGAGTGCCTAGATGACAGTTCTGGGGCTTGAACTCAGAGCCTGGGCATTATCCTTAGCTTTTTGGCTCACACTCTGTCATTTGAGCCACACCTTCATTTTCAGCTTTTTTGGTGGTTAGTTGGACATAGTCTTACAAACTTTCCTGCCAGGGCTTTGAACTGAAATCCTCAGATCTCAGCGCCCTGAGTAACTAGGATTACAGGCACGAGCCACTGGTGCCTAGCAGAGGGCAAGGTTTTGGCTCAACATTTATTCCTGTTCTCTTTTGCCTTTTTTTTTTAAGTTGTTCAAACAATGCCAGAAAATAATTGTCCAGAAAAGATTAAAGAAATTAAGTTTCATCTGGTCAGATCATTGAAATAAACTCTTAGATGTCTAGTAGTGAATAAAATCTTAATTCACATAGATTAAAAATAACTTGCTATACTGGAGATGTGGTACATGAAAGAAGACTTGCTTTGTCTGCATGAAGCCCTGGATTTAATTTCCAAGCACTGCACTGCAAAACAAGAAAAAAATTTAATCTTCCACTTATCGTGTTTCCATAAAAGCTATTTTCAAAATATGTTCTCTTAAAATATCTTCTAAATAGTTCCTGCTAAATAGTTCCTGGTCGAATGGAAACAAGTGTTGGGAAAATTCTCCTGTTGCAGACATATTCATTAGTATGGTGATAGCATTGCCAAAAGGAAGGAGAACGTGCCAGGGCAAACATGCTCAGTCCTGAGAATGTTCCTTCTCTGAATTCCTAGTCTGTCCTTTCCCAGTCTCCTCCCCTCCTCATCCACAAGTTCCATTGTTGGCATTATTGTCCAGAATGTAAATGACTGCCAAAAACACTGCCTACAGCTTGTCCAAAAACAACTGTAAAAAAAAAAAAAAAAGATCCTTTCTGCTGATTTGCTTTGGATATTTTTTAACTATTAATTTGAAAGGCCTGATAATCCAGGCACCAGTGGCTCACACCTGTAATCCTAGCTACTCAGAAGTCTGAGATCTAAGGATCATGGTTCAAAGCTAGTCTAGGCAGGAAGTCCATTAGTCTTTTATCTCCAATTAACTACTAAAAAGTTGAAAAGGGTGCTGTGGCTTAAAGTAGTAGAGCTCTAACCTTGAGCATAAAAACTCAGGGACAGTGTCCAGGCCTTGAGTTCAAGTACCAGGACCAACACTAAAAACAAAAACAAAAAACAACAACAACAAAAAACAGACCTGATAGAGGAAGAGATCACTGTAGTCTAGAAAGGTTTTTTGGTAGTGTTGATCTGACAAAGCCTATTTCTCAAGCCAAGATTGTGTACTCTGATTCTACCTACTTTGGTAGTTACTGGGTTTTGTGGTTCTTCCTGGTATTGTAGCATGTTTGTAGTTTTATATTGTAGTCTCTAGAGTACTCTGTACCTAAGAATGCTGCCTTAGAAGCAGAAGAGAGCAACTTCACCATTGATCATTTCCCCTATGTCCTCTGTTCCCAGAGCTTTGGTCATTTTAAATCATAGATAAGGATCTCTAGAGAGTATCTGGAGATCATACAGTCCAAATATTTCTCTTGGTAAAGAAACAGACCCGGCCAGGCTCTGGTGGCTCATGCCTATAATCCTAGCTACTCAGGAGGCTGGGATCTAAGGATCACAGTTTGAAGCCACCTGGACAGAAAAGTCCCTTTGAGACTTGTGGTGGTGGTGGTTGTGGTGGCTGTGGGGCTGGAACTCTGGGCCTGGGCGCTGTCCCTCAGCTTTTCAGCTCAAGGTAAGCACTCTACCACTTCCAGTTTTCTGGTGGTTTATTGGAGATGAGTATCGAGGCCTTTCCTGCCCTGGCTGGCCTTGAACTTCGATCCTCAGATCTCAGCCTCCAGAGTAGCTAGGATTATAGGCGTGAACCACCAGTGCCTGGCTCTTTGAGACTCTTATCTCCAATTAATCACCAGAACACCAGAAGTGGTGCTGTGGCTTAAAGTAGTAGAGTGCTAGCCTTGAGCAAAAGAACTCTGGGATGAGGCTCTGGCTCTGATTTCAAGCTCCACAACTGACAAAAATAAGTAAATAAATAAATACAGACCCATAGAAGAAAATTGGTTGTCTTAGAACTTGTGTTTGAAATGAGTTGGTGGATAGAATCTTTGCCTTACAGTTCTGCTTCTGCCCTTTGGTCCCAGGGTTTGGATGGTTATTCTTAGCAAGCCTGAGGTCTGGGAACCAACTCTTTTCTTACTAAAGTATATATTTTACTGAAGTATACGTTTTACTAAGTCCTTTGGGCCCCCCTATTCTTCTGGACTCAACCGTGCCAAAATTAAGATTTAATTGAAAACAGTGTAGAAATTATATCGATTCCAAGTACTCAACCAGGCCATGGTAGGGGGAGGATGCAGTTTAACCTTTAAGAGTTTTGATAAATAAAATTCTTAATCATTGCTTGTTTTTGTTTTTTTTGGGGGGGTGGGGGTCCGGTTATGGGGCCTGAACTCTGGGCCTGGGTGCTGTCCCTCAGCTCTTCAGCTCAAGGCTAGCACTCTACAACTTGAGCCATGCCGTGGCGCCACTTCCAGCTTTTTTTCCCCCTGCTTATGTGGTGCTGAGGAATTGAACCCAGGGCCTCAAGCATGCAAGGCAAGTACTCTACCACTGAGCTACCTTCCCAGCCCTTGCTTGTTTTTTTGATTTATACCTTTATGGTGCCCTGTGTCATCCAATTGTTGAAGCTTATTTCCCCAATTCCCATTCGGTCTTACTTAAAATCTGCTATTCCTGTCTTTCCAACACTAAGATGCTGGGAGCTGATTGAGCTCTCTTCCCAGTAGACTTTTTTGTTGCTGTTGTTACTTTATTGTGCCAGTCCGAGGGCTTGAACTCTGAACCTGGGTGCTGTCCCTGCTCTTTTTCACTCAAGGCAAGTGCTATGCCACTTGAGCCAAACCTCTGCATCTGGCTTTTTTGGTGTTTAATAAGTCTCATGGGCTTTCTGGCTCAGGTTGGCTTTGAACTATAGGCCTCAGATCTCAGCCTCCTGAGTTGCTGGATTACAGGTGTGAGCCACCAGTACCCAGCTAGACTTTTGTTACCTTTTTTTTTAAAGGACAGCCATTTGTTAAAAACAAACTTTCAGAATTTAACCCTATATGAGTGTTCAAATGCTGGTCTCGGTAGCTTCCTATCTCCCTCAGAATGAAATGAAAGCCAGTTGTTATCCTTTAAAAAGATTCCTAATGCTGACTCTCTAACCCCACATCTTGGTCTTCTGCCCCTCACTTCCCTTCAGTTTTTTGCCATTCTTGAAATGCATGAAGCAAACCTCCTCTTCCTCTTTTTTTTTTTTTTTTTGGTAAGTTGTGGGGCTTGAACTCTTGGCCTGGGTGCTGTCCCTCAGCCCTTTCAGCTTAAGGCTAGCGTCTACCACTTGAGCCACAGTGCCACTTCTGGCTTTTTCTGTTTATATGGTGCTGAGGAATCAAACCCAGGGCCTCATGCATGCAAGGCAAGCACTCTACCACTGAGTTACCTTCCCAGGCCCTGAAGCAAATTTCTAATGTTCTTTGTACTTGGCTATTCAAGTGAATGGTCTTTCCATGGGTACCAAGGGCTTCTCCCTCAGCTTCTGAGTAAGGCACCTTTACAGGAAGGCCTCTCTGACCATTTATTGAAAACTCCAGCCTCCACCCCCGGCTTCCTGTTTTTTGTTCCATAATACTAGCCAAATTCTAACATAGCATGCATTTTGTTTTCTAAAGAGCTTTCCAGGTGGCTCTCATCTGTAGCAGCGTGCAGTAGACATTTTGCAGTAGACATTGAGACTTCTAGCAGAGGTGAGATTTTAAATACCAAGAACATATTTTGAATTCTTCATAGTAACTAAATGCAAAATACTTCTCACATAGTAGAACCATTCTCTTGAGTTAAACTATATAGTGGTTCAACCTAATTTCTCACTAATCAGGTTTCCTGGAGAGAAGGGGTATAGCTCAGTGGTAGAGTATTTGCCTTGCATGTGTGAGACCTTGCCTTCAATCCTCTGAAGTCATTGAAGGAGGAGGGATCCAAAGCTGGACATGGTGACCCATACTTATAATCTCAGCCCCTAGAAGGCTTGGACAGGAGAATTATGAATTCAAAAACCAGCCTGGGCCATATGATGAGACCTTGACATGCAGCAAAATTTCATTGTGGTTAGATAGCTGTATATTCCTATTAGACCACATGCTTTATAAACTGAGGGTCTCCTTTTTTGAATGTATTTATTTATATTAAGCAAGGAATAAAGATGTGAGATCTCAGATAAACGTTGGTTTTTAGCCAGGTACCAGTGGCTCACATCTATAATCCTAGCTACTCAAGGAGGTTGAGGTCTGAGGATCAGGGCTCAAAGCCAGCCTGGGCAGGAAAGTCTATGAGACTCTTAGCTCCAGTTAACCACCAGAAAACCAGAAGTAGAGCTGTGGTTCAAATGGTAGAGCACTAGCCTTGAGTTGAAAGAACTCAGGGACAGCACTCAGGCCCTGAGTTAAAGCCCCAGGACCAGCAAAAATGGAAAAGTTGGTTTTACTGATATTTTTCCCTTAAAAAGATTCAAATTAGTTAACTCATATAGAATACTTAATAATTTTTATAATTTTCTATTGTAAAGAGTCTTTTAGTCTTAAAATTACATATGTAAATTTAGGAGAGTCAGAAGAGATACCAAAATATTGAGAAGTCTCTGAAAGATGGCACTTCTGCCTTTTCACAGTGCTGTACTCCCAGTTCTGTTTGCAGGGTTCGGAAAGTGTAATGGGGAAAATGTTCCCAGCATGAGGATTCAACATTGTTAACTTCTAGGCAAATTGCTTGCAGTTCGTACTTGATGTACATACTTGTAAAAAAGAGATTGTATCCTTATCTTGGGGTTCATTTCGCTTAGCATCATGTTATATAACGGTCGTGTGTACATAGCTTTGACCTCTTCTGCTTGTCCTGGACATATACTAGTTATTGCAGATAAGGGAAACCATGGGACCTATGTTTCTTTGAGTCTGGCTTACTTCACTTAATATATTTTTTCCCAAGTCTTTCCATTTCCTAACAATTGGGGCAGTGTCGTTCTTTCTGATGGAGGCATGGAATTCCACTGTGTGTGTGTGTGTGTGTGTGTGTATGTGTGTGCGCGTGTGTGTGTGTGTGTGTGCGTGCGTGTGTGTGTGTGTGTGTACATACTTATACATACATACATACATACCACATTTTCTTGATCCATTCATCTACTGAGGGGCATCTGGGTTGGTTCCATATCTTAGCTATGGTGAATAATGCTGTTATAAACATAGTTGTGGGCTGGGAAGGTGGCTCAGTGGTAGAGCGCTTGCCTTGCATGCATGAGGACCTGTGTTCGATTCCTCAGCACCACATATGCAAAAAGAAAAAAGCTGGAAGTGGCGCTGTAGCTCAAGTGGTAGAGCACTAGCCTTGAGCTGAAGGACAGCGCCCAGGCCCAGAGTTCAGGCCCCACGACTGGACCCAAAAAAAATAAAAAATAAAAAAATAAACATAGTTGTGCTGGTAGCTTTAGTATGGTCTTGTTTGTGATCGTTTGGATAAATGCCTAAAAGTGCGATTGCTGGGTCATAGGGGAGCTCTATGTGTAGTCTTTTGAGGAACTATCTTTGTTGCTATTCTTTTTTTTTTTTTTTTTTTTTTGGGTCCGGTCGTGGGGCCTGAACTCTGGGCCTGGGCACTGTCCCTCAGCTCTTCAGCTCAAGGCTAGTGCTCTACCACTTGAGCCACAGCGCCACTTCCGGCTTTTTTCTTTTTGCTTATGTGGTGCTGAGGAATCGAACCCAGGGCCTTGAGCATGCAAGGCAAGCGCTCTACCACTGAGCCACCTTCCCAGCCCTCTTTTGTTGTTGTTGTTGTTGTTGGATGTGGGGCTTGAACTCTGGGCTTGGGCATGTCCATGTGCTCTTTAGCTCAAGGCGAGCACTCTACTGCTTGAGTCACAGCACTACTTCTGGTTTTCTAACGGTTTATTGGAGATAAGAGTCACACAGACTTTCCTGCCCAGGCTGGCTTTGAGCCATGATCCTCAGATCTCAGCCTCCTGGGTAGCTAGGATTACAGACATGAACCACTGGTACCTTGCCTCTGGTTTTCTTTTGCTAAGCTCAGTTTTAGACCTGACCAAATTAATACATGTTGATCTAGTTCATTATGGATGGCTCTGTAAAATTACTATGTCTCTGTTATACAGTTTCTGTAGTTTCATTAACAAGGTTGAATTTCTTTCTTGGCTTTTTAAAAGTTCTAGGTACTTTTTTAAACAGTGCTGCTACCAGTGTCCTCATTTATCATATTGGATATGTACATTTTTCTAGGATCTTAAAGAAAATTTTCCCTGTTTTTTTCTTTACCAGCTTATTACAGTCTCTTCATGAGCCACACATGTCTCTTTTTAAAGGCTTTGAAATGCCTTTAAATCTCCTTATGAAAACTTAAATTTGGGGCTGGGAAGGTGGCTCAATGGTAGAGTGCTTGTCTTGCATGCATGAGGCCCTGGGTTCGATTCCTCAGCCCCACATAAGCAAAAAGAAAAAAACCAGAAGTGGCGTTGTGGCTCAAGTGGTAGAGTGCTAGCCTTGAGCTGAAGAGCTGAGGGACAGCGCCCAGGCCCAGAGTGCAGGCCCCACAACCGGACCAAAAAAAAAAACAACTTAAATTTTCCACAGGCTTTTTTTTGCAGCAAAATTGCAGCAGTAGTAGATAAAAATTTAAGCTACTTCAACATAAAGGATTTAAAAATCAAGCATTAACAAGTTAATACTTGGAATAGTGCAATCAAAGACTGAAATGCCACAGGCAGAGTTTTGTATTCTTATTTTCTAATTCAAGGAAAATTTTTGAGATTTTTAGGGACAATCTATAGCAACCCACTTTTAAGGTCTTGTGATACATTACCACCTTTTCTGTTTGCGGAATCTCTTTTTCTGTATGTGCTCCTTGGCTATGTGGAGACCCTACACACTGTATTTTCTTCTTGTCTCTTGTCCTACTATAGTGATTTTTTTCCTTCCTTCCTTCCTTCCTTCTTTCTTTTTTTTTGCACTGCTTGAACTCAAAGCCTAGGCACTGGCCCTGAGCTTTCTTTGTTCAAGGCTAGCACTCTACCACTTGCCACACTTCTACTTCCAGTTTTTTTGGTGGTTAACTGGAGATTGGAGTCCTATGGACTTCCCTGCCTGAACTGGCTTCAAACCAAGATCCTCAGATATCAGCCTCTTGAGTAGCTAACAGGCATGAGCCACTGATGCTCAGCTTGTGCCTACTGTATATTTTGAGTGAAAGAAGGAGAACCTGTGGGGATGGAGCAAGGGAAGATGGAGTTGGGACGCAGAGATGTGAGAATCACCTTAGTGAGTAACTTGAGAAATGTGGGACACAAGCAAGTCCTAAATAAGGAAACAAGTGATTGACAGTAGTCAATCTACTTCAGTCAGTTGTATATATGTGTGTATATATATGTATATATATATATATATATATGTATATGTATACACACACTGATTTTAAGCTAGAAAATACATTTCTCCTTGGATTTACATAGCAATATATTTTTTAAGTCTCTACTTGTTTATCTAAGAATATATCAAAAAACTTAAATCTTTGACAAATATAGCTATCATAGAGAATTTATTTTTAACTCCTTGTCTTAATTCTTGGTTGCCTCAATTTTAATCAAAACTTGGTTTCCTTGCATGAGTAAACTAAAATTAAAGGAAATACTTTGGCCACTGTTGTTATGAAATCCTTTGTGGTTTAGAAGTGTTCCTCTAGCATTTCAGCCATTCATGTTCCACACATCCTGTGGCCAAACAATACCAGTAAAGAGCTTCAGAAGGAGAAGTTCAAAGGCAGAACCTCACATTTTAGAGCTTGAACAATAAAACTATTGGAAGGGGAAGTTAAGAATGAAGTTACTTTTATCATAGCACTAGTTACAAATCAGTATTATAAATTCTCTTTTGGGGCTGGGAAGGTGGCTCAGTGGTAGAGCGCTTGCCTTGCATGCCTGAGGCATGCAAGTAGCGCTTGGAAGTAGCGCTGTGGCTCAAGTGGTAGAACGCTAGCCTTGAGCTGAAGAGCTGAGGGACAGCGCCCAGGCCCAGAGTTCAGGCCCCACGACCGGACCAAAAAAAAAAAAAAAAAAAAAATTCTCTTTTGACAGTTTCTTTCATAGCTCAAGAAACAATTGCTTTATAAGGAGTTGTATTGTTCCCAATGTTTGCTTGTTTATTAATACCCTTAAATATTTTAGTTAATTGGAACCACAAGGAGAATTTAACCTTTTTTGTTATTATAAGGGTTATGGACAGAGGTGTTATTGTTACATAAGTCAAATAAAAAGTACATTTATTTTTGGACAAGGTCACCCCTTCCCTCATGCTTTCCCAGTTTTTCCCTCCTATTCCCACTCACAATTTGGATAGTTCATTTTCAACATAGTGTCTAGTGAGTACCATTGTTTCATTTGTTCACCCTTTTTTTCCTCTATTTCTGTACCCTACCTACCCTCCCAGAGACAGATAAACTGAGCAAACTAGACAAAAAGAAACTATCAACAAAGAAAAAAAACCTCTTTATTCCATGAAAATACTGTCTTAATAATTTATTATCACCTTTTTCAAAACTGAACTATTTCCAGTCCTGACATGCTTGAAAACTCATTGTTCCTGGATACTTTTGGCTGCTAATTAACATCTCTTTTTACAGGATTCATGAATAAAATTTTCCATCCCAACATTGATGAAGCGTAAGTAACTATTTAAAAATTGAAGTTTTAGCAGCTGCTACACTTAGAATTCATCCCTGTTTCCCTCTCTTTCCCTTTCCCTCTACCTTCCCTTCCTCTCTCAATTTCTCTCCTTCCCTCCATTCTTTTTCCCCTTATCTCCCTCCCTCTCTGCCTCCTTCCTTCTTTCCTTTTTTTCTTCTCCCTTTCATACAAAACAGCCCTTTGTTGTCCTTTGAGGTTTTATGGAAAGGAACATAGGCCTGGATGAATGCTCTTGACACCATAAAATCTAAACTACTAAATTATACTTCAGGTATTACTCTGCATAAGTTTTTTTTTGGTTTTGGTTTGCTTGGTATTATTGTTGTTGTTATTACTTCTATTTTTGTGACCAGGTCATTCATTATCAGTGTCCACCTAACATTTATAATATTTATATCTCAGTTCTTATTGTTTAAAAAAACTCAGAGATCTGTTTTCAGGATTCAGATTTGTTCTTTTCAGCCCTTAAAGTATTTCTTAGTCCTTACAAGAAAGGCAAATATGAGTGATTAGCTTCACCAGCTTCATTTCAGTTAATGAATCTTATCCTTATATTGTATCTTATTTAGCAATATTTTTAAATGATTCCAGTGTTTAAAATACATGATTATTTTAAAATAAAATAAAATAAAATACATGATATTTGGACTGAGTTTTTACTTTTCATGGCATTCAATATTGCTATCCTTTACACAATTTGTGTGTGAGGTTTTTCTGAACTTTGTATCAATAGGTCGCACATATACGTAGTATCCCTTAATATTCCTTTGTTATCAGTCATTCTAACAGGTATATTCTTTGAGATAACCACAATGAAGTTGTTAGATCTGGGAATTTGACTGTAGTAATTTTTTATCTAATCTACCACTATATTTCAGCACTTCTTTTTTTCCTTTTAGGAAAGAATTCAATCCAGAATCACATGTTGCATTTAGTTGTCTGGTTTTTCTTAAACTACATTAATCTGGAACAATTCCTTATTCAACCTTTATCTTATAAAATTGACTTTTTTTTTTTTTTTTTTTTTTGGTGCTGGTCCTGGAGCTTAAAGCCCCAGGGCTTAGGTGCTTGTCCCTGAGCAAAGGTTAGCACTCTACCACTTGAGGCACAGGTCTATTTCCACCTTTTTTGATGGCTGATTGGAGATGAGTCCCACAGATTTTCCTGCTCAGATTGGCTTCAAACTAGGATCCTCAGATCTTTGCCTCCTTAGTAGTCAGTAGACATTGGTACCAAGCTAGGGTTGATATTTTTAAAGAATATAGTGTAACTATTTTTACATATTTTCCTTTGCTTTGGATTTATCTGTTTGTTAGATTTAAAATATGTTCACAAACACACAGTTTACTCTTGGTAGAATAGTATCTTTCTGCCCTTAATTCCAATGACCTGATTCAGATGTTTTCTGTTTTTGTTTTTGGGTTTTTTCATTGTATAGTTGCTATTTTTCCTTTTCTATCTGTAATTGAAACATTTATGAACCTGTAAATAATACTTCTCATCTTATTTTCCAACAAATTTTTAAGTATTGAAATTGTTTTTCTTTATGAATAAAACTAGTTGCCAGATACATGCAACTAACTTGCTAATTCTTTTTTAAAATGTCATTCTTTTCATCTGTTTCAGGTCAGGAACTGTGTGTCTAGATGTAATTAATCAAACTTGGACAGCTCTCTATGGTGAGTTTGGCCATGGAATTTTTTAGAGATGTTGAGACACTGTCTAAAAAAGGTTATTTGGCTATTTGGCTTTTCTTCTGTGGTTTAAGATGCTGTATTTGAATTTTATATTGGGAAGGGATTTTGAGGGACTGCACGGGAAAATTTGAGCAATGAAAAAATGTTTTCTCTAAAAAGTATAATCTTCAACTTGACAATACAAACTTAAAATATCTTGAACTTAATTGCGATATTATGGTGTATGTCAAAAGACAAACAGTTATTCAAAATGTCTCTGTGTATTCAGAAGCTCATTGTGTATATATATTTATGCATATATTCATTTAGTTTTAGAAAAACTCTTAGGAGTATCCCTCTGAAATTAGATAAATGATGGAGTAAAAGGTTCCAAAGGTCATTTTTTTCAAAGATTAAAAACTCCTTATAAACCAAAGAGTATTTTAACCTTCCTTCAGTGCTGTAATTTTTAATTCATTTCTTATTATAAATCAGCAAATGAATGACCCATCTCCGAAAAATACTTTGTGTGATGTTAATATTACAGAAGGGTATCGCCAATATCAAGTCTTCTCTTCTTGAACTTTTAATCTGGTTGTGGAGCTACAAATTTTTAAGTTAATTAGGGATGCAACAAATCTTTATTCTTACCCACATGTGCAAATCCTTAGGGTTCATAGATAATCCCTGCTCTGCTGCCTATACCTTGTGAAACTTCCTCTGTTGGTGGTGATCTCTGGATGCCCTTATATCTCATAGTTCTCGCTTATGGCCCACTTATTCTTTATAGCTTGTATTTGTTATTTATACTTGTATTTGTGCTGTCTGGCAAATGTCTGATTTGTCTTTAAATCCTGCGGTGGTTGTCCCCTTCCCCCTACTGGGGTTTGACCTCCAGGCTTTGTGTTTATGTACTCTACCTCAACCCAAGTTCTAGGACTTATAATGAAGTACCTTTCATTTGTCAGTTAGCTAAAATGGCACATGCAAAAAAAAAAAAAAAAAAAAAGATCACTTGGCCAGGTGCTGGTGGCTCACGCCTGTGATCCTAGCTACTAAGGAGGCTGAGATCTGACGATCACGGTTCAAAGCCAGCCTGGGCAGAAAAGTCCGTGAGACTCTTATCTCCAGTTAACCACTAGAAAACCGGAAGTGGTGCTGTGGCTCAAGCGAGCGCAGGGATAGCACCCAAGCCTAGAGTTCAAGCCCCACTACCAACAAAAAAAAAAACAACACTTAAAGCTGATCTTTCCCAGGAGTGACTTCCTCAGTTGAAGAATTAATGAAACCTTTTAACAGTCAGAGGTAGAGAAGACATCTTATTCCATTCAACATATGAAAGTCACCTTTGCCAGACATCTTTGTATTAGGTTGGTGAATGAGAATCAAAGGATGGTTGGTCACCGGCAGCACACAGTTTAGTCTTCCCTCTCTCTCTCCCTCCCCCTCCCCCTGCTTGATCCTCCCATTCAAAAAGTATTTCTTTTTCACCCACTTCTTCATAGAAGCCTCTTAGCCACCTCTTTCACCTTATTTTTTACTTTTCTATTTTAAACTTAGAAAATGTGTGGCTCAGGTGGTAGGGTACCTGCCAATGAAATGTAAAGTATCAAATACTGAGTCTGAGTCCCAGTCTCAGACAAAAACAAAAAACTCTTAAAAGCGGTTACATTTTTATTTGCTTATTACTTGTCTTTTTGGATTGTAAGCTCAATGACCTTCTTGGTCTTGTATACACACACACACACACACATTCATTCTATAGTGCTTGGTGTACAGTAATGAGTGATCTTGTACACACACACACACACACTCACTCACTCTATAGTGCTTGGTGTACAGTAATGAGTGAATTAAACATACCCAAAACCACAATACTGTTTTAGGAAGACAGTGGCATGTAAGGAGGTAAGGCAACAAGCGAAAACATACTCTTAACAATTGATTAAATGAGTAGTCCCTTTTTAAGATTGTTTTAAGTAAAGTGTGTTTCATGGCAGGCTGCCTGGAATATTTGATGTGATGATGTTTTCTTATACTGCATTCACATTTTTAAATGTACATATCAAAATACTGCAAGCTGGTTCCAATTACAGTGAAGTAAATTGGACTTTAGTTTCACTAAGTATTTTACCACTGACTAGAAAGCTTTTTAGAACAGGTTTGCTGATTGCCAAGTAACTCATGTCTCAGAACAAGATTTTTTGTGTGTGAAATAAAATTTAGAAACCTATAAATCACCCACTTAAGGTGTTTAATTTTTAGTATGTCATTATGTGATACTTTTATCACCTAAAAAAACACATGCCCAAAGCTGGGTGCTGGTGGCTCACGCTTGTAATCCTAGCTACTCAGGAGGCTGAGATCTGAGGATCCTGATTCAAAGCCAGCCCTGACAGGAAAGTCTGTGAAACTCTTGCCTCCAATAAGCCACCAGAAAACTGGAAGTGGTACTGTGGCTCAAGTGGTAGAGTGCTCGCCTTGAGCTGAAGAGCTGAAGGACAGTGCCCAGGCCCAGAGTTCAAGGCTCATGACCAACCAAAAAAAAAGCCTAATTCTGGTATCTCATGCCTATAATATTAGCTACTTAGGAGGCTGAGACCTAAGGATTGCAGTTTGAAGCCATCTCAGGCAGAAAAATCTGTAAGACTCCCAATTAGCAAAAAGCTGAAAATAGAGATGTGGCTCAAGTAGCTAGAGCTGAGGCACTTCACTGCCATATAGTCTTATTACATTCTTGACCCCTCAAATATGTTTCTCTAATCTTCATTGTATTGATGCTGAACTACTAACTGGTACATTATACACACTGTAAATTAACTAGTAGACAAGTGAAGTGGAAGATTTTTCATATACAATTGGGCAGTTTACAATTCTTAGGATTGGTAACCAGTGGATTAGCCAGACCTGTTACTTTATTAAGGAGAAAAATCAGCATTTGAGATAACACTTTTCCTGGAGTCAGCTGGGGCTTAAAAAAGCCAAATGACATTGAATCTGACAGAAGGAATGTGTTAAGAACTTGGAGATTCTGCAAGACAAAGCTAATTTTATCAGGCATTTAGAAAAAAATGTAAAACATAAATTTGTTTGCTATGCCCTTTTCAGCCAAGTAGCCTATGAATCTTTATAAATTGGTTTGAAGGTAATTGTATCTTAAATGATTTATGTTGCACTACTATGTGCTGTTTCCAGATGTTGTGGCTATACTGACAAGCATAAAGATTGGCCAACAACTATATTTGAACTGTCTCAACTGAATAGTGATCCATCTATATTAGAATCAAGGCATAACTCTACCTCTGGAGCACCTGGGTATAGTGAGGTTTATAGGTAGAAGTTAGAGCTAATGCATAGGAATAATGTCATCTGTCATGAATAAAAAAGAAATAAGACTATTTGAAGCCTGCCTGAGTGGTAGAATGCCAACTGTGAGCAAGCAAGCTGAGCCTGAGCATTAAGACCTTGAGTTCAAGCCTCAGTACCACATCACCACCACATACATACAAACTGATTTTGGATTTGCTAGCATTGATATTACTTAGCTTACTCCATAATGAACTTTTTTCATCTTGGGAATCTTCTGAAGTGGTATTATTATGTGGTTCCAAATTTTAAATGTTTATCACAGAAAATGGATTTTATTGGATTAGCAATTTAGAAAATTTCATTTTGAGTACCATCTTCACTGGCAATCAGCATTAGAACCATGGAATGGTCCACATTTTGTGAATTGAAGAACATCAGCCAGCCAGCCAAAGCAAGTTCTGTTATGGCTTGGGAACCAAGGTTTATTCTTGATTATGTGGACATGTAACCTTAATTTTTTTCTTGTGTGTGTATATGTTAGAGAGAGAGAGAGATTATGATGTACAGATAAATTCTGCCCCATGTGTAGAGACTTGGCTCATAATTGTGTGAAGTTATCTCTTATTAAATCTTTTCTGACATTAATGACAACTAAATTATTGCCTAGAAATTAAAAACCTTAAGAACAAGTTTTAGTATAATCTCAAGAATACATGACTAGCTAATTACATATTAACTGTCCTCATTTCAGGAAAGTTAATAACAAAACCTATTACCATGTTCTAGCTTTCAGTCTCTTCATGTAAGCAAGGTCTTGCAAAGTTTAAACTAGAATGACCTCTAAAACCACCTTGGTAAGGTGAGATGTATTTTGAGATTGACAAGGTAATGAACAATAGTTTTTATGAACAAGAACTGTTTCCTTCATTCTAACCTATATAGAAACTTGCACTTTCTTCTGCACATCTCTGCAGTTTAAATACATTGGGGGAGAGGGGCCACAATTAAGTAATAAATAGCAAATGTTTTTTGTAGCTAGAATGTTGTAGCTGTAGTTTGAAATGTTTTAAAACAAGTCTCTATTCTGTAATCACTCTAAGTTGGTAAGCTGATGATCATCACTTAGCAAAGCACATCTGCTGTTCTCTGGGTTTTAGAATTCTGCTTCTTTGACATTACCCTTTTACACAGACCACAGAATTCCAGTTTCAAAGCTTAGAACACATTAAAGCCAAACTGTTCTCACGAAGTAAGATGAGTTAAATGTCGTGTATATGACAAAAGTTCTTCTGGTGTTTGACTATTTAATTCCTGCCAGTAGTTCTACCTTCTTCCTTTTTGTTGTTGTTGTTATTGTTTTGTTTGGTTTGGATTGGTTTGGTTGGTCATGGGGCTTGAATTCTGGGCCTGGGCACTGTCCCTGAGCTTTTCAACTCAAGGCTAGTGCTCTACCACTTGAGCCACAGCGCCACTTAAGGTTTTCTGGTGATTTATTAGTGATCAGAGTCTTACAGACTTTCCTGCTCGGGCTGGCTTTTGAACCAAGATCCTCAGATCTCAGCCTCCTGATCTACGATTACAGGCGTGAGCCACCAGCGCCCAGATTTTTGTTGTTGTTGTTGTTACTTGTGGGGCTTGAACTTGGCCTGGGTGCTATCCCTTAGCTCTTCAGCTCAAGGCAAAGCTCTACCACCTGAGCCACAGTGCCACTTCCAGGTTTCTGAGTGGTTTATTGGAGATGAGAGTCTCATTCATGGCCTCTCCTGCTTGGGCTGGCTTTGAACTGCAATCCATGGATCTCATCTTCCTGAGTAGGTAGGATTACAGAAGTGAGCCACCAGCACCCAGCTTTTTTTTTTTAATTGAAAGGGAAATGTTTTGGTCTGTTCAGATTTGTCTATGTTAAGACATTTTATCTTAAAAGATTCTACAGACTGGGCTGGGAAGGGGCTCAGTGGTAGAGCGCTTGCCTTGCATACATGAGGCCCTGGGTTTGATTCTCAGCACCTCATAAGCAAAAAGAGAAAAACCGGAAAAAGATTCTACAGGCTAACATGAACATATATGAGTTATGACTTTGACATTTTATGTATTTTAACCGCATATCAGACCCTATCAGTGAAGTAATAATATATATTCTATTTTAAAGAGTAGTTTGAAGCCAGGCACCAGTGGCTCACACCTGTAATCCTAGCTACTCAGGAGGCTGAGATCTGAGGATCCCGGTTCAGAGTCAGCCTGGGCAGGAAAGTTCGTGAGACTCTTATCTCCAATAAACCACTAGAAAACTGGAAATGGTGCTGTGGCTCTAGCAGTAGAGCACTCGCCTTGAGCTGAAGAGCACAGGGACAGCGCCCAAGCCCAGAGTTCAAGCCCCACGACCAACCAAAAAAAAAAAAAAGTAGTTTGAATGAGTCTCAATTGAACATGTCAGAGTATGAATAATGTATCTAGAGCAATGTCACTCCTGCCATTGTCCTTCCCCATCTTTTCACAGTTCATACTCTTAAGTGCAGGCATTCTTGAGTTTTATCTTTACAGATTGGCAGTGGCATGTTAGCATTCACAGAGTTTGGGATGGCAAACCTATGGCCAGAGTAGCCTGTGCCACACAGGAAGCCTTTGTGGTGCACAGCTCTGCCACCTATATATGCCCTCATAACAGCAAGATAAGACCACTGTGTCACTGAGGGTAGTTCACATCAATTATTGTAGACAATGTTACTTTTAATCTTTAGAACATTTCTTTTTGTTTGTTTGTTTGTTTGTTTGTTTGTTTTTTTGGTCGGTCGTGGGGCTTGAACTCTGGGCCTGGGCGCTGTCCCTCAGCTCTTCAGCTCAAGGCGAGCGCTCTACCACTTGAGCTACAGCGCCACTTCCGGTTTTCTGGTGGTTTATTGGAGATAGGAGTCTCACGGTCTCTCCTGCCCGGGCTGGCTTTGAACCGCGATCCTCAGATCTCAGCCTCCTGAGTAGCTAGGATTACAGACGTGAGCCATCAGCGCCCGGCTAGAACATTTCTTTTTTGAAGTCTGCCTGTTTCATACTATCTTTTAGGGCCCTTTGTTACTAAGTTTTTTCAATTACAACTACTTAGTTATTTGTACTGCAGCATTCTTCGGTTGACAGAATAAGTTTTTGACCACTTTTCCTTTTTTGCTAGAATTTCATTGCTTTATAATACTCATACTTGTAACTAAGGCAAAAAGTCACAAACTCAAAAGCATTATTATTCTTGTTGGTTATGGGGCTTGAACTCTGGGCCTGAATGCTGTCCCTCAGCTCTTCAGTTCAAAGCGAGCACTCTACCACTTGAGCCACAGCACCACTTCTGGTTTCCTAGTGGTTTATTGGAGATAAGAGTCTCACGGACTTTCCTGCCCGGTCTGGCTTTGAACCTCGATCCTCAGATCTCAGCCTCCTGAGTAGCTAGGATTACAGGCATGAGCCACCAGCGCCCGACTTATTATTCCAATTTCTTAGGAGCTGTTAAATGATTTTTTTAATTATCCCAAAATTATCAAACCAAAATAGATATGGCAATCTTGTTCTTATTTCAACTTACCCCCCAAAATTTGATATTCACGCGCATACACAGCACACACATACAAATACAGTAGGTATTCCTCCCTCAAAATTGTCCAATTTTATAATTTGACAATAATTTAAGAAATTTTATAATTGGCTTTATTCTGAACATATATTGTAAATTCATGATGTGTTTAGCAGTTGATGATGAATTCAATAGTTTGTCATAAGATAGGCAAAAGTCAACCTATGAGATTTAGAAAGATCAGTGGCTGGTTTTCTCCTGGTCAAGGGCATGAAGTATACAGTTGAAATTCCTGGGTGATCCCAACTTACAACTACTTACAGTTTCAACTATTCTGACCAGAATTCGAAGGAAAAAATTTTCCTTTCACAGAAGGAATCACTAGTTCTAGACCACAAGAATTGATGTCCTAGATTTTTGTACAACTTTTTCCCCTCTAGTTGAGAATAGGGTTTCCTTTCTCCTCTTACAGCCCTACTTACTGAATTATAGACCAGAGAGTGTAATGGCTGTCTCTGTAGTTTTCATCTTGGGCAGCCAAGAGTCCCACAGAGCTCCCCTCTGTGAAATGAATTCAAGTTTGCTTAGTACCAAGAGTAGGACAATTTGAAGGAGAGCAAAAGAAGTCGCTCTTTATGAGAAATCACCTGAGTGATCATTTGTTTTAAGGAAGTTTTCTCTGGTTACAGAGGTGGAGTTTAGAGCCTTGGAGACCATCCAGGAAGTAGCTGTCCTGATCCAGAGCTAAAATGACATGTCCATCTTGACAGTCATGCCCGGGGAAGTAGAAGAGGAGCTAGAGACTTACTTTTTGTTTTTTGTTTTTGTTGTTTTTGCTTTTTGCCTGGTGCTGGTCTTAGACCCCAGCCTCCCGCCTCTCCCTTCCTCCCTCTTTCACAGGTGGGACCATAGATGTGCACCACCACACCCAGCTGTTAGTTGAAAGGGGTTCTGCTCACTTACTCCTGGTCTGGCCTCAAAAGTGCAATCCAGATTACAGTCAGGAGCTCCACCACACACAGCTGGAGGCAGTTAGAGTTTAAGAGCTGAGGACATGGAGTATGGAAAGGAAGCCCAACCAGATTCCTTCCAGAGGTTTGTAGACCAAGGGGCCAGAATGTTAAAGTCAGACTACCCTTTGTATTAGAAGAGAATGGATTTTCAGAAAAGTAATTTGAGGCACATTCAGTCTGATAAAATTAGAAACATAAAGAACCAATTGTAATGATTTGGTAGTTATCAGCATAGACTTATTCCTTTAAAATTACAAGATGATAGGCTTCTCAGAGTGAATGTGTATATAGCTAACTTACTGTAAGGGTGATATACAGAGGGGTTACAGTTACTTTATTCAGGTAGAGAACATTTCCTTTTGAACAGTGTCGGCCCTCCAATAGCTAATTTTGTGTGTGTGTGTGTGTGTGTGTGTGTGTGTGTGTGTGTGTGTGTGTGTGTGTGTGTGTGTGTGTGTGTGTGTGTGTGTGTGTGTGTGTGTGTGTGTGTGTGTGTGTCTCATGGGGCTTGAACTATGAACCTGGGAACTGTCCCTCAGCTCTCCAGCTCAAGGCTAGCGCTCTACCACTTGAGCCATAGCACCACTTCCAGTTTTTTTGAGTGGTTTATTGGAGATAAGAGTCTCAGAGACTTTCTTGCCTTGGCTGGCTTTGGACTGGGATCCTCAGATCTCAGCTTCCTGAGTAGCTAGGATTACAGGTGCCTGGCCCAACAGCTGACTTTTATTTTTTTTTTTTTTGGGGGGGGGTCCAGTTGTGGGCCTGAACTCTGGGCCTGGGCGCTATCCCTCAGCTCTTCAGCTCAAGGCTAGAGCTCTACCACTTGAACCACAGCGCCACTTCCGGCTTTTTTTTTTCCTGCTTATGTGGTGCTGAGGAATCGAACCCAGGGCCTCATGCATGCAAGGCAAGCACTGTACCACTGAGCCATCTTCCCAGCCCCCAACAGCTGACTTTTAAAATATAAGTACACTACTTATACTCTTATACTGCAAGAGGTTGGTGTTTCTTTTTTTTTTTTTTTTTTTTTGTCGGTCATGGGGCTTGAACTCTGGGCCTGGGCACTGTCCCTCAGCTCTTCAGCTCAAGGCAAGCGCTCTACCACTTGAGCCACAGCGCCACTTCTGGTTTTCTGGTGGTTTATTGGAGATAGGAGTCTCACGGTCTTTCCTGCCCGGACTGGCTTTGAACCTCGATCCTCAGATCTCAGCCTCCTGAGTAGCTAGGATTACAGGCACGAGCCACCACCACCCAGCAAGAGGTTGGTGTTTCTTGAAATAAATTTTTACTACCAATGTTAATTTGTTCTTAAAAAGGAGCTCAAGCTGGGTCCTGGTGGCTCATGTCTGTACTCCTAGCTACTCAGAGGGCTGAGATCTAAGGATGGTGTTTTGAAGCCAACCCAGGCAGAAAAATCCATGAAATTCTTGTTTTTGTTTGGTTTTTGTTTTTGTTTTTTTGGGGGTGGGTCCGGTCATGGGGCCTGAACTCTGGGCCTGGGTGCTGTCCCTCAGCTCTTCAGCTCAAGGCTAGCACTCTACCACTTAAGCCACAGCACCACTTCCGGCTTTTTTCTTTTTGCTTATGTGGTGCTGAGGAATCGAACCCGGGCCTCATGAATGCAAGGCAAGCGCTCTACCACTGAGCCACCTTCCCAGCCCAGTCCATGAAATTCTTATCTCCAATTAATTACCAAAAAAGCTGATCATGGAGCTGTGGCTCTAGTGGTAGAGAGCCTCCAGTGCAAAAGCTCAAGGATAGTGCTCTGGCCCTGAATTCAGGCCCCAAGACTGCCCCCATCCCCACCCCCAAAAAAAGGCCCAAGCCTTGTTGATTGTCAGGAACAAGTGTAGTGGAAAGCAATGGATTAGGTGGGGTGCCTGTAGTGGTTCTTGACACCTGCCCATGGCTATATTATATGATGAGGTATTTTTTTGTGGTATAGCATTTGTTTATTTTCAATGTGCAATCTGAAGAGCATGAAGACAGCGCAAGTAAAACTCCCTCAGATCCCCGCTTGCTAATTGTAGTTTCTGGTTAAGCATCTATAGAATTTGAACCTGGAGAAAACAGCATATTGTACAGAATTTTCCACTGTGACGTTCAAAGGAAATAGAGGAGAAAGAAATAACTTGTCATCATTGGTTTATGAAATAACCAAAAATAAAACATGAAATAATATGATCTCCTGCTGTGTTTTCTCCTTTAAACTATGGACCATCTTTTTTTTTTTTTTTTTTTCCTTCTAGTCCTGGGGCTTGAACTCAGAGTCTGGGCACTGTCCCAAGTGCTTTTTGCTTAAAGCCTAGTACTCTACTACTTGAGTGGCTAATTGGATAATTGGAGATAAGAGTCTCATGGACTTTCTTGCCCTGGGTTGGCTATGAACCATTATCCTTAGAGCTCAGCTTCCTGAATAGCTAGAATTACAGGCATGAGCCACTGGCACCTGGCTGAAGTTTTCTTTTATAATCATTTTTAGTGGTGTGTAATTCTTCCTGATAAGGAACAGCTGTGTTATACTTCTCTTTTTGCAGATGAAGAAATTGAAATGCAAAGAGGAAGATACCTGCCCTAGTTAAAGAGCAAGTCAGTAGAAAGCCTGAGATTAGGCTTGTGCTCTTTTAGGTTTTCATCTATTGTTCAACAATGAGGTGACAGTGCAGCCTAATGGAATTTGCTCTGCCAGCTATCCACAATGTTTTAGGTGATATCTGCCCCACCTATTCTCCTCTAAAACAGCCTTAAATGCCTCTAAACTGGATTCACCTCTCACTGCCTATGGTTTGGAATACTGCTTCTCCAGTAGAAGATGGTGGTGGTGGTGACCACAGAGTGCAGAAAAGAGAGGTGTATTGGTCAGGGAAAGCAACTCAAGTAGGTAGAGCCTCTGCAGTGTCAAGACTTCCCTTCCTTTTTTTCCTTCCTCCCTTTTTTCCTTCCTTCTTTCCTTTCTATCTTCATACCTTCTTTCTCCCCTCCCTTCCCCTTTCCTCCCTCCTCCTTCCCTTCCTTCTTTTCCCTTCCTTTTCCTTCCCTTCCTTTCCTTTCCCTATTCCTTCTTATCTTCCATCCTTCCCTTCCTCCCTCTTTCTTACTGTGGGGCTAGGGATTGAATACCTTAGGGTCATGTACATGCTCAGGGCTATATCCTTGCTATTTCTATAGCCTCACATCTTCACCTAGACAGAAGATTTTCTCGATGTACATGGGAGAGCAGCTCCTTTTGGTGGGACTCTCGCTTAGTCATGACTGTGCTGGTGATTTTGAGGAATGCCTCATTGCTCTAAAGGGCCAGAGCCAGAACTTCCTGGCCTGTAGCAGCTGTTCTCCACCCAAAACCACTCTGGACTTTTCCATTTTGTAGAGGTGACTCAGCACATCTGTAGAAATAGATCAAAGGTGTGTTAATGCAGCAAGACACAGAAACAGGAAGACCCAATAGTTCAGTGTTTTTGTTTAGAACAAGCATAAGGAAAGTGACTTATTAGTAGCTTGAGGAAACTTATTAGTAGGAAAAGATATAAGATCTTTCTGGAACACTGGACACTTCCATTATCTGTACTATTTCTCTAGCTTCGAAGCACCTCTGAACATTACTTAAAAAGAACAAAAACTATACTTCCATTTTTTAAGGTTCTTGTTGTTTGGTAGGAGCATTCAGTAACTAATCCTTTTGAGCAACACCTATAATAAAAACAGGAAACACCCTCACATCCTCTGTGAGCAAGCGTGTATGAACAGTAAGGACCTCTTCTAGTGTTGAGTCACTCAATTAACACACGGCCTCTGTAACGTGCCATAGAGGCCTAGACAGCCTCTCCTTAAAGCTCATCCTGCTGACCTTGAGCTTATGAGAAAGGGCAGCTTTAGGGAGGGGAAGGCTTACCCTAGATCATGCTTTAGCTTCCCTGACAATAGGGTATAAAATTGTGCTGCATGTATGGGGCACTTGCCCCATCATGAAAGTTAACAGCATAATGAAGAAGCCCAGGTTTGAAATCCAGCTTCGAAATCCAGCTTCTTGGGCAAATTACTTTAACCTCTGTATCTTAGTTTCTTTTTCTTTTTCTTTTTTTTTTTTTTTGGTCAGTCATGGGGCTTGAACTCTGGGCCTGGGCGCTGTCCCTCAGCTCTTCAGCTCAAGGCAAACGCTCTACCACTTGAGCTACAGTGCCACTTCAGGTTTTCTGGTGGTTTATTGGAGATAGGAGTCTCACGGTCTTGCCTGCCCAGGCTGGCTTTGAACCGAAAGCCTCAGATCTTAGCCTCCTGAGTAGCTAGGATTATAGGCGTTAGCCACCAGCGCCGGCTTGTACCTTAGTTTCTTTACATGTAAAATGAAGACTGAAAGCCAGGCACCAGTAGCCCATGGCTGTAATCCTAGCTAATTAGAAGGCTGAGATCTGAAGATCATGGTTTGAAGCCATCCCGGGCAAGAAAGTCCATGAGATTTATTTCCAATTAATCATCAGAAAGCTAAAAGTAAAGTAGTGGCTCCTGTGGTAGAGCACTAGCCTCAAGCACAAGAAAGCTCCAGGTACAGCTCCTAGGCCCTGAGTTCAAGCCCCAGGACCAGCACAAACAAAGATGGAGATAGTAATGGTTACCCATACCATATGTTACAGTAAATTTAAATGCATGAACTAAGTGCTTCAGAGTACCTGACCAGAGTGTCTGAAGTGGAATCTCAACGTTGTTTTGATTTGCATTTCTTTATGGCCAGAGAAGTTGAGTATTTCTTAATGTGTTTATTGGCCATTCTTATTTCCTATTCAGAGAAGTCTCTCTTTAGCCCACTTGTTAATGGGGCAGTTGTTTCTTTGAGGATCTGATTTTGGGGGATTTAATTTTTTGAGTTCCAAGTATATTTTAGATATGAGTCCCTTGTCTGTTACATGGCTATTGAAGATCTTCTCCCAATCCGTGGGCTTTCTATTGATCTTGCTATGTCCTTTGCCATGCAAAAGCTCTGTAGTTTAATGCAATCCCATTTGTTCAACCTTTCTTTGATTTGTTGTGTGTCTGGGTCTTTATTAAGAAAATTCAGCCTGTGCCAAGGAGCCCTAGACTTTCTCCCATTCCTCCTGTAATGGGAACGCTACTGCACTGTTGGTGGGAATGTAAACTTGTTCAACCATTCTGGAAAGCAGTATAGAGGTTCCTCAAAAGACTACCCCTAGAGCTCCCCTATGACCCAGCAATCCTACTTCTAGGCATTTACTCAGAAGATCACAAACAAGGCCATACTAAAGCTACCAGTATAACTAATTTTATCATAGCATTATTCACCATAGCTAAAATATGGAACCAACCCAGATGCCTCTCAGTAGATGAATGGATCAAGAAAGAATGATACCACCCCATTTGTAAGGAAATGAAAAGGTTTGGAAAAAATCATATTAAAGTAAGCAGACCCAAAGAAAATTAGGTCCCATGGTATGTCTAGGATAATCTTAGCAGATGAGCAAAATAGTTCAGTAGCTATGTACATATGATCATATAAGATGATGCTAAGTGAAATGAACTCCAAGACATGGACATGAGGTTTTTCTTCGTTGTTTTCTGCTTTTAATGTACTACATGATTTTTTTGTTTCTTTTGTATGTTCTTCCCCCTGTGGTATATCCCCTGTTGTCACTGTATTTGATTTTGGTATCCTAGTATTGTATATATGTTTATTTGAATTAGGGAAGGGAAGGGGAAAAACAGAATGGTGAGACAAAGGACAAGGTTTCAGGGAAGCCAATGTAACAGCGGTATACACAAGACAATATGTTGGAAATGGTCTGTACCACTTGGGCGGAGAATGGAGGAGAGGGAAAGTAGGAGAAAAATGAGGGGAGGGGGTAACAAGTTTGACAAGAGTGCCTGACCAAGTCAGGTGACAGTGGCTCATGCCTGTAATCCTAGCTACTCAAGAAGCTGAGATCTAAAGATTGCAGCTCAAAGCCAGCCCAGGCAGGGAAGTCTGTGAAACTTTTTTTTTTGTCCGTCATGGGGCCTTCACTGTCCCTCAGCTCTTCAGCTCAAGGCTAGCGCTCTACCACTTGAGCCACAGCGCCACTTCCTGCTTTTTTTTCCCCCCATTTATGTGGTGCTAGGGAATTGAACCTAAGACCTCATGCATTAGCTGGGCGCTGGTGGCTCACACCTGTAATCCTAGCTACTCAGGAGGCTTAGATCTGAAGATGGTGTTTCAAAGCCAACCCGGGCAGGAAAGTCTGTGAAACACTTATCTCCAATAAACGACCAGAAAACCGGAAATGGTGCTGTAGCTCAAGTGGTAGAGCTCTAGCCTTGAGCTGAAGAGCTGAGGGACAGTGCTCAGGCCCAGAGTTCAAGGCCCACGACCGACAAAATAATAATAATAATAAAAAAAAAGACCTCATGCATGCAAAGCAAGTACTCTACCACTGAGCCACCATCCCCGCCCAAGTCTGTGAAACTCTTATGTCTAATTAACACACACAGAAAAGTCAGTAGTGGAACTGTGTCTCAAGTGGTAAACACTAGCATTGAGAGAAGGGAGAGAAAAAAAAATACCTGACTAAACTGGCCATGGGGGCTGGGAAAGAGGTTCAGTGGTAGAGTGCTTGACTTGCATGCTTGAGGCCCTGGGTTCAATTCCTCAGCACCACATTAGCAGAAAAAGGCTGGAAGTGGTGCTGTGGCTCAAGTGCTAGGGCTCTAGCCTTGAGCTGAAGAGCTGAGGGACAGAGCCCAGGCCCAGAGTTCAGCCTCCACAACCTACAAAAAAAAAAACCTGGCCATGGTACACACACCTGTAATCTCAACACTAGAAAGGCCTGAGGCAAAGGATGAGAGTTCAAGGGCAGCTTGGCCTACATAACAAGACCTGTCTTGTTTTTATAAAAACCTGGCTTGTACTTTAATGCCACTAAAGTGATTATCTGTTGCCATTGTCATTACTAATATTGATATTAATACAGCTGTTATCCCTGTCTCCTCTGGGATAACACTGTTTCTGTCACTGCCTTAGTAATTCACTCACCCAAAATTAAAGGGGGAAAAACTTGAATTTTCAGTGTTTTTATTTTTTTAATTTTTGAGAAATTATTTCACTGTGTAACCTAGGTTGGCCTCTAGTTCCATCCTCCTGCCTCAGCCTCCAGAATGTTGGAATCACAAGTATATGTACCACCATACTCAGCCTCACTTTCCATGTTTTATGAGGTATTTCAAGTGTGTATAAATTGAGAAAAGACATATTTAGAGGAAGTAAGTTTTCTGGGGAGGGAGGAGGAAAGAAATTGTCAATGAAATTTCATGCCTACAACCCCAGCATTTAGGAAGGATTAAGAATTTGAGACTGGGTTGAGAAGGTGACTCAGTTGTGGAGTGCTGGCCTTGCATGCATGAGGCCCTGGGTTCGATTCCTCAACACCACATAAGCAGAAAAAGCCGGAAGTGGTGCTGTGGCTCAAGTGGTAGAGCTCTAGCTGTGAGCTGAAAAGCTGAGGGACAGCGCCCAGGCCCAGAATTCAGGCCCCACAACTGACAAAAAAAAAAAAAATTTGAAGCTGGCTGGTCACCAGTGGCTCCCGCCTGTAATCCTAGCTACTCAGGAGGCTGAGATCTGAGGATTGTGGTTCTCTAGTTAACAACCAGAAAACCAGAAATGGTGCTATGCTATAGCTCAAAATGGTAGAGCACTAGCCTTGAGCTGAAGAGCTCAGGAACAATGCTCTAGCCCAGAGTTCAAGCCCCACGACAGACAAAAGAGAGTTTGAGGCCAACCTGATCTACATAATGAGATTGTCTCTCAAAAGAAATGAAAACAAGTTGTGGAGGTGGGAGGGGAGTGATGCTGGGGGGGGGGATAAAAATTTTAAAAACGAAAACAAGGGCTGAGAATAAAACAAGGGCTGAGAATGTTGGCTTAGTGGTAGAGTGCTTAACTAGCATGCATGAACCCCTGTGTTCAATTCCTCAGCACCACATAAACAGAAAAAGCGGGAAGTGACGCTGTGGCTCAAGCGATAGAGTGCTAGCCTTGAGCACAAGCAGCTCAAGGACAGTGCCCATGCTCTGAGTTCAAGCTCCAGGACTGGCCAAAGGGAAAAAAAAATGGAATGAAAACAAAAGTTAAATGTTGAGTCCTATAAAAATTTATCCAATTATTTTAAGGTCTGGTGCCTGAATACTTTTTAGAGTGGAGGTTTTGAAAGTCATAGAAGATCACGAACTCATTTTCTAGGAATACAGGGGGCTGTAGAGTATTGGGGCATAAATTTTAATTAGTAGAATACATAGTATTTCCAAATTATCAGTTTGAAAAATGAGATGGTACACTGGTGGCTCACACCTGTAATCCTAGCTACTCAGGAAGCTGAGATTGGAGGATTTTGGTTCAAAGTCAGCCCTGTCAGGAAAGTCCAAGGAACTCTTATCTCCAGTTAAACTACCAAAAAGCTGAAAGTGGAGTGGCTAACTGATACAGCATTAGCCTTGAGCAAAACTGAGTTTTGCTCAGACCATGAGTTCAAGCCCCAACACACACACACACACACACACACACACACACACACACACACACACACACACACACACACACACACACACACACACACACACACACACACACACACACACACACACACACACACACACACACACACACACACGGAATGAATTCAAACGGGGGGAGAGGGGCGGGAGGAAATGGGGCTGGTATAGTTCAATAGTACAGAGCTTGCGTAGCATGCACAAGGCTCTGGATTTAGTTCCTAGCAATTCAACAAGAAAAGTAAGAGAAGTGGGGAAAATTGTCCTTCATAGAAAATATCAGGCATATCTTAATCTAATTCTTCAAATGAAATATACATTTTTAGAAATCTAGTTGTATTGAAGTGTGAATATGTAATGTAAGTCATGTGTAGTAAAGCATACTGTTATGGAAAATCATCCCTGTGTAGTCAAGTATCTAAGAAGTTAAGCAGAGTTGACTGCTGAATTCAAGTGAATTTATGTGAACTTGAATGTCTCCAGGCAGTAAGTGTTTCTGTTTGTTTTTCCAGATCTTACCAATATATTTGAGTCCTTCCTGCCCCAGTTGTTGGCCTATCCTAACCCCATAGATCCTCTCAATGGTGATGCTGCAGCCATGTACCTCCACCGACCAGAAGAATACAAGCAGAAAATTAAAGGTAACAAGGCACTTAGGAGGCACATAAAAGAGGGATCAGAAGAACTTAAATATCTCATTTAAAACCTTTCTCTTGGGCTGGGACTATGGCTTAGACCTAGAGTGCTTGCCTAGCATGCATGAAGCCCTGGGTTTGATTCCTCAGTACCACATAAATAGAAAAGGCCAGAAGAGGCACTGTGGCTCAAGTGGTAGAGTACTAGCTTTGAGCAAAAAAAAAAAAAAAAAAAGCAGCTCAGGGACAATGTTCTCTTTCCTTTTTTCTTTTTTTTTAGGGGGTGGGAATACTGGGATTTAAACTTGTCCTCATGTTTGCCAGGCAGATGCTCTACTGCTAAGCCACATCTCTAGCCCTTATTTTGCTTTAGGGACTTTTTTTTTTGCCCAAGCCAGCCTGAACCATGATCTTCTATTAATGATTCCTAAGTAGTGGGACACACCACCACACCCAGCTTTTTATTGGTTGGGAGAGTGGCTCAGTAAACCTTTGTTTGGACTAGCTTTGAAATACAGTCCTCCTGCTGGGCTCTGGTGGTTCACACCTGTAATCCTAGCTACTCAAAGGCTGAGATCTGAGGATTGCAGTTCAAATCAACAATCTATCACTAAAGCTACATCCCCCAGCCCTCTGTATATTTGAAACCCTTCATAGTGAACAAGTCTATATACATAAAACAATTCCACAAAAAAAAAGGGACTCAAAACAAGTGATTGAATATGTACGTAGTCTGCTTAGGTGTTCCGCACAGAATCCACAGCACCAGCTTCCTCAGAAGGTGTGGCCCCTTAAAAGTGTATTTGCAAGAAATGGCAAATAGAAGTATTTTATGAGCAGCACTTGAATGCCTTAGTCGTCACTCCTAACTGTACAAGAGATACAGGAGCATTGAGGGCTACTTATTGAATAATAATTTCCCTCTGTTTCTTTCCTTATTCTTCTCAGGCCTCTATAGGATATTGTCGGGTGTTTTTGTTTAGATATAGTAGAAATCTGAAATTAATTTACTTAAGTCTCAAATGCTTTGCAAATTAATATCTAATTTATGTTCTTTAATCTCATCCTAGACCAATATGTATTCTAAGAAAAAAGAAGCTAATTTCAGCTAGATAAAGTTGTTATGGAATTATGTTAAAATTTTGACATAGGAGCCGGGCGCTGGTGGCTCACGCCTGTAATCCTAGCTACTCAGGAGGCTGAGATCTGAGGATCATGGTTCAAAGACAGCCCGGGCAGGAGAGACCGTGAGACTCCTATCTCCAATAAACCACCAGAAAACCGGAAGTGGCGCTGTAGCTCAAGTGGTAGAGCGCTCGCCTTGAGCTGAAGAGCTGAGGGACAGCGCCCAGGCCCAGAGTTCAAGCCCCAAGACGGACAAAAAAAAAAAATTTTTTTTTGACATAGGAATTACTTAGCAGCATCTACAAGCACAGATATCTCAATAGAATGTGTTTCTGTAGTTTTTATGTTCAATATATATGCCCCAGCAGTTTATCATAAGCACTATTTTAATGCATATCTGCTCTAGTCCTGCTACAAAGAGCCCTACCTACATTTGGCTTAGAATGACTGGCTGTAATTGAGGGAGCTCTAGCTTTCTGAAATAATCATCTTGGTGGTCATTTTGTCTTCCTTAATAGTCTAAGAACTGTGGCCATCAAACCTGAGTTCAGCCCTGCTTCCTACTGTGCCTTTCTGTAACCTCCCATCTTTATCCCTACAGGAAACTAGAAGTGTCCCTCCTGATTATTTCTCAGACTTACTCCCCTCCTCAATCTGCACTCTTGAATCACCCCATTTCCAGAGTTTCATTTATCTGCTCCTGTTGGCTCTTAGTAGTTTCAAACCTACAGAAAACCCTAGAACAACTTAATTCCACGTATTTACCACTTACCTATATAAAACCTCTCTATTCTGCTTTAGGTATTTTTCAAGAAGACAAATATAGTCCTCTCTTAAGGTTGTTTTTGTGTCTCAGACATTGGATGAAGCTAAGCATTTCCACTGGAGTAGCCTGTCCCGCACTGCAGCTAGCAGGGTGGTTGCGCGGCCTCCTTGGGCCCTCTGCTGATTCCTTTCACATGTTTCCAGCCCTACTACTACTATCCACATTCTCTTTCTCTCTCCTTCCCTCCCTCTTCTCCCTCCCTCCTCCTCACCCTTCCTCCCTCTCTCCTTTTCCTTCTCCCACTCCCCTCCTCCCTCCCCATTTCCTGTTCCCTCACCACCTCCTCCTCCTCTCCCTTTCTCCCTCTCTCAGCTCTTACTGCCTTCTGTCTCTTTCTCCTCACTAGTGACCTTGCTGTTCTTTTCACAACTCCAGAAAAGCCTCTCCTGAGTAAGCACTTTGTAAATTTGTTTCCTTGCATATACTGAAGAAAGCTGGCAGTGTCATAGTGTCAAAAGCAATGTCAAAGCCGAGCACTGGTAGCTCACACCTATAAGCCTAGCTACTCAGGTGTAGATTTGAGGATCACTGTGCCAAGCCTGCCTGGGCAGGAAAGTCTATGAGACTCTAGCCACCAAAAAGCCAGAAGTGGAGCTCTGGCTCAAGTAGTACAGCACTGGCCTTGAGCAAAAAGCTCAGGGACAGCTCCTAGTCTCTCAGTTCAAGCCCCAAAACCAGTACCCCCCCTCCCAGGGCAAAAAGAAAAAATTGATATGCAGCAACTCCTATGCAAGAAGCAATTCCTAAGGCTTTAATCAACCCCAAAATAGAGGTTTTATTTCATGATCTCATCATAAATTTTTTAAATAAATTTATAATAAACTAATAGGGGCTATAATTCTCACATGTGCAAAGTTTGTAAAGAAATTGTGGGAAACGGAGCCGGGCGCCGGTAGCTCATGCCTGTAATCCTAGCTACTCAGGAGGCTGAGATCTGGGGATCACAGTTCAAAGCTAACCCGGGCCAGAAAGTCCATGAAACTCTTTTATCTCCAATAAATCACCAGAAAACTGGAAGTGGCACTGTAGCTCAAGTGGTAGAGCGCTAGCCTTGAGCTGAAGAGTACAGGGACAGCAGTCAGGCCCAGAGTTCAAGCCCCACGACTGACCAAAAAAAAAAAAAAAGAGAGAAACGTTTTTAGCTAGACCCCTGTGCTAGCTCCTCAGCTTTGGCAGCCTATGGTCATTTGCCAACCTCTAAATTATAGCCCTGCAACTCCATAGACACAGAGTACAGCTTGCATTCCTAATGGGATTGCCACCATCTATCTCATCATATCCTATTAGTGATAGAAACAGTGTGCGCTTTAGGAAACAAGTTTATTCAGCAGTTCTTAAATTCTTTTTCAACCTAGGCTACAGCAGCATAAATCTTAAGGTAAATAATACATGATAGAACCCATGTGCCTCCAGATAGCAGCTATTCTTGATGAGCAGACAGTGGCTTTCTCTGGTCCCTTTAAAACCCCACAAGCAGCATCCATGTCTTCCTACAATAATAGATCTAGGCTAGCCACCACTATACAACTACAAATCTGAGAAGCATAGGAGGTCCTGATAAATTACTGTGGAATCTTAACCAGTCCTCTTCTATCTGGGAAGCCCCCTAAGAAGCCCAGGCTGGTCTAAAGCTAACAGTCCTCCTGCCTCTTGAGTGCTGGCATCATAGATAAGTGCCATCATTTCTACTGTCTCTTTGGAACTTAACACAGAAAGTAAAAAGCGTAAGGTGTCGTCTCTCTTGCCCTTGCAGAGTTCCAGACTGGTGACACAGGTTACACTCAGCAAGTCGGGCTTTCTATGTTGCCCATCCTAGATGTCCTTCCCCGGTCTGTGTGGTTACCCTTAGCTTTGGTGGCATTCTTGTTACCTTTGCCTGGAGAGAGATTTTTAATCTGAAGCACATGTCTGTCTACTTACTCTCTGTGTTTTCTTCCTCCTACCCCTTGTACAGAGTACATCCAGAAATATGCAACGGAGGAGGCCCTGAAGGAACAGGAAGAGGGCACTGGCGACAGCTCGTCAGAGAGTTCTATGTCTGACTTTTCGGAAGATGAAGCCCAGGACATGGAGTTGTAGTAGAAAAAGCACCTGCTTTTCAGAAAGACTATTATTTCCTAACCATGAGAAGCAGACTATAATATTCATATTTAAACAAAGCAATTTTTTTTATTACTAAACAAGGTTTTTATGAATAATAGCATTGATATATATATATTATATATCACCCTTTAGATCTTGATTTCTTGGTCATTTCTCAACCTGAGGTGCATAGCATATTCCCACATTCCATTTTGGTAGCAATATGCGGTCCGAATGCATGCATTCATAAGTCCATTGGCCAAGTCAGTCTGTGTGCTGCTGAACTGTCAAAAGAAATAGCCACTCTGATACTTAGACATGAGTGAAACTTACACAAGTTGCTTCTTTATCGATGGTTCCAAAGAAACAAACCAAACCTACCAGCTCTTGGATGAAGATAGAATAGTGCTTTTTCAGAGTGGAAAGGAAAAAATTGGGGAGGAAGAGGCCTGCTTTGGGAGCATGTAGAGCCAGCCATGTGCAAATCAGCTGTTTCTCTGTGAGGCCTGGGGGCCGTTTCTGTGGAGCAGCAGTGCAAAACAGGGAGTTAATTGGAAAAATGAAACTTAAAAATATTTTTTGACTTGGGTTTTGAGTACATTTTTATGTGTAGATTCCTGCCCTTCATGCTACTAGACCTGCAGCCACAGTGTTTTTTGCTTTGGAGAACTTTTGGGAATTGTTCTCTGATCCTGATTCTTTTTCTGGGGGTGCAGCTTATCATCCAGACCATTTTTGAGAGGATAGGACAGGAGGAGAAAAGTGACGGGAAGAAGCGAAACTCATCCTGATCTGGTGTTGGGCCCATTGGAGACCACTACCCTGGATAAAAGCTTTAAACTGGAGGGGGTTTCTTGTTTGATTGGGTTGTTTTGTTTTGTTGTTTCTTTTTTAATTTGTGTGAATTGTGCTTAGGTTATGAATTTAATCTTGCCCTACCAAGAGACAGCCTCCGCTCTGGTCAAGCCTCTTAGTGGACCATTAGATGCCAGGAGACGACCTGACTGGTGAACATAAGGCCTGAGGCACTCTCCTTCATGTCTGGGGTTTGTTTTCCCTCCGGCTGCTACTCCTGGGTTAGCCTGGCCATCATCTGCTTGTAGAAGTGAAAACATGTATTTGTAATTTACACTGAGTAATAATTGAAACAAATAGACATCTTGTACTCAAAGTGGCTCGATTTGGGGAAAAACCAGCTTGCTTCTGAGTTTGACTAGAGAGAAGGGATTGGAGACAGGATACAGTGAGAGAGGGAGGGAGGGAAGGACACTTGTCTCGTGTGCCTACATAGAGCAAGTGAGACAGTTTTCATGCCTGCTGCTGGTCCAGGCTTTGCTCAGCTAACCTGCACCCAGGTCGTCTGAGTGTTGCCTGCAGAATCTGCAGGGAACTGGAGACATTTTTGGCAGAGCTCTATTCTTTTTGCCACAGCCAGTGGGACAATAGCAGAATTAGCCAATCCTAAAACCTTCTAAAGACAACTTCTGAACCGTCCCTCTGGGATAACTTTTCTTTTTGATGTGTGTTTTTAGTTTAGAAGTACTATATTCCACAAGGTTTAGGTCAATGAGGTTGGAAGATACCCTATCTTTTTTAATTCAAAAAGCACAATCAATCTTTTCTTTGAAAATCTATATAGAATACAACTTGCTTTTAGCATGATTATTTTCCTAAATAAAAAGATAAAGAATTTGCTTATTTGATGTTAATTACGGGCATGAAGCAAAAGGTTGTTGAAAACGTGAAGTTCTGTAGGGCTGTGGTTAGTAACTGTGCTGAGTTCTCTGGAGCATTGGTGGCTTGTTGAGAGGGTAATATTAACTATTTAACATGTAATGGTGTACTTTTACCTATGGCGCTGTCTTCTCATTGCTTTGGGGGCGGGAGGGTCTCTGGCAGCACTGTCACTTGCTTCCCTGCTGCTTTAGCAGTTTGCCTGTGCTGTAACCTTCACTGTAGGTGCTACTAGGTAGGCTTGAAGTGCTGGGTGGTGATTTGAATTCAAACAATAAAAAAATGTATTTTTTCAATATTGTATAAACAATAGTGTTCTAATTACCTTTCCAAAAAAAAAAAGTCCAGATAATTGCACTTGATCTTGTCCAAAAAAACCAAAACCTAGTTTAACCAAGTTCCCAGATCTGTGAGCAGTATTGCCACAGCTCTGTCCCTCATGAAATCCACTTTGCTCCCATAAAAACACATCAGCCTTCTCGCCTCCCAGAGCTCCAGCGGCAGTGGCTCTGAGTTCTGTAGAACTCCCACGTGAAGACGGAGGGAGGCCACTGCTCAGTGTGGCTGCAGCGTGCATATGCACATCCATCCAAGTGGGTGACAGAGGTGTGACCAGGCCTCTCAGCACTGGAAGCTCCTGTGACTCTCTACAAATCACACTGTACCTTCTCTTTTCTGGGCACTAATATGGTTCCATGCATGTTCTAGGCCTTTTCTTCACTAAGAAACTGACTGCTATACCTTTCTAACTCTTCCCTGTTCCTGGGCAAGGTGAGACTAGGAGATCAGACTACCATTAGAGCCTCTGGGAGGCAGCCTCCCGAGGGCTGTGGGCCCCGTCTTAGATACAGCCTTCCCTCGCAGCAGAGGCTTCTAGAGCCCCAGAAGACTGAGCCCTCTGGAGCCCTTCAGACCTGCTGCTGCCAGTTTGCCTCTCCTAGCACCCATTGTTTTTGAGGTCCCACCTTTGATTTACCAACATGAGCCATTCTTTTGCTCCAATTCAGATGACTGAGCTCATGCTGTTGACAAACAACACGCAAAGTAGAATAGCGAGCAGCACCGCATCTACTGCCCTAGCCTTCCAGAAGGCCAGCATAGGCCAGTGGGTGGTATCAAAGTGGTGCCCAACCTAGACCCTGACATTGTGGCTTTTTTTTTTTTTTGTCCAAAGTCTCATTACTGCCCTTGAGTTTACTTGTGGTTTCAACCAGCATCTTAATACTAGCAAGAAAGTGATTGGAAGTTTCCATATACTCTACAGTACTAATGATTTTCATCTGCTTCACAGGCTATTCTAAATTGCCGACTGGCTTGATACAAGTTCCTTCGAACTTTCAAACATAGTTTGCTCTCCAAAGGGCTCCAGTGAGCCTTGGTCTGATGCTTGCTTTTTTTTTTTTTTTTTTTTTTTTTTGAGATGGCTGAGAATCATGTCAGATCCTCTGCTAGCCTCCATGGGGTCAGGTTTGGGAACTGATGTTTTATTATCGATGGCATCTGGTCCTTCTAGATTGGAATGACTCAGAAGTGAAAGCCATTTACACAAGTTAGCAAAGAGATTTTTTTTTCCATTTCATCAAATTCCTAACTGGGCTCACAGCTTTGTGGAGAAATCAAATTGTTTCTGAGTGGGCATAAAAGCTGCATTTCTTTGGACTTCTGAATCCATGTTTATACTTTCTCTGGCCACTGAACACCTTGGCCATCCCCTTAGGGCTGAATAAAGACCCACTGGGGCCGAGTTAGCCTTGCTGTACAGATCTCCACTCCCCTGAGGAAGGGCCAGGGTTCTGGCTTTAGCAGATACTGGCCTTGGCTGAGAGTTTGGGAAGAAATGGCCACTATTTACTGATTGTATTTGGTACATATTGTGTGATACTTGAAAAGATAAAAGGGATCTACTAGCCCTTAATTGAGATCTAAGCTTTTTACTGCTTTTTTTTCCTTTGCCCTGTCTCTTCCCTTCCACCTTACTCCTTGCATTGTGGTGATCTAGTGGGCACGTCTGTCACCAGACAACTGCCTCCTCTGACTATAACCTCTTAATAGTTGTGTATAATGAAAACTGTAAACTTTTTTAAATAAAATGTGTATATACCTTAGCACATGGCTGGGTCTTGGTCAATAAGATGAGAGCCCCCCATTCTGACTCTTGAGCCCATTCTTTAAGTTCCATCTGTTCTCCTGACTCCTGAGCCCTTCTCAGGATGAGTTAAAAAAGCAAGTGTGTGTTACCCTCAGATAGTGGTAACCAAAGACCCGCTAACTAAATCAAGGGCTAGTGACTTTCGCATAGGAGTCTCGCAAAGCTGTCCTTTTCTGTGAAGTTGTGGGGTGGGGGAGTCATCCCTCCCCCTAAACCGACTGCATCCCATTGGCCACTTGGCCTGGAGTTCACAGGCGGTGAAGCCTCCTGTGGGGACTGCCCCACCAGCCAACAAGAACCTGTGTGCCAAGTGCCAAGCTCTGCTCTACCTTGGATGGAGAGGACACATCACTGCCCTGGACCAGCAACGGCGTTCCTTCCCAGAGCACATCCCCTAAGTGGCCACCAGATGGCGACAATGCCCAGTCTGCTGTGCTTTTGTTATGCCCCTGAGACAAAGGGAGTTGTCTGGTGGTTTCCACCACCTCACTGTTTCCTCTCTTCCATTGCTCCAGACATTGTTCCTCTCTCCAGTGCGATACAGTCGTCAGGACTGCAGCTTCTTATCTTGCTGTTGGGGGTTGAAGGGAAGGCCTCCTAAGGCTACTCTCATGCTACCCTTGGCTCCTCCAGTGCTCAGAAGCATTCACTTGTTTGTTGTAATTGGCCCTCACTACGCCCTCAGCCAGTGGGCTAGGTGCTGGAGCTGTGAGTTCTAGGTCTTTCCTCTGCCATCTTGAGCTCCTGCTTGGCATTCTGTGAGCCTTGGGCACTTGGCTCTGCAGTGAGTCCCTTAGACTAGTGGCTTGTGACACACTGTCTCAGAACTTCATACCCCAACAGCAGCACCAGAGACCATATCCAATTCTGCAGAGGATGCTGTAGAAACCCTGAGAGCAAGTTTTCAAGACAATCATTAGTTTACACACCCAAGGAGTTTTGGGAGTTCATTGAGAGAGTATCTGTTGTCGGCTTAGGAAGAGGAAGAGGTATGGGTCACCTGACTCATCATTCTGTTCATCCTACACAAGATAGTGCCTTTCCCCTCATTTTGCTAGCTAAGTGCACTACCATTACGATCAGGGCCATGCCTCCAGCTTTTTTTCTCTTTGTCTGTTATGGGGCTTGAACTCAGGGCCTGGGTGCTGTCCCCGAGCTCTTTTTATATAAGGCTAGAGTTCTACCACTTTGAGCCACAACTCCACTTTCAGTTTTTAAGTAATTAACTAGAGAGAAGGGTCTCGACCTAGGAGGGTGGCTCAGTGGTAGAGTGCTTGCCTTGAGGCCCTGGGTTCCATTCCTCAGCATCACATAAGCAGAAAAAGCCAGTAGTGGTACTGTGGCTCAAATGGTAGAGCGCTAGCCTTGAGCTGAAGAACTGAGGGACAGCGCCCAGGCCCAGAGTTCAGCCCCACGACTGACCAAAAAAAAAAAAAAGTCTCTTTGAACCATGATCCTCAGATCTCAGCCTCCTGAATAGCTCCGATTACAGCCATCAGCCACTGGCACCTGGCTCCTCCTCTCTCCCTCTTCCCTTTCCTCTCCCTCTCCCCCTCCCCCATCTCCCTCTCCCTCTCCCTCTCCCTCTCTCTCCTCATCCTGGGGCTTAAGCTTGGGGACTGGACACTGTCCCTGAGCTTTTTTGCTCAGCAGAGCTCCACTTCTTTTTTTTGATGGACTCACTAGGATCCTCCCACCTGGCAGGTGCGTGGGATTACAGCATCCGTCGTCTCGCTCTTCATCTGGTCATCTCCCTGCATCACTCTTGGCTGCCTTCTGGGTACAGGTAGCCTGCCACTGCCTGCCTGAGGCACCTCACTCCTGGAAATGGGAATCTGGGGTCCTTGAGACATGTGATCCTAGAAAAGGAAATTGGCCCCAAATTCTTGGGGGGCTGTATGTCTCCTAAATTGTCTCCAGTCCACTGTATCTGGAGGGTCTTGTTCCTCACCTAAGTGCAGAGCACAGAGGAATTTTTGGACTCCCATAATCTCTAGAGCCACCACACACACTGAGCACCCTTATTCCTTAAGAGCCTAGGACAGCCTGTCAGGCCAACGCCTGCTCTCCTGCACCCTGATCTCTTAGAAGAGAAACTACTGGGCACAAGGTGCCTCACACATGTAATCCTAGCTACTCCAAAGGCTGTGCGTGGAGGATCACAGTTCAAAGTCAGCCCCAGCAAAGGCCAGAAATGGAGGGGGGCTCAACTGGTGGAGTGCCAGCCTTGAATGAAAAAGCAGTGCTAGCCCTGAGTTCAAGCCCCAGCACTGGGGGAGGGGAGGGAGCTATTCTGCATTTTTAAAAACTAATTCTTGAAATCGAATGTGTATTTCACATAGCACATCTTTTTTTTGTCAGTCATGAGGCCTAAACCCAAGACATGGATGCTGTCCCTGAGCTCTTCTGCTCAAGGCTAGTGCTCTACCACTTTGAGCCACAGTGCTAATTCAAATTATTGGGTACTTAATTGAAGATAAAAGACTCACAGACTAAGCCAGGCACTGGTGGCTCACGCCTGTAATCCTAGCTACTCAGGAGGCTGAGATCTGAGGATCACGGTTCAAAGCCAGCCCGGGCAGGAAAGACTGTGAGACTCCTATCTCCAATAAACCACCAGAAAACCGGAAGTGGCGCTGTAGCTCAAGTGGTAGAGTGCTCGCCTTGAGCTGAAGAGCTGAAGGACAGTGCCCAGGCCCAGAGTTCAAGCCCCACGACCCACAAAAAAAAAAAAAAAAAAAAGACAGACTTCCCTACCAGGCTGGTTTCCAAACCATGATCCTCAGATAGCCTTCTGAGTAGCTAGGATTACAAGCATGAGCCATCAGCACTGGGCTGTAGATGCTAAATCCTGATTGATTTTTACACTAAATTTCCAATCTTTGAAATGATACACCCCACCAAAGTTGTCTTGCAAGAAAACAGTTTTTTGCTTTAATTTTTTTTATTGCTATTAAGTAGTTGTACAAAGGGATTACAGTTCCATAAATCAGGTCAACTATATGCAGTGAAATGCAGTGAAAAGATAAGTGCCCCCCCCCCAGCAACATATTTTTAAAAATGAGGGAGAGAGAAGAAAATGTGCTCAGTAGCCACACGTGGCAGTGACTTACCTGTTGCGCAGCGCAGTTCTAAAAGCCTGACAGATCGTAAGTGAAGGAATCTCACAAGAGTGAAGGAGCAGCTTTTCTTGGGAACTTAGAACCAACCCTGGCCCCTAGCGCTCTGCAGGCAAGGGAGGCTGACTCTGTGGCCTGCCTGGACCCAAGTGGGGTGTCCAGGTCGGAGTCCAGCTGGGACCTGGACAACACAGGATCCCAGGGGAGGTAACTTCTTGGTCTGATGACGGCCACTGGCCCTGCAGGCTGGAGTGTGGAAGGCCGCGAGAAGTCACTGTGGGTTACACAGCCCTGCAGAACCCAAACTGCCCTTTGCCCCCATGGGTTAGAACCCTGTCTCCTGCAGGCTCAGAGAGACCCAGGCAGGAGGCCCAGGCTGCCGCCTGTGTGGGGAAGTCTGGTGCCAGAAGGGCTGAATCCCCACCTCGCCACCAGGGGGCGCCCCGGACTCACGCTGAGAGCTGAAAGGTGAGAGCAGAAAGGCGGGTCCCCACCTCGGCCACCAGGGGTCGCCCCAGACTCAGTGCATGCTGAAGGGTGAGGGCAGAGGAGTTGGATCCCACCTCGGCCACCAGGGAGCGCTCGGGACTCACGCTAAGCGCTGAAGAGTGAGGGCAGAGAGGCGAGTCCCCACCTCGACCACCAGAGGGCGCCCCGAGCTCGCGCTTCGTGCTGAAGGGTGAGGGCGAAGGTGCCCGGTCTTCTGCGGGGCCGGGCAGAAGCGCCCCCAGAGCCCGCAGGGTCGCTGCCACTGCAGCGCCAGGACACACGGCCCCTCCCCGGGGCGGGGGGAGAGGAAAGGAGGAAGAGGATGGCCACTCCACGCGTCCAGAGTCTTCCCGGAGGAGGAGACTCGCTGGCTGAGAAGGAGGCAGATGAAGGGGAAGGGGCGGCCCACTAGGTCGTGGCCCGCTCTGCGGGGTGGGGCGGAGGTGGGAGGGGACCTGGGACCTGGGGCTTGGCGGGAGTGGCGGGGACTGGAGCTGAGTGGCAGCCTGGGCGGCCCAGCACGGGAGGGGGTGTCGGGCAGCCCGATGGGAGGGGGCGCTGGGCCCTGGGCGGGGTGGGGGGACCTGAGAGGCTTTCCTGGTGGGAGCCCAACGCACAGGGCAGGAGGAAAGGGGAGATCAAGCCGAGACTGAGGCCCATTCCTGAGTGTGGCTCCCAGGGCTTCTGTCTGCTTGGGATCCCAGCCCTGGGGAGGCCAGCTGAGCTGCTCCCACCCCTCTCCCCCCCCAGCCCCCACCCCTCACACACACACACACACACACACACACACACACACACACACACACACACACACACACACACACACACACACACACACACACACACGCCCAGCATTCAGAGAAGGAGCCAGTGGGAGGACATGTTTCTTTCAAGCTTGATCATTTATTATGCAGCAACAAATATTTAAGCCTCCTCACCCGTACACATATTTTGAATGAGAGAGATATCATTTCTATCATATTTGAGCTACTACTTGAACTTTTGTTTTGTGTTTGTTTTTGTCGTTTGTGGGGCTTGAACTGGGCCTGGAAGCTGTCCCTGAACGCTGTCACTCAACAAGACTACTGCTTTAGCGCTTTGAGTCGCAGTCACTTCCATTTCTGTGATTAATTCCTTCCGAGATCCTTAAGACCTCAGCCTCCGAAGTAGCTAGGTTTACAGATGTGAGCCACAGGCGCCCAGAGAAAATTTGTTTAGTGTTTCATATATATAACTGAATCTAACCTTGAATAATGACATAATAATAACTGGACCAGTCTGGGGGTGTAACTCAGCAGTAGATCCTTGCCTCACACACCCAGGGCCCAGGGTTGGGCCCATGGAACTGGAGGGGTGAAAATGTATGGAAATAACTGTGGACATAACTGCCTGACAACCTACCATCGTCTTATCATCCAAGCTTTAGCTTCCATTTGCAAGGTCATTGTGGGGTTCAAGATAGTAGCTAGATAGCTGGGCGCTGGTGGCTCACGCCTGTAATCCTAGCTACTCAGGAGGCTGAGATCTGAGGATCACGGTTCAAAGCCAGCCCGGGCAGGAGAGACCGTGAAACTCCTATCTCCAATAAATCACCAGAAAACCGGAAGTGGCGCTGTAGCTCAAGTGGTAGAGCGCTCGCCTTGAGCTGAAGAGCTGAGGGACAGCGCTCAGGCCCAGAGTTCAAGCCCACGACCGACAAAAAAAAAAAAAAAAAAAAAACAAGATAGTAGCTAGAGCCCCCAGAAATCATCTTTAGTTCTGTGTAGCAGGAAGAAGAGCTTAAAGGTGTTCGTCTCCTAGCTGACAGCTCCTAACTAGGAGTCTTCCTAGATGCCTCTCCATGCTTCCCTGACCTTGACCAGACTTTAAGGGCATGGCCACTTGCTGCAGCGGAGTATGGGAAGTTACTTTCTTTGGCAGGGCCCATTGTTCACTTGCAGAAAACTGGGGTTGGACCAGTACAACATGTGGACCTTTTGGTTTTGGAACATTGAAACAAGTCAGCTCATAAACAACAACAAAAAAAGACCAATAAGGGGCTGGGAAGGTGGCTCAGTGGTAGAGTGCTTGCCTTGCATGCATGAGGCCCTGGGTTTGATTCCTCAGCACCACATAAGCAGAAAAAGCTGGAAGTGGTGCTGTGGCTCAAGTGGTAGAGTGCTAGCCTTGAGCTGAAGAGCTGAGGGACAGCGCCCAGGCCCAGAGTTCAGGCCCCATGACTGGATCAAAAAAAAAAAAAAAAAAAGAAAGAAAGAAAGGCTGGAGGGCATTGCTCAAGTGTCAAAATCTAGCAAGAGAAACCCTGAGTTTAACTCCAATAGTGCAAAAAAATTAAACACATCTGATATATAGGCACGATGCACACGTGCACGCACACACACACACACACATACACACACACACACACACATAATGTTCAAAACCTACATTTTATGAATGAAATGATGGGATGTCTGGATTTGTTTCAAAATAATCCAATGGTGGGTGAAGGGTATAAAAAGATGAGCTATATGGAACAGTAGCTGCAGTGAGTTATATTTACCTGGGAGTTCCTTACACCATTCTCTCTGCTTTTGAAGGGGCTATACAATTTTCATAAAGTTTCTTTAAAGTTTTGTTTTTTAATAAAAGTGCTAAGTACTATATTTGAAATGTTTGAGTTCTAAAAAAATTGAGCCAGGCGCGGGTGGCTCACGCCTATAATCCTAGCTACTCAGAAGGCTGAGATCTGAAGATCATGGTTCAAAGCCAGCCTGGGCAGGAAAGTCTGTGAGACTCTAATTTCCAATAAACCACCAGAAAAGCAGAAGTGGTGTTGTGGTTCAAGTTAGTACAGCATTAGCCTTGAACTGAAGAGCTGAGGGACAATGCCCAGGACCAGAGTTCAAGCCCCATGATTGACTAAAAAAAAAAAGCTCAGGGATAATATCTAGTCCCTGAGTTCACATCCCAGGACCAACACACACACACACACACCCCTCCACCGGATAAGAACACCCTGGTCATTCTGTTCCTGAGCTCCTTGCCCTGGGCCTGCCCTGCACCACGTCACAGTCTCCTTTATGTGGCTATGACAGAATACCTGAGCCTGCGTACTTTATAAATAATAAAGAGCTACTTTGACTTACAGTTCTGGAGGCCCAAAGTCCAAGACTGGGCAGCCACACCTGATGAGAAACTCAGGCTGTATGGTGACCTGGCACAAGAAGGGAGAGACAGGCGAGGGGGGGGGCATGTGGGTATCACGGCAAGAGCAGGAAGAGCAGCTTGCCACACAGCCACATAGATGGGCATGAATAGATTTCGGGCATGAATGCCCCTTAATGACCTTGTCACCTCTTAAAGCCCCACCCCCAGCACTGTCTCAATTTTAGCATGTGAGTCTGGAGTGCTCAGTGCTAGAACACTGGCCAGTTTTGAATGAGATCTTGGGTTCAGTCCCAGCCCACAAAAGTCATACCAATTGCCTGGGAATGTGGCTCAGTGGTAGAGTGCTTGCCTAGCATACATGAAGCCCTGGGTTCGATTCCTCAGTACTACATAAACAGAAAAAGCTGGAAGTGGCGCTGTGGCTCAAGTGGTAGGGTGCTAGCCTTGAGTGAAAGAAGCTCAGAGACAGTGCCCAGACCAAGTTCAAGCCCTAGGACTGGAAAAAAAAAAAAAAAAAGCCGGTGCCAATGGCTCACCTCTGTAATCCTAGCTACTCAGGAGGCTGAGATCTGAGGATCGCAGTTCAAAGCCAGCCCGGGCAGGAAAGTCCCTGAGACTTTTATCTCCAATTAGCCACCAGAAAACTGGAAGTGGCTCTGTGACTCAAGTGGTAGTCCTTTACCTTGAGCTGAAGGACTCAGGGACAGTGCTAAGCCCAGAGTTCAAGCCCCACAACCAACAACAAAAAAAGTCATAGTACTTTCAGCATGGGTTTGAGAGGAATACGCCGTACCCACACCATTACAGTACCCACGCCATTACAGCCCGTCAGAGAGGGGAGCAGCCGTGTCTCCAGAAGATGTAGGCCACGCGTAGGGCCACAGGTGGGTAAGCAGGAAGCTGGCCCAGCCCTGCTTCCTGAGGGCTGGCCTCTCTCACAAGTCTAGCTGGTCACCTGCAGGGCCTGGGCTGATGCATCCTCCACTTTCTCAGCGTCCCCACACTGCCTCAAGCCCTCATTTGCTCCACTATCATGGCCTCCCACTCCAAGCTCCCTCCCCTCCCAGGCCTCTCCATTTCCTCACTGATGGCCTAATTCCTGGCGCGGTTTTTCCTTCTGTGATATGGGATAAGGCGGAGGTCTTATCTCTGGGGGGTTGAGGAGAATTACAGGGTCCCAGAGAAGCAAATTTTGGTAGCCAGAACCTCCCCCATTCTAGGCAGCTGCCACAGACAGGCCACAGGGCCCCGCCAAGCCTGGGCACCTCGGGAGACATCCCGGACTGCAGGCTCCAGGAAGAGCAGCAGGGCCCACACCCCACCCAGGGAGGGAGGGGAGCGTCCTCCAGTGCCGGCCCGCGGCTGTCCGCAGCATATGCCCCCTCCCCCCTGCCCCTTGCCCCTGTCCTCAGCAGCCTTCTTGGTTAGGAGGCCCCAGCAGGGGACCCCTTTACTGTGACCCCACTTCAGAGAGACCTGATCACTCCTGGGGCAGGGGAAACTGTGCCCCCTAATCAAAAGGTATCCAAAGAGGCCCCCTGGAGTGTCTCCTCCTACAAAGGTGAGGAAGCTTCTGGAAGAAGTGACCATGTGAAGCTAGTTTGGAGGGGATATAATCTGCTTATGTTTCTCTCCATTTAGCAGCAGCCGCCGGACCTGGGGAGATATTGGATGCCCCCACAGTTGAGGGTGGAGTCTGGGGAGGGGCACCGGGGCTCAGGTTCCTCCCCCCCTTTCTGGAAACAGGGCTCAGAGCCAGGGGGATCAGTGGCCATTACTAATGCATGCACTGGCTGCGGCCAGGAGACCATCTCGTGCTCCTAGCTGGGCCCTGAAGGAGCCTGGATGCTCCCAGCGCCAGGGGTAGATTTGAGCCCCTGGGAAAATACCAAGAAAACCTGGGACCACCTTCAATTCCCATGGCCTGGGGGATGGGCAGGCAGAAGCCCAGCCTGGCGGTGACCTGCTGTCATCCCTGCCCTCCCTCCGCCCCTCCCCCCTACTCTGGCCTCCCAGGACACATCTGTGCCCAGCTGCGTCCTCTGGCACAAATACCACAGCAAATTTGAATCTCATTTTTGCAAGGGAAATGGCAAGTATCCTGGCAGGGCCCCTGTAACCAACCCACCATGCCTGGCAGCGTGCAGACAGGCAACTGCTTGTCCCTGGGGAGAAGGGCTGTCCCCTGGGCTGGATCTCAGTCTGGGGAGGGGGGATTTTGATGAGTTTGGGTACATTGGGCTGTGTTGCTGTCTAGTCCCTGCCCTGCTGCATGAGGACGAAGGCTGAAGTTCGGATGTGGGAGCAGCTCAGTCCTGCAAGGTGTGCCCAGGACACTGTCACTGTCCTGGGTCACTTGTGCTGTCCCTTGTGTGCAGATGGCATTTGCCACTCGCTCAAGGTCAAACAGAGCTCACCAAGGTCGCATACTAGTCTCAGGGCCAGCCCAGAGTTCCTTCTAGCAAGTATGTATACCACCCCATGAATAATTTGTACCAGCTGGCAGGGCAGCCACCCGCCACATCTCTCTTCTCACCTTTCTGGAACATCGACACCAGCCTCTCTGCTCTCCCTCTGGCTACTGTGGCCCAAATTCCTGCAATCAGGAGGACCTCATGTTCATGTTTAGTCCAATGGTGTCTCTGGGTCTCTCAGGCCAAAGGGGGGTTGGGGAGGATTCTCCTCCTGAAAGCTTCCTCCGGTGCTCCAATTCCAGTGTCCTCAGAATCATTCATTAGGGCCTAGCCCAAATGAAAATATCACACACACACACACACACACACACACACACACGCACACAAACACGCACACAAACACCCACACTGCAAGAATACAAGAATACCTATAGCTTTATAACAAGAAGCTTCTGCTGGGTGTCGGTGGCTCACGCCTGTAATCCTAGCTACTTAGGAGGCTGAGACCTGAGGGTCACAGTTCAAAGCCAGAAAACCAGAAGTGATGCTGTGGCTCACGTGGTAGAGTACATGCCATGAGCTGAAGACCTGAGAGACAGCACCCAGGCCCAGAGTTCAAGCCCCACACTGACAAAAAAAAAAAGGGCTGGGAAGGTGGCTCAGTGGTAGAGTGCTTGCCTTGCATGCTTGAGGCCCAGGGTTCGATTCCTCAGCACCACATAGGCAGAAAAAGCCGGAAGTTGTTCTGAGGCTCAAATGGTAGAGAACTAGCCTTGAGCTGAAGAGCTGAGGGACAGCGCCCAGGCCCAGAGTTCAGGCCCCACAACTCACACACACACACACACACACACACATACACAAACAACAACAAAAAAAAACTTCTTTATTTACACACACACACACACACAAACAACAACAAAAAAAAACTTTATTTCCATTTATTTTATTTTATTTTATTTGTGCTGATCCTGTCAGGTCTCTGAGCTTCTTTTGCTCAAGACTAGTGCTCTACCACTTGAGCCATAGCTCCATTTTCCAGAATTTTTTGTACTTTATGGGAAATAAGAAACTTACGGGCCAGGTGCCAGTGGCTCACGCCTGTAATCTTAGCTACTCAGGAGGCTGAGATCTGAGGATCACGGTTTAAAGCCACCCCAGGCAGGAAAGTCCGTGAGACTCTTATCTCCAATAAAAACCACTAGAAAACCGGAAGTGGCGCTGTGGCTCAAGCGGTAGAGCACTCGTCTTGAGCTGAAGAGCACAGGGATAGTGCCCAAGCCCAGAGTTCAAGTCCCATGACCAACACACACACACACACACACACACACACACACACACACACACACACACGAACCTTAAGGACTTTTCTGTCTGGGCTGGCTTTGAACCATGACCTTCAGATCTCAGCCTCCTGAGTTGCTAGGATTACAGGCGTGAGTCACTGATGCCCAGCTCCTACAAGTATTCTATCTACTGGGGCTGGGAAGGTGGCTCAATGGTAGAGTGCTTGCCTCACATGCATGAGGCCCTGGGTTCAATTCCTCAGTACCACATGAGCAGAAAAAGCCAGAAGTGGTGCTGTGGCTCAAGTGGTAGAGCGCCAGCCTTGAGCTGAAGAGTTGAGGGACAGCGCCCAGACCCAGAGTTCAGCTCCCACAACCGACAAAAAAAGAAAGAAAAAAGAAAAAAAGAAAAGAATTCTATCTGCTAAGTTTCAGAAGCTTGCCTTCAGAGTTATGGTAGCATATCCATGAACAGGAAATTAGCTCAGCCCTGGCTTCTTGCTAAGACTGTTTTTGCTTTTTTCTTTGGGGATTGTTTGTTGTGGGTTTATTTGAACTTTTTATTTTGACTGAATTTGGGACCTTCAATCTTCCTGACTCTTCCTAGCTGGGATTACAGGGCTGGGCCACGATCCCTGGCTCTCAGATCCTTCTTATGGAAAAGATCTCAGGACATTTGGAATACAGCCAGGTATTTGTGACCTTCCTCTATGCAAGAGACAGGAATTTATATGTCCTAAACCTGAGGCTCTGATTGTGTCTTTTATCACTTCCCCATATGGAGAGGCCCAATTGGCAGTCTGTCTCCAAAGTTCCTCTGAGTCTTTTGGCCTGCCTGTAGTCCAGTCTGTGGTGTACTGTTTTGGTGTATTTGGTCAGATTCTGGCTGTGGGAGGATTTCTCTGAAGGTCTAAGGCAAGTTGTTGAAGAAGTACCCATGTGGCACACATGGGGTGTGTGTCCTCTATACACTAGAATCCATGGCTTCTATTTCTTCAGAAAGAGACCTGAAAGCCCAAATATCCACTAAAAGCAAGCGGATGCATGAGCAGCAATGAGCACTCTGATGCCCAGGGACTTAAGTCCAACAAACTGAACCACAGCTCCTTGGAGAAATAGCTGTTTCCAGACCAACGACAAGAAAAGGATGAATAAGGCTAGGGCATCTCCTGCCAAAAATAAGGAAATAAAGAAATGTAGGGACAATTGGACTCCCAGTAGCCAAATCTAAGTAAGGTAAGGTAACATCACAAAAAGACAATGGGCATGGTGGTAAATGCCTGCAATTCCAACATCTGGAAAGCTAAAACAGGAAGGTTGGTGAGGGTTTGAGGCTAACCAGAGCTATACAGTGACACCTTGTCTTAAAAAATAGAGAGCCAGGGCTGGGGAGGTGGCTCAGTGGTAGAGCGCTTGCCTTGCATGCATGACGCCCTGGGTTTGATTCCCCAGCACCACATAAGCAAAAAGAAAAAAGCCAGAAGTGGCACTGTGGCTCAAGTGGTAGAGCACTAGCCTTGAGCTAAAAGAGCTGAGGGACAGTGCCCAGGCCCAGAGTTCAGGCCTCACGACCGGACCCCTCCCCAAAACAAAAATAGAGAGCCAGGCACCAGTGGCTCAGGCCTGTAATTCTAGCTATTCAGGAGTCTGAGATCTGAGGATCACAGTTCAAAGCCAACTCTGAGACTTTTGTTTTTTGTTTTTGTTTTTTTTGGGGGGGTCCAGTCGTGGGGCCTGAACTCTGGGCCTGGGCGCTGTCCCTCAGCTCTTCAGCTCAAGGCTAGCGCTCTACCACTTGAGCCACAGCACCACTTCCGGCTTTTTTCTTTTTGCTTATGTGGTGCTGAGGAATGGAACCCAGGACCTCATGCATGCAAGGCAAGTGCTCTACCACTAAGCCACCTTCCCAGCCCAAGACTTTTTTTTTTAATTGTGAAAATACTGTACAGAGGGGTTACAATTACATGGGCAAGATAATGAGTACATTTCTTATCAAGCATTGTAGCCTCCTCCTTTGTTTCCCCTTCCCATCCCTTCCCATCCTTTCCCCCCGCCCCCCCAAACCTCCCCCCCCACCAAAGTTGTGAAGTTCGTTTTCGCCGTAACGACTTGACTTGTACATCTCATTGTTGCAATGGGTCCACCTGTATCCCTATTTAAACAATTTGTTTTTCCCCTTCCCCTCCACAAATTATACCGACATCAAATACAGTGAAAGCAGGGGTTATACTGTGGGGGAGGGACATACAAAGCAACAAAGAAATAATCTTATAAATGTGTTAGAAACAATCGTATGAAAGAAAAAAAACATTTGAATACATATCTTAGGGTTCATTTCCCTAACATCACCTTATCTGACCTTTTCTGCTTGACTCAGACATATACTAGATATTGCAAACCGTGAGACTTTTATCTCCAATTATCCACCAGAAAACTGGAAGTGAAAGGCTGGGAAGATAGCTCAGTGGTAGAGTGCTTGCCTTGCATGCTTGAGGCCCTGGGTTCCATTCCTCAGCACCACAGAAGCAAAAAAAAGCCAGAAGTGGCACTGTGGCTCAAGTGGTAGAGCACTAGCCTTGAACTGAAGAGTTGAGGGACAGTGCACAGGCTCAAAGTTCAAGTCCCATTACTGACATAAATAAATAAATAAATAAATAAATAAATAAATAAATAAATAAATAAATAAATAAATAAATACTGGGAATGTGGCTCAGTGGTAGAGTGCTTGCCTAGCATGCATGAAGCCGTGGGTTGGATTCCTCAGTACCACATAGAAAAAGCTGAAGTGATGCTATGGCTCAAGAGTGTTATCTGTGAGCAAAAGAAACTCGGGGACAGTGTCCAGGCCCTGAGTTCAAGCTTTAGGACTGGGAAAAACAAATAAACAGAGCCAGGTGCTGTGGCTCACGCCTGTAATCCTAGCTACTCAGGAGGTTGGAACCTGAGGATCACTGTTCAAAGCCAGCTGGGGCAGGGAAGTCTGTGAGACTCTTTTTTTTTTTTTTTTTGTCGGTTGTATGGCTTGAACTCTGTGCCTGGGCGCTGTCCCTGCACTCTTCAGTTCAAGGCGAGCTCTCTACCGCTTAAGCCACAGCACCTCTTCCCATTTTCTGGTTGTGTATTGGAGATAAGAGTCTTACAGAGTTTCCTGCCTGGGCTGGCTTTGAACTGTGCTCCTCAGATCTCAGCCTCTTGAGTAGCTAGGATTAAAGGCGTGACCCACTGGTGCCCAGCTATGAGACTTTTTTTTTTTTTTGGGTCCGGTCATGGGGCCTGAACTCTGGGCCTGGGCGCTGTCCCTCAGCTCTTCAGCTCAAGGCTAGCGCTCTACCACTTGAGCCACAGCGCCACTTCTAGCTTTTTTCTTCTTGCTTATGTGGTGCTGAGGAATCAAACCCAGGGCCTCAGGCATGCAAGGCAAGCACTCTACCACTGAGCCACCTTCCCAGCCCCCCCACCCCCTTGAGACTTTTATCTCCACTTAACTAACGTAAGAAAGAAAGAACAGAGGGAGGGTGAGAAAAAGACAGAGATAGAGAAAGAGGAAAGAAGGAAGAAAGGAAGGAAGGAAAGAAGGAAGGAAGGAAGGAAGGAAGGAAGGAAGAAAGGAAGGAAGGAAGAAATTAACACACTGAATAAAAGTTGAATCCCTGAATGTATACTGCTATAAACAAATAAATTATGGCTAAAAAAAAAAAATGTAGCTCAGCTGGGCACCTGTGGCTCACGCCTGTAATCCTAGCTACTCAGGAGGCTGAGATCTGAGGATCAGAGGTTCAAAGCCAGCCTGGGCAGGAAAAGTCTGTGAGACTCTTATCTCCAATAAACCACTCAGAAAACTGGAAGTGGCGCTGTGGCTCATGTTGTAGAGTGCTCGCCTTGAACTGAAGAGCTGAGGGACAGCGCCCAAGCTCAGAGTTCAAGCCCCACGACCGACCCCTCCCCCCCCCAAAAAATGTAGCTCATCTATAAATGACTTGCCTAATGTGGAAAGCTGGGAGTCTGAGCTCCAACACTGCAAAACTAAACAAACAAGCAAATAAATTGAGTGTTGGATGATAAGCAGGATCTTTACATAGTCTCAAAACATGTTAATGACACACAGACACAAAATGTGTCATTAACAAAGAGTGAGGAGTCCCTTCCTCCTGGCAGACACCATCTTGTCCACAGACCCAGTGACTGCTACCAGGCATGGGACACAGGAAAGCGCGCACTCCCTGATAAGATGCCATGAAAACATGGCATGGCAGAAGATGCACACCCAGAGGAACCTAATCTAAAGGAAAACATCAGACAAACCCAAGCTGAGCACCACCGGTAAGTAGCTGGCCTGTAAGTTCCACATGAGTCTACATCTGAAGGTCAAAAGAACGGTTTAGATTGACGGGGGCTAAGGGGACTCCAAGAGTAAACACGATGCACCAGTGCTGACTAGATCCTTTGTTACAAAGGACAGTATTGGCCGGGCGCTGGTGGCTCACGCCTGTAATCCTAGCTACTCAGGAGGCTGAGATCTGAGGATCGCGGTTCAAAGCCAGCCCGGGCAGGAGAGACCGTGAGACTCCTATCTCCAATAAACCACCAGAAAACCGGAAGTGGCGCTGTAGCTCAAGTGGTAGAATGCTCGCCTTGAGCTGAAGAGCTGAGCGCCAGGCCCAGAGTTCAAGGCCCACGACCGACAAAAAAAAAAAAAACAAAAAAAACAAAGGACAGTATTGGCGTTGTTTTGCCAGTACTGGAATTTAAACTCCGGCCTCAAGCTCTCACTCACCTTACTAGCTCAGTTAGTACTTTACCACATGAGTCATGCCTCCAGTCTGGCTTTTTTTTTAGTTAATTTGGAGATGGACTTAAGGACTCTTTTTTTTTTTTTTTGTCCTGGGGCTTGAACTCTGGGCCTGGGCGCTGTCCCTGTGCTCTTCAGCTCAAGGGTAGCGCTCTACCACTCGAGTCACAGCGCCACTTCTGGTTTTCTAGTGATTTATTGGAGATAAGAGTCTCACAGACGGGCTGGGAAGTTGGCTCAGTGGTAGAGTGCTTGCCTTGCATGCCTGTGGCCCTGGGTTCGATTCCTCAGCACCATATAAGAAAAAAGCTGGCAGTGGCGCTGTGGCTCAAGTGGTAGAGCGCTAGCCTTGAGCTGAAGAGCTGAGGGACAGTGCCCAGGCCCAGAGTTCAAGCCCCACCACCGGACCCAAAAAAAAAAAAAAAAAAAAAGAGTCTCTCGGACTTTCCTGCCCAGGCTGGCTTTGAACCGTGATCCTCAGATCTCAGCATCCTGAGTAGCTAGGATTAAAGGCGTGAGCCCTGGGTACACAGTTTACAATACAGTATTAGGATAATTGGTAAAATTCATAGAGGATTTGATAAACAGTGATACTAACTTCCTAACTTTAATATTTGTATTATAGTTATACAGAAGAGCATGTTTTTTTGTTTCTTTGTTTTTTGTTTTTTTTGGGTCCAGTCATGGGGCCTGAACTCTGGGTCTGGATGCTGTCCCTCAGTCTTCAGCTCAAGGCTAGCGCTCCACCACTTGAGCCACAGCACTACTTCCCGGCTTTTTTTTCTTTTTGCTTATGTGGTTCTGGGGAATCGAACCCAGGGCCTCATGCATGCAAGGCAAGCGCTCTACCACTGGGCCACCTTCCCAGCCCCTAGAAGAGCATGTTTTGATTTTTTTTTTTTTTTTTGTCGGTCATGGGGCTTGAACTCTGGGCTTGGGCGCTGTCCCTGTGCTCTTCAGCTCAAGACAAGCGCTCTACCTCTACCGCTTGAGTCACAGCGCCACTTCTGGTTTTCTAGTGGTTTATTGGAGATAAGAGTCTCACGGACTTTCCTGCCCTGGCTGGCTTTGAACCGTGATCCTCAGATCTCAGCCTCCTGAGTAGCTTACAGGCCTGAGCCACCGGCGCCTGGCTGTTTTGATTTTTTGTGTGTATACCAATTCTGAGGCTTGAACTCAGGACCTTGCCATTGTCTCTTAGCACTCTACCACTGGAGCCACACCTCCACTTCTGTTTTTGTTTTTTTTTTAATTTGAGAGTGGCTAATTGGGAGTGGTTTAATTTGGGAGTAGTTGTAAATAAGAATTTCATGAACTTTCTTGCCTGGAACTGAACCCCAGATCTCAGCCTCCTGAGCAGCTAGGATTACTAGTCTGGGCTACTGACATTTTTACAAGGTTTAAAGATCTCCAGCATCTCCCCCAAGAGTGTGGAGGCAATCTAATCACTTGGCCAATCTGGTGACCGGCCCCATCCAGAGAGGTTAAGGAGGGGTCCCCACCTGGTCACTCATTAGCATAAATACAGGAGCTCTGGGAAAGGCTCATTATGAATAACAAAAGTCATCCCTTACAGCTTAGGAAATTCCAAAGGTTTTAGGAGCTCCCTACAAGCAAGAGGACAAAGACCAAAAAGACCAAAGACCACCCTGGGTCAGGAGCCACTGGGAATAGAGCTAAGCCTCACTGTGGAGCTCTGCTTGGAAAGACATATTTGGCCTGCAACTGTGGAGGGAGGAAGTGGAATTGGGGGTAGGGATGGAGCCTCAAAACATCGACTGATGTCACTGTGACAGGTGACCATGACTGAGGATTGAAAACAATAGGAACTTATTCCCCCTCACTTCTGGGGGCCAGTTGTCCCTAATCACAGCTGAGACTCTGCCGGAGAATCCCTCCCTCCCCTTATCTTCACTCTGGGCAATCCTGAGTGTTCTTGGCTTCTGATGGTCACTCCCTCCTCTTGCTTTTGTGTCTCCTTCTTGGCCCAGTCTGTCTCTTATCTGGACAGTTGTCGTAGGATTTAGGGCTCACCTGCATAATCCAGGATAAGGTCATCCCCAAACCCTCTGATCAATCACATCTGCAATGATCCTTTTTCCAAAGCAGTTAACAATCACAGGTTGCTTCACTCCAAGCTGCTGACAAGTAGGAAAGGGCCATTTGCTTCTTCTCCACCATCTTGGCTCCTCCCAGAGCTGTCTCTTTGTGGCTGTCCTTTTGGGAGTTCAGCATTCAACCCACTATACCAAACTTTCAGTGAAGACACCAGGTAAGGACCCTGAGAACCACCATTGATGGCCCAGCGCTTCAGGGGACAGAGAAGGTGGGAGCAGATAGTCCTGCTTCTGGGTGGTGCCATTTTATCTTCTGGGGTGTCCCAAAGGCGATTTGAAAGGTCTAGTCTGGGATGGGGATGTAGCTCAGTGGCATAGCATACCCTGGGTATGAACCCAGTGCCACAGAAAGAAGAGGAAGGAAAGGAAGAAAGAGGAGGAAGGGGAGGGGTAAGGAGGGAAAGGGAAAGGGGAAGGGGAAGGGTAAAGGAAAGGGAAAGGGGAAGGGGAAGGGTAAAGGGAAGGGGAAGGGGAAGGGGAAGGAGAAGGACCTTCTAGTCCAGCTTGGGCTAGGGTAAAGAGGCCCAGTTTATTCACAGGGCCAAAGCAGGGTCAATAGCAATCAAAGTCGGCCTAGAGGGAAGAGGGAATCAGCTCTGGCAGTGGGTCCTCCCCATGGAGGCCCAGGCTAGAGCCATCTTAGACTTGGAGAGTCAGGGGTCTTTACCCAAAGGTTTCCGCATTCTGTCGCCAAGAGGCCCTGCTCAGAATCTGGCATATGGAACCACAATGGTGTGGGAGACCCCTTCCCAGATCCCCAGCGACAGCTACACACCCTCTGCTTTGGGGGCCAGGTGGATGGGCAGGCACCCAGCTGCACCTGGAGGAGACAGGCCTGTCAGCTTCTGTCAACTTCAAAAGCAATTTCCTTTATTGCTGGCGCCATTGGCTGGAACTCTGGCAGAGCAAATTAATGTGTGGAGCAGGTGGGCACAGTTAATACCTGCATGCGGCTGGCTGGATGTCCTCTGGGTGGTAAACAAAGATAACCCAGACGCTGAACAGTCAGCTCTGCTGCCCACGCAGGGCTCCCTCGGTAGAAGACGGGCTTCTCCAAGCCTCTTCCTCTGCCGGCCTTGGCTGGTGTGGGTTGATGGGATTCAGAATGAGGGGCCTCACCCACCACACCCTGTAGGCAGCTCTGCCAGCCCCTGCCTGCAGCAGCAGATTGCACACAGCAGGAAGTCCTGTATGACAGCAATTGCTGCAAGTATCGGCTACCGCCTTGGGCCTCCAGGCCCCACCTCCACATCTACTTCTGCTGCTTCCTGGGGACCCTGGGCTGGGGATGGGGGGGACGGGGTTGGGGGGAGGAGGGGGGGCGGTTTGCAGGGAGGGGGGAGGAGGGGGGGCAGTTTGCAGGGAGGGGGGAGGAGGGGGCTGTCCCTGCTGGCTGTGCTTCTAGGGGCTGAATTCAGGCTCCTCAGGTTTCTGGGGAGTGGGGGGCTCCATTCACTATACCAGTCCCCTTCCCCCTGATCCCCGGCTCTGAGGCAGGATGTTATCCTAACTGCATAGGCCCTGAAGGGCTGACATGCAGCATCTAGGCCCAGATTCTCGAGCAGACTAAATATGTGCTCTGCCACTGAGCTCTTGGCTTCGGAAGTTTTTTTCCCAAAGGAGATCTTTAGCTGAGCACCAGTGGCTTGTGCATGTTGTCCTAGGTTTTCAGGAGGCTGACATGCAGAAGATCAAAGACATCCTGGACATCTCTAAAATAATCAGCAAAAAGCTGGGCTGGAGGCATAGCTAAAGTGATTAAACACCAGCTGAGGAAACAAACTGAGTGAGCTCAAACCCCTGAATTCAAGCCCTAATACTCCACACACACACACACAAAAAAAAGAAGTTTAAAAATTCCCTCCTTTCTGCTTCCCTTCCTCCCTCCCTCCCTTCCTCCTTCAGTGTTAGTTTTTGAACTCAGGGCCCTGAACTTGGTACACAAGTGCTCTACCACTTAAGCCATATCCTCAGCCCTTTTTTTTTTTTTTTTTTTGGGTCCGGTGGTGGGGCCTGAACTCTGGGCCTGGGCGCTGTCCCTCAGCTCTTCAGCTCAAGGCTAGCGCTCTACCGCTTGAGCCACAGCGCCACTTCCGGCTTTTTTCTTTTTGCTTATGTGGTGCTGAGGAATCAAACCCAGGGCCTTATGCATGCAAGGCAAGCACTCTACCACTGAGCCACCTTCCCAGCCCTCCTCAGCCCTTTAAGTGTTTGTCAAATAGGGTTTCCCATTTGGCTCAAGTGGCCTGGATGGTGACCCTCCCAAAGTAGCTGGAGCTGGATGCTAGTGGCTCAGTCCTGTCATCTTAGCTACTCAGGAAACTGAGCTCTGAGGATTATAGTTCAATGACAGCCCAGGCAGGAAAGTCTGTGAGACTCTTATTTCCAATTATCTACCAGAAAACTGGAGGTGGAACTGTGGCTCAAAGTGGTAGAGTGCTAGCCTTGAATAAAAAAGCTCAGAGGCAATGCCCAGGCCCTGGGTTCAAGCCCCAGGACTGGCACAAAAAACGAAAGACCAAAAGCAAAGTAGCTCAAATGACAGGCATACATACCATTGCAGGCAGCTTTTCTTGGTTAAAATGGGGTCTCATGAGCTTTTCACCCAGGCTGGGCTCAAGTCAGGATCCTTCCCATCTCGGTCTCCTAAGTAGCTAGGATTAAAGATGTAAGACTACCAAGCTTGTGAGGTCAGCCTATTTTTATTTCTTTTCTTTTCTTTTCCCTCCCTCCCTCCCTCCCTCCCTCCCTCCCTCCCTCCCTCCCTCCCTTCCTTCCTTCCTTCCTTTCTTTCTTCCTTCCTTCCTTCCTTCCTTCCTTCCTTCCTTCCTTCCTTCCTTCCTTCCTTCTTTTTGGTCAGTTGTGGAGCTTGAACTCAGGGCCTGGGCATTGCCCCAGAGCTCTTTTGCTCAAGGACTACCACTGAGCCACAGCACCACTTCTAGTTTCCTGGTGGTTAATTGGAGATAAGAGCCTCGTGGACTTTTCTGCCCAGGCTGGCTTCAAACCACAATCCTTAGATCTCAGCCTCCTGAGTACAGGCATGAGCCAGCAGTGCCTGGCTGTTTTTTTCCTTTTGTTTTGTTATTTGTGCCAGTCCGGGGTCTTGAACTCAGGGACAAGGCTAGTGCTCTACCACTTGAGCCACACAGCTCCACTTCCTGGCTTTTTGTAGTTGAGTATCATGGACTTTCCTGCCTTAGGCTGGCTTCAAACTACAATCCTCAGATCTCTGCCTTCTGAGTTGCTAGGATTACAGACCAGATGTGAGTCACCAAGCACCCTGCTCAGCTTGTTGTTCTAAGACCTCCAAGTAAACTGGGTGTGGTAACATGTGCCTGTAATCCCAGCACTTAGGAGGCAGGAATGTACCAGCCCAACTGGGTGCAAACTGGGTCCTCACATGAGAGGCTTCCAGTGGTTGGAGTGGGTATGCTGATCTTGGAGATTGGCAGGCAGATCTCTCCCTGGGATCCCTCTCCTCCATGAATTGCCTTGTAATAAGATCTGGACTAGGGCTGGGAAGGTGGTTCAGTGGTAGAGCGCTTGCCTTGCATGCATGAGGCCCTGGGTTTGATTCCTCAGCACCACATAAGCAAAAAGAAAAAAGCCGGAGGTGGTGCTGTGGCTCAAGTGGTAGAGCACTAGCCTTGAGCTGAAGAGCTGAGGGATGGTGCCCAGGCCCAGAGTTCAGCTCCCAAGACCGACATGTACCATAAGGGGCTCCTATTTCTGTGCCTGTCTAAAAGCCTAACATTCCCATGAGGGAGAGATGTTTAACCCCATCCTGCAGATGCAGAAACTGAGGCTAAGAGAGGTAAGGTAACTTGTTTAACACTCACCAGAAAGCCTGCAGAGATCCAGTTTCCTGGGTCCATTCCAACGGTACGAGGCCTTCACCCCTCTGAGAGGCCATCTGCTGCCCAGCTGGGGCCCCTGGGTGGCACAGGTGTGGGAGGCCTTCCTGTTGCCCCAGCCAGCCTTGCTACAGATGGGCGGGAACTGGCATCCCAGCCATGGACACGCTGATCCTGGGCAGCCCTGGTCCCTTTAGGACAAGTGTCTCCCTTCCCTACCTCTGTATGGCCCCCAGGTAGAGCAGGGCTCACAGTCCGGGTTGGAGGGCCTGTAGGGTTGTTTTCTCTCTGGGAACAGACCAGGCCTACTCTTCCTCTCCTTACTTGGTGTGTAGGGGCGGGGGTGGGGTGGGGGGGGAGAGGGTCCTTCCCTTTGTGCCTGCAGGCTGGCCCTTGAGATGAGTTTGAAATCCTCACAGTAGTTATTTCTGTCACCAGGCAGCAGTGTGCATGAAGGAAGACTGAGCAAGGACTGTCCAGGACAGACAGCGAGGGTGTGTTATACCTCAAAGAGACAATGGAGAAGGAACATTGCTATGTAGAAAATGCTTAGCCCACGAAGAGCAGAAATGTGTCCTGGCCAGTGACCACAGAAGTGGCCAGAATGGTCTCTCTGGGCCTTGAGACACTCATCTACTAAAGCAAATCAGAGGTGGAATGTAGCTCAGTGGCAGAGCACTTGCCTAGAACATATGAGATCCTGGGTGCCGCCTCCAACACCACTGCGAGCAATCATAGTACTCAATGTACACATGTGAAAATGGAACCAATAGAATGGATCATTTCTTTTTTTTTTTTTTTTTTTTTTGTCGGTTGTGGGGCCCGAACTCTGGGCCTGGGTGCTGTCCCTCAGCTCTTCAGCTCAAGGCTAGCACTCTACCACTTGAGCCACAGCACCACTTCCTGCTTTTTTTTTTTTTTGCTTATGTGGTGCTGAGGAATCGAACCCAGGGCCTCATGCATGCAAGGCAAGCGCTGTACCACTGAGCCACCTTCCCAGCCCTAAAATGGATAATTTCTATGCCTCCCTCTGTACCTCCGTTCCTCTACCTGGGAAGTGGGTGGAACCCTTGGTCATCTCTTGCTCTCAGGGGCCCCAGTAATGCTGTTTGATTACAAAATGGATTAAACGTCTCAGCACACCTGATACAAGTAACTCTATCTTGGACACAGATAGCTTCATTGAACAGCACCTCAAGTGGCCTTTCACTAGTCAGCCTGTCCCCCCTAAAAGTGCCTCCCCGCCCCCGTCCCCCACACCTGGACAGGCTATGAATGAAAGAGAGCAAGAGAATCGACTCCTGGCGTGCTCCAGTATCATCCTTACCCAGCCAATGCTTCTGGAAAGACCCAGATGGGCAATGGCTCCTGGGCTGAGCCCTGGTTCCCACCCTTCCTTCCAGTCTGGACAGGTCATAATAGCCCAGGCTATGGGGCTGTGGACCAGAGGGAAGGGCCACACAGGACCTATGGCAACTCTCAGGTGCCAAACCAGCTGACCAATGTCCCACCCACTCCACTCACTGGGCATCTTTGGTGGGGCTAGTGTCTTTCAAGATAAAAGATCTTCCAGTTGGGCTGGGAAAGTGGCTTAGTGGTAGAGCGCTTGTCTTGCATGCATGAGGCCCTGGGTTCGATTCCTCAGCACCACATAAGCAGAAAAAGCCAGAAGTGGCACCATGGCTTGAATGGTAGAACGCTCATTTTGAGCTGAAGAGCTTAGGGACAGTGCATAGGCCCAGAGTTCAAGACCCACGACTGCCCTCCCCCCCCCAAAAAAAAAAATCTGCCAGCACTAGTGGCTCACACTGATAAACCTAGCTACTCAGGAGGCTGAGATCTAGGGATCATGGTTCAAAGCCAGCCCAGGCAGGAAAGTCTGTGAGACTCTTATCTCCAATTACCTATCAGAAAACCAGAAGTGGCACTGTGGCTCAAGTGGTAGAGTGCTCGCCTTGAGCTGAAGAACTCAGGAACAGTACCCAGGCCCAAAGTTCAAGCCCCATTACTGACAAAAAAAAAAAAAAAAAGAAGAAAGAAAGAAAAAAGGTCTGACTTAGATTTGGCCTCTGTCCAACACCTGGTCCCCTCATGCTCCCTGGACATGAGCTGTGAAAGCCATGGGATGTCTCCTCTTGCTGTATTGTGAGGGGTCACTGTGCCCTGAGGTCCAGTGTGTAAAATCATGTTTAGTGCCAGGTGCCAGTGGCTCATGCCTGTAATCCTAGCTACTCAGGAGTCTGAGATCTGAGGATCTCAGTTCAAAGCCAGCCTGGGCAGGAAAGGCCTTGAAACTCTTTTTTTTTTTTTTTTTTTTTGTCGGTCATGGGGCTTGAACTCTGGGCCTGGGCACTGTCCTTCAGCTCTTCAGCTCAAGGCGAGTGCTCTACCACTTGAGCTACAGCGCCACTTCCGGTTTTCTGGTGGTTTATTTGAGATAGGAGTCTCACGGTCTCTCCTGCCCTGGCTGGCTTTGAACCGCGATCCTCAGATCTCAGCCTCCTGAGTAGCTAGGATTACAGGCGTGAGCCACCAGCGCCCGGCTGGCCTTGAAACTCTTATCTCCAATAAACCACCAGAAAAACCTGAAGTGGCACTGTGGCTCAAGTGGTAGAGCGCTAGCCTTGAGCTGAAGAGCTGAGGGACAGCGCCCAGGCCCAGAGTTCAAGCCCCATGACCGACCAAAAAAAAAAAAAAATCATGTTTAGTCACCACCACTCCAATGGCTCAGAACATTGGAGCTTGGGGGTTGGAGGGAAGGCATTGCTGATCCCTTTTGACGAACAGCTCTTTTCCCATGGCTGTTGCTGTGAACTCCTCAGAGCGCTTTGGGAGCAGCTAGTAAATGAAGTAAAACCCATCTGGTGATTGTCAGGAGTTTGGAAATGAATACAGATCACCGTGCCCACCCCCACCCTCAGGAGTAGTGGAGCCCCAAAGCACTGACATCCAGATCTGTTCGCCTCTATCTGTCACATAGCAATGGCTGCTAAGTGAGGCCTGAGACCATGCGGCCTGGGTTTTGATGTCCAGAGGGATAAGAAGTCTACCTTGGCCAGGGGCAGATGGCTTACACATGGAATCCTAGCTAGTCAGGAGGCTGAGATCCAAAGATTGTGGTTCAAAGCTGGCACAGGCAGGAAAGTCTGTAACGCTTATCTATAATGAGCCAGCAAAAAGCCAGAAGTAGAGCTGCGGCTCAAGTGGTAGAGTGCGAGCCTTGAGTAGAAAAATCTCTGGGACAGCATCCAGGCCCTGAGCTCAAGCTTTAGTACCAGCACACACACAAAAAGGAAACAGTTCTGTAAGTTTGGCTTAGCTCTACCCAGTTGGCATTAGCTCACAGCCTGCATGATCTGTTGTAGCCCCTGGTAGAAGACTGGGGCTGAAGAGACCTCTAATCCCTAGCAAGACAGTGGGTGGCAGCTGAATTGCCTAGGGAACACAAGGTAGAAGCAGTCAAGGAAGGAGGTTCCAGCCTTAACTTTGCCCTCACTAGCAGTGTGGCCTGTACAAATTGTACATCTCCCCCCATTTGTGCACCAGAGCAGTGGGTTATCCTGACATGCAAACAAGATGAAGTATGGAAAGATTGTTTCTCAACAGCTAAGAGTCTCATCAGAATGAGGAAGCCCAGGTCCACCATCCAGTGTCCTCTGAGTGAACTTGGAAAAAGGTACCTTTCCACCAACTTTGAGCTTCCTGCTCCCCCAGAGGTCCCAGGGCAGAGAAGAGTGCAGAGGAAGGACTGTAGAATTTGTGATCCACCTGGCCTTGATCAGAGACACTTGCTTCCTTGCCCAGCCTTGGCCCAAGTGCCTCGAGTTTCCATTATGGCTCCAAGGGCCCAGAGCTCTTCACTGTGGTCCCTTGACCTTTCATATAGCTCCGCAACTCTCCAGAGGCAGGCCCTTCTCCCCTCCCCTCGTTTCCCCTTTCATAAGATGCCACCATGTCTAGTCCTCAGGGAAATGCAAATTAAAACCACAATGATATAGCACTACACATGCACTAGAATGCTAATATTCAAAAGAGTGGCTTACCAGGTATGGGCAAGGAGAATCCAGAGCCACAGGAATGCTTTTCTCTCTCTCTCTCTCTCTCTCTCTCTCTCTCCCTCTCCCCCCTCCCCATTAGCCAAGGAAAGGAGGATCAGTTGTAGCCTCAGATAGACAATGGTGGGAGTAAGTTATTCTTAGAAACCAGCAAGTGCTAAAAACTAGAGATTCCCTGCCTGTAATCCTAGCTACTCAGGAGGCTGAGATCTGAGGATCACAGTTCAAAGCCAGCCTAGGCAGGAAAGGCCATGAGACTCTTCTCTCCAATAAACCACCAGAAAACCAGAAGTGGCGCTGTGGCTCAAGTGGTAGAGCACTGGCCTTGAGCTGAAGAGCTGAGGGACAGCGCCCAGGCCCAGAGTTCAAGCCCCATGACCAACATAAAATAAAAAAGACAAATGTGTTCTAAACATTTACAAGTCCAGTGTCATGGAAATATATGTTCACAAAAGAGATTTGTGCATGATATTAAAAACAACTTTATAATAGCCCCAAACTAGAGGCAATTGAAATACTGGTCAACTGAAGAATGGATAAAGAAATTGTGGTACTTCCCTATGATGGAATACTACTTAGCAATGAAAAGGCACAAACTCACAAAAGCATGGTTTTAAGTGCTGAAAAGACTACATGTTGCATGACTGCATATAAATGGGATTCTAGAAAAGCAAAACCACAATATTAGAAGGTAGTTGCCTGGCTCTAGAGTTGGGGATGAGAGTATAGAATTAGGAAGCTGACCTGGAAGAGGCACAAAAGAAATTATGGGGTAATAAAAATATTCTATATTTGACTATGGTATATATATATATTGGTTAAATTAATTTTATTTGTCAACTAATTTTATTAATTGTATTCAATGTAAATTATAGGTTAACAAAGCTGTCCAAGGGGCTGGGAAGGTGGCTCAGTGGTAGAGCGCATGCCTTGCATGCCAGAGGCCCTGGGTTCGATTCCTCAGCACCACATAAGCAAAAAGAAAAAAGCTGGAAGTGGTGCTGTGGCTCAAGTGGTAGAGCGCTAGCCTTGAGCTGAAGAGCTGAGGGACAGCGCCCAGGCCCAGAGTTCAGGCCCCATGACCGGATCCAAACAAACAAACAAACAAACAAAGCTGTCCAAAACAACAACAAACCCAGAACTCAAACTTTTTCCACTCTAGGTCTCACTTTCTCTACACACATAGATGTCATCCTGGGGAATTTGCAGATTGCTCATTGTGGTCTTTGAGAAAATTCCTTAGCCCAGTGCTGTCTGCAGGGCAGACCAGTGGGGAAGCGGCTGCACAGTGGAGCATGAACCTCCTCCCCTAAGGGGCATCTGCTTCAGGGTAGGCAGGCCCGCCAGAGCTGAGTCAGAATGGCAAGTCAAGACAGAGGCTAGCTCCCATGGGGGGCCACCCTCTCCCATCTTTCTCTCTCTTCCTGAGGAAAGGGGTGACTGTGAATGCTACGGGCAAAATCCCTGTGGTTTTCCTGGAAGGCTGGTGGAGCTGAGAGGTGTGTGTGTGTGTGTGTGTGTGTGTGTGTGTGTATGTGTGTGTGTGTATGTGTGTGTGTGTGTGTGTGTGTGTGTGTGTGTGTGTGCAAGCTCAGAGGAGAGATGGTGGGGGAGGGAGGAGACTCTGAACAGGGAGGGGCCAAGACCATGCCATCATAGGACATGTGTTCTTGGAGGCTGACCATATGGCTGGTAACGACCAGCTGTTCTCTGTCTGTTCCAGATGGAGTCTGAGAAAAATGGACTTCATGGGTAGCAGGAAAGATATAGATGAGACAAAACGATGAACTTCCTGTGAAGATTTTGGAAAGTAAATGGATGTGTGTGTGTGTGTGTGTGTGTGTGTATGCACACCCATGTTAGTGCAAGAGAGAGAGAGAGAGACAGAGACAGAGAGACAGAGAAGAGAGACAGAGACAGAGATACCAGAGCAAAGGAGAATATAATTCTTTTTCTTTCTATAGCAGTTAAGGAATTGGAAAGACAAATCAAATCCTGCCCTGAAATGAGCCTGGGTCCCTCTGGACTGGGGACAGAGAGATAGACTCAGGCCTCTTCTCTAGGTACCTCTGAGGGCAATTAGCTAGCTGGCCCATCAGTAAGACCCCCAAACCAGAGCCAGTGGAGCCAGATGGTACTTACTTCCCCGCCAATCCCCTCCCAGGCGGTCGGCCCTGTGCACTCTCGTCCCCATTAGGGCAGAGAAGACCATCCATCACCATTGGTGGGGGAGGAGTGATGTCACAGCCACAGGCCTTCACTGCACAGGAAGCCAGCCCAACCCCTCCACGGCACTAAATCATTCATGGGGAAGAGAGCCTGGGTGGCAGGAGATTTACTGCTGAGGAAACACTTCAGGGACTTGTGGAAATCAATTCTTTAAAGAGACCCCATCAGCCGACAAGTGGCCCAGGGCTGAGGCTTGGGTGTGTGACCAGGAAATGAGGAAATGGGGACTCAGGTGTTGTGGGAGGAGAAATGTCCCAACTCCAAAACAGAGAATAGAAGAGATCCCGATGCCTGGCGCCTAAGGAAGGGCACATCTCCCACAACCAATGAGAGGAAATGGCAGGAGTCCTTCGTGTGACACCAGCCCTGGCTAGCCTCCTTTCCGGTCACCTGTGTGGTTTCTGTGCCCAGATTCATGATGGATCTGTAGATATTTCAACCTAATCAAGTTGGGAGCTGAGATAGGAGGATGCATGTACTTGGTGACCTCACGTCCCTGCAAATGGCAGGCCATAACTAGACTGACTGCTCTCATATAGCCCATCCTACTTCTTCTTCTATTTTTTTTCCCCCAGTCATGGGGCTTGAACTCTGGGTGCTGTCTCTCAGCTCTTCAGCTCAAGGCTAGTGTGCTAGCGCTAGAGGCATAGCGCCACTTCCGGCTTTTTCTGCTTATGTGGTGCTGAGGAATCGAATCCAGGGCCTCAGGCATGCAAGGCAAGCGCTCTACCACTGAGCCACCTTCCCAGCCCCCCAGCCTATTTCTTTTCTTTTCTTTATTAATTGTTGCTAGTGCTGGGTCTTGAACTCAGGGCCTAGGTGCTATCCCTGGGCCTCTTTTTGCACAAGGCTGGCACTTTACCTCTTGAGCCACAGCACCACTTCCAGCTTATTTCTGAGTAGTTTATTGCAGGTAAAAGTCTCAAAGACGTTCCTGCCCCCGCTGGCTTTGAACCATGATCCTTAGATCTAAGCCTCTTGAGTAGTTAGGATTACAGGTGCAAGAGCCACTGGTACTGGGTTGTTTATTCTTTTATGCTGGCACTGGGGCTAGGAATCAGGATCTGGGTGCTGTCCCTTAGCCTTTTTGCTCAAGGCTAGCACTGGACTACTTGAGCTACAACTCCATTTCTGGATTTTTTTTGGTGATTAACTTGGAGATAAGTGTCTCACGGATACTGAGATCCTCACATCTCAGCCTCCTTAGTTGCTAGGATTACAGGCCTGAGCCACCAGCTCCCAGCCCAGCTCTTATAGTCCAAGCGCAGCCAGCTGGTCTGCCTCCCTTTCTATGGCTCTAACACTCTTCTCCGGTGTATCTCAGAAAGGAAAGAGAAAGGGATGAAGGAAGACAGGAAAGGTCTCTCAGTGCTGAAATCCCAGAGCTTTCTTCCAGTCCTCACTTTGTAGATGAGGAGGAAGAGGGCAGTTAGTTGGCTTGCCTTTGGGAAAGGACAATGGGGAGAGGAAAGACTCCCAGAAGCCCTCTGAGAGCTTTCTACCTTCTCAGAGATGACAAAGCCCCATGGGTAGTATGAGATAAAGGGGTGGTACAGAGAGGAAGCTGTGGTGGAAGGAACAGAACACGGACAGGGCCTGGATTCCCCTCCCCCGCGGCCTCCCCCCCCCCCCCCCCCCCCCCCCGCCTGTGGCCCCCATGTTTCTCTCGCTGTGCTACATAGAGGCAGAATCCCAGCATCCCATTTGTTTCTGTGTCACCCAGAGGATGCATGCACCCACCAAAAGCCAAACATAGTCTTCAGTACAGCAGTGCCAGAAGGTTGTGACCCGTGTTCCTCTGGAGCCTCCGTCTTCTATTCCTGGGGACACGTGCTAGCGCACCGCGCAGCTCCTTGGAGGCTGAGGCCAGCCTCTGAACCTGGTCCACACTGAGCTCCTAAGCAGCTTGACATCATTGTCTCGGACCAAAGGCTGCTGTCCTCAGGGCAGTGCTGGCAGGGACCGAGGAAGTCCCCCACCTGCCACAGTCCATCAGCCTGTCGGGCTCCCGAGGGCCCCCAAGTTCCCATGGCCTGAAGGCTGGAGGCTCGTGCAGACCCGATCAAAGCGAGATCAAAGCACGTCGGAATTTCTTGGTCACAGTGGATCGTTCTGCTTCCCCAGCTTCTCGCATCACCCGCGGGGTCGCCGGGCTGCTCACCCAAGCCGCAGTCCCTGCGCTAACCCTCTTGGCAGGCACCCCGCCCTCAGGGGTGTCCCCAGGAAAATCTCCGCAGGTCCTGAAGTCTCGGAGCGTGGGAGTCTAAAGGCCCGAGGCCGCCGGGGACCCACCCCGGGGGTGCCATTTGGGGAGTGGAAAAGGCGGGAGAGACACCGGGAACCAGAACCGCAAAGACTCGGGGCTGATGGCTACGGGAGGGAGGGCTTCCCAGAGGCCGGGCACACAGGAGCCGTCTAGGAGGGAAGCGCGCGCCGCAGGCTCTGCGCGCAGAGGTGCGGGGTGGGAAAGCGTGGCTCGGTGGGAGCGGACGGACGGGGCCCCGCGGCGCTCAGTGGAACGCATCTCCCTCTCCACAGAACCTTCCAGAGACCTCATCTGCACGGTTTATCCAAAAGAAGGGGGACCAACTTCACTCGCTAGAATGCAGGCGTCGGACTGAATTCGAAATTCCGGACTGGAAAGAATGGTCCCTCGGAGTCCAGGCGTCGTCGTCTACGACAGAACACTTGAAAACACCCCCCCCCCTCCACCCCGTCCTCTGACCTGTGCCAGCGCCCCATTTACACCAGAAGAAATGGGAGGCTGGGAAAGATCAGACTAGCGCCCAAGACTAGCTAAGGGATGAATAAATATGCAGGTAATGAATTCTAAGTTGTGTTATTTAAACTAATTCTCCAAAGCAACCAAGACGGCCAAAACAAAAAAGTCTTCTAGCTCGGGGCAGAATGAATGTGTCAACGGAATTCTGCTGTGGACACCGGGAGTAAAAGATGGCTCCGAGTCATCGACCTTTGGATAATCTGCAGGAGGCCGCTCCCCCAACCACAGCACACACAATCGGGTTAGAAGCTCAAGGAACCCCGGAGCCATCCTAGCCCGGGGCTGGGGGACTCCCGGGCGGCGTTCGGGTTCGCTGCGTTGGACGCGGGTCCCCGCCGGGAGGGGATGCGGAAGGAAGCTGGGTTTTCCTGCCCCGCGTGCGCCCCGGCCCGCGCCCCGGCTCAGCCACACCCGGCGCGCGCCGAGCCTCTGGGCAGGAGACCTTCTCTCCCGAACCCTCCGCGTCTCTAGAAAAACAAAACAACAACGAACGGGCAGCCATCGTTTTAGGATTATTTTACAGGCAACGGAAGCTGAACTTGGTCTTTGGTCTCCGCCCAGACGCCCTTTCTGCCCACTTGGGTCGAGGAGTAGCGAAGACAAGGAGTCGAGACCAAATTCCGCCAGGGTGAAGCCTGGAGGGTGCCCGGGCCTCCTCTCCCCCCCCCCCCCCGCCCATCCCCATCGTTCTGTTCTGGATGGGGGCTGTGGATTCTCCAGGAGCCCCAGGGTTAGGGGCTTTCTCCTGCCCCAGTCCCTTCACTGTACCTTGCCTCTCCGATTCCACTAATTCAGGCTTCATCTCCAAACACTTTCCTCCCTTTAAACTCAATTCCTGCATTTACCTTTTTAAATGGAAATTTCAATACAAGCCTGTGATTAGAAACATTTGCTTCAAACAGTCTAGGACATAAAACAAACAAACAAAAGCCTGTAAAAATGTCTTCAGTCCATTTGGTATATAAAAAGCCCGATATTCGCGGGTGGCTCACGCCTGTGATCTTAGCTACTCCGGAGGCTGAGACCTGAGGATCGCGGTTCAAAGCCAGCCCGGGCTGGCTCAGAAAACCAGGAGTGGCGCTGTGGCTCAGGTGGTAGAGCGCTTGCCTTAAGCTGAGCTGAGGGACAGCACCCAAGCCCAGAGCTCAGGCCCCACGACCGGACCCCCCCCCCCAAAAAAGCCCGACATTCCACCCGAGTTCTACTCATTTTACACAAAAAGGACCCATTTTATGTCACCCAAACTATTTTTTTGAGATACAATGACGATTATAAATATTTTCCTCATTAAAAAATCGGTTCTCTCTATGTAGCTCAGGCTGGTATAGAACTCAATCTCCTTAGAGTTGAGGTTACAGGTATGCACCAACACACGCTATTCCTCATTCTGTGTTGTGTGTGTGTGTAATTGGGCTTGCACAAAGGGTCCCGGGCATGCTATCTCTTAGCTTTTTCCCTCAAGGCTGGTGCTCTACCACATGAGCCAATTCCGGCTTTTTGGTGGGTAATTGGACATAAGAGTCTGGCTGGCTTCCTACTAGATCCTTAGATCTCAGCCTCATGGGTAGCTAAAATTACAGGCGTAATCCACCGGCGCTAGGCTTTTTCCTTATTCTTGTTGCTAGCTGGGTGGATTCCTAAAAGAAGATCGTCTTTCGTTTGTGGGTCCAATTCCTCATTCTTTTCCATTTTCCACTACATGCTTGGGCTCCCACAGCTGGAACAGTATCTCCTGAACTCTGGCGCACAGAATCGTGCAAGATTCTCCGCGCCCATAGAAGAAAAATGCAGATGTACAATGTTCAGAAACGTCAGGAAGCTGTTGGAGTTCTAACACTTCTGCAAGAGACCCACGAGACTCTAGATTCTAGGGCAAAGCCCGAAGGGCTGGGATACATCCAAGATGGAAAGGCCATCATCTTACTTCACACACGTAGTAATCCGCGCAAGAGTGGCCAGGAAGGTCTGGCAGAGCAGCCCCAGGGGCCTAGGATTTCCCGGCGGGGGGAGGCGATGCGGAGGGACTGGCGGGCTTCCTGGGGATGAGGGCACAGGCCCACATTCTGCCGGGGTCTCCGGGTCACCCAGGGCGCTCGCACGCGTGTGGGTGCATTCTTTTTATTCCCCTGAGAGGGGGAAACGGGAGCCCAGAGAGGAGTGAGTCGCTCGAAATAGTGCCTGAGGCAAACTACTTGTTTTAAACAGACGTGACACAGACTTAAAACTTTAGTTCCACGTTAGTTACTAGTGCAAGCCATTCGCCCCGGGACCTCGGCCCAAGGGCAAGAGCTACCTCCACCCAGCACCCCGGGACGGTCCAGGAGAGAATAAGGGGCTGAGGTTAGGACTAGGAGGTGGGAGACCTGAGGAGCCAGCCGGAGGGACGGGCTGGTGCGCCAGGCACGGGAAGGGCTGGGTCTGGGTTCGAGCGCAAGGCGCAGAATCTTCCAGGTGGGGCTAAACAAGACGGGGTGTTGCTTCTGAACCGGGACTGAGGGCAGGGAACCCAGAATTGGGGTCCCCCGGCTCACGCACGACGCCGGGCAGGGCTGGGGCTTGGCGGAGAGGAGGGAAGGGGATCTCTTCGGAGGCGCGGAACGCCGCAGCTGGCAGGCAGGCGTCGGAGCGCAGAGGAGGGTGGGGTGCTTGCGGGTGTGCGGGGCGCTTGACAGGCCAGCAACGAAAGGTCCCGAGGTCGGCCTGAGCCACGTCTTCTCCGGCTCGAGTCCTGATCTGTAAGGGATCCGGGGTACCCGGCCCCTGGGGGCCACCCCCCTCATCGTCCCGGCCCGGCTCCAGTTACCCGCCGCGCCTGCTCCCTAAAATATGTATGAGACCCTTGCGGGTGCGGTTTCGCGGCCCCTCCCAGGGTGAGGCTGGGGGCCTCTGGGTGCGCGGGGAGCCGCGGGGGGAGTGAGCGGCGCTGGCTTCGGGGCCTGGGCCATCTCGATTTTCAGCAGAGCATTTAAGAAAGGTAGAAACCGGATCCACCTCGACCGCGCCCCCACCCTTCGCGTCCCGACCGCCGGACCCCGCAGCCCGGCGGCTAGCTTTCCGTGGCGGTGCGGTGTCTGGTTCTCGACAGCAGGTGAATGGGCCCGGGCGGGGCGTGGGGGCGGGGCCCACACTATAAAGGGGCGCTGCAGGCCCTGGGGGTCACTCGCAACCGGCGTGGCCTGAGCCCCGGGGCACATTGCACCCAGGACCCTAAAGGCTTGGGGACCAGGTAGGGCGCGGATGGGGACGCGGATGGGGAGGCTCTGGGCGACAGGTTTGGGGGTTGCGAGTGGGCTGGGAAGGGGTTAATATGTAGTCACCCCCCCCCCTTTGGCCCTGTTGGGCCCAGCCTTGCTCTTTATCTCCTCCGCCCGGGTTCCGGCGTAGCACGTCCCATCCCGAGCTAGGCTGGGAGGGGGACATCGAGGTCCAGAAACTCGCCTGGCCATTCCGCCTGAGGTGAGTCTTGCTTCTGGAATCATCGGTCTGCCACATCCACCGCAGGAGCAAGCTTCGCCCCGGAGTCGGGTGTGTCGAGGGTTCGTAAGTGCACCGTCACTGTCGGCCCCTCGCGGCTCAGCGGAGCGGCGGGGCGGGGTGACTGCAGACCCCCTCCCCCACCCCTCCCCGCCCCCACCTGGGAGCCCCGGACAGGTGCTAACGGTTTTGGATCTCAGTGCAAGGGATCTTTAGGTTTGGCGAGGGGGGGGGGCATCAGCTAAGCACCCCCCTCTTCCATGTTTTTATTTTTATTTTAGAGGTTTCTAGGCTGCCAGACCTGCTGGTCCATTGGAAGAACTAGGAGCTAAAAGGGAGGAAGGCGGATTAACGTTTTATTTTAATCTGGTTTTGAACGGTGGTTGCCGTCTGGGGCGGCCCGGCGCAGCGGGGACTGGGAAGGGCGCCCAAAGCTGCCGTGGGGGTGGGGCTCGCCGCAGTGCTCAGGATGCTGGGGAAGAAGGAAGAGGCCACCTCCACGCTGACAGCTGGGGAGTACCTCAACCCCGCCCCGCCCCCTCCGCTCCCCGAATGCTCCCGAGCTTGGCTCGAGCAAAGGATGATTGAGAGGGATCTAATCCGGGCCTGCGCCCCAGCTCCGGCCGGCCCCGCCCCTTCCCCGGGGAGCCACCAAGCTATGGGGGGCGGGAAGGAAGGGAGATGGGAACTGGTCTGGGGGCGGCTCCTCTTCCCCTCCCCCCTTCCGGGACAGGCAGCCTTTGTTCCAGGCGACGGCGGTGGCCAGACACCTGTGGGGCTTCTGGGCTGGGCAAAGCCGGCGAGGACTGAGCGGGAGGTGAGATGCCTCTACTCCAGCCATGCGTCCCCGGTCCAGATGCGCCCACCGATAGGTCAGCGGCGCCCCTTTTCTGCGGGGACATTCAGATCCTTCCAGAGGCCCCGCAGTGCACCGGGGCTCCCAACGTGCACTTCCCCTCCTCCAGCCCAGGGTCGGATTTCCCAGCTTGCCAGGCTACACACACCTCGGCTGGCTCTGGGTTCGCAGGGTGGCGGGGTAAGCCAGACGTCGGGGGGCGCATGTCGGCTTGCAGTACCCCAACCCGAAGGTAGGAAAGGAGAGCGGAGAGAGGGTGGCGGGACCCTCTGGGGCCAGACCTGGCTGGATTGAGACGAGCAGGCGGGGCTCCCAGCGTCTCGGCAGCCAGGTCGGGCGTGTCCTGCGCCGCTCACCAACCCGAGCCACATTCAAGGTGAATCATCTGGGCCCGCCTCCGATCCCACCCCCGCCTCCCGGCACCTGAGCCAATGGCGCAGCGCGGGGGGCGGGAGGGGCACGGCGGGGGGGGGGGCGTAAAACCCCGCCGGAGTCAACTCCGCACTCCGTCGAGCCCCTGCGTCTCCGCCGTGCTCGAGCCCTCCCGCTCCCCTCTTTTGGGGCGGCCGGGGGCCCCGGGTGCGCCCAGTTTATCAGGCCCGGGTGCCTCTCTAGGTGCGCCCCGCCCGCTGCGTGGAGGCCGCTCCTCCTCAGGTGGCTGGGCCGGGTCCTTCGGATCTGTCACCCGACACCCAGGAAGCGCGCGGCCCCATCCCGGCTCCTCTTTGTTCCCCCGCTGGGTTCCGCGCTTGGGCGCCGCCTCCCCCCACAACCCGGGCTTTAGAGGTTCGGGGGCGTGCCGCCCCCGGCCCACTCTGGGCACACCCTAAATTCCGTCCATTCGGCTCCCTTCAAACGGGGGCCCTTTTTGGCTATTCCTCGTACGTGGATTCGGCGAGGAAGGAGTTGGGGGCGGCCGAGCGCCCAGCGCGGAGCCGGCGCAGGTGAGTGTTTGGGGCGGGGCCAGGCGGAGCCCCCGCCGGGCCAGGAAGAGAAGGTGGGGGCGGGCGCCCGGGCCAGCCGTAAAGGAACCCGGGTTCCCGGCTGAGCCGGTGCTCGGGGTGGAGGCGATGGGCCCTCGGAGATGACTCGGCATTGCGAGTTCCTGGTTCTCCGGAACTTTCCGGTTGGGGGTTCCGGGGACCCAAGCCCTGAGTGGCGCGTGTCCTGCTTCTAAGTGCTGTTCCCGGGCGGAGGGCGGCAGCCAATTTGTGGATTGTTTGGCCGGGTGCGTTAGGGCGCAGGCCCGAGCGCCGCCTCCCTGAGGAATTCGGCTGGGGTCGCGCGCGCCTCTCGCCGCCCTGGTGGGCCTGGGGGGAAGTGCAAGGTCGGGGGTCGGCAGAGGTGTGAGCCGTGGGGGCGTCCGGACCCGGGACCCCGAGTCTTTAGCGTCTGCCTGGAGGCTTCCCTGCTAGTTCGTTACGGCTTCCGTGGCCCGGGGCCGGCCCCGCCCAGTCCCTAGGGAAAGCTGGTCTCCGATCTCCCGTTGGCCTCCACTGCGCAGCCTCGGGTCCCCGAGCGCCCGGGGCACGCGGCCGAGACGCCCCTCTGGCGTCTCCGCCTATTCCGTGGCTAGCACTCGGGGGTCCGCCCAGAGCGATCGAGTGGACGGGTGGGCGGCGGGACGGCGCTCCACTGCTCAGTGCATCCTAAGGGTGTGGGGCGGTGAGGGCCGTCGGGGGCACCGGGGAACCTGCGATTCTGCGGAGCCCTCCAGGCTGAGCCATTTGCCTCCCTTTCTTCCAGCCCTGGCTGTCCCTACGCGGTGCGTAAAAATATTTGCCAGTGCAGGCGGTGAAGGGTGCTCAGAGAGGTCGGGGCAGAGGGCAGGCGGGCTCAATCGTTCCCCCTGACCGTCCCCCTCCCTGCGGGCTGGGTGAGGACAGAACCTCCCAGCTTTCCACTGGGTTTTGCTAAACTCCTGATGACTAAAATCCTGATTTCCCTCCTGCGGGTCAGATGGGGGTGCTCGTGCTAGGGCCGTGATCACCCCCTCCCCCCCTCCCCGCCGCCGGTACGGATCACTCAGTTCAGCCAAATGCGCGTCCCCCTCCGCCAGTCCCGTCGTAATCCTGTTAGACTTCGAGTCGGCAGGTCTCAGATCCGAGGGCGATCCTTCGAGGTAACCGGCTCCGATGCCCTCCCTGCGCACACAGCCCACCACCCTGCAGCCTCGACGTTCCGATCCGGCACCTTGCCCGCGAGGCTCCTGGTTTGTGAGAGCTGGAGCCGAGGAGCCGCAGCCTTCACTTGCCCGGCTCCTGGCCTCTCGTAAGCGGTCATGGGGATGAAGCAGAGGAGCCCTCCGGTGCGGCCTTGTTTAAAGAAGGACGCATTCCAGTGCGCCAGTCTCACTGGTGAGAATTTCGTTTATTATTTTCTCCACCAGGCGGGTTAGTGCAGGGGCTCCTGGAGTCACCGTGCTCCGCCGCCGCACATACCCTGGTTATTGGAGTGCGCGCTGTTGGCCTGAACTGTACTGAGAGCAGCTGGAGGAGGGGGGACCTCTTGGGTTAGGAGAGCCTGGGATTGCTGGCCACACCCTACGCATGTCCGAGGGCCAGGCTAGGCATTCGTTGGAGATCCGGGTTGGAGGGCACTCGGTCCTGGGGCTCCAGATTCGTTGTGTATAGATGGGAGCAGGCGGCCGGGTGCAGGGCTATGTGCCCATGAGTGCCTCGAAGCCTCAAGGGCCAGCTTCACTCTCTGGGGACCCACTAGCTGGGTTGGGGAAGTCTCCTTTCAGTGTGGGTTCAAGCGCCCAGAGAGGAAAAAAACCCCACGGAGTAGGAGACTCCTCGAAATGTCCTAAGGTCCAAATAGAGGTCAAGAGAGCGGGGTTGATACCAAGGATAAATGGGAAGCAGTGCCAGCCAGGACCTCGTATTATAAAGGAAATGTAGGCTTCACACCCTGAGAAACCCCAGCCCTCGGCCATCCTGCAGGTCAGGTCTTCTTTGCACAAGCACACTGATCTCTTCTAACCACCATTAGAAGTGCATTTCTTTGCTTTTGATTTCAAGGTCAGGGAGGGCAGAAGAGGCCGTGCTGAGAAGCGGCACAAACGGTGCCTCTTTCTCCCCTTCCTGAAGTTTCCTATGCTGCTTCTGCAGCTTTGGTTTTCAACTCTCACTTTTTTGCCAACCATTTCAGGTGAAGTGGGAGACCACTTTCTTGGGACTCAGGTCTTCCCTAGCCAGATGCTGCGGGGCCAGGTTAACCTGCGTTGTGCAGGGCAGTGTGGCAGCCAGGCCACTGCGGCATTGCCTTCTGCTGCATTTGGGTTAGGAGGGGCCAGGCTTGGCTGGGGAGGGGCCTTGCCCAGCTGATTAGAACTGAAGGCTGGAAGGGGATTTGGCTTTGTAAGCTGTTCTTGCTCTCTCTCCCCAGTCAGTTACAAAGAAGGAGGAAACCAGAGGCCAAGGGTACCCACAGAGAAGCCATGTCAGAAGGAGCGGACATGATACTAGGCTCCTCTGCCTATGGGATTTGATTCCTTGATGCTAGTCCTCTGCTCTCAGACCAAGCTCTGCTTCTTGATTGCAAGTGAATTCTTGTTCGCCTTCATCCACTACCTTAACTCCCTGTATCTCTCCAAAAGAATTTTGTGTTTTTTTAAGGGCCCCAGGGGCAGGGCGGATGGTGGGGGTTGGAGAGATGGGGGAGGGGAGGGGACTGAATGTCTTCTGGGAAGAGTTCTCAAAGTGCTGGGGCTTTTATTTAAATGCAGATTTCAGGATGAGCCCTAATCAGTCTACATTTCTAGGGGCTCGTGGGTGATTCAGGTTGCCGCGCGTGTGCGTGTGCGTGCGTGGTGCGTGTGCGTGCGTGGTGCGTGTGTGTGTGTGTGTGTGTGTGTGTGTGTTTTCCACTTGCTCCCATGCCCGCCTGTGTGCACGTGCCTGGGCTCTGTCCCTTAGCTCTTTCTGCTCAAGGCTAGTACTCTATCACTTTGAGACTCCACTTCTGAATTTCTGGTGGTTAATTGGAGATAAGTCTTTCAGACTTGGGCTGGCTTGAACCATAATCCTTAGATCTCAGCCTCCTGAGTAGCTACAGTTGCAGGCACGAGCACCCGGTACCTAGCTCTCCTTGCAATGTTGACAACTATCCACCTACCCTGGTGTCCTATACCCTTTGCTACTTGCTTTCTTTCAGAGAATTGTATTGGGAGAAACAGGCTGAAGGCCAGGAAGTGACTTCCCCAGCCACCAACCTGTCCAGTTAGATTGGTGCCTGAGTAGATGGATGGGCTGGAGGGCCTGAGTGCAGCTGTGGGCACATGTTACAAAGCCATTCCAGGAGGGTGTGTGGAGCATTGACTCCAGAGCAACTAAGTAGGCTTTGAGAGATCACTAGTATATATTATTCACCTGGGGATTTGGGTAGTTTGTGGGCCACCCCCTGACCTTTGCCAGAGTGTTTTTCTAGACACTTTGCCCCCCTGGGTCCCAGGCTGGCTTAGGGCAGGCTGAGACCTATAGTGGCTGCTCTTCAGAGTCCCAAGCCCTTCTGCCCTGTCCTCCCCCATCACATCCCCGGAGACCCACCCTCCCTCCACCCTCCCTCTTTCTTCTTTTTCCCCAGAGCTCTTGGCACCAGAGGCAGGAGCCTCCACAGTACCTTCTCTTGAGGCAGCCACTCTGGCAACCACTGATGCAACCTTCCCCGCCCTCCCTCTGATCCCTGCTCTCCCTCCATAGACCCTGGTCAGAAGCTACTTCCAGTCTCTTCCAGGGGCAGTGTGCCTCTCCAAGCTGCCTCCTTGGCCTTAAAGGACCTTTGCCTTGATCTTGGCCCTAGGCTGACCACAAAGACGCCTGGCCTGTGCACTTCACAGTCTGATTTGGTCTGCTGGTGCACAGGGCAGGCTGGGGACAGGATAAGAGAGCCAGTGGTCTTGGATCTGAGGTGTTGGTGCCTGGGCTCAGAGGCCTGGAGAGGCATCTTGGATATTCTGGTGCTTGCCCCTTTGGGGCTGGGTGGAGCTTGGTTTGATAGGGGAGGAGAGGATCTGGCAGCTGGATCTGGGGATCTGGAGCTCCACTGACTGGCGAGAAGATGGATGGTCCTAATTCAGCCTAGGTGTTGTTAGAGGGATCCTGGCCGTCTAGTTGAGCCAGGAAATACCTTGATACAGCCTCCGACTCCACCCAGGATCACAGCACTTCTCCATACTGTCTTTGGCTCCTTGAAGGTCATCTTGGGCTACAGAAGCAACGTAAGCTGGCAAAGAAGAGGGTGAGGAGAGCTGCTAAGCCATTGTTGGGGGAAGGTGGGTAGGTGGGGCAGTTGGGGGCCCCCCCGAAGTGGGTAGCTAGACTCAGAGGCCTGAGGTTAGACCTTCTGCAAGCAAGGAGTTGCCTTGGGGGCAGCTGGTCTCCCCACATGTCAGCAGGCCGGAGAGTGTGACTCCTGTTCTGTGTATGGCACTGGTAGAATTCACTGTGAACAGTCTCGGTCAGTGAATTACCGAAGGGCCATAAACAGAGCAGAGACAGATCCGCGAGTGCCTAGGCAGACTTCTGCCTCCCCAGAGGGCCTGGATGGCCCTGTTCTTAGTGGCACAGGGATGCAGAGACCTGGTCCACTGTGTCCCCACAGAGGGCTTGCTTCTGTACCATCTGCTTGGCCAATTTTGGCACTAGCACATTTTTGCTTGTGTCTCCGCTCTGAGCAATCATGTGCAGTGCCAATATGGGAAAAGCGGACCGCTGCTGCACTATTCGCCTCCCCCCTGCCTCCCTGCGCCTGGGTCCAACTTATTTGCCTCCTCCCTGGCCCATCTGGCTAAGTGCTGGGTAAAGGCACAGCCCAACCCAGTGGGCAGCCAGATCGCCTTACACTGCCTGGGGCCAGAGTAGAGCAGGAGTTGGGCAATCTGAGCTGGGCCGCCAGATGGAGCCCCTCGGGGTAGGGGGGGGTGGGGTCACCATCTGTAGGGCAGGCCTTAGTGATGCCACGGTTCAGAAAGGCACTCTCCTGACCCCCATCTCCTTAGCACACCCTTGGGGTGAGACCTTGGCTGACAGCATGGGACCTAGCCTTCTGCTGTGGGACCGCTGTCCCTGGAGCCTGTGGTGGCCTGGTTCATCTCTGGGCATCTCTGAGGAGGGGAGGGCATTGTAAGGGAGCTTGATTGAGATCAAAGGTGCTGGGAGGTTCTAGGGCAGGGACCAGTCAGTGATCTCTTCACATCCACCCACTGGTGGTTTCCTGCATCCCTGGAGCCAGGCTGTATCTTAACTGAACCAGTCCTGTCTTGTATCACGCATGTTAATCTTGGGGATCCCAAACTGATGGATGGGATGGGGTGTGCGGTGTGTGTTTTCAGCCAGACAGGCTCTGGGAAGAGCCTCTGCAGCGTGCAGTAAGTAACAGCAGGGCAGTGCCGCCCTTCAGTCACCACAACAAAATCTGTGTGGAGTTAGCCTGGAGGCTGGGTCTTGTGCCCTGGGTGTTCTCTGTACTCTCCAGTGCAGAACAAAATCTCAGCTGTGGCCCTGCAGTCAGCCCCTGGCCTAAAGGTTGCCTCAGATGGCAGATCCTGAAGCTGGGAGGCCTAGACCTGCTGCAGCAAAGCTAGGAAAGACCTGCCAGCCAGGCTGTCCCTTTGTGAAGCCAGCTGACCTGGGACACTGACTAGCCGGGACTTCTCATACCTGAGGTCGTGGTTTCTTCTTCTGTTGGGTATGCTTCTCCCTGGGGAATCCTGGGCAAGGACTGGTGGCTTGGTCAGGTGACTAGAGGGGGCTGGGCAGGATGAGGTGTGTGATTGAAGCTGGCAGTTTTGGAGGACCACAGATCCAGTTGGCTGCCTGGCAAGAACATGGCTGGGCCATTCATGCTGCCTGCGTGGATGCAGTAGAGACTGCCTTGGGTGGATCATGTCCTTTATTTCTACTGCTACCCAATAGAGAAAGAAGCTCGGAAATCTCTATGGTGTTGGTGCCCTTGTGCCCCTGCTCTTCAGAGTACCTGTGTGTATGTGTGTATATGTACGTGTATATATGTATGTGTGTGTGTGCACGCATGCGCGCATGTGCCTGCATGCATGCATGGTACATGCTTATTTCAGTGAAGAGGGCATTTATGTTTTGGTAGGGTGCCACTGCTGGGTTCTCCCTCTGACTGCCCAGATGCTCTCCTCCCGATCTCATGTCTGTACCAGCCCCAAGAGATCCAGGCTGTGACTGTCCTGGAGCCATCCTTGCATGGAGAGTGGGTTCCTGGCTGTCAGTATGGCATCTCTGGTATTGACCACATTTCTGTTCCTTCTGCCTAGCAGACCCTGGGCTCCTGTCCCTCGTGTGGCTTTGCCTCTGTTCCTCACACCAGCCCTGGGCACCCAAACTTTGATTAGTAGGTACTGGAACGGCCAGTTCTGTGCCCTTGCCAGCCTTCATGTCCTGCAGTCTCCAGGGCCTGCATTCCAGAAGACCACTTCAGGCCGTATCTACTTTTTAGTTCTTTTTAGCCCATTCCAGGCCTCCATCGTAGTGACTGCTGTCCTCTACCGAGGTGAGTGGGTAGACAGTGGTGGGGAGAAGTCTCCCCCACCCCCCCATCATGCTGGCTGGGTGCTGCTTTCAAGTCTCCCAGGCTGTGGCTGTAGGATTTACCTACCCCACGGGCACCAGGGCACCAGGGCGTGTTGGGGAGGTTTATCTGAGAAGCACTTTGCCCTGTTTTCCCTTGTTTTTCAGGCGCAACCACTCCCAGGTGTCCAAGCAGCTTTCCCTGCCGGTCCTCCCTGCCCTGCTGGCTGGCTTCGGAGCTGGTTGCTCCCCCAGGGCCCCTAGGGAGTGGATTTTCCAGACTCCAACCCCTCCCCCACCACCCATTTGCTTATTCAATCCAGGCCATTATCTTGGTCCTGCCTCTCCACTACGGGCCTCAGGGCCTCAGGCTCATGGAAATGCGATCTGATCTGGCTCTATTGATCGCCAGGGGGAAGGGCTGCTTTCTCTCACCGGCCCTAGGTTGGCCCTGGATGTCACAGCACTGGTGGATAGTGACAGGGGCAACATTCTCCCTCCCCTTCATTGGGGTGAGGGAAAGTAGTTTCCTACATTCCTAGGCTTTGGGGATATTCTGAGATGAAAGCCCAGGTCCTTGCTGAGCACACAGGCTTGCTCACCTAGTCTAATGCTTAAGGGGTTTTGTCCTTGCTTGGAGTCATGTGGCCTTTCCACCAAATGTTTCTCTGCAGTGCTGTCCCCCAACACCCAAGTCCAGAACAGCGAGGTCCGGTTTGTACCTACATTGTGTGTGTGTGTGTGTGTGTGTGTGTGTGTGTGTGTGTGTGTGTGTGTGTGTGTGTGTGTGTGTGTGTGTGTGTGTGTGTGTGTGTGTGTGTGTGTGTGTGTGTGTGTGTGTGTGTGTGTGTGTGTGTGTGCCCTAGTGCTTTGAACTCTAGGCCTGGACACTATCTCTGAGCTTCTTTTGCTCAGGCTAGTGCTCTACCACTTGAGCCACAGCTCCATTTCCAGCTTTTTTTTTTTTTTTAAGTAGTTTATTAGAGGTAACAGTCTCACAGACTTTCCTGCTTGGGCTAGCTTCGAACCACAATCCTCAGATCTCAGCCTCCTGAGTAACTCGCATCACAGGTATGAACCCCTAGTGCCTTCATTTTTCCCATGGCATCTTTCCCTCTACTGTGATTTGCCCCAAAGGGAAGGGATGGTGGCATTGCTGACGAGGGGCCCTGTGGAGCCAGTTGCTCCCCAGCTTGCACTTCTGTTTTAGAAGTGGAGTGCATCTAATGATTTGGAGGTGTTTAGGGGTCCTGGTGCAGTCTGTGGGGTAAGAGGACTGCACAGGTGTTTCTCAAAGGAGTCAAGTCAATGCCGTCCCTCTGGGGTGTGCTGTGGGGGGGTCTGGCATGAGTAAGGGCCTAGGCTTCTGCAGTTGGGAGAATCCTGTAGGGATGGGGTGTGCAGCTGGGCTTAGCGTGGCCTGTTGCTGAGTGGCTGATACCTTGGGGCTGCCAGTACCCTTCCCTGGGGAAGGCTGAGCTCCAGGTCTTGCTCTACCAGGTCTCTAGGGGCGGCCACCGGCCCTGGAGTGGTTTGTCTCGGGTTATACAGGAAAGAAAAGTGCAGAAACCCCCTTTTGCAGTGGGGCAGCCTGAGGGCTTCCGGCCCTGGGGGATGGGTCTCCTTGGATTCAGTGGGGTGGTAGTGGTGACGTGGGATACTTGATAGGTAGCAAAACACAGCTCCCACAGCTGTTTTTTTCTCCCTAGTGATCAGGATACACATATCCCACAGACACCTGCTCCCCTGGGGGCCTGGGTTATAAGTACCCTTTGAGGGCCTTGGCCACGGCCTAGGTTCCAGTCTCAGTCCCTCAGGTGTGTCCATAGTTGCCCATCGCACCTGCAGGCTGTAGGGCACTGATGTAGGGAAGGGAGGGAAGAGGTTGGGTCAGCAGGTGAGGGCTGTGGAGACACAGCGTTTACACCAGGGCAGCTGAATGAGCAGAAGGACCCTAGGCGGCATCCACCCACTCCCGCTGCAACAATTGCTAACTCTCTTTTTCAGCCACGGCTGCCACACCAGCTCCAGGTTCCAGCTCCGACTGGCCTCCCACCATTTTTGGCAATGGTAGAACTCACACTGGTGAGGTAATGGGATCCGGTGGTTCTAGACTTGCCAACTATGGTGTGAAGGCCCAGCCTCTGAGGAGTCTGTGCCAGGTTGGGCCTGCTGCTCACTGTGAAGGAGGAGGGGGCTGTGGCCCCTAGAACCAGTGGGCAGTGGCAGAGGGTTGGCGCAGCTGGAAGGGACTCGGTGTTTCCCTGCGCCCCCCCTGAGGTCACAGGCCCCCCCAGTCAGCTGGGAGGCTGTCTTCCTGACTTACAGCGGGTGCTACAAGGAGGAATTGGCAGCCTTGTCCACACTGGCCTTTGTCAGGGAGGTGGGGAGTCTGGACTTGGCCGGGGGGGGGGGGGGGAGGAGACATTTGGAGTTAAGGTGACCTCACCTGGCTCTTTTGGGGGATGTCTTCCTACACTACCCCAAAAATCCCTGAGGTGGGCTTTTCTGTCCTGTATGAGAGTGGGTCCCTCCTTTGGGCTGCAGGTAGGTGGGTGGGGACAGAGCATGCTGCGCGCCCATGGATATCTGCTACTCTTGTCAAGGCCAGTGAGGGACACATGGGACAAAGGCTCCGAAGGGATGGGGACACGTGTTCACATGTGTAGACACAAGGCTGGTCCCCTGGGATATTGGTGGCCCATGGGCTATAGACCACTCTACTTCTGTGCTTCATGGATTGACTGCTGATAACTCGGACCTGACAAAGCCCCACAGCCTATGTTCACAGTGGTGGCTCTGTCAGGGCAGCCCAGAGGTTCCTGGAGCTCAGCTCAGAGGTTAGGTATCACAGTTCCCAGTGATACATTGATGGACTGACCTGTTGGGGAAGACTTGGGCCTGGGGGTCTCAAAATGTCTTGTGCCTATAGATAGATGGTCAAGGGCTGGGAAGGTGGCTCAGTGGTAGAGCGCTTGCCTTGCATGCACTGAGGCCCTGGGTTTGATTCCTCAGCACCACATAAGCAGAAAAAAGCCGGAAGTGGTGCTGTGGCTCAAGTGGTAGGGTGCTCGCTTTGAGCTGAAGAGCTGAGGGACAGCGCCCAGGCCCAGAGTTCAGGCCCCATGACCGACAAAATAAAAAAATGGTCAAGGGAGCAAAACTGGATGCTGTGCGTGCGGGATACGCGAGTGCATGCTCTCCCCAACACAAATAGAAAAGCCTTTCCCCTACTCTACTCACAGCTGACCCGCTGTTCTCCCGGCTCTCATCCAAGTCACTCCAAGTCCAGCTGCTGCTCTCTTCCCCCTTCAGGTCCTCAGAATGTCAGCAGTGCCATTACTAGGCTGCTGGGTGGCTAACACCTCACCACATCAGGCTGGCACAGCTCTGTGCGGCCTCCTTGGAAGAGATGGGGCTGAGTAAGGTAGGGCAGGCAGAGGGCACCCCAGAGAAGAGTGGGGGTGGCCTCTGAACACCTGAAGGTGTTAGGTAAATAAGGTGGCTCTGCGCAGCAGCACGACGGAAGAGTGATGTGCGTGCCTAAGGCACGCCTGCTCCCGGGAGCATGGAGGACCTGAAGGCTCTGGGAGGTTGAGAAACAGGAAAGGCGGCTATTGGAGAAAACACCCTACCTTTGGTTAAGACACAGCGCAAAGTCCCCAGTTCAAGTCCCAGTTTAAAAACAACACCAACAATACCGGCTGAGAGGCAAGCCATTATTTAGGGGACATGTTTTCTTCAAACTGTTGTCGGAGCCACAGCAGTCTGGGGGCACATGATCAGATTTCTCTTTGGCCAGATTATTCTTGTAGTTAATGAGAAAGAAAGGATCAAATGAGACATTGGCTGCATGGTGGGAGAGCAAGGGTTAACCTAAGAGGTGGGGTAGGAGGAGGCAGGCAGAGGCCATAGGGAATGCTTGGCACACTCCTGGAGGTGAGTGGGGATTGCCAGAGTCTGTCTTGAATCTCCTGAAGAGCAAAAAAACCCAAGGAGGCGGCGGCATGGGTTGCGCCCTAAAGGGCGCATAAACTCTGGCAGACTGGATGGAAGGGCAGTTAATGGTGTGCATAATCATTGCCAATGCTTCTGCTAAGTGGTAAGCGTTGGGGTGAACAGGTGAACAGCTGCAATTATGTAATTTATAGTCAAAAGATGGAGGCAGCAGAGCTGGTCTGTGCTTACCTCCAGCCATCCCTTCTGGTACAGCTGCTGGGGCTCCAGATTGACTGGTTTGTAGTCTGAAAGGGGCAGGCAGGGATGGCAGTGGAACCTTGCCAGGTTGGAACTGAAGAAGAAATGCAAGGGATGAGTCGCTTTGTATAGATTGGGTCCTGGTAAAAAGCTATTATGTTGGAGCGCTTGCTATGTACTGGTATTTCCCCCCCCTCCAATCCTGGGGTTTGAACTCAGGGCCTGGGTGCTGTCCCTAAGCTCTTGTGCTCAAGGCTGGCACTCTACCTCTTGAGCCATACGCCACTTGTGGGCTCTTTCTGAGTAGTTTATTGGAGATAAGAGTCTTTTCTGCCTGGCCTACCTTTGAACCTCCATCCTCAGATCTTTGAGTAGCTTGGATAACAGGTGTGAGCCACCGCCTGGCTCTGTGCTATATTTTCATGACTTCAATCATCATTGCAAACCCCAGGCAGAGCATCAGTGAGCAGAGAGGACCGGGATGCTAGCGTGGGGACTAGGAAAGAAGAGTGTGATCATGGGCAGTTAGTTCTTAGTGGTCCCTTTCATCCCTGCAGGAACTATTCAGTTCTTGGGGTCTGGACACAGAACCAGTGGGGGGGGGGTGGCCCTAGAGGGTGTGTAGGGATCGCCCAGGGACCATCACAGTTGCCACATCTCAGCTGGGCTCCCTGCTCTGCACTGCTGACTGTCCTGGTTAATCTCTCCAGAGCCCTTCACCTGCCCCACGGGCCTGACCTGTGCATGACCCAGCCCTGCTTTGCACTGACACCAGCACCTCCTTCCCCTCATCCTCAACCTCTCTTCTGTCTGCCACAGCTCTTCCTCCAGGCTGTTGTCTGGCGTATTTCACTTTCCCTTGCTGATAAGTGGATCTACTGCTTCCTGCCCTCCAACTTGAAGGCGCTCTGGGGCAGGTGGTCCCATTCCTACAAGCACGCCTGGAATCTCAGACCTTAGTATGCATCTTCACTTAAACCTTAGGCCTCTCGGGGATCCCGGTCACTGCCAGAATCCACATACCCACCTTGCAAGGGATTCTCATGGCAGGTAGTCCATGGGTCTTAGGAGGTCAGGAAGACATACCTGGCTTTGACCTTCAAAAGGGAGGTTCTAGCCGGGCGCTGGTGGCTCACACCTGTAATCCTAGCTACTCAGGAGGCTGAGATCTGAGGATCGCGGTTCAAAGCCAGCCCGGGCAGGAGAGACCGTGAGACTCCTATCTCCAATAAACCACCAGAAAACGGGAAGTGGCGCTGTAGCTCAAGTGGTAGAGCGCTCGCCTTGAGCTGAAGAGCTGAGGGACAGCGCCCAGGCCCAGAGTTCAAGCCCCACAACCGACAAAAAAAAAAAAAAAAAAAAGGGAGGTTCTAGCCAGTGCCAAGGCTGGCAGCCGGCTCCAGCCTGAGAGCTAAGGCCTTGGGACTCCACAATCTCCCAGATTGTGGGGGCATCTTTTGAGCATCCAATAAAGGCAGGCCTTTCTCCTGCCTCCAGCTGGGCTGAGGAGATGGGCCAGGCAAAGGGTGGCCCTCAACAGCAGTGAGGATGGAGGGGAGAAGAGAAAACGGCATAGACGTGTGCTGGCACTGGCAATGAAATAGTTCCAGAACTGGGCGTGTCCAGCCGGCTTTGAGGAGAGAAGAGGGAGGAATGAAGGAACAAGCTGTAGCACATGAGATTTGCCAGCGGGGACAGTGAGAGATGAAGATGTGGACACTGACCCTCTTGGAGTGGACTGTCTGGAGGCTGGCGCTGTAGTATGTCTGGATCCCACATTAGTCACTTGCACTAAGGTAGCAGAACTTACGATTGGCATGCTAGGACAGCATAGGATTTCAATGGGAGGCAATTTTGCCCCCTTCTAGGGACAGTTAGCAGTGTCGGGGAGGTGCCCCTGACATCTAGTAGGCTGGGAGCCAAGGAAGCCGCTCAACATCCTACAATGCAAAGTATGGCTCTTTTCAACAAAGAATTATCTGGCCCAAAGGGTTGGTAGAAAGCTGGACCTGAAGCTGGGCGCCCGTGGCTCATGCCTGTAATTCTAGCTACCCAGGAGGCTGAGATCTGAGGATCATGGTTCAAAGTCAGCCCGGGCAGGAAAGTCTGTAAGACTCTTATCTCCAATAAACCACCAGAAAACCAGAAGTGGCACTGTAGCTCACGTGGTAGAGCACTAGCCTTGAGCTGGAGAGCTGAGGGACAGCGCTCAGGCCCAGAGTTCAAGCCCCACAACCGGGGAAAAAAAAAAAAAAAAGAAAAAAAGCTGGAGCTGAACTGGGCCTGATGGTGCACACCCATAGTCATTGCACTCAGGAGACAGGCATAAGTTCTGGAGTTCAAAGCCAGCCAAATGATAGTTTACAAATAGCAAGTTGACATTTGAGAAGAATAAGTCAATCATCCTCTGTTTAGAAGAAAATCAATTTTACAAGGGCAAGAACAGAGGAGACAGACGTGCTGAAACTCAAGGGAAGATTGGGTGACGTTAGTTGAGAAAGAACCGGAGGAGCCACAGCTCACAGGCCTTGGGAACTAAGCAGTCCATCCCTGCAGAATCTGGGTTACATTCAAGCACCTGCTCCAGACCTCTGTTCTCCAAGCTGCACAGACTAGACTGAAGTACCTAGAGCCTTTTGTGGGTTACTTACACATTTAAAGAGATGTTTAAAAATGTACCTTTTGGCTGGGCACCGGTGGCTCATGCCTGTAATCCAGCCACTCAGGAGGCTGAGATCTGAGGATGGCGGTTCAAAACCAGCCTGGGCAGGAAAGTCCAAGAGACTCTTATCTCCAATAAACCACTTACAAAACCGGAAGTGGTACAGTGGCTCAAGTGGTAGAGGGCTAGCCTTGAGCTGAAGAGCTGAGGGACAGCGTTCAGGCCCAGAGTTCAAGTCCCATGAATGACAAGAAAATAAAACATGCACCTTTTGGCGCTGGGAATGTGGCTCAGTAGTAGAGTGCCTAGCACGCATGAAGACCTGGGTTCGATTCCTCAGTACCATCTACACAAAAAAAGCCAGAAGTGGTGCTGTGGCTCAGTGGCAGAGCTTGCCTGGTATGGATTCCATCCCCAGAAAGGGGGTGGGGTGAAGGTGGTAGAAAGGGGGCACGTATCTTTTGACCTAGTCTTTGGGTTTTGTGGGGAAAGTCATTCAGGAAATCTAGTCCACCTGGAAACGGTTCTCTGCAGAGGTTGAAACTGGAGATGTGGTCAAGGAAAGCTGAAGATGGGAAGATGAAGGCTGTTTTCAGTCTGTAAGCTTCATGGTTTTTGGTGCTTCTGGACAGTGAGCAGGAGCTGAGGGGGCTGCTGAGCCTCCCTTGCCTGTGGGTGGGTCCTGACAGCTGAGAAAGGGTGAGTTCTCCAAGGTGTTTGGCATCTTGTAGCCGGTGCTGTCCTTAGGTGGGGCTAGATCAGGTCACCTTTGCCATTGTGCCAGTTTAGATCAATTCCTCACCACTGTACCACTGGTGAGAACAATGGATTATAGGCTTGGCATAGTTCAGGTCAGACACAGCTTTAAATATGTGATGAGAAAATTGCACACAAAGAGCCTGGCTTTTGGGGCTGGGAAGGTGGCTCAGTGGTAGAGTGCTTGCCTTGCATGCATGAGTCCCTGGGTTCGACTCCTCAGCATGACATAAGCAGAAAAAGCTGGAAGTGTGCTGTGCCTCAAGTGGTAGAGCGCTAGCCTTGAGCTGAAGAGCTGAGGGACAGCGCCCAGGCCCAGAGTTCAAGCCCCACTACTGACAATAAATAAAATATTCAAAAAAAGGAGCCTGGCATTTATAATGAACGTCTTTTGTTATGTTTTTTAATTTTTATTTTATTATAAAGGTGATGTACGGTTACATAATTAGTCAGGGGTTACAGTTACATAAGTTAAGTAGAGTACATTTCTTTTTTTTTTTTTTTTTCATTTTTTTCTTTGTCAGTTGTGGGGCTTAAAACTCTGGGCCTAGGTGCTGTCCCTGAGCTCTTCTGCACAAGGGTAGTACTCTTCCACATGAGCCACAACACCACTTCCGGTTTTTCTGGTGGTTTATTGAGATAAGAGTCTCATGGACTTTCCTGCCTAGGCTGGCTTTGAACTGTGATCCTCAGATCTCAGCTTCTTGAGTAGCTAGGATTACAGGTGTGAGCCACCCGGTGCCTGGCTGCATTTCTTTTTGGACAATGTTACCTTCCCTCTTTCCCAGTTTATTTTCAGCGTAGTGTCCAGTGAGTACCACTATTTGTTCACCCTTGGTTCCTTCATTTCTGTGTGTTTTTTTTTTTTTTTTAAATAAAAGGGGGGGTGATATTGTCCAAGAAAGAAATGTACTCTTTATAACCCCTCTGTATATCAACTTCAGAATAATAAAAAATTAAAACAAAAAGCTTGTTTCCATGTTGTGGATGTGTCTTCTGTCACATTGCAGATGCTTCAGGCTAGCCTACAGCGGGAAGCGGGCAAATCCTGAGTTCTTGGAGTTCTGCTACAGGAGTTGGCCAGACATGACCCAGACCTTCCAGGATTAGAGGTCCTGTCTGCATTGGATGGATCCTGCGCTGCTTCCTGAGAGGCTGATGGAGTAGGCGGACAGTGGGCCAAGGGGTTGGCGGTGGAAGGAGCAATGAAGCCTTCCTTTCCAGTCAGGGCCCCTGCCTAGCTCTGTCAGCATATGATTCTGGAGGGTCTCCTGCCTATTTTCCCTCAGCCCCAGGGAGGCCCCTGCCACCTGAAAGCCAGCCTTCTGCATCCAGCTCTTCTGAAGGTGGCTTGGAGGCGGAGTGGGAGTGGGTACAGAGCACGTTGAGCAGAGGAGGAAGGGCAGTTTTCAGTGGAAGCTGTAAGGGGAAGGGAGCTATAGGCAGAGGTTCCCATCTCCATGTTTTCCGAAGTTGGCCTTTCTTTTTTATTTTTTCTTTTTTTGGTGCCCATCTTGGGGCTTGAACTCAGGGCCTGCACACTGTCCCTGAGCTTTTCTTTTTTTGTCAGTCATGGGGCTTGAATTTAGGGATTAGGTATGCTGTTCCTGAGTTTTTATGGTCAAGGTTAGTGTTCTACCACTTTGGGCCAAAGCTCTACTTCTGATTTTCTGGTGGTTGACTGAAGATAAGTCTCATAAACTTGTCTGCTTACTCTGGCTTTGAACTGCTATTTTCAGATCTCAGCTTCCTGAGTAGCTAGGATTACAGACATGAGCCACTGGTGCACAGCTGAGGTTGCCCTTTTATTTTATTTTATTTTTTTTTAAATTTTTTTTATTGTAAAGATACTATACAGAGGGTTACAGTTACATGAGTGAGGTTGAGGTTGCCCTTTTATGAGGAACAACTTGTGTCCCAGAGTTATGTGAAAATTGAGCCCTTTGTTCCCAGTGACTGACCTACAAGTCTGATGTGCCTTCTTCCGTTTATGGATTTAAAGGCATCTTGTCCTGGCACCTTTTTTATTTTATTTTTTGTGGGTCCTGGAGCTTGAAAGCTGGGCCTGGGCATTGTTCCTCAGCTCTTCAGTTCAAGGCTAGCACTCTACCACTTGAGCCACAGCTCTACTTCTGTGTTTTTAGTAATTTATTGGAGATAAGAGTCTCATGACTTTCCTGCTTGGGCTGGCTTTGAACTGCAATCCTCAGATCTCATCCCCCTGAGTAGCTAGGATTGCAGGCATGAGCTTCCAGTGGCCAGCCACAATCACCACTTTTAACCAACTTCTGTCGACTCTCCCCATCTCCTTAAGGACAATTTTTCCAGAATTCTTTCCCTGTAAATATACCCCATCATTAAGTCCATCCAGTCAGAAGGTTATATCTCAAACCTGAGTTATACTGGATCCCTCTGCTACGGGGTAGGCCTCTGCTTCATGGATATGATACTTCCCTTCTTTCTGGTCCAGAAACTCTGGGATTGAAGATGGTGGATTGTGGGCACACAGGGAGACAGGAAAGAGAAGGCAGAAATCTTTAAGCCCTTCCTTCCCTAAGAGCACTCCCCTCTAGACACCTGAGATGGACTGAGCAGGCAGGCTCCCTGCCGTGTTAAAGTTCCTGGGTTGGTGATTCTGTTGAGATTGAGGGGTCCTAATGCCAGTGAGAACTCAGTCACGGCTCTGGACACCATCCCAGCGAATGGGAAAAGCACCACACTTTCTTGGTGTAGCCATTTTGTTTTTTAGTGCTTTGGATTTAGTGCTTTGATTTCCAGCTGCTTTCTGAGCATCCTAAGGACAGGACCACTCAGCCTCTGAAGAAGTGACAAGGAACCATTGTCCCTCCCACCATGCTGACCCCCCTAGTGGCAGCTGTGTGACTTCCTTTGGCTTCAGCTGACTCAATTTTTCTCTGTAAACTTCATTGTGTATATCTTTCATGTAGCCCGCTTCAAGTTATTTTTGTGAAAAAGTATTTTCAAAAAATCTGTCTTTTAGGAATAATAAAAGTGTTTTAAAATTAGATAATGGTGATGGTTGTATAACTTTGTCAATATACTACAAACCTCTGAATGGTGCACTATTAAGCAGATAGGTATGTAGAGTATATCAATAAAACAAAAATCCTTGAGGTCATGGGGACGGTGCATATGTATGGGGGTTGGGCAGCACAGGACCCCCTAGTTCACCCATTCAAATCTTCATACACGAGGGATCTAAGTGGTCCAGTGCACCTTCATTACTCCTGGCATCAAAACCACCTGAGGGCTGCCACCATCTGAGGTTTGGATCCAGTAGCTCTGACCTATGGACACCACTGGGGGCATTAATTGGAGATAAGTCTCATAGATTTTCTTGCCTAGGCTGCCTTCCAGTTGTGATCCTCTAAATCTTAGCCTCCTGAGTAGTGATGATTATGACACCAGCATCCAGCTTCCCATTATTTTAAATTTATTCATTTATTTTTTGGTCGTGGGTCTTGAACTCTGGGCCTTGACACTGTCCCTGAGCTTGTCTGCTCAAGGCTAGCGCTCCACCACTTGAGCCACAGCACCACTTCCTGATTTTTTTTTTTGGTGCATTGTGGGTCTTGAACTCAGGGCTTAGGCACCATCTGAGCCACAGTGCCATTTCCAGTATTCTGGTGGTTAATTGGAGATAAGAGCCTCATGGGATTTTACTGCCTGGGCTGGCTTTAAACCGCAGCCCTCAGATTTCAGCCACCTGAGTAGTTAGCATTACAGGTGTGAGCCATTAGTGCCTGGCTCCAGTATTTTCTTGATTAAGGAAGGAACCACTGTAAAACTTCACTCATCTGGGAGTCTGCTCCAGGTATGACAGTGGTCCACTTCTAGAACTGACAACAGGCTGACCATGGAAGGGGCTGCCCTAGGTTGACCTTAAGACATACCTAGAGTTTACTTTAAAAACTAAAATCCTAGCAGGGCGCTGGTGGCTAACACTTGTAAGCTATTCAGGAGGCTGAGATCTCAGGATCATGGTTCAAAGCCAGCCCAGGCAGAAAAAGACATGAGTCTCTTATCTCCTAAAGCCTAAAAATCAGAAGTGGAGCTGTGGCTCAAAGTGTGTAGAGCACTAGTCCTAAGCAAGAACTGAAACAGCGCTCTGGCCCTGAGTTCAAGTACCAAGACCTACAAAATAAAAAAAAACAAACTGGTGCCTCATACCTGTAATCCTGGCTACTCAGATGCCTGAGATCTGAGGATCATGGTTTGAAGCCAGCCAGGGCAGAAAAGTGAGATATCTTCAATTAACCACCAGAAAACCAGAAGTGGAGCAGTGACTCAAAGTTGTAAAGCACTAGCCTTGAGTGTAACTGCTCAGGGACAACAGCCAGGCCCTGAGTTCTGGCACCATGACTGACAAAAACAAAAAAACCCACCCAATGTAGATTTTTTTTTTCATTCATGGGGCTTGAACTCTGGGCCTGGGCGCTGTACCTCAGCTCTTCAGCTCAAGGCTAGTGCTCTACCACTTGAGCCACAGCGCCACTTCCAGCTTTTTTTCTTTTTGCTTATGTGGTGCTGAGGAATCAAACCCAGGGCCTCATGCATGCAAGGCAAGCGCTCTACCACTGAGCCACCTTCCCAGCCCAGTCCGTGAAACTCTTATCTCCAATAAACCACTAGAAAACTTGAAGTGGCACTGTGGTTCAAGTGGTAGAGCTCTAGCCTTGAGCTGAAGAGCTGAGGAACAGTGCCCAGACCCACAGTTCAAGCTCCACAACCAACCAAAAAAAAAAAAAAAAAAAAAAGAGAAAGAAAAAAGAAAAAGGCAGAAGTAGCACTGTGGCTCAAGTGGTAGAGTTCTAGCCTTGAACAAAAGAATCTCTGGGGGGAGCTGGGAAGGTGGCTCAGTGGTAGAGCGCTTGCCTTGCATGCATGAGGCCCTGGGTTCAATTCCTCAGCACCACATAAGCAAAAAGAAAAAAGCCGAAGTGTCGCTGCAGCTCAAGTGGTAGAGTGCTAGCCTTGAGCTGAAGAACTGAGGGACAGCACCCAGGCGCAGTGTTCAGGCCCCATGACTGGCCCTCCCCCCGCCAAAAAAAAAAAAAAAAAAAAAAGAATCTCTGGGATAGTGCCTGGGCCCTGGATTCAAGCCCCAGGACTGGCAACAACAACAACAAATCTAAGCCGGGCATCGGTGGCTCACACCTGTAATCCTAGCTAAAAAGGAGACTGAGATCTGAGGATCATAGTCTGAGGCCAGCCTGGACAGAAAAGTCAAAGAGACATCTCCAAGTAACCCCCAGAAAACTGGAAGTGTCACCATGGCTCAAAGTGATAGAGTGCTAGCCTTGAGCAATAAAGCTCAAGGACAGTGTCCAGGCTCTGAGTTCAAGCCCTAGACCAACAGAAAAAGCTGAAAGTGGCCGGGCGCCGGTGGCTCATGCCTGTAATCCTAGCTACTCAGGAGGCTGAGGTCTGAGGCTCACAGTTCAAAGCCAGCCCGGGCAGGAAAGTCCGTGAGACTCTTATCTCCAATTAACCACCAGAAAACTGGAAGTAGTGCTGTGGCTCAAGCGGTAGAGCGCTGGCCTTGAGCTGAAAAGCGCAGGGACAGCGCCCAAGCCAAGTTCAAGCCCCATGACCGACAAAAAAAAAAAAGCTGAAAGTGTAGCTGTAGTTCAAGTGGTAGAGGACCAGCCTTGAGCAAAATGCTTAGGTCTAGTGCCCAGGCACTTAGTTCAAGCTCCAGTACTCTCACAAAAACAGCCTGACTATTCATCTTAGGCCATAAGAAAAATTTATCAAGGGTTTCCAAGCACAAGTGCTGGGTTAGTTCATATCTTGACCCTGCCTCTTACTAGCAGAATAAATTTGGCCAGATTAAACTAACCTCTGTGCATGTCACTGTTGGGGTATTAGTACTTTACAAAATCAGTTAATACTGCATGTAAGTATAATATATGCTGTCAGGGCTCTTACCCATTGCTACTCAAGAAATCCTCTTAATTGTCAACAAGCCCCAGTTCTCATGAACAAGAGCTAGGAGACAGCCTGTGACAGGCTCTGGGCCCAGGCCAGCTCCACCTGCCTCCCAAGGCAGCTCTAGATAACCCTAGGCTTTCAGGGCACCATGGTTTGTCCTCTAAGTGATTTTACCCTCCCCGACTTTGCAAAAAATATACTCCAGGCCAACAGTAACCCCCCAAAATGTCTGCTAATAGCTCTGCAGTGGTTAGGATGGTAAAACACAGTGGGCCAAAGTCCATTAGGCTACTATAGACTGGGAGTGGATAGTAGGTGGAGAGAGCCCTATTCTTACGTCCTGACTCCCTGTATGCTGCTTCCTCTTTCCATGCTAGCCCTACCATCTTAGCCTTCTCCAAGAGCTGCACTCTTGCAATAATTACCAGAGGCCAGGTAGATATACCAGAGGTGACCTTAATCTGAGCAACAGCTATCCAGAGGCCTGGACAGGTGACCTGGCTGGCCAGGAGGTCAGTGGGAAACTGGGTTCTGTTCCAGACAAATTTACTTCCTCCCTGATGAGTTTTGGTGCTGATACTAAAGGGATCCACAGGCCTGGTCCATCTGTCATACATGCAGCTGAGGCTGAGGGGGCTTGACGAGGCCCTGCTAAGCCTGAGCAAGGCCCAGGGTGTACTGAGCCAGAGCGCTTCCAGGTGAGGGACTCCTCTTCCTATTCTGGCTCCCATCAGCTCAGTCTTTAGAATTTAGACAATGCCAGAAGATAACAGCATTGCCTCAAATGTAGGGCTTACAGCCAATTCTTTGGTGGGCTGCTTCTTTGAATGATCCTAATCTCTGCAGGATGATAAGGTACTTAACACAAGCACCCTAACAAACAGATAACGGAGCTCATTCACTACAGCACCCTATCTAGGTGGTCCCTCACTATCCTGGGCTACAGTGTTCATATTTGAACATCTCTGTTTCCTATCTCATGGGTGACTGACATTAGGTATTTGTTTATTTATTTTTGGGTCCGGTCACGGGGCCTGAACTCTGGGCCTGGGCGCTGTCCCTCAGCTCTTCAGCTCAAGGCTAGCGCTCTACCACTTGAGCCACAGTGCCACTTCCGGCTTTTCTTTTTGCTTATGTGGTGCTGAGGAATCGAACCCAGGGCCTCATGCATGCAAGGCAAGCACTCTACCACTGAGCCACCTTCCCAGCCCGACATTAGGTATTTGTGATGCTAAACAAAACAGACTCTCAGGCCAGATCTGAACTCTATCCCAGTTTTTCTTTGCCTGCAGAGTATGTAAAGAATTTTTTCATTTATTAATGAGATCAGGAGATCTTATTTTTAAAAATCTGGATCCCAGATAATCTAGAAAATTCTGAAGCTAGGACAGCGGGGCCCATCTTTTATTCTTTTCTTTTTTTGGTCAGTTGTGGGGCCTGAACTCGGCCTGGGCGCTGTCCCTCAGCTCCTCAGCTCAAGGCTAACACTCTACCACTTGAGCCACAATGCCACTTGTGGCTTTTTCTGCTTATGTGGTGCTGAGGAATCGAACCCAGGGCCTCATGCATGCAAGGCAAGCGCTCTACCACTGAGCCACCTTCCCAGCGCCAAGCGGGGCCCATCTTTAGTGAGGTGATGACCTGCTCTTTCCAGAGATCCTCCCATTCTGCCGCTCCTTCCCCACGGGAGCTGTTTCTGCCTCACTCACAGGTTGGGGCTTACCTGGTCACTAGGGCAGTTGAGTTAGCACCTCCCATCCACACATCAATAATCAATCATGGAAGGCCTCTATTGGTTCTAGCAAAATTAGTTGTCTCCATACGTCTTTGGTGAAGGCAGGATCTCACCAGGGGTGTGGAGCAGCAGCTCTCACCTCCTGAGAATCACGCTGGCCAGGGTCTCAAGATCACCTGCCATTCCCTCAGTGACTGCAGTCACTCCTTTCTCTGGCTCACCCTCTCTGGTGAAAATGCATGGTGGTGGTAGTGTGTGTCTTTTGTGCAAGGGAGCCCTTGCAAAAAAGCCCCTCCCCCCTTTTTTTGTCAGTCACGGGGCTTGAACTCAGGGCCTGTGTGCTGTCTCTGAGCTTTTTTTTTTTGGGTCTGGTCGTGGGGTCTGAACTCTGGGCCTGGGCGCTGTCCCTCAGCTCTTCAGCTCAAGGCTAGTGCTCTACCATTTGAGCCACAGCGCCACTTCTGGCTTTTTTCTTTTTGCTTATGTGGTGCTGAGGAATCGAACCCAGGGTGTCAGGCAATGCAAAGCAAGCACTCTACCACTGAGCCACCTTCCCAGCCCCTCTCTGAGCACTTTTTGCTCAAGGCTAGCTCTCTACAACTTTGAGCCACAGTGCCACTTCTGGGTTGGATTGTTTGTTTTGAGTATATAGTTAATTGGAGATAAGAGTCTGGGGGGGGGGGAGAATGGGATGGGAAGGGGAAAAAAAGGAGGAGGCTACAATGCTTGATAAGAAATATACTCATTATCGTTCCCATGTAATTGTAACCCCTCTGTACAGTATTTTCACAATTAAAAAAAAAAAGCCTCAGAGGGACTTTTCTGCCCACGCTGGCTCCGAACCGCAATCCTCAGATTTTAGCCTCCTGAGTAGCTAGGATTACAGGTGTGAGCCACTAGTGCCAGCCCCTTGGCTTGAACCACTGTCAAGCAGTAAAGACATAAAGACAAAACTTCTTGCGCAGTGCCAGTGGCTCACAGTTACAATCCCACTACTCAGGAGGCTGAGATCTGAGGATCAAGGTTCAAGATCAGCCAGGGCGGGAGAGAGACCCTCATCTCCAATTGAGAGAGAAGGAGAGGAGAGGGAGAGAAAGAGAGAATGCTAAGTAGAGGTGTGACTAAAGTGGTAGAATACCAAACGAGTGAAAAAGCTAGACAACAGGCCCTGGGTTAATCTCCAGTACTTACTGGCACAAAGAAAAGAAAAATAAAAAAGTAAAGACTTCTTGACCCCTCCCATTAAATTATCGCTAAGAAACCAACCAAGCCATCCAACAACAAAAAGAAATGGTGTGGGGAACGGGGTCCCAGCACACACAGGCAAGGAGATTATAAAGATAGATTTGGAAGGAGTTTGAGCTGGGGGTGTGGCAGAGCCACAACTGGAAAGACGGCAGTGATTAAGCTAGAAACCAAGGGCTGGGAATGTGGCTTAGTGGTAGAGTGCTTGACCAACATACATGAAGCCCTGGGTTTGATTCTTCAGTACCACATAAACAGATAAAGCATGAAGTGGTGTTATGGCTCAAGTGGTAGAGTGCTAGCCTTGAGCAAAAGAAGCTCAGGGACAGTGTCCAGCGCCTGAGTTCAAGCCCCAGGACTGGCAGCAAAAAAAAAAAAAAACCCAAAAAATAAAAAAACAAAAAGACTAGAAACTGAGGCATAAGGATCCAAGGAAAGAATTCATAGCATGGAGTTTCTTTTTTCTTTTTTTTGTCGATCGTGGGACAACAACTCTGGACCTGGTGCTATCCAAGCGCTTCAGCTCAGGCCACTGCTCTACCACTTTGAGCTACCGCACCATTTCTGGTTTTCTGGTGGTTAAGTGGAGATATGAGTCTCACGGACTTTCCTGCCTGGGCTGGCTTTGAATCGTGATGCTCTGAACTCAGCCTCCGGAGTAGCTAGGATAACTGACGTGAGACATCAGTGCCCAGCTAGCTTGCAGTTTCTTGATACTTCAGTACTAAAGAGTACTCAGGGTGGGAGACCCTCCCAACACAGAAGCATCATCACTGGCCTGGATTTTTAAAGGTGGATATAATTAAATCCTAAGAACACCAGGAAGTGGAGCTATGTTCAAGTGGTAGCCTTGTACAAAAAAGCTCAGGGACAATGCCCAGTACCAAAACTAGAACAGCCTTTCAAGCATCTTTAGGACTCTTCAAAGCAGACTTTTCTCTCACACCCTCATTCCCTAGGATTTAGTACATGGGATGGAGCTGGTCTGGTACTGGGGCTTCCAGGAGGTCCTGATCTGTCCTCTGCTGCCTCCTTCCTCCTTGCAGAGTTCTACAGCACCAGCAAGCACAGTTCAAAGACTGCTGACCTTTGAGTGTAAGCATCTTTCGAAAAGCACAGAAGACATCCCAAAAGAGAGCTCTTGTCCAAGAGGCCAAGGGCTCCTACAGAGAGGAACACTTCACTTCCTGTTGCCACATTTTAAACTATTTATTGAATGAGGCAGTATTGACAGAATGGAAAACAACACAGAATCCATGCTCTGCTACTGGGGTTTGACTTTGCTTTTTTTTTTTTTTTTCCTTTTCTTCTTGGCCATTTCTCAAACTATTGGGAAGTTATTTCATCACAAAGGAACATGGACTTTAAAGCCCCTGGACAGCTTCACAATGACAATAAAAAATAATAATTAAAAAAATAACAAATTATAGAACTAGGACTGTTTATATGTAAATTTCCCTACCCTCCCTCCCATTACGTACAGAAAGAACATACAAAGAACATTGGGTAGTTTTATATAAAACAAGCAAATACAAGAATCTGAAACTTTTCTCAAAGGCTGAGCAAGACATGAAGACTCTTTTAATGTCGCATTAAAAAAAAATAAAACCAACCACATTAAATACACGGTCACACACATGTGGGGACTTAGGAGGAGGAACTGTTAACTCCCTGTAACTGAAGGAGCAGAGATTTGGCCTGTCAAAAAGTCAGATGAATTTAGCCACTGGAGGCTCAGGGCTTGCAACAAGGAAAGCAGAGGATTTAACAGTTAGGAAGAATGCAGGGGACACAGCCTACAGAGTCCTGAAGCTGGGGCTGAGTCAGGATGCCGCTGCTTCCCCAGCCAGGGGTCCCCGTTCATCACAATTTCCTCTGTTAAGTTATAGCTTCGTACAGTTGGAGAAAATGGTTCCCCTTGGTGCACCCTGCTCTCTAATTTTTCTTTTTCTCCTTCCTTTCCCTTCTGCTCCTCCCACCTCTTCCCCTCCCCTCTCCCCCACATCCACAAGCACGCTCAACACGCACTCTTCAGACCCTTAATACTTCTGCTCCAGTTCATATACATATACATGACCAATTCAGGATTGACCTTAAAGCCAAAGCAACTCTTCAATAGTCATGAGATCAAGAAGGATTTCCTGAAAGAGGAGACGGGAGGCTGAGGACACCTTCTTGCCCAAGCCTGGGACCCCCTTTAGGACATTCGCCTGCCCATGGCAAGTTCAGCACCTGGACCAGCCTGAGGAGGAGTGTCTTAGCTGCAGACCACATGGGCCTGCGAGCGCTTTCTGGACCCCCGCCTCGTCCTGGAACCTCCTTCCTCAGGTGAGTCCAGCAGGGAGTTCTGGGCGGCCACTGGGAGGCAGCTTTGGTGAAGGGCATGGTCACCTCTGCCTGAGTTTGTCAGTAGCTCAACGCATGACCCTGGTATGAACAAAAACCAGGTGGCTGTGTCTGCCCACGTACCCTATCACCCACTAAACTGGGTGAATTATTCTTTCCACAGCTCACCTTGATTCATACAGGTTATTTCATGTGGGTTTCAATATATATATATATATGTATATATATACTTTATATATGTAAATGTGTATGTCCATATGTACACATATACATATATACTCACACACACACATACACACACACACACACACACACACACACACATACACACACACACACACACACACACACACACACACACACACACACACACGTCCCGCAGAAAGAAGTCCTGCCACAATTTGGCTTTTTTGGGACAGTGAAATAGACAGTGCAGTTTCTTACTTCACCAATCCCAGAAAATCAAGAGTGGTGCTTTAAAAAATTCAATTCCAAAATCTGCTGCCTTTCATCCTTTAAAAAAAAAAGTTAACAAAACTTTTCTTCCAAAGTTGAGAGACTTAATTCCATTTGATTGCACCTCTGCAAATGTGTAAAAAATGTTGAAGTAGACTAGAAAACGACGCCATGATATGGCTGCATGTCACTGTTCCAATGTCACCACCTCCACAGCCTGGCCGTCCATGGTGACTGCGCTGTCCGATATCCTGGTGGTCACTGGAGCCATGGCCACCTGCACTGGGCCGTTGCCCTGGGCGAGGCTGGTTACCACAGTCTGGTACATGCTCACAGGGATCTGGACCAGGCCTAGAGAGACAAAAGGCAAGACTGTTGGTGAAGTTCCTATTCAGGTGCCTGGATGGAGGCTGGCTGTGAGCAACCAGTTCCAGGGCATCAGGTGTCACTGCCTGGCACCAATGTTTCCTCTGGGAGATGCACAAACCCATCAAGTAGTCAGTGCCCCCATCCCATGGGCTGGCTGGCCAGCCCTTCTACGGCCATCTTCCTCTGTGAATAGACCCTCACCCTCTGATGTTCTGTGACACTGCCTGCCAATTTCAACTCTGCATATGCTCCAGTTTCTCACAACTCAAAAAGAAAAGCTTTCCCTTCCTCTCACTCTTCTGGTCTCTGCTCCATCTGTCCCTTCCTTTCAGAGTCAAGCTTGCCACACAGACCGGAAAAACGAATTGAAGAATGAATGAAGAAAGACCATGTTGACCTTTTCTTCCTTCTGAGACCAAATGACAGGGAATGGGAGGTCTGGCACCTGCAGAAAGGAAAAGACTGAAAACAGATTTGGTGGGAAAATTCTATTTAATTGGCTGGACTAGTAGCTACCCCAACCCCAGTGCCCCAATTCATGACTCCACAGCTGAGATTCAGTCACTGTCTTGAGAAACTGACCTGGGGAGATCCCAAGAAAAGACCACATTTGGTAGGGAAGAGGAAGGCCTGTTCCCCTAACATACCCCTAAGGTTACAAGTCAGAAACAGAAGACAGGAAATTGTTGGACATAATAACTTTCCAGAACTGGAAAAAAAAGAAAGAAACACGACTTTCAGTCTGAAAAGGCCCAGTTGACACCTGCTTGCACAAGAGATGAAAAAGACCCAAACACTAAGCACATGAGCAAATTTTCCAAACAATAGAGAGACATCAAGAATCTTAAGAGGTTCTAGAATTAACAAGTTATACACAAAGAATTGGTAATAAGTGCAGTGTTGGATCCCACAGAAACCTAGAAGCTAAAAGTGGAGCAATGCCTTCTAGCATCCTGGCAAAGATGCCTTCAGCCTACAGCTCGGCCTGGCCATTGTTACTGCCTGTGTGGATGGCACGTCCACCGGGGCAGAGTAGACACATCTATGGGTATGGAAGGGTCCAGCTGCAACCCCACTCTTAGGAAGCTCAGAAGGGGGTACAGTATGCCGCTACATCTTGGAGGTCCTGAGAAATGGGGTGTGGGAGGGGGAGAAAACGACAGGAGCAGAGGAAAAGAGCTGAAGTGCAGAGGATTTTCCAGACTTGGATATAAGCAGTGATTATGGTTCAAAAGCAGATGCCATCCCACCCCAAGCCAAATATTAACTTGAAGGGAAAATAAGTTATACAAGAAGGAAATGTTTGGGGGTGGAGGGGGTGGGAGATGGGAAGAGATGGGAAGAGATGGGAAGGGGAAACAAAGGAGGAGGCAACAATGCTTGATAAGAAATGTACTCATTATCTTGCCCATGTAATTGTAACTCCTCTATACAGTATTTTCACAATAATTAAAAAAAAAAAAAAGAAGGAAATGTAGGTTGGGTTTCGGTGGTTCACACCTGTAATCCTAGCTGCTCAGGAGGCTGAGATCTGAGGATTGCGGTTCAAAGCCAGCCCGGGCAGGAGAGACCGTGAGACTCCTATCTCCAATAAACCACCAGAAAACCGGAAGTGGCGCTGTAGCTCAAGTGGTAGAGCGCTCGCCTTGAGCTGAAGAGCTGAGGGACAGCGCCCAGGCCCAGAGTTCAAGCTCCATGACCAAGAAAACAAAACTAAATAAAACAAACAAAAAACAACAAAGACAAAAACAAAAACAAAACAAGAAGGAAATGTAACAACTAACAACATATTTGGCAACAAATATTTTTCTGTGTGGTCATAGATAACAAGTTGTCCAAAAACTATCATTCAACTTAAAATGATAGACTATTTTTTTTGTTTGTTTTAGCAACAGTAAGGATATATGTGACCCCCCCCCCCCCCAAAAAAAAATCCCTGGACTACAAACTTTTCTAAAACAGCCCATTTAGTCCTTGTTTGGGGGACAGCACCAATTTAAAATATCACTTGAATGGGGCTGGGAAGGTGGCTCAGTGGTAGAGCGCTTGCCTTGATGCCTGAGGCCCTGGGTTCAATTCCTCAGCACCACATAAACAAAAAGAAAAAAGCCAGAAGTGGCGCTGTGGCTCAAGTGGTAGAGCGCTAGCCTTGAGCTGAAGAGCTGAGGGACAGCGCCCAGGCCCAGAGTTCAGGCTCCATGACCGGACCCCAAAAAAAAAAAAAAAAAAATCACTTGAAGACCTTGCAATACAGTGCTTAGAAGGTGCCCTTGCCAGCGCTGAGAATGCCCAGGATCACAAGATGGCAGTTCAGCTTTGGAGCCCTCCGCCTCATTCCAGCTAGGCAGAGGATCACAGTCCAAGCTGGCCCTCAGCAAAATCACCAAACCTAACCTGAAAAACAAGCGAGTAACAGCAAGCTGTGGGTGTGGCTCAGTGGTAAAGTCCCTGCCCAGTAAGCCAAAAACCCTCAGTTCAAACCCACTCCTGCCATTACAATTTAGAGGCCTCCCTCCCATCAAAAGCCCTCCACTGGCTTTAGGACGGGAGAGATCTCCCTGCTAGGAACACCTTACTAGCGCAGAAAAACATGTGAAATAAGGTATTATTTTACAATGCTGAATTGGTGTGTATCCATACAACTTAGCAATGTCTGCCAATGCATATGAAACGGGACTTAATTTTTTTTTTTGAGAGGTCTTTTAAAAAATTCTTTTTCTTTTTGACAGTACTGGGGACTGCGTTCAGGACTAGGATCTTGTAAGGTCTTGAACCACTAAGCCCCCAGTCCCTGGACTCAAAGTCTTCCTTCCTGCCCTCAGTTGGGATACCAACGCATTTATAAATACATATATATTATATCATATAATTCATACATATAAATGCCAGTGTGTATATATATTTATTTTATATTATTTTATTATATATATTATATATATTATATATAATACATATAATATATAATATATATAATATATTATTATATATTTATTATATATATTTATTTACTTTATATTATTTTATTTATTTTTCCAGTTTTGGGGTTTGAACTCAGGTCCTAGGCATTGTCCCTGTGCTTCTTTTGTTCAAGGTTAGTACTCTACCACTTGAACCACAGTGCCACTTCTGGCTTTTTCTGCTTATGTGGCACTGAGGAATTGAACCCAGGACTTCGTGAATGCTAGGCAAGCACTCTACCACTAAGCCACATTCCCAGCCCTTAACATTTTATTAGCATATCCTAGTTATACCAGGGGAGTTTGTGACATTTTCTTTTTTTTTTTTTTTTTGGTTTGGTCGTGGGGCCTGAACTCTGGGCCTGGGCGCTGTCCCTCAGCTCTTTAGCCCAAGGCTAGTGCTCTACCACTTGAGCTACAGCGCCACTTCCGGCTTTTTTTCTTTTTGCTTATGTGGTGCTGAGGAATTGAACCCAGGGCCTCAGGCATGCAAGGCAAGAGCTCTACCACTGAGCCACCTTCCCAGCCCCCGAGTTTGTGACATTTTCATGCATGCATAGTATACCCTATCAACCTCACACCCCTGCTTCGACTCTTTATCTCTTGTCTTAAAATAATTTTAACAGGGGCTGGGAGGTAGCTCAGTAGCAAAGCGCTTGCCTAGCAAGTGCAACGTCCTGGGTTTGATCCCCAGTACCAAAAAAGAAAAGACCCCCCAAAAATACATGCATATAAAGTACTTCAACCATATTCATTTTCATTCCTCTCTCCATTTTCCCTCCCCTGTATACCAATCTTTGGTGTCCCCCTCGGCTGCCAACAGAACCTGTTTGTTGTTCCTGTTTGATCTTCATGCCTCAGCCTCTTACTTGCTAGGATCATAGGCCTGCACTACTAAGCCCTGCTTCAGTTGTGTTTGGATGACAGTCATTTGTTGGACCCCCTTTAGTCTAGTGTATCATCAGATTCTCATTGCTGTTAAATTAGTGCCATTGCTGGGACTTGAACTCAGAGCCTCCCACTCTTGCTTGGTTAAGTTAGTGTTGGGGTGAATGGAAATATAAACTGTAAAGGCAAATCCTTCACCCTGGCTATGGCTATGAGTTGTTTGGGTTTCCTATGACATGGACCCACGACCAGTGTTATTAAAAGTGTTTAGTATTGTGGAAGATTTGCCCAAGAATAACATGGCGAAAGGCTCAAATACAAAAATACAGCCAGGTGCTGGTGGCTCACGCCTGTAATCCTAGCTACTCAGGAGGCTGAGATATGAGGATCACGGTTCAAAGCCAGCCCAGGCAGGAAAGTCTGAGAGACTCTTATCTCCAATAAACCACTAGAAAACCGGAAGTGGCACTGTGGCTCAAGCGGTAGAGCACCGCCTGGAGCTGAAAAGCTGAGGGACAGCGCCCAAGCCCAGAGTTCAAGCCCCACGACCGACCAAAAAACCAAAAAAAACCCATAGTGGCTGGCACTGCTATAACCAGAGAGATCTTCAAACATGGGACGTAGATTCATTGTTCCGTTATTTCCCAATCACTATACACATCAACAAGGGTCTCTAGATGTAGCCCGAACGCCTCAAACTCACAGTCCTCCTGCCTCAGTCTCAGGTGACTCCATGTTGGGATTGTAGGCTTGTGCCACTCATGGAAGTATCTGAAGTTCTTCAGATAGTGCACCTCCGTGCTTGCCTGTACCGTGACAGGTGTCTGAAATGACTGATTTTTTTCTCTGAGTCAGCTTTAGATTTTGCCTTCTCTGGCTTGGGTCTCTGTCCTTGTGGCCTCACACTTTGTACAGGCCTCTGTCGAGGAATGTCTTACTCCCAGCACCGTGTGTTTGTCTTGCGTTGGACTGCGTACATTCATGACTAAGGTGGGGGAGTTTTACAGTAATGAGAATGAGCTCCAATAGGAGCTCCCAGCTCGGAAGAATAGGGTAAAATGTAAATGTAACAAGCTACAACTCAGACCCATCCATGTGAATTTTTTATAAATTCCACCTTCTGTATTCCACATCAGCCAGGGAAGGAAAAAATGTGTGTGCAATGAGCTCCACACATCTTAAACGCTTTTCAGAGGGAGAAACTCTACACAGGAGATATTATATGACTAACCCCACTACTTTCTACATGTACTTTCAACCTACTACCATTTTAATAAATACATTAGCATTTCATTGTGGGGATTTTAGGTGCTATTGTGCAAATCTTTCCCTCTGTCTGTCTCACACACACATCTTGATACAGGATTAGCTTAAGTCACCTCAATGTCTCTGACCTAGCAGTCTTTATATCCATCGCAAGGGAGGGGGGGAGGGGCTAGCTCACACTGAGTCGGGTGTCTGCCCTTCCAAGACAGATGATTAAATGCTGAGGTACAGTAATCAGGCTGGGATTGTCCCTGCATCTGCTCAGCTTGCCCTGATTAGCCCTAATCTAGAGGCACATGTTAATCCGGGCTTGTATTCTGGGTCATTGCAGCTGGTTAAGCACAGGAGGCCCTTCACATTCTGCTTTAAGGACTTAGAGTACTTTTCTCCCTCTGCAGGGAGACCCAACACAGTCTTACTGTTCACACTCTTTGGCCTGTGGGTGGCACTCCTCAGAGCTCACACCACCCTGGAGAAGGAATGCTGGCAGTGTTCATTTTCATAAACGAGAAGCAAGCCCCATTGGAAGAATCCTGGGCTCACAGGAAGGCACAGATTTGAACAATGCCTTCAAGATATTAGTAGCACAACATTCAGTTTATAAATGCAATCCATCCTTTTCTTAAACTCAAAAATACACATAGAAAGTTATTAAGACAGCAACACCAATACAGCTGCTAGGCAAGGTACACGCCTGTAACCCCAGCACGGGGAGGCTAAGGCAAGAAGGTGATGAGATCGAAGCCAACTTGGGTTGTATAGTAAGTCTCGGTCAGAAAATACCAAACAACAAATATCTCTCCTCCTGCAAACATAGCCAGATAGGTTGATGTATGCCTATAGATTTAGCATGTGAGAGGTTGAGGCAGGAAGCTTGCTTGAACCTCTGAGTTCAAGACCAGCCTGGGCAACATGGCAAGTCTCCATCTAAAAAACAAACAAAACTTCCAAAATGCAGGCTGAGTGATTTCCCCCCTAATAACCCCAAACCCAAACAATCAAAACTTCTAAAATACAGGCTGAGTGATTTCCCCCTAATAAGTTTATGATGAAGCCAAGTGTTCTGGCCTTAGATCTGAGGGCCTTTCCTTGCCCCAGCATGCCCTTGATGACCTAACCCTTAGGCCAGTGGGACCAAGAAAGGAGAGAATGATCCTCTAGGCTCACTGCTCTTGCTCTTCACACTTCCTCATCCGTTATGCAGGAAAAAAGAGTGAAAGTTCCCAGGACAGGAATCTTTATGTCAACCAGCAGCCATTGCAAATTCCCTGGAGCAACTGCTGGCCAGTGCCATTTCTCTGCAAAGGACACCTGACCCCTGCTGTGCTTTGATTTTTTTTTTCTTTAAACGTGTTGGGTATCATTTTTGAACCCAAATGATTAAACATAATCCTCCCAGTCTTCCCTTTCCTCCTTACCTCAATAAATGGCAATTACATCCTTCCCGTTGCTCAGGCCCCAAACTCTGAAGTCATTCTTAACTTCACATTCAATTCATCAGCAAATCCTGTCAACTGTCCCTCCAAATGTAAACCCGAACTTCACGTCTGGGGCTCCCTCCATGGCCAAACCTATCATATCTTGCCTAGATGAATTTGGATTCATGAATCACCCTGCTTCAGTTCCTTCAGAGGAGTCTTCCAGAATTTTTATACAAAGTGATGGATATGAGGACATGCTCTGAACTAAGATTCCCAGACTGCACCTTGCTCCATCTGTGCGTGTGTGTATGTGTGTGCTTATATGTGTTTATATGAAAGTCCAGTGCCACTGAGGAGTATCAAACTGACAGCAGAACAGTCAGTTCATTAGGATAATCATTTCTTGCAAAGTGTTTTGTCTCTTTAAACAAGTTCCTTGCAGAGTGTGGTGAGTCATGCTTGTAATCCAAACACTCAGGAGGTAAAGATTGCAATTCAAGGCAAGCTTGAGAAAAAATTAGCAAAACCCATCTCAATAAATAAGATGAGCAGTGATGGTATACTCCCAACTCTGAGGAAGGTACAGGAAGGAGGATGATGGTCTGAGGACAGACTGGGCCAAAAACCTAGTCTCCCCCTCCCTCCCCCAACAACAAAAAAAGACCAGGAACAGGGCTGAAGTGGCGCAGTATTTTGCATAGCAAGTGCAAGGGAAAATTCAAACATCAGTATTACAAAAAACTAAACAAAACAAACAAGAAAAGTAGTTCAATCCTCTATAGGAGAAGCTATTAACAGATGGGGTTTTGCTATGTTTCTTAAGCTGACCCCAAACTCCTGGGCTTAAGTGATCTTCTTCCTGCCTTAGCATCCTGAGTAAATAGAACCATAGGTACATGCCACCATGCCCAGCTGAGAATATATACTTTAACAGGCAGTTAAGGTTTTTGTTTTGTCAAGGGTTTGTAGGGTATAAACATTTGAGGTACTGGCAAACATGCTTTATTTACAGTTCCTAAAGGAGGAGGTACCACCTCATCGTGAGGTGTTGGGCTTGATATATACAATAGCGATGAATGGAAAAACAAGGCTTTTACAACCTGGAGTTGGAGCTTAGTCAGGTGAAAAACTATTCATATTTAGTAAGTTGCAGTTCATGGGAGGGACACAGTATTTTATAATTTTAAGGCAAACAAAAATAATTTGTACAGAATTCCCTTCCCAAGTCTGTACCTTCAAGTTTTCCAGAAATTTTAATTAAAAAAAAAAAAACCAAACATGTCTTTTTGGCAGCTAATTGCTAAAGTTTATTTCTTTTTCAGTTGTGAAGGTGAATTGAATTTGAAGAAGATAATATCTCCGTCTTCAACAATGTAAGCTCTGCCTTCTTGTCTGTACTTCCCAGCAGTCTTGACTGCAATTTCAGAACTTTCCTCTTTAAGATCTTCGTCTTTCATTACTTCAGCCATAATGAATCCCTTTCCAAAATCTGTGTGAATCTTTCCTGCAGCCTGAGGAGCCTTCACCGCTTTCCTGATGTCCCATGCATGCACTTCATCTGGGCCTGCAGTGAAAAAGTATTCTAGTTGGAGTGCTGCAAACCCAGCCTTAATGATCCGTGCCAAAGCACTTCGTCATGCTCACTTTCAGACACTTTTGTCTCTCCTCAGCTCTCTCTCTCTCTTTTCTTTCTAGTACTGGGGTTTGATCTCAGGGCCTTCTACTTGCCAGGCAAGCACTATGCCACTTGAGCCATGCCCCCACCCCTTTTGGCTCTTTAGTTGTTTTTTAGGTGTCTGATCAGGACCTTCCTACCCACAACCTTCCACACAGCTGGGATCACAGATACCTTCCACCACACCCAGCTTATTGGTCAAAATGGGGTCTTACCAGCTTTTTGTGAGGGCTGGTCTTGAAATACAGTTCTACTTATCTTTACCTTCTTAAAAGTTAGGATCACAGGCACAGTTTACCACACATATCTTACTTTTTAGGCAGGTATTTTTAATTAAAAAATTTTTGTCAGTCATGGGACTTGAACTCAGGGCCTGGGTGCTGTCCTTGAGCTGTTTTGTGTTCAAGGCTAGCACTCTACCACTTTGAGCCACAGCTCTACCTCTTGTTTTCTGGTGGTTGGAGGTAAAGAGTCCATGGACTTTTCTGTCTGGGCTGGCTTTAAACTGCAATCCTCAGATCTAAGCTATGATTATAGGCGTGAGCCACCAGCACCTGGCTTAATTTTTTTTCTCTTTTGGCAGTACTGGAGTTTGCACTCAGGACATTGCATTTGCTAGGCAACTACTCTACCTCCTGAGCTACACATGCCCACAGCCCTCTCCTCTCTTCCTTCCTTTTTGAACATCACAATGTAGCCCAGGATGATTCTGAACTCTTGAGGCTTCTGTTTCAGTTTTCCAAGTGCTGAGATTTACAGACATGTACCACCATGTCTAGCTAGCCAAATCTGGAAATGCTTAGTTGAGGGAATATACGTGAATCTTTCACACCAATATACTACCTTATCATTCCATCACAGCCACTTCGGCCCCTCAATGTACCCTAAACACTACCTGTTCAGGCAGATCATTCTGCCTACATTATTCCCTGTGGGTTTAAGTTCTACTCTTCTGATAATTCCTGCAGTTTTTCATGGGCTAATTTAAGCAGACAGATGAGTCCATCAGGTTTTCTCCCTTCTGTGATTTTACGGTTTCTACTATTTACTTGGCACCAGGCCTATACTGATCTGCTTCTAAGTGGCTTTTGCTTTTCTCTAATTTACTTAAACGGTTGGCATGACTAGGTCATTAAGTACCAAGTACCAAGCAGCCATAGTAGGCACTCAATAACTGAAATGACTTAGAATCAGTCATATTTCTCATGATTTTGGAAACTGAACTATACTCCGTCTAGCCTTGCTCTCTGCAGACCAAAGAGCCTTCAAGTTTTTTACTATACTCTAGAGAAAAACCTGCTTTCTGCATGATGTTCGTGTGTGTGTGTGTGTGTGTGTGTGTGTGTGTGTGTGTGTGTGTGTGTGTGTGTGTGCGCACGTGCGCGTGCTGGTCTTGGGGCTTGAATTCAGGGTCTGGGTACTGTCCTTGGCTTTTTTGCTCAAGGCTAGCTAGAGCTCTACCACTTGACCCATAGCTCTACTTCCACATTTTTTTTTTTTTTTTTGGTCCTTAATTGGAGATAAAAGTCTCACAGAGCTTATTGCCTGGGCTGGCTTCAAACTGTGATCCTCAGATCACAGCCTCCTGATAGCTAGGATTATAGGCACAGGCTACTGGCACCCAGCAATGACACATTCTTAAAGTGTTGTGTTGTACTTTAGGAACTGTTCATGGCAGGATGAAATAGGCCACTTTATTTCCATTAAATATTCCCAGAAAGACATATGTGTGAAGCTTTCCCCCCCCAGTCCTGGGGCTTGAATTCAGGGCCTGGGCATTGTCCCTGAGCTTCTTTTTGCACAAGGCTAGAGCTCTACCACTTGAGCCACAGTGCCACTACCGACTTTTTCTGTTTATATGGTACTGAGGAGTCACACCCAGGGCTTCATGCATGCAAGGCAAGCACTCTACCACTGAGTCACATTCCCAGCCCTATGTGTGAATCTTGGTGTTGCCATTCTGACAACTTGTAAACCTGTTTCAAGTGCAAAATGCTATGACTAATCTCACAGGGTTATTCAACTCAGGTAAAGCCTGGTACAGTTCTGGACATAGAGTAGATTTACAGCAATTGTTAGTTGCTAAAGCTCTAAGGAGACAGACTAGAAGCAGAGTCAGCACATATCTTGTGGCAGTGAACTCCTACAGGAGCCATATAATTTGCCAAAAACCTCCAAAGACACGAAGTGCTCACAACTGGCACAGGAACTGTACAATAATGTCCAGTGCACTCATAAATAATCAATCCAGGCTGAAACGCTACTCAATATTAAGCATGTTAAAAATATGACCAAGAGGTTGAGGGCTTAGCTCTGTGTTAAAGTGCTTATCTAGTACATGCAAGGCCTGAGTTCAACCTCTAGCACTACAGAAAAATGTATATATGATCAGAGATAGTATATGTCATCACTGTGACAAATCTCTCAACTCCTCCAGAAAGTAGCAGGACAAACATGAGCTAAGCAGAACCCAGGGCTGCAGGTTGGTCAGCTGTACCGTGGCCTGCCCTCCCCCACCCCACAAGATAGGCCAGGGCACATGGCTGGTAGAAGAATGGGCCTTTCATTTGCCTCTCTAGCTGGGAAACCTTTGGGAATTGTTGTTTGCTGTAACTGAATCTTTCACCCCAAAGGCCTTCCAAGTTGGCCATGGAAATATCTTTAGTTGGGAGAAAAATATTGATGGTTGTGAGAGGAAAAATAGAGAGCTGAACAAAAAACACAACAGTTGGTGCTTTAAGAAATAACTCTTAAAACCCAAAGCAAAATTGATGGTGTAATGGTTTCTGTAGTTTATTGAGATAAAAGCCAATTATATATGTCAGGAAAACTCCAGCTTTGTTGGGGAACCAATGAAGTCCATGGCTGGAAAGGATAATAAAGAAGGAATAAATGGCAGTCTTGGGCTTGGGTGCTGTCCCTGCGTTCTTCAGCTCAAGGCAAGCGCTCTACCACTAGAGCCACAGCACCACTTCCAGTTTTCTAGTGGTTTATTGGAGATAAGAGTCTCACAGACTTTCCTGCCCAGGCTGGCTTTGAACTGTGATTCTCAGATCTCAGCCTGAGGAGCTAGGATTACAGGTATGAGCCACTGGCACCCGGCTTAAATGCGCAGATTATATTATATAACTCATGAAGTTTTTATTTAGGGTAGTGATGGACAATGCTGGAGTTTAAACTCAGTGTCTTACACTTTCTAGGCATGTGTTCTATCACCAAATCATGTCCCTAGCCCTTTTTAGTTAGCTATTTTTGAGATAAGGTCTAGGTTCCTGCCTAAGTACACATATAGACTGACCCTTCTATTTTCTTATTATGTTTCTATGGTGACAGGTCATGCCTAGCCTCTTTGGTTGAGATTGACTCTTGTAGACTTTTCTGTTCTGGCTGACCTGGAACTGCAATCCTCCCAATCTTAGCCTACATGGCATCAGTGCCTCATTTTTTACTTGTCAGGTAGTTATAGTTTTTTCTAAGGGTAATAGGAAGGAGGGAAGTCCTTTTTAAAAAAAATCATTTTTTTTAGTACTGGTCCTGGGGTTTGAACTCAGGGCCTGGGTACTGTCCCTGAGCATTTTCGCTCCAGATAGCACTCTATCATTTGGGCCACAGCTCCATTTCTGGCTTTTTGGTGGTTAACAGGAGATAGGAGTCTCACGGACTTTGCTTCTTAGGCTGGCTTTGAAACACAATCCTCAGATCTCAGCCTCCTGAGTAGCTAGGATTATAGGTGAGCCATTGGCATCCAGCTCTTTTTTTTTTTTTTTTAAGATTTAAAAATCTTTGTCTCAGAGGTTTTATCTTTGTTGCTGTTGTTATTAATATACTTATAATGTACTATGTGATTTTTTTTTCCTCTTGAATGTTCTTCACCCACAGTATAACCTCTGTCTCCACTGTATTTGATTCTGGAGCCCTGTACTTTGTATATACATTTTTCTAAATTGGGGAGGGGAAGGGAAATAACAAAAAGCTGAACTAGAATACAGGTTGACCCAATGTAACCGTGAGATGTACAAGACACTATGTTGAAAACAAACTTTACAACTTTGGGGGGAGGGAGAGAGGAGTTTGGGAGGTGGGAAGGGAAGGGATGGTAGGGGAAAAACAAAGGGGGGAATAACAATGCTCTATAGGAAATGTGCTCATTACCTTACTCATGTAACGGTAACCCTCTGTACAGTATCCTTACAATAAAAAAATATAAAATTTTTTATATCTCTGATAGAAGGGATGACATTATCAGGATGGATTGTCCTCATAACCTGACTTCTAGAATGGAAGCCCCATTTTACAATCACTTAGTAAAAATATTATATTAAAATAAAATTTCCCACTTGCAAGCTTGGAAAAGTATTTACATCAGTAGCTGATGTCTAAGGAAAGCAAGTGTGATATGAAGAAAACTAGGCATACTGGTAGAAAGTGGAAAAAGATAGGAAATCAGGTAAGAAAGCTAACTCAGTAGGCAGGTGGCAAATAGAGGTGGTAGCCTAAATATGGTTCAGATGGGAAGAAGAGAGATGTAGAGCAAAAAGGAGATGACAGGTCATGAAAAGTCAATTTCAAGCCAGAAAGCAAGTCCAGGTAACTCTTAGGATAGTAAGACAAAGCTGGGCACCGGTGCCTCATGCATAATCCTAGCTACTGAGGAGGCTGGGATCTGAGGATCGCAGTTCAAAGCCAACCCAGGCAAGAAAGTTGGTGAGACTCATCTCCAATTAACCACCAGCAAACTGGAAGTGGTGCGTGGTTCAAGTGGTAGAGTGTTAGCCTTGAGCTGAAGAGCTGAGGGACAGCACCCAGGCCAAGAGTTCAAGCCCCACGACTGACCCCCTCCCAAAAAAAGGGGGGGGGGGAGAAAGATAAAGCATTTCTCTTCTTGTACTTCTGAGTCATGATACCAAGGGAAACCAAGTTTCCCTTCTTGCCAATCTCAAGGCATACTTAGAAAAGCCACTTCCTATAATAATGTTCCCGGCAGTGACTCTGTCTGGTTGGGCAGGCCCATTCCTATCCTTTGCCTGATTTCTGCAGACCACCATGAAACTCCTCAAGCTAAATGTTTTTGCGAGTGTGGGGCTAGTCCCTGAGCCTCTTTGTGCTCAAGGGTGTTCTCTACAACTTGAGCACACTTCTGGTCTTTTCTGAGTAGTTTATTGGAGATAAGAGTCTCATGGACTGGACTTTTTCTTTTTTTTTTTTTTTGGGTCCGGTTGTGGGGCCTGAACTCTGGGCCTGGGCGCTGTCCCTCAGCTCTTCAGCTCAAGGCTAGCGCTCTACCACTTGAGCTACAGCGCCACTTCCGGCTTTTTGCTTATGTGGTGCTGAGGAATCGAACCCAGGGCCTCATGCATGCAAGGCAAGCACTCTACCACTGGGCCACATTCCCAGCCCCACTCTTTTTTCTTTTTGTCAGTTGTGGGACTTGAACTCTGGGCCTGGGCTCTATCCCTCAGCTCTTCAGCTCAAGACTAGCACTGTACCACTTGAGCCAAAGAGCCACTTCCGGCTTTTTCTGCTTATGTGGTGTTGAGGAATCGAACCCAGGGCCTCATGCATGCAAGGCAAGCACTCTACCATTGAGTCACCTTCCCAGCCTAGGACTGGACTTTTCTGACTGGCTGGCTTTAAATTTAAACCATGATCCTCAGACCTCAGCATCCTGAGTATCTAGGATTATAGGCATGAGCCACTGACACCCAGAAAGCCAAATGTCAAAACAGAATGCATTTTGTTTTTGCTACCAGTCCTGGAGCTGAGCATTTTTTGCTCAAGGCAAGTGTTCTACCACTGAAACCACAGCACCACTTCCAGTTTTCTGGTGATTAATTGGAGATAAGAGTCTCGCAGACTTTCCTACCTGGGCTGGCTTTGAACTGCAATCCTCAGATCTCAGCCTTCTGAGTAGCTAGGATTACAGGCATGAGCCACTGGTACCTGGCTATTTTTGGGGGGTGGGAATGGGGAAGGGCATTTAATTGGAAATAAGAGTCTAACAGAAGTTCCTGGCTTCAAACTACAATCTTCAGATCTTAGCCTCCTGAGTTGGTAAGGCATTTTTACTGTTGTAAATGTGTCTCAAAACACCTTTTAGAGATAGAACTTCTTGGTATCCTCTTGAATTACTGGAGATGCTCAGGAACATTATGAAATCAAGAGATGTGTGCTTCAGGATTCAGAACTACTGGAGACTGAGCTCTCAGTGTGGGGCTGAGCTAGCTGACCTGGCCAGGAAGGCTTTCACAGAAAGCAACAGGGGACAGGCACTGCCAATAAAGCCTGTGGAATACCGTGGACTCTGAAGACACCTGATCCAAGTGCACAGAGATGTCAGGTAAATTCCCAGAATGACACTCGAGGTTTTCAAAGCCCATAGAACAGTGAGCATATACAGTTGACAAGACCCATTACTTTCAAATAGGAAGTGAGTGTAGATGATGCAGAACTCACAAGCCACAGAGCTGTTGGAGGGTCTGCAGTAGTGAAATGCAAGAATGAGTAGTGGCAGGTCCATGCAAGGGTTAACCAGACTCAGGGACAGAGATTTCTGATACTGTGATTTTCAAACACTTTATTATGGGAAGTTTCAAATAGGCACAAAAGGAGCAAGAATGGTACCAGGAACTTGCCTGTGCCTGCCACCAAACCGTGCTCCTCCATCTGAGTGCACAGACAAGATTGGGAAGGAAGCTTCCAAAGATACACTCTTGTTTCTTCAGCTTCTTACTTTGTATAATTGCTCTCATAATCCTATTTTTAAAACTATGGAATGCTCCATGAATTTGCATGTCATCCTTGCTCAGGGGCTATGTTCATCTTCTCGATATCATTTCAGTTTTAGTGTATGTGCTGCTGAAGCTTACACTGCATAATCTTGTAGAGCAGAATTTCTCAAAAGATGGACACTCTCAAACCTTTCTTTCTTCTTCTTCTTTTTTTTTTTTTGGGTCAGTTGCAGGGCTTGAACTCTGGGCCTGGGCACTGTCCCTCAGCTCTTCAGCTCAAGGCTAGCACTCTACCACTTGAACCATAGCGCAGCGCCACTTCCAGGTTTTCTGATGGTTTATTGGAGATAAGAGTTTCACAGCCTTTCCTGCCTGGGCTAGTTTTGAACCTCGATCCTCAGGTCTCAGCCTCCTGAGTAGCTAGGAATACAGGCGTGAGCTACAGGTGCCTGACTACTCTCTAACCTTTCTAAGAACACATGAAGGGTAGGATTTCATTGCTACAGATAGTGAGATACCAGAAGAAGGCAGACTGTGAGGGGGAAATAAACAGATAGTTATGGAGTTTGATAGTCACACAGAAAAAAAAAATCTATCTCAGTGAGTCTTCATTCCCCATCTCCCCTCCAAACCAGTCAATTTTCTTAGGCATTAATTCTCAGGGTTGAAAAGATTCAGCAGTGCCTGAGTTACTCCTCCCCCCTCCCCTGAAAGCCAGGGTAACAATGTTATGGTCAGGAGTACACAATGCAGAGGCTCATGTATGGGCCCTTCTTTGGTGGTATCTGAATGACTGTTCATGCCTGAGTTTCTTGTAAGAAAGGAAGTAGCTGAAAAGCAGGTAAGCTGCCAGCATTGTGCTAACTCCAGCGATGTTTGCTTTCTTCACGCTGATGTACTTGCTGTAATACCAGTAGTAAGCTTTTTGAAATGCTCCAACGGTGCCTTAAGGAGTAGAAGCTCACATCAATGTCCAGCTTAGCAGCTCCCCTAGTCCAGCGTCCATGAGATTTTTCTCCTTCACTGGTTTGACTGATGCCATGTTGGAGTCCTGGTGTTGGCTGAGCCCAGTAACTTCATCTTGATCAAGTATTTAGTCTCCCTTTCTTATCTGAACTGTACTTGACATAGGCAAATAGTTACTGGGATAAGTTCTTTATAAAAGAATCCCAGCTAATCAATAAAAAAAGGAGTAATAACACTAGAAATAACCAACTATCAATGGTTACGAAAGCTATTGGGTGACCAGATGATGGGGGCTGCATTGGAGGGAATCACATCAGACATGCAGGAAACAGAGCCTGGAACGGCCGCCTCGGAGTAACTCCACCCTCAGCTGCTTCCTTCTCTCCCCAAAGATGAACCCACCTGCAAACTTCTTGCCAGGATCCACTTGCAACCTCCATAGTCTGCCATAAACAGGCCTGACAAGAACACAGAACTGTTAAGAAGCACTGGGCAAGATGGGTCACTAGAACCTGCTGTGTCTCTAGCTCCCCACATATCCCGGGCATATATCTCTGATGTCCACCTATGAGCATTTTACAAACCCTTCAGTGCACATGCCAGCTTACTGTGTGCTAAGGGTGAATTTTTTTTTTTTTGTTTCTCTTTAACTCTCTCCTAACTGGTTCTTACAATGTGATTTTCTTGTAGCAGCTTTACCTTCCTAATTATGTCTTTCTTAAGCTAATATGAAAACTAATTTGTATTTCCTAAGTACTTAGCAGCTGGAGGAGATAGTTGAGGCTTACACTAGCTTGCTTAGAGGAACTGTTCAAGGATTAAAAATGTGTCACAAGTAATCTGCATGAAGGATAATCTGTATATGACAACTTAGAGTTGGTTATATCTGTATTTAAAAAACCCACAGGCTATTCCTGTCTCTTAGGGTTATTATAAGCCTGAGCAACGTTACAATTACATGATTCACACATTCTTTCTTGGCCCCCAATTCACATGGTCTCTTGTCAGCCAGAGGCTGTTTAATGAGAAAAGAACTGTCTAGTCTATTCCAATAGTAATGCTGAGAAGGCCAAGAGGGCTAGCTGGAAACAGATATTCCTAAAATTAAATGTTTCCCTTACTTGTTTTCATTCACTAGTTTTTTGAAAGAGGGATGAATAGGGAAAGGACATGATATTATTATTATTTTTTTTTGGGGGGGGGGGTCCGGTCATGGGCCTGAACTCTGGGCCTGGGTGCTGTCCCTCAGCTCTTCAGCTCAAAGCTAGTGCTCTACCACATGAGCCACAGCGCCACATCCGGCTTTTTTTCCTGCTTATGTGGTGCTAAGGAATCGAACCCAGGGCCTCATACATGCAAGGCAAGCAAGCGCTTTACCACTGAGCCACCTTCCCAGCCCCAGGACATGATATTCTTGGGAGAAAAATATGGATACAAAAGGATTAAGAATACAATCTAGGCAACATGGCTGCAAGGAACTGTTCCAGAAGTATTCAGGCAAAATTTTTCATCAATACTGAAATAGAAACTCCAAGGCTTCCTGAAGTAGTCATGACACTTGTGGAGGTTCAATCAGCGATGTGCAGTTGCCTCCCTGCGAAAGGGCCATGTCAACAGTGTGTGTGGCTAGCATGGTGGCTACAGAGTGCATGGTAGCTACAGAAAAGCAGCTAGTGTGATTGAGAAACAAAACCTTTAGTATGATGTGATTTCAATTAATTTAAGTTTAATTCACTAGACTATAGCTCAAAAAACCTTTCTAGAACTTCCACAGTGCTAACTCTACATCATAAATGTACAATGTGCGTGTGTGCATGCAGGAGAGAGAGAGAGAGAGGGAGAGTGTGTGTGTGTGTGTGTGTGTGATGCACATAGTTTAACACTGCTATGAAATATCTTTGGTGGAAACTCAATATGAAACCAGATGCTTTGTAGTTGCCTGTAATATTTCCTGGGCATTTCCCTTATTTATAACACAGGTTCTTTCCTTTTCTGCTCTACTCTATTAACTTATTTCAATGATCTCTAGCTCCATAGGCCATCTATGAGTAAATGTATTAGCATTTAAGAAGAATCACTGTAGAAGTATATTATAGTGCTTTGAGGGGTACAGAGAGATGGGGCTGTGCAAAGTCAGAAAGATTGCTGGATGCCTCTTTACGGAGCCAATCTGATAGCAAGGCTTTTGTAGTTTTGCTCTGAACGGTGTCTCAGTTTCCATATTTAGGCCCCCTTCAATGATTCTCAGACTCAAATACTGGCTTAAAACAGCAAAGATTTTTTGTGTGTGTGTGTGTGTTTTTTTTTTAAAATCAATTTCACTTCAAAAACTCATTAGGCTCTGAAAAATCTCTAAATTGGGGCTCTTCTAATAATGAAGATTTGGTGTAATTATAATGTCACAGGCAATTGTGCTGACAGAAGAAAACCAACATGACTCCTTGCTGGGCCTTTGCTCTGCTTCTGACTAACGGGAGGAGAAAAGAGGCTTTGTCAGGAGCAGATGTGCAGTGGGAGGCCCCGGGAAAGCAGATCTGCTGAATGAAGCAGGTGCCACTCAGGCATTTACCTCACTGACTCCAACCATAACCTCCCCTTCATTTGATATCCTGCTTCTGCCAGGCTGCTACTGGATTGTGCACATTTGCTCTTTCTTAAGCAAATGGTAGAGCTGAACACAGGGAAGTGAATCCCTGTATTTACATGAGTAACCTGAGAGCCTCAGGGCCCCAAACCATCCAGGCTGCGATGTGCAAGCTATTAGAGTTAATAACAGTGTGCTGACATTCCTTCAAAATCCTAATAGAAGCATAAATAAAAAGTGGAAAGTCCCCTTTATGCAAAAACTTTAAATTCTTCATTCTGTAAGAATTTGTCCTGTTGGGATGTTCTGACTCTTGTGTGAACAGTTACTATTGGACCTTTAACAGGCTCACTTAAAACCTTCTTTTTCTTCCATCTACTAAATAGAAATAGTGCCAACTGAACTTACCCAGAATGGCTTTGGATTTGGAATAAAAAAAAAAATCCCTTTGCAGAATATTGCCTTTAATGACAGACACTGAAGTTCTACTGTGATTACAAGGTGGTGGAATTATCTAAGAGACTCGGAGATCAGATGGCCTAAGGGGAAGGCACCGTGGCTTTGAGAACAGTGGGGTGGAAGGATCGTGGTCAGTGGTGTCCATCTGTTAGTTGGAAGGGACATTCTGGAAATCTCCAGGAGTCCTGACCTCAGTCCTCTTCTGCCTAGAATGTGCCTGGCTCAGGTTGGTGCCTATTTCACAGAATGTTTCCCTAAGCTGAGAAGAGCTGTCACATCACAAGAGTAAACGAAGGTATGTCAAAGCCTGGTAATGTGGTAATTTCCATTCTGGCCTTAGAAGAGCCAAATGGAGGCATCAAGCCTTCTATGCAGATAGCCCCTAAAAGCTGTGTCTCAGATAGATACTCAGAAGAGAGATTAAGGGCTAGTGGCTTAACTTTAGTCCTATAGACTTTAAGTCTTCAATAGCAGAGCCTAGATTAGCAATTCCTGGTACACAAATAATGACAAATAAGGCCTCACTAATATATAAAGACAGGGAGGATAACACATCTCTGAAAGGAGAAAGCTAGCTAAACCCACACTGCAGGACAAGAGACAAAAACTGAAGAACCCTGCCAGTAGGACCCTTCCAGTTATGGGGCTACGTCTGAGGAGTGATAGAAAAGGCCAGATAAGGGCTGGGAAGGTGGCTCAGTGGTAGAGCGCTTGCCTTGCCTGAGTGAGGCCCTGGGTTCGATTCCTCAGCACCACATAAGCAAAAAGAATAAAAGCAGAAAGTGGCGCTGTGGCTCAAGTGGTAGAGCACTAGCCTTGGGCTGAGGAGCTGAGGGACAGTGCCCAGGCCCAGAGTTCAAGCCCCACGACTGCCCCCCCCCAAAAAAAAAAAAAAAAAAAGAAAGGCCAGATAATTCTAGAGAAGTAAACTTCAGTATGCCTAGGGAACATTTCATGTCCACCACAGGTTTCCTCAAATAGAGACTCACAGTGTGATGTTCACTAACTCTTCCTCTAAGTAAGGCATAGGTCCTGAGAATGTATTTCAGAAATGCCCTTTCTTTCTTTTTTCTTTTTGCTGTTTGTGGGGCCTGGGCGCTGTCCCTCAGCTCTTCAACTCAAAGCTAGCACTCTACCACTTGAGCCACACCGCCACTTCCTGCTTTTTCTGCTTATGTGGTACTGAGGAATTGAACCCAGGGCTTCATGCATGCAAGGCAAGCACTCTACCACTGAGCCACCTTCCCAGTCCCCTGTTCTGTTTTTGTGTTGACCTCATGCTTTTATTTGGCTTGCTGGCTCATGGCTGGCACTCCATGCTTCCAGTCTGGCATTTATTTTGCTGTTAATTGAAGAGAGTCTCAAGGACTTTTTTTTTTTTTGGGTCTGGTTGTGGGGCCTGAACTCTGGGCCTGGGCACTGTCCCTCAGCTCTTCAGCTCAAGGCTAGCGCTCTACCACTTGAGCCACAGCGCTACTTCCGGCTTTTTTCTTTTTGCTTATGTGGTGCTGAGGAATCGAACCCAGGGCCTCAGGCATGCAAGGCAAGCGCTCTACCACTGAGCCACCTTCCCAGCCCAGTCTCAAGGACTTTTTCTGCCCTGATTGGCTTTGAACTGTGATCCGTCTCCTGAATAGCTAGGATTACAGGTATGAGCCACTCACCAGGCTAAAATTTTTAATAATGATAATGGAAGGAACCAACAGAAATAATAGTAGTGAAGGTAGACAGCAGTTATGGCATGCTTAGCTTCCCAGGCCCTAAAGAGTAGCACCAAACCATCTCTGCCTCCCAGTTATGGCCACCATGACACCTTGCTGGATGGAAGAGACTTGGTGGGGAGGGGAGGAAAATTTCCACTTCTGAGAGCTCTTCTGGAAGGCACTTTAGACGTCAGGAAGTTATTAAAGGAGGAAAGAAGGACAAACTTCAGCAGTGACAAATTACCACGGAGCTGCCTCTTTCTTCCTTCAGTGCCATGAGATGGTAGAGCACTGTACAGCTCTTTGGGGATTCCAGATTTGAGAGCCCATCACACAGCTTCAGCAGCTGTGTTTCACTGTGAAATCTGAAATTCATCCAAGAGCAAAGTTTCCTCTCAGCTTTGTGACCCACCAGACTTTAGATAATTTAATCTTTTGGTGGTGGTTATAAATCTATTAGGGCACCTGGCTACAGATACCTTTACTTATAAAAAAGAAACTTGCACTTGTGTGGAATAAGTGGGAAATGCAAGTGGCCTGCACCATGAATAAATACACTAGGAAGTGGGTCTAGGTGTCGCCACTGCCTCCTGCCTCAGGTTTTCTAGCTCAGGGCTCTTGCAGTGCATAAAAATAGGACAGTTCTTGCAAGCCTCCTGCCCGGCTGTTCACTGGCTGCGGATTACTGCAGTCACATGGGTGGCTTCTTTTTTTTTTTTTTTGGTAATGCAAAGCCATGCTGTCTATGAGCTGAGAAGGTCACTAGGAGACAAAGCTCATGAAGGACTCATGTGGTTGCCTGCCCCCCTTGTGTATGAAGGGGGCACAACCTGCTTGAAATAAATCACAGTATTTTTGCTATAGCTATTAATCAACACTATCCAAAAGAACTTTCTGCAAAGATGGTAATCTCCTCGCTGTGCAATCCACTACAGAAACCACTAGGCACATGTGCCTATTTAAATATGAATACATTATAATGAAATAACACCTCAGATCGTATGTACCTGCTCACAATTTCAAAAATGATTAATGTGACGGATTGACTTTACATTGTTTAATTTTAATTTACCTACATTTGAATCCAAATAGCCACAAGTAGCTCATGGCTACTATACTGACAGCTGCATGCAGTTCTATTTATACATTCTCCTAAGCTCAAGCAATACTCCCAACTCAGCTTTCCAAGTAGAAGGGACTACCGGTGTGTGCACACTTTTTTTTTTAATGTGGTACTGGGGTTTGAGTCCAGAGCTTCACTCTTATTTGGCAGGCACTCTGCTACTGAATCATACTTCTAGCCCTTTTCACAGTTATTTATTTATTTATTTATTTATTTATTATACAGTCCTGGGACTTGAACTCAGAGCTTGGGCACTGTCCCTGAGCTTCTTTTGTTCAAGGCTAGTACTCTAACACTTAAACAATAGCTCTACTTCTGGCTTTTTGGTGGTTAACTGGAGATAAAAGTCTTATACACATTCCTGTCCAGCTGGCTTTGAACCATAATCCTCAGATCTCAGCCTCCTGAGTAGCTAGTATTACAGGCGTGAGTCACCGGTGCCTGGCCATATTTTTGCCCTATTTAAATATGGTCTTGCTCTTTGCCTAGATCTGTTCCAAACCACAATCCTCCTATTATTTTATGTTTTCCATCATAGCTGGATGATAGAGGTATAACACCATGCCCAGCTTCCTTCATTGAGGAGTTCTCACCAAGAACCATTATTCTTCCAATCACAGCCTCCTCCAAAGCTGACAGACATGCCCAGATACTGATTGTGAAGGGGGGTGGGAGTGGGGGGGGGTTCCTTACAACTCACTCAGTCTTCCAAGTAGCTAAGTTTATAAGTATGACTACAATACCTGGTTTACACCGATTTTGACAGTGTGTTTTAGATCTTAGGTATTTGTCTCTAAGATTTACCATTACTTTTCAACTTCTAAAGTGGGTAAAATAAAGCCACTGTTTCCTAAAGTAACCTTGCAAAATAGTTACCATACCAAGTGGCAGTTTAAACTAGAAGAATAATGAAAACCGTAATTTTTACTTGTTTTATACCTTGTTTACTTCCCAGATGGCAAGAGGCCGTGAAGGGGAAAGAAGAGAGCCACACTGGACAGAGAAAAGAGCACTGGAGATGAGGGTTGGGTTGCCAGTTTCACCATTAATTTGCTAACAGACCCTGGCCAACCACAGCTCTAGCTGTTTCTGTACAACAAGTCTTGTGAGGTATGTTCCATCCATTACTGGGGAATGTAGAAAGATGAAGATATAGTGAGGTCATTTGCAAGGGGAAGACTGAGGTGGCAGAAAGTTAAAAAAAATAAATTAGCAGAAAAAGAAAGGAAAAAGATTCTTCACTGGTTATCCTCAGTGCTTAGAGTCAGGCAAAGATATAGAACAAAACAGAAATAGCTTTTTTTCTAGTAAGACATCTACCAATGTGTTTCTAGAATAAAAACTATTCATTTTAAGAGAAAAGTTGACTCAAATGGGGAAAACCCAGTGAGCAAATAAAGCCTATTTCCTGAGCCACAGAGGTCACCAAGCATCTCATCATCCCCAGGCTGCTGCAATACAATGCTGAGTTCTCTTGGCAGCAGCTGGTTCTGGGCTTAGCTTGAATAGCTTCAAGAAGTTCTGTACATATAACGTACGTACATACGTGTGTGTGGTGTGTGTGTGGTGTGTGTGTGTGTGTGTGTGTGTGTGTGTGTGTGTGTGTGTGTGTGTGTGTGTGTGTGTGTGTGTGTGTGTGTGTGTGTGTGTGTGTGTGTGTGTGTGTGTGTGTGTGTGTGTGTGTGTGTGTGTGTCTTGAACTTGAACTCAGGGCCTAGGCACTGACCCTGAGCTAATTTGTTCAAGGCTAGTGCTCTACCTCTTGAACCACAACTCCACTCCTGGCCTTTTTTTTTTTTGTAGTTAATTGGAGATAAAAAGTCTCATGGAAATGGCGCTGCGGCTCAAGTGGTAGGAGTGCTCACCTTGAGCTGAAGAGCTGAGGGACAGTGCCCAGGCCCAGAGTTCAAGCCCCATGACTGACAAAAAAAAAAAAAAAAAAAAAAAGCATATATGGAAAAAGCCCAATCTGGCTCTGAAATGCAATCCTTACATCTCAGCCTTCTGAGTAGCTAGGACTACAGGTGTGAGCTACCAGAGCCCAGCCTACATCTTACTTCTTAATAGAAGCAACCTTTTAGGTATGTCACTATGCCCTCTATTATCTCCATTTAAACAAGGCCCATGGTTCCAAATGAGGTAGCTGAATTACAAAGGAATCTTAAATCTTCTTGCTTTTTCTTGCAGAATAGGTAATGTTTATACTTGGTCTGACTGAGACCATCTTAGTGTTTTCATTTCCTTTCATGTCACCACAAACAGGAGAGTGGCCTAAAAGCCCACAGCTTTTTTTTTTTTTTTGTCGGTCATGGGGCTTGAACTCTGGGCCTGGGCGCTGTCCCTCAGCTCTTCAGCTCAAGGCGAGCGTTCTGCCACTTGAGCCACAGCACCACTTCCGGTTTTCTAGTGGTTTATTGGAGATAGGAGTCTCACAGTCTTTCCTGACCGGGCTGGCTTTGAACCATGATTCTCAGATCTCAGCCTCCTGAGTAGCTAGGATTACAGGCGTGAGCCACCGGCTCCTGGCAAGCCCACAGCTTTGAGAACCTTCATAGCATAGAACTCAGGACTGTGTGCTTAAGGCCTTGAGACAACAACTTGACTAACTATGCAAATGCAGTTTTAGGGCTGTTATATTTTATGATGATTGAGAGTATAATCAATTTGATGTATTTATTTAAATTTTAATTAAAATACCAACACAAAAAGTGATTTAGTGACAAATAGGATAACAAGCCAGTAACCTTTGTATATTTCTTTAATAATACTTAGCTCTCCATTGACTTTTTCTTTTTGGCTGGTACAAGGATTTAAATTCGGTTTGACACTTGCTTGCTCAGCTGTGCTCTACCACTTTTGAGTCATATCTCCAATCTAGCCTTTTCTGGTTATTTTATTTTATTTTGTCCGTTGTGGGGCTTCAACTCTGGGCTTGGGTGCTGTCCCTATGCTCTTCAGCTCAAGGCGAGTGCTCTACCGCTGGAGCCACAGTGCTACTTCCAGTTTTCTGGTGGTTAATTGGAGATAAGTCTCATGGACTTTCCTGCCCGGGCTGGCTTTGAACTGTGATCCTCAGATCTCAGCCTTCTGAGTATAGCTAGGATTACAGGTACCCGGCTTCTGGTTATTTTAAAGATGGGAGTCTTATAGATTTTTCTGGGGTGGCTTTAAACCTCAGTCCTCTAGATCTCAATCTCCTGAGTAGATAAGATTATTGATGTGAGATACCAGCACCCAGTTCCTTATTTTTCAAAAAAGATTTTGGCATTACTAGGGTTTGAACTGAGGGCCTATGCAAGTACTGTGAACTCTGTACAACTTGACCTACTATGAAGAATGATGGAGATGAAATTTTCACTATTAATGAGAATTTCCTGTTTACAATGTGTCTATGTGCCCGAGCCCTTGAAGAAATCATCTTGTTTAATGCTCATCACCTTATTATTAGTATAGAACTATCATTATCCTAGTTTTATAGCTAAGGCCTATTAATGAGTTTAACATGCTTGTCTATGACCACAAAGGCTTACTAATGGTACAGAATTAGAATACCCAGCTCCTCTAGGCCTTCCCCATCCTATCCCAGATCCTACAGAACTAAATGATGCTCACTACATTTCTCCCTCAGTGCTGGGGATCAAATCCAGAACCTGGCACACACAAAGTACATGTTTTATCACTGAAAGATTTCCCCAGCTCTCTGTACCACTTTTTTTTTTTTTTGGGGGGGGGGGGTCGGGTCTTGGGGTCTGAACTCTGGGCCTGGGCCTTGTCCCTCAGCTCTTCAGCTCAAGCTAGAGCTATACCACTTGAGCCATAGGGCCTCTTCTGGCTTTTTTCTTTTTGCTTATGTGGTACTGAGGAATCGAACCCAGCGCCTCATGCATGCAAGGCAAGTGCTCTACCACTGAGCCACCTTCCCAGCCCCGGGCTCAATTCTTTACAGACAGGACTAGGAGCCATCCTGTCTCACTTGGGAGGCTTCACAGGAATAGACTACATGTTCCAATCTCTCCTGTGAGTTTCCCACCCAAGAATTCTGCTTCTTCCTTCATTTAAATTTTTATTTATTTATTATTATTATTATTTTTGGTCAGTCGTGGGGCTTGAACTCTGGGCTTGGGCACTGTCCCTGTGCTCTTCAGCTCAAGGTAAGCACTCTACCGCTTGAGCCACAGTTCCATTTGCAGCTTTTTGGTGATTAACTGAAGGTAAGAGTCTTAGAGACTTTCCTGCCTGGGCTGGCTCTCTGAATGAATGGCAACCTTCAGATCTCAGCCTATTGAGTAGTTAGTTATGAGCCACCAGGACATGGCTTCTGTTCTCTTCTTTGAACCTCATGTTTGTTCTGATCCATCTTCTATTACTCCTCTTTCTAAAAAGATTTTTCTCCCTGTGTGTGCAAGTGTTACAGTGCTGGTATTGAAATCATTGTCTCCCATATGGTAGGCAAGTGCTCTAACAGTCTTAAAAGATTATGTGTGGGGGCTGGGAAGGTAGCTCAGCGGTAGAGTGCATGCCTTGCAAGCATGAGGCCCTGGGTTCGATTCCTCAGCACCACATAAACAGAAAAAGCCGGAAGTGGCGCTGTGGCTCAAGTGGTAGAGCACTAGCCTTGAGCTGAAGAGCTGAGGGACAGCGCCCAGACCCAGAGTTCAGGCCCCATGACCGGCAAAAAAAAAAAAAAAAAAAAAAAAAATTATGTGTGCACATGTGTTTCAGACACGATCCCACTATGTAGTTCAGACCAGCCTCTAACTTGTTTTGTAGCTAGAGTTGACCTTGAATTCACAATTCTCCTGCATTGGTCTCCCAAATGCTGGAATCACAGGTATGTACCTCTAAGCTAGTTCGAAAGACCCATTTCTAGCGGGGCACCGGTGGCTCACGCCTGTAATTCTAGCTACTTGGGAGGCTGAGATCTAAGGATCGTGGTTCAAAGCTAGCTTGGGAAGGTAAGTCTGTGGGGCTTGAACTCGGCTTGGGCACTATGCCTGAGCTCTTCAGCTCAAGGCTAGCTCTCTACCACTTGAGACTTGAGCCATAGCACCACTTCCAGTTTTCTGGTGGTTTATTGGAGATTAAGAGTCTCATGGACTTTCCTGCCCGGTTTTGAACTGCAATCCTCAGATCTCAGTTTCCTGGCTAGCTAGGATTACAGGTGCGAGCCATTGGTGCTCGGCTAAACACCAAAGAATTCTGCTTTTTCCTTTACTTTTTAAAAAAATGTATTTATTTATTTACAAAGTATTCTATTTAGATAAGTTTAGATGAAATTCAATTGGGGAAACATACCTATGTTTTAGTTTTAATATTTTGTTTTTGGCTGGTCCTGAGGCTTGAACTCTGGGCCTGTGTGCTGTCCCTGAGCTTCTTTTGCTTAAGGCTAGTATTCAACCACTTGAGCCACAGCGCTGCTTCCAGCTTTTTTGGGGTAATTTATTAGAGATAGGAGTCTCATGTACTGTTCGGTCTGATCTGGCTTTGAACTGTGATCCTCAGATCTTAGCCTCCTGGGTAGCTAGGATTATAGGCATGAGCCACTGGCACATAGCCCCTTAGTGATCTATCACAGTTCCACTTCTAGCTTTTTTGGTGGTTAATTAGAAATAAGAGTCTCATGGACTTTGTTATAGTTGGCTTTGAACCACAATCCTCAGATCTCAGCCTCCTGAGTAGTTAGTATTAGAGGCGTGAGCTACCAGCTCCCGGCTTTTTTTTTTTTTGGTACATTTTTAATTGTAAAAATGCTGTGCAGAGGGGTTAGTTACATGAGCAAGGTAATGAGTACATTTCCTATTCAGCATTGTTGCTTCCTCCTCCTGACTTATTTTTTAAAAAAAAATAAGTAAGTGCAATGAAAAACAAAGGGAGAATGTGAAAGCATGTTTGCATGAGGAAGAGAGGAAATTAAGATGTGCATTCATTCTGCAGTACAGCAAGCCTGTGCGGGCAATTTTATATTGAAAGGCTTAAGGAAGAGCCTCAGCAGAAGCCTGCTGCCAGAGTCAGGCCTAAGCAAAGTGAGCCCTCCTGCCCTGCAGATAAATGCCAAGACTGCTCTTTCTGTAAGTGTAGTGTTAATGCCTTGTCATCAGCTTTAATTTTTAAACAGCCCTCCCATCTATTTCCCTTCATTCAGAGCATGAAGACAGAAGGTTAAGACCCCAGGTCTTGACCAGGACAGCAGGTAGTACTGCTAAAAGGTTGTGGAAATGAAGAGTAGACATAAGGTTTTATTTCTCCAAATGAACTTCAAAATTAGTGTAAAGCTAACTCTTCCAAAAAACCCTTTGGAATTTTAAATTACTTTTTTTCTCCCTCCAAATTAAAAAAAAAAAAAAAACCCAAAACAAAACAAAAAAAACCCAGGCCTTTCAGTAACTACTAGTATGCCACGAGAAAATACTATGGTACAAAGAACTGGGAACACAGAAAAAGGGAGGCTGGGCGTGGTGGTGCTCACCCAGCATTCCAGCTATGTATGGGGGAAGCCAAAGTAGGAGGGTTGCAGTTCAAGTCAGCCCCAGCATAAAGCAAGACCCTACACTGAAAATAACTAAGGCAAAAAAGGTTGGAGGTGTAATCAAATGGCAGAGCATCTGCTTAACAAGCACCAGGCCCTAAATTCAATCCCCAACACTGTCCATACATACATAAAAGGACATATTTATATCTTGCTTCCTAATGCACTCAAATAAATTTCAGACATTTTTACAGGATTCAAAATAAAAAAATTAAGAACATGTTAGAAAATAGTTAAGATACTTATCTAATTTTAAGCATAGAAAAGATTTATTAAATGTAAAAATAGGCCAGGCACCACTAGCTTACACCTATAATCTTAGCTACTCAGAAGGCCAAGATCTGAGGGTCATGGTTCAAAGCCATCCAGGCCAGAAGTCTGTGAGAATATATCTCCAATTAACCACCAGAAACCGGAAGTGGCACTATGGCGCAAAGTGATACAGTGCTAGCCTTGATCGAAAGAGCTAAGGGATATAGCCTAGTCCCTGAGTTGAAGCCCCATGACTGACAAAACGAAGAGCAAAACCCATAAAAGTAGCCTAGTGTTTGGTGGCTCATGCCTATAACCCCAGCAATTGAGAGGATGAAGCCGGAGTACCATGAGTTTGAGACGCTCTCAAAATAAAATAAACTGAAAAAACAGAAACTTCATGAAAATAAAAACAAAAGACAAATCATTAGGGAAATACAAAAGTAACAGAAGAAATGATAAACTCTGAAAAACTATTTGCAACATGTAAAATAAAGGCTGTTTTTAACATAGACAGGGATTTTCTAGATTATAAGATGGTGGCACACTCATATACTCAGCACTGGAAAGGCAAAAGCAGGAGGATCGAGAGTTTGAGGTCAACCTGTGCTACAGATTCAGAGCCTATTCTCAAAACAAAACAAAAACCCAGAAAGCCAAAAGAGAAATATATAGACTCCCAATAACAACAACAAAAAATAGGCAAGAAAAATATAAATGTAGATAAAACATGAAAGAAGTGAAAACATTTTTCGCTAACATAAAAGATGCAAATTAAATATCTACTCTAAAATAAGCAAAAATACTGCAGTTGTGCTTGTGGTGAGGCAGGAGGCAGGCTCCCAACAGCACTGAGAGAGCTGGAAGCAAGCAGAGGAGACCACATAACCAAAGGTGGGGCAAGCCTTTGTACAAAGATCAGCAGAGATTTTTTGTTTTTGTTTTTGTTTTTTGGGTCCGGTCCTGGGGCCTGCACTCTGGGCCTGGGCGCTGTCCCTCAGCTCTTCAGCTCAAGGCTAGCGCTCTACCACTTGAGTCACAGCACCACTTCCAGCTTTTTTCTTTTTGCTTATGTGGTGCTGAGGAATCAAATCCAGGGACTCAGGCATGCAAGGCAAAAGCTCTACCACTGAGCTACCTTCCCAGCCCCTAGCAGAGATTTTTTTATTGTAAAAATTCTTAGTAATCTAAATTATCAACAATAGATTGACCAATTATGGACAATATGATAATTTATAACCAAGCACTTTTTTTCTTTTACCAAGCATTTAAAATAATCTTTAAAAAAAGACTTAATGACACGAAAATGGTTGTGACCATTGAAAACCAATTACAAAACAGTACTGATGAAACAACTGTATTTAGGTTGAAAACATTTTTTATGAATAGGGGAAAAAAAGCCAGATTAAAATATAACTTAAACATCAACATTGTGTTGGTAGAGTTATGGATGATTTTTGCCATCAAGACAAAAAGCCCATTTTTTTGGGGGGGGGGTCTAGTCGTGAGGCCTGAACTCAGGGCCTGGGTGCTGTCCCTCAGCTCTTCAGCTCAAGGCTAGCGCTCTACCGCTTGAGCCACAGTGCCACTTCCGGCTTTTTTTTCTTTTTTGCTTATGTGGTGCTGAGGAATCGAACCCAGGGCCTCATGCATGCAAGGCAAGTGCTCTACGACTGAGCCACCTTCCCAGCCCAAGCCCATGATTTTTATAATCAGGACATAGAAGCCCAGAACAATTGCAGTCTTTGTCCCTTCTTCGTTCTTATAGAATCATCAGAAAGAGCACCAGCTAGTTTAGAAAATGTTGAGGTTTTCTCAGGAGCTCTGCAAGAGGTTTGATTACTTATGAACTTCAGTTACTATACTGCTCTGCCCTCTCTTGTTTTTAAGAAGCAAACAAAGCTGTATGAATTTGCAATAAGATCTCAAACATAAGAGCAGAGGCTGAGGTAGCCAAGTGCCAATATAACTCTTATCTTTCATTATTTTTGTGGCAGAATAGAAAGCAAGATAAAAGGCAGATTAACCCTCTCTCTTCTAAAAGTGCCTATGTTTGCTGGTCCTAGAAGCTAAGAGTCCTGGGAGCACAGGGTACCTGGGACCCACAGAGACAGACTGGTAGAGTACAGGGAAATGAATGGGCTAAATAAAGTGCCTTTTTTTTTGGTGCTGAAACTGGGGTATGAACTCAGGGCCTCGTGCACGGCATTTTCCTGGTTAACTGGAGATAGATGGAGTTTTTTGTAGGCTTTTCTGCTTGGGCTGGCTTCCAACTTCAATCCTCCAAGTCTCAGCCTCTTGCGTAGATTACAGGCTTGAGCCACTGGTGCCCAGCTCATGACTTCGTATATTAAGGTATCTTAGGAACTTATTGGTTGTCTTTCCCAGCCACTGGCAATTCTATCTCCTTCTCAATGAAAAGGTACCTATGAAAATTTAAAATTTGCTTCAATTTATTTATTTATTTATTTATTTAGATTTTTTTTTTTTTAATGGTCAGTTGTAGGGCCTGAACTCTGGGCCTGGGCACTGTCCCTCAGCTCTTCAGCTCAAGGCTAGCACTCTACCACTTGAGCCACAGCACCACTTCTGGCTTTTTCTGCTTATGTGGTGCTGAGGAATCGAACCCAGGGCCTCATGCATGCAAGGCAGGCACTCTACCGCTGAGCCATCTTCCCAGCCCCCTTGCTTCAATTTAAAGATTAGACTAGAAACAAAAACAAAAACAAATCAGACCAGATTGAACCATGTGACTCAATTTTAACAGACCAAAGACTCATTTTCCTCTATTGAAAAAATAGAGAACATAAAATGAAATATAGTAATTTTAGTGCTTGAACAGTTCCCTTAGTGTTGGGATGGGGTTAATGATCAGAAAGAAGGAATATCTGAAGGCTCAGGACTTCCTTGGTGACTCTGAATTTAAACCTTTGCCACATAGATCATTATCTTTTACTTTCTTTTTTTGTTTTTTGTTTGTGGGGCTTGAACTCTGGGCCTGTGTGCTGTCCCTCAGCTCAAGGCTAATAGTGTTCAACCACTTAAGCCACAGTACCACTTCTGGTTTTCTGGTGATTAACTGGAGATAAGAGTCTTAGGGACTTTCTTGCTTGGGATGGCTTTGAACTTTGATACTCAGATCTCAGTCTCCTGAGTAGCTAGCATTACAGGCCTGAACCACTGGCACCCAGCTATTATCTTTAATACTATCCTACAAGATTTTACCTTATACCCAACTTGCTATCATATTCCATCAAACTCAACACATACTTTTCTTCTATCCCTACTAGCTATGTCCCATAAACTGTTTGAGGCCCGAATAACATTAAAAATGCGCCTAGAAAAGTCAATCTGCTAGCTGGCTCTGGAATCTGTGATTCATTTTTCTCTCAGAGGGATAAAAGTTAGTTCTACATCTATAATTAGGATCAGGCTCCGCCATCTTTTGATTCTTCCTCATAATAAATTCATTCTGATTTAAAAAGGTAAGAAAAAAAAAAGGTAAATTTGTGCTTACTTCAGCAACACATAGAAAACAACTAAAAAAGAAAAAGTCAAGGAAGATGAGCACTGTTTTGTTTTTTTTTTTTGGGTCCGGTTGTGGGGCCTGAACTCTGGGCCTGGGCGCTGTCCCTCAGCTCTTCAACTCAAGGCGAGCGCTCTACCACTTGAGCCACAGCGCCACTTCCGGCTTTTTTTCTTTTTGCTTACGTGGTGCTGGGTAATCGAACCCAGGGCCTCAGGCATGCAAGGCAAGCGCTCTACTACTGAGCCACCTTCCCAGCCCATGAGCACTGTTTTTATGCAAGGATATCATGCAAATCTGTGAAGTGTTCCATTAAAAAAAAAAGTAAACTTGATTTATTGGCAGATACCATAAATGTGTCATTGCTGAAGTGACAAAGCTGAGCAATGTGTCAGAATCTGAAAGAATGAGAAAAGATCCCTTACAATCTATCCAGAAACCATATAGGCTGGATAAATGTGGAAAAATGTAATTCTAGTCCAAAAGTAAGTCTTATAGGACTTGGATGAAAGGTCAAAGCACAGAAGAACTATCAGAATTATTTTGGATTATTTCCATTATCACTCATTCTTTGGATTCCTACGGCAGATAAAATGATTGGACTCTGTGTAAAATTTGCTGGGATAGGCAAAAACTATTTTGATTTGTATTTGATTTGATACAGACAAGCTACAATGAGAAAGGGCTAAGTCCAGCTTGAGTTCAGCAAGCATCAGCAGACACAAACAGGATGGCTTGCTTTGGAAAAACTGTATTTTGTTGTTGTTTGTTTTATTTTTGAGAAAGCATCTTGCTATGCTGTCTAGATGGATCATCAGCTTGAGTAATTCTCAGCCTCCTTAGTAACTGACACTGTACACACATGCTACTATGCTTAGCTGGAACCATGGCTTTCAGAATACAGATCTGAATTTTCTCTTATCACAAATGCAGGCAACAACATGAAGATTACTTGCAGAGGGACTGCCATCAGTAATCAATAGTAGTGGGTGTGGTCCATCTTTACTCTATGACAAAATAGGTCAAGAATATCCTTAGATTTGCCTGGAAATTTATCCATTGGAACAGGTAAGGTTGGGGAGGAACTTGGATTATAAAATTGTCAGTTCTCTCCCAACAGGTCAAGTCTATTAGAATCAGTAACAAAGTCTTCTACTGAATGCCCCAAGAGCAACTGCACTTGAATAGAATGCAACAAGGCTAGATTGCCTACCTTTTATTCACACTTGATTAGGACTCAGATGAGGAAGAGAAAAGATGAGCAAATAGGGGTAAGATTCTTTCCTTAGGGGTAAGCAAATAGAGGTAAAACTTTCCTTAATTCCATCTATGGTCCAGTTTAACCTAACACACATGGCTGTAAGATGTCTTTTATCCAGCAGCATTCCTGTTAAATCAGCCCTATCTCCATTTAAGTTAGTTCACGAAAGCACCAGTCATCCAGAAAAAGCAGACTGTAGTTGCAGTTCTGGATTTTAAGGGTGGGTGGGAGTAGGAGTTCCTTCAGGAAAGAGGTTCTCTGAAGCCATAATGGTTCTGTATTTCCTACATTATTCTTCCCTCCTCCCATGTTCAAAGGTGGACACAGAAAGATACAATTCCAACTAGCAGAGTATTTGGTTCTTAGGGAATGACTATTAAAAAAGGTACTACTTCTTTCCAATACTTAATGTCATTAAGGAGATTTCTTTCTAAATGAAAGTATGCTATTTACCTATCTGCCTCTTTCCAAGACTTTTAAAAAACAATTTTTCCCAAACCTGCTTCATTATACATATAGACATTTCAAACCTAAATAGCACAATCATCCAGAGTCTCACAGATCAGGGCTGGTTCTCCTCTTTGACCTAGACTTTTGAGGCACTTCCCCAAGCAGCCCAAATCTTGGCCACTGACTCCTAGAGCCTGCTGAAGTAAATTTAAAGAGCTGGGATGGAACTGTAAGTTTTGCTACCACATGTCTATGAACTTTATCTCTTTTGTTTCTTTGGGATATTCACCAGTATCCAGGAAGCCAAAGAGCTGGGGAAGAAGGGCAGGTTTGTAGCATGTTACTGGCTAAATTCAGATGTCTTTGGTAAGGTCACACATGACAGGAAGCAGGGACAGACTAGAAAAGCACCTTCATCACAGCCTACTGCCCAAACTGGGGCAAGGCAAAATGGTGGCACCCTTCTGGAGGGAGCCAGCTTATTTCACCCCTCCCCATCCCCAGAGGAATCTCTGCTGCCGTCAACAACAACCATCTACAGAAGTAAAATATGCCTCATAGAAAATTCTCAAGTGCCTCTCAAAAAGTTTTGTCATAGCAAGTAGCTGTTTTTTTTGGTGTGTGTGTGTGTGTGTGTGTGTGTGTGTGTGTGTGTGTGTGTGTGTGTGTGTGCGTGCGTGTGCGTGTGCATGTGTGTGTGTGTGTGTGTGTGTGTTACCAGTCCTAGGGCTTGAACTCAGGGCCTAGGCACTGTCCCTGAGCTCAAGGCTAGCACTCTACCACTGGAGCCACAGCACTATTTCTGGCTTTTTCTGCTTATATGGTACTGAGGAATTGAACCCAGGCTTTCACGGATGCTAGGCAAGCACTCTACCACTAAGCCACATTCCCAGCCCAAACAGCTGTTTTTAAAATAAGTAGTCCAATTAGATAGCCATTATTACGGAATTCTTCTGTCAAGAAACCTCACGTCTCCTACCACTGAAAGGAACCAGAAGCTCCTAAAATTTTCCTAGGTATCAGATGACTATCAAGGAAGAGAAACCCAAACCAAGCTCAACTCTTTCTGCAGGGTTTGCTGCCAGCCATGTCAGGAAGGTTTAAGTGGAAACAGGGAATAAATTCAATAAAATATTTATGATCTCTTACCATTAGCATCTTGGACTCCAGTAAGTGCTCCAACGGCTGCTGCGGTTTCCCCAGACAGGACTATCTGTCCCCCGCCTTGTAAGGTGGCTTCAGCCAGGGTGGCGACAGCATGGGCAGCAGCTTCGCTGTGCATACAGGGACAGGAGAGAGGAGGATATGCAAGATGAATAAAGGTATGACACCTGCCACAAGACAAACCATCCATCCTTGGCTCACTCTACCATGGGCTTCATAGTTATGAGACACACAGCAAATAACTGATACCAGTGCTAATGGACAAAGCCAGGGATAAGTTTAAAATGATAATACAGATAGAGGGACTCCTAACTTTACATATTTGTTTTTGTTTTTGTTTTTTCTTGTTTGGTTGGTTTTGGGGCTTGAACTCTGGGCCTGGGCACTGTCTCTGAGCTCTTTAGCTCAAGGCAAGCACTCTACCACTAGAGTCACAGCACCACTTCTGGAGATAAGAGTCTCACGGACTTCCTGTCTGGGCTGGTTTTGAACTGCGATCCTCAGATCTCAGTCTCCTGAGTAGCTAGGATTACAGGAGTGAGCCACCAGTGCCCTGCTACCTTACATATTTATAAAGCTAGTAAGAAAATTTCTGTTAGGTAATCAATGCTTGAGAACAGAAAACATCCAGTATCAGTCTATCCTTATCTATCAATTGAGTACTTGCAAATCACAGTAGAAGCTCTGATCCATATTACAATGCAAATACCATTTTCAGTTGTCAATCACAAGGTTTTCTTTTAATCATTTTTCTTTATGGTAACACAAGGCAGATCATTTGAGATCCTCCCTTTAGGATGAGTATGGGTAATTTGAAGAATAAGCAACCTGTTATCAGTACTAGATAATAATTTAGAGTATAGTCATGCTTTTTAAATACAAAGTAATGTTTGACTAAGTAGAAAGTCCAACCCCTCCTTTTGCTTTGGTATATATGCAGACATCGCTGAAAATAAAAAACTTAACATTTAAAAATTATCTTTGGGCTGGGAAGGTGGCTCAGTGGTAGAGCGCTTGCCTTGCATGCATGAGGACCTGGGTTCCATTCCTCAGCATCACATAAGCAAAAAGAAAAAAGCCGGAAGTGGCGCTGTGGCTCAAGTGGTAGAGTGCTAGCCTTGAGCTGAAGAGCTGAGGGAAAGCGCCCAGGCCCAGAGTTCAGGCCCCACAACCAGACCCCCCCCAAAAAAAAAATACCTCTAGAAAAAGATTATCTTTGTAATCCCAAACATCTTGCCTCTAGAAATAGATACAAATATCTACAAATATTCTACACTATGTAGACTATAAAAACATTAACCATCTGCAGAACTTTAGCTTTTGTTCCTTGCTGTTATTTTTTTTTTTTTTTTGGTCAGTTGTGGGGCTTGAACTCTGGGCCTGGGCGCTGTCCCTCAGCTCTTCAGCTCAAGGCGAGCGCTCTACCACTTGAGCTACAGAGCCACTTCCGGTTTTCTGGTGGTTTATTGGAGATAGGAGTCTCACAGTCTCTCCTGCCCGGGCTGGCTTTGAACCGTGATCCTCAGATCTCAGCCTCCTGAGTAGCTAGGATTACAGGTGTGAGCCACCAGCGCCCGGCTTACAATTTTTTTTTTTTTACCATGGGGCTTGAACCCCTTGCCTGAGTGCTGCCCTGAGCTATTTTGCTGAAGGCTGCTCTACTTTTGGCTTTTTTGGTGATTATTTGGTGATAAGAACTCACAGACTTTTTTGCCTGGGCTGGTTTTGAACCATGATGCTCAGATCTCAGTCTTCTAAGTAGCTAAGCTTAAAGGCATGAGCCACCAGTGCCTGGCCGTTATATTTTTCTGGCCCTTTTATATTTTTACTATGTGCATAAAGATCCATTTTCCGTCTGGGAAAGTGACTCAAGGGTAGAGTGCTTGCCTTGCATGCATGAGGCCCTGGGTTCAGTTCCTCAGCACCACATAAACAGAAAAAGCCAGAAGTGGTGCTATGGTTCAAGTGGTAGAGCGCTAGCCTTGACCTGAAGAACTCAGGGACAGAGCCCAGGCCCAGAGTTCAAGCCCCACGACTGAAAAAAAAATCTATTTTTCTTGCTTCTACAATGATATACACTATATTTTATGTACCAGTACATGTACACACACACACACACACACACACACACACACACACACACACACACACACACACACACACACACACACACACACACACACACACACACACACACACACACACACACACACACACACACACCAGTACCACTGAGTTTAGCAGAAGTGGGCAAAATCCTGTGTTTAATTCCCAAATAAACCAGTTGATTCAGCTTTGCTGCCTCTAAGGCAGTCATCTGCAAATCAGAGGCTCTAAGTGAGGATGGGTGAGGAGGCAGGGATTGGCTGAGGTAAACATGTCATGACTAGACAAAGTAATGTACACCAAACTGAATAAAGTCCCTTTCATCTAAGAAAGGCAGCAGACCTGTAAAGCAACAGATCAGTAATTGCCTGGGAAGACTTCTTTGTCACTGTGAGTGGCCTAAGAAGCAGTAAATGAAAATGAATAGACAGAAAATCCTCATTAAGTTAAAAAAAAAATTCTCCCCTTCATATTAACGTTCGTAGTTTTTTAAAAAAATCTCTTTAAAGGGTTTTATTTTTCCTGATAATAAAAGCAACACATGCAGGAAACTTGGGAAATTAAAAGTCTCATAAAGATGACATCTGTTAAGCACTAACCAATCAGAATCATATAAGATATATAGCTTTGTTGTAATTGTGCTAAGGACTGAACTGGGTGACAGGACTTGTGCACACCAGAAAGGAACTCCATTACTACCCTTAGCCTTCATGGTTTTTAAAATCATTTTTTTTTTTTTAAATCAGTCATGGGGCTTGAACTCTGGACCTGGGCTCTGTACCTGAGCTCTTCAGCTCAAGGTGAGCGCTTTATCACTTGAGGCTCAGTGCCACTTCCAGTTTTCTGGTGGTTAATTAAAGAGTCTTATGGACTTTCTCTGCTGGGGCTGGCTTTGAACCTCAACCCTCAGATCTCAGCCTCCTGAGTAGCTTGGATTACAGGCGTGAACCACCAGTGCCCTGCTGTTGTTTTTTGAGATAGGATCTTACTACATGGCCCAGGCTAGTTTCAAATTATTCATGATTCTCCTGCCTCCTGAGTTCTGGGATTATAGGCATGAACCACCACACTCAGCTTATTAAATACTTTGTGTGTGTGTGTGTGTGTGTGTGTGTGTGTCAGTCTTTGGGGCTTGAATTCAGGGTTCTGGGCTTTGCCCATTAGTTTCTTTTGCTCAAGGCCAGTGTTCTACCACTTGAACCACATAGCTCCACTTCTGAATTTTTTGGATTTTTTTTTTTTTTTTTTTGCCAGTCATGGGGCTTGAACTCTGGACCTGGACACTGTCCTAGGCTCTTCAGCTCAAGGCAAGCTCTACCACTTGAGCCACAGCACCACTTCTGGTTTTTTGAGTGGTTTACTGGAGATAAGAGTCTTACAGGTTTGCCTGCCTGGGCTGGCTTTGAACCGTGATCCTAAGATCTCAACCTCCTGAGTAGCTAGGATTACAGGTGTGAGCCACTGGTGCCCAAAAGTATCTATTAAACATAACTTCCTAGTTCCTTCTATCTACCTCTTTCCTTAGCACCCTTCTATCTTCTGTCTTCATGAATTTTATTATTCTATCTCACCTAAGTGGAATCATGTTTTTATTATTGACATTCACTTAGTCAATTATCAAGATTCATTCATATTGTAGCCTGTCAGAATTTTCTTCCCTTTTAAGGCTTAATGTTTTTCTTTTTCTTTTTTTTTTTTGCTGGTTGAGGACCTTGAACTCTGGGCCTGGGCACTGTTCTGAGCTCTTCAGCTCAAGGCTAGTACTCTACCACTTGAGCCATAGCACCCACTTCCAGCTTTTTCTGTGTATGTGGTACTGAGGAATCGAACCCAGGGCCTCATGCATGCAAGGCAAGCACTCTACCACTGAGCCACCTTCCCAGCCCCCTAGGCTCAATGTTTTATGTTATGTATATACCACGTTTTGCTTATTCAGCCATATATTCTGTTGATGGTCACTTGTATAGCATCCACATTTCAGTTATTGTGCTATTTCAGTTAATACTGCTATGAACATGTACACACAATATTTCTATGAAATTTTGCTTTTAATTCTTTGGAGTATTTAGCCAGCATAGAACTGCTATATTATATAGTAATTTTATGTTGTTTTTGTTGGTTTCAGGGCTTAAATTTAAGAGCCTCATGCTCTTATTCAACTTTTTCACTTATGACTGGAGCTCTACCACTTGAACCATACTTTTAATTTTTTTTTTTTTTTGCTGGTAACTTTGGAGATGGAGTCTCATGGATTAAAATCAGCCTGAGCAGATTTCAAACTGCCATAATCAGACCTCAGGCTCCCTAATAACTAGAATTATAGGAGTGCCACTGGCCCAGCAACAGTGTGTATTTTATCATATGTTTATTTGGCTGGCAGTATCTCTGTTTGGAGAAGGGTTAGTTTTTGTCCTTTGTCTATTTTCCAGTTGTTAAACTTCAGGAACTCTCTACATTTGGATATCAATTTCTTATCAGATACTTAGTTTGCAAGCATGCATGCATGTGTGTGCACATAAGCATTCATGTGCACCTGTAACTGGGCTTGAATTTAGGGCCTGGATACTATGTTTCAGCTTTCATTCAAAGCTGGTGCTCTATTCACTTGAGCTACTTGCAGCTTTTTGGTGATTTGGAGATTCAAGATAAGAGTCTCATGGACTTTCCTTCTGGAGCTGGCTTTGAAACAATCCTTAGACCTCAATCTCCTAAATCATTAGAATTACTGGCATGAGTACCAGCATCTGGCTTTAATCTGCAAATATTTTCTCTCATTTTGTTTTACTCTGTTGATGTAACCTACCCTATGCAACTGGGGATCAAACCTATGGCCTTGGATAGTCTCAGCAAGCACTTTATCTATAAGCTATACAACTACACATCCCCAGCCACACACATAGTTTCTATAGCCTGCTTTTTTCACTTAACATTGTTATTTTGTCATGAAAATATTCTTGATATCTACTCAAAATGAAACAAATTATTTTACTTTTCCCTTTTGTAAAATTTGGTTAGTTATAGCAACAGCTTCTAGCTGGTAAAGAGAAACAAAGTAATTCATTGTCCCAGAGCTCAAAGTTAGCACTCCATCACTTGAGTCACAGCTCTATTTCCAGGTTTTTGGTGGTTAATTGGAGATAAGAGTCTCATGGAGTTTCCTGCCTGGGTTGAACTATGATCCTCAGATCTTAGCCTCTTGAGTAGCTAGGTTTACAGGTTGCGAGCCACCAGTGACCAGCTTTATGACTCAGTTTAAAGTCATGACTATATATTTTAAGCCTCTTTGCTTTCTTCATAAAAAAATTGTGACACAATTAAAGTAGAGAAAAAAGCATAATCATAGATTGTACAGGCATCATGGATACAAGCTAAGATCATTCTCTCTGCTGATGCAGTTATGGTGCTATAACACCTAACACTAACAGAGCATTAGTCCATACCCTCTGAATTACAAAGTCAGAGTCCAAAGGCACACTTAATCTGAAATTACTACTAAGGCTGCTCCTCACCATAGGCTTAACTATGAAATGCCTCATATGTTCTTACTAGAGACAACCTAATGAATCACTAGTGCCTAGGTCCGATTGTAAATATTTTTCTAAGAGACTGGTACCAGCAAATAATATTACAGACCCAACTTTATAGAATCTAGCAATTATGGATTATTTTAATGTCCTTTTTTTTTGTGCCGGTCCTGGGACTTGAACTCAGGCCTGGTGCAGTCTCTGAACTTCTTTACTTAAGGCTAGTGCTCTATGACTTGAGCCACAGCTCCATTTCTGGCTTTTTTTGGTAGTTAGCTAGCTTTGAACTATGATCCTCAGATTTCAGCCTCCTGAGTAGCTAAGATTATAGGCATGAGCCACTAATACCCGGCTTTTGTATCTTTTTTTTACCTTAGTGGTTCTGGGATTTGAACTTAGGGCCTAGGCTGTCACTTGGGTCATGCCTCTAACCCTTTTTGCTTTTAGTTTTTTTGGGGGGTTCGGTCATGGGGCCTGAACTCTGGGCCTGGGCGCTGTCCCTCAGCTCTTCAGCTCAAGGCTAGCGCTCTACCCCTTGAGCCACAGCGCCACTTCCGGCTTTTTTCTTTTTGCTTATGTGGTGCTGAGGAATCAAACCCAGGGCCTCATGCATGCAAGGCAAGCACTCTACCACTGAGCCAACTTCCCAGCCCCAGCTTTTAGGTTTTTTTAAGATAGGGTCTTCATTTTTGCTCAGGGTTGGTATGAACCTATGGATTATAGGCCCATGTCACTATAGCCATCTTATTCATTAAGATAAGGTTCATGGTAGCTTCTTCCCAAGGCTGGTCTTGAACCTCAATCCTTCTGATCTCTGCTTCCCAAACAGCTGGGATTACAGGTGTTCAGTTATCATGGATTTTTTTTTTTTTGGTCAGTCGTGGGACTTGAACTCTGGGCCTGGGCACTGTTCCTCAGCTCTTCAGCTCAAGGCGAGCGGCTCTACCACTTGAGCTAGAGCGCCACTTCTGGTTTTCTAGTGGTTTATTGGAGATAGGAGTCTCACGGTCTTTCCTGTCTGGGCTTGGCTTTGAACTGCGATCCTCAGATCTCAGCCTCCTGAGTAGCTAGGATTACAGGCATGAGCCACTGGCGTCTGGCTTATCATGGATTTTTTTTTTTTTGGAGTGTGGGGGGGGGGGGGTCCGGTTGTGGGCCTGAACTCTGGGCCTGGGCGCTGTCCCTCAGCTCTTCAGCGCAAGGCTAGCGCTCTACCACTTGAGCCACAGCACCACTTCTGGCTTTTTTCATTTTGCTTATGTGGTGCTGAGGCATCGAACCCAGGGCCTCATGCATGCAAGGCAAGCGCTATACCACTGAGCCACCTTCCCAGCCCATGGATTTTTAATGAAATATCTATACTCTTACCTGAGACTTTATAAGAAAAATGATTTAGTATATACCCTTAACACATGCTGTGAGTTTCCTGGGCAATGGAGAAGAAGGTAGCTCCTTGGATCCTAACATGGTATAACTGTCCACAATCCTGTCCATTGTAGTCTATGTGAGGCTATAAATATTTTAATTCCTTTCCAAGAAAGGCAGAAGAAAAGCTAGGCACCAACAACAACCTAAAACAGTCTGGGATGTTGCGTCTAGCGGGGGTTACAGATTGACAAGCTAATTATTCCACGCTATCAGGAGCAGAGTAATAACTGGATGGGTGGGTTGTTACAGAGGACATAAAAACTATGAGGACTCTGTGTAGTCAGTGGACCTATGATTTTTAAAATGATTCTAACCATTTGCACTAAATTTCATGGAAACAACCAAATGAAACTTAGAAAAAGTTAAAGTTTTACTTAAAATGATTAAAATGTTCCTGAGCCATCATTACAACTTTTAGAGAAATGCCATTTCCAAATCAGATCGACAAATAAAAGGTTCTCATTAACTTTTCTTTTTTTTTTTGTTGGTTGTAGGGCTTGAACTCTGGGCCTGGGCGCTGTCCCTCAGCTCTTCAGCTCAAGGTGAGTGCTCTACCACTTGAGCCACAGCACCACTTCTGGCTTTTTCTGCTTATATGGTGCTGAGGAATCAAACCCAGGGCCTCATGCATGCAAGGCAAGCACTCTACCACTGAGCCACCTTCCTAGCCTACTCATTAACTTTTAATCATTAAGTTTTCAACAGTTGCATAGATTTTGCCCAATGTTTCCAGAAAGGATTTCTGATCTGTATTATATCTCATTTTATTGGGCTAATATCAGTACATATGTTAAAGTCATATTTTAATGTTTCTAATTTTGTCAATAATATTTTATCTTAAAAATAAATGTTTAATGAAATATGACATGGTCCCATAAATATGTATAGTATTCATTTGTCTGTTAACAATAAAAAGAATAAGAGAAAAATATTTATTTATTTGTCAGTACTGGAATTGAACTCGGCCAGAGTGCTCTGCCTTTACCTTTGCACTCAAGACTGATGCTCTACCATTTTTGAGTCACAGCTACGTTTCTGGTTTTTTGGTGGTTAACTATAGATAAGAGTCTCAATGAACTTTTCCACTCAGATTTCAGATTTTAGACCCTCAGATTCCAGCCTAAGTAGCTGGGATTACAGGCATGAGCCACCAGTGTCCAGCAGTGTGAAATTTTATTTAAAAATATGGTTCAGTCCCTTTAAAGCAAGGTCTCTGTAGCTAAAGAAGGGGAAATTCCAGGTTCCTTGAGGAGTGGAGGTGATCAAAGCATCTGTTTTCACAGTGCTGCCACAGCCCCATGCACAGTAGAGACAAGAAATACTCTGTGTCAATATCTCCGTGCACCGCAAGCTCTGACTAGGATGAATGTAGGCTTAGTCTACCTATTGGTATCATGTATCTATGTATGCAAGGCATGCTGGGCGTATTTGAGAGCTGTCTTTGAAGGAAGATCCGTTTAAGAGCAATTATAAGTCTAGAACAGCCTACCAAAATAATGCAATTTCAACTCTTCACTGTATCAGCAAGTAAATGATGAAATCTCCCCCCCGCCCCCCACCCTCCTCGTTGTGGGGCTTGAACTCTGGGCCTGGGCGCTGTCCCTCAGCTCTTCAGCTCAAGTCTAGTACTCTACCACTTGAGCCACAGTGCCACTTCTGGGTTTCTGAGTGGTTTACTGGAGATAAGAGTCTCACAGACAGCCCAGCCAGGTGCTGGTGGCTCATGCCTGTAATCCTAGCTACTCAGGAGGCTGAGATCTGAGGATCGCGGTTCAAAGCCAGCCCGGGCAGGAAAGACCGTGAGACTCCTATCTCCAATAAACCACCAGAAAACCGGAAGTGGCGCTGTAGCTCAAGTGGTAGAGCGCTAGCCTTGAGCTGAAGAGCTGAGGGACAGCGCCCAGGCCCAGAGTTCAAGCCCCACGACCGACAAAAAAAAAAAAAAAAAGAGTCTCACGGGCTTTCTTGCCAGGGCTCAGGTCTCAGCTTCCTGAGTAGCTAGGATTACAGGCATGAGCCATTGGCTCCTGAAATGGAATCATTTTCTTTTCTCTTTGATTGTCAGGGCTGAATAGGTATTTGGTTTTGTTTGTTTGTTTGCCCTGAAGCTATGATTTTCTGTTCTTAATTTGTTCACCTTTATTCCCTTTCTACCTCCTTCCTAAAAGTGCTGATTTATTCTTTATTTTGGAAATAGTTGGATTGGCAGGAGAAACTGGGGGAAAGCGAATAAGGGGTAACATTGTCCAAAAAAAGAAATATACTCATCATTTGACACGAAATAGTAACCCCTCTGTAAAGTACCTTAATAACAACAAAAAATTATATTAAAAAATAGGTGCATTGGATTTTTATGCAGGTAGGATGGGTTAAAACTGTGGAGCTCCAGGTCTGTGTTCTGACTTGCTGCACAAAATTCTTTTAACAGCATGGTTGAAAAACAGGTGTGTCCTGCATCCATCCTGATCCCCTTCCCCTCTAATAGCTGGAGGAGGCCTGTGCCTGCTTAGTTCCCCACCTGCCATTCCCCACAGCTGGCCTCTCTTTTCTCCCCTGTGCCCACATCTGCTGTTTACAGTGCAGCAGCAGTGCAGGTAGTTATTAGAGAACCATGTTTGTTCCATCTGCACCTGAAATAGAGATAGGCTGAAGGGGCAGATTATGAAATCTCTTTGTTAACACAAGAACAAAGGCCAGATTTCTCTATTTTTCAATGATGACTTCCAAAAACAAACTGTGGAAAGGCTGCCAGGACAGGGGATAGAGAATTCCATTGCATCTCCTCTACAGAGATGCAATCACCAAGGGGTTGCTTAAATCTACCCCTCCTGATGAAGACATTAGACTGTAGCAAGCTATAACTATAGCTGTAAGAAGCTATAACACATCACCTTCTCTAGGCTCACTGGGGCATTGGTCTGTCTGATTGCAAACAGATTTCAACATCTCTTTACTCCTCCTTCATGCCACAGTGAACCACATTCTCCTTCCTTTGGAGTAAACACTGTAGCCACCTCAGCTGCATTCAAGTTTGTTAACAAGCTCTCAGGGGACACCATTACCTTGCTGCCTTTAGAAACAAGCCCTGGTCCTCATAGCAAGGGGAGCTAGAATGTGTCTCAGAGTTTCCACGATATACAGGTTCCCAGGATACTCACACTTCACTGGAATATCCAAAATGTCTACTGTAGGAGGGCTCACATTTTGCTGGCCTTTACTGATGGCTTGTTAGGCCTAAAGTCACAGTGAAGGATTACTAGACTGAAAGGATGAGGCTTTCCATACGATTGTGGCTTCATATGGGTATGCTCTCTTAAAGGAAGGTGTGGGACTGAGCCACTGTATAAGGAAATTTTTGAAGAGTTTCAATCTCAGGTTACTCAAAGACTCACTTGAGGGGACAAATGCAGTGTGTATGTGTGTGTGTGTGTGTGTGTACGCATGTATACACACACACAAGTGTATTTTTCAATCCTCTCTCTCTCTCTCTCTTTCTGTTATGGGGCCTGAACTCTGGGCCTGGGCACTGTCCCTCAGCTCTTCACCTCAAGGCTAGCGCTCTACCACTTGGGCCACAGTGCCACTTCCGGCTTTTTTCTGCTTATGTGGTGCTGAGGAATCAAACCCAGGGCTTCATGCATGCAAGGCAAGCATTCTACCACTGAGCCACCTTCCCAGCACCAGTCTTCTATTTCTTATCAAACAACAAGTGCTGTCTATTTCCTCCTCAAATTAGCCACTATCTCCGTTTTTATTTAGTTTCCAAGCTTTTAAGAAGGTATACATAGACTGCCTCTTCCTGATTTTATCATCACTTCTCACTATTGTTGGTTCTATAGACAAATCTTGAAGTATAATTTTTTTTATATGAGAGACTGAATGTAGGATCTCCCACATTGTAGACAGGTCCTCTGCCATATAGCTGCAACCTTAACTCCTTCAAATATGATGTAAGTGGCAATAGCTACAATTCCTTAAGTAGTGAGAATGAACTGGTAACCCTGAGAAGGGTTTTATTTTTGGTCAGTTGTGGGGCTTGAACTCAGGGCCTGGGTTCTGTTCCTGAGCATTTTTTGCTCAAGGCTAGTACTCTACCATTTTAAGCCACAACTCCATTTCTGGTTTTCTGGAGGCTGATTGGAGATAAGAGTCTTACAGACTTTCTTGCCTAGGCTGGCTTTGAACCGCCATCCTGAGATCTCAGCCTTTTGAGTGGCTAGGATTACAGGCATGAGCCACCGGTATCTGGTTTGAGAAGGGTTTTACAAAGACCACTTCACTGAGTGTGCACGATGAGTAATATTTTTCTAATGAGGAAGAAAACCAATAGTAAGTGCTGGTGCTGGATTCAAACCAGAATCTGTAACCCTAGAAACCCCTTCTCAACTAGCGCTCAGTAGAGTCTCATATGAGATACTATTTGCACAGACAACCACCAAGCTTCTCCATCTATGCCCCATTGATCTAAATTTCAGCTGGCTTTTATACTTTGGGGGAGGTGATGCCTTCCTTTGAATTTTAAAATGTTCATAGTCTGTATTAAACAATTCCATAGTAATGTCTGTGGGACCAGCGTTCTAAGGTAACCATTGCTGAGAAAAACCATGAACAACTGGGATGCAGAGTATTCAGCATTTTACTTCAGATGCTTGGTCCATTTTCCCATAATGCGATCTAACTTCTGCTGAAGACATGCTACCTTTCAACAAGTCTCAAATGTTCGCCTTAGCATTTCAATTAAGCACATTGCACATCCTTTTTAGCTGGGAGGATTCCCATAACTTTTACTTTACTTACTTTTTTGGGCACTATCTGCTTTTTCAGAAGCATTATTACATAAGAATTAAGGGCAGGAGAACAAATAGTGGATCACATAATGATTAAGCTACAACTGCTGCTAACATGAGAACTTTTCTGTAACAATTAATTGCATAATTTAGGTTTGAGAATTACAAAGTTTTGAGTCTGAAATTTCTTTTGATGATTATGGCACTTGATCATAACCATGTGCGATAAATTCACTAAGGTACGAGTTTATTGTACATTCTAATCTCATTTGCTAGGTATTTTACTGACCCCAGTCTCTCTAATAAGAGCATGGTTTCTTTGGGAACTGAAACTATGTGCTGAAATGCTCTCTCTCTCTCCCTCCCTTTCTTCTCTCCCTCTCTCTCCCTTCCTCCTTCCCTCTCTCTCTCTCTCCCTCCCTCTCTCTCTCTCTCTCTCTCTCTCTCTCTCTCTCTCTCTGTCGGTTGTAGGGCTTGAACTCTAGGCCTGGATGCTGTCCCTCAGCTCTTCAGCTCAAGGCTAGCGCTCTACCCTTGAGCCATAGCACCACTTCCAGTTTTCTGGTGGTTTTATTGGAGACAAGAGTCTCATGGACTTTCTTGCCCAGCCCAGGCTGGCTTTGTACCTGATCCTCAGATCTCAGCCTCCTGAGTAGCTAGGATTACAGGCATGAGCCACCGGCACCCAGCTGGAATGCTCTTCTCTATTTACAACTTTACCAAGTTCACTCACTATGGGAGACTAATAGCTGCTGCATCCAATAGTAATCTTTATTACACATCCAACACTGACCCAAGGATCTCACCTATAGTAACTTAGTTCTCATAATGCCCCACAAGGCAGTTATAGTTATTCCCCTGCATACATAAGAGGAAAGCCTGGGCACTGACAGTTTTTTTTTTTTTTTTGTCGGTCGTGGGGCTTGAACTCTGGGCCTTGGTGCTGTCCCTCAGCTCTTCAGCTCAAGGCGAGCACTCTACCACTTGAGCTACAGCGCCACTTCCGGTTTTTCTGGTGGTTTATTGGAGATAGGAGTCTCACGGTCTTTCCTGCCCGGGCTGGCTTTGAACCGCGATCCTCAGATCTCAGCCTCCTGAGTAGCTAGGATTACAGGCGTGAGCCACCAGCGCCCAGCTGGGCACTGACAGTTTAAAATAGCAAGGTCAACCAATTAGCAAATGACAGAGCTGTTTCAAACACAGGTAGTCTGGCTTCAAAGCCCACACTCTTAACAGTTAATTAACATGCCTGGGTCTGTTGAAAATAAAATTGTGTCATGAACAAAGAGGAATGATACAAAGATGATGTTTCCTAACTGTAAGCCACAGAAAGAACCAAGCAGGAAACTGACAATTGAGTTTTGCAAACAATTTCTTACTGGACTATCCCATTCCAGAGCACCCTTCAAACATACAATCCTGGGTTTGATTCCTATAACTACAGAAACAAATTTAAAAACAGTTAAAAAAAATAAAACCAACCTACAATATCCTACAGGCTGACGGCATTAGTTCCAACTGTTGACTAAGGAAAAGCATTTCTGTCTAGGGACAGATCTGTAGTGCTCACTGATTTCCCCACCCTTGCCTCCACCTGTTGAGTGCCATGGTGACAGTAGCTCCCTGTTGCATCTCCTGAGAAGCTGCCACTGCGGCCTCTGCCAATGATGCTACAGCCTGGGTGGCCTCTGATGCTTGCGTTGTCTGGATAGTCATCTCACCTCCTTGTAATGTGGCCCAATTTTGTTCTACCTGAGACAGAAAGGACAAGCCAGTTAAAATAAAAACATAAACAGGTTTTGATTTTTTTTTTTTTTTTTGGTCAGTCATGAGGCTTGAACTCAGGGACTGGGTACTGTCCCTGAGCTTCTTTTGCTCAAGGTTAGTACTCTATCACTTGAGCCATAGCTCTACTTCTGGTCTTTTCTGTTTATGTGGTTTTGAGGAACTGGACTCATGCATGCAAGGCAAACACTCTACCACTAAGCCACATTCCCAGCCCCTGGTTTTGATTTTTAGAAGTATTTTAATAACAAACTTTTAAGTCAATGTGACTTACAATGCAGCAATATAGTTTTCAATATGGTATTCTTTGTATAAAAAGTGGGGGTATTAGGATGTGTGTGTGTGTGTGTGTGTGTGTGTGTGTGTGTGTGTGTGTGTGTGTGTGTGTGTGTGTGTGTGTGTGTGTGTGTGTGCGCACATATATATATGTATATATATATATATGAATTTATTTTCATTTGCATAAGGAAATTCAGGAAGGACACATAAAAGAAACCATTGAAAATACTTTTTGGACCAAATGAGGTGGTACACACTTGTAATTTTAGCATGCAGAAGGCTTAAACAGAAGGGTCGAGGCCAGGGCTAGCTGAGGCTACATAGCAAGACTCTATTCCAAAAAACCACACCAAACAAAAACAAAAACAAAAACATAAAACACTTCGGAAGACAGCAAGCAAGACTTTCCACTGTATACTATACTTCTATTCACTCACCCTCCCTCCCTCCCTTCTTCCTTTCCTCCCTCCTTTCCTTCCTTCCTTCCTTTCAGATGGGGTCTTGCTATGTGGCCTCAAATTTTCAACTTTGAGCCTCCCAAGTGTTGCCACCTTATCTGGCTGTGGTGCACTTTAAGGAAGTTAAATGATAGGGATGAAATTAATGGGGATAAGAGTAAATAGCAGAGAAGAAACAGGAGAAATAGAGGAAGTCTGTTTTTTGTTTTTGTTTTTTTTTGTGCCGGTCCTGGGGTTTGAAGTCAGGTCCTAAGTACTGTCCCTAAGCTTCTTTTGCTCAAGGCTAGTGCTCTACCACTTTAGCCACAGCTATATTTTGTGGCTTTTCTGGTAGTTTATTGGAGATAAGGGTCTCACAGTCTGTCTTTGAACGGTGATCCTTAGATCTCAGCTAGGATTACACATGTGAGCCACCAGTACTTGACTGAGGGAGAGATTTTTAAATCAGAAGTATGGCAGGTGATAAATCCACTTTTGCATTATCGCCTCTAAATTTCTCTCCTGGAATCTGTGCTTTGGGTGTGTTTGTTTGAACTCCTGTTGCTCTCTTTTCCTATCTGTTAGAAGTCAGTGTATTTGGATGTCATCATGTACCAAAGAAAGTGTCAAGCCCCAAGAAGTGAAGCTATTCAGATGTTATCCCAGATGTTAGAGAGACCCACTATACCTAGGGGCCCTTCAAACCTTGGTGCCAAATACCTCTAGCTAGACTGAGTCACTGTGACCATCCCCCATTTTCACACCACAATGCATGGAGTGTACTGCTATCTTAGGTAGGAACCTTAACTCCCATGCCCCATCCTTTGCTCCTGTTGAGCCCAGGTGCTATTCCTTTAGCTGTCCTTAGGTTTTTTTGCTCAAGGCTATCACTCTAACACTTGAGCCACAGATTCACTTCTGGCCCTTTCCAGGTAAACTGGAGATAAGAATCTCAGGGACTTTCCTGCCCATACTGGCTTCAAAGTGCAATCCTCAGATCTCAGCCTCCTGAGTAGCTAAGCTTACAGGTACGAGCTGTTACATTTTCTTACTTGCTTTTGAGCCTATCCATACTTCAGCTAAATTGATATTCATTAAAATCCATTAAAATGTGTCATATAATTTTCAAAACCATTATATGTGTTGATGGTTCTATTTTATATTCATGTCTTTAATGTCTGTATATAGTGGTAGTGTTTTTTTGGTTCTTCCAGTGTTATTAGATACTACTTTCCTCTGATTATTCTGACACCTAACGCAGTAAACATAACCAGTCCTAGCATACAGCAAAATTAATTCTCAGGCCATTTGTAGTTTTAAATCTCCCATCAAAATAAAGTTGCATATTTTTAATATAGTTTACTCCATTTTTGAAATTCTTTCCTTATTCAGTTCTAAATGTCTATAAATTTGTACTTACTCTTAGCTAACTTTTAAACTGCTTAAGAGAATTTTTGTTTCTTTTAACTACTCAGATTGTTGCACGCACACCAGACCCCAAAAAGGTCTTCCTCATAAAAGTATTAAGGGATAACTACACCTTATTGAAAAATGCTATACTGGAAATGTAAAATTCTAAGTTCCTAACTGCTGAGTTTGGGTTGTAGTACTCTATCAATTCTAATTGTTATGATTAACATATGCAGCCTAAGATACTTTCTTAAACTGTTATAGTATGATAGCGAAAGGGCCCCAGTAACATAATGTTAAAGATGTGGAGGCTACTTCATCTTCTGGATCCTTACATCCACCTCATCTGTCCACTCAGATACTTAAGTAGTTGCAGACAGAATCTTTTCTTACCTCTCCATCAGCCACAGCAGAATAATTCACTTGGGCAACAGTGACTGTGGTTGGCAGTTCTGAAGCATCAGCCAATGTGGCTACTGTTGCCCCTGTACCAACCTACCAAAAACACAAGAAGTGGTAAGTTAGCAGTAGACAGGCCCTCTGTCTCCTCTTGACTTACAAGCAAGAGCTCATCACAAGTTCAGTATGAGGATTCATTTGTGATGTGAAATGCATTGTAAAACTTATCAGAGCTGGGCACCAGAAGCTCACACCTGTAATACTAGCTACTCAGGAGGCTGAGATCTGAAGATTGAGTTTTGAAGCCAGCCCAGGCAGAAAAGTCATCCTGAGATTCTTATCTCCAATAAACTACTTAAAAAAGCCAGAAGTTGTGCTGTGGCTCAAGTGGTAGAGAGCTAGCCTTGAGCACAAACAGGCTCAAGGACAGCACCCAGGTCTGGCAAACAAATAAAATAACAATCAAAAAACTTATCAGAGTTAGCATGAATTTTATCTTATTCTAGAATGTTATTTTAACCATATAAAACAATATTAGAAGAGCTATTGTGTTTTATTATGTGTCCAGTGTCAACCAATTTCCAACTCTTTGTTTATTTTTTTATTTTAGTGTAAAGATGATATACAGAGGTTACAGCTATGTAAGTCAGGTAATGAGCTGAGAGTCTGAGGCCACATACTGAGACTTCATCTTGAAGGGAGGGAGGGAGGAAGGGTGAGCAGAAGCATACAGTAGAAAATCTTGCTTGCTGTCTTCCAAAGAAATGTATTCGTTATCCAACTCTTATCCTAACTTGAACTTCAGAAGTTCCCTTTATATCAATAAACTGTGTTTTACCTCAGAAGAGGTAATTTAGAAGGAATAGTTCCTGGCCACTAATAATGAAAAATGAAGCAATTTTCAGGTGCTTTATTTGGAAATGTCCAGGAAGGCATATATAGCTCTGAATTAAGAAAAAAAAAAGTAACTGAATACTGTTCAAAGGCCAGGGATGTGGTTGAGTAGCAGAACACTTGCCTAGATGTAGGAAGCGCTACGGTTTGATCATTAAACAAACAAACAAACCATTGAGCCATAAAATAAAAAATAAAATATAGTTCAAAAGTAAACTTGAGTGGGAGAACCAGGGGAGCTTATGAAGTTCAGACAAGAATTGGCACAATAATGCCTATTCTAGTTTGAAATGAGATGCTCACTCACCCATCTCCCTGTAACTGTCAAGCTTACTCACCTGGATAAGCGAGACAGTGCCGTCCGGGTTGCTGAAGGTCTGCACCACAGTTTGTGACGGTACAAGATGGGCTATACTGTGCGTCGTGGTGGCCTGTGTTTGTGTTTGCTGATCTTCAAAAGCATACAAAAGATCCTCCCGCCCATGTTGTCTGTAACAGTTTTTAACTATGGTCCGTAGTGCCTGGGTCCATGAAACCTGTGACCAAAAGATCAGAAGAGCATGTTAAGCTACAAGAAACATTGATATTTAGTCTCACTATGGAATAGTCAGCTGTTTATTGATCAGACCTCATACAGAGTAATGCCCGTAGGATTATTTCCCACACACTGATTCTGAAACAAAGGTTTTCCCCTGGTTTCCTTTCTGATCTAAACTGGGTTCAGCATTTAGGTTTTGGACGCTATTCTATTCTGAAGAACTCAGATCACTCTTAAACTTCTCGAAAAAAATTATTATTTATTGTAACCCCTTTGTACAACTACATAATAATAATAATGATGATGATGACGACGATGATTACTATGGCTAGCAACATTATATTAAGATTTATCACTAAACTTCCAAGTGGAATAAAAAAAATCAAACATGTAGAAAAAGGGACATTATCTAGTTTAATCCTGCTTCTCCAAGTTTTGTTACCAGCAGATGCACTTGGTAGATTTCATCTCTCTCTAATTCCATATGTATATTTTTCAATACTTTTTTTTTCATTCATTCTTTTTTTTTTTTTTTTCGGTTGTGGGGCCTGAACTCTGGGCACTGCCCCTCAGCTCTTCAGCTCAAGACTAGCACTCTACCACTTGAGCCACAGCGCCACTTCCAGCCTTTTCTGCTTATGTGGTGCTGAGGAATAGAACCCAGGGCCTCATGTATGTAAAGCAAGCACTCTACCACTGAGCCACCTTCCCAGTCCCCAAAATGACTTCTAAGTCTTCAATTGATTAATATTTTCATTTCAAGTTTCTCTAGTTTCTCCAAGCATCTCAAAAACTTAATGGTGTTTAAAAGGCAATTATAAAGAATAAGTGCAAAAGCAAGACTTATTTGGAGGAATGCAATTGATTACATATTTTTAAACATTTAAGCACCAAGAAAAGATGAAAACTGAAGTAATGATACATAATAAAAAAGCAATGGGCAACTCAGGCCAAGAAAATCCTCACCCTCTGCTTCTGCTCTTCTGTGCGGACATCACTCCGGACATTCGCCCATGGAATGTCTTCGGGCCACCAAATGGGCTTGCAGCTTTCTTTTCCCCAGCCTGGTTTTCCCCGACCTGTGGAGTACTTGAGCATCTCTGGGATAAATGCCCGAAGCTGGGCCTGGAAGAGAAGAATGGTAATCAGTATTCATGAAAGATACCTAAAAATGTGTATGTCTTCTCCCAAACACTAAGATTATAAGACAGAGAGCTTTCCTAAAGGGTCCTAGAAAATCCCAAATGTGATTGCTGTGAACCATTATTTTCTACAGGGTAACAAAGCTGGCCTGGGTACTTGAAAAGTAAACACGTAAGAGCATCTAAAGCTGCATTTTTGTGAACTTTTTCCTTTATAAAATACATGAAAATACACTTTCCTCTTACAAAGGCAGGAAAATGACTCTAAAACTCTTCTAGAAAGTTCCTAGAAAGCCATTCTGCTGTTGGTGAGCCTCATATATACACTACAGTAAAATTTGTATTAATTATTTTAGAGACAGTCTTGATATATAACCTAGACTGGCATGGAACTTGCTATGTAGTCCAGGAACTTGAGATCCTCCTGTTTCAGCCTCCTGGGATTACAGGTGTGTACCACCATGCCATGTGATTCTAAATACAGTACATGCAGATTTATTTTACAAGTCAAAATCATTAACAAGCAGGTTTTAAATCAGAGTCCATTGTCATACTTCTTTATTTCCTGGCATGGTAACCACAGTCTGCATATGCTGAGGAAAAAAGTTTACTTTATGAATAGTCTTCATCATTTATGATTTAAGGCAAATAAAGCAGCTCACCAAGTTATAATCTTTGAACACTTTCTAGACCTCCTGCTCTCCTTTTAACCTGGTTGTCTACAACACAGTCAAGGATCTACAACACTACTGAAGGGAGCAGCATTCTGCATCCACTAAAGACACATCTGCATTGACTCTGTAGTATAAAAGAGAGAAGAGTGGCTCTAGTGGCAGCGTCTACCTCGCAAGTATCAAGCCCTAAGTTCAAACCCCAGTATTGTCAAAAAAAAAAAAAAAAGAGGAAAGGCATTTTGAGCAAGGACTAAGGCTCAAGGACTTGTTTATGAGAAGGTGAGAGGGAGAGAGAGGAGAGAGATAGAAAAAGAGGGAAGGAGGGAAAGAGGAAGGGAGGGCACTTGTATAAGCAGAGGAAGAAGATACAAATATGAGAGAGAATGATTATATTAACACTTTACTGTAGAGCTTATCTGTCAGGTAGCCTTATAATAAATACACATTTTTTTTCTTTTTTTTGGGGGGGGGAGGGGTTGGTCATGGGGCTTGAACACTGGGCCTGGTGCTGTCCCTCAGCTCTTCAGCTTAAAGCAAGTGCTCTACCACTTTACATAGCAGGAAATTATGAATTCAGATCAGCAATGCTAACCTTATAAAGATGGTCTAGTTCACAGAATTTATACTGTTAATTCCAGTGCTCCTCCCGCCACTTCACTTCTCTTCTTAAGGGCCTCCACTCCCAGACAGTCTCCTGACCTGACTACAGGATATGATACAGCACACTTTGTATATATTTGGCTCTGTGGCATCAAGGAGCAGACTGAGTAGAAATGTATCCATTTGCAAAGCCATGCTATCAGCTGGCTCATGAGGTCATTCCTTTAGTTATTTTAAGAAAGTGCATCTCAAAGTCACTTTCCCTGGCTTCTTAAGAATATATGTCTTTTGTAGTCTTACATATGCAGAACAGAAAAGGGCTTAATTCTCACACACATTTTATATCTCTTCATATTAAAAAAATAGCTTTCTCAAGTGAACAAATTGATACTATAGACTTTTTCAAGTTCCTTTTATTTTAATGCAACTAATCATCTCTAGAAAGGATAGAACTTTGCATCTATCCTTAAGGAGTCTGGAGAAAGTAAGTAGAGAGGTTGTCTCTAAATTAATAAATTTATATTAAAAATATATGTATATATAAAACACACACAACTATATAAAATGACATAAATTATATAAAATTATAAATATAAACATAGGTCTCCTATCTATCTCTTATCCTTCATATCCTTGCTAGACAGGTTTTCCTTACTGCTACATAGATTGAATGTCAAAAATCTAAAAAGCCAAGTGGCCTTTAACCACTAAACTATATACTTCTACCCAGCTATACAATGTGGCCTCATGCTACAATTAGTTCCCATGTTCATTGCCCACAGCAGCCCTAATCCTGTAGGCAAGTCTCTGTATAGTCCCATGAATTCTTTGCTCTACTCTGAGCTCTACCACTCTGAACCACAGCGCTACTTCCAGTTTTCTGGTGGTTTATTGGAGCTAAGCCTCACAGACTTTCCTGCTCAGGCTGGCTTTGAACTGAGATCCTTAGCTTCCAGAGTAGCTAGGATTACAAGTGAGAGCCATCTTTTGATGTGTTCCCTTCCTAAACTATTCCCTCCATTCTACTTTTCCAATGTCACCATTTGTTTTTTTAAAATATTCACTCATCTTTTCTTGGAGATGGGGTCTCACTATGGAGCCTTGGCTGGCCTTTTTATGTATGAGCCTTCTGCCCTAGCCTCCCTAGTGCTGAGAACACAGGCATAAACCAGCTTACCACCACTCATTCTTTCATACCCCATAAGTCCTATATTCCTTTAAATATATTCTAGTTTTCTTCAGTCAGTTCTGTCAACACAAACAGAACTGGCTGTCAAGCTAACTATCTAAATCTTAATTTTCTTCACTGCAAAACATTAATGTTAATAGCAAATATCCAGGGTTAATTTAAGAAGATTAATGATGGCAGATATATGTGTGTGTGTCTGTATGTGTGCAGTTGCGCTGAATTAATGGCAGTTTTATTATCAATTTACTTATCAGCTATCCTTTCTTAACAATTCTTACAGCATGCAACATTTAGGGCCTAACATTTCGTACTTAGTTTCTATGAAGCTTTGTAGGGATCATTTATCTCCCACAGAGATGCCTCATGGATAGCTATTTGCAACTAATGATGCTGATTCTGCCATAAGAAACTGTTCTTTTTTTTTTTTTTTTTAACAAAAAGATAATCTAACCAGCTACTCTCCTAACTAACAAAATCAAATATAACTACTCTAAATGCAAAACAAATAAAGATGAAGAGCCATCATGACTTGAATCAGACCACAGCACCAATTCTAAATCTATTATATTTCTCTGAGGCCAAATATGACAGCTTGCCAAAAAGAAAATTTTCTAGGATATGAGATCTTATTTTTAAGTCAGTCAGGGAAATGAAGGAATCTGATTGAAAGAAATAGTGAGCTTTCTAAAATGGACTACTAATACTGAAGACATTGAAATGTATAGTCATCCTTACCATTTCAAGATGAGTAAAATAGAAAAAAAGCAGAGGCAGATGAGTAGGTTCATATAGATCTGGGTTGAGAATGAGAAACAAAAAAATGCAAGAACCAAGAAGAGATGGAATTGATCACCTGGGCCAATTCCTTTTTGTGTTGAGGAAGTGAACTCTCACTACACACTTTGAATGTACAGTTAGTTTAGGTAACTTGTTCTGCTAGATCTTTGACCATTAAAAAATGTACAAGCAGGCTGGGGATGTGGCTCAGTGAGAAAACACTTGTCTGGAATGTGCGAGGGCCCGGGTTCAATACTTTGTATGGCAAAATAATGCTTTTTGCATAGCTAGGATAATAGGTTCTTCTTATCACCATGCCTGTTTGAGATGGGGTCTTGTCAACTGTCCTTGAGCCATAATCCTCCTATAGTATCTGCTTTCCAAGCAGTTAGAAATACAGATATGAGCCCCCATGCCTGGTACCTGTCTGTCTGGTGCTGGGGATCAAGTCCAGGGCTTCAAACATACTAAACAAATGCTCTACTACTGAGCTGCATATAGCCCTAACCCCTGGATTAGGCTTTTTAGAGTTTGTAAAAACCTTATTATTTCCACATAATCTTTACTTTTGATTGCCACTGACTTGAATTTGATACTTTTTTCTGACTGTGCCCTAGAAGGAGTAATATTTTCCACTCTACTAGTTTGGAGTGAGTTTATTGACCAAGCTGGGCTACTTTAGGTCTATGTAGAGCCCTGAGTCAGAATGAGAGCAACCAGGAAAGCTTATCCATCCCAATTAAAGGACAGCCTGAGAGCTTCGGCTTTACCTTTGCTGATCCTGTTGATTGTCTCCCTGTGGATTATAGACAAACCTCCCTTAACAAACACATTGAGTGGCTTTGGTTTCCAAAACTCTAAGACCAGTAATTAATCTAACTGGTAATGAGGACACAGTGGTGACTTCTGGAAAGGAATTAACTCTTTTTATGCCGGGCAACTAATTTTCCCGCTATAACAGTTTTGAGGTCAAGCATGCTGTGAATAAGTGTGATCCTCCTACTCATAGTCTCCTATAAAGTTGGAGCCACAGTATATGTCCTCTCCTCTCAAGTAAATGGGATTTCTTTTCTTCTTTTTATTGGAGACAGGGTTTCCCTGTATGTAATACAGGCTGGTTTTAACTCCCAAGTTTTTTACACCTTATAGGTAAACAGGAATGTGGCAGAGAAGATAAATTCAGTCATTTGCAGAATAAGGTATTATTTTAATTAAAAATTATGAACTTGTGGGGCTGGGAAGATGGCTTAGTGGTAGAATGCTTGCCTCGCATGCATGAGGCCCTGGGTTCGATTCCTCAGCTCAAGTGGTAGAGCGTTAGCGTTGAGCTGAAGAGCTGAGGGACAGCACCCAGGCCCAGAGTTCAAGCCCCACAACTGATCAGAAAAAAAAGAACTTGTAGGTTAAGGCCCAATTATATCCACATGAGTATTTAAAAGGCATTAGAAAGTATAACCTCCTAGCTACTCAGGAGGCTGAGATCTGAGGATCACGGTTCAAAGCCAGCCTGGGTAGGAAAGTCTATGAGATTCTTATCTCCAATAAACCACTAGAAAACCAGAAGTGATGCTGTGGCTCAAGCGGTAGAGCACTCGCCTTGAGCTGAAGAGCGCAAGGACAGCGCCCAAGCCTAGAGTTCAAGCCCCACGACTGACCAAAAAGAAAAAGAAAAAAAAGTACAGCCATCCCTTCCTATATCACAGTTCACTTATTGCGGCTTCACTGTATCATGGGTTTTAAAAAAATATATGAGTTACCCTCACCTATTGCAAGAGTTACAGTCTAGAGACCACTGAGATAGGTGAAAATCCACAAAGTATCAATAAGTAAACCACGACATAGCGTGGGACTACTGTCTAATGATGCTACTTTGCAAATTTTCTTCTATTGCAGGGGTCTCTGGAACATAACTCCTGAGATAGGAGAGGGATCACTGTAAATAAAACCAAATTACTTCCCTGCTCAATTTTGGACTCATTTGTACTGTTGATCAGGGCTATCAGATGGAGATGATAAAGATAGTTATTGTTATTAGAAGTACCTCTCAGGCTGAAGGGGCAGCTTAGCAGTAGAGTGCCAGACAAGCAAACCAGAAAGCAGAGCAGGTATGAGGCCATGAGTTCAAATCCTAGTAGAGGGCAGGGAATGTGGCTTAGTGCTTGCCTAGCATGCATGAGCCCTGGCTTTGATTCCTCAGTACCATTTAAACAGAAAAGGCCAGAAGCAGTGCTGTATCTCAAGCAGTCAAATGCCAGCCTTGAGCAAAAAGAAGCTCAGGGAGGGGCTGGGAAGGTGGCTCAGTGGTAGAGCGCTTGCCTTGCATGCTCGAGGCCCTGGGTTCGATTCCTCAGCACCACATAAGCAAAAAGAAAAAAGCCGGAAGTGGCGCTGTGGCTCAAGTGGTAGAGCGCTAGCCTTGAGCTGAAGAGCTGAGGGACAGCGCCCAGGCCCAGAGTTCAGGCCCCACGACCGGACCCAAAAAAAAAAAAAGAAGCTCAGGGACAGTGCCCAAGCTCTGAGGTCAAGCCCTAAGAACTGGTAAAAAATAAATAAATAAATAAATAATAAAAAAAATAGCAACTCTTCTCCCTAGAACTGCAAACAGAAACACTGGCTTTCTCAAACCTAGCTTTTCTCCATCCTGTAGCATACATGGAAGAGTCAGTTTGGGAAGACTAATAACTTTGGAATAAGTGAAGTCAATGGAGATACTTAGAGATTCCTTCAGAGTTTTCTCTCAAGCCAAACATCTGCTGTTGTACCTCACACTCCTGCACCCATCAAAGTGTTATCCTTAAAGTCCAACCTTGTCTTTGCAGGAGTCTCAAATTAATCAGTTTCTGGCTATATTCTTTTATTTTAAGAATGTAAATCACTCTTCCTTGTAGGTCAAATTCTACATATTTATAGAAAAATGCTAGATCTTTCCTTGAAGTTTTATGTGAATAACAAAGACCACATTGTACATATTTTACAACTTGCTTTTTTCCACTTAATATTCCCTCATACAGATCTCTTCATGGTTGTACAACTCCAATAATCTCTTTTTTCAACAGCTGTTTAGTGTCCATGGTATGGGTTACCATTTTATCAATCATTTCCCTATTAATAATTATTTTAGTTGTTTACAGAATTTTTTTGCACTTACAAATAGCCCTTGTATATACTTCTTCGGGTACATATGTATTTCTTTACTATAAATTCAAAAAGTAGGGTTGCTATTTAAAGGACATATGCATTGAACATTATAATAGATACCAATCCCATTCCCAGTAGTGCAGGACAATGCTTACCTTCTCATACCCTCTTTCACAACTGATATGTGGGAAATGACTTCCTATTATAATTTTCATTACAAGTGAGTTGAGAAACCTTTTATATGCTTACTGATTATTTTTTCTTTCTATTTTTTTCTATTTTTAATGCTTTGCTTATTTTTTGAATTTTTTTATTTGAAGGACATATTAATTTGTTCTGGATATTAATTCTTTACCATATAAACTTCAAATACTTCCTAGTTTAGTTGTATCCTAACTATGTAATCTATATGATTAAAATCTTCTCAGTATTTCTGAATAAACCCTTATTCTTTGCTTAAAATATGCTGTTTGTCAGGCATGATGGCCATGGCTATAATCCCAGCACTGGGGAGACTAAAGCAGTAGAATCATAAGTTTAAGAACAGGCTGGTATATGCAATAAGGCCTTTTAAAAAGTTATATTTAAAACACATTTTATTTTTTATTTTTACGTGTTATCTATATATTCTCTTATTGGTTTTGCCTTGCCTACCTGTTTTTTTTAAACATGGTATGATTATCATATACATACATAGTTTTATAATCTCAGGCAGTAAGAAAAGCCTACTTTGCATAGTTTCTGATACTACAGAATGAAGAGGCAGTTTTGGAATTGTTATATTAATAGTGGATAACACAAAACACTAAAACTGTCTGGATCCTATCACCAAAGATTCTGATTTAACTGACCAGGGCAGTAGAATTTTAAATTCTCTAAGTGATTCTACTTGTGTGGTCAATATTGACAACTATACTCAAATACTCTTAATCTAGTCCTTCTTAAAAATACCGAGGAGCTGGGAATGTGGCTCAGTGATATAGAGTGCTTACCTAGCATACATGAAACCCTGGGTTCAATTCCTCGGTATCACATAAACAGAAAAGGCTGGAAGTGGTGCTGTGGCACAAGTAGAAGAACACTAGATGAGCACAGACAGGCTCAGGGACAGAGACCAGCCCAAGGTTCAAGCTCCAGAACAGAACGAACACACACACACACACACACACACACACACACACACACACACACACACACACACACACACACACACACACACACACACACACACACACACACACACACACACGCGCGCTAGTGGCTCATACCTGTAATCCTAGCTACTTAGGAGGCCGACACACACACACACACACACACACACACACACACACACACACACACACACACACACACACACACACACACACACACACACACACACACACACACACACACACACACACAGGTGCTAGTGGCTCATACCTGTAATCTTAGCTACTTAGGAGGCCGATTCTGAAGACTGCTATTTGAAGCAGCCTGACTCTTATTTCCAAATAAACTCAGAAAAAAACAGAAATGGAGTTGTAGCTCAAGTGGTAGAGCACTAGACTTGAGTGAAAAGCTTAGGGTCAGTGCCCAGTTCAAGCTGCACAACCAACTAAATAAAAAAAAAATCGCTGGGCACTGGTGGCTCACACCTGTAATCCTAGCTACTCAGGAGGCTGAGATCTGAGGATCTTGTTCAAAGCCAGCCCAGGCAGGTAAGGCTGTGGGATTCTGATCTCCAATTAACCACCAGAAAACTGAAAGTGGATCTGTGGCACAAAGTGGTAGAATGCTAGCCACGAGTAAAGAATTCAGGGACAGCTCCAATGCCCCTATTTCAAGCTCCACAGCGGACAAAAATAAATAAATAAATAAAGTATGTTTACTGTGGTAAAATCCATGTAAATCCAGTATTCTAATGTGCACAGTTCAGTAATCTTAAATGTACTCACAATGTTATATAACCATCGGTAGCCATTATTGCTAGAATTTTTTTTTCATTATCACCTTGAATAGAAACTCCATACTCATTAAAACATTACTCCTGATTTCTACCTCCCCAACCTCTGGTAACTTCTCTATTTTGTCACTATGATTTTACCCACTTAAAACAAATCATATATAACAATCACTATTTTCCTGGTAAGTCTACCTTATTTTTCCTAGCATATAATTTGTTTCTACTTTATGATAGAAAAGACTAGACTTGGGGGTGGGGTGGGGGGGAGGATGGGAAGGGATGGGAAGGGGAAACAAAGGAGGAGGCTACAATGCTTGGTAAGAAATGTACTCATTATCTTGCCCATGTAATTATAACCCCTCTGTACAGTATTTTCACAAAAAAAAAAAAAAAAAGTCTAGGGGCTGGGAAGGTGGCTCAGTGGTAGAGCGCTTGCCTTGCATGCATGAGGCCCTGGGTTCGATTCCTCAGCACCACATAAGCAAAAAAAAAGCCGGAAGTGGCGCTGTAGCTCAAGTGGTAGAGCACTAGCCTTGAGCTGAAGAGCTGAGGGACAGCGCCCAGGCCCAGAGTTCAGACCCCACAACTGGACCCCCCCTCCAAAAAAAAAGACTAGACTTACTATGCTTTGTCAAAATAGGATAAAACCCTCAAGGTTGGAAGTATGGCTCAATATGCCTAAGCAAGTGAGGCCATGAGTTCAAACCCGAGTTATACCAAAAATAAAACCCTCAAAAACTTAAACTGGTAACGGCTTGTTTTCTAAGTTATACAGGACAAGTCTTGTGAACAACTACTTTCTAACCAAGCAATTTCTGTGCTGAATTTTCTCTGAAACTGGTGAAGAATTACAACCCTGTTGCATCATCACTCCTGGGAATGTTAAAGCAACAGAAATTGTCCCAGTGAGAGTAAGAGATGGACAGCAAGTTCAGAGAGCAGAGGGAAGGAGAAGGAGAAGGGAAAGGGAGTGAGGGAGTGGATTTGAACCAGTACTATTGAACAGGTCTTTACAGAGATGTATTTTCTATAATACCATCTTTGCCTGAATTTATTAGAGATCCTTAACAGATTGTATGTATATGTCAATCCTGGGGCTTGAACTCGGCCTGGGAACTGTATCTAAGCTTGCTATATATAGTGTTCTACTACTTGAGCCACAGCTCCACTTCTAGCTTTTTTGGTAGTTTATTGGAGATTAAGAGTCTCATGCTTAGGCATGATAAGACTAGACTTTCTTGCCAGGGCTGGCTCTGAACTGTGAACCTCAAATCTCAGTCTCCTAAGAAGTAGGATTATAGGCATGAACCACTGGCACCTAGCTTCCTACAAAGATTTTGTGAGTATACATGAGAATCCTAAAGGACTCAACCATCATAAAGAGTAGAAGTGACATTCTATTAGCAAAATTGTAATTATTGTTTAAAGACTCTTTGACAAATACCTTGACTCAAGTATGTAGCCTGAGAACATGCACCATTGGCATCACTTGAGAGCTTGTTGTAAGGCAGACTCTCAGGTTCCACTTCAGACTACTGACAAGCAATTGCACATGACATGTTGAACATGATTCCTGTGCATAATAATTAAGAAGCATTGACGAGGTCAACTTCTCGGCTTGTAATATCCTAGAAAATTTTAATTGACTTTAAAATTTTCTGAAAAAGGAGCTGATGCAGCATTACTTGAGCCCAGGAATCCAAGACTAACCTGGACAACTTAGCAAGTCTGACACCAAACTAATGATTTTGTCTAAATTTCTATCTCTTCTAATTCTCAGAGGGTAAATACAGATAATAGCTTATAGGCTGAGTTCTAATGACTATTGTTAAAGGTACCTAAAGTTTTCATTTAATCACTATAAATACTACAGAACTATGTGTCTGTTTCTTTCTTTTTTGTTCTTTCTTTTTTTTCTTTCCTTCTCTCTCTCTTCTTCTTTCCCTTCCTCCCTTCATTTTGTGGCACCAGTCCTGGAACTCAGGACCTGAGCACTGTCCCTGAGCATTTTTTTGGTCAAGGCTAGCACTCTACAACTTGAGCCACAGCACCGCTTCTGGCTTTTTGATGGTTAACGGAGGTGAGAGTTCATGGACTTTTCTGCCCAGGCTGGCTTTGAACTGTGATCCTCAGATCTCAGCTTCTATGAGTACCTTCTCTGAGCCACTGCACTGGTGCCAGCAAAATAATCTTTTGGTTTTTTTTGGTTGGTCATGGGGCTTGAACTCTAGGCCTTGGCACTTGTCCAGCTCTTCAGCTCAAGGATAGTGCTTTACCACTTGAGACATAGTGCCACTTCCAGCCTTTTCTTTATGTGGTGCTGAGGCAAGCACTCTACCACTGAGCCACCTTCCCAGCCCCCTCACCCTGCTGTCCCCCTTCCTTTTTTTTTTTTCCCCTTGGGTCGTAGGGCCTGAACTCTGGGCCTGGGTGCTGTCCCTCAGCTCTTCAGCTCAAGGCTAGCGCTTTACCACTTTAGCCACAGTGCCACTCCCAGCCTTTTCTGTTTATGTGGTGCTGAGGAATTGAACCCAGGGCCTCATGCATGCAAGGCAAGCACTCTACCACTGAGCCACCTTCCCAGCCCCTCATTACAAATTTTAGATAAGCAGAGGAAAAATCAGCAGAAAGGCCAGTGAAGTAGGAGGAAGATATCCTTGTGGAGTCACAGAGAACAGGGCAAGAAAATATTTAATGAAGAAAGGAGCCAGGTGCTGGTGGCTCACGCTTATAATCCTAGCTACTCAGGAGGCTGAGATCTGAGGACTGCAGTTCAAAGCCAGTCCAGGCAGGAAAGGCCGAGAGACTCTTATCTCCAATAAACCACCAGAAAACCGAAGTGGCGCTGTGGCTCAAGTGGTAGAGCACTAGCCTTGAGCTGAAGAGCTTAGCGACGGTGCCCAAGCCCCGTGACCAACATTCCTCCACCCCCAAAAAAAGGAGTAGTCAACCTAAATAGTACCAGAAGACAAAATAAGAAGACTGACAATTAGACTTAAGCAAGCTATAAGTAAGTACATTAAGAAAGAACAAAAAATGTGGGAAATACACATTATAAAGTGATCTTGATCATGCTATCAAAAAATCACAAAGGAACAATCTAGGTATGCAGACACATCAAGCTAAATACACTTTGATATTCCTTCTCAGATAAAGAGGGAGAGAATGAATGACTCAGGAGGTGTCCTTGAATGTTTCATTAGTTGGGTGCTGATGGCTCATGCTTATAATCCAAGCCACTCAGGAAGCTGAGACCTGAAGATCACCATTCAAAGCTATCCAAGGCAGACAAACCTAAGAGTCTTATCTCCAATTAACCAGCAAAAAGCTGAAGTGGAGGTGTGGCTCAAGCAGTAGAGTGCTAGCCATGAGTAAAAAAGCTGAATGAGAGTTCATGGCCCCGAGTTCAAGCCCCAGTACCCTCCCCCACAAAATAATTCATTAGTATACATTCGTTGTACAAATGGAGTTTCCCTCATGTATACAATGTACTCCATTAACCTGGACCCTTCTATCATTCTCTTATCCTTCTTGTCCCTTCTTAAAACTATTTCAACAGCAGGAGGTGTCATTCTGAATTTTGTGTTCTTACTTTCCAAGGAGAGGACCTTTGCTTCATAATAAACATTTGTTTAGGTACTCAGAATTTTTACAGAAAGAGGAGCAGCTCAGCCCAAGAGACTAACTTGTCCCACTTGATTGTGATGCATCAAACTCCTCCAGTTCAAACCAACACCAGTTCCCAGTGAAAGGGAACTGCCAATAGGAGTGCAAGCCTGTCCTTAGTCAAAAGCATCCTCCAGCACTCCCCCAGCTTCCCCCAGGCTGCTACTGACTGATCAGCACACTCCAGTCTGCATCTCACTCTCTGGTTGGCTCTCCAAGGACAAAGCTAGGAAAATCAGAGGCCCGCCCACACCTATGCATGCCTCTTTGCATCTCCTCCTCACTTCCCGCCTCTTACCTGGGTCATTTTGTCCACAGAGACTGGAATCCCATCGATGGTAAGAGGCGGCAGCTCCGAGTTAACCTCCTGTGGCGCAGGGGCGTGTTCTGCCAGAGCAGACTCCAGGTCTTCCAGGATCATGCTCTTGTACTTTCGCACCTGCAGGGAATTAAGGACAGAAGTAAACAAGATGCTTAACAACCAGGAAGGGACTGGTGCCAAGCAACAACAGAGTGGGTGGGGCTGGCCTTCCTGAGCCACTGCAAGGCCACAGAACAAACACTCCAACAACTGGCAGGTAAAAATACCTGTGGCTCCAAAGACATTACACTGAGTGTAGTTAAATGAAAAGATGATGAAATCACATGTAACAACAGCAGAAGCAAAGTCAGTGGAAAAAGTTTTATGGAATACTGCTTTTCAGTTAAAATATTTTAACAGCCAGGCACTGGTGGCTCATGCCTATAATCCTAGCTACTCAGGAGGCTGAGATCTGAGGATCGCGGTTCAAAGCCAGCCCGGGCAGGAAAGACTGTGAGACTCCTATCTCCAATAAACGACTAGAAAACCAGAAGTGGCACTGTGGGTCAAGTGGTAGAGCGCTCGCCTTGAGCTGAAAAGCTGAGGGACAGTGCCCAGGCCCAGAGTTCAAACCCCATGAACGACAAAAAAAAAAAAATTAACAGTCAACACAGGTGTATTACTTGTTACAGATCTAACAGAAATGCCAATCATCATTCTGCACGTCTCAGGCCACACCTAACTGGCAGTTGATTGTGAAGAGCATTCAAGATCCTCAAGGACTTATGTATTTAAAGTTCTAAGTAATCTATCCAAAACTACTACTTGCTCAAGGCCAAATACCACACAGACAGGAGATTCAAGTGCACAAGAGGCTGTACTGAAAAGAATCAGACAAACAGAAAAGGCACATACTATTGCTGAATGCAAAAAGTGCTGGGTAAGATTAGGGCCAGAGAAATCCCTACAGGTCAAGTCCTCCCCAGTGACAGAAGTGAACATTAAAGCCTTGATGCCTCTGTAGCACTAGCCTAGGTCTGAACCAGTGTTGATCCTTGGCTTTATTCCACAACAATCTGTGAAAGGTCTCTCAAGGACAGTGAAACCTTGCAACAGCAGCAGCAGCAGCAGCATCGATACACAGGCATCTATGTACTAGATCCTATGACCACTAGTAATGGGTTCATTCATTTATAAGAATACACAAGGGGAAGGGGCAGTAGGAAATCAACTTGCATTTAGGACTCAAGTTAACCTGCATTAGGGTTCAAGAGCTTATCTTAGAACAAAAAAGAGAAAATTAGGTTTGCCCAAGTTCCAACAACGTTTGGGTCCTGGGATTTCTGCTAAGTAGACTAAAGTATCAGCAGGTCAGTCTTCCTTACTGATGTCTCATGAGGATTAAAAAGCAAAGATTCTCAGCTGGGCATCAGTGGCTCATGCCTGTAATCCTAGTTACTCAGGAGGCTAAGATCTGAGGATCAGGGTTCAAAGATATCCCATGCAGGAAAGTCTGAGGAATCAAACCCAGGGCCTCAGGCATGCAAGGCAAGCGCTCTACCACTGAGCCATCTTCCCAGCCCGAAAGTCTGTCTCTTATCTCCAATTAACCACCAAAAGCCAGAAGTGGAGTTATGGCTTAAGTGGGAGTGCTAACTTTGAGCAAAAATGCTCAGGGACATTACCCAGGCCCTGAGTTCAAGCCTCAGGACTGGCACAAAAAATAAATAAAAATTAAAAAAGGAAGTGGCGCTGTAGCTCAAGTGGTAGAGCGCTCGCTTTGAGCTGAAGAGCTGAGGGACAGCGCCGAGGCCCAGAGTTCAAGCCCCACGGCTGACAAAAAAAAAAAAAAAAAGAAATTATTTGGGGCTGGGAAGGTGGCTCAGTGGTAGAGCACTTGCCTTGCATGCTTGAGGCCCTGGGTTTGATTCCTCAGCACCACATAAGAAAAAAGCCGGAAGTGGCGCTGTGGCTCAAGTGGTAGAGCACTAGCCTTGAGGTGAAGAGCTGAGGGACAGTGCCCAGGCCCAGAGTTCAGGCCCCACGACCGGACCCCCCCCCCAAAAAAAAAAAATTTAAAAAAAGAAAGATTCTTATATTCTACCCCAAACATTTAGAAAATTATTACTGTTGTTAAGCAGTATGATTTTTTTCCCCTCCAGTCCTGGGGCTTGAACTCAGGGCCTAAGCACTGCCTCTGAGCTTCTTTTTTGTTCAAGAATAGCACTCTACCACTTGAGCCACAGCTTTTTCTGTTTATGCAATGCTAAGGAATTGAACCCAGAGCTTCGTGTATGCTAGGCAAGCACTATACTGCTAAGCCACACTCCCAGCCCCCAGCAGTATGATTTTTGTAATTATAGAATCCTCCAAATAAATCCAGAACTAAGAGGATTAAAGAAAAACATCACAAATTTATGGACTCATTACAGACACAGTTTCCTTCTGTTTGCTTGCTTTCTTTCCCTCTTTTTTCTTCCTTCCCCTTCCTTCCTTCCTTCCTTCCTTCCTTCTTTCCTTCCTTCCCTTCCTTCCTTCCTTCCTTCTTTTTTTTGGTGGTATTGAGGTGCTCTACCACTTCAATCACACTTGCATCCCTTTTTTGCTTTAGTTATTTTGGAGATAGGGTCTCTATGCCGGAACTGGCTTGGACCTCAGTCCTCCTATTTACACTTCTTGCATAGTTGGTAGGACAGGTCTGACTCACAATAAATTGCTATTGATTGGGTCTCATGAACTTCATGCTCAGAGTTGGCCTTGAACCTCAATCCTCCTAATGTTTACCTCTCAAGTAGCTAGGATATCCTGGTTTCTAATATAAAAGTTTCAACTGGGCACCGGTTTTTACACCTGTAATCCTAGCTATTCAGAAGGCTGAGATCTGAGGATCATGGTTCAAAGCCAGCCTAGAGGCAGGAAAGTCTGTGAGACTGTTATCTCCAATTAACCACCAGAAAATCAGAAGTGGCACTGTGACTCAAGTGGTAGAGTGTTTGCCTTGAACTGAAGAGCTCAGGGACAGCACCTAGGCCCAGAGTTCAAGCCCCACAACCACACACATACACACACAGCTCAGGGACAGTAACTAGGCCCAGAGTTCAAGCCCCACAACCACACACACCCCATCTACACACACACACATACACACAAAGCTTCAAAAACTATTGCTACCAAGGGATGAGAATGTGGCTTAGTGGCAGAGTGCTTGCCTAGCATTCATTAAGTGCTGGGTTCAATTCCTCAGTACCACATAAACAGAAAAGGCCAGAAGTGGCACTGTGTGGCTCAAGTGGTAGAGCGCTAGCTGTGAACAAAAGAAGCTCAGGGACAATGCCACTCCTTGAGTTCATGCCCCAGGACTGGCAAAAAATAAATAAATAAATAAATAAAATAAAAAATTGCCACTGTATTTTTTGTAACATAAATAGCTATTGTTGCCAAAGGAATGACATTTTTTTGTTTTCTTTTTTTTTTTTTTGGTCTATCCTGGGGCCTGAACTCTGGGCCTGGGCGCTGTTCCTTAGCTCTTCAACTCAAGGTTAGCACTCTACCTACCACTTGAGCCACAGCGCCACTTCTGGCTTTTCTGTTTATGTGGTGCTGAGGAATCAAACCCAGGGCTTCATGCATGCGAGCAAGCACTCTACCACTGAGCCACCTTCCTAGCCCCCCCCCCCTTTTTTTTTCCCCTATGTTTCAGTATTCGTAGTTTTTTGTACTACCAACCCACAGGAAAAATCTGGTAATATATAATCCTGGATCCTGGGTCTTCGAACTTTTTTTGTGTTGGTCACAGAGCTTGAACTTGGGTTGGGAGCTATTCCTGAGCTCTTTCACTCAAGGCTAGCGCTCTACCACTGTCAACCACAGCACCACTTTCAGTTTTCTGGTGGTTAACTGGAGATGAGTTTCACAGACTTTCCTGCCTAGGCTGGCTTCAAACCACAACCCTCAGATCTCAGCCTCCTGAGTCAGGATTACAGGCATGAGCCACCAGCACCCAGCTCTTTGAATTTTAATGTATCAAGTTAAATCCTTAGATGTAGACTCTTACTAAGAATGAATAACAATACAAAAACACATTACATTTCAGACAAGAATTCAATTGTATGTTCTGGATACAAGAGGAGTCTTAGGAAGGTAAGAGATCTTAAAAGAGTCACCACTTAGCCAGACTATGGTGCAAATGCCTATAATCTTAGTAACTAAGGAGGGTGAAATAGGAGAAAGATTGTAAATTTAATGCTAGCCTGGGCTACACAGGGAAACCATGCCATAAACAAAAGTATAGTAAGCGCCAGTGAAACTAAAAATTGATTATCATAGAACTGAGAGCTGACAGCAGGGCTGCCCTCAGACCTTTGACTCTAGAGCATACCTGGCCCAAAGCCAAGCTCTGGCTGTGGCCCATGAAATCCACTGGCTTCATCCTGTTCTCTCTCCAGCCCCAGTGTCAGTCTCTTTTCCTCTATGGCTTCAGGTGAGGTTTCTAAGACTCTTATAGGTCTCTATATTCCTAGATTTAAATCCGGAAACTCTGAAGAATTTATGTGGTATGTATCTAACAATGAAAAAGTTTTTTTGTTGAGTAAGTAAATAAATGAAGACTAAAACTTGCTTTTTTTAAAACTTTTTTTTTTGTCATCATAGGGCTTGAACGCTGGGCCTGGGTGCTGTCCCTGAGCTCTTCAGCTCAAGGTGAGTGCTCTACCACTTGAGCCACAGGGCTACTTGTGGTTTTCTGGTGGTTAATTGGAGATAAGAGTCTCACAGACTTTCCTGCTCAGGATGGCTTTGAACCAAGATCCTCAGGTCTCAGTCTCCTGAATAGCTGGTATTATAGGTATGAGCCACCAGTAGCCAGTTAAACTTTTTTTTTTTTTAAATAATTTGGTCAAAGGCGTTTATACCACGGAAACCCATTCCTGTGTATAGAATACTTCAGTCTGTTTGATTGTGCATGTATGCATATGGCTCGTTTTACAATATGAGGTCTGACTTCCACATATTACATTGGTTTAAGTGCTCTCTATTTCTCACTGCATCTGCTGAGGTAAAATTGCAAACAGTAATCATCCTTCTTTATTTTGCTGTATGAAGTGGTTTAAAAAGTAAGTCTTGACTTCTACCTCTTCAAGAAAACTCTGTAGATGTGCCAATTACTGAACTGCAAAGAGGGTCAAAAGGCAATAACCCACACAAAGCAAACAGCATGTGATAACACAGCTATACACTTACCACATTCTCCAAAGGTGCTGCACCAAACACTTTGAAGACAGGATTGGGTTTGGAGGGTGATATACAGAGGACAATTGCTTGCTGTCCCACTCGAGTAGTATATTCATCTAATGTGGCTCGAAGCTTCCTGAATCAGAATGAAAAGAGAATAAAAATAGTTACAAAAGATAGAATATACATTGACAGAAAACTGATCAAATTTTCTTTGACATAAGATGATTCTAATAAGTGTTATTTTACCCAAAATGTGAGGGGGAAAAAAAAAAAGAAGTGAGCTGGGAAGGTGGCTCAGTGGTAAAGCGCTTGCCTTGCATGCCTGAGGCCCTGGGTTCGATTCCTCAGCACCACATAAACAAAAAGAAAAAAGCCGGAAGTGGCGCTGTGGCTCAAGTGGTAGAGCGCTAGCCTTCAGCTGAAGAGCTGAGGGACAGAGCCCAGGCCCAGAGTTCAGGCCCCAGGACTGGACCCAAAAAAAAAAAAGGAGTATGGTGTGAAATCTTGTTCAGCAGAAAAAAAAAAGATTTTATATATAAATGACCAATAACTAGCCCATCTGTGTAAGGGTCTACTGGGTGTTTATGCTGATTTGGAACACAACAAATATCATTCTTCCTGATCTTACTAACATGAATTAGTTCCAACATGGAAAATTTCAGAATTAGTAATTCTTAATTTTTTTTTTGGGGGGGGGGAAGGGGTACCTACATTAGGGCCTGACCTCAGAGCCTGAGTGCTATCCCTTAACTTTTTTTGCTCAAGGCTGAAACTCTATCATTTGAGCCACAGATCTACTTTCAACTTTTGTTGGTTAGTTAGAGATAAATCTTTCATTCTTTCCTGCCCAAGCTGACGTCTAACAGCGATCTTCAGCTCTCAGCCTACTGAGCAACTAGGATTATGGCACCTAGCCAGTGTATTTTTTTTTATTAATAAGTTTTTTTTATGTGAAAATACCATACAGAGGGGTTACAATTACATGAGCAAGGTAATGAGTACATTTCTTATCAAGCATTGTTGCCCCCTCCTTTGTTTCCCCTTACCATTCTTGCCCTCCCATCTGTCCCCCCTTGCCCCACCAAAGTTGTAAAGTTTGTTTTTTTTTTTTTAAATTAGAAAATTTTGCTTTATTTGTAAAAAAAAAAAATCACATTATTTTAAAAGGTAAAACTTTTATGTGTTTAAAATGTCCAGAAAGGGGAGGCGGGGGGAGGATGGGAAGGGATGGGAAGGGGAAACAAAGGAGGAGGCTACAATGCTTGATAAGAAATGTACTCATTATCCTGCCCATGTAATTGCAACCTCTCTGTACAGTATCTTCACAATAAAAAAAAAACAAAATAAAATAAATAAATAAAATGTCCAGAAAGATTCAGGATGAGTTGTTCTAAATCTACCTCTGGCCCTCACTTCCCTTTATCCAACATCTGCTGTTGGACTTAATTCTCTATATACACTGACCAGTGTTCCTGTTATCTCCTTTGCCCTAATTGGTTGCACATAATGTGTTGTGCGCCATTCCCATACTATCTTTTTGTAAAGTTTGTTTTTTGACATAGCATCTTGTATATTTCATTGCTACAATGGGTCTACCTGTATACCTATTTAAACAATTTGTTTTTTCCCTTCCCCTCCCCAAATCATACCAACATCAAATACAGAGAAAACAGGGGTTATACCATGGGGGAGGGACATACGAAGCAACAAAAAAATCACCTTATAAATATGCTAGAAACAATAGCAAGAAATAAAAACCACTTTAGTCCTTATTTGGGGGTTCATTTCGCCTAACATCATCTAATCTGACCTTTTCTGCTTGTCTCAGACATATACTAGTTATTGCAAATAAGGGAAACCATGGGACCTATGCTTCTTTGGGCCTGGCTTACTTCACTTAATATAATTTCTTCCAAGTCTTTCCATTTCCTAACAAATGGGGCTTACAGTATATTATTATGATTGTTCTTTTTGGTTTTTTTTGGTCAGTCATGGGGCTTGAACTCTGCTCTGGGCCTTGGTATTGTCCCTCAGCTCTTCAGCTCAAGGAAAGCACTCTACCACTTGAGCCAAGCACCCTTCCAGTTTTCTAGTGGTCTATTAGAGATAGGAGCATCTGCCAGGGAAAGGAAGAGAGTCCTATTTTTGTTGGTCATGAAGGCTGAACTCTGGGCCTGGGCACTGTCCCTGAGCTCTTCAGCTCAAGGCAAGCTCCCTACCACTTGAGCCACAGTGACACTTCTAGTTTTCTAATGGTTTATTGGAGTCAAGAGTCTCACAGACTTTCCTGCCTGGGCTGGCTTTGAACTAAGATCTTCAGATCTCAGCTTCCTAAGTAGCTAGGATTATAGGCATGAGCCACCAGTGCCCAGCTGATTGTTCTTTTTTGATTAGCTATTACTATTAATCTCTTACTGTACCTAATTTTTCACTTCTCTTTTCCCCTGGAGTCAGATTATCCTCAAGTTATACATTTCATAATTCTTCTCGGAGCATGGCCTACCCTTTCAAGGTAGTGGTAAGCAAAAGGCTGTGTAACAAACAAATCAGGCAGCGTTGCTTAAAAGAATGGTTTTATATTCACCATCTTTATAATGCTACTTAATGGGTAAGAGGTATTTTTTTTGCCAGTACCAGAGCTTGAACTCAGGACTTCCCCATTAAGTTTGGCTTCTTCATTCATGGCTGGTACTCTACCACTTGAGCCACACCTCCAGTCCAGCTTTTTTGCTGGATAACTGAAGATAGAATCTTCTGGCTGGCTTTGAATCTCAGTCCTAAAAATCTCAGCTTCGTGAGCAACTAGATTATAGGTATGAACCACTGGTACTCAGCTATACTGTAAACTTTTAACATGTCTCAAATCAAACTCCCGATTCAGCTATAGCCTCACTCTTTTTTGTTCAACTCTTCCAATAATCTCTAGTCTTTAGCAATCAGACCAAAAACATCTTGAAGATGTTCTTCACTCCTTTTATCTCTCTTTCTCCATGTCCAATCTATCAAGGAATTGTGTATAGTTGTCTTCTAAATATACCTAAAGCTTGTCACTTCCTATTTCCTTTGCTGCTGCCACATTATTTCTGTTGTTTTGTTTTTTGTTGCTATTTTTATCCCACTCCTGGGGCTTGAACCCAGTGCCTGGGTGCTGTCCCTAAGTTTTTTTTGCTCAAGGTTAGTGCTCTATCAGTTGAGCCGTAGACCCACTTCTGGGTTTTCTTTGGTGGTTAGCTGGAGATAAGAATCTCAGACTTTCCTGCTTGGACTACCTTCAAACCAAGATCCACAGATCTCAGCCTCCTAAGTAGCTAGGATTATAGGCATGAGCCACCAGCACCCATTTGCCCCACTGGTTTATAACACTATCATCTCTGGCCTAGAATTACAATAACTTTTTAATGACTGTAGCTACCTGTCTACTCAATTTAATAGACCACATGATTATTTAAAACACACAGTCCGATTGTACCAATGCTTTGGTCAAAGCCTTCATTGACTTCCCATTTTGCTTGGAACAACAATCAAAGCCCTGATATGATAGCTCTCATACTGTCCCTCAAATAAGCTACCAAGTCCCCACCTCAGCAGAGCCGTGGCTCTTCATAGACTTCAGCTAGAAATGCTCTTCTCTGAGACATGCACATGGTTATTCTTCTAGTTTCTTCAAACCATCCTAGAGGAGAGAAATTACTATGCTCCTTCCTACCTCCTGTGTTTAGTATTTTGGTCATTCCATTTTATATTTTTTCCATACTCATTACTATCTACCAGAGTATATGTGTTTTCTTCCTCCTCTATTAGAACCTGCTGTTTATTATTATATTCCTAATGCCTAGAATATTGCCTGGCACATAAAAGGCATACACATTTTCTCAGAATGAATTTATGTGATATATGTCACATGGTTTAAATCATATTTCTAAATTTTCATCTATTTAATTTTGGGAATACTTTCAAATCTAACTAAATTTGTCATCAAGGACTCTAACCCAGTATGTGGAGGAACCTAGTAATGTATGTTGTAACTGCCATCCATGTGGAAGTTTTTGAGAAGCAGCACCCTCACCGAAGCAAACGTGTTTGCTGCCTCTTCCGGATAGATGGATTAGACTCAAACACATGAGGCCGTTTCCGTTTCTTCCCGGTTGCCACAGCAGCAGCAGCAGCCATTCCCACAGGACCTGAAATAATAAGTATGTGCTGAGATTAGGCAGGAGCCTGTAACTGTAGAAGTCAGAACACAATTACAGGATGAAAAGCTAGAATTTCTTGCCCAATATGTTATTCATGAATATAGAATGTCTCTGACATTATTAATATACGTCACTATTTTTTCATATTAATAATACATACAGTAGTTTACCAATGAAACAAAATGAATATATGTATATACTACTGTGAGGCTTGAACTAAGGACCTGTGTGCTGTCCCTGAGCTTTTTCACTGAAGGCTAGCACTCTACCACTTTTTTTTTTTTTTGCCAGCCCTGGGGCTTGAACTCAGGTCCTGGGCACTGTCCCTGAGCTTCCTTTGCTCAAGGCTAGCGCTCTACCACTTGAGCCACAGTACCATTTCTGGCTTTTTCTGTATATGTGGTATTGAGGAATCAAACCCAGGGCTTCATGCATGTGAGTCAAGTACTCTACCACTCAGCCACATTCCCACCTCCAGCACTCTACCACTTAGAGCCACAGTTCCACTTCTGGTTTTCTAGTGGGTGGCTGGAGATAAGAGTTTCACAGACTTTCCTGCCTGGGCTGATTTTAAACCATGATCCTCAGATCTCAGCTTCCTGAGTAGCTAGGATTATAGGTGTGAATCTCCAGTGCCCATCTAAAATAAATCTTTTTGTACACAAACGATTTGCACCTGCCAACCATATACTAGCTTGAATTTTGTATGATGCTGTTGTTTTGTTTTGCCAGCATGCCTATACTATTAAGGCAGTATTCTTAGAGATGCTCGGAGTAACTGCAGTATTGAGAGAAAGCTTGCCAAAACCCAAACCAGTTACAGACTTTGAACATTTCTTCTCCATTCCTATGTCCCATTCCCATTACTCCAAGCACTGCCAAGTTAAGGAATTTAGACAGAAACACTCACACTTGGAATTCAAATATAAACACATATAAGAGGATTATCTGGAAGAATACGGACTTATTTGGAAAACTCTCCTTGTATATCTGGGAATGGTGCCAAAAATACAGATGCTGACTACAAGGTCAAGTTGATGAAAGCATCCTGGCAAAAAAAAGATTTAAAATTTTCCTACTCTAAGAAAATGTTAATAAAAGTTGGTCTAGCTTGCCCTGGAACTAATATATAACAGTCTTTTTAAAAAAAGGGTAGTTGAAGGGTATTGCTAAGGATTACTGAAGCCTCTGAAATCTGGGATCTCAACATAACAAAAATGTAATTCAACTACTCACATTTGTGCCTAAATGTATGCTGTAAGTGGCTGATTACAATCATTCTTCCTATAAATGCATGTGAACACTGGTAAATGATTCTTGGTAATATCACCACTCTGACTTAAATAAACCTGTTAAATACCCAAAGCAAGCAAATTCTAGATGATTACTTGCTTTCCATTACAAAAAGCTAGTAGGAAATTGATGCATTAATATTTCATTCTTCATTTTTCCCTCCCTCCCTGTCTCCCCTTTTTTCTTTCTCCCTCTTTTTCTTTTTCTTTTGCTGAGAATCAAGCTTTAGGGCTTGGTGCAAGCTAGACAAGTGTTCTACCACTTTGCTACATCCCCAGCCCTGAAACTACCTGCTAAATAGCATCTTCCCATACCTTCTTCTCACCTCAGCCCTGACAGCCACCATTCTACTTTCTGCTATGTTTGCTTATTTATATCCTTCATATTAGTAGAATCATGTAGTAAATTTGTCCTTCTGTGATAGGCTTATTTCAAATAGCAAAATGTCTTCAAGGTTGACCTATTTTGTTATATATGGCAGGATTTCCTTCTTTTCCTCAAAACCTCATGCTTGGTAGGTAGGTGCTTTACCAGTTAAGCTGTGTCCCCAGTCCTTTTTAAAGCTTTTACTATTTCTCAAATAGAGTCTCACTTTGGCCGTATCACACCACATAGCTGGCATGATATATGCTCACAACTTCACCTAGGTTTGTACTGGCTGAGATCCCATGAACTATCTTCTCTGGGAAGACCTGGAACTTTAATTTTCCCCATCTTAGCCTCCTAGGTAACTAGGATTACACGCACAAGCCACTTTCCTATCTGCAAGTTCTTACTTTTCTAACTCCTCAGTCTGAAATGCACTTTCTTTGTCACTACCCTGTGCTGAGCCCAATAATACAACTTACCTAAGAGGAGTCTTACCAGACCATTCAATCTGAAGCTGCAATACGCTACTTCCTCTCTCCATTATTTTACCTCAATATTTTCTTCAGAGCACCCAGTGCTATTTATTTATTTGTTTCTTTATTTTTGTGCCAGTATTTGGACTTGAACTCTGGGCTTGAGCACTTTCCTTTAGCTTTTCACTCTAAGTGGGAGTTTTACCACTTGAACTACAGCTCCACTTCTGGCTTTTTGCTGGTTAATTGGAGATAAGTCTCCTGGGACTTTACTATGCAGACTAGCCTTGAACCCTGATCCTCAGAACTCGTACTCCTCAGTAGCAAGGATTATAGGCATCAGCCACCAGTACCTGGCTTCTGAAGGTTTTTTTTTTTTTTTTTTACTTTACTATTTATTTATATCTAAAAGCTTACTTTGCCTTATTATTTGCGACTTTCTCCACGATGGAACTAAAAACTGCTTCAGGTTAAGCTTATTCAAATTCAGTAATATATACCTAGTAATACATACAGTATAAATCCTCAATAATTATTAAATGATGAAATGACAAATAATTTTTATTAGCTAGACTTCAGTTTCTACATCAGCCACATGAAAGGGTTAAGCTAGAAGCCCTTTCCTGATTTCTTTCTTTTTTTTGGGGGAGGGGGTCTGGTCGTGGGGCCTGAACTCTGGGCCTGGGCACTGTCCCTCAGCTCTTCAGCTCAAGGCTAGCGCTCTACCACTTGAGCCACAGCGTCACTTCCGGCTTTTTTCTTTTTGCTTATGTGATGCTGAGGAATCGAACCCAGGGCCTCAGGCATACAAGGCAAGCGCTTTACCACTGAGCCACCTTCCCAGCCCTCTTTTTTTTTTTTTTTTAATTCTTAATCTCATTTTGTTACTCAGGCTGGTTTGAACTCCTGGGGTTAAGTGATCTTATGTCAGTTTCCTTAATAACTAGAATTATAAGCATGTGCCATGTGTACCAGGCTCTGATCTTTTTTTTGGGGGGGGGGGCCGGCAATGGGAGGAATAGTGTTGGGAATCTAACCCAGAGCTTCCCCTAGGCCATGTCTCAAAAGCACTGGTTCAGGTCAACTTCATAGGCAAGTTCTCCTGGATTCATTATGTTAGGATGCCCTCTTCTGGGAAGTATAAGTATTTCACAAAATATATTCTACAAACATTTCATATGTATTTTGCTACTAACCCCTACCCTTTCCTTAAAGACACATAGCATATATTATTAAATTTTTCTTTTGTCAATGTTTCTTAAGCAAAGGTAGACTCGTGGTTCATATGACTCATGGTTCATATGAAGTCTTTTCACTATCATGCTATATATACAACATGCTAAATATACAAAATGATTTAAACAAATGCAATTCAGCTTTAAGTCATCTAGGATCTCAGAAAAATCTCAAAACCATGCAGTATTGCTAGTGCTCTCTGACACATGGCATAAATAAAATTCATCTATAGAGGAAATGAATTCCTTCCTTCTCCTTCTTCTTTGTAACTCAGGCTTGAACTCAGGACCTTGACACTGTCCCTGAGCTTTTCTGCACAATAATAGCACTGTACTACTTTGAGCCACAGCTCCATACTTGTAATTTGCTAGAGATGGGAGTCTCATGGACTTTCCTGCCCAGGCTGGCTTTTCACTGCACTCCTCAGATCTCAGCCTTCTGAATATCTAAGATCAGAGATGTGAATTACCAGTGCCTAGAAGAAATGACAATTTCTAAAAATAATTTTTCAAAGACATAATACAACATGTATACACATATTAACAGTATGTGAAGAGAATGATCAACATGAATAAGAAATGGCACTAAAAACACTTCAAATGTTGTTACCATATGAACTGTAAAATTGTAATGTTTACTATAGAAACCTAAAGAAAGTATCTTTTAACCAGAATGAGAAACAATTATAGTGGTAATTTGGGAGGAAAAAAGAGGTGGGAAGTACAAAAACAAACAAACAAATCCATACTAGAAATTCTAGGACTGGGAGGTGTCACTTGCCTAGCATGTACGAAGTACTGAGTTTGATCACAGTATCAGCAGCAGCAACAAGAAATCTTTAAAAAAAAAAAATCTAATCTATGTAAACCACTCCTTACATTTTATATAAATGTATATATAAATGGAACAAATACTTGAGTTAAAAGCCAAAAGAAGCCAAGTATGGGACTACATGACTGTAATACTAGCACTCAGAAGGCTGAAGAAGGAGGATCATGAATTTGAGGCCAGACTGGGCTATGTTAAATGAGACATTGACTAAAAATGAAATGATACAAAACTAGGCAAGACTGTCATAATGGACAAGACAATAAAACTAAAGCCATAACCCTAATAGTAAATGACTATAGAACTCAAGTCTATGAGGTGCTAGGAATGTAGGCCAGTAGTAGAGCACTTGTTTAGTATATTCCTGGCTCTTGGTTTGATGACTGGAGGGGGGAAAAAAAGGAAAAGAGAAAGAAACTGAGTCTTAAATTCTAGCTCTTTCAGACAGGAATGCTATCTCAAGTTTTAAGAAAAAAAAGAAGAGCTTCCAGTCCAAACATTACCTGCAGCAGCCAGATGGGCCGTTACCTCATCAGCTGCTGTGGAGTTAAGTATATCTGAGTCATCATAAGAAGTGTCCTCAGGGGACGAGGGGGAGTCTTCATCAGCACTCAGCATACTATGCTCGGTGTAAGTGGCCACATGGACCTGCTGGACTTGTTGAGCCACTGCGTGGGCTTCTATGGTAGCCATGTGTTCAGTCTGGGTCACTCCGTGTTCCTCCATGAAGATCTACTGCCAGAAAAAAGGGATTCATTGCAAAATATTAACACAATGTTTAAACGAAGAGATATTTTCTTTGACAAATCTCTGGTTTTAGTCCTTACATCACCACACCAAATCATAGGAAATAAAAAGCATGCTTCAAACCATTTTGATAGAAATTTACTGTGTATCCATGTATGTATATACAGAGAGAACAAGAGAGTCAACAAAACACTAAATAACACATAACAAAAATACTTTAATATAAAATAAAATGATACTTAAATTATCCTAGTGACCAACATATAATATTTTGGACATAAAAATCACTTAGTGAAATATTTAGTATTTTCTTCATATTTCAAAGACAAATGAGAGCTAGATGTTTTTTCACCATCCAAATACAATTATTCAACTTTGTTTTCTGCTTACAAAACTGGGGGTGCTGGTGGCTAATGACTGTAATCCTAGCTATTCAGGAGGCTGAGATTGGAGGATCACAGTTGAAAGCCAGGCCAGGCAGGAAAGTCTGTGAGACTCTTACTTCCAATTAACCACCAGAAAACCATAAGTGATGCTGTGGCTCAAGTGGCAGAGCACTAGCCTTGAGCTGAAGAGCCCAGGGACAGCATCCAGGCCCAGAGTTCAAGCCCCATGACTGAAAAAACAAAACAAAATAAAACAAAACTGTGCTTCTTGTAAGGCCTACAGTGAACCAGTAATTTTAAAGAAGCACTTAAAACATACAGATCTATTCTTTCTATATAGCTTCAGAAGCATTTCAGTTCACTAAAATGAGGAACATGTTTAGTATCAAAAAAGCTCAAGAAGACACTCATGTGAAAGGTACAATCTCAGAGGTTGGTCAATTACCATGGCACACTTTCTGGTCACTTTGTACAATGTAGGTTTGAAGTACAATGGTGAAAGCATTAAATGTAACATTGAAAAAAATAAATAGCTTCCGGATACTTTAATGTATAACTTATGTAACCAATACCTTACTGATGAAGCAAGGAGGTGTCCATATTTACGTTGTTATAAACACCTGTGTTATGAACATCTTTGCATATAAAATTTTGTCTACTGGTTCCTAAAGAATTTTAAATACAACTACTATAAAATCCAGCAGTTCCACTACTGGTACTTACCCAGAAGAACTGAAAGCAGGATCTCAAAGAGATTCGTGCATACCCATGTTCATAGCAGCATTATTCATAATAGCCAAAAGGTGGAAGCTACCCAAGTGTCCATCAATGGGTAAATGGGGAACGAAGTTTGGTACCTATGTACCACATATTATTCTACCTTAAAAAGAAGGGGGAAAAAAAGCAAATTAGGAGTAAAAAGGAACTTCCTTATCAAAAAAATAAAAATAAAACCAAAATAATAAAAAATAAAACCCAAATTAAAACCCAAACCCTATAACTAACATACTTATTGGTGAGAAACTAGAAATAAAAAATTTCCCATTAAAAATCACAAGGAAAAACACAAGGATTTCTCCTTTCGCTGCATTGTTCAACCCTCTACTAGAAACTCTAGCTAATAAAGTAATATTAAATAAGCAAACAAAACACTGATTGGGAAAGGAGATAGAGAAATATTTATGTAGGAAACCTAAATCAACAAAAACTCTCAGAACTAATAGCAATTATAACAAGATTACAGTATATGATGTGTGTATACATATATATATATGTACACACACACACACACACACACACACACACACACACACACACACACACACACACACACACACACACACACACACAGGAGCGCGTGCGCGTGCACGCCAGGGGTTCAACTTAATTGGATCAAGAAATGCCTTAATACTTGAAAATCACGCCTCTGCGTGTGTATGTGTATGTGTGTCTGTGTGCACACACACTCTGGTCTGTGTGTGTGTGGGAGAGAGAGAAAGAGAAAGAGAGAGACAGAGACAGACAAAGCATTTTGATAGACAACTAGATCAGAGGACAGGCCTCTGATCTAGTCAATGGATTAGCCGGTGATATAGTCTTAATAAGATAGAATTATAAGAAGGTGGTATAAGGTAGGATCTACTTGGAGGAAATAGGTCATTAGCAGAGTGGGGGAGTATCCCTGAATGCTATTATCATGCTCTGTTCTCATCCTGAACCCCCTTTCTGCTTCCTGGTTCTCATAATGTGAACTGCTCTACTTCACGATGCTCTACTAGCAGTTTAAAAACTGAAATTTCTAAACCCTTGGGGCAAAATAACTACTTACTCCCACAAGTTGTTTCTGTCAGCTATTTAGTTACAGAAAAGATGAAGGCAGGGCTGGGAAGGTAGGTCAGCGGCCCTGGGTTCGATTCCTCAGCACCACATAAGCAGAAAAAAAATTTTTAAAAAGCCGGAAGTGACGCTGTGGCTCAAGTGGTAGAGCGCTAGCCTTGAACTGAAGAGCTGAGGGACAGTGCCCAGGCCCAGAGTTCAGGCCCCACTACCGGACCCCCAAAAAAAGTTTGAAAGCTGGGCGTCGGTGGCTCACGCCTGTAATCCTAGCTACTCAGGAGGCTGAGATCTGAGGATCACGGTTCAAAGCCAACCCAGGCAAGGAAAGTCCGTGAGACTCTTTTTTTTTTTTGGGGGGGGGGGGAGGGTCCAGTCGTGGGACTTGAACTCTGGACCTGGGCGCTGTCCCTCAGCTTTTCAGCTCTTGAGCCACAGCGCCACTTCCGGCTTTTTTTTTCTTTTTGCTTATGTGGTGCTGAGGAATTGAACCCAGGGCCTCATGCGTGCGCTCTACCACTGAGCCACCTTCCCAGCCCAGTCTGTGAGACTCTTATCTCCAATAAACCACTAGAAAACCGTAAGTGGCGCTGTGGCCCAAACGGCAGAGCACTCGCCTTGAGCTGAAGAGCTGAGGGGCAGCACCCAGGTCCAGAGTTCAAGCCCCTCGACTGACCAAAATAAAAAAAAAAGTTTGAGAGGTAATCATTGTTATGTATACTCTATATCATAATTTGAAAAAATATTACACGTTACATTACTAAGATTTATGTTCAAGGGGGAGGGAAAGAGGGAGAAAAATGAGGGAAGAAGTAACAAGTTAGACAAGTAATGTGATCACTACCTTATGTAACTGTAACCCCTCTGTAATTCACCCTTGACAATAAAATTTTTAAAAAAGATCTGTGTTCAAATAATCTTAGAGAATAATAAAAGCAGTCCATATTATCTTTATTAAAAACATTACATATTATTTGATAAATCCTTAAGAATGAATAGATTTTTTTTTTTTGTTGGTTGTAGGGCTTAGACTGGGCCTGGGTGCTGTACCCCTGCGCTCTTTTGCTCAAGGCTAGCACTCTACCACAGCAGTTTTCTGGAGGTTAACTGGAGATAGGAGTCTCACTGACCTTCCTGCCCCTGCTGTCTTTGAACCACTATCATCAGATCTTAGCTTCCAGAGAGGTACCCAGCAAGAATTAATTCTTAAAGATAAAACTGATGGATTTAAAATTATAAACTGGATTCATACTGAAGAGTTAAACCTGTATACTAATATTACCCCACTTTGCATTAACCTACACACAAAGTTGACTATTATAATAAACAATAATTCTGCAATATCTAATTTTCTACCCCCCAAAAAAGCAGCCATAAATAGAAATGTGATCTTTACAGCTACATGTAAAATGAAAATGATTTTCTATTTATGCAAATTATACTTTTACTATGTATTATTGTAAAAAATCTCATTTGCATCTTTGAAAGCTTATAAAATCCTTTGCTTCTCTGAGTATCTGGCTTTAAGCACTGAATAGGTTTTTCTTTTTAAAAAAAATTTTTTTTTGTTTGTACTAGAGATTGAACCTAGGATCTTGCACTTACTAGGCAAGTGCTTTGCCACAAGGCTTTAAAAAACAAAAAACAAAAACCAGTCCTCCTGGGGCTTGAACTCACAGATTGGGCACTGTCCCTAAGCCTCTGTGCTCAAGTCTAGCACTCTACCTACCACTTGAGTCATAGTGGTACTCCAGGGCCCAGTTTACACAAAGCATTTGTGGGGGAGGGGAGTTGGTTGTAGGGCGGGAACTCTGGGCCTGGGCAGTGTCCCAGCTCAAGCCCACCTGAGCCACAGTGCCACTTCCTGCTTTTTCTGCTTATGTGGTGCTGAGGAATTGGACCCAGGGCCTCATGCCGCGAGCTACCTTCCCAGCCCCTACACAAAGCATTTTAAGAGATAACTGACACTACTTTTTGAGAAAGAAAAGGATGAGGAAAACTGGATTAAAGATTAATACTTAGAAAATCTGGGTAAAGAGTAAATGAGAATTCTTGTACTATTCCTGCAGCTTTTGATGAGTCTGAGATTATAGAATATTTTGGAGAAAAGCAAATTTAAAGGGAGATACCTGATAAGCTGCTCAGGTTTCTTCTATGTCCTATGTTTAATGTGTGTTCCACAGTAAGGACAAATCCTAGCCCCCAGGTTTGTACTTACTTAAAATGTAATTGAGCAGCCACACAATTAAACACAATATATGAGAGGAAGATACCAATAAAGTGCTATTTTTCCATTCATTTCACTGTTCTAGTCTGAGAGAAAAATTGCTTAGGGCATTTTACAATTCTGGGTACTTCAAAATTGTTTTTAAATGATTTGGGATTAGATGGCATCTAACTGCTTTTCAAAGGGATTTGTATGCTTTGTCCTTGGCATAATGGATTTCAATTCTTTGCTCCATAATGCAGTTCACAGCATAAATCAATAGGGCTGTCTGCTCACTGGCTTGTCACTACTCCCCAGTGCCTCTTCGTTTCCTACCTCTTTCCCCAAGCCCATTCTTCCAGCTTCTCTATTTGTATTCTACATAATCAAAAACAAAGCCAAGGTGTTTGGGGCTTTTTTGAATCAAGTGGGATGGCTACTTTTAAACGTTTGCTTTCAAAAACTCATAAATAAGCAAGATGTCTGAAGTAGCTGAGCGACACATACATATGGCTGGAGATCATTAGACTCCACTTCCCTTTTACTGTAATGATTAATTTTGCAGTGCTGGGGATGGAACACAGGGCTTTGCAAATCTTAAGACACTTTTGCTGAAGCATTTCAGCTTCATCCTCAAGAGGTCAGATTCTCTGGCTAACAAAAGTAAAAACAGTTGTTAATATATGACATGAAATAATATGCATTTTAAAGGACAGCACAGGGGCTGAGAATGTGGCTTAGTGGTAAAGTACTTGCCTAGCATTCATGAAGCCCTGGGTTTGATTCCTTAGTACCACATAAACAGAAAAGGCTGGAAGTGGCACTGTGGCTCAGGTGGTAGAGTGCTCAGGGACAGTGCCCAGGCTCTGAGCTCAAGCTCTAGGACTGGCACAAAAATAAAATAAAATAAAGGACAGCATAGACAATTATCCAAATGTCCAGAACTCTGGGGCAAGTTACTTAATAATTTTTAAGCTACTTGTTTGTGCCAGTTCTGGGGCTTGAACTCAGCCTGAGCATTGTTTGAGCTTTTGTACTTAAGGCTAGTACTCTACCACTTGAGCTACAGCTATACTTCCAGGATTTTTGGTGCTTAATTGCAGATAAGAGCCTAATGAAGCCTGGTGTCAGTGACTCTCACCTATAATCCTAGCTACTCAGGAGGTTGAGATCTGAGGATCACAGTTCGAAGCCTTTCCAGGAAGGAAAGTTGCTGTGAGACTCTTATCTCCAAAAGTAGAAGTGGAGCTTTGACTCAAAGTGGTAGAGTGCTAGCATTGAGCAAAAGAGCTCAGGGCCAGTGCCCAGGTCCTGAGTTCAAGGACCCCATGACCAACCAAAACCAACCAACCAAACAAACAAACAAATAAATGTCTCATGGACTTTCTTGCTCCTAATAAGTTCGAACTGCAATCCTCAGATCTCAGCCTCCTGAGTAGCTATGATTAGGTATGAGTCGTTGTGCCCAGCTTTGTGTCATAAGTATTAAAAGAGGTAAGGTGGGAAGAGATGGTACCTAACTTTAAAAGAATGATGAGAATTAAATGACATGATCCAAAGTTAAGATAAGATCCATGTGACTATGATTCTATCCTTCTTCACTCGTTACCTGACAATTCTCACAAGCATTGGGCCTCAAATTCTGTCTTAAAATTAGACATTGCTAGATATGGCTAGGGATGTTATGGTGCTGCATAGGAAAATAAGGACACCAACTCAATGAACTAGGCAAAGCAAAATTTACTGCAGAACAGTATAACATCAGCCAAATCTGGCAAGCAAGTACACTGAGCAGACAGCTGCTCCTTTTTATTCCCTAGCCCAGTAAGCCCTGGTTCCTCTGCTCAGATTGGTTCATAATCTGCAAAAGGATGTGCTTTAACAGGATGTAGAGCCGGGCGCTGGTGGCTCACGCCTGTAATCCTAGCTACTCAGGAGGCTGAGATCTGAGGATCGCGGTTCAAAGCCAGCCGGGGCAGGAGAGACCGTGAGACTCCTATCTCCAATAAATCACCAGAAAACCGGAAGTGGCGCTGTAGCTCAAGTGGTAGAGCGCTCACCTAGAGCTGAAGAGCTGAGGGACAGCGCCCAGGCCCAGAGTTCAAGCCCCACCACCACCACCACCAACAAAAAAACAGGATGTAGCTAAATTCAAGGAGTTCTTAACAGGATGTCTTAATTAGTCTACCAGGAAGAGGATGTATCTAAAATGTGTGTGTGGGGGGGGGGGGGGGGGAGGGAGGCCAAGCCACCCAGCCAAAATAGGAACTTTTCAGAAAAACATTTCTCATAAGATTGACAGAAAGAACCCACTTTAATAGAAAAAAAAAAAAACAAAACCACAGCAGCTTTTCTCATATTATCTCTTTGAAGATAGAGTTAATTGTATGTAAGAGATCTGCACTAAAAAGGCCTGTCACAACTATTCTCCTATACATACTGTAGAATGTAAAATTGTACTGAGCCAACACAATTTTCTAAAGTCCACAAAATGGAGAGGGCCAATGGTTAGGGCTATAGGTCAGGCCTGGTTTTACAGAGACTATGCAAGAAGGAGTAAACAAGAATGACTGAGAAAGAATGTATTTACTGTACATGACCAAGGTCTTGGGTTTGATCCCTAGCACTATCAGAAAGAGATAGGAGAAGGAAGGGAGCTAGGCATAGTGGCTCAGATCTGTATTCCTGGCTATTAAAGAGGCTAATATCTGAGAATCCTAGTTCAAAGCTCATGAGGCTCTTATCTTGCCCAAGAATCTGGTTCATATGGTGGGCTGTTTATGATGACTTGGGGATAACTGGATGGTTTTATGAAAACAACAGTGGGAACTCTCTAAAACTAAGGCTTTGGGCTACAAAGTCTATGAATATTATCAGTCATAATTTGCTCCTTGAAGAGAAGCTCTTCAAGGAGCAAATTATGCTTGGAGAGGGGGCTGGGAAGGTGGCTCGGTGGTAGAGTGCTTGCCTTGCATGCATGAGGCCCTGGGTTTGATTCCTCAGCACCACATAAGCAGAAAAAGCTAAAAGTGGCGCTGTGGCTCAAGTGGTAGAGAGCTTGCCTTGAGCTGAAGAGCTGAGGGACAGCGCCCAGGCCCAGAGTTCAGACCCAACGACTGGCATGCATAAATAAATAAATAAATAAATAAATAAATAAATAAATAAATAAATAAATAAATAAATAAATAAATGCTTGGAGTAATGGGTTGCTCATTTAAATTACTAATGCTGGGCTGGGAAGGTGGCTCAGTTGTAGAGTGCTTGCCTTGCATGCATGATGCCCTGGGTTCGATTCCTCAGCACCACATACGCAGAAAAGGCCAGAAGTGGTTCTGTGGCTCAAGTGGTAGAGCGCTAGCCTTGAGCTGAAGAGCTGAGGGACAGCGCCCAGGCCAGAGCTCAGACCCCATGACCATCAAAAAAAAAAAAAAAAAAAAAAGTTAAATTACTAATGCTAACCTGAGACAATTACAGTGTCTGTATGTTCCCTGTAAGATTGTGCTATCTCATTTCCAAGGCTTCTTTTCTATATAGATATTTTTATTTATAAAGGATTGGTTCCAGAACTCCTTGCAGATGATGAACTAAATCCTCAGTTAACCTGAGTTTCATTCACATAGTTACTTGCTTTTTCTCTACTCTGCCAACATGTTTTCTGAGCAAAGATCCTGTTTATTTTTTTTGACGAGTAATTTTATCTTAGTACCTAATAAATGTATTACTGGCCAGGTGCCAGTGGCTCACGTCTGTAATCCTAGCTACTCAGGAGGCTGAGATCAGGGGGTCAAGGTTGGAAACTGGCCAGAGCAGTAAAGTCTGTAAGATTCTCATCTTGGGCTGGGAGTGTGGCTTAGTGGTAGAGGGCTTACCTAGCATGAATGAAGCCCTGGGTTTGATTCCTCAGCACCACATGAACAGAAAAGGCCAAAGTGGTATTGTGGCTCGAGTGGTAGAGTCCTAGCCTTAAGCAAGAGAAGCTTAGGAACAGTGCCCAGGCCCTGAATTCAGGCCCCAGGACTGGCACACGTGTGCATATGCGCGCGCGCACGCACACGCACACACACACACACACACACACACACACACACACACACACACACACACACACACACACACACACACTGGTGTTGTTTGTAGAACTGAAACATCTTTGTACAACCAGTTAAAGTTAATAATACAAATGAATGATGTGGTATTTGCACAGAACCTATATTCTCTTATTTTTCCTTCTCCTCACTACCACTTTTGAGATACAGTCTCATTATGCATCCTAGGCTGCCTAACAGTCAAGATTATTCTGCCTCAGCTTCCTGGGTGTTATACAGGTACATATCATCATGCCCAGTTAAAATCTACATTCTTTAAATCATCTCCAGACTACTTATAAGATGTAATATAGTGTAATTAGTTCAAATTGTATTGAATAAGAAGTTCAGCACAGATACAGTGTTTTTCTGCTTATTTTCAATTCACAGTTGGTTGAATTCATAGAATCTGCATCCATGGAGGAGAGCTAACTGCATGTGCTTTCTAGGCAAGGTCAACCAACCATGGTTTCCAGATTTGCCTGCCAGCTTCACACAGAGACTGTGAGAGGAGGGGAGAAGGTATTTTTTTCTGCTGTGTTCCTTCCACCAATACAGGGCAGCCACATCCCCCAGCTCCAATTCTGCTTTGCCTCCCCTAGTGGTTACATACCAACTGCAGAGCATCCCACTCAAAGGTTAGATTGCTGTGTGTGTGAGGAGAGGAGAGAGAGGGGGGTTCTCTTCTCTTCCCTTAGCCCTAGGGCTGGTAGCTGCTCCCTGTTTGAATTTCTTCAGTGTGTCTACTTGTTTTTTTCTCTCAGTCTTCAAACACCTGCCTCATCAAATTCCTAGAATCAAATTTCTGAAATACGTCACGTGATTTTCTAGGCCCTGATTGGTACAAAAGAATATGCATATCCTTATCATATTCATAGGTGCTACTAAGCATTAGTCTAGACTCCTAGCTTCAATAAAGAAGTTATTCTAATGCTAGGTGTGATATACTCAGGCAAGAGAATATCTAGTTTAAGGCCAGCCTTGGCTATACCCCAAGACTCTCAAAGAAGGGCATTTAGGTCTATTTTAATGATTGTTATTAGACTGTTGTTAGGCTGTTTCTATGGATTGATGGATGTCAGTATAAAATCTGAATTCAACATACCATTAAAGTTAAGAGTTAGCCAGCAACCAGTGGCATAAATGCTTGTATTCTATTCAAGAGACTGAGATCTGAGGCTTGAGATTTCAAAGTCTGTGAAACTTTTTGTTGTTGTTGTTGTTGTTGGTCATGGGGCTTGAACTCTGGGCCTAGGCACTGCTCCTTAGCTCTTCAGCTCAAGGCTAGCCCTCTACCACTAGAGCCACAGCGCCACTTCCGGTTTTCTGAGTGGTTTATTGGAGATAAGAGTCTCACAGACTTTTCTGCCCCGATGGGCTGGCTTTGAACCGTGATCCTCTGATCTCATCCTCCTGAGTAGCTAGGATTACAGGCGTAAGCCACCAGCACCCAGCTAATCTGTGAAACACTTATCTCCAATTAACTAGCAAGAAGCTAAAATGGTACTGTGGCTCAAATAGAGGAGAAGAAGAGAAGAGGGAGTGGAACCTAGAGTGAAAAAGTCAAGTGAGAGCATGTGGAACTGAGTTCAGGCCCTAGGACTAGCATACACACAAAAATTGAGAGTATAAAATGCCTCACAAATAGAAAAATAGGATGCCTGGAAGAAAAATAAGATACAAATTTTTGTTTCTGAATCTATTTTACTTACTCTTTAACCAAGGTACTTAATTCTAATATTCCTGCAAATCTCAAAAATCAACATTACAGGGTGAGAATGATACAAGACACACTGTATTCACTAAGTGCTTTGTTGAATGGCAACTCCTTTGTACAACTACTTAAATATAGCTACTCAGGAGGCTGAGATCTGAAGATCCCCGTTCAAAGACCGCCAAGGGCAGGAAAGTCCTTGAGACTTTTTTTTTTTTTTTTTGGGGGGGGGGTCTGGTCATGGGGCCTGAACTCTGGGCCTGGGCACTGTCCCTCAGCTCTTCAGCTCAAGGCTAGCGCTCTACCACTTGAGCCACAGCGCCACTTCCGGCTTTTATTCTTTTTGCTTATGTGGTGCTGAGGAATCGAACCCCGGGCCTCACGCAGGCAAGGCAAGCGCTCTACCACTGAGCCACCTTCCCAGCCCTGTCTTTGAGACTCTTATCTCTAATAAACCACTCAGAAAAAGCTGGAAATGGAGCTGTGGCTCAAGTGGTAGAATGCTAGCTTTGAGCACTGAGAGATTCATGGCCCAAGCTCTGAGTTCAAGCCTCAGGACCAGCCCCCCTCCCCCCTCAAAAAAAGATAATAAAAACACAATTTAAAAAAATCATTGTCAGGGCTGGGAAGAAGGCTCAGTGGTATAGCGCTTGCCCTGCATGCTTGAGGCCCTGGGTTCCATTCCTCAGCACCACATAAGCAAAAAAAAAAACCGCCGGAAGTGGCATGTGGCTCAAGTGGTAGAGCGCTAGCCTTAAGTTGAAGAGCTGAGGGACAGTGCCCAGGCCCAGAGTTCAGGCCCCACGACCGGCCCCCCCCCCAAAAAAAAAATCAATGTCACAGAAATGTGCCTTTTTAAACAACAATCACAAAATGATTTGTCATATGATTCACTGGAAGGACCAGGTATTTATACATACCAAAGAAAATATGGTGGCATGGCAGCTTCAACCTTCATCCATTACTCTACTTCTTAGCAGGCTACAGTAGTCTGCCTTTATCCATGGAGAAACATTTCAAGACTCTCAGTGGATGTCTGACATTTGACTAACACCAAACCTATGCTATATATACTGTTATTTTTTCCTATACATGTGTATCTGTGATAACTTTGCGTCAGTGAAGGAGGTTGTTTACAGCTTACCTTGGCACATCTGAATTGGCAGCATCACTCTCCTTGCCTTTTGGGGCATTGTATAAGTAAAGTAACAGTTTGTGGACATAAGTGCTGCCATGCTTTGTTAGTTGTTCTCCTAGCTAAGAAGGCTGCAAAGTAACTATCAGGAAGGCAGCATCTCCAACACAGGCAGGTCAGACTGAAAAAGGATTAATGCACCTAGGACCAGGATGGGGCAAAACTTTATCTCTTCAGTCCACACATTATGCAACCTAAGACTTATGAAGTGCTTGCTTCTGGAATTTTCGTGTAGTATTTTCAGACTGTGAGTAACTGAATAACAGAGAAAAAAAAAGTGTGGAAAGGGAGTAACAACTGTATGCAGGACTATGTATCTACTCTAAATCAGCAGTGAGTACAGACTCTAATTCCCAGTATGACTAACAGGAATTTTAGAATTACTCTTTTTACAAGAAGTTATTATATACAGGACTCAATGTGTACAAGGGTCTAGACAGCCTCCTGGTCAGTCTTTCTTATATCTGCTTCAACACAGATCCTCACTGCCACAATAGGTTGGCTGAGTGCACAGTACTGGGTTTGAATCCCTTCTCCAACAACTGTTGCCATCTCACACAATTTTCATTTGGTATCTCTGCCTTAATTTGGTTATGTCAATGGAGGAGAGAATAAAATTTCACAGAATTATTGTGTTGACCAAATAAGTTGCTATTTATGAAGTAGATACAGCTAACCGTTTTTGTGGTCTATTTCAGTGGAATAAATTTAAGCTGAAATTCCTTGCATTTTCTTTACAGTCTTAAAATTGGACATGGTATATAATGGGGGATACATCTGTCATAAAATTTCATATATAAAGACAGGTGCAGCACAGAAGAATCTAAAGTTACGTAAGTGGGCTTTTTTTTTTTTTTTTTTTTTTTACTATACTGGAATAAATAATATTTACAGAGCACAGTAGAAGTTTTTTGTTGTTGTTTGTTTTGTCGGTCATGGGGCTTGAACTCTGGGCCTGGGTGCTGTCCCCTGCGCTCTTCAGCTCAAGGCTAGCACTCTACCACTTGAGCCACAGCACCACTTCCAGTTTTCTGGTGAGTTATTGGAGATAAGAGTCTCAAGGACTTTTCTGTCTGGGAAATACTCAGATCTCAGCCTCCTTGAGTAGCTAGGATTATAGGCATGAGCCACCAGTGCATGATTCTTGATCTTTTATTATATAATAGATATTTTCAAGGATGGTAAAAGCTATATACATTTTTCCTTAAAAAACAACATAATTTTCCAAAACATTTTGATATTTACTCCCCTCAAATGAAAAATAGACCATTTCATGGTGGTATTGCTAATCAAAGTCGAAACACTAGAGGGTGCCAAAACCAAAGGAAAAAATATAAAGCACAAGCAACAAACTACCTGCGTTTTCAATTGGAGCAACACAAAAAAAGAATTAGCTGACACTACCTCACTAAATATTTTAAAATGTCAACTCTTGTAAGTTCTATTTAATTTAATGGGGTTTATGATAAATATACTATCTTGTACGTTTTGAAATAACTTGCTTCTAGTCATAATCTATCTATCTATCTATCTATCTATCTATCTATCTATCTATCTATCTATCTATCTATCACTGTTTAAGAGATTTATGAGATGTTTATGTAAAAGAAAAATCAGGCCAAACTGTCTATTACACTAATTCAATTCAATATTTCAGAAAAAAAAAAGACACTCAGTGTTTCTTCCCCACCCACTGGTATACAGAATCAAAAGTAAAGCTCTCATTTTACTCTCTGGGCACATTACCTACTCACCTCCCTACAAAATTCTTAAGCCACTAGGTTACAAAACCTTTTTTAAAAAATTCTACATGTTGAAATGTTGAATTAATAAATCAGTAGGCTTTGCCATTTAAAAAACAAAAACAAACACTCCTCAGCCAGGTTCTGGTAGTTCATGCTATAATAGTAATCCTATCTAAAGATCTAGCTATTCCTGAGCTCTGAAGATCTCGGTTCAAAGTCAACCTGGACAGGAAAGACCATGAAACTCATCTCCAATTAACCACTAGAAAACTTGAAGTGGCACTGTGGCTCAAAGTGGTAAAGCAAAAAAAAACTCAGGGGCAGCACCCGGGCCCTGAGTTCAAGCCCCATGACTGAACAAAACAAAACAAAAAACTCTTCAGGCTCCAGAATGAAAGAAGGGCATTTCCAGCAGAGGCAACAGCTTATGAAAGCACACAGCATGGCAAGGGGCAACAATGAACACCCAGATGGCAACTATGCAAGGAGTCTGGGACTAAAGGAACAGCACTCGATTGTCTCTGAACAGCTATTACTGCTACTTAATCTGACAAAAATAAAGCCAAGACTGACCCACCTGTGAAAGAGGAAGGCAATCTATTCACGTTGAATACCACATTCAGGTTTACCACCCAGCGTCTGGTATAGTGCTTAATATTAGTGACAATGATAATAAGAAGTATTAGAAAATACACATTTAGGTGTTTATGGGCCTCTACAAATTAATTACTTCAATTAAAGTAAGTTGAGCTGCTAAAGCCATACCTGTTTTAGAACATGGCTAGTTTGGTACACAACCCACTTGATGGTTGGGTCAAAATGCAGCTGTCCTGGACTTTTTTTTCTTTTTTCTTTTTCTTTTTTTGCAGAATAATCATCTGTCCACACCTGCTCCCAAATTACCAAAAATCAAATAAGTAGTTGTCATTTGATAGCAGGATTAGAGGCTGCCTCAATTTCCATTAAAGAGAAATAACATAAATTGCCACAAGTCCCGCCCCTCAGTCTGAGCTAGCACAAAGGACACTTTATTCAGCCCCTGTACACTGTGAAATACAGCATTGTTGCCTGGCTGCTTCTGTGTGAGGCCTCATTTCTGCTGGATTTGTCACTACACAACCAACATTCAGTGAAAGCTGTCTCTTAACTTCTGAGGGATGATTTTTTTTTGGGGGGGAGGGTCCGGTCGTGGGGCCTGAACTCTAGGCTTGGGCACTGTCCCTCAGCTCTTCAGCTCAAGGCTAGCGCTCTACCACTTGAGCCACAGCGCCACTTCTGGCTTTTTTCTTTTTGCTTATGTGGTGCTGAGGAATCAAACCCAGGGCCTCATGCATGCAAGGCAAGCGCTCTACCACTGAGCCACTTTCCCAGCTCTGAGGGATGATTTGATGCATGTTTTTTCCTTTCTTTTGGTTTTCTGAAATAGAGATTCTTGCTATGTATAGTCCAGGATGGGCTCAAACACCTATGCAGCTCAGTGGCCTCAAACGAGATCCTCTTGCCTTAGCCTCCCAAGTGCCAGTATTTCAGGTATTCATTATCACACCATATATGTTTTTTGTTTTTTTTTTTCTGAAATAACAGAACCAAAGGACATATCTCTATACCAAAAAAAAAAGTGTAAATACCAATGTCCCAGAGCTAGGAAATCTTTGCAATTCAATCATTTTTTCCATTCTTATCAGATGCTTTATGTTAACATGAAGATTCCAAAAAACCAAACCCCTCCCCAGAAAAAACAAAACTGTGACTGATAATTCTCATCTTTAGTTACAAAAGAAACGTATTCTTAGAGAAGTGGAACATTTTTTGAGTAATTAAGAAAATGTAATTTTAAATATTTTAAAAGAAAGCCAGGCAGGGCTGGGAAGGTGGCTCAGTGGTAGAGCGCTTGCCTTGCATGCATGACGCTCTGGGTTCAATTCCTCAGCACCACATAAGCAGAAAAAGCCAGAAGTGGCGCTGTGGCTCAAGTAGTAGAGCGCTAGCCTTGAGCTGAAGAGCTGAGGGACAGCACCCAGGCCCAGGGTTCAGGCCCCAGAACCGACCAAAAAAAAGAAAGAAAGAAAGAAAGCTGGTCACTGGGTGTTCATACCCGTAATCCTAGCTACTCAGGAGGCTGAGATCTGAGGATCTCAGTTCAAAGCCAGTCAGTAAACCAGAAGTAGCTCAAGTGGTAGAGCACTAGCCTTGAGCTGAAGAGCTGAGGTACAGCGCCCAGGCACAGAGTTCAAGCCTCAAGACTGACAAAAAAAGATCCATTTTTGGGCTGGGAAGGTAGCTCAGTGGTAGAGCGCTTGCCTTGCATGCCTGAGGCCCTGGGTTCGATTCCTCATATAAGCAAAAAGAAAAAAAAAAGCTGGAAGTGGTGCTGTGGCTCAAGTGGTAGAGCGCTAGCCTTGAGCTGAAGAGCTGAGGGACAGCGCCCAGGCCCAGAGTTCAGGCCCCATGACCAGACCCCCCCCCAAAAAAAAAAGATACTTTTTAAAAAAGACAACAAACACCTCAGCTGGGTGCCAGTGGCTCATACTTGTAATCCTTGCTACTCAGGAGGCTGAGGTCTGAGATCACAGTTCAAAGTCCATGAGACTCGTATCTACAATTAACCAGCAAATAAGCTGGAAGTGGAGCTGTGGCTCAAGGGGTAGAGCACTAGCCTTGAGCAAAAATGCCCTGGTCCTGAGTTCCAGCCCCAGAACAAGCAAAAAAGAAACTTAAAACTTCTATTTGAAACTTGAAAAACACCTGAGATAGCTGTTATCAAGTTAACAATCTGGTGCGTATGTTTTTAAGCATATCCCTCCTGGTTTCTTGTCTGGTTTGTTGCTTTAAACCAGTTTATAATACCTCAACTGCTTTCCAAATGTTTTTTTTTTCTTCATTTAATATAATGTAAAATTCTCCATGTTGTTAACATTTTTTGAATCTTTAAAAAATACAGACAATTCTCTATAAAAAATGTATTGTAGCTGGGTGCCAGTGTGGCTTACACAGTCATTGTAGCTGCTCAGGAGGCTGAGATCTAGAGAGAGCAGTTTGCGACCAGGCTGGTAGACAAACTGGATATCTCCAACTAAGCAGCAAAAAAACAGAAGTAGAGGTGATCCTCCTGCATGTCAGGATTTCAGATATGGCCACCACATTTGGCAAGGTTTTTGTTTTGGAGACAGAATTCTGTTCTGTCTCCAGAACCCAGGCTCCCCTCAAACTTGATAACCTTCTGCCTTTGTGTACATCATGGTGGGCCACCAAAAAAAAAAAAAAAAAAAAGTAACCACACCAAGTAAACTTGCTCTATTCTCCAACATATTGGAGAAATTCAAGGATGTACTGATGCCAAGCACTGGTGCCTCATGCTTGTAATCCTAGCTACTGAGGAAGATGAGATCTGATAATTTAGTTAAAGTCTGTCTGGTCAAACAAATCTGAGAAACTCTTATTTCCAAATGGCCAGCAAAAAGTCAGAAATGAAGGTGTTACTCAAGTGGCACAGTGCCAATTATGAGGAAAAACAGCCAAGTGAGAGCACAAAGATCTGAGTTCAAGCCCTAGTGTTGACACATGTGAATCATACGCACACACACGCACTGTATTTACTATGTAACTTATAAAAATTGTCCTCTCCTTCCTCTTTCCCTTCCTTTTAGGAGATAGTTGTAGGGTAAACAAAAAAAAATACTAGAATTTGAGAGTCAGAAACTCCTCTTGTAAGCTTGTGCAGACTCATATGAATGTTTATTTCATCTGTGAAACAATGATAATGCCTGTCTTGTAAAGCATTCACAGCAATAACAGCTAACATTTATAGAGACCTTACTATCTGTACTATGTCTAGGCACTTTTTTTTTTACATACAATCAGGTAATCTTGGCAATTCCATAAGGCATTATAACTATCACTGACAAGCAAGAGGTTAAGTAATTGATCTAAGGCAAATGGAGTGGCAAGAACAGAATTCACATCTTGGTGATAAGTATAATGCTTTCTAGTAAGTATTTTCATATTTATACTTTTTTCTTTTTGCTGGTTCTGGGGCTTGAACTCAGGGTCTAGGTACTGTCCCTTCAGCTTTTGTGTTCAAGACTAGTGCTCTACCATTTGAGCTACAGCTCCACATCCAGCTTTTAGGTGTTTAGTTGGAAATAAAAGTCTCAACTTTCTTGCCAGGGCTGGCTTTGAGTTGGGAGTCTCAGATGTCAGCCTCCTGAGTACCTAGATTACAGGTGTGAGCCACCAGCACCCACCCAGGTTTTCATTTTTTCTGGTGCCTGTCCTGAGGCTTGAACTCAGGGACTGGGTGGGCATTGTCCCTGAGACTTTTTTTTTCTTTAATTGCTTTTTATTTAAATTTTTTAAAATTGTTATCTGGGTACCAGTGGGTCATGCCTGTAATCCTAGCTATTCGGGAGGCTGAGATCTGAGAATCGAGGTTCAAAGCCAGCCTGGGCAGGAAAGTCTGTGAGACTCTTATCTCCAATTAAGCACCAGAAAACCAGAAGTGGCGCTGTGGCTCAAGTGGTAGAGCACTTGCCTTGAACTGAAAAGCTCAGGGACAGCACCCAGGACCCATGACCAACCAAAAAAAATTATTTTTATTATAAAGGTAATGTATAGAACAGTTATAATCATGTAGGGCAGGTAAAGAGTACACTTCTTTTCCGATGTCATTCCTTTCTTCATTCTGTTTTTCCCTCCCGAGCCCAACCACAAGTTGTACAGTTCATTTCAACATGGTGTCTACTAAGTACCACTACTGCATTTGTTCACCCTGTGTCCTTCCATTTCTGTGCTCCCATATACTCCCAAAGACAGATAAGTGAACAAGACAAAAAGAAAACAAAAACAGTAACAAAGGGAGCAGGGAATGTAACTTAGTGGTAGAGTGCTTAGCTAGCATGCATGAAGCCTGGGTTCAATTCCTCATATCACATAAACAGCTGGAAATGGTGCTATGGCTCAAGTGGCAAGTGGTAGAGTGTTAACCTTGTGCAAAAGCAGCTCAGGGAAGCCAATGGCTCACACCTGTAATCCTAGCTACTCAGGAGACTAAGATCTGAGAATCACAGTTCAAAACCAAACCCCAGGTTTATCTCCAATAAATAAACTGGAAGTGGCGCTGTGGCTCAAGTGGTAGAGCGCTAGTCTTGAGCTGAAGAGCTGAGGGACAGCAACTAGACCTAAAGTGAGTTCAAGTCCCAGGACTGGCAAAACAAAAACCAGACAAAAATCCAACCAAGGAACAAAGAAAAAAAAGTACCTTGTTTCTTTTTTCTAGAGTTTACTTCTATAAGTATTATTTTATATGATCAGATGCACAAAGGCATTGCATCTTTGTGTTCCTATCCTAAGAGTATCCTCTGTTGGTATCGCTGTGTGTGGATGCCTAGAATTCTGTGTATTTTAGATCTAGCTTTCCGCATGAGAAAACATGCACTGTTTGTGTCTCTGAGGTTTACCTCACTTAATATGATTTGTCCAAGGTCCATCCATATCCCTGCAAATGCCATAATATTATTTTTAATGGCTATGTAAAATTCCATTGTATATAGGTACCACATTTTTTGGATCGACTCATATATTGTAGGATCCATCTACTGTAGGATCCCTGAGCTTTTTTTTTTTTTTTTTGGCCAGTCGTGGGCCTGAACTCTGGGCCTGGGCGCTATCCCTCAGCTCTTCAGCTCAAGGCTAGTGCTCTACCACTTGAACCACAGCACCACTTCCAGCTTTTTCTGCTTATGTGGTGCTGAGGAATCGAACCCAGGGCCTCATGCATGCAAGGCAAGCACTCTACCACTGAGCTACCTTCCCAGTCCCAGATCCCTGAGCTTTTTTTGCTCAAGGCTAGCACTCTACCACTTGAACTACAGCTCCATTTACAGCTATTTGGATAGTTAATTATATGTGAGTCTCACAGACTTTCTTGCCCAGACTGGCTTTAAACCTCGATCCTCAGATCTGTGTCCTGAGTAAATAGTATTACAAGCCTGAGCCACCTGCACCCAGCCCAAATTTTATTTTTTTTTATTTATTTATTTATTTATTTATTTATTTATTTATTTATTTATTTATTTATTTATTTATTTATTGTCGGTCGTGGGGCTTGAACTCTGGGCCTGGGCGCTGTCCTTCAGCTCTTCAGCTCAAGGCGAGCGCTCTACCACTTGAGCTACAGCGCCACTTCCGGTTTTCTGGTGGTTTATTGGAGATAGGAGTCTCACAGTCTCTCCTGCCCGGGCTGGCTTTGAACCGCGATCCTCAGATCTCAGCCTCCTGAGTAGCTAGGATTACAGGCGTGAGCCACCAGCGCCCGGCCCAAATTTCATTTTTTATAAGCTGGTAAAGCACAGTAATAGACTAACCAATATTAAATTGCTTTTTACAGATCTAAAACAATTATCAGCAATTTCATATGGCCCAATCTTGGTTATAATGCTATGTCACTTTTTTTGGGGGGGGAGGGGGGTAGTTGGTCATGGGGCTTGAACTCTGGACCTGGGCACTGTCCCTGTGCTCTTCAGCTCAAGACAAGTGCTCTACCACTTATGCCACAACACCACTTCCAGTTTTCTGGTGGTTAATTGGAGATAAGAGACTCACAGACTTTCCTGCCTGGGCTGGCTTTGAACCATGATCCTCAGATCTCAGTCTCCTGAGTAATATAAAGCTATACCACTCTTAAAAAGTGAAATGTGTGATTCAAGTGGTAGCATGCTTGCTTATCATGTGACACCAAGTTCAATACAGTATCAATACACACTATCAATACACCACAGTATCAATACACAAAGTGTAAATGCCTGGCTGTAAAAATGTACATGTAAAGTATTACTTTATGTAACAATAAATGCAACAACTAAAGTTATAAATCCAACCACAAAATTGTAAATACAATGAAAGGAAAGAGACCATAAGCATAAAAAAAATCATTCAAATTACACACCAATCAAAAATCAGTAGTCAGTCAAAACATCCATTAATACATCCAGCCCAGGTTTCCACTTGCAGCCTAAGTACTAGTGAATCTTAATCTTAACAGTGTGGAAACTATCTTGGCTGACATCATTCACCTTGTGACATTCACTACACCTTGTATATCTGTTTGTTTACTTATGTTCTAATAGGAATAGAAAATAACTTGGGAGAGCTAAGATTTTCTGTTTTATTCAGTACTTTATCCTCAACATTCAGAACTGCTCAAGGCTCACAATAATCCCTCAAAATTATTTACTGAACAGATTAGAACTTACTAAATTACCTAGACAACATACATATATTTTAAGACAATATATATGTAATAAAATACTGTCATATAAAAACAGTACCTTTCTAAGTGACATAAAATAAAAATGGCTCCTACACATAAACACTTAAAAAAGCAACATAAATCTAAGTTTGAACTGAATCTATCAAAAATTCAAATCCCCATGTTTACTTTGTAATTCACTAAAATAAGGTATCTTTAGAAAAAGCCTTATCTAGCCGGGCGCTGGTGGCTCACGCCTGTAATCCTAGCTACTCAGAAGGCTGAGATCTGAGGATTGCGGTTCAAAGCCAGCCCGGGCAGGAGAGACCGTGAGACTCTTATCTCCAATAAACCACCAGAAAACCGGAAGTGGCACTGTAGCTCAAGTGGTTGAGCGCTCGCCTTGAGCTGAAGAGCTGAGGGACAGCGCTTAGGCCCAGAGTTCAAGCCCCATGACCAACCAAAAAAAAAAAAAAAAAAAAAAAAAGAAAAAGCCTTATCTAGAAGTACAAAATAAAAGACTGAAAGGAATAAAATTAGAAAGTAGTTAGATTTAAAACTAAAATGATTTCACTTAAGATGAGAAATAGCATCTCCATTTTAAAATTTGTTTAACCTATAAAATTTAATAAGGTACAGATTTCTAAAACATTAACATGTATACAATGTTTCCTGTTAATAAAAAAAACCACACAAAAAAAATTTCCATGATTACTAATGTTGCATCCATTTAGAATAAGTACTTTTTTTCTTAAAGTATAGGTCACTGGACAAGGGAGAAAAAATTTTCCCATAAAAATATCCTATAAAATATTTTTCTCATTACCATTTTCTTAATGTAATCTCTGATAAAATTCTCAAAATCAGGGGGAAAAAGAGGCCATCAAATGTAATTTGCCATATACACTTTCCCGCAGCCACTTGGTCCTAGCCACAATGGGCATCCTGCAGCTGCCTGTCAAACCGCCAAAAGCTGCTTGTCACCCACCTTCCCAGTCTCTTAGAACTAAGCTCACTTGGGTCAAAACAAGTCAACTGCCTATTTCACCAGCAGTAATATGCTGGAATAAAAGTGTCATGTTTAATTCTGCTGCCAAGATTTTGTTCTTAAGAAAAGAATTTTAGCTATTACAAGGGACATTAAAATAGAGCTATTGCCTAAAAGAAAAGGGCTATGTGCATCTGTAGCTTGACACTTACTGTGGGAATGAGGTATAGTAAAGCCAGAGGAAAGGAAGCAATCAGAAAAAATAACATTTATCACGTACCCCACAAGAGTATACTAGTGAAAAAGAGTGAATGAACCAACAGTTAGGTACAACTAAAACTAGAGCTATGCTTTACAACAGATTCTTTGAGTTGTGCAAGATAGATTATAGTTATAAACCATTAGTAGAAAGGAATCCTGTAAGTCTTAAAAGATAAAAACTTGACTAAAAAGCATTGACCAAAAGAAAAAAATCATATAGGCTCACAATAAATTTAAGTATGGAAGCAAGTATCACATGACAAGCAGCAGGCAACATGTGACTAGAATAACCACATCTGTATTTGGTGCTATGTACTTCAATTTTTAAAGACATATAACTATGTTCACTAGGATTAGGGGAAAGCCAAATATAAATTATTAAAGGCCTTCATAAAGAAGAGGAATTAGATACAGTATGTAACTCCACTAAGAAAACACAAGTAAGGCCAGGTGCCAGTGGCTCATGCCTGTAATCCTAGCTACTCAGAAGGCTAAAATCTTAGGATCACATTTAAAGCCAGCCTAGGCAGAAAAGTCCCCATGAGACTCTTAATCTCCAATGAACCACTCAAAAACCAGAAGTGGAACTGTAGCAGAGCACTACCCTTGAGCAAAAGAATTCAGACATAGGTCCTGAGTTCAAGCACCACAACCGATATTTAAACAAATAAATAAATAAACGAATGAGATAAAGAAAAAGAAAACACAGCTAAGTAGAACAGAATCTTGGCCAGCTGATCATTCTGTTAAGTGTGAAGAGAGCTATGGCTAGATGTATTCATGGGGAAGTCCTAGACAACCTCTAGGGGGCACTGGTGATTTGAGTCTTATTTATCCTGGCTTGAAGTAGCCTGCACAAAGAAAGAACAAAACAAACAAACAACAAAAACAACATCCCACTATGCCCAGGATACTACTGGACCAAGGGCTCTACAGGTATGTAACAGAAAGACTAGCTCAGAACATCTGGTACTTAGATTAGGACTTGATACAATCCTTGTCCTTCAACTACTAGGGGAATGGAATCTTTTAATACATAATTCTCCTAGAGTTAGAGGTATATACAAATGTACACAAAACAGAAGTACAAAAAAAGAGAATAGAACTAGCCTTAAACAAAAACTTGATCCTCTGAAAAGTGTAACTTAGAGAAATGTAAGAAAAAAACAAACTCTTGCAGTACATAGTCAAAATATTTTATAGGTTTTCTATTATTAACAAGTTGTAAGACATGTTTTATTGAGTATTCCACTATTTCTATCTCTGAAGCTTATACATAGTGAAACAAATAACCCAACAATACTGTAACCAATGTTGCAATCTCAATCATAGTAACATAGCCAACTAACATAGCCCCGTGAAGGGACTGTAACAGAAAATGTCTTACCTTGCCTTTTAACAATTCCAAGTGTAGTCCTCTGACTGCCCAACCCAAATCAGTAGAAAGTTGTAGAAATAACCAGAGACAGAGAGACAGAGACAGACCGAGAGACAGAGTGAGAGAAACAAAATAGAAAGCAGACAAAAAGTACAACCAGCTGGTGTTATTCATATAAGAACGACCAACTATACCAACTTTAGTTGCTTGGAAGGACATCATTTTTATCGCAGGACAAACAAGCATTTCTTTACATTACCTGAGCGACACGGATTTTTTTTTTTTTTTTTGGAGGGGGGGTTGGTTGTAGGGCTTGAACTCTGGGCCTTGGCACTATTCCTCAACTCTTCAGCTCAAGGCAAGCACTCTACCACTTGAACCACAGAGCCACTTCCGGTTTTCTGAGTGGTTTATTGGAGATAAGTCTCATGGAGTTTCCTGTGCAGGCTGGCTTTGAATTATGATCCTCAGATCTCAGCCTCCTTAAGTAGCTAGGATTACAGGGTGTGAGCCACCAATGCCCAGCTGAGATGGAATTTTTTTAAGACCAGATATCATTATATAGCCCAAGCTAGCCTCCAACTCATGATCCTCCTATATCAGCCTCTTTCACACCTGGCAAGAAATGTGCTTTTAAAAAAGCATTAGCCAGCCGAGTACCAGTTGCTCACACCTGTAATCCTAGTTACTCTGGAGGCTGAGATGGGATCAGCCAAGCAAGCCAAGCCAAATGAGATCAGGGCTCAAGTTCAAAGTCTGGTACCACAAAAAGAAAAGGAGTGAAGAAGGAAAGGGAAGAGAAAAAAGGGGAAGGACAGAAGAAAAACTATTCCAGTGGCTTACACCTGTAATCCTGACTACAATGAATTATATAAAAATGTACATGGGCTGGGATGTAGCTCAGTGGCAAAGCGCTTGCCTAGCAAGTGCAACGTCCTGGGTACGATCCCCAGTACCAACAAAAAAGAAAAGATAAAGATGTACATTATTAAACTGAAAAGGCTAATCTGAAAAGACTAAGGCAGAACTACAGAGACAGTAATAACAAACTCAGTGACTGACAGTGACAAGATCAAGAAGGCAAGGCAAGGAAGTACATTTTTTAGGAGAATGAAAACATTCTATACAATACTGCAACAGGAGACTCATGGTATGAGCTGGGAAGGTGGCTCAGTGGTAGAGCACTTGCTTGCATGCATGACGCCCTGGGTTTGATTCCTCAGCACCACATAACCAAAAAGAAAAAAAGCCAGAAGTGGTGCTGTGGCTCAAGTGGTAGAGCACTAGCCTTGAGCTGAAGAGCTGAGGGACAGTGCCCAGGCCCAGAGTTCAGGCCCCACGACCGGACCCAAAAAACAAAAACAAAAACAGGAGACTCATGGTTACACACTTCAAAATCCAGACCGCAACATAAAAATAACTCTAATGTAAATTATGGACTTCAGTTAATACTGACAAATAACAAATCTACTAAAGCAAGAATAAGAGAATTACAGGAACTCTGTACTTTCTATTCAGCTTTTCCATAAACCTAAAATTGGTCTTAAAAAACATTTTATGGGCTGAGAAGGTGGCTCAGTGGTAGAGTGCTTGCCTTGTATGCATGAGGCCCTGGGTTTGATTTCTCAGCACCACATAAGCAGAAAGAGTCGAAAGTGGTGCTGTAGCTCAAATGGTAGAGCGCTGTCCTGGAGTGGAAGAGCTGAGGGACAGTGCCCAGGCCCAACAACCAACCAAAAAGAAAAAAAATTATGTCATGTGTGTTTGCATATATGTATGTTAGTTTTTTAAAAAGTAATATTCCTATTTTTAAAAACATAGTAAAGGTGGTTAACAGGAATTTTTCAACTGGTCAGGAGCCTTTCCAATTTAAATAATACTGATTGTTTTCTATCCTACTGATTGTTTTCTACTTGTATAGTGCTATAGTTTATATGATAGCTTACATGTAAGTACAAATACAAACTATATTCTTAAAGTATCCCATATATATACATAGTTTATAACTCTAGAATGCTGAATACGTGCAAATGTAAAGGCATGATGGAGACTGAAGAGATGAGCTGGTGGGTCAACTCTATCCAGTGGAGACCAGGTTATTAGTGGGCTTTCCACTCCTCCCTCCCTCATTGGTGGTGCTCTTTCTACTCTTAAAAGAGTCATTGTACCTGGTTTATGTTTTGTTTCTGTTTGTGGCCAGTCATCTCAACCTCCTGTGTAGCAAAGATTATATGTATGAATCAGTGGTGCCCAGCATACTTGTGTTTTGACTGATTGATCACAAGGTCAGATGTGGAAATTTCCACTGTGCTATCATGTAAGTACTCAAAAAGTTTCTGTGTGTGTGTGTGTGTGTGTGTGTGTGTGTGTGTGTGTGTGTGTGTGAGAGAGAGAGAGAGAGAGAGAGAGAGAGAGAGAGAGAGAGAGAGAGAGAGAGAGAGAGCACGAAGAGAGGAAAAGAGGGAGGGAGGAAGGGAGAGAAAACTGGGGCTTGAACTCAAGGCCTCTGGCATGCTCTTGGCTTTTTATGCTCATGGTTGGTGCTCTACCACTTGAACCATTCCTCTACTTCAGGCTTATTGGTAGTTAATTGGAGACTGTCCTACCTGGCCTGGCATAAAACTGAGATCCTTGGATCTCAGCCTCCTGAGCAGCTAGGGTTACAATTGGGAATCACAAGTCCCTAGCTCCTCAAACCAAATATTTTAAGAGTCAAAAAGTTTAAAAACTGGGCTAGGGGGGCTGGGAAGGTGGCTCAGTGGTAGAGTGCTTGCCTTGCATGCTTGAGGCCCTGGGTTCGATTCCTCAGCACCACATAAGCAGAAAAAAAAAGCCAGAAGTGACGCTGTGGCTCAAGTGGTAGAGCTCTAGCCTTGAGCTGAAGAGCTGAGGGATAGCACCCAGCCCCAGAGTTCAGACTCCATGACCGGACCCCCCCCCCCAAAAAAAAAAACTGGGCTGAATGTGGCTTAGTGATAGAGTGCTTGCCTAGCATCATGCATGAAGCACTGGGTTCAATTCCTCAGTACCACATACACAGAAAAAGCCAGAAGTAGCAGTGTGGCTCAAGTGGTGGCATGCCAGCCTTGAGCAAAAGCAGCTCAGGAACCAGACCCAGAGTTCAAGCCCTGGGAGAGGCGAGGAAAAACAAAAGTTTAAAAACTTACAGAAAAATAAGATTAATTTGAAGAATTTTTTTCAAAATTACGTGTAGATGACGTGTATGGTGTCTTTATAAGGTAGTCGACATACGATTTAGAAATGCCCCAAACCATCATATTCACTAAGCTTAAAGTAATGCTCCCAAAGTTTATAATCCAAGCTACCCAGGAGGCTGAGATCTGAAGATCCCAGTTCTAACCCAGCCCAGGCAGGAAAATCTGTGAGATTCAATTAAACACCAGAAAACCAGAAGTGGCTCTGTGGCTCAAAGTGGTAGAACACTAATCTTGAGCACAAAAGCTCAGAGACAGTGCCCAGGCCCAGAGTTCAACGAACAAAAAATAAAAAATATTTTATCTTGTTCATAATGTTACAGAGGTTTGTATGTACAGTAACCATACCATAGAGTCTCACTGAGTAGACTACATCAAGGTTTATGTAAGTATATCCTTATGTGGCCCAAACAAAACTGCCTAATGAATTCTCAGATAGTCTCTGTCATTTAGTGATGTATGACACTTAGACTTAAAAAAAAAAAACTTGGGGCTGGGAAGTTGGCTCAGTGGTAGAGTGCTTGCCTCACATGCACGAGGCCCTGGGTTCGATTCCTCAGTACCACATAAGCAGAAAAAAAACCGGAAGTGGCGTTATGGCTCAAGTGATAGAGTATTAGCCTTGAGCTGAAGAGTTGAGGGACAGTGCCCAGGCCCAGAGTTCAGCCCACGACTGACAAAAAAAAACAAAAACCTTTCAGTACAAACTGAAGGAACTTAGTTACTTACTTTACAATGACTATTTTGTACAAAGTCCCCTAAGATACAAAACAAATTAAAATAAAACTAAAAGAAAAAAAGTAAGCTAAATGAATAGGCAGGAGAACTGGGTTATCTTACTACCTGTTAAGATGACTCTGTGTAAAAACTGAGAAAAGCAGGTATTGCTATCAAAGTGGTTTGCTTCCTATCATTCTTTGTTGTTGTTGTTGTTGGTGGTGGTGGTGGTGGTGGTGGTTGTGGGGCTTGGGAACTGTCCCTCAGCTCTTTAGCTCAAGTCTAGCACTCTACCATTTGAGCCACAGTGCCATTGCCAGTTTTCTGAGTGGTTTACTGAAGATAAGAGACTCATGGACTTTACTGCCTGGGCTGGCTTTGAACCGTGATCCTCAGATCTCAGCCTCCTGAGTAGCTAGGATTACAGGCGTGAACCACTATAACCCAGCTTCTTTCTGTCATTCTTGTGGGAATTGTTTTTTCTGAAAAGTGCCTGCTTTGGCCAGGTGGCATGGCTCTTGTTGATTACATTTTAGTTACCTCCTTTAGCTACACTTTAATTAAGACATCCTAGCCGGGCGCTGGTAGCTCACGCCTGTAATCCTAGCTACTCAGGAGGCTGAGATCTGAGGATCGCGGTTCAAAGCCAGCCCGGGCAAGAAAGACCATGAGACTCCTATCTCCAATAAACCACCAGAAAACCGGAAGTGGCGCTGTAGCTCAAGTGGTAGAGCGCTCGCCTTGAGCTGAAGAGCTGAGGGACAGCGCCCAGGCCCAGAGTTCAAGCCCCACGACCGACCAAAAAAAAAAAAAGACATCCTACTACAAATTCACACCACTTTAGTTGCATGTAGGATGTATCCTACTTCTGGTCAATTAAGCCACCTCCTTTTGCAGATTGTAAACTTGAGCACAGCCACGCTGAGCAGAGGGGCAAGGCCTGATGGGTTTAAGGATAAAAGAAAAGGCGCAGACTACCTGCTTTGTGTGCTTGCTTGCCAAACTTTTGGTTAATGATACATCCTTACACAGAAGTAAACTTTGCATGGCCAAGTTCATTTTGAACTGGTATTCTCTTGTTGTTCTTGTTTTTGTTTTGTTTTGTTTTTTTGGGTTCAGTTGTGGGGCCTGAACTCTGGGCCTGGGCGCTGTCCCTGAGCTCTTCAGCTCAAGGCTAGCACTCTACCACTTGAGCCACAGCGCCACTTCCGGCTTTTTTTTTTCTGATTATGTGGTGCTGAGGAATCGAACCCAGGGCCTCAGGCATGCAAGGCAAGCGCTCTACCACTGAGCCACCTTCCCAGCCCTGAACTGGTATTCTTATTCCCATGTAGCAAACCATCATCTCCAGGCATATCTAATAAAACTTAAGAAAGCTAACTTTTTTTTTTTTTTTTTTGGTTGGTCATGGAGCTTGAACTCTGGGCCTGGGCACTGTCCCTGAGTTCTTAGGCTCAAGGCTAGCGCTCTACCACTTGAGCCACAGTGCCACTTCCAGCTTTTTCTGTTTATGTGGTGCTGAGGAATCAAACCCAGGACCTCATGCATGCAAGGCAAGCACTCTACCACTGAGCCACCCTCCCAGCCCTGGAAGCTAACTTTGAGAATTAAGAGTTCCAAGCCAGGGGCTGGGAAGGTGGCTCAGTGGTAGAGCGCTTGCCTTACATGCCTGAGGCCCTGGGTTTGATACCTCAGCACCACATATGCAAAAAAAAAAAAAAAAAAAAAAGAGTTCCAAGCCAGGCTCACAGCTACCTATAATACTAGCTATTCAGGAGGCTGAGATCTGAGATCACAAGTTCAAAGCCAGCCTGGCAAAGAGAGTCTATGAGACCCTTATCTCCAATTAACCTCCAAAAAGCTGAAAATGGAACTGAGGCTCAAGTGGTAGAAAAAAAGCTGAGAATGAAATTGAGGCTAACCAGGATTTAGCTTTCATTCTTCACTAAACAAACTCTCATGGGCAAGCCCTTATTTCAAATTATTCCAAGTTTACTCAAGAAAACCACACAGAGCATGGAACAGGCAAACAAGTAGTATAGTTTTCCTGGAATAAATATATACTTAGAAAATCTTAAGCATCTTTTTTTTGGCCAGTCCTGGGGCCTCAACTCAGGGCCTGGGCACTGTCCCTGAGCTTCTTTTGTTCAAGGTTAGCACTCTACCACTCAAGCTACAGCACCAATTCCTGATTTACTGTTTATGTGGTACTGAGGAATCAAACCCAGGGCTTCATGCATGCTAGGCAAGCACTCTACCACTGAGCCACCTTCCCAGCCTCTGGCCCCAATCTTAAGAATCTTATTTGTTTGTAGGTAAGTCCATTATGTAGCTGACTGGCCTTTAATTTAGCATATAATCCAGAATTTAGTATATAATCCTCTTGGCCCTGCCTCAGTGTGGGATTTAATGTCCAATTAAATATTATTTCATTAAAATAAATGGAATTGTGTACCCAGGCACGGTGGCTCACGACTAATCCTAACTACTTCAGGAGGTTGAGATCTAAGGATCATGGTTCAAAGCCAGCCCTGGCAGTCCATGAGACTCATCTCCAATTAACCACCAGAAAACCAGAAGTTGTGCTGTGGCTCAAGTGGTAGAGGCTCACCTTGAGCTGAAGAGCACAGGGGCAGCGCCCAGGCCCAGAGTTCAAGTCCCAGGACCGACCATAGATAGATAGACAGACAAATAAATGGCATTGTGAATGTCCCATTAACAATGTCTCAGGGGCCAGTGGCTTATACCTGTAATCCTAGCTATGCTGCAAGCAGAGATCTGAGGATCACAGTTAGAAGCCAGCCTAGGCAGGAAAGACTGAGTCTCATATCTCCATTTAACTACCAAAAAGATAAAGCCAAGCCAAGGGAAAGTCTGTGAGAGTTTTTTTTTTTTTTTTTTTTTGGTCCTGGGGCTTAAACTCAGCCTGGGCACTATCCCTGAACTTCTTTTGCTCAAGGTGAGCACTGTACCACTTGAGCCACAGCACCACTTCGACCTTTTTTTTTTTTTGTCGGTCGTGGGGCTTGAACTCTGGGCCTAGGCGCTGTCCCTCAGCTCTTCAGCTCAAGGCGAGCACTCTACCACTTGAGCTACAGCGCCACTTCCGGTTTTCTGGTGGTTTATTGGAGATAGGAGTCTCACGGTCTCTCCTGCCCGGGCTGGCTTTGAACCGCGATCCTCAGATCTCAGCCTCCTGAGTAGCTAGGATTACAGGCGTGAGCCACCAGCGCCCGGCTCACTTCGACCTTTTGTGTGTAGTTTATTAGAGATAAGTTTCATGGACTTTCCTGCCCGGGTTGGCTTTGAACCATGATCCTTAGATCTCAACTTCCCACAAAGCTAAGATTACAGCTGTGAGCCACCAGTACCTGGCATCCATGAGAGTCTTATCTCCAATTAACTACCATAAACAGAAGCTGTATGGCTCATAGTAGCACAGCACTAGGTGAACAAAAGAGCTCAGGGACAGTACCCAGGCCCTAAATTCAAGCCCCACAACCAACCCTCTTCTCCCTCACCCCCGCAAAAAAATGCCAGAAGGGGGCTGGGAAGGTGGCTCAGTGGTAGAGCAGAAAAAGCCAGAAGTGGCGCTGTGGCTCAAGTGGTAGAGTGCTAGCCTTCAGCTGAAGAGCTGAGGGACAGCGCCCAGGCCCAGCCAGAGCTCAGGCCCCATGACTGGCAAAAAAAAAAAAATGGCAGAAGGAGAGCTTTGGCTCAAGTGGTCGAGCATTAGTCTTGAGGTTTTTTGTTGTTGTTGTTGTTGTTTTATTAAAAAAAAAAAAAAAAGGGCTGGGAAGGTGGCTCAGTGGTAGAGCGCTTGCCTTGCATGCCTGAGGCCCTGGGTTCGATTCCTCAGCACCACATAAGCAAAAGAAGAAAGCCGGAAGTGGCGCTGTGACTCAAGTGGTAGAGCGCTAGCCTTGAGCTGAAGAGCTGAGGGACAGTGCCCAGGCCCAGAGTTCAGGCCCCACGACCGGACCCAAACACAAACAAACAACAACAAAAAAAAAAGCTCAGATTCAGTGCTCAGGCCTCAAGTTCAAGCCCCAGGACTTGCACAAAAAAAAAAGTCTCAGAGGAAAAAAATAGGTAGTAGGAGGAAAACAAAGGAGCAGGTAACAATACTGGACAAGAAATGTACTCATTACCTTACTATGTAACTGTAATCCCTCTGTACAGCGTCTTTATAATAAAATAAAATTTAAAAAATACGTAATAAATATCAATACATAAGGGTTGGGAATGTAGCTTAGTGGTAGAGTGTTTGCCTAGCATTCATGAAGCCTTTTATTCAATTCCTCAGTACCACATAATCAGAAAAGGATGGAAATAGTGCTGGTAGAGTGCTAGCCTTGAACAAAAGAAAAAGATGCTCAAGGACAGTGCCCAGACCCTGAGTTCAAGCTCCAAGACTGGCAAAAAACAAAAACAAGCAAATAAAGATACTTAGCCCCACACAGTATGCACAGTATCATCCAATGCTAAATATATTAGGTGTATATATTTTGTGTATATATGTTTAGAAAAATATCTAAAATCTTATCTCTGTTAGATTTAAATGTTTAATTTTCTACAGTAAACACATATTACACATTCACATTAAAATATATTTATTTCATGTAATACAGATTAAGCATTTATTTCAGAAGGAATTTTTATTTAAAAGAAACTTGAGACAAAAATTAAAAGCAAATATTTTAACAGTCACACAATATTATCAGAATTATTGCTTCTTTTGACTTTGTACCTGATGTCAGCTTTCAGCCAAGATGCTATGATGTTATTCCTTCTTAACAAACCTTGGTTTTTGTTTTGTTTTGTTTTGCCATTCTGGGGCTTGAACTCAGGGCTTGGGCACTGTCCTTGAGCTTTTGTGCTCAAGGCTAGAGCTCTACTACTTGAGCCATAGCCCCCGTTCTGACCCTTTTGCTAGTTAATTGGAGATTACACTATCAACAGGCTTTCATGTCCAGGCTGGGTTCATACTAAAATCCTCAAATCTCAGCTTATGGAACAGCTAGGATTACAGGCCTGAGCACCAGTGTCCACCTGATTGATTTGGAGCCAGCTTTATTTGGTTGTTTATTGTGCAATACTGAGAATGAACCCAAATCCTTGTTCTTGAACCCACTATCACTTGGGTACCATTTGAGGTACAACTCTAGCCCTAGGGTCTATTTTTATATAGAAAATGTATTACCAAAACTTTTATTTCAGAGTTGTAGCAAAAGACAAAGGAGAGAGGTGGAAGAAGGAGAGAGAAAGAGAAGAAGGAAATAAAGAGTTTCCAAACAAAAGACAAAAGGTTTGAGGTTTTTTTGGACCTTTGTAGATTTAGTAAATGTAATCTATTTTGCAGGAACATGGTAATTTGAAGGACATTATATTAAACATTTTCTCTTATGCAGCAGCAAAGTATTTGATACCTCTTACAAGTACAGCAGAACAGTGGTTACCAGAGGCTGGGAAAGGTAGTAGCAAAAAAGGGGTAGGGCCAGGCACCAGTAGCTCACGCCTGTAATCCTAGCTACTCAGGAAGCTGAGATCTGAGAATCACAGTTCAAAGCCAGCCCGGGCAGGAAAGTCCATGAAACTCTTATCTCCAATAAACCACCAGAAAAACAGAAGTGGTGTTTTGGCTCAGGTTGTATGGTGCTTGCCTTAAGCTGAGGGACAGCACTCAGGCCCAGAGTTCAAGCCCATGACTGACCACAGACACACACAGACACACACAGACACACACAGACACACACACACACACACACACACACACACACACACACACACACACACACACACACACACACACACACACACACACACACACACGGGGTAGGGCAAGGTTGGCCAGTGGGTACAAAAGTAGAGTTCAATAGAAGGATTAAACTATGTTCTACAGCATAGTAAGGTACCCAAACTATTATCCAACTATGAAAGGGGTTTTTAATGCTTACATGAACAAATTATAAATGTTTTATGGTAATGCTAATTACTTATTTGAACAGTGCACATTGCACACTTGCCAAAATATTACACTGTAGCCCACCATATACAATGTGTCAATTTTAAAGAGATAATCCACAACAAAATTACAAACTATATATGTATTATTCAGTTAATTTTTGTGTATGTTTATTTGTATCATTCTTTGTATAATACCTTTACAATCAATGCCAACTGGCATTAGATATTTCATTTAGAGCATGGCAATGCAACTCAGATAGGGAACTTGCCTAGCATGTATGTAGCACTTTGGGTTCTACCATACCCAACACACACACACACTCTCTCTCTCTCTCTCTCTCTCTCTCTCTCTCTCTCTCTCTCTCTCTCTCTCTCTCTCTCTCTCTCTCTCTCTCTCTCTCTCTCTCTCTTCTTAGGGACAAGAAGCAAGGAATGGGGCTTACCGATAGAGTGCTTGCCCAGTATGCATGAAGCCCTGGGTTCAATTTCTTAGTACCACACAAACAAAAAAGCCAGAAGTGGCACTGTGTGGTAGTGCGCTAGGCTTGAACAAAAGAGCCAGGGACAGTGCCTAGAACCTGAGTTCAAGCCCCAGGGCTGACAAAAAGAAAAAGAAAGAAAAGAAAACAAAACTAGGGACAATTTAACAAAACTGTCTTCTAATTTCAAAGAATATTTTGGGAATCAAATAGATTATAGTATGGAAAATTTCTGAGTAATATGAATAAATGCCTAAATTTTACTTAAGGCTTCAGAAAAGTAAACATCAGCAATGTGTTAGCATTAAATTATCTTTAAACTTTGGAGGCTGAACCAGGTACCAATGGCTCTTTTTTTTTTTTTTTTTTTTTTGTGTGTAGGTTGGGCTCTATCCCTCAGCTATTCAGCTCAAGGCTAGCGCTCTACTGCTTGAGCCACAGCGCCACTTCCAGTTTTCTAGTGGTTAATTGGAGATAAGAATCTCACAGACTTTCCTGCCCAGGCTGGCTTTGAACCATGATCCTCAGATCTTAGCCTCCTGAGTAGCTAGGATTACAGGCATGAGCCACCAGCGTCCAGCTCTTTGAGACTCTTATCCCCAATTAACTACCAAAAAAAAAAAAAAAGGCCAGAAGTACAGCTGTGGCTCAAGGGGTAAAGCACCAGCTTTGAGCAAAAAAGTTCAGGGAGCTGGGCGCTGGTGGCTCACACCTGTAATCCTAGCTACTCAGGAGGCTGAGATCTGAGGATCACGGTTCAAAGCCAGGAGGGGCAGGAAAGTCTGTGAGACTCTTAGCTCCAATAAACCACTCAGAAAACTGGAAGTGGAGCTGTGGTTCAAGTGGTAGAGTGCTTGCCTTGAGCTGAAGAGCTGAGGGACCAGCCCCCAGGCCCAGAGTTCAAGCCCCAGAATTGAAGAGGAAGAGAGGAGCAGAGAATTTCCAATTAATCAGCAAAAAGTCAAAAGTAGGCATGGCTCATGCAGTAGAGCACAAAACAAGCAACCAAGCCTTGAACAAAAGAGCACAGAAACAGCACTCTGTCACTGAGTTCAGGACCACTTAGGAAAAAAAAAAGTTCAAGGACTTAAATTCAAGTATTCCCTGCCTCAATCAAAAGAGTAATAAACTTGTCCTATTTCAGAAAGACCTAAAAAACAGATCAAATAGAACATAATAATGGTTACCAGAGGTTGGGATAAGTAGTAGCAATAAAGGGATAGAAAAGGGTTTGCTTAAAAGGTACAAAAATGTTTATATTTTTGTTATTGTTTTGGCTTTTGTGCTGGTCCTGGGGCTTGAACTCGGTGTGGATGCTGACCCTGACCTTTTTCACTTAAGGCTAGTGCTCTACCACTTGAGCCCCAGCTCCACTTCTGGCCTTTTAGTGATTAATTGGAGATAAGTCTCATGGACTATCCTGCTAGCTTTCTGGGCTAGCTTAGAACTTCAATCCTCAGATCTTAGACTCCTGAGTAGCTAGGATTACTGGCCTAAGAAACTGGCACCTGGCTAACAAAAAAAAAAAAGTTTTGTGGGGTTTTTTTTGGTTGGTTGTGGGGCCTGAACTCTGGGCCTAGGCGCTGTCCCTCAGCTCTTCAGCTCAAGGCTAGCACTCTACCACTTGAGCCACAATGCCACTTCCAGCTTTTTCTGCTTATGCGGTGCTGAGGAATGGAACTCCGGGCCTCATGCATGCAAGGCAAGCACTCTACCACTGAGCCACCTTCCCAGCCTCCCAAAATAGTTTTAATAGAAGGATTAAATTGCCCTTCTGCTTCATCAGTAGAAAGTAGAGGGCAGGGCTGGGAAGGTGGCTCAGTGGTAGAGTGCTTGCCTTGCATGCATGAGGCCCGGGGTTCCATTCCTCAGCACCGCATAAGCAGAAAAGGCTGGAAGTGGTGCTGTGGCTCAAGTGGTAGAGTGCTAGCCTTGAGCTGAAGAGCTGAGGGACAGCGCCCAGGCCCAGAGTTCAGGCCCCACGACCAGACCCACAAAAAAAAAGAAAGCAGAGTGCAAATAAATGAGTTGTTCTTTATAAGGAGACTAAAACATTGGTACCCCTTAGAAGTCTTCTAAACTATATGCAATTCCTTCCCTTCTCCCCCACCCCCCATACTGGGGCTTGAACTCTGGGCATGGCACTATCCTTTAGCTTTTTCACTATTCCACTTCCGGCTTTTTGGTGGTTAACTGGAGATAAGAGTCTCACAGACTTTCTTGCCCAGGCTGGCTTTGCACCTGTTCAACTTTTTTTTTTTTTGGTCCAGTCGTAGGGCCTGAACTCTGGGCCTGGGTGCTGTCCCTCAGCTCTTCAGCTCAAGGCTAGCACTCTACCACTTGAGCCACAATGCCACTTCCAGCTTTTCCTGCTTATGCGGTGCTGAGGAATCGAACCCAGGGCCTCAGGCATGCAAGGCAAGCGCTCTACCACTAAGCCACCTTCCCAGCCCCTGGCTTTGCACCTGTGATCAGATCTCAAACTCCAAAGTAGCTAGGATTACAGGCATGAGCCACCAGGGCCCAGCTAAAAGTGAATTTTTTTCAACGTGCACAACCTATGATCCAATTTGTTTCTTTCCAAGACTATTTTACCTTTAAAAAAAATGGTGATCTTGGGGCTGGGAAGGTGGCTCAGTGGTAGAGTGCTTGCCTTGCTTGCATGCATGAGGTCCTGGGTTCAATTCCTCAGCACCACATAAACAAAAAGAAAAAAAGCCAGAAGTGGCGCTGTGGCTCAAGTGGTAGAGCTCTAGCCTTGAGCTGAAGAGCTGAGGGACAGCGCCCAGGCCCAGAGTTCAGGCCCCATGAGAAGGAAGGAAGGAAGGAAGGAAGGAAGGAAGGAAGGAAGGAAGGAAGAAAGAAAGAAAGAAAGAAAGAAAGAAAGAAAGAAAGAAAGAAAGAAAGAGGTGGGGCTGGGAAGATGGCTCAATGGTAGAGTGCTTGCCTTGTATGCATGAGGCCCTGGGTTCAATTCCTCAGCACCACATAAGCAGAAAAAGCTGGAAGTGGCACTATGGCTCAAGTGGTAGAGCGGTAGCCTTGAGCTGAAGAGCTGAGGGACAGCGCGCAGGCCCAGAGGTCAGGCCCCACGACTGGCCAAAAAAAAAAAGAAGAAAATGGTGATCTGAGCTGGGACTATCGCTCAAGTGGTAGACTGCTTGCCAAGAAAGTACAAAGCCCTAAGCTTGAATCTCATACTGCCCCTCAAATATATGTATGTATGTGTATACACACACATACTGGGGAGACCAGTCAATAGTTATTTGATCATTTCCCCAAACCTACTGTATCTATGTTGTATGCACAGTCACATCCTAGTTTGTGTCTGAGCGTATTAAAAAAATATATATACCTAAAACTTGGCAAATTCCCAAGTTGTTAATTTGAGCATCAATCTTCCTCTGATGCTCCTACTTCTACTCTAGGAAATCCTCATATTCCCAAAGTTCCTCACCAGAGACACCCACTTGAGTAACTGATTTCAGCCAACTAACATAACCAACACTTGATTTAATCATTAACATTTCTGAAAAAGCCCTTGACTTTTCAGTGTCAAGAGCTCCTTAAGAATTTTCAAAGTGGTATTTGACCCTCTCCACCCAAACTCACATAGGCATTCAGACAAAATTTTCATACAATTTCAAGAGATTCAAGGTCATACAGTCAAAATGTATCTCTGAACCAATAGGTTAAAAACTCTTGTATTTAATATATCCATATATTAGATAGGGGAAGGGAAGGTGGCTCAGTGGTAGAGTGCCTGCCTCGCATGCATGAGGCTCTAGATTCAAGTCCTCAGCACCACATCAACAGAAAAAGCTGGAAGTGGCACTGTGGTTCAAGTGGTAGAGTGCTAGCCTTGATCTGAGGGACAGTGCCCAGGCACAGCAGAGTTCAAGCCCCATGGCCAACAAAAAAAACAAAACAAAACAAAACTTGAAAATTCTTCATGCCTGTAATCCTAGCTACTGAGGAGGTTGAGGTCTGAGGATCAGAGTTCAAAGCCAACTCAGAAAAGTCCGTGAGACTCTTATCTCCAATTAACCACCAGAAAACCAGAAGTGGTGCTGTGGCTCAAGCAGTAGAGGGCTCACCTTGAGCTGAAGAGCTGAGAGACAGCACCCAGGCCCATCGTTCAAGCCCCATGACTGACCAAAAAAAAAAAAAAATTATTTTCAGAGATTGGAAAGTTAATTGTCTGAGTCTTAAAATTTAAGATTCATTATAATGTCAGTATAAAAGAAATGAAAGCCGGGTGCTGGTGGCTCACACCCATAATCCTAGCTACTTAGGAGGCTGAGATCTGAGGGCTGAGGTTCGAAGATAGCCGGAGCAGAAACCTCCCTGTGAGACCTACCTCCAAATAATCACTCAAAAAACCAGAGGAGCTGTGGCTCAACTGGTAGAGCACTACCCTTGAGCACAAAGAGGTTCAGGGACAGCACCCAGGCCCTGACTTCAAGCCCCACAACAGACAAATAAAATACAATAAAAAATAAAGGAAATGAAAGAAGCCCAACAATTAAGATTTTGTATATGGCCCTGTCACTGGAAGTAGATACTTCCTCATGAAAAAAGGAGAAGAATTAGACTTAGCTCTATCCTGGGTCAATTGAACTGGTTTATAGGCTCTGAATATACAGTAATGCTCTAGAAATCTTGTCTGAAGTTTCATGATACATGGCAAATACTACATACATAAAATAAAGCATGCATACATATATGTTCACAAAAAATTTGTATCAAATCATGCTTTTATCCCAGCAGTGCTCTAATTTTTAGCTTCTTCAATCCTTAGCTGCTAACTATGCAGCCATTCCTTTTCCATCTTCCTTCCTAGGGCCTCTTCTTCCACTCCTATCAGATGCAGACAGCTCTCTAAGTTTACTCTTTGATTTCTCCTCACTCTTGATATTATATTAGTTTCTGTTTTGTTTTTCTTTTGTATCAGTACTGGGGTTTAAACTCCATGCCCTGAGCTCCTGCTTGGCTTTCTTGCTCACTGCTGATGCTGACCACTTGAGCCACACCTCCAGTCCAGCTTTTTCTGGTTAGAGATGGGAGTCTCATAAACGTTTTTCCCAGGATGGCTTCAGTCCTTCTGAGCCTTTGTGTTCAAGGCTAGCATTCTACCACTTGAGCCACAGCTCCACTTCAGGCTTTTTGAGGTTAAGTTGACTTAAGAGTCTCAGGGAACTTTTAGCCCAAGCTGACTTGGAACTCCCAGCCTCAGATCTCAGCCTCTTGTGTAGCTAAGATTACAGATGTGGGGCTGGGAAGGTGGCTCAGTGGTAGAGAGCTTGCCTTGCATGCCTGAGGCCCTGGGTTCGATTCCTCAGCACCACATAAGCAAAATGAAAAAAGCCGGAAGTGGCGCTATGGCTCAAGTGGTAGAGCGCTAGCCTTGAGCTGAAGAGCTGAGGGACAGCGCCCAGGCCCAGAGTTCAGGCCCCACGACCGGACCCAAAAAAAAAGATTACAGATGTGATCCAGTAACATTGTTGAAAAATGTAAATCTCTTTAATCCCATATCCCCTTGGTCTCCAATCCATTCCTAGATAATTATACTATATCCTGTTACCTTCATGTTGTTGTTCTTATACATTCCCTCTTAAATGTATCATCTATTATAATCTTTAACAACCCGTACTCATCAGTAACCCAAATCTGACTATTGTAAAGTACAAATAATCTCAAGAAATCATCTCCCTTGACATCACAATTCGTCTCAAAGGTCTCCAACCCAATTTTCTTTCTTTTTTTTCTTTTTCTTTTTTTTTTTTTTTTTTTTTTTTTTTTTTGTCGGTCATGGGGCTTGAACTCAGCCTAGGCACTGTCCCTCAGCTCTTCAGCTCAAGGCAAGCGCTCTACTGCTTGAGCCACAGCGCCACTTCCGGTTTTCTAGTGGTTTAGTGGAGATAAGAGTCTCACGGACTTTCCTTGCCCAAGCTGGCTTTGAACCGTATCCTCAGATCTCAGCCTCCTGAATAGCTAGGATTACAGGCATATTTCAAAACCAGAGTATGGGAGCTTTTGCTCAGTGGTATAATGCCTGACTAGTTGATGCAAGCCTTGACTTCAAACTACCATACAAGGAATGAGATGAAGGGAGAAAGAAAAGAAGAGAGGGAGAAACAGGGTAAAGGAGGAAGGGATTTTTTTAATAAGGAAGTGGCTCAAGTGGTAAAGCACCTGCCTAGCCCAAGTTAAAACCAAAAAACTAATAAATAAAAACCAAAGAGATTTCCTACTCAAATCTTAAATGGCCTCCCAAATGCCCATAGAATAAAGTACATGGATTACAAACTTTATGATCTTCCACTTCTACTACAAGTAAAATTGACTTGCTAGTTTTCAAATTACACTAGTTTTGATCTTACTTTACTCTGTTCTTCTCCACCAGTAAAACATCTACTAACTCTTTATAGAATCCTCAAATCTATCCTACATGAAGTCTTCCCTAATCACCCATTTCAATATGTCCCTGCCCAAAAGGAATTTTTCCCTCCCTCCCTAGTTTCATACAACTTTATTTTGCTTTCAAAAGCAATGTTAGTTAGTTGGACCCATCTATCTTTCTCCCCTTCAGACAAGGCCTCCTCTGTGATACTAGCACCTGACATATACTAGAATATCATGTTTTTAATCAACATCTTAACAATGAATGGCAGGTTACAAAGGGAGAACATACGATGTTATTTCTCAAAGTACCTTTGCTTACCTTCCCAATTTCTAGTCTATTCTTAAACAGTTTTAAGCAATGTTTCATGGGGACATTTCCTCACTTCCCCTGGTTCTTTGTAGATTTAGCTGCTAGCCTAACCACATTAGCATTCAACAGCAGCAGCAACACAGACTAAGTTTTAAAAAGCAAAGACTGCCTTGTCAACAGTAAAACACAAGTTTTTTGTTTTTGTTTTTTTATGATCTTAACAAGTATATATACAAAACTTTCTGGAATCTTCACAAAGATTCCAGAAAGGGGGGAAAAGGCCCAATACAGTTTTATCTACCAGGCACCACTTAAAGAGAACTTAATATCCATTAAAATCATCAGCAAACTTTGCACATTTATAACCAGACATCAGCAAACTTGAATACTATACTATACAATTACATGAACACATCTAAATCACCAAACTGACCACTCAAAGTAGTTCACATAGCTTCCCTGAAAAAAAAAAACTAAAAACCCAAACACATTACTTCCAAAATATTGCCAGTGATCATACCAACCTATAAATCTACATTCTTCTACTCACATCATCTCTCGCCATTTCTTTTCCCACAAACTTCCTTCAACATACATACAACCTCCCTTACTAGGGTAATTTCTTGGTTTCCTCAAGATATTGTCTGATCATTTAGTAGCAGGTATAGAGGTCTAAACTATTTTTTGTTTAAGCAAACCAAACTACAAGTCTGAGATAAAGAAAATTTTTCCTGCTGGGCACCGTGGTTCACACCTGTAACCCTATCTACTTAGGAGGCTAAGATCTGAGGATCGGAGGTTCAAAGCCAGCTTGGGCAGGAAAGTCTGTAAGATTCTTATCTCCAATAAACCTCTGGAAAACCTGAATAAGTGTCACTGTGGCTCAAGTGGTAGAGTGCTCGCCTTGAGCTGAAGAGCGCAGGGCAGCCACCTAAGCCCAGAGTTCAAGCCCCACGACCGACCAAAAAAAAAAAGAAAGAAAGAAAGAAAGAAAATTATTCCTGCTTAGTTATCTTCTCAATGACTGTTATTAGTAATACAATAGATTTGTCTCAAGGGATAATGAATGGAATACACTTGCTACAACTGCAACCTGTTTAATATCCAAAAAAGCTACAAGTTTGCCTCTTCAAAGTTTATAACAATATATAAATGCTCCTGTTTTGGGACATTTAAGGAATAAAGACCACATAATGTACCCTCTTTGATGTTTCCATAACTAAATAGCACTGAGTGGGATTGAAAATATTAACCTAATTCTAAATTTTGAACTTCAGAAAAAAATATATACACAGATAAATAGTAACTATCTATCCCCCCCAGGTAATACATAATGCATTTTTCTTGAACTGCCAAAAACTCATTTTCAAATTTGTCCACATTATTTTGAGAGTTCAGACAAAGCAACACTCTTGCTGCTCTAGGATTAAGTTTTCAAAAGCCAGTGTTGTAATCTGAAAACACTTGAAACTGATTTAACTGCTTTTACTATTTCTCTTTAGCCTGTTCACCTTAGAATGCTGAAGGGTGGGCTGGAGGTGCCAAAAGAGCACCTGCCTAGCAAGCAAGAAGCTCTGAGTTCAAACCCTAGTACTGAAGGGAAACAAAAACAAAAACTTACGGATGAAAGTACTAACTTAAAAACCAAAGAAGGGACAATTCACCATGGTTAAATAAGAACGATATGCTACATAATATATTAATAAAATTTAACTGTATCAAAAGGCTCAAAAAACTTTGGACTTAATGTGGCTAAGTGGTAGAGTGCTTGCCTAACAGGCATGAAGCCCTGAGTTCAATTCCTCAGTACCACATAAACAGAAAAAGCAAGAAGTGGCGCTGTGGCTCAAGTGGTAGAGTGCTAGCCTTGAGCAAAAGAAGCTGAAGGACAGTGCCAAAGCCCTGAGTTCAAGGCCTAGGACTGGGAGAAAGAAAGAAAAGAAAAGAAAGAGAAAGAAAGAGAGAGAGAGAGAGAGAGACAGAGACAGAGAGAGAGACAGAGAGAGACAGAGAGAGACAGAGAGAGAGACAGAGAGGGAGGGAGAGACAGAGAGGGAGGGAGGGAGGGAGGGAGGGAGGGAGGGAGGAAAGGAGGAAAGAAGGAAGGAAGGAAGGAAGGAGAGAGAGGGAGGGAGGGAAGGAGGAAGGAAGGAATAAAGGAAGGAAGGAAGGAAGGGAGGGAGGGAGGGAGGGAGGGAGGGAGTTTTCTCTTTCATTTCTGTTCTACTAAGCACTACTGGAAAATTATATATGGATAAGCCCGAGTTGAAAAAAATATTAGTTTTATCTTTCAATATGAAAACATTAAAGAAAATGTCCTTAAGCATTAAACCCTGTGTGAAGGGTGTTTTACAGAAGATTGGTCCTTATTTATAAGATTGATTTTCCCTACATGATTTATCTATGTAATAATAAGCCTCTCACATAGCCACACACAAACATTTTCTGGAATGATTGCAGGCCTAGGAAGGTGGATCTTAAACTCTCGAAGTTAAGAGTAGACATTTATAAAACTCAACAGCTCATAGAGTTCCCCCTCACCCTCCAACTATGAGTGAATGACTAAGCCAGCTTTAGCTTAAAGTGCTGGCCTTGTCTAAAGACATCTAACAGAAGCTGACATACATACAACTTCCTGGAGAGTATTTAAGGCTGACAGTTCATACTAGTCCCTACCCCTCCTCCACCAAAAAAATCAGTAGGCCTTTCAAATACTCATTAAAAAAAAATTCACTTTCAGTAAGTGCTGTTCATCATCAACATCATTCTGCAACAACTACTGAAGCCCTATTATAAATAAAGTATAAGAATTTAATTCTAGACCACAAGAAATGTCCCTTAAGACGATCACCCATTTGTCCTTATTTCATCTAAAATGTTTCCTTAAGACAATCTGTTAAGTGTGGTTAGACTTACAGAAAAACGGGCAATGCCAACTGAGATACATTATTTATTAAATCACTGGAAGTTCACCTTCAGTTCCCTAATTATCAGTGGATGCTTACGCTTTAATAAAACAAAACCTTACCATTTTGGGTACTTCAGAATAAACATGAACAACAGAAAAAACTGAAATCTTTTCTCTTATTCCTTCTATATCTGAACAAGGGCCTACATTATCTTCTATATAGCTCCTATGGGACACTCACTATTAAGCAAAAAGTAAATTTCATTTCTCCATACCTGTTTTGAGATTGTGATTTAAGAAAAAAAAAGATTTCAAATAAGGTGAGCCAAAAGATTAAGTAAACAGTTATTCTTAATCTGATTGTCTGTTTTTGTTTGAGTCAGAAGCCCTGTTGAAAACAACAGTCTAATTCCAATCAAAAGAAAAGTAGCTCAGTGGTGAACTCAGTGGTGGAAATGTAGCTCAGTGGTGGATGGTCTGTATACACAAGTCCCCTAAGTACCATTCCTAACACTAAAAGAAAAAAGGGAAAAAGAGGGAGAGACAAGCCCTGGACACAGAAAACATCTGCACACAAAACTCAAGAGCAAATACACTACATGTGATAACTATACATTTCCTTTTGCACTCATAAGAAAATTGTACTTAGATGAAGGTACAAATAGTCGTATTTTTACTGCCTTTTAGGGTAGCTTGTCAAGAACTCAAATTCTACCGAGTCAAAATATTATTCAATTAAGAAAAAAAAAAGCCAACACACACAACTTCATCTCCATGAACCTCCCTTCCCTTGAGTGGAGAAACAATCCAGTAACTTACTATCCCAGTTCAATTATAGGAAAAAAGAATTTAAGAGACAAGACTGAGGTGGAATGGGAAAAAGGACCACTGTCAGCCCAGGAGATGCTCTGGGCCAAAAGCTGCCCCCATTCTCACCCAGCACCTGTCCAAACTGACAGGTTCACTCCCACAACCTTCCTCCTTAGGATCTTTCCTAAACGCCTTAAGAATATGTGAAGTTTGCCCGGACTACATAAACAATTCAGCACAACTGACACCGGCTCTAAAGTAAACAATTAATACACAGTATTTTAAATTTAATGGTGGGAAGAAAAGGATGGAACAACAGGCAACAGCTCCTCCAACTGGTTGGAGCACATATCAATATAAACCCTAGAAACATTTTTTCAAACAACTTCAAGTTCTGGTGGATACAGTCGTATGCACCGTAGAAACTTTGGGACCAGCAACCACCACACAACAGGTGAGAGAGGCAGTGGACATCACTGCACAGTAAAGTGCACGGCATCGATGGCAAGGTCCAGTCCCTGCTCCCACCCCCACCCCCGAAAGGCCGCGGACATTCACAAGACCCCCCTCAGACCCTCTGTCTTTCCAGCAGAAAAGGTTCGGATCCGTCCGAGGGGCGCGTCACCCCGCACTCCCCTACCCGGGGCACCGCCACCCCAGGCACGGGAAGAACCGAGGGCCCTCGCCGGGCACGTCGCTGCAGAAGAAAACACAATGTCGCTCCTTATTTCTGCGTACAAAAGGACTTTGCGCCGTCCTCCTCCAACTGCCGCCCGGTCGCCTGCTAACAACTTGCAAGAAGGTGGGCAACGCGCCATATTTCAGCGTCCCCCGGTCTACCTGGGTAACAAGCCCACGCCACCCCGGCAGGAGGGAAGCTTCGAAGGTCGCCCGAACCGGCAGCCTTCACTCCCTCAGGAAGACAGCGGCTCCCGCGCCCCGCCCGACCCCAGCGCGCCGCCCGCCCGCTGACCAGACCCGGGAAGAGCCGAGGGGGCGAGCGCCGAGCTGCCGCTCCGGTCCCGCGCTGCCCGCCCACCTCCCGCTCCCACTCCCGGGCCCGGCGCGCTCTCCTGGGCCGCCCGCTCTGAAGCCCGCGGGAAGGCCGGGTCCGGGGTTCCACGGCGGGAGGAGGCCGCGGCCCCGAGAGCCAAAGGCGGCAGGAGAAGCCGGAACCCTGGGGCTCTCGGGAGGGCAGCGCCTCCCTCCCGGGCCCGTCAGGACGCCTGGGGCCTAGTGCGGCCTGCTCATCCTCGGGGTGGCGGTTTGACTGGGCCGGGCCGGGGCCCCCCGCCCCAGGCGGGCCGAATCCAGCGGGGGCCCAGGCCCGAAGCCGGGGGCGGCAGGGTGCCGGCTGCGGGGCGGGCCGGCCGGCCGGCGGGCGGGCGGCGTGTTGCGGCTGCGCCGGGGCTGAAATAGCTGGAGATTGCGCGGTAGGGCACTCACCTCAGAGCGGCTGCGCTACCGTGGGCCTGCGCCGTGGAGACTGCGACCGCGCCGGCTCCTCGCAGCCTCCTGCCACCAGCGGCAATGGCGAGCGCTGCCGCCTCTGCCGCCGCCGCCGCCGCCGAGGAGGGGGGATGGGTAGGAGGAGGCACGCACGCGACGCACGGCTCGGCCTCCCCGCCCGATGGCCGCCATGATGCCAAGGTTGGCGCGGCTCGGCTGGCTGGGGCGGGGGCTTTCGGCGGGGTCCCCGCAGGTCCCCCGCCGACTTCCCGAGTTCTGCGGCTTCACCCACTTCGACTCAGGTCACAACTACGAAAGGAGCTAGATTAGCCAAACGTGGACGCCGCCGAGGAGAGGCGCACGCAGCCCAAAATGGTTGCTGATCTGGTAACTGTACCGTCTGTGCCCCGCCAGCCGGGGAGTGGGGAACCTCCCGAAGACCAGGGGCTCCCCGCCGGTGCCCGGGCGCCGCCCGGCCCGTCGCAGCCTCGCCGTCCTTTCGCGGTGTCCTTGGCTTCCACGTTTCAAAGCCCTACCCAGATACGTGAAAAGTTTTTCTACACAGCATAATAGCCACTTCTTCCCTCATCTGTTGGCGAACCTTTCTCGGGGGGCCATTTCTGTGCCGAATATTGTTGTGGGTGCTCTGGAGATGCACCTGCTAGGGCCGGGGGAGGGAGGATCGATCTATCTCTTTCTCTCTTTCTTTCTTTCTTTCTTTTCTTTCTTTCTTTCTTTCTTTCTTTCTTTCTTTCTTTCTTTCTTTCTTTCTTTCTTTCTTTCTTTCTTTCTATTTAGGGTGCCTAAAAAATAAAGAGGAGTAAACAGCAGAGTGTTGAAAAAAAAGTTTTATTTTTTTTCAGAAGACAAAACAATACCCTTTTTACTTTTAAAAAACTCTGGTGAAAATAGGTTTCCATATGACATCTCCCCTTAATTCTTTTTTATTTTTGTTTTTATTTTTGCCTGCCCTGGGGCTTGAACTCGAAGCCTAGGCGCCGTCCCTGAGCTTCTTTTGCTCAAGCAAGGCTAGCACTCTACCACTTGAGCCACAGCACCACTTCAGGATTTTCTCTGAGTAGTTTATTGGGGCTGGGATGTAGCTCAATGGCAAAGAACTTGCCTGGCAAGTGTAGCATTGGGTTTGATCCTCAGTACTAAAGGAGAAAATACAAAGTATATATTTTAATTTTTTTTATGTTTGTTCGATTTTTAATGTAGCTTGTCTTTATTTATTTTTTTTTTTTTTGGTCAGTCATGGAGCTTCAACTCTGGGCCTGGGCGCTGTCCCTCAGCTCTTCAGCTCTAGGCCAGCGCTTACCACTTGAGCCACAGCACCACTTCCAGCTTTTTTCTTTTTGCTTACCTGGTGCTGAGGAATTGAACCCAGGGCCTCATGCATGTGAGTCAAACACTCTACCACTGAGCCACCTTCCCAGCCCCAAAGTATATATTTTTTATTTCAGTTTTTTATACTCAGTTAACTGAGTGTTGGAGACTAGAGATGTGGTTTTTAAAATAACATCAGGAGACTGTCTCCATCAGAATCACTAAGATTCATGGTTTAAGCCTGAGGCACCAATTGAATGGAATTTTAGCTTCACTGGTCTAGGAATCTACGTTTTTTTTTTTAAAATATAACTACATCCACTCCTAACGAGGTGGGTTGTATGTGTTTGTGTGTCAGTCCTGGGGCTTGAACTCAGGGCCTATGCCCTGTCCCTGAGCTTTTGTGCTCAAGACTACTAGTATTCTACCACTTGGGAGCCACAGCACCAGTTCTGGCTTTTTAGTAATTAATAGAGGAGAGTCTCATGGATTTTCATACCCTGCCTGGCTTTGAACTGAGATCCTCAGATCTCATCCTCCTGAGTAGAATTACAGATGTACAGATGTGAACCCACCAACCCCCTGCTCTAACTGGTGGTTTTTATGTACACTAGAGTGTAAGAACCATTGCATTAAGGAATTGCTAAATGACTCACAGTGCAACAGAAATTGGCTTAATTAGGAAGCATTACTAGTCAAGAAAATTTCATTTTCCTCAATACTTTGACATATCCAAAAGTTGAATGTTTTCCTCCACACACACACCCTCCTTGGGTGTTTTCTAAGATAATGAATATCACCATCAACTCCCCAGGTGCCCAAGCTAGAAGTATGATGGCACCTCACACATAAGCAGACCAAGTAGATATTTATCATTGTTGTTCCCTGTCATTTTGCTTTCTTGGTTCAGGCTGCTGTCATATCTCCTGAAAATACTGTGCCATGACCTTCCTCCACTATGGTTGCCCTCTCTAATCTATTCTGCACACCTCAGCTTGAATGACTTTTTTTTTTTGGTCAGTTGTGGGGCTTGACTTCTGGGTCTGAAAGCTGTCCCTCAGCTCAAGGCAAGCACTCTACCACTTGTGCCACAGCGCCACTTCCTGTTTTCTGAGTGGTTTATTGGAGATAAGAGTCTCATGCGAGGGCTGGGAAGGTGGCTCAGTGGTAGAGCACTCGTCTTGCATGCTCAAGGCCCTGGGTTCGATTCCTCAGCACCACATAAGCAAAAAGAAAAAAAAAAAAGCCGGAAGTGGCACTGTGGCTCAAGTGGTAGAGTGCTAGCCTTGAGCTGAAGAGCTGAGGGACAGCGCCCAGGCCCAGAGTTCAGGCCTCATGACTGGACCCAAAAGAAAAGAAAAAAAAAAAAAAAGAGTCTCATGCGAGTAGAGTGGTAGAGTGCTCAGTGGTAGAGTGCTTGCTTAGCATGCATGAAGCTGTGAGTTTGATTCCTCAGTACCACATAAACAGAAAAGGCCAGAAGTGGTGCTGTGGCTCAAGTGGTAGAATGCTAGCCTTGAGCTGAAAGCTCAGGGATAGCACCCAGACCCTGAGTTCAAGCCCCATGGCCAGCAAAAACAAGAAGATTTCATGTAAGGATCCTCAGGCTGGGAAGGTGGCTCAAAGGTAGAGTGCTTGCTTTGCATCATGAAGCCCTGGATTTGATTCCTCAGTACCACATAAGCAGAAAAAGGTGGAAGTGGGGCTGTAGCTCAAGTGGTAGAGTGCTAGCCTTGAGCTGAAGAGCTGAGGGACAGCGCCCAAGTCCACAGTTCAGGCCCCACAAACAAACAAAGCCTGGGCTGGCTTTGAACTGTGATCTTCAAGCACACTGAGATTACTGCCCCTAATCCAATTTGGTTTACCTTTACAAGATTAGAGGATTCTTGTTTCAAAGGCTGCCTTGGCCAGAGATTTTTAATTAATTTATTTATTTTGCTAAGAATTACCACAGAGAATTTCCTACTACTATGAATACACCAAACCAGTAGCTTATGACTCACCTGTAAACCTAGCTACTCAGGAGACTGAGATGTGAGGATCACCATTTTAAGCCAGGCCAAGCAGAAAAGTCCTTTTAAGAACTAAAGTCCAATTAAGAGCTAAACAGCCAGAAATGGAGCTATGGTTCAAGTGATTGGAGTACTATCCTTGAGCACAAAAGCTCAGGGATAGAATCCAGGACCTGAGTTCGAGCCCTAGGACCAGAAAACAAACAACAAACAAATCCCACCAAGTCCCTAGTATATAAATGCTGTGTTCACGTAGTTTTCCCAGACTCTCTTCTCTGAATTAGATGCTTATCATTTCTTATCTAGATTTCTTGCCTATTGATTAGGTTAAGAATGATAACATTTGGACAGTTTTGAGTGACTCCTGCCTGTGATCCCAGCTACTCTGGAGGCTGAGATCTGAGGATCACGGTTCAAAGACAGCCTGGGCAGGAAAGTCTGTGAGACTCTTATCTCCAATAAAAACCACCAGAAAACTGGAAGTGGTGCTGTAGCTCAAGTAGTAGAGCGTATTCACCTTGAGCTGAAGAGCTGAGGGACAAGTGCCCAGGCCCAGAGTTCAAGCCCTATGACTGACAAAAAAAAAAAAAAAAAAGTGATAACATTCTGATATCTCCATTTTCTTCCCCTCTTGATTAAGTAGTCTCTTCACTGGATGATTAAATGTGACATTCTTTTCCTATGCTTGCCTCCCAGCCACAATCCAGAAAACATTCAAATAAAGAAAGGTGGACAGGTCCTAAAGGCCTCCTTGAGAATTAACACAGTGCAACATGTAGCTTTTGACTGTTTTGAATAAGGACTTAAGTCATAGCAGTGTGGCTTCACCAGAGGTAGATCTAAAACATGAATTTAGCCACTAGAATCTAAAGGTTTCTCAAGTTCCTCCCTGCCTTGTCTTCCTTACTCCTCCCTAGGTGGAGACAGCTAGCAAAAATTTCCGTTTCTCCAAAACTCACAGGAGAAAATCTTGTTAAAATTAGAGATGTGGGGCTGGGATGTAGCTCAGTGGCAAAGCGCTTGCCTAGCAAGTGCAATGTCCTGGGTTCGATCCCCAGTACCAAAAAAGAAAAGACAAAAAAAAAAATACAGTTAAAAAAAAAAAACCAAACAAAAATTAGAGATGTGGTTGGTGGTAGAGTGCTTGCCTAGCACGCGTGAAGCCCTGGGTTCGATTTCTCACATAAACAGAACCACATAAACAGAACTGGTAGTGGCGCTGTGGCTCAAGTGGTAGAGCCTTAGCCTTGAGCAAAACAAGCTCAGGGACAGTGCCCAGGCTCTGAGTTTGAGCCCCAGAACTGGCAAGAAAAAAAAAAAATAGAGATGTGGAGTAAGATTCATTTTCCAGGTTAGAGCCTTTATAAGAGAAAAGACTCCCACATAGTTAAGTGCAGTCCTCCTAACCTTCAGTACCTCCATGGTGGTGATAAGGGATGCCCTTGCCCTTCTCAAAGAGAGGCCAGCCACTTCCTCCCTCCTCCCACAGAGTGGCTGGTCCTCACGGGGAATGGAGAAGACTGGCCAAAGCAGGACTCCTGGAATTCAGGTGATAAGCCAAATGTCCCTCTATTTTATCTACTCTGCCTTCCTATCAGTTATCAGTCTCTCTCTCTCTCTCTCTCTCTCTCTCTCTCTCTCTCTCTCTCTCTCTCTCTCTCTCTCTCTCTCTCTCTCTCTCTCTCTCTCTCTCTCTCTCTCTGTGGCGTGTGCCAATAGTAGGGCTTGAACTTAGAGCCTTGGGCCTTTTCATGTTCTATTTAAAGCTGGAACTCACCACTTGAACCAAGATTCCACTTCTAGTTTTTTATGATTAATTGGAGATAAGAGTCTCTGGGATTTGTTTGTCCGAGCTGGCTTTGGAATTTGATCATCTGCCTCCAGAGTAGATAGGATCACTGTCATGCCCCACCTACAGCCTTCATATCAACCCTTGAAACATAATATGATGGTCTGGGAAGGTGGCTCAGTGGCTTAGTGGTAGAGTGCTTGCCTAGCATGCATGAGGCTCTGGGTTTGATTCCTCAGTACCACATACACAGAAAAAGCCAGAAGTGGTGCTGTGGGTTAAATGGTAGAGTACTAGCCCTGAGCAAAAGAAGCTCAGAGACAGTGCCCAGGCCCAGAGTTCAAGCCCCAGGACTGGCTAAAAAAAAAAAGAAAAAATTTTAAATTAAAAAAATTTATATACATATATATGGGGCTGGGAAAGTGGCTCAGTGGTAGAGCGCTTGCCTTGCATGCCTGAGGCCCTGGGTTTGATTCCTCAGCACCACATAAGCAAAAAGAAAAAAAGCCGGAAGTGGTTCTGTGGCTCAAGTGGTAGAGTGCTAGCCTTGAGCTGAAAAGCTGAGGGACAGCGCCCAGGCCCAGAGTTCAGGCCCCATGACCGAACCCAAAAATAAATAAATAAATAAATAAATAAATAAGATAATGAACTCCTTACAAGACCAGAATTAGACTAGAGTTGGAAATGAACAGATGAAGGATCAATGAAGGAGGTAAAGATGGAAACTTCAGTACTCCTTGGTAACTGATGGGAATGTTGAGGGACTAGGAGTGAAAAGGGCAGACATAATTGCAGATTTAGAAGGATTAAATAGTGGAAATGGAAATGTCCTTGACAGTCATCTAAAGGGAAGTCACTTTAGGAAGAGGACATTTTTTATTTCAGACTTGTAACAGAGAAAGCATAGTATTGGGGGAAGTCATCAGTGTTGAACAGAGGTAGAAAAGACAGAACAATCAAGTCAGCCCTCAGTGAAAATTGTGTGGGATCATAGAGGCGGGGGACAGGGAAGGATTTGAGATCTTGGAAAGAAATGTTTCACCAGGCTCAGAGATTGATTCAATTTTGAGAGTGATAGAGTGAGTAGATTTTCTAATAACTCCCTAAACTTAGGGAGTTGTTTTTTTGTTTGTTTAGTGAGAACATTCCATCATTCCATTTATTTAGTCTCTTCTAACAGTCCCCTAAGGTGGCTATTGATTTCAACAATCTCCCTTCTCTGGAACCTGCCCCCATTTACAGAGATGGTCCCAACCAGTCATATTCTACTCCTAGCCCCCCTCCAATCACCCTCCTTTGGCTGGTAGTTGCCTGGCTGGAGCTGGGTCAAGTCTGTCACAGGAATTTAGAATGCTTGGCCAAGAGACACAGAAGCTAGAAGCTGAGAGCTAAGTCACATTAAAGATTGAGCTATAGCCGGGCACTGGTGGCTCACGCCTGTAATCCTAGCTACTCAGGAGGCTGAGATCTGAGGATCACGGTTCAAAGCCAGCCCGGGCAAGAAAGACCGTGAGACTCCTATCTCCAATAAACCACCAGAAAACCGGAAGTGGCGCTGTAGCTCAAGTGGTAGAGCGCTCACCTTGAGCTGAAGAGCTGAGGGATAGCGCCCAGGCCCAGAGTTCAAGCCCCACGACCGACAAAAAAAAAAAAAAAAAAAGATTGAGCTATAGAGATAAGATCTTGAATACCCTGAGTTCCCTAACATTGTCATTGTCTTCTGGGCACAGAGGATTGGTCCAGAAGTTGGTTGAGTCACATTAAAGATGGAGCTATAGAGATAAGGTCTTGAATACCACTGAGGTCCCTAACACTGTCATTGTCTTCTGGCCACAGAGGATTGGTCCAGAGATCTGTTCTTGGCTCAAACTGGGCCAATTAGATCCCTTCATGGAGATTTTGAAAATGCAACTGAAATCTCTTATCTATCCCTCCCTTCTTCTCTTTGTCCTTCTCCCCTTCCCGCCCTCTACCCCCTCCTCTCTCTCTCTCTCTCTCTCTCTCTCTCTCTCTCTCTCTCTCTCTCTCTCTCTCTCTCTCTCTCTCAAATTCTAGGCCTGGGAGTGATCCCTAAACTTTTGTGCTCAAGGCTAGTATTCTACCACTTGAGCCACAGCTCCATTTCTGGCTTTTTTAGTGATAATAAGAGATAAGAATCTCACGTTGTTCCTACCCAGGCTGGCTTTGAACCTTGATCTCAGCCTCCTGAATAGCTAGGTGCCCCCCCCCCCCGCTTTGTATTTGTGCTACATTTTAGGTGGTTTTATAAGCTACAGGGAGTAGCCACTTTCCACCAAATGAAGTAGGGAATGAAGTATCTCTGTAACTAGAGAGTGAGTAGATACACACAGAGAAGCAGAGATTTCTCAGGGTCCCCACTATGCTCCAGTTTCTGGTTCTGTTTTTGTTTTGTTTTGTTTTTGGGTCCAGTAGTGGGCCTGAACTCTGGGCCTGGGCACTGTCCCTCAGCTCTTCACCTCAAGGCTAGTGCTCTACCACCTGAGCCACAGCGCCACTTCTGGCTTTTTTTTTCTGCTTATGTGGTGCTGAGGAATCGAACCCAGGGCCTTATGCATGCAAGGCAAGCACTGTACCACTGAGCCACCTTCCCAGCCCATCTGGTTCTGTTTTTGAGACACACAGAACCCCTTGCTTTGGAGTTTCATAAGTTCCTGAGTTGCCCCTAATAAACTGCCTTTTTTGCAGAAAATCCTTTCCTAGGATTTCTGCTGAGCAGATATTTCCAACCTAAGGAATTTTAAGGAATCATATCTGTTGGGTGTGAGCCAACAAAGGGCAGTGGTGGCACCACCATCAAGGAACTTAGAGCTATGGGGAAAAGATAATTTTGTATTTCAGTATTCAAGATAGACAGGTACAAAATACCTGCCACATCACAATCTGCCAATCAGCTCTTTCTTTTTTGGCTGATCATGGGACTTGAACTCTGGGCTTGGGCGCTGTCCCTCAGCTCTTCAGATCAAGGCAAGCGCTCTGCCACTTGAGCCACAGCACCAATTCTGGTTTTCTTGGGTTAATTGGAGATAAGAGTCTCATGGACTTTCCTGCCTAGGCTAGATTTGCACTGTGATCTTTAGATCTCAGCCTCCTGAGTAGCTAGGATTACAGGCATGAGCCACCAGCACTGGCCAGTCAGTCTCCTGGGAGCTGGGACTAGGGAGATACAAGCAAGGCCTGGAGGAACAACATTTAAAGAGCCACTCTCCAGGGTTGTGAGTGCAGGGTTGGTGTTATATGAAGCTAACTAAGCATGAGCATCTCCTTCAATTGAGTGCTGTGCTAAGTTTATTATTGGTTTACCCCCCTAATAGCAGGGGTCAGAAGAACTTCATAGGACGGAACTGAATAATCTGAGCTGAACCCAGAAGGAGGAGAAGGGTTTAAACTTGATGGCAATATTTACATATGTCAAGGTAAAATAGTTTCATAGACAATACTCAGATGATAACTCCCAGGGTCTGCTCTACAATTATCAGGCTGATGACTCAAATGTACAATGCATCCAGGAAGAGGAAAAGTAAAAAGAAAAAAAAGAATTAGTTTTTCATTTCTGTACCCAATGAGAAAATAGTGCTGATTGTAAAGCTGGGAAATGACCTAATCAGAGCAGTACTTCAGATGAGTTGAACAGAATAGCATGAGCCAAAGGAGGTCAGAGTAAACAGGAAGCTAGTGTGTCAATCCAGGGAAATGGGGACTGTCTAATTAGTGCTAGGAATGGAGACACTGTATGAAAAATAATATGCAACTAATATGACTTGGCAGTTGATTGATTGGATGTAGGAGACAAGAAGGTGGAGAAATCAGAAATGCTATTAAACATTACGTTCAAAAGATGAGGAAGTATTCCATGAAATCATGTCCAAGTGATATATGCACAAAATGAAGAGGTAATATCATAGACTACACAAGAACTGTGCAGGCAGTAGGGCATCACTTGTATTGAGTGGGGGAGGGGGGCGTATGAATGTATGTGTGCTGGTTCTGGGACTTCAACTCAGGACCTCACACTTTTTTTTTTTTTTTTTTTTTTGGTCCTGAGGCTTGAACTCTGGGCTTGGGTGCTGTCACTGAGCTCTTCAGCTCAAGGCTAGAGCTCTATCACTTGAGCCACAGCCACTTCTGGGTTTCTGGTGGTTAATTGAAGATAAGAATCTCATGGACTTTCCTGCCCTGGCTGGCTTTGAACGGAGATCCTCAGATCTCAGCATCCTGAGCCACTGGCATGAGCCACCGGTATCTGGCAGGACCTCACACACTTGCTTAGCTTTTATCCATTCATGGCTGGTGCTCTACCACTTGAGCCACACCTCTACTTTTAGCTTTATGCTAGTTAATTGAGATAAGAATCTTTCACATTTGGCTGAGGGACAGCACCCAGGCCCAGAGGTCAAGCCCCACGACCGACAAAAAAAAAAAAAAAAGAATCTTTCACATTTGTCTGCTCTAGCTACCTTTTTTATTTATTTATTTTTTTGGTCGGTGCTCTACTGTGTGAGCCACAGCGTCACTTCGGTTTCCTAGTGCTTTACTGGAGATAAGAATCTCATGGACTTTCCTTGCCTGGGCTGGCTTTGAACCATGATACTCAGATCTCAGCCTCCTGAGTAGCTAGGATTACAGGTGTGAGCCACCAGTGCCCGGATACTCTAGCCAACTTTGATCCTCAGATTTCAGCCTCCTGAGTAGCTAGGACTACAGGCTTTAGACACCAGCACACAGCATATAGCTTGTAGTTTTATTTTTATTTTTTATTTTATTTTATTTTTTTGGGTCTGGTCGTGGGGCCTGAACTCTGGGCCTGGGCACTGTCCCTCAGCTCTTCAGCTCAAGGCTAGCACTCTACCACTTGAGCCACAGCGCCACTTCCGGCTTTTTTCTTATGTGGTGCTGAGGAATCGAACCCAGGGCCTCGAGCATGCAAGGCATCAAGTGATAAGTGCTCTACCACTGAGCCACCTTCCCAGCCCTAGCTTGTAGTTTTAAAAAGGGAAAGGAGAGCCAGGTGCTGGTGGCTCACGCCTGTAATCCTAGCTACTCAGGAGGCTGAGATCTGAGGATCATGGTTCAAAGCCAGCCCCAGCAGGAAAGTCCATGAGACCCCTATCTCCAATAAACCACTAGAAAACCAGAAGTGGCGCTGTGGTTCAAGTGGTAGAGCGCTCACCTTGAGCTGAAGAACTCAGGGACAGCGCCCAAGCTCAGAGTTCAAGCCCCATGACTGACCAAAAAAAAAAAAAAAAAAGGGAAAGGAGAAATATGTAAGCAAACAAACATTCATGTGTATGCAAAGATATACAATATAAAGTCCTACACCAGATAATGGTGTCTGAATGACAGACCACATATACACTAGTGATCCCAAAGGTAATCATTATCAATTAGTGATGTTCCAGCCAGCTTAGTTTTTTTTTTTCCAGCCAGCTTAGTTTATGTTGAGTACACACTATGAAGTTCTTGTAACTGTGAAATCATCTAATCATGCATTTTATAGAAAATATTTCTGTCATTAAGGGAACATCCCTAGAGGAATATACACAAAACTGATGACATTCGTGGCCTGTTGAGGGGGAAATGGGTAGTGGAGGTCATTAGTAGGAAAGAATGTTTTCAGTGTTTATAGTTTGAAAGTGTTGAAATGAAAACAACTGCTTAAAGTTGTCAAATAAGCCAGGCCCTGGTGGCTCCTGAGTAGCTAGGAGGCAGAGATCTGAGAATTTCAGTTCAGTCTCTCAGATCTTGGTGTACTCTGTGCCAGGCAGGAAAGCCCATGAAACTCTTATTTCCAAATGACTACTGAAAATACCAGAAGTGGAGCTGTGTCTCAAGTGATAGAGCACTATCCTTGAGCAAAAAAAGTTCAGTGACAGCATCCACACCCTGAATTTAAGCTCCAGGACCAGCCTATCCCCCCCACCACCAGGAAAAAAATAGTAAGTTTGGATCAAACCTGAGATATCAGTTGTCCATGCTGAAAATGAAGAAGCCTAGCACACAATACAGGAAGGAGAGAACCAAGATCTCAAGAGAGGTCTTCAAAGACCTTTGCCAAAACAATTCTGTGGAATGGTAGAAGTAGAAGTCTGAATTCACTCTGGGAAAGTACAGAGGACAGATTACTAGGACAGAAAAGTCTGTCAGATATGATGGCAAAAGGTGAGTAATGCGAAGATTGCGTGAGTTAGAGAAAGCTTAGTAAAGACAGGATGCATTGGACATGAGGTAAGTTCTGCATACTTACAGGCTTCTGGGAAAGAGCCAGTAGAGAAGTTGAAACTATGACCAAAAAAAGGAGGGGATATAGATTTGATGATACCAAGAAGGTGTCAAGGGATGGGACTGGAAGGAGGTAAAGTACTTCTACAATTGAGCTAAAGGTGGCTGGAGTGGAGCCCAGTAGTAGAGCACTTGCCTAACATGCTGAGATGCTGGGTTTGATCCATAGCACTAACATAAGTTGTTGTTGTTGTTGCTGTTTTTTAAGGAGTGGGCCTGGAAAGGTGCTTAGTGGTAGAGTGCTTGCCAAGCATGCATGAAGCCCTGGGTTCCATTCCTCAGTAACACATAAACAGAAAAGCTGGAATTGGCACTGTGGCTCAAGTGGTAGAATGCTAGCTTTGAGCAAAAGAAACTCAGGGACAGTGCCCAGGCCCTGTGTTCAAACCCTAGGGGTGGCAAAATAATAATAATAATAATAATAATAATAATAATAATAATAATAATAATAATAATAATAATAATGGAATGTGTGTAGCTGAGTGCCAGTGGCTCATGTCTGTAATCTTAGCTATTCAAGAGGCTGAGATCTGAGACTCAGAGAAGCTAACTAGGGCAGAAAAGTCCATTAGATTCTTATCTCCAATTAACCAGTAATAGGCCAGAAGTAGAAGTGTGGCTTAAGTGGTAGAAAACCAACCATCCTTGAGCCAAAAAAATCCAAGTGAGAGTGCGAGGCCCAGAGTTCAAGTCTAATACTGTGTGTGTGTGCCTGTGCGCTTGTTCACACACACACACCACCGACCCACACAAGCAGAGAAAGAGCATCACTATTAAGCCACAAAAGGCACGGATGAGGGCTGGGAAGGTGGCTCAGTGGTAGAGCACTTGCCTTGCATGCCTGAGGCCCTGGGTTTGATTCCTCATATAAGCAAAAAGAAAAAAGCTGGAAGTGGTGCTGTGCTCAAGTGGTAGAGCGCTAGCCTTAAGCTGAAGAGCTGAGGGACAGTGCCCAGGCCCAGAATTCAGGCCCCACGACCGGATCCCCCCCCCAAAAAAAAGGCACAGATGAAGCCAGGAGCCTGTGGCTCACGCCTGTAATCCTAGCTGCTACTCAGGAGGCTGAGATCTGAGGATTGTGGTTCAAACCCAGCCTGGGCAGGAAAGTCCGTGAGACTCTTATTTCCAATTAACCACCAGAAAAACCAGAAGTGGCCCTGTGGCTCAAGTGGTAGAGTACTCACCTTGAGCTGAAGAGCTGAGGGACAGCACCCAGGCCCATAGTTCAGGCCCCACAACCAACCAAAAAAACAAAAGGCACGGATTAATTTTAGATACATATTACTAATGAAAGAAGCCACACTGAGGGGCTGAGAAGGTAGGTCAGGGGTAGAGCGCTTGCCTTGCATGCATGAGGCCCTGGGTTCAATTCCTCAGCACCACATAAGCAGATAAAAACTGAAAGTGGTGATGTGGCTCAAGTCGTAGAGTGCTAGCCTTGAGCTGAAGAGTTGAGGGTCAGCCCCCAGGCTCCGAGTTCAGTCCTCACGACTGAAAAAAAAAAAAAAGCCACTCTGAAAAGGTTGTATACTGTATAATTTCTATTATTATCTGGAAACAGCCTCAGCTGCTTTAAGGACCCAGCCTCTGTGAACCATTTTCTAGCTCAGAATCTGGCTTTCATCTACAGCTGCAGTCATTAAATTAAAATGTGCCTGAGAAATAAACGGACCCCTGGGCAGGAACTAAATCTGAGGATAAAATATACAACTGGATTTCTTGCCAGTGTCTAATGTGGAGAAAGGTGGAAACAGGCTTCTGTGGGGCCTATAGTGTAGGAGGAATCAACGGTGCACAGGTTGGGATCGTTGTCTCTGCTACACAGAGGGAAGAGACAGAAAGATGAACTTACTAGGTACACAGGTAAGTGGTTGACCTGAGCTCTGAAATCTGCTCTGAAATCTGCTGATGCTCTTTCTACTAGATTGTACTGCCTCCACCTATACTAACCATGCTTGAATCTACAGCCAGAACTTCACTCATGATAATGACAAAAGCCAGGTAGACCTACAGCTTGCAGAAAGGCTCAGGCCAAAGAGATTTCTTTTTTTTTTTTTTTTTTTGTCGGTCGTGGGGCTTGAACTCTGGGCCTGGGCGCTGTCCCTCAGCTCTTCAGCTCAAGGCGAGCGCTCTACCACTTGAGCCACAGCGCCACTTCCGGTTTTCTGGTGGTTTATTGGAGATAGGAGTCTCAAGGTCTCTCCTGCCCGGGCTGGCTTTGAACCGCGATCCTCAGATCTCAGCCTCCTGAGTAGCTAGGATTACAGGCGTGAGCCACCAGCGCCCGGCTTGTCGGTATTTTTTGTCGGTCATGGGGCTTGAACTCTGGGCCTGGGCCTGGGCGCTGTCCCTCAGCTCTTCAGCTTAAGGCTAGCACTCTACAACTCTACAGCGCCACTTCCGGTTTTCTGGTAGTTTATTGGAGATAAGGGTTCCACGGACTTTTCCTGCCCGGGCTGGCTTTGAACCACGATCCTCAGATCTCAGCCTCCTGAGTAGCTAGGATTACAGGTGTGAGCAACCGGGGCCCTGCAGGCCAAAGAGATTTCTTAGAATTACTTTAGACTTTGATTTTAATTCACTCTAATTTCGTCAATCAAGTGGATTTTTTCTTGGAGTAAAATAGATGATTAAGTGAAATTTTAATGTAACATCAAGCAGGAGACGAAGAGAATAATATATTCACATTTCTTTCCTCAAAATTTCTCAAGCACAACTATCCCGGCCACTTGTGCTTTTCCAGGCCAACTCCATTTTCATATTCTGCCTAGACTAGTTAGACTAGTTAAAGTGTAGTCATTATGAAGGAATTTGGAATTCAGGAAAAATTTGCCTGTGTGTGTGTGTGTGTGTGTGTGTGTGTGTGTGTGTGTGTGTGTGTGTGTGTGTGTGTGTGCGTGTGCGCGTGCGTGTGTGTGTGTGTGTGTGTGTGTGTGTGTGTGTGTGTGTGTGTGTATACTAGGGCTTAAAGTCAGGGCCTTGGCACTGTCCTAGAATTTTGTGCTCAAGTCTAGCACTCTACTACTTGATTCATGGCTTTACTCCTGGTTTGCAAGTTTAGTTGAAGATAAGAGTCTCACCAACTTTTCTGCCTAGGCGGATTTTGAATGACAATCCTCAGATCTCAGCCTCCTGAGTAGCTAGGATTGCAAGCCTGAGCCACCAGCATCCAGTTTACAATTTAGTTTTTTAGATTGTATGTTATGTCATATAGATTTTTGGTTTTTTTTTTTTTTTTTTTTGATGGCAGTGGAAGGGTCTGTGGTGGGCTTGAACTCTGGGCTTGGGCACTGTCCCTGAGCTCTTCAGCTTATGGCTAATACTCTACCACTTGCACCACAGCACCACTTCTTATTTGGAGATAAGAGTCTCACAGACTTTCCTGCCTGGGCTGGCTTTGAACCTTAATCCTCAGAGCTCAGCCTCCTGAATAGCTAGGATTACAGGTGTGGGGCACTGGCGCCCAGCCTGTTATATAGTTTTGATCCAATCAAAACTAAAACAGGAAACACAAAACACTCAAATAACCCATCAGTGGCCTTGAATGTTCTACGTTCACGGGTAGTAGAGGTGACCTCCTTCTATTAAACTGAATTCTAATCTCTTGTCATTTTCACCCCTCGGCAGCCTAGTTTGGCTGCTGGGAAAGGCTCAGGGTTATGGCTAACTCCTCTTCCCTAAGAGGACATTGAGTGTCTGGAGGCAGATCTGTCAGGAAGTAGGTGTCCTGAGCCTGCCAGTCCCTTTGCTTCTTCCTCTTAAGATCAGGTTTCCACACAGAACCAACCCAGTGATAAGCAGCTGGAGCAGCTGGGGCAGGCTGGAGCTGTAATAAGAGATTAGACAGGAATTTGAATAAAACCTCAAACTGACTGAGGCATCCTTTCTCATCCACAGCACTGTAGGCCACAGTTGTATATTAATAGTAGTAGTAGTAGTAGTAGTAGTAGTAGTAGTAGTCCTAGGGCTTGAACTCAGGGCCTGGTCACTGTCCCTGAGTTTCTTTTGCTTAAAGCTAGCACTCTACCACTTTGAGCCACAGTGCAACCTCTGGCTTTTTTTGTTTATGTGATACTGAGGAATGGAACCCAGGGCTTCATGCCTTGCTGCAAGCATTCTACCACTAAGCCACCTTCCCAGCCAGTTGCACATTATCTAATCCTCCAGGACAACTCTGGGTGTTTAGTAACCTTGAATACTTAATATGGTCCATATAGAAACAGATTCTTTGCAACTACATAAATAGTAGAGCGAAACCTGTTGAAATTATTTTGGGAAGTCAGAAACTGAGGCTAGGAGAGTGACATGGGTGAGGCTGATGGGAATATTCTGTGAATGGATGGAAATGAAAAAATTTTTTCTGTATAATTAGTGTAAGCTATTTTTTAATGGCTAAGTTGAGCACCATGGTTCATGTTTATAATCCTAGCTATTCAGGAGGCTGAGACCTGAAGAATCTCAGCTTAAAGCTAGCCTGGGGGCTGGGAAGGTAGCTCAGTGGTAGAGTGCTTGCCTTGCATGCATGAGGCCCTGGGTTCGATTCCTCAGCACCACATAAGCAGAAAAAGCCAAAAGTGGCACTGTGGCTCAAGTGGGAGAGTGATAGCCTTGAGCTGAAGAGATGAAAGACAGTGCCCAGGCCCAGAGTTCAGGCCCCGTGACCGACAAAATAAAAAGCCTGGACAGAAAAGCCATTAGACTCCATCTCCAATTAACCAGCAAGAACTCCACTGGAGACATGGTTGAAGCAGTAAAGCACCATCCATGAGAAAGAAAGCTGAGCAAGAGTTCAAGACCCTGGGTTCAAGACCCAGTACCAGCATATATACACACATACACCCAAACATCAGTAATTAATGTAAGACATGTTACAATTTATCTGTTTTATCATATAGCAAAAACAAAAATATAACATTATGGGACAAACATTGTCTCCATTTTTCAGAACAGAAAACAAAGACCTAAAGTCACTCCAATCATCAGTCGGAAGATATTTGGGCCAGGTGTGGACTTGGGTTTGCCTGGCTTCAAAGCCCTGTTGAGATGTTCTAGGCTATAAGGTAAACGCCAAATGAAACTGAAGTGTCTCTATGGGACGGGACTGCCATCTTCAGTAGTCTGGTAGTCTGGCCTAGTGCCAGCCTGGCACTCATCACTGTTATAATGACCAGTCTCTGTGGAGGTAGATAATTTGAATTCCTCTTGCTAGTCACACCTGCTGGAGCAGACAGGGTAACCAGGTGTGTCTGCCTCTCACATCCACTGAGTCCCAGCCTTCTAGGATCTCTACCCCTGACCCCACTATGCTTCAATATCTGGTGGCTTCAAGATGACATTTGCCTCTGACTTTCACTCACCCAGAGCCACTGTTACCATAGCTGAGTTCATTGGTGACAAAACTAGTGCCCACTGATGTTGTGTCCATTAATTTACATTCCACACTGTTGGTGGGAATGTAAATTAGTACAGCTACCTTAGGAAACAGTATGGAGGTTCCTCAGCACCACCACATGACCCAGCTACTCCACTACTGGACATTTATCCTACGGGAACAAAAGTCAGCATACAAAAGCACACTCATGTTAACTTGGGCACAGCTCACAAAAGCCAAGCCAAGCCAAGCCATCAGCTTATGTGCTCATCAACAGATGAATAAAGAAAACATGATGGGGGCTGGGGGGTTAGCTCAGTGGAAGAGCACCCACCTGGCGAGTACAAGGCCCTGAGTTCGGTCCTCAGCTCTGGAAAAAACAAAACAAAACAAAAACCAAACATGGTGTGTCTACTCAATGGAATATTATTCAGTCATAAAAACCAAGGAAATGGGCTGGGAAGGTGGTTCAGTGGTAGAGTGCTTTTCTTGCATACATGAGGCCCTGGGTTTGATTCCTCAGTACCACATAAGCAAAAAAATCCAGAAGTCACACTGTGGCTCAAGTGGGAGAGCACAAGCCTTGAGCTGAAAAGCTGAGGTACAGTGCCCGGACCCAGAGTTCGGGGCCCCACAACCAACAAAAACAAAAAAAAACAACAACAAGGAAATAATGTCATTTGCAGGAAAATGGGTGGGACTGAGGACATCATGTTAAACAGAACAAGCTGGACACAAAAAATTAGTGTTATGGGCTGGGAATGTAGCTAAGTGATAGAGTGCTTACCTAGCATACATGAAGTCCCGGGTTCAATTCCTCAGTACCATATAAGCAGAAAAAGCTGGAAGTGGTGCTGTGGCTCAAGTGGTAGAGTGCTAGCCTTGAGCAAAAGAATCCCAGGAGGGCTGGGAATGTGGCTTAGTGGTAGAGTGCCTGCCTAGCATGCATGAAGCCCTGGGTTCAATTCCTTAGTACCATATAAAAAGAAAAAGCCAGAAGTGGTGCTGTGGCTCAAGTGGTAGAGTGTTAGCCTTGAGCAAAAGAAGCTCAGGGACAGTGCCCAGGCCGAGTTCAAGCCCAGGACTGGCAAAAAAGAAGAGAGAGGAAGGAAGGAAGGAAAGAAAGAAGGGAGGGAGGGAGAGAGAAAGAAAAAGAGAAAGAAAGAAAATGAGTATTGTTTTATCCTATGTGTGGAAACTTAAAAACAGTCTAAGAGTAGAAGGGCCACCCCTAAGCAAGAGGTTTCCTGCTCCTCTTTGGGGTGACAAGTGAAAAAAAAAAAAAAAGAGTAGAAGGGCTAGTAGGCACAGAGGTGGAGGCCAGGGGGGAGAAAGAAAGAGGGAAAGAAGGAGGAGGCAGGGCTGGGAAGGTGGCTCAGTGGTAGAGTTCTTGCCTTGCATGCATGAGGTCCTGGGTTTGATTCCTCAGCCCCACATAAGCAAAAAAGAAAAACACTGGAAGTGATGCTGTGGCTCAAGAGTGGTAGAGCGCTAGCCTTGAGCTGAAGAGCTGAGGGACAGCGCCCAGGCCCAGAGTTCAGGCCCCACGACTGACCAAAAAAAAAAGGAGGAGGCAAAAGAAGGATAGGTTGACATGATCAGTGTATATTGTATGCATTTGTGCTAATATCACAAGGAACCCCATTAACCTAATTAATATGCAGTGATAATTATAACTTTTTCAAAAGTCCTTTGCGCATGTGGCTTACATCTGTAATCCTAGCTACTCAGGAGGCTGTGATCTGAGGATCATAGTTTAAAACCAGCCCGGGCAGTCTGAGAGACTCTAATCTCCAATTCACCACCAGAAAACTGGAAGTGGCACTGTGGTAGGGCACTTGCCTTGAGCTGAAGAGCTCAGGGACAGCACCAAAGCCCAGAGTTCAAGACCTACCACCGCCAAAAAAAAGTCCTTTGCCCTTTCTCACCAGCTCTGGCTTCTCTTCAGCCTTTGGTTCTTCATGTTTTGAATTCTCCTTTGTCCTCTTTCTAGCTCACCGGTCTCCACCTTAGGGCAAATCAGCACTATTTCCCTTTGCTGCAGGCAGATCCACTTCCCCTCACATACCAGCTCTGTTCCCACCAGCCACACATTTTACTCCCAGGAGACGTGTCAAGATTCCTTTCCCCAAAGATACAGATTTTCCTTTAAAAAAAAAAAAAAAAGAAATAGTAGCTTGTCACCAGTAGCTTATACCTGTAATCATAGCTACTCAGGAGGATGAGATCTGAGGTTCAAGGTTTGAAGGCAGCCAGAGCAGAAAAGTCTGTAAGACCTATCGCCAATTAACCAGCTAAAAGCAGGAAGGGAAAGTGTGGCTCAAGTAGCAGGGTACCAGCATTGAGCAAGTATGTGAAAAGACCATTTTAAAAAGTGAAGGGCCTGGCAGAGCCAGTGGATTACGCCTGTAATCCTAGCTACTCAGGATTTGAGGTCTGAGGATTGCAGTTCAGAGCCAGCCCAAGAAAACAAATTGAAGGGATTCTTTTTCTCCAGTCAACTAGCAGCAGAAAGCTGTTAAGTACAGCTGTGGCTCAAGTGGTAGAGCACCAGCCTTGAGCTGGGGAGGCCTTGAGTTCAAGTCTCTCTCTCCCTCCGTCCCTCTGTCCCTCTCTCTCTCTCTCTCTCTCTCTCTCTCTCACACACACACACACACACACACACACACACACACACACACGAGACAGTCCTGCTGTATTTACCATCTTGGCTGTATGAAGTACTATCCAATCAGCAGGCATAGGCCATAAGTGGCCACTGAGCACTCGAAGTGTGGTTGGTCCAAACTGGAATGGGCTGTGGGTCTAAAACTCATACCGGATGTCCCAAGGCCTTAATGAAAAATCAAGAATGTAAAATATCCCATTAGTGATTTTTATATTAATGACATATTGAAATCATAATTATGGGGATATATTAGGTTAAATAAAATACATTATAAATGTATTTAAAATGTTATGTTTATGGAAGTAAGCTCAGATTTCTCATTAAAATTTTGAAAATATTTTATTTGGAAAATTTTATACAAATTTAGTATTTCATATGTTCTCTAATGACTTTATTTTCATTTTTATACTTCTTTAATAGAAAGAAAATGTTACTTTTTCCATTAGGCTCCACAGAACCCTAAGCCCTCTCCAGTTTGAGTGTATCATAAAAATACAGATAGTTCCTATGAGTGCCATGCAGGAACTAGTTTCCAAGAAGGATTTAGAGCGTCGTTAAGGTTTGGCAAAGCATTTTTTGGAGCAGCTGTCTATGCCAGGTGTCAGGGTGGATTCTGAGGAGGTACAATCTGTGGAGCGGTACCATGCTCTGTACTGTATAAATAATGATACAATGAAAGCCTTTGTGGTACCACCAAGGAGCTTGCTACAAGCTGCTCTGTTGCTTGCGGAACTCTTGGGCATCTTAGTGGGGACCTGGCCCAGCCACACAGCAGCAGGCAGAGCGGGGAAGGTCTGAAATGACTTGGGAGAGTCAGGACCCTTTGCCTTTTGAGCTTTACGTTTAAATAGAGGCCTGGCTGGGCTTATTGAATGTTTCCACTACAGGAGGGTTCTGCTGTCCCCTGTAAACTGCCGAGGCCCTTGCTCGGCTGCCAAGCATCCGTGTGCAGGATCCTCATAACCCCACATGCCTGAGGCAAGGCATGCCAGAAACAGAGGCCAGGCTATCCCAGGGCTTGTAAACTCCATTATTTTTGACATGTGTGACTTTGGCAACCCATTTAATCCTTGTTATGGGTCAATCCAATGGCAAACCTGACTTTGTGTTTCCAGCCTCACACCTCTGGACTGAATCCTGCACACTCCATAAATGGGCTTTGCAGCATGAGCAGCCACCTGTGTGCCTCACTCTTGCGTAATTCCAAAGTTTCTGGCACTTTCTCAGTCTTGTAAGATCAAGAACTTGGACTGTCTGAGACTAGGGAACTACCCATTTGGAAATCACCAGGGAGTGTAGAAGGGGTTGGAAGTCAATGTGGGGGTCTCAGATTATTGGGTCACCTTCTGGAAATGCAAAAAAACAATATGGAATCTGTTCTGATTAATAATGCTTCTTAAAATTCTGTGTGGCACTGAGCTGTGTGGTGTCATTGTGTCATCACTGTCCCCATCTGTACCCTAAATACCTATGCAATGGTGCTTGAAGAACAAAGGATAGTTGCCACATGGTACTGCAGAACCATGTTTACATATAGATAGACAGTAGAAGCACATATTTATTTTTTTTAAAGCATATATAGAGATGATTGGAGCCAGGAAAGTTATTTACTATAAAGTTGATGAAATACCAAATAAATATTCAAACTTTTTTTTTTGGTCCGGTCGTGGGGCCTGAACTCTGGGCCTGGGCACTGTCCCTCAGCTCTTCAGCTCAAGGCTAGTGCTCTACCACTTGAGCCACAGTGCCATTTCTGGCTTTTTTTTCCTTTTTGCTTATGTGGTGCTGAGGAATCGAACCCAGGGCCTCAGGCTTGCAAGGCAAGCGCTCTACCACTGAGCCACCTTCCCAGCCCCATATTCAAACTTTTTTAAAAAATTAAAAAACTTGCTGTGTGCCAGTGCCTTAACCCCTATAATCCTAGCTACTTAACCCCTATAAGCTGAAGACCAGTCTGAAGCCAGCCTGAGTACAAAATTCTGAAACACTACTTCCAATGAACCAACAGAAAAGTTATAGTGCAAGAGTGATTCAAGTGAAAAAGCCTAGAGAGAGATCATGGCCTTGGGTTCAATCCCCAGTACCAGCGCGTGCACGCGCGCACACACACACACACACACACACACACATTTTAAAAACTTTTCCGTCATATTTAATATATGCCTAAAGTATTTAAAGGGATAAAATGATTCAGCTCTTCGAAGAAAGTCTGTTTAAAGAATTTTTATTATTTATGGGGCTGGGAAGGTGGCTCAGAGGTAGAGCGCTTGCCTTGCATGCATGAGGCTCTGGGTTCGATTCCTCAGCACCACATAAGCAAAAAGAAAAAAGCTGGAAGTGGCACTGTGGTTCAAGTGGTAGAGCACTAGCCTTGAGCTGAAGAGCTGAGGGACAGCACCTAGGCCCAGAGTTTAGGCCCCACGACCAGACTCAAAAAAAAACAAAAAACAAAAAAAAACAAGAATTTTTATTATTTAATGTCTAATCATGCCAGGCAGGCCCCAGTAGCTGAGGATCATGATGTGAAGACAGCCATGCCAGGAAATGAGACTCTTAGCTCCAATTAACCAGAAAAAGAAAAGCTCCAGTGGTAAATTGATAGACTTGAGCAAAAGCTTAGGGACAGCCCCAAGGCCCTGAGTTCAAGCCTAGGACAGGCACAACAAAATAAGAAATATCCAATCATAGAGAATGAATAGGTAAGCTATAGTAACTATAAATTAACATTTATTATATACTCACTCTATACCATATACTAAACTAATATTATATGCACTATTTTTTTTGTCAGTTGCACAGCTTGAACTCAGGGCCTTGGGCATTGTTGTTGTTATTATTGTTTTGTTTTTGTTTTTTTTGTTGGTTGTGGGGCTTGAACTCTGGGCACTGTCCCTCAGCTTTTCAGCTCAAGGCTAGTGCTCTACCACCTGAGCCACAGTGCCACTAGCAGTTTTCTGGTGGTTAATTGGGGATAAAAGTCTCATGGACTTTACTGACCCAGCTGGCTTTGAACTGGGATCCTTAGATCTCAGCCTCCTGAGTAACAGGAGTGAGTCACCGGCACCAGGCCTGGGTATTGTTCTTGAGACTCTTTGTGCTCAAGGCTAGTGCTCTACCACTTAAGCCACAGTACCACTTCTGATTTTTGAGTGATTAATTGATTTTTGAGTGATTGATTTTTGAGTGATTAAGAGTCTCATGGGGACTTTTTTTTCTGCCTAGGCTGGCTTTGAACCACAATCCTTAGACCTCAGCCTTCTGATAGGTGTGAGCCACCAGTGCCTAGCCACTATTTCATTTTTAAATTATTTTTTATCTTTAAGTAATTGTACAAGAGTTTCTATTCAACAAACCACTTTGTAAGTAATGAGTCTTGCTTCATGTCACCTTTCATCATTCTCCCTTATCCGTCCCCGTCTAATCTCTCCCCTTCATTTTCTTAGTTTCATAGATATGTATTAAACACTATGACTGCATTCTTCCTCATTTCCTCTCTTCATCATCTGCCACATTCCCCTTGACCATCTCTCCATTCCTTTCAAGTACCAGTTTCATGGTATTCATTTTGTTGGACTGTGAGTTTTTCTTTTTTTTTTTTTTTTGGGTCCGGTTGTGGGGCCTGAACTCTGGGCCTGGGCGCTGTCCCTCAGCTCTTCAGCTCAAGGCTAGCGCTCTACCACTTGAGCTACAGCGCCACTTCCGGCTTTTTGCTTATGTGGTGCTGAGGAATCGAACCCAGGGCCTCATGCATGCAAGGCAAGCACTCTACCACTGGGCCACCTTCCCAGCCCCTGGACTGTGAGTTTTTCTAAGGAATTACATCATTTGAATTCTCCCTTGCAGATAACATACTTTGGTTATTGCATCTGTGTACACTTGCCTACAACCCCATATGTATTTACTGATGCATTTAAAAATTAGTTTTAATTTCCACATAGAAGAGAGAACATGTGTCCTTTGTCTCCTCTACCACTACCTCCTCCTCCTTCTTCTCTTCCTCTTCTTCTGCTTCTTTTTCTCCTTTGAGTTTCTTTTGTTCAAGCTAGCATTCTACCATTTGAACCACAGCACCACTTCTGGTTTTCTGGTGGTTTATTGGAGATAAGAGTCTCAAGGACTTTCCTGCCTGGGCTGGCTTTGATTCTCGATCCTCAGATCTCAGCTTCCTGAGTAGCTAGGATTACAGGTATGAGCCATCGGTGCCCAGCTTCTTCTTATTTGTCTTAAATATCTGATAATCTAACATATAGGATTATGGTCATTTTGCCTTTTATGAACCCAGATTGTCTGGGTCTAGGCCCAAGTTGTAACCAACAGGTCATCAAATATACTAGCACACAGTCATGGTAGGGTTTTGTTGTTGTTGTTTTGTTGTTGTTGTTTTTTGCAGGTTCTGGGGCTTGAACTCAGGGCCTGGGCACTGTCCCTGAGCTTCCTTTGCTCCAGGCTTGCACTCTATCACTTGAGCTACAGAGCCACTTCTGGCTTTTTCTGCTTATGTGGCACTAAGGAATCAAGCCCAGGGCTTCATGCACTTTCTCACTAAGCCACATTCCCAGCCCCCTGGTAGGTTTTTATAGTTATGCATACTATTGACCTGTAATGTTTAGAAGCTTTTTAATGACAATATTGAAATTTGTTTTGTTAGGTTTTTTTAATTGGTCATGGGGCCTGAACTCCCGGGCTGGGTACTGTCCCTTAGCTCTTCAACTCAAGGCTAGCAATCTACCACTTGATCCCACAGCGCCACTTCCAGCTTTTTTCTTTTTGCTTATGTGGTGCTGAGGAATCGAACCCAGGGCCTCATGCATGCAAGGCAAGCGCTCTACCACTGAGCCACCTTCCCAGCCCCTTGTTAGGTTTTTTTTTTATTGGTCATGGGGCCTGAACTCCGGGCCTGGGCACTGTCCCTTAGCTCTTCAACTCAAGGCTAGTACCCTACCACTTGAGCCTCGGTGCCACTTCTGGCTTTTTCTACTTATGTGGTGCTGTGGAATCGAACCCTGGGCCTCATGCATGCAAGGCAAGCCTCTACCACTGAGCCACCTTCACAGCCTCCAATACTGAAATTTGAATTCAGAGTCTTGTACTTAATAGTCAGATGCTCTACTTCTGAGTCACACCCCACCTCTTTCTCACACTGGTTATTTTTGAGCTAGATTCTTGCTTCCTGTCCAGGTGCATGCACGCCTGGACTGTGGTATCAGGGATGACAGGTGCATGCAACTGTACCCGGCTTCTTCCATTGACACTTTTCTCTTGGGCTGTCCTTGAATCTCCGCCTTTCTGATTTTAGCATCCTATGTAGTTGGGATTACAGGTGTAAGCCACTGTCACTGGCCAGAAACATTTTTTTTTTTTTTGGAATCCGGTCATGTGGCCTGAACTCTGGGCCTGGGCGCTGTCCCTAAGCTCTTCAGCTCAAGGCTAGCACCCTATCACATGAGCCACAGTGCCACTTCTGGCTTTTTCTGCTTATGTGGTGCTGAGGAATCAAACCCAGGGCCTCATGCATGCAAGGCAAACACTAACACTGAGCCACCTTCCTAGCCCTGGCCAGAAACATTTTTAAAGGCTGTTGTGTATAGCTTGTATCACAACTTTAAAAGACACATACCATTTATCCCACAGCTCCTTTTCTAGGATACTGTGATGGTTAAATTTGCATGTCAACTGACTGAGTTAAAGTAGGTCCAGTTAGCTAGTTAAACTTAATTTCTGGGTATGTCTACAGGGGTGTTTCTCCCAAGAGATCGTCATTTGAATCAGTAGACTGTGTAAAGGTAATCCACCCTCACCAATACTGGTGGGCATCTTCTGAGCCGTCAAGGGCCCAAACAGAACAAAGAGATGGGGAAGGGCAAATGTACCTGCTCCTTTCACATTCCTCTGCCCTCAGACATCAGAGTACTTGCTTCTTGAGCCTTCAGACTTTAGGAATTGATTAGTAGACTCTCTTCTTCCCCCTCTCCCTGCTTTTGACCTTGGGCTGGTGTTACACTATTAGCTCCCCTGACTTGTAGGCCTTTATCCTTAGATTGAAGGATACCACTGACTTTCTTGGGTCTCCAACTCTCAGACTGTGGCTGGGGGTGGGGTGGGACTTCTTGACCTCTATTCCCATTATAAATCCCCTCATATATATTGATAGATATAAATATATATTTTATATCTATCAATATATAGATCTATATATAGATTCTATATACATATAGTTGGAGAACCCAACTAATACAGATGCCATCCCCCCACCCCTGTGAGAAATATCTCCTTTATATCTTCTGGTTCTTCCTTTTCAACATAAACTGTTGGCTTTCATATAACCTCAGTGCTTATTAAGTTGTGCAGTTGCAGAGTACTAAATCTACTGTTCAGTTCTGCCTTTAGTCTGAAGTCCCAGGCACAGGTATGAGTCCTGAGTGGGAGCAAACACCGAGTGACCTGGAGCAGAGGGAAGAAGTTGCATTTACAGGTAGCAATGCCTACAGAGTGGCAATGAATATAGTAATGTGAGGCTGCTGCTCTGATATTAGGGATATAAGCTCTATTATACTACATACCAGTTGTCCTAGAAAGGCGTTGAGTCTCAAGCTCATCTGCGAACTGAGACAACTACCTCTTACCACAGTGGCAAAGTAAATGTAATGTGATACATGGATCTCATTGTCAACAGTGAGATCAAGTCAGTGTATACATACTAAGTCTGCACTGTACAAATACTTACAAGTAAAATTTAAATGAGAGGTGAGAGTTTTGTAGTATTTTAATGTACCTAAGATGTTCATAGCCATGGAGATTTATGAAGAAGTCTCCACAATGATTGAGCAGAAAAAGAAATGGCCAATGGGCTGGGAAGGTGGCTCAGTGGTAGAGCGCTTGCCTTGCATGCATGAGGCCCTGGGTTCAATTCCTCAGCACCACATAAGCAAAAAGAAAAAAGCTGGAAGTGGCGCTGTGGCTCAAGTGGTAGAGTGCTAGCCTTGAGCTGAAGAGCTGAGGGACAGCACCCAGGCCCAGAGTTCAGGCCCCATGACCGGACCCTCCCCCCCCCCCAAAAAAAAAAGAAATGGCCAAGCTCAGACAGTAGGAGTTCAACAGTGTATTTATGAGAATGGCCTACAGGTAGACCTGCTATCATGGCTAATCACCACCAAACATTTTCCAGAATCTATCATCCTGGGCAAAAAGTGTTGCTGTCTATGAAGGAAGGGAGAGTCAGCATGGTTGCATTTTTCCTAGGCCATAGGTCAGTTTGACTGAGCTGTAATAAAGTCCCTTTATAGGATTGTAACCTAAACATCTAACTTAGCATTAATGTTTTACAAATTATTCAGGATTTTAAATATAATGTTATATCATTTGTTATGTATGAGGGTTAGATTTATATTTACATTTTTGGGTCCGGTCATGGGCCCTGAACTCTGGGCCTGGGCGCTGTCCCTCAGCTCTTGAGCTCAAGGCTAGCGCTCTACCACTTAAGTCACAGTGCCACTTCTGGCTTTTTTTTTTTCTGCTTATGTGGTGCTGAGGAATTGAACCCAGGGCCTCAGGCATGCAAGGCAAGCGCTCTACCACTGGAGCCACCTTCCCAGACCTTATATTTACATTTTTGAATGGAGACATGTAATTTTTTTTGTAACAGATGACATAACATTAGGATAAATTCTCCACCTCTTGGACTGAATAAGTACTGTAGTTTTCCTCCTCATGTTCTGACATTGACTATCCTGAATGTTCCCCAGGCATTGTGTGGTGCCAGGATGTGAGTAAACACAATTGACCTAGGAATAGATAACACACATGTAAATGCCAAACTCTGGGATGCCCCACTCAGTAGGTTGTTGAGGTAAGCTTTCCAGGTATATATCTTCTTGAGTTTTGCATTAATGTGATAACAAATTGAATGGGTCTCATAGAATTGTTATGATTTAAATTGTTACAATCATTTAAAATACCTGATGACATTTAATCCACACTGTGATAATATTAAATAAGATATGAGGCTTGCCCGGGTGGGAAGGTGGCTCAGTGGTAGAGCGCTTGCCTTGCATGCATGAGGCCCTGGGTTCGATTCCTCAGCACCACACAAGCAAAAAGAAAAAAGCCGGAAGTGGCGCTGTGGCTCAAGTGGTAGAGCGCTAGCCTTGAGCTCGAGAGCTGAGGGACAGCGCCCAGGCCCAGAGTTCAGGCTCCACGACCGGACCCCCCCCCCCCCAAAAAAAAAAAAAGATATGAGGCTTGCCAAGTATCTAAGGCTTGGGTATTTTACTTTAAGAATGAGAACACTGGGGGCTGGGAAGGTGGCTCAGTGGTAGAGAGCTTGCCTTGCAAGCCTGAGGCCCTGGGTTCGATTCCTCAGCACCATGTAAGCAAAAAGAAAAAAGCCGGAAGTGGCACTGTGGCTCAAGTGGTAGAGTGCTAGCCTTGAGCTGAAGAGCTGAGGGACAGCGCCCAGGCCCAGAGTTCAGGCCCCATTACTGGACCCAAAAAAAAAAAAAAAAGAATGAGAACACTGGGGCTGGGAAGGTGGCTCAGTGGTAGAGTGCTTGCCTTTCATGCATGAGGCCCTGGTTCTATTCCTCAGCACCACATAAACAGAAAACAACAACAACAAAACCAGAAGTGGTGCTGTGGCTCAAGTGGTAGAGTGCTAGCCTTGAACTGAACTGCTCAGGGACAGCACCCAGGCCCAGGCCCCATGACTGACAAAAAGAAAAAAAAGAAAAAAAATGAGAACACTGTACCCGGAGTGTGGCTTAGTGGTAGAGTGCTTGCCTAGCATGCATAAAGCCCTGGTTTTGATTTCTCAGTACCACATATACAGAAAAAGCTGGAAGTGGTGCTGCGGTTTAGGTGGTAGAGTGTGCTAGCCCCAGGCCTTAAGTTCAAGCCCCAGGACTGGCAAAAAAAAGAAAAAAGAAAAGAAAGAAAGAAAGAAAGAAAGAGAGAAAGAAAAAAGAATGAGAACACTTGTCTTCATAAAAAAGCAGACTGAAAAGAGCTAGTTATTTTTTTATTCTCCCTATCTTCAAGGTGAAAGTGCAGGGTTTGTTTTGTCCTACATGTGGAAAATTGCATAAAAATGGCATCATTTTGGGCTGGGAAGGTGGCTCAGTGGTAGAGCGCTTGCTTGCATGCATGAGGCCCTGGGTTCGATTCCTCAGCACCACATAAACAAACAAAAAAGCCGGAAGTGACACTGTGGCTCAAGTGGTAGAGGGCTAGCCTTGAGTTGAAGAGCTGAGGGACAGCGCCCAGGCCCAGAGTTAGGCCCCATGACTGGACCCCCCCCCCAAAAAAAAAAAAAAGAACTGTACTCATAACCTTACTTATGTAACTGAAACCCCTCTGTACATCACCTTGACAATAAAAAAATAAGCAAAAAAAGAGGAAAGAGAAACTTTATTTTCTTTTATATATTTCTGAATTATTTTAATTCTCTACAATGAGCATATATTGGTTTTTCTAATAAAAAACAATATGGAAAAAGTTTTCAAAAATCTTAATATGGGAAAATGCTGTAATGAGCAAAAAAATTAGAGCTTGAAACTTTGTATACAGTATGATCTCAGCTATAGAAAAATGCACTTAAAACCCAGGAAGGAAATATATCAAAATGTTAATAGGGACTGCCTCTGGGTGGTGAGATTTTAGATTATAGGTGTGTGTGTGTGTGTGTGTGTGTGTGTGTGTGTGTGTGTGTGTGTGTGTGTGTGTGTGTGTGTGTGTGCTGTTTTTACTTTTCTAAACTTTCTAAATGTGAATAATTGTTTTTATAATTAGGAGAAAAATTAGACCCATGTGCTAAAAGTGTATGGCACGTTGTAAAACCCAGGCTGGCATATCATGGCTGCCACCCAGGATGTGTGCATGCTATCCCACTATTCTTTTTTTTGGTCGTGGGGCTTGAACTCTGAGCCTGGGTGCTGTCCTTCAGCTCTTCAGCTCAAGGCAAGCACCCTACCACTTGAGCCACAGTGGCACTTCTGGTTTTCTAGTGTTTTATTGGAGATAAAAAGTCTCCCAGACTTTCCTCAGAGCTCAGCCTCCTAAGTAGCTTGTTTTTTTGGTAGTTAATTGGAGATAATAGTATCAGGACTTTCCTGCCAGAGCTGACTTTAAACTGTAATCCTTGGACTCAGTCTCTTGAGTAGCCAGAATTACAAATGTGAGCCACCAACACCTATAGTCTGAGGGATGAAGCATCTAGATTATTTGCCAACATTTTTGGAGAATCTTTTTTTTTTTTTTTTTTTGGTCCGGTCGTGGGGCCTGATCTCTGGGCCTGGGCACTGTCCCTCAGCTCTTCAGCTCAAGGCTAGCGCTCTACCACTTGAGCCACAGTGCCACTTCCGGCTTTTTTCTTTTTGCTTTTGTGGTGCTGGGAATCGAACCCAGGGCCTCAGGCATGCAAGGCAAGCGCTCTACCACTGAGCCACCTTCCCAGCCCTTTTGGAGAATCTTTGAAAACCATTTCTCAACTGTTTTTTTTTTTTTTTGTCCAGTCTTGTAGAGCAAGGATCCCTTCCATCCCCTTGTGACGTCTGTGGAGTTAGGCTTACCTGCTCTTGGGTGCTGACAATTTCTTCCCGTCTGTCACCCAAGGCGTCCATCTCCCAGTCCTCACATACACACCTGGCCACGCCCTCCTCAGGTTCAGGGTGGAGCCCCCAGCCTGGCAGCTGGTTCTCTTAGCCCATATCTCTTCCCCTTCCCTCTTCCAACCTTTTTCTTCCCAGGGCTCTCTCCTCTGTCCCAGACAATTCCTGTGTCTGCCCTGCAGCGACAGCACCAGCCAAGGCACAGGCTCTGGGACTTCGGTCAGTATTGCCATACTCCTGTGCCATCTATTACTAATGCTGCCAGTTAACAAGTGGGCAGCCAAGAAGAGCAACACGGTAAGATGCTGAAAACCCAGCTGATTCACATCGTGGAAATTGCTGGTATAGGTGAGAGAAAGAGGAAGGTGGGGACGTGGTACCTGCCTAGCCTGTGCGCTGGCTGGAAGACATGGTAATGGAGAACTAGAGCAGCCTGGCTTCTTCTGGAACTGGGCCTCAGCTGCATCTTCCCCAGGAAGCCCACCAAAGCCTTGGTCTAGACCAAGTGAATGTCACTGGAAGGGATTTCCACCCTCTCTGGCTGGGAAGGTTCTGGGGTTGACAGTCCTTCCCAGGCCAGGCATGGATAGAAGAGCAGAGGAGGAAGAAATAAGTCACGTCCTTAACTTGGTCCCAGAATGACCAGGACCCTGAGACAGATCTGGGCTTCTGGTTTTCATGGGAAGGCCAGGAAAGGCAGGAAGTAGAACAAAGTCCGGGTTAATGAAGTGCAGGTGACAGCACAGCAAGGACTAAGCAGGGTGAAAGGCAGAGACCTGGGTGGCAGGAGTCTTCAATGTGGCGGCCTACCCTGCGCTCGCTCGCTCTCCCATGGTGATGTGTATGTGTCTATAAATATACCTGGCACAGGAGATTTAACTCAGGACCTCGTGCTCATTTGGCTTTTTTGCTCAAAGCTGGAGTGCTACCATTTGAGCCACAGCACTACTTCCAGCTTTTTGCTGGTTAACTGGAGTGTCTCAGATATCTTCTTGATCTGACCTCAAACCACAATCCTCAAACCTCGGCCACCTGAAAACCTAGGATAACAGGTGTAAACCACTGCCCCTGGCTCTCCTGTGTTTTAAGTGAACCCAGGATTTTGTCTTTATTCAGGTGTGGTTAGGCCTTTTGATCAGACTACTTGTTTGTTACAGTTCCTAAGAGGAGGTAGCATGCCATATCAGGCAAGGTCACATGATGAAGCTGAGGCAGAAAGATGGAGAAATAGGTGTTGACTTGTTTGTAGCGAGGCTCTTGCTATACAGCCCAGGCAGGTCTGGAACTCAAGATCCTCTCACTTCATTCTCCTAAGGTAAACACCGCCACATTTGGTTTCTTAATAGTTTTTGTGGGAAGACACAATTCCCGCTTTATGGGAATGTAGATAGGCAGGATGGGTACGCTGACAGCTTTGACTGGGTAGTTTGGATCCTTAAACCAGGCTCTGGCTTCTTAGTTTGTTCCTATCTGTCTGGTTCCTGCCTATGGGGGTGATTAGGGTTACAGAGATAAATAACATGCACAACATAGGAGCCCCAAGGAGTGCTGGAGGGGAGACACCTTCACCCTCCCCTCCCTTTTCTCTCCCTCTTGTTGGTGTGGGCATGAGAACCAAAAAGGCAAAATGAGTGTCACACACTCTCAGGCACTTCAGCAGTCCTATCCTGTCATCAGACAGTGGAAAGCTACACTGCCTGGAATTTTACCTCATTAGTTGCTGTTAGGTACCTTGGGCTGGAAAAGAGGATTGGAAGAATGAAAGGAATCTGTGTACAGAATCTTCCCTCCTTAGGTCTTTTTCTCTGGCTGTACAACTCCAGCTTCTAAAAGCATTCTGCAGCTGACTGGGGAGGTCCTGGATCGTTTTTTATATCTTCTCAGTAACTATGCCTGGGTCAGACTCAGTAAACTGTAATTAGCAAAACCTGGTGAAATGACTGTCTTAGAAAGACTTTTCAGGAGACAGTAGAGGTCTGAGGAACACTTTTATTTAAGTTGGGAGACCATGTAAGACGCATCTCTGTTTTCCTTTCTTTTTCCCCATTGGTACTGGAGGGTTGAACTTAGGGCCTTTCACTTACAAGTGCTTTACCACTTGAGCCATACCACAAACCTTTTTTGCTTTAATTATTTTTAGACAGGGTTGGGGCTGGCAGTAGGCCTTTCACTGAGACAGGTCCAGACAGGAGGAAGTCAATACCATTATCTAGGAAGATCAGCTACCTTGCTTGAGAGCCCAGAACACAGAGTTGCTCTCTGGAGAATGAGAGGTCCAGAGAAGGCTTGAACCTACTGGTCTGTCCACAGACCAACTATAGCCCTACTACTGAAATTACAACTGTTTCATAAACATTCAACAGACAGTCTTTTTGGTTCTCCTAGAACCAGGATGAAAAGAAACCTACCATTTTGGATGAAGATAGATAATGTTCTCTCCTTTTTTTTTTTGATCGGTTGTGGGGCTTGAACTCTGGGCTTGGGTGCTGTCCCTGCGCTCTTCAGCTCAAGGCAAGTTCTCTACCGCTTGAGCCACAGCACCACTTCCGGTTTTCTTATTGGAGATAAGAGTCTCACGGATGTTCCTGCCCGGGCTGGCTTTGAACTTCGATCCTCAGATCTCAGCCTCCTGAGTTGCTAGGATTACAGGTGTGAGCCACCGGCACCCGGCTTGCTCTCTCCTTTTCAAATTCCAAAGTAGATCCTCTAGATTCCAAATCAGAAAGTGAACTAAAAATAGACTTTTTGTTGTTGCTGTTGGTCATGGGGCTTGAACTCTGGACCTGGGCCCTGTCCCTGAGCTTTTCAGCTCAAGGCAAACACTCTACTATTTGAGCCACAGAACCACTTCCAATTTTCAAGTGGTTAATTGCAGATAAGAGTCTCATTGATTTCCCTGCCCAGGATGGCTTTGAACCACAATCCTCAGATCTCAGCCTCCTGAGTAGCTAGGATTACAAGTGTGAGCAACCAGTGCCCAGTGGAGGTTTTATCTGTAACTTTCCATAGGAGTGTCAGATTCTTTGGGGTGCTGGTGGCTACTATAATCCACAGTTCACAGCCAATCCAGGTAGGAAAGACACTGGGACTTTTATTTCCAAACTAGAAGTGGAGCTATGGTTCAAAGTTGTAGAGTGCTAGTCTTGAGCAAATGTCTCAGAACAGTGTCCAGGCCCTGAATTCAAGTCCCATGACCATTAAAAAAAAAAAAAAAAAGATATTTCTTTTTCTTTTTGTGCAGATGTTGGGCACTGTCCCTGAACTTCTTTTACTCAAGGCTAGCACTATTACTTGAGCCACAGCTCTACTTGTAGCTTTTTCAGAGCTTAAATGAAGATAAGAGTATCACAGCTGGATGTGGTGGCTCTCACCTATAATCCTAGCTACTCAGGAGGCTGAGATCTGAGGATCATGGTTCAAAGCCAGACCAGCCAGGAGACTCTTATCACCAATAAGCCACTCAGAAAACTACAAGTGGCACTGTGGCTCAAATGGTAGAGTGCTAGCTTTGAGCTGAAGAGCACAGGGACAGCGCCTGGGCCCAGAGTTCAAGCCCCAGGACCAACCAAAAAAAAAAAAGAGTATCAGACTTTTGTGTCCAGGCTGGCTTTGAACTACTGATACAGATTCACCCTTCTGAGTAGCTAGGATTACAAACAAGCCATCATCATCCAGCCTGTCAGACTCTTGTACAGTGGTTGTACCATGTCTTGATCTGTCTTATTTTCATTCCGTGGAGCTGAGAATCAAACCTCTCATGCAATACTAGACAAGTGCTCGACTGCTGCCATCCTTGATCAATCTCAAATAAAGAGTAAATATTGGCATATAAGGGTGGCACAATGTCCAGATTTCAGGACCATAGTTCTGTGAAGTAATGCCTCATCCTTGCGCACCCTGGGAGGTGGCAGTAACTGGTGAGAAAGGTCCCCATAGTCGATCAAGTCCAAGAGTCCCAACTCTAGAAGGCCAGGTAAAAAAAAAATCACAAAACAGTAAGGAGTAGCTCATGCTTTGTATGATTCTTTTTGTTCTGGTTATTTAGTCTTTAAACAACTGAGAAGTTAGAGCTCATATAACAGTTTTTATAATTGAAAGAAGTCTTACACTTTTTTATCCAGGAAATTAGAAAACATTGTCTTATTAAAAAAATTGGGACTAGCCAGGCGCTGGTGGCTCACGCCTGTATCCTAGCTACTCAGGAGGCTGAGATCTGAGGATCTCGGTTCAAAGCCAGCCCGGGCAGGAGAGACCATGAGACTCCTATCTCCAATAAACCACCAGAAAACCGGAAGTGGCACTGTAGCTCAAGTGGTAGAGCACTCGACTTGAGCTGAAGAGCTGAGGGACAGCGCCCAGGCCCAGAGTTCAGGCCCATGACCGGACCCCCCCCCCCCCCAAAAAAAAAAAAAGAAAATCTTAGTGTCCACTGTTGACATGGCAAGAATACTATAGAAACAAAATTATTTATTTATTTTTTGTCAGTCATGGGGTTTGAACTGTGGGTCTGGGCGCTGTCCCTGAGCTCTTTACCTCAATGCTAATGCTCTACCACTTGAGCCACCACGTCACTTCCAGTTTTCTGGTGGTTTATTGGAGATATGAGTCTCATAGAGGGAGGGTGGGAAGGGATGGGAAGGGGAAATAAAGGAGGAGGCTACAATGCTTGATAAGAAATGTACTCATTATCTTGCCCATGTAATTGTAACTCCTCTGTACAGTATTTTCACAATAAAAAAAAAAAAAAAGAAGAGTCTCACAGATTTCCCTGCCCAGGCAGGCTTTGAACCACGATCCTCAGATATCAGCCTCCTGAGTAGCTAAGATTACAGGCATGAGCCAATGGTGTCCGGGTTTTTATTTTTAGAACAAAATAATTTCTATAAAAGCAAGAGGAAGCCGGGTGACAGTGGCTCACACCTATAATCCTAGCTGCTCAGGAGGCTGAGGATGGCCATGTAAAGCCAGCCTGGGAGGGAAAGTCTGTGAGACTCTTACCTTCACTAAACTACAAAAGCGGGCTGGGAAGGTGGCTCAGTGGTAGAGTGCTTGCCTTGCATGCTTGAGGCCCTGGGTTCGATTCCTCAGCACCACATAAGCAAAAAGCAAAAAGCCGGAAGTGGCGCTATGGCTCAGGTGGTAGAGCGCTAGCCTTGAGCTGAAGAGCTGAGGGATAGTGCCCAGGCTCAGAGTTCAGGCCCCACAACTGGACCCCCCCAAAAAAATAAATAAATAAACTACAAAAGCCAGAAGTGGAGATGTGGCTTAAGTGGTAGAGCACCAGTCTTGAGCAAAAGAAGCTCAAAAACAGAGTCCAAGCCCTAGGACTGAAAAAAAAAAAAAAAAAAAGAAGGAAAGGCTAGGGATGTAGCTTCATGGTTAAACACTTTGCCCTCAAGGCCTTGGGTTTATGCACCATTAAGGAAGGAAGGAAGGAGGGAAGGGAGGGAGGGAGGAAGGAAGGAAGGAAGGAAGAAAGGAAGGAAGGGGGGGGAGGGAGGGAGGGAGGGGAGGGGAGGGGAGGGGAGGGAGGGAAAGCGGGAAGGAGGGAAGGAGAAAAAGAAAAAGAATAGAAAAAGAAAAGAAGCCAAGCCTGTCATGCTAGCTACTCAAGAGACTGAGATCAGAGGACAATGGTTTGAACCCAGCCTGGGAAGAAAAATCTGAGACTCTATTGCCAATTATGCAGCAAAAAGTGGGGCACCAACTGTGAGCAAAGAGAGGGAGGTGGGATTAGGAGAGTGGCACACGGAGCGCAGTGGACAGGGAAACAACACAGACCAACAACTTTGTATCTGAGGGCTCTGAGGTTTAGAAAATGACTGAGAACATGATGCAGACAGCTACTGCCCCCTACCATTTGTGGGCCACCATTCTCGGAGGCCCCAGGGAGGCAGCTGACGAAGGACCTTCCCACTCCTCCGGGGAGAAAGCCGGAGGACTCTAGGAAGAAGCCAGCGCCAAGTGTTATGCTCTCACATCACTGCTCCCCGGCAGGACGATACTCTGTATGCACTGAACAGCCTTTATAAACCCTGCGCCCAGATGTATAAATCACAGTGAAAGATCACACAATTCATGAACAAGCAAGACAACATGCTGCTCTCAAAAACTAACAACACAGGGGAGAGGTCTTAAGTGAGCGCGAAGAGAGGATCCACAAAAAGATCATAAAAAGCATGTGGAGAGAAATGACTGACAAAATAAGAGAGCAGACCCATGAATAACTAGAAAAATGCCAAGAGCAGGTAGACAAAAAGCAAGATGAAATGATGAAAAAATGCAGGCTATACAGAGCTAAGAAAGCATAAAGAGCTCTAACTCCCGGTTGAAAGTACAGGCACAGACTGGGAATGTGGCTTAGTGGCAGAGTGCCTGGGTTCCATTCCTCAGTACCATATAAACAGAAAAAGCTGGAAGTGGTGCTGTGGCTCAAGTGGTAGAGTGCTAGCCTTGAGCAAAAGATGATCAGGGACAGCACCCAGGCCCTGGGTTCAAGCCCCAGGACTGGCAAAAAAAAACCCCAAAAACATAGGCAATAGAACAAAAGAAGTTGATTAGCACTGTTTTTTGTTTGTTTGTTTGTTTTTTTCCAGTTATGGGACTTGAACTCAGGGCCTGGGCGTTGTCCCTGAGCCTCTTTGTGCTCAAGGATAGGGCTCTACCACTTGAGTCACAGAGCCACTAGAACAAAAGAAGTTGAAAATAGAGTTATCAGGTGTTGAAGACAAAGCAGGGGAATTAGAACAAACAGTTAAAAGCATTTAAAAAAAAACCACTCAGAACATACCGAAGGGACATTCAAGAACTAGTGGATTTGGCCAAAATCTCCAAATAGGCCAAATCTACATATAACTGGACTAGATGAGGGAGAATTAAAAACTAAAAGCATTGAGAACCTATTCAATAAAATAATACCAAAACTTCCCTAACATCAAAAAAGAGACTGACGCCCATCTGACAGAGGCAGGCAAGCCCAGGGAAGAAACATGCCTAGACACATGTGTAAAAACTCTGAGTGAAAGATAAGGAAGTAATTTTAAAGGCAGCAAAATCAAAGAGGGAATTTATTAAAATGGAAAAAAACATTAAATAACTGCAGATTTCTGAATGCAAGGAGAGCCTGGAGAGGTGTAATTCAAGCCCTGAATGATAAAAAAAAAATGCCAGCCTAGTATACCCAGTGAAGCTATCATTCACAATCAATGGAGAAACTAAAACTTTCCACAATAAAACAAAACTAATAAAGTTCATGAACACTAAATTAGGACTACAAAGGATACCAAAGGGAAGCATACTATCTGAAGAAGACAAAGTCAAAGAAACACATTAATGAATAAAAAAATTGCGGCTGGGAAGGTGGCTCAGTGGTAGAGTGCTTGCCTTGCATGCATGAGGCCCTGGGTTCGACTCCTGAGCAACACATAAGCAGAAAAAGCCAGAAGTGGCACTGTGGCTCAAGGGGTAGAGTGCTAGCCTTGAGCTGAAGAGCTGAGGGACAGCGCCCAGGCCCAGAGTTCAGGCCCCACAACCAGCAAAACAATAAAATAAAATAAATCACTGGGTACCAGTGGCTCATACCTGTAATCCTAGCTACTCAGGAGGCTAAGATCTGAGGATCAGAGTTTGAAGCCAGGCAGGAAAGGCTGTGGGACTCATATCTCCAATTAACCATCAGAGAACTAGAACAACTGGTGCTGTGGCTAAAAGTGGTGAGCACTAGCGTTGAGCAAAAACAGCTCAGGGAGAGTACCCAAGCCCTGAGTTCAAGCACCCCCATGACCGACCCCCCCCCAAAAAAAATCACTAGAAGACTAGCTTAGTGAAAGGAGAAGAGGAAGGAAACAAGCAACAGGGAAACAACAAAATGGCAGGAAAAAATTTGTTTTGTCAGTTATGGGACTTGAACTCAGGGCCTGGGCACTATCTCTGAGCCGTGTGTGTGTGTGTGTGTGTGTGTGTGTGTGTGTGTGTGTGTGTGTGTGTGTGTGTGTGTGTGTGTGTGTGTGTGTGTGTGTGTGTGTGTGTGTGTGTGTGTGTGTGTGTGTGTGTGTGTGTGTGTGTGTGTGTGTGTGTGTGTGTGTGTTTTGCTCAAGGTTGTGCTCTACCACTTTGAGCCACCATTTCCAGTTTTCTGGTGGTTAATTAAAGATAAAAGTCTCGCTGGCACCAGTAGCTCACGCCTGTAATCCTAGCTACTCAGGGGGCTGAGATCTGAGGATTGAGGTTCAAAGCCAGCCCTGGCAGGAAAGGATGTGAAACTTTTTTTTTTTTTTTTTGGTCGGTCGTGGGGCTTGAACTCTGGGCCTGGGCGCTGTCCCTCAGCTCTTCAGCTCAAGGCGAGCGCTCTACCACTTGAGCTACAGTGCCACTTCCGGTTTTCTGGTGGTTTATTGGAGATAGGAGTCTCACGGTCTCTCCTGCCCAGGCTGGCTTTGAACCGCGATCCTCAGATCTCAGCCTCCTGAGTAGCTAGGATTACAGGCGTGAGCCACCAGCGCCCAGCGGTGAAACTTTTATCTACAATAAACCACCAGAAAACCGGAAGTGGCGCTGTAGCTCAAGTGGTAGAGTGCTAGCCTTGAGCTGAAGAGCTGAGGGACAGCTCAAACACATAGAGATTGTACTGTTGTATAGTATGTTGTTCACTGAAGAAATAAAAGGAAGAACTGAGAATGTTCCTACACTCCAATGAAAATAAAACACTTCATACCAGAACCTCTTGGATATAGAAAAAGCAATGTTGAGAAAAAGAATAGAAATTCACTGGCAGGAAAGGCTGTGGATTACAGGCTCACACCTGTAATCCTAGCTACTGGGGTGGCCAAGATCTGAGGATTGTGGTTCAAAGTTAGCCTAGGTATTGAAGTCTGTGAGACTGTTATCTCCAATAAACTACTCAGAAAAAGCCGGAAGTGGTGCTGTGGCTCAAATGGTAGAGCCCTCGCATAAAGAGGCTAAGGTCAACACCTAAGCTCTGAGTTCAAGCCTCAGGACTGGCCAAAAAAAAAAAAAGGAAAGAAAGAAAAGATAAAAGAAAAAAAAAGATCAGAAATTGCTCAAGTAAATAATCTCAACTAAAACTTCTATAAAAACAGGAACAAACCGAACCTCAAAGTACTAGACAGATGCAGAGTGACTGTAAAGATTCGGGCAGAAATCAACGAGTTATAGACTAGTATCAAAGAAACAAAAAGCTAGTTCTTGGAAAAGATTAGTAAGATTGACAAACTCCTAGATAATTTGACCAAAAATTTAAAAAGGGGGCTAGGAAGGTGGCCTAGCGGTAGAGGGCTTGATTCACATGCATGAAGCCCTGGCTCGGTTCCTCAGTACCACATAAACAGAAAAAGCCGGACGTGGCGCTGTGGCTCAAGTGTGCTAGCTTGAGTTGAAGAGCTCAGGAACAACGCCCAGGCCTAGAGTTCAAGCCCCATGACTGACAAAAAAAATTTTTTTAAAGGGAAGTAGAGATCCAAACCAACCAATTAGATATGAAAAAGGAAACATAACAACAAACATTCAAGAAATCCAAAAGATTATGAGGGACTATTTTCAAAACCTATGCTCAAATGAGATGGAAAATCTAGTAGGAATAGACAAATTGCTAGAGACAAATGAGCTGCCTAAGCTGAACCAAGAAGATATAAACCACACTGAAACTGATCCATAACAAGCAATGAGATCAGGGAAGTAATAGTCTCCTAACAAGGAAAAGTCTAGTTCCAGATGGATTCACAGCTGAATTCTAGAAGACCTTTAAAGAAGAACTATCACAAGTACTCCTCAAACTTTTCCATGAAATAGAAATGGAAGGATAGATATCTAACACATTTTATGAAGCCAGCATTATACCCATCCCCAAACCAGGTAGGGACCCACAATAAAAGAGAGCCAGGCACTGGTGGCTCATGCCTATAACTCTAGCTACTAAGGAGGCTAAGATCTGAGGATCCCAGTTCAAAGCCAGCCCAGGCAGGGAAGTCCATGAGACTCTATCTCCAATTAACCACCAGAAAACCGGAAGTGACACTGTAGCTCAAGTGGTAAAGCACTAGCCTTGAGCTGAAGAGCTCAGGGACAGGGCCCAGAGCTCAAGCCCCACGACGGACCAAAAAACACCCCAAAAACAAAAAACGAGAGAGAGAGAGAGAGAGAGAGAGAGAGAGAGAGAGAGAGAGAGAGAGAGAGAGAGAGAGAACCTATAGCTGGGTGCCAGTGATTCATACCTATAATCTTGGTGACTCAGAAGGCTGAAATCTGAGGATCACAGTTCAAAGCCAGCTCAGGCAGAAAAGTCTCCATGAAACTCTTTTTTTTTTTAACATCCTTTTTTTTTGGGTCCGGTGGTGGGGCCTGAACTCTGGGCCTGGGCGCTGTCCCTCAGCTCTTCAGCTCAGGGCTAGCGCTCTACCACTTGAGCCACAGCGCCACTTCCGGCTTTTTTCTTTTTGCTTACGTGGTGCTGAGGAATGGAACCCAGGGCCTCAGGCATGCAAGGCAAGCGCTCTACCACTGAGCCACCTTCCCAGCCCTCCATGAAACTCTTATCCCCAATTAACAACCAGAAACCTAGAAGTGGCACTATGGCTCAAAAGTAGTAGAGGACTACCCTTGAGCCAAAAGAGCACAGGGACAGTGCCCAGGCCCTGAGTTCAAGCCCTACAACCAACAACAAAAAAAAAAGAGCGCCTATAGACCAATCACTTTGATGAACATAGACACAAAGTTCCTTAATAAAATTCTTGCTAATAGAATTCAACCACTAATCAAAAATTATTTATATGACCAAATCAGTTTTATCCCAAAGATGAAAGGCTGGTTTAATATACGTAAATCAATAAACATAATATACCACATTAACAGAGTCAAAGGCAAGAATCACAAGGATCATCTCAATAGATGCAGAAAAAGCCGTTGACAAAATCCAGTATCTGTTTATGGTGAAAGTTCTGGAGAAACACACCTTAACATAATAAAGGCAATATAAGACAGACCTAAAGTCATTATCATACTAAATGGAGAGCAAGCATTCTTTTTTTGTCATTGTTGGTCATGGGGCCTGAACTCTGGGCCTGGACACTGTCCCTCAGCTCTTCAGCCCAAGGCTAGCACTCTACTACTTGAACCACAACATCATTTCCGGCTTTTTCTGTTTATGTGGTGCTGAGGAATCAAACTCAGGGCCTCATGCATATGCAAGGCAAGCGCTCTACCACTGAGCCATCTTCCCAGCCCAATATCATACTAAATGGTATATATGTGCACATTGGAGGGAAACTAGGAGGAGGACACAGAACTAGGGGAAAACATACAACAGTGGGACCCATCAGCTGCACTGGACATTGATCAAAACAAACTAAGCATGGCATCGATGGGAGGGAGGGAATGAGTGGGAAAGAGCAAACAGTTGACGCTATGTACCTATCACCCAATGTGGAAGAAATAACTGTATAGTCAAAGCCCATAGAACTCATAACTTTATACACCACAATAGACAATTTGCCCCATGAAGGATAGAATGTTTATGACTTTAACTAAGCATCACTATCCCAAAATACTGTGAAATTATGTAATTAATCACAATAAAAAATTTGCAAAAAACCCCCCAAAAAACTAAAACCATTTCCTTCAAAATCAGGAATAAGGCAAGGATGTCCAATCTCCACTCATTTTTCAGTATAAAACTGGAATTCTCAGCTAGAGTTATAAGGTAAGAGAAAGGTATAAAAGGGATTCAAATAGGGAAAGAAGAAATCAAACTATCCCTATTTGCAGATGACAAAATTTTTTATCTAAAGAACTCAAGAGACTCCATCCTCAAGCTTCTAGAGCGGACCAATAACTTTGGCAAAATAGTAGGATAAAAAAACCCAAAAGATGCCGGGCGCTGGTGGCTCACGCCTGTAATCCTAGCTACTCAGGAGGCTGAGATCTGAGGATCGAGGTTCAAAGCCAGCCCGGGCAGGAGAGACCGTGAGACTCCTATCTCCAATAAACCACCAGAAAACCGGAAGTGGCGCTGTAGCTCAAGTGGTAGAGCGCTTGCCTTGAGCTGAAGAGCTGAGGGACAGCTCCCAGGCCCAGAGTTCAAGCCCCACGGCCAAAAAAAAAAAAAAAAAAAAAAACAAAAACAAAAGAATCAGTGGCTTTTCTTTTTTTTGTCAGTGGTGGGGGGCCTGAATTCTGGGCCTGGGTCTGTCCCTCAGCTCAAAGCTAGCACTCACTTGAGCCACAGAGCCACTTCTGGCTTTTTTTGTTTTTGTTTATGTGATGCTGAGGAATTGAACCCAGGGCCTCATGCATGCAAGGCAATCAGGAAAACAATTCCATTTGCAATAGCCTCAAAAAAAAAATATTGTTGGGGGCTGGTGGCTCACGCCTGTAATCCTAGCTACTCAGGAGGCTGAGATCTGAAGATCATGATTCAAAGCCAGCCTGGACAGAAAAGTCCCTGTTAGACTCTTTATCTCCAATTAACCACTCAAAAATCAGAAGAGGCACTGTGGCTCAAGTGGTAGAACACTAGTCTTGAGCTGAAGAGCTCAGGGACAGCACCCAGGCCCTGAGTTCAAGCCCCATAATCAACAACAACAAAAAAAAGGAATATAGTTAAAAAAAAAAAAAGAAGAATCTGAAGAAAGAAATCAAAGATGTTCATGGACAAGTAGAATTAATATCAGGAAAATGGCCATAATGGCAAAAGTGAAGTAGAATTAATATCAGGAAAATGGTCATAATGGCAAAAGTGATCTACAAATTCAACATAATTCCATCAAAATCTCAATGACATTCTTCACCAAGATAAAGAAAATAATCCAAAAAAATTCATATGGAACAAGATCTGATGCAATTTTAGGCAAAAAAAGCAATGCTAACCATATCACAACCTCAAACTTTACTGCAGAGCTATAACAACAAAAACAGTTCAGTACAGGCAGGAAAAAAGGATTGAAGACCAATGGAATAGACTAGAAGACCCATATACTTAGTTACCTGATATTTGCCAAGGGAGCAAAAAATTTACATTGGAAAAAACATTGCCTCTTCAATAATTAGTACTGAGAAAACTGGGCATCCATATGTAGAAAACTAAAATAGGATTCCTGTTTGTCACCTTGTACCAATATCAACTCAAAATGGATCAAAGACTTCAATATAAGAATAAAACTTTTGGGGCTGGGAAGGTGGCTCAGTGGTAGAGCACTTGCCTTGCATGTCTAAGGCCCTGGGTTCGATTCCTCAGCACCACATAAGCAAAAAGAAAAAAGCCGGAAGTGGCGCTGTGGCTCAAGTGGTAGAGCGCTAGCCTTGAGCTGAAGAGCTGAGGGACAGCGCCCAGGCACAGAGTTCAGGCCCCACGACCGGTCCCTTAAGCACAAAGAGGCTCAGGGACAGCGCCCTCAGGCCCTGAATTCAAGCCCCAAGACTGGCAAAACAAATAAAAAACATAAAGAATGAAACTTTGAAACAAGATGGAGGAGAAACATTAGAACTTATCAGAATGGGGCCTGAACTCTGGGCCTGAGCGCTGTCCCTCAGCTCTTCAGCTCAAGGCTAGCTCTACCACTTGAGCCACAGCACCACTTCCAGCTTTTTTCTTTTTGCTTATGTAGTGCTGAGGAATCGAACCCAGGGCCTCAGGCATGCAAGGCAAGCACTCTACCACTGAGCCACCTTCCCAGCCCGGTAAGAACTTTCTAAAGAGAGTCCCAGGGGCGTAGAAAATAGAGATGGACAAATGGAATTCATCAAAATAGTTTCTGCACAGCAAAGGACATTGTTATTAAACTATAAAGACAGCCAACAGACTGGGAGATCTTTATAGCTATATATCTGAAAAGGGCCTAATATGCAAAATATACAAGGAGCTCAAGCTCCTCCCCAAATTAACAATCCAATCAACAAATGGGCAATGGAACTAAATAACTTCTCAGAAGAAAAAGTAAGAATGGCCAATAAACACATGAGGAAATGTTCAATATCCCAGGCCATAAAAGAAATGCAAATCAAAACAACAATGAGATTTCATCTTACCCCAGTAAGATTGGTCAGCATTGAGAATTTGAACAACAATAAATGCTGGTAAGGATGTGGGGGAAAAGGAATCCTATTACACTGTTGATGGGAATATAAACTAGTACAACTACTCTAGAAGGTAGTTTGGAGATTCCTCACAACTAAATATAGAACTTCCTATGATCCAGCCATACCACGCTTGGGCATCTACCCAGAACATAACAAGTCAGGATATAGTAAAGACACTTACACATCCATGTTCATTGCTGGACTATTCATAATTACCAAGTTTAAAAACAGCTCAGATGTTTTTCAATAGATGAGTGGCTCAAAAAAGGTGGCACAGGGGCTGGGAAGGTGGCTCAGTGGTAGAGTGCTTGCCTTGCATGCATGAGGCCCTGGGTTCCATTCCTCAGCACCACATAAGCAGAAAAAGCTGGACGTGGTGCTATGGCTCAAGTGGTAGAGTGCTAGCTTTGAGCTGAAGAGCTGAGGGACAGCGCCCAGGCCCAGAGTTCAAGCCATGACCGACAAAAAAAAAAAGTGCATATAAACAATGGAATTTTACTCATCCACTAGAAAGAGTAATATTATATCATTTGCAGGGAATGGATGTCCCTAGGATAAATCATGTTAAGTAAGCCATGCTCAGAGAGAAACAGCACATTTTCTCTCCTATGTAGAAGTGAGATCTAAAATACAACTATTCATGATAACAAATATAGGACTCAATGCATTTGCACACAAATTGGCTAAAGGAGGCTATACTTAGGGGAAGAAATCAAAGGGCATAACCCCTCTGAGCAAGTAAAGTACTGTTTATCAAAGCAAATACCAGGAAATGAAAACATGGTTTTGGGCAGGGAGGGCGTGTTGGGGGGGGTAGCATAGCAATGGAGAGAGGAAGAGTTAGCAAATGCAATCTCATTGTATTCAATGTACTTTTTTTTTGTTGTTGTTGGTCATGGCATGGGGCTTGGGTGCTGTCCCTCAGCTCTTCAGCTCAGTGGTAGGCTAGCGCTCTACCACTTGTGCCACAGTGCCACTTCCGGTTTTCTTAGTGGTTTATTGGAGATAAGAGTGTCACAGAGTTTCCTGCCTGGGCTGGCTTTGAGCTGCGATCCTCAGATCTCAGCCTCCTGAGTAGCTAGGATTACAAGTGTGAGCCACCATGCCCAGCTCTCAATGAACTCTATATAAAAAATGAACTATGTAACTTGTGGTTAGGGATGGGAGGGGGAAATGGGGGAATGAAGGAAGGGGTGACACTAACAAGTATTGTCTAGGGGAGGGTGGGGGGGATGGGAAGGGGAAACAAAGGAGGAGGCTACAATGCTTGATAAGAAATGTACTCATCTTGCCCATGTAATTGTAACCCCTCTGTACAGTATTTTCACAATAAAAAATAAATAAATAAAAAAGAAGTAGTGTCTAGGTATTCATAAATACTGTCTAAGAAGTACTGTCTATATATTCATAACCTGACTTACAGAATTATAACCCCTTTGTACAACTTCTTAATAATAACAAAAAAGAAGAAAACTAAGAGAGCTTGAGGTCCTGCGTTCATGTTCTGGTAGTAGGAAAAAAAAGAGAGCAAACAATGCCTAGGAGAAAGATATTTATAAGTAAGCATAGGCTTTTTTGCCAAGTTTTCCATAAATAACAAACACCTTTTTGTGAAAGAAGACATGTCATGCAAAGTGGAATTTCCTTTTGAGAGCAAGGTTTAATCCTGGTCCAGAATTATGTTTTAAAGCTCTATCAATTCTACCACACTGTTGTAAGAATCACTCAGGTTTTTCCCTCCCTTAAGTGTTCTGAAAAACCAAAGTGGCTAACCACAGCCAGCTTAGCCAAGGAAGTGAAACACATTGACCATCATTTACCAGAGTACACAGATCACGCATTTCTTGGTGTCTCTGGTAAAGTCTATTTTGTCTGCAGTCACTGTGTTCTCCTGATGTCTCTCACTGATGTTCTGTAATAAGATACTCTCAAATTCCATCGCTTAAATCTTGTTTTTGCCTTTTTTCCCTTTGGGTGCGCCTGGCCAGGAGAAGCCCCGCAGGTAAAGGCAGTCAGCCGCATTGTGGGCAATGTAGTGGAGGTTCAGCATGGCTGCCGGACTGAAGATGTCCACCTCGGGCTTCTTCTGCTTCTTCCCGCGAGACTTGCCTCCTCCTTTCTTCCCTTTACCTGGCTTTCAAAGACAAGGGCAGATGTGAATGAGAACATTCCTTTTGAGAACCTTGACATCATTTTCCATATTTCCGCATTCAGTATAAGGGGGAACCTTAAAATGAAAAAAATTTAAAAAGTGTTGATAAGGAAGTGTTCAAAATAACCAGAAGAGTCTGATAGCCTATTATAATACAAAGGAGCGGCTAGGGTTCTTTGTTTTTGTGCCAGTACTGGGACTTGATCTTGGAGCCTGGGTGCTATTCCCTTAACTTTTTTTTTGGGGGGGGTGGTCTGTTGTGGGGCTTGAACTTGGCCTGGGCACTGTCCCTCCGCTCTTCAGCTCAAGGGGAACACTCTGCCACTCAAGACAGCACCACTTCGGGTTTTCTGGTGGTTTATTGGAGATAAGAGTCTCATGGACTTTCCTGCCTGGGCTGGCTTTGAACCGTGATTCTCAGATCTCAGCCACCGGCACCTGGCTTCCCTTAGCTTTTTTGCTCAAGGCTAGTGCTTTACCTACCACTTGAGACACAGCTCCACTTCTTTTTGGTAGGTAATTGCTGGCTTCCAACAGCAATCCTCAGATCTCAGCTTCTCAAGTAGCTAGGCTTACAGGCAGATGCCACCTGTAACCAGCTTACATTTTATTTTTTTTTATTTTTTATTTTTTTGGTCCGGTCGTGGGGCTTGAACTCTGGGCCTGGGCGCTGTCCCTCAGCTCTTCAGCTCAAGGCTAGCGCTCTACCACTTGAGCCACAGCGCCACTTCTGGCTTTTTTCTTTTTGCTTATGTGGTGCTGAGGAATCGAACCCAGGGCCTCAGGCATGCAAGGCAAGCACTCTACCACTGAGCCACCTTCCCAGCCCCATCGAGCTTGCATTTTAAACACATGAAATTCATTGCATACACGTCTATAATTCTCTTAGGATACTGAGTGAGTGAACATTTTCAGTTTCTGGGCCCATTCATCTCTTTGGTCTGCTCAATGAATTCCATGGGCCTTCTTTCTAGTTCCCAAACTTGCAAAGCTCTTCTTGGTGCACACCTTGTTCTCGAAGGCCTTCATGTAACTTAAGGGTATGAGTTGTGGCTTCTGCTTGAGCAGAAGCACCTCCTAAGAAAAACTTCCCTAGCAGGACATTGGTGGCTCATGCCACCAATCCTAGCTACTCAAGAGGCTGAGATCTGAGAATCACCACCATTCGAAGCCAGCCTGGATAGGAAAGTCCATGAAACTCTTTATTTCCAGTTTAACAGTTAGAAGCCAGAAGTGGAGCTGTGGCTCAAGCAGTAGAGAACTAGGCAGTGCCCTTGTCGAGTCCAAGCCCCAGTACTGGCACAAAAAAAAGAAAATAAGAAAACAATAACCCCAAATAAAATCTCCCTAGAACTCAGGTAACTGTATATTACCCAAACCAGGCCACTTTAAACAAATGAACATAAACCAGTACTGTCCCAGGACAAAGCTGGATACCAATGCTCTCCTCTCCCTACCTGTACACCCCAACAAGGTTCCTGGACCTGAGGTGTCACTATCTATCTCTTACCCTAAGCTCTTTTCACTATTCAATACTGTTTATTTAAAACCTCCTCCTAGAGTTGGGAGCTTAGTGGCTCATACTTGTAATCCTAGCTACTCAGGAGACTGAGATCTGAGAATCCAGGTACTACGTCAACCTAGGTAGGCAAATCTGAGAAACTTATCTCCAATTAAGCAACAAAAAGCCAAAAGGAGAAGCATAGTTGAAGTGGTCTTCAGCAAAAAAAAAAAAAAAAAAAAAAGTCAATCTAGAGTTGAACCCTGAGTTCAATTCCCAGAACTGAAAAACAAGAACCATCACCACACAAAGGAAAGTTTTGCCTATGAGTTCACTACCAAATTCTCTTCTCTCCACCAATATTTGGCATACTACAGGGATGAATAAATATTTGCTGAATTGATTGCAATTCAGATGCAATGCAGGACTTGGGTTTAGAATGCAAGCATGGATGTCTGCTTTTCTAAATTTTAAAATATCGCCTTTATTCAGTCAACAAATATTCACAGATATCTGCTGTGTATCTGGCTGTCTGGTTGTTGTCATGATGCTTACAGTCCAGTAAGAAAAAGACAGTCACCTGGTCACAAACACATTTGCTGATCAACTATTCTGGGAAAAAAAGTTTCCCTGGAGTACATGGCATTACGACAGCACAGGACAAGGAGGGACAGCAAGGAAGGGTCTCTAAGGAGTGAGACTTGTCCCATTAGGACAAACAGCCTGTTCAAAGGTACTGAGGTTGCAGAGAACAGGGACAGTTGAGGGACCAAAACAAACAACAACAAAACCAAACCAGATCAGTGTGGTTAGTTTATAGGTAACGAGGATAGTCAGAGAGAGTTCAGTCTGAAATACCTTTCAGACAGCTCTGGCCTACAACCTTTGTCAACTAACACAATGGACTTTTATCCAAGGAGCAGAAGGAAGCCATTAACTTTCAAGGGCTTCCATTCCATGGGCTCTTGATGAAAAATGAGATTATTAACCCTGTGAAGTAACCCAGGAATGCCTCTGCATAAGGGAAGAAATACATAGCCTAGGGGGGGCCAGTGGCTCATCCCTGTCACTCTAGCTACACAGGAAGCTGAGATCCAGAGGATCTTGGTTCAAAGTCATCCTGGGCAGAAAAGTCTGCAAGACTCCATCTTCAAACAAATAGCAAAAAAGCTGGGCTGCGCTGCAGTCTAAGGGCTAAGGAGTGAGGCTTTCGAAGGCAAACTAGACACTTAAGGTGCCTTAAGTGAGGAGCAAATGGCTGTGGGATGGGTGCTGAAGAAGCAATAGGAAACAAGAGGTCCTTCTAAGGTGAGTCTTAAAAGCACAGCAATAGCCCAAGATGAGGCAGGTGCAGGAGGTGTCTAGAAAACTGTGAGTGGAGTGTGGGCTACAGATCGTCTTTTCATCTTATCAGAGAAGGTAGCATGGTAGATAAAATCTAGCAGGCTGGGGCCCCGCGGTTACCAAAGACTGCACAGCAAACTCAAGTACTTACTTTGGCAGACTGTGGAGCCTGATTTGCGACTTTGGGCGGGGCCATCAAGGACTCTGCGGGTTTGGAGAGACGCGTGAGAGGTGGTCACATGCTCCTGGATGAGACCTGAGGACCAGGTGGGCTCCGACGGCCGGCAGTGCAGTGGGACCAGGGCTCACTTCCTACTTCATGGTCTGCAGAGAAGCCCGCCAAGGGGGGTGGGAGGTGAGACCCGGCGACTGGGGTTTCACCCTCGGGTCCTAACGCTCGCGCTCGGCTATTTCCACTTGCGCTCTACCTCCAGTCTGGCATTTTGCTGGTTAACTGGCGAGTCTCCCGAGCTTGTCTACCCCAGCTGGCCTCGAACCCGCAATCCTCAGAGGCTGGCCTCCTGCGTCGCTAGAAGGACCTCCTCTTTCGCTTCCCTCACGGAAGACATCTTCGGTGCGTGAAAGTCGCTCAACGGGACCAGGCATCGCAAAGCAGCCACTCGGCAGAGGGAGGGCTCCGCGGGCTTCCACCTCGGCTTCCGGGGCGGGCGCAGCGCACCGAGCCCCGCCCCTTCCCGACCTCGCCGCCGCGTGGGACGCGCCCCCACCCCCGGGACGCACGCGGGGACGCGGAGCGCGGAAAGCGCGCCCGGGACGAGCGTTAGTTACCGTGGTCATCTTCTCAGCCGAGCCGGAGAGCGGGACACGCGTTCTCTTCCCCGTAGGCGGTGAAACACCCCAAATCCTCGGCTGCCCCGGGTGCAGGCTCCTCCACCCGCCACCACGCACCGACCTCCACCGCGTCCCCAGCCTTCTCCAGGCCCCTGAACCCGAGGCCGCAGCCCGTCCCGCGAGGTGTTCCGCGCGCGCGCACAAACGCCGCCGGCGCGCGCGTGCGCGCTGCTGGGCGGGGCCGCGCTGTGCTTACCGGTTGCCATGACACCGGGGCCCGGGCCTTACCGCCGGGTGGAGCGCGCCGGGCCCGCGGAGCGCCCGAGAGCCAGTCCACTGGATGTCGTCGGCGAGGCTGCGGGGCGTTGAGCGGGGGCGACTGCGGCTGCGATCGCCGGACCGCAGCTCCGCTCCCCCGCGGCTGCTCTGGGCGGGGCTCTGGAGGAGCGGGTCTGGCCGGCCTTGGACAGACCGCCACACACGGTGACCGCTTTTGGAAGAGGGGAATAGGGACTTTGAGGAGAGCCGCGAAGAGAATACAGTGGAGGAAATGTCTGTACAAGAATCGGTATGGACTCTAGAGAGGGTTGAGGTTCCTACACCCCAGGTGTGGTTTGATCGTTTGGCTTCCCACCCTGCCGGTTCACCATCATTTCTTCCCTGATTCCCCTTGGAAGCACGACTCGCTTTTTTTTTTTTTTGGTCAGTCGTGGGGCCTGAACTCAGGACCTGGGCGCTGCCCCTAAGCTCTTTGGCTTAAGGCTAGCACCTCTACTTCCTGTTTTCTGGTGGTTAATTGGACTTTCTTGCCTTGGCTAGCTTTGAACCATGGACCTCAGATCTCAGCCCCCTGAGTAGTCAGGATTACAGGCGTGAGCCACGGGTGCCCAGCTCTGAACAACTTTACAAAAAAAAATTGTACAAAGAAGTTGTCCTTTAACAAAGTAGTTTATGAATACAGTGCATTTTGATCCATATCACCCCTTTCAACATTCTCCCTTCCATTCCCTTCCCACCCCTTCCCTCACTCTGCTTTCTTGTGTAGGATATACATGGAATTCTTGACTGCAGTCTCCTCCTCTTCATCTACCTTTTCCCCTAGACCTCACACTATCCCCTTTCAAGTACCCCTTTCCTGGTGGTTTTTTTGTTGTTGTTGTTGTTGTTGAACTTGACTTTGCTTTTCTAAGGAATTAGAGTTCTCCCTTGAATTTACATATTTCAGTTAATTTTTTTTTTTTTACTTTTTTTGTCGGTCGTGGGGCTTGAACTCTGGGCCTGGGCGCTGTCCCTCAGCTCTTCAGCTCAAGGCGAGTGCTCTACCACTTGAGCTACAGCGCCACTTCCGGTTTTCTGGTGGTTTATTGGAGATAGGAGTCTCACGGTCTCTCCTGCCCGGGCTGGCTTTGAACCGCGATCCTCAGATCTCAGCCTCCTGAGTAGCTAGGATTACAGGCGTGAGCCACCAGCGCCCGGCTTCAGTTAATTCTTTTGCATACACTTTCATACCCCACAATGTATTTACTTATAAGTTTCTAAGCTAAATCTAGCTTCCACATACTTTCCAGCCAGTGTTACTTTAAAAGACACAAAGCTCAAGCAAGCATACTTTGTATAAACTGAAGATGTTAATTTAAGATAACTGTTCACCCTTACTGCAGAATAGCACTAGTGAATTTTATCTATGAATACACATCCTTATGTCTTCTACATAAATAGTAAAGCTAACTGTGCTAATCTTAAAATATATCACCAGAATGGAAGCGTGCATTCTTAGAATTTCCAAATTTAGCATATTCTATCACTACCTTTCTTAAAAGTTACACTCAAATCCAATTTCTACTCTGGTGACTCCCTCCCTCCCTGTTTTTCTTTCCTATTCTTTTTTTTTTTTTTTGTCGGTTGTGGGGCTTGAACTCTGGGCCTGGGCGTTGTCCCTCAGCTCTTCAGCTCAAGGCGAGCGCTCTACCTCTTGAGCTACAGCGCCACTTCCGGTTTTCTGGTGGTTTATTGGAGATAGGAGTCTCACGGTCTTTCTTGCCCGGGCTGGCTTTGAACCGCGATCCTCAGATCTCAGCCTCCTGAGTAGCTAGGATTACAGGCGTGAGCCACCAGCGCCCGGCTTTCCTATTCTTTTTATTGCATTAAAAATGCAGCAGCATGGGGCTGGGAAGGTGGCTCAGTGGTAGAGCGCCTGCCTTGCATGCATGAGGCCCTGGGTTCGATTCCTCAGCACCACATATGCAAAAAGAAAAAAAGCCAGAAGTGGCGCTGTAGCTCAAGTGGTAGGGCGCTAGCCTTGAGCTGAAGAGCTGAAGGACAGCACCCAGGCCTAGAGTTCAGGCCCCACGACTGGACCCCCCAAAAATAAAATAAAATAAAATAAAAATAAAAATGCAGCAGCATAGTACTGCATTCACTTTACAAATAATCCTCTACCCATGTAACTCCAATATTGAAGAGGTACATACAGAAACACTGAAATATTCTCTTCCGAAGTCTCCTCTGGTCAGCCACTGGGATCCCTGAAGTGAGAATCTTCTAGAGTAGTAAGAGCAGTCAGGGCAGACCTCAGAGTGGAATTATCAAGGAAAGGGGTCTCTTTAAAGGGACAGAGAATCAGTGCTGGTGGCTCATGACTATAATCCTAGTTTCTGAGGAGGCTGAGATCTGAGGGTTGTAGTTCCAAGCCAGCTGGGCAGAAAAGTCTATGAGACACTTTTTCCCCCCAGTCTTGGGGCTTGAACTCAGGGCCTGGGCACTATCCCTGAGCTTCTTTTGCTCAAGGCTAGCACTCTACTACCTGAGCTACAGTGCCACTTTTGGCCTTTTCTGTTTATATGGTACTGAGGAATCAAATCCAGGGCTTCATGCATGCTAGGCAAACATTCTACCACTAAGCCACATTCTTAGCCCCCTGTGTGACTCTTATCTCTAATAAACTACCCAAAGCTGGAAGTGGCACTGTGGCTCAGGAGGTAGAGTGCCCACCTTAAGCAAAAAGAAGCTCAGGGATAGCGGCCAGGCCCAGATTTCAAGCCCTAGGACTGGCAAAAGAAAAAAAAAAAAAAAGCTAATGGATAGTGCCCAGATCCTGAGTTTAAACCTCAGTAGCAACACACACACACACACACACACACACACACACACACACACACAGAGAGAGAGAGAGAGAATAGTTTAGACTTTGAGAGCCTTTCATTTCATTAATAATATATCCAAATTGTTGTACAAGAGGGTTTCAATTTAACATGTTCATTTATGTGTGTACCACATTTTGATCAGGTAGGTTTACATTGCATTTTGCAGCTTCTAAACTCAGCTAATGTATTGTGAAAGCAGTTATAAACAACACATAAATGAATGGACAGGCTGAATTCTAGTAAAAATTTTATGGAACTGCCTAGCAATGGTTCATGCTGCCTGTAATCCTAGCTACTCAGAAGACTGAGATCTAGTGGATAGTGGTGGATCTAGAGGCCAGTTGGGAAGAAAAGTTTACTTGACTCTCATCTCCAGAATAACTAGCAAAAAGCAGGGTGAGCAGTGTGTACTCACACTCTAATACCAAACAAACAAAAAGCTTTTATGGAAATTGAAAATTGAACTTTGTAGAATTTCCATGTGTCTATTGGCCCAATGCCAACTCTAAACTACCACTAGTTTTTTGTTTGTTGCTTGTCAGTTGTGGGGCCTGAACTCTGGGTCTGGGCGCTGTCCCTCAGTTCTTCAGCTCAAGGCTAGCGCTCTACCACTTGAGCCACAGCGCCACTTCCGGCTTTTTTTGCTTATGTGGTGCTGAGGAATTGAACCCAGGGCCTCATGCATGCAAGGCAAGTGCTCTACCACTGAGCCACCTTCCCAGCCCTACCACTAGTTTTATATAACTCATGAGCTACAATTTGGTCATTTCTGATCAGAGAATTGAAAATTTATTTGTTTTTTGTTTTTTGTTTTTTTTTGGTTGGTCATGGGGCTTGAACTCCGGGCCTGGGCACTGTCAGCTCTTCAACCCAACATGAGCACTCTACCACTTGAGCCACAGTGCCACTTCTGGTTTTCTGGTGGTTTACTGGGGATAAGAGTTTCATGGAGCCGGGCGCTGGTGGCTCACGCCTGTAATCCTAGCTACTCAGGAGGCTGAGATCTGAGGATCACGGTTCAAAGCCAGCCCGGGCAGGAGAGACCGTGAGACTCCTATCTCCAATAAAACCACCAGAAAACCGGAAGTGGCGCTGTAGCTCAAGTGGTAGAGCGCTCGCCTTGAGCTGAAGAGCTGAGGGACAACGCCCAGGCCCAGAGTTCAAGCCCCACGACCCACAAAAAAAAAAAAAAAAAAAAAAAAAGAGTTTCATGGAGGGCTGGGAAGGTGGCTCAGTGTAGAGCGCTTGCCTTGCATGCTTGAGGTTCGATTCCTCAGCACCACATAAACAAAAAGAAAAAAGCCGGAAGTGGCGCTGTGGCTCAAGTGGTAGAGTGCTAGCCTTGAGCTGAAGAGCTGAGGGACAGTGCCCAGGCCCAGAGTTCAGGCCCCATGACTGGACCCCCAAAAAAAAAAAAAAAAAAGTCTCATGGATTTTCCTGCCCAGGTTGGCTTTGAATTATGATCCTCAGATGTCAGCCTCCTTAGTGGGTAGGATTACAGGCATGAGCCACTGACACCTGGCTATTTATTATTCTTGCTGGGGATTTTTGACAGGGAGGAGAACAGGGTGGGTAAAATTATCAGTCATGTATAGCAAGTTCTAAGCACTTTATACCTACTGACCCATTTATTCCTCCCAACCACAAAAGGTAAATGGATTTCTGCTGCGATGATAAAATACATAAGAAAATAAATGGTTTGTTTTGACTCATTGTTTCCACCATTTTATCCTGTGGATACTGGGCCCTGTTGCTTTGGATGCATGGCAAGGCAGCACATCATGTTCAGAACCCTTGGCAAATGAAGCTGGTGGCTAGGAAGCAAACAGGTGAAAGGAGATTAGCCCCAATGTCCCTTAAGGGCACATCGCCAGTGAGCCTAACTTCCTCTCACTAAGACTCAGCTCCTAAAGGTGGTGGCCAAGCCTTCAACACATGGTGTTTTTTTTGTTGTTATTGTTGGTCGTGGGGCCTGAACTCTGGGCCTGGGCGCTGTCCCTCAGCTCTTCAGCTCAAGGCTAGCGCTCTACCACTTGAGCCAAAGCACCACTTCCGGGTTTTTCTGCTTATATGGTGCTGAGGAATTGAACCCAGGGCCTCATGCATGCAAGGCAAGCACTCTACCACTGAGCCACCTTCCCAGCCTAACACACAGCTTTTTGAAGACCTTCAAGATTTGGGTACAATAGTGAATGCCTATAATCCTAGTACTCAGGAGGCAGAGTTAGGAGGATTTTGAGTTTGGGGTCAGTCTGGACTAAACAGCTAGACTGTGTTTCAAAAACACAAAACAAGAAGATCCAACCTATAGCAAGCAATATTAATTATCCTCATTTTACAGATGAGCAATCTGAGGCATGAGAGGTTAAGTCATTTGTCATGTATCACACAGCAACAGAGACTGCATGTGGGAATTGCTCACCCAGTTGGGACTAGGACCCGGTATACATCATTGGCCTGTATTGTCTTTCTGGGGAAGATATCTTGTGGACAGACATGTTTTCACAGGTGGCCACATGAATCATCTTTGTTCTGCTAGCTCCTTTAGGCATTTAAACAAAAAGTTACAGAATGTTCAAAGTGCTGTGTTCCTTTGGAGGCAAAGGGACAGATGGCACTGTCTTATTTAGCAAGGAAGTCACTGTCATTGAAGGCACGAGCAGAGTTGGGATGGCTTTGTAATCTTGCAGTTCTTTGGAAAGACTTTGCTTATTTCCTATAAAATATTTAAAGTCTTTTTTTTTTCAAATTGTGTGTGTGTGTGCGTGCGCGCGCGCACACGCGCGCATGTGTATGAATGTGTGTTGGTCCTGGAGCTTAGACTCACAGCCCAGGTGATGGGTCTGAGCTTTTTTTTTTTGGTCCGGTCGTGGGGCCTGAACTCTGGGCCTGGAAGCTGTCCCTCAGCTCTTCAGCTCAAGGCTAGCGCTCTACCACTTGAGCCACAGCGCTACTTCTGGCTTTTTTCTTTTTGCTTATGTGGTGCTGAGGAATTGAACCCAGGGTCTCAGGCATGCAAGGCAAGCGCTCTACCACTGAGCCAACTTCCCAGCTTCAAGGGTCTGAGCTTTTTTTCTCAAGGCTAGTGCTTTACCACTTGAGTCACAGCTCTACTTTTGGTTAATTGGATATGAGTCCCATGGACTTTCCTGTGCAGGCTGGCTTTGAACTGCAATCCTCAGTTCTCTACCTCCTGAGTAGCTAGGACTATAAGCATGAGCCACTATTGCTTTTTCCTAAGATCTCTGATTGAATAATGCAGCCTTGGGAAATTCTGTCTGTGGGGAAAAAGGCTCAAGGAAAAGAGGGAATGGTTTTTCAGAAGTATCGCAAACTCAAAGTACCTACCATCCAAGAGAGGCATCAGAGTCATGGCTGTGACTACTGGCAACGGAGTTGACTGGAATTATATTTTGTTTTTGTTGTTGTTGTTTATGGGGCTTGAACTCTGGGCCTGGGTGCTGTCCCTAAGCTCTTTAGTTCAAAGCAAGAGCTCTATCACTTGAGCCACAGTGCCACTTCTGGTTTTCTGGTGGTTTATTGGAGATAAGGGTCTCACATACTTTCTTGCCTGAGCTGGCTCTGAACCATGATCCTCAGATCTCAGCCTCTGGAGTAGCCAGGATTAGAGGCGTGAGCCACCAGAGCCCAGCTGGAATTTTTAACAGCTTTTGAGAGTGTATTACCATATTGCCAGTCCAACTAGAGGTTAATAACTTCAAAATACGAGATGATTCTTGGAACCTAACAGGCTTTAAGCAGAAAGCAGATTAAGAAAGTGGTTCAGTCATCAAGAGCACAGGAGAAACGTTTTCTAATGTCTTGGTTTTTTCATTCAGACTGGGTCTTGTTGTGCAGGCCCACTAACCTACAACTTTTTCTTTTTTTTCCAGTCCTGGGGACTTGTCAGTGTCCAATCCTGGACTGTCCCTGACCTATTTTTGCTCAAGGCTAGCACTGTACCACTTGAGCCACAGTACCACTTCTGGCTTTTTCTGTTGTGCTGAGGAATTGAACCCATGCTTCATGCATGCTAGGCAAGCACTCTACCACTAAACCACCTTCCCAGCCCTGATCTAGAACTCTTTTTTTTTTTTTTTTGCGGTGGGGGGGGGGGGGTCCGGTCATGGGGCCTGAACTCTAGGTCTGGGCGCTGTCTCTCAGCTTTTCAGCTCAAGGCTAGCACTCTACTACTTGAGCCACAGCGCCACTTCTGGCTTTTTTCTTTTTGCTTATGTGGTGCTGAGGAATGGAACCCAGGGCCTCATGCATGCAAGGCAAGCGCTCTACCACTGAGCCACCTTCCCAGCCCCTGATCTAGAACTCTTGATCCTCCTGTTTGGCTTCTTGAGTGCTGGGATTACAGGAATGTTCTCTCATGCCCAGCTCCCAATATTGTTTTAAAATGTGGCCAAGAATAGAAGAGAAAGAAGCTTCCCCCCTTATTTTTTGAGATAAGGTCTCAGTATGTGTCCTAGGCTCACCTCAAAATTTTTAGGTAGCCCAGGCAGGCCTTGAACTTGTAATTCTACTGTTTTCATTTCTGAAGTACAAAGAAGCCCATAGGACACTGATGGCAGGACACTTCTATGGGGCCAATTAAAGGCCTTTCCTATCCATAGAACAAGACCTCATAACATTTGCTTAGTGGGACTCAAAAAAAAAACCCCCACAAAACTATAAATCTGGTGCTGGTGGCTCACACCTATAATCTCAGTGACTCAGGAGACGGGTCTGAGGATCGCAGTTCAAAGCAAGCCTTGGCAGGAAAGTCCCTGAGACTCTTTATTTCCAATTAAATACCAAAAAGCCAGAAGTGGGGTTGGGAATGTGGTTTAGTGGTAGAGTGCTTGCCTAGCATGAATAAATTACTGGGTTCAATTCCTCATTACCACATAAACAGAAAAAGCTAGAAGTAGTGCTGGGTACTTGAGCAAAAGAAGCTCAGGGACAGTGTCCAGGCCCTGAGTTTAAGTACTTGCAAAAACAAAACAAAAAAACCAGAAGTGGAGCTGTGGCCCAAGTAGTAGTGCCTTGAGCAAAAATATAGAATGAAACAAAAAAGCTCAGGAGCTAGGCATCAGTGGCTTACGCTTGTTCTCAGGAGGCTGAGATCTGAGGCTCACTGTTCAAAGCCAGCCCTGGGCAGGAAAGTCCATGAGACTCATCTCCAATAAAGGACTCAAAAAAATCAAAAGTGGAGCCTGTGGCTCAAGTGGTAGAGCATTAACCTTGAGCAAAAGAAGCTCAGAACAGCACTCAGGCCCTGAGTTCAGGCCCTAGGATCCTCACCAAACAACAACAACAAGAGCCCCACTTTTTCATCATCTTTAGGTGGGGATGTACAAGGAAGAAAAATCATGACCATGAGCATATGATTAAGAGTATTATTCTGAAAAAAAAAAAAGAGTATTATTCTGTCCCCCACAGTATAACCCATGCTTTCACTGTATTTGATGTGGGTATAATTTGTGGAGGGGAAGGGGAAAAACAAGTCGTTTAAATAAGGATACAGGTGGACCTGTTGCAACAATGAGAAGTACAAGTTATCATGTCAAAAACGAACTTTACAACTTGAGGGGGAGATTGGGGGGGGGAGGTAGGATGGGAAGGGATGGGAAGGGTAAACAAAGGAGGAGGCTACAATGCTTGATAAGAAATGTACTCACTATCTTGCCCATGTAATTGTAACCCCTCTGTACAGTATTTTCACAATTTAAAAAAAAAGAGTATTATTCTGGGGCTGGGAAGGTGGCTCAGTGGTAGAGCGCTTGCCTTGCATGCATGAGGCCCTGGGTTCGATTCTTCAGCACCAGATAAGCAGAAAAAGCCAGAAGTGGTGCTGTGGCTCAAGTGGTAGAGGGCTAACCTTGAGCTGAAAAGCTGAGGGACAGTGCCCAGGCCCAGAGTTCAGGCCCACAACCGACAAAAAAAAAAAAAAAAAAAAAAAAACCAGAAAAACAACAAAAAAAGAGTATTATTCTGCTCCACCTTTGGTACTCTAGGCTTGGAGTATGAATAATTTGCCTATACCATTATCGTGTGTGTGTGTGTGTGTGTGTGTGTGTGTGTGTGTGTGTGTGTGTGTGAGCGTGCGCGCGCACATGCATATGTGTGCGCGTATGTACCAGTACTAGGGCTTGAACCCAGGGCTTGGTGCTGTCCCTTAGGTTTTCTGTTGAAGGCTGGTGCTCTACTACTTGATCTACAATTATACTCCTGACTTTTTGGTAGTTAACTGTAAGAGTCTCACAGATTTTCCTGCATGGACTGGCTTTGTACTGAGATCTTCAGATTTCAGCTAGGAGAAGCTAAGATTATAGATACGAACCACTGGAATCCAGCTTGGTTTTTTGTTTTTTTGTTCCTGCCCTTCATTGTGAAGACAGTAGTTCTAGGGAGGGGCTGTTCTATCAGTCTTGTGCCAGATTAAGAAAACTTGTGGAAAAGAGCCATCTTGGAAGCCAGGCTACATCAAGCAGAGCTATTGCTGACCCCTAGAACACTTTGTCTTAAGTCCTAAGTCACAGATTTGGAGGTGTGAATCCCCTAATTGTAATATACTTCCTTCTTTTATATGACCTTCAGGTATGCTTGTGTTGAAGAATTTAAAGACCAAATTTCTATTTCCAGCTTATTTTTATTAAAGTGCTTCATAAGATTAACAGTGTTACCAAAATCAAAGAAGCTTTACTGAAATATTCACAAATAAATATCTTCTATTTCATATGTCATTCAAATAACATTCTTCTATATAGAAACAATTGCCATTGAAGGTTAATTCATTTGAAGTTATTCAATTGGGAGATCCAACCCAGTTTTCTTAGCCTATGGGGCTGGCTGTCAATACCCAAAGCCAGTCTTGGCAAATCGGTGAAAAATACGATGTGTTGTGAAAGTAATTATCTACTTACTTCAGTTTTTCCACCTACATTTAGCATCTTCCTTTAGAGAGAAATAATAAAGTAGAAGATATTAAAGCTTAGCATACTTCTGTGCCTCCTAAAACAAATTCATGTGCATATTTTTAAAGAGGCAACTTAGTTGTTTTTGACACAAATTGAATATTATATGGCTTTAAAAGAAATAGAATGACAGCTCTTTCCTGGAAAATTGTCTTTATACTCAAAGCATACTGAAATCATACTAACTGGAGCCTAGATGAATAAGATTCACAGACAGTTGTCCTACTTAGATAAAATTTACAAATTTTAAGAAGCTTCATTTATTAAATACTTAAAAGTCTTTGTGATTTTTCGAGAAAGTTAGAAATCCTGCTACCCTAAAGCACAAAGAGGTACTTAGATTTGGTATAATTCCTCTGGATAGTATCTGGTACTCTATCTTGACCCCCAAAAGAAACTGTAGGTGACACAGATTAAGCCAATTTGGACAAGATCTTATGACATAAAGTGTTCTGATGCCCTCTTAAAAGATTCGGGGGGGGGGGGGAGGCTGGGAGTGCATGAGGCCCTGGGTTTGATTCCTCAGCACCACATGAGCAAAGAAGAAAAAAACCGGAAGTGGCGCTGTGGTTCAAGTGGTAGAGCGCTAGCCTTGAGCTGAAGAGCCGAGGGACAGCGCCCAGGCCCAGAGTCCAGGCCCCACGATTGGACAAAAAAAAAAAAAAAAAAAAAAAAAAGATTCGGTGGGGCTAGGAATGTGGCTTAGTGGTAGAGTGCTTGCCTAGCATGCATGAAGCCCTGGGTTCGATTCCTCAGTACCACATTCATAGAAAAAGCAGGAAGTGGCGCTGTGGCTCAAGTGGTAGAGTGCTAACATTAAGCAAAAGAAGCTCAGGGACAATGCCCAGGCCCTGAGTTCAAACCCCAGGACTGGCCAAAAAAAAAAAAAAAAGATTCAGTAGTGGGGGGTAATAACATTTAAAGAGAAAAGGCCTGAAGATACAGATATGAGAAATAAAAGGATCCAGACTTAATAAAAAACAAAAACAAAAAAACCCTTTCTGGCTGGGTGCTGGTAGCTCATGCCTGTAATCCTAGCTGCTAGGAAGGCTTAGATCTGAGGATTCATAGTTTGGAGGCAGACCAGTGAGACTCCAATTAACTATCAAAAAGCTGGAGCTGTGGCTCACCTAGTAGAGTAGTAGCCTTGAGCAAAAAAGCTCAGGAACAGTGCTCAGGCACTTAGTTCAAGCCCCCAAACTGGCACATACACACACAAAAAAAATCCAAACCAAGCCGGGTACCAGTGGCTCACGCCTGTAATCCTAGCTACTCAGGAGGCTGAGATCTGAGGATCATGGTTCAAAGCCACCCAGGGCAGGAAAGTCTGTGAGACTCATCTCCAATAAACCACTAGAAAACTGGAAGTGGCGCTGTGGCTCAAGCGGTAGAGCACTTGCCTTGAGCTGAAGAGCTCAGGGATAGCGCCCAAGCCCAGAGTTCAAGCCCCACAACCAACAACAACAACAAAAAATTCCAAATCAAAATAAAGTTTTCTCAAACTTTTATTGACTTTTATTTTTGGGAAGTGTAAGATTCTGCTGTAAAAGTACAAAGAGGCTGTTATATCAACCTTCATATTTTCAATTAATGTGTAATACTTTTAGGTAGAAACAATACTGCTCAATCTCCCTCTATGTGAGACATTTGAAACCACTAACAGTTTTTTTAAAAAGCCAACATTGGAGAAGAAAACCAAGGTGAGTTGTGATGCTTTTACTGTTCTTTTCAATTAAAACTAATCAGCACAAATGGACCAGCTTTCTCAATAAATAAAACCTCCGGTAGTTAACTTGTCATTTAAGAAAGAATTGGATGAAAGGCTAATTTTCTGCAGTGCACTCAGCCATCTTAAGACTGAACTAATTTCAGAAAAACATGAAACACCCTTAGAGAAGGCCTGTTTATTTCCTACTGGTTGTGGCTCTTTACAAACAGTGAGCACTCCATGCCCTATGCAGTGCACAAGGAAGTCATTTTCATATTGAACACAGATTTCAGGAAATGGAAAAACTCTCCACAATACACTATGTAACATGCAGTATTCTGGGAATAGCAAATCATCATCCTTCACAAAGAAGGTGCAGATGCTTTAAAACCAGCTTAGAGATGAGGATTTTACTAAGAGGTGTCAAAATTTAGACTGTAAAATACAGACTTATTTTGAAGTCATAGGAATTTAGGGGAAACTAGAGGAACATTTCTTCCTGTTTTATGACCTACACCTGTCTCAGTGCTTGTGATGAATGCCAAGGGTCAAATGTCAGAACAAATTTCTTCCTTCTCGTGGGGAAAACATAGGCTAGCCTGGTTCTAGGTAAAACTAAGCAGGTCTCATTGTGGAGCTTGCCCTTGAAGTTTCCAAGGCCAGCAGGGCCTAGGGCAAGTTGATCAGTTTGTCATGACAGTCATGCACCATTTTCAAGCTCAACCACCCCTGGGCTATTCTAATAGCCCAGGACTATACAGGCTGCCTCAGGCTGGGCCAAAATCTGCCCTTGACATGCCCTTGTAGAGCTGATGCAAAGGCTGGATGGGCAGATTGGCAGAGCACCATTAATTGGAGCCAACCTCCATCTACCAGAGGATCTGTTGAAAGAGCTTAGTCAGTGATTTTGGAGCAGCTCCTCCCAGCAGATGGGCTGTGAAAACACCTCTCTCTCCAGCCAGAGCTCATAGGAATAGTGGAAATCTTCAGGCAGATCTAACCTCTGCCCTAGCACGCTCTGCAAGCAATTATCCACGGGTGAGAATTCAGAGTCCTGGGGTTTGTCATAGCGGCGACTGTTAAAAGCCTCAATGTTGGCCCTCAAGGTGCATTCTTCTGCTTGGAAGTCCCATGGCCTGGCATCGATGTCTGTATTGAGAAGAGAGGAGGAAGAAGACATATACAACTCAGGACACTCAGGGGCTGGGAAGGTGGCTCAGTGGTAGAGTGCTTGCCTTGCATGCATGAGGCCCTGGGTTCCATTCCTCAGCACCACATAAGCAAAAAGAAAAAAGCCAGAAGTGGCGCTGTGGCTCAAGTGGTAGAACGCTAGCCTTGAGCTGAAGAGCTGAGGGACAGCGCCCAGGCCCAGAGTTCAGGCCCCATGACTGGACCCCCCCCAAAAAAAAAAAATAAAAAAATAAAAAAAATAAAAACAACTCAGGACACTCCTCAGAGCATGGTCTATGGATTGGATTCCATCATTGACACTCCTCAGAATTCATTTTGTAAACGTTAATGAACATATAGAGCATGCTGATACTTAGGTTTAAGAGCTATTCATGTCTTTGAAAGGTAGTCTAGAAACTCATGGTAGTACTTACCTCTGAGGAAAGAAAGGAAGGCCCAAGGGAGGTGGGCTTTTCATTCACTTCCTTATTAGTTATATATCAATCTCCCAAAAGAGTCCTTAATTCTTTTTTCTTGCAGTTAAATTCAGGGCCTGGGTGCTGTCCCTGAGCTTTTGTACTCAGGGCCAGAGCTCTACCACTCAAATCACATCTTCATTTCCAGCTTTTTAGTGGTTAATTGGAGGCTGGGTTTGAACTACGATTCTCAGATTGCAGCCTTCTGAGCAGCTACGATTATAGGTATGAGCTGCCACCAGTGCTGGGCTTTACATTTCTTTTTATTGAGCTTTTCCTAAAAGGTGGAATTTCACGTTTGAATAAACTATTTTCAAGGGATGAAAAGGGCTAGGGGGATACAAAGGTGGATGGATCAATTGGGCTTTGGGGTATAGCACAGAGGAAGATCCTACACTTAGCATGTAGGAGACCTTGGGTTCAATTCCTAGCACACACACACAAACAATTGACCAATTATGCCCTGATTTCCTGGAATCACCCCATCCCCAGCATCAGACAAATCTGTGTATCAGCTTATTTTAAGATTATAATAGCCTCAAACTGAAGATTGAGGTTCAAAGACGGCCTACACAGAAAAAGCTTGTGAGACTCTTATTTCCAATTAACTAACAAAAGGCCAGAAGTAGAGTTGTGACTCAAATGGGAGAGTGCCAGTCCTAAGCAAAAGAGCTAAGGGACAGTGCCCAGGCCCTGAATTCAAGTCCTAGTAATGACTCAAAAAAATAAAAGAAGGGGCTAGGAATGTGGCTCACTGGTAGAGTGCTTGCTTAGTATGAATGAAGTCCTGGATTCGATTCCTCAGTACCACATAAACAGAAAAAACTGGAAGTGGCACTGTGACTCAAGTTGTAGAGTGCTAGTTTTGAGCAAAAGAAACTCAAGGACATGGGCTGGGAAGGTGGCTCAGTGGTAGAGCGCTTGCCTTGCATGCCTGAGGCCCTGGGTTCGATTCCTCAGCACCATATAAGCAAAGAGAAAAAAAAAAGCTGGAAGTGGCATCGTGGCTCAAGTGGTAGAGCGCTAGCCTTGAGCTGAAGAGCTGAGGGACAGCGCCCAGGCCCAGAGTTCAGGCCCCATGACTGGACCCCCCCCCCCAAAAAAAAAAAAAAAAAAGAAACTCAAGGACAGTGCCCAGGCCCTGTTGTTCAAAGCGTAGGACAGGCAAAAAAAGATAGTAAGATAGTGTTTACTAGGGCTGGGAAGGTGGCTCAGTGGTAGAGCGCTTGCCTTGCATGCATGAGGCCCTGGGTTCAATTCCTCAGCACCACATAAGCAAAAAGAAAAAAGCCAGAAGTGGCGCTGTGGCTCAAGTGGTAGAGCACTAGCCTTGAGCTGAAGAGCTGAGGGACAGTGCCCAGGCTCAGAGTTCAGGCCCCCTGTCCCGAGGCCCCCCCCCCAAAAAAAAAGATAGTGTTTACTATTTGCTTTCATTTTAGTAGAAGATGCATAGAAAAAAGATCTGGAAGACTATACAATAAGATGTTAGCAGCAGCAATTTCTGTGTGAAAACATATGGTATAGTTTCATGATATAGAAGAATGTTCACTATCTGACTTAATTTTTTCCCTAACTGCTCTTTAAATTAAAAATTTATTTTTAAGAGAAGATGAAATTTAAAGGAATGTTTTAGAAAGCAGGTAATTATCTCTCAATTGTTTTATTTTTTCTGAAATGTCACATTAATATATCTCAAAACACATATACATTGCATAATGTTCAAATCTCGGAGAGGATATCAAGTATTTATCATTTCTGTTTTTTGTTTTTTTTTTGTCAGTTGTGGCGCTTGAACTCTGGGCCTGGGCGCTGTTCCCGAGCTCTTCAGCTCAAGGCTAGCACTCTACCACATGAGCCTAGCACCCACTTTGGCTTTTTCTGTGTATGTGGTGCTGAGGAATAGAACCTGGGGTCCCATGCATGCGAGGCAAGCACTGTACCACTGAGCCACCTTCTCATACCCTGTTCTTTTTTTTAAAAATTATTATTTTCAAATAGTAGTACAAAGGTATTACAATTTAATATGTCTATGAGCATAATGCATATATATATGCATATATATATATATATATATATATATATTTTTTTTTTTTTTTTGGTCCGGTCGTGGGGCCTGAACTCTGGGCCGGGGCGCTGTCCCTCAGTTCTTCAGCTCAAGGCTAGCGCTCTACCACTTGAGCCACAGTGCCACTTCCGGCTTTTTTCTTTTTTCTTATGTGGTGCTGAGGAATCGAACCCAGGGCCTTATACATGCCAGGCAAGCCCTCTACCACTGAGCCACCTTCCCAGCCTGAGCATAATGCATTTTGATCTGAGCCCCATACCTTCCATCATTTTCCAATCCATCTATTTCAAACAATCATCTTGTTTCCTCGCTCCATTTTCACATATATACACTGAGTATTATGACTGTATTTACCCACCCTTCCTTGCTGCTCATCCTAGGGCTTAACTCAGGGCCTGGGTGCTGTCCCTAAACTTTTGCAAGGTTGGGGCTCTAACACTTGAGCCACTTCTGACTTTTTTTGTGATTCATTGGTGATAAGTATCTCAGGGACTTTCCTGCCTAAACTGTCTCCAAACCAAATCATGATTCTCAGACCTCAGTCTCCTGAATAGTAAGGATTACAGGCATGAGCTGCAGGCACCCAACTTTGCCTTCCTCTTTTTATCCTCTACCCCATTCAGAAAAGACACATTTCAGCTTCTTGATATTCTTTTTTTTTGGTTGGTTCTGGGGCTTGAACTCTGGGCCTGGGTGTTGTCCTTGAGCTTATTTTTTTTCCAAGGCTAGTTAGTGCTCTACCACTTGAGCCACAGTGCCACTTCAGCTTTTTCTGAGTAGTTTACTGGAAATAAGAGTCTCGTGGATTTTTCTGCCCCGGCTGGCTTCAAACCTGGATTCTCAGATCTCAGCCTCCCGAGTAATTAGGGTTACAGGCTTGAGCCACCAGCACCTGGCTCTGATATTTATTTTGTTAAACTGTCTGTTAATTGTTCAAATGGTTTACACTATGAAAATTCACTTGTTTGTATACCATACTTTTAGCCAGTTTGATTGTCTATATAAGCATGTGCCGAAAATGTATTTTCACATATGACTCTACTTTGTTAAAGATCCACATGTGAAAGAAAGCATATGCCCTTTGCTTTTTTGAGCCTGACTTTCTATATTAAATATGATTTTTTTCCAGGTCCATCCAGTTCCCTGATTTATGATTTCTTTGTGGTAAAAATACTCAATATCCTTCCTTCTAGCTTTTGTGTGTGTGTGTGTACATGCCTGTACCAGGACTTGAATTCAGTGCCTGGTGCTGTCACTGAGCTGCTTTTGCTCAAAGTCTAGTGCTCTACCACTTGAACCCACAGCTCTACTTCTGGATTTTTGGTAATTATTGGAGATAAGAATCTCACAATCTTTCCTGCCCTGTCTGGCTTCAAACTGTGAGCCTTAGCTCTCAGCCTCCTGAATAGCTAGGATTACAGGCATGAGCCACCAATGAGCAGCTCCTTCTAGTTTTATTTACTGTATAAAATGAGTTTTCATAGCTTATACAAGACAGGGTACATGCTAGAATTTGGGGCATTACTTCAAGTTATGTGTATCAGCACCTGACCTATAGACAAATACTTTCTCATGTAAAATATGTAACAATTCATGCTCAAATTTAGAGATAAATGTTTAGTTCTATTTGAACTCTGGAAAATTCCTGGAAGTTGAGCGCCTTGAAAGTACTCACCATTCCCATAAGCCCAGTCATCATTCATGCGGTGGCGCACTTTCTGATAAATGGCTGACATGGTTTTCATGTTGCTCTTCCTCCACTGGCGCCCCAGGTACTTGGTCTGAATCTTTAGCAGTTTCAAGACATACAGCTGCAGCATGGCCTGTTTGACTTTGAGTGCCCGCTTTAAGATTGGAGCTGATTTAAACACCACCAGCATCTTGTTCAATGAAAATGAGGATAGAAATGAAGAAAGAACAATCAAGATGTAAATTTTCTTGTGATTTCTAACACATACACATATGTCTAGAACTATCTAGGGACCTTCTGAGAATCTAATGTCAAGGCTCTATTTAGATTTAATCTTTAAGAATTTAGAGGAGGGGCTGGGAAGGTGGCTCAGTGGTAGAGCACTTGCATTGCATGCTCAAGGCCTGGGGTTCGATTCCTCAGCACCACATAAGCAAAAAGAAAAAAGCCGGAAGTGGCGCTGTGGCTCAAGTGGTAGAGTGCTAGCCTTGAGCTGAAGAGCTGAGGGACAGCACCCAGGCCCAGAGTTCAGGCCCCACGACCAGACCCAAAAAAAAACAAAAAAACAAAAAAGAATTTAGAGGAGGGCTGGGAAGGTGGCTCAGTGGTAGAGCGCTTGCCTTGCATGCGTGAGGCCCTGGGTTCGATTCCTCAGCACCACATAAGCAAAGAGAAAAAAAAAAAAGCTGGAAGTGGCATCGTGGCTCAAGTGGTAGAGCGCTAGCCTTGAGCTGAAGAGCTGAGGGACAGCGCCCAGGCCCAGAGTTCAGGCCCCATGACCAGACCAGAAAAAACAAAAACAAAAACAAAATTATTTAGAGGAATTAAGTCAGGAGTTCGAGACTAGCTTGGGCTACATAATGAGAAGCCTTGTTTTAATTTTTTTTTTTTTCCCGGTCATGGGGCCTGAACTCTGGGTCTGGGCGCTGTCCCTCAGCTCTTCAGCTCAAGGCTAGCACTCTATCACTGGAACCACAGCGCCACTTCCGGCTTTTTCTGTTAATGTGGTGCTGAGGAATCGAACCCAGGGCCTCATGCTTGCAAGGCATGCACTCTACCGCTGAGCCACCTTCCCAGCCGCGCTTTGTTTTAATTTTTTAAAAAAGTTGGGGCTGGGAATGTGGTGTAGAGGTAGAGTGCTTGCCTAGCATGCACTGAGCCCTGGATTTGATTCCTCAGTACCACATAAACAGAAAAGGCCAGAAGTGGTGCTATGGCTTAAGAGGTAGAGTGCTAGCCTTGAGCACAGAGAGGCTCAGCGATAGAGCCCAGGCCCTGAGTTCAAGCCCCAGGACAGGAAAAAAAAAACCCCAAAAGTCAAGTGCCAGTGGCTCACTCTTATAATCCTAGCTACTCAGAAGGCTGAAATCTGATGAGCCAACCCAGGCAGAAATGTCTGTGGGTTTCTAACTCCAACTAACCAACAAAAAGCTGGAAATGGGAGGTATGACTCAAGTGGGAGAGTACCATTTGTGGGCAAAAGAGCTGAGCAAGAGCATAAAGCCTGAGCTCAAGCCCCAGGATAGGCACACGCACACACATACACACACACACACACACACACGTATACACACACACACAGGCACACACACACACACACAGGCACACACACACACACACACAGGCACACACACACACACACACACACAGGCACACACATACGTACACACACACACACACGGACACACACCAAAGAAGAAAAAAAAAGGAAAACAATATAGAATTATTTCATTCGAAGTTTCTAATATTCAAAATGTATGGTATAAAATCAATGAAGTTTTCTATGTCACACATTTCCATTGTTTCAGTTTCTTGTGAATACTCTTTGTGTATGATGATAGCAACTATATATCTTGTTATACTGTTCCACATTTTGCTTTTCACCTAATGATGTATCTTGAGAATTATTCCAATCCAATTCAGAAATGCCTCATTCTTTTGAATGGTTATATGATATTCTATAAAGATGTGCCATCATTTACTTAACAAGTTAGTTCTGTGTGAATGGCATTTAGGTTGTTCCTAGTTCTTCATTATTACGACCTGCTGAAATGAAGTCTGGGACTTGCATCATCAGGGATGTGTGACTGTAATACCAAACATGGCTAACTTCCCTGTCAGTGCTACCTGAAAAGAAATGGCTTGGTATGTAATCACATTAGAATGTGGCAGGATCAGGAAGTGCTGAAATGTAGCTCTATGTCTATTTACAGATCATTCAAAGTACCTAGTCTATAAATATTTACTAATGACTTAAAATATTCAGTCAGATGAACACCTCAATGATTTGAGGCTCCACTTACCATGGTCCTGGAATGCTTCCATTTGGTCAGCTTATTGAGCAACCTCAGGAGATTGATGCAGGAAAAGAGATTCCTCCAGCAGAACTGGTTGTTGTCTCCAGCTTCCTGAAATAAGGAACAACCATTGTTATCTCAATGCCTTGAAGCCCTTCATTCCCACAGAAGCCTGTGGCCAAGTCCACAGTTTAGCTGAAATTTTCCAGTAGAAAATGCTGCCTCCCTGATGCATCCTATCCTTCACTTGAAAACTGACAGCTGAGTGTGCAACTCTGAGGACAGCTTGTCTAGCACGTGCAAGGCCGCGGCTCTGATTCTCAGTACCACAAACAGAAAAGTAGAACCAACACAGAAACCAAAAACCCCTGCTCAGTTGATAATCCTGGAAGACTTTACCTAGAACAAGGTGATACAGGAACACAACACTTGATTTAAGCAAACTTTGCAGTGGAGCTCACTGCTTAAAATCAGAGATGATAGAATGTTAGCCTCATATATTTTGTATTAAATAAATCATGTTTGTAATTGCTGGGAGTTTTTGGTCATTTTGGTCATTCTAGTAGATTTTAAATTATGTTGGGTAGCTTTGATAATCATTTTATTCTATTTTGTTTTGGGGGGGGGTCCAGTCGTGGCGCTGTCCCTCAGCTCTTCAGCTCAAGGCTAGCGCTCTACCACTTGAGCCACAGTGCCACTTCCGGCTTTTTTCTTTTTGCTTAAGTGGAGCTGAGGAATTGAACCTGGGGCCTCAGGCATGCAAGGCAAGTGCTCTACCACTGAGCCACCTTCCCAGCCCAGCTTTGATAATTTTTTATATGGTTGAAATTTTATATTAACCCGCATCTTCCTTTTTTAAGCCATATTGGAGGCAGATGCTTAATTTTCCAGAATGAATGAGAAAATAGCAAATGGATCGACTTTTTAAAAATTATTATTATCTTTAAGTATTTGGACAAAACAGTTTCAGTTCAACATGTTAATGTGAGTACATCTCAACCAATCATCAGCCCTTCTGTCACTCTCCCCTCATCTATCCCAACCCCACCCATCCCGATTCTATTATTCACATATGTGTATTGAGTTCTATGATTGTATTCACCCATCATTCCTCTCTCCATTTCTCAGATGTTTATTCTAACAGTTTATTTTTCGCTTTCTCTTCCCTCTTTTCCCTTCCTTTACTCCTCTATTTCCCTTCATATTTTCCTTCTTTCCCTTCCCTCCCTTCCTTCCCTTTCCTTTCTTCCCTTTGTCCCTCCATCCCTTCCCCCTTTATTTTTTTTCTTCTCAAACTTGAGATGATTCTCCTGTTTCAGCTTTCTAAGTGCTTGGTTTACAGGCATGGTAACCAGATGTATATTGGAATAGAAACATCTATTCATTGAAATACATCTAACAATAAAAATAAGATTTTCATACACATATGAAAATTTCTATGCAGCAGCTATATAAATCAATGGGCACACGATGGTCAAACATCTTGGAAATTCTCATGTCTGCAATAGGATAGTAGACAGGAGACATGTGAAAGTTGTATGATGAATAGAAAACCACTTCCTCCTCTTCCAGTGTAGAATGGATATCAAAAATGAGTTTTGAGTGCATTAAACTCTTGTAATAGTATCAAGGGCCAAAATTTTCAGAAAATTTTAGAAATCTTATTTAGAAAGAATAATCTCAAGCTGGGTATCAGTGGTCCATACCTCTAATACTGGCTACTCAGGAGGCTGAGATTTGAGGATCGTAGTTCAAAGCCAGCCCCGACAGGAAAGGCCATGAAACTCTTATCTCCAATAAACTACCAGAAAACCGGAAGTGGTGCTGTGGCTCAAGTGGTAGAGTACTCGCTTTGCGCAGAAGAGCTGAGGGACAGCGCCCAGGCCCAGAATTTTAAGCCCCATAACAGACAAAAAAAAAAAAAAAAGGAAGAAGAAGAAAGAAAGAGAGAATATTCTCTTTCAGCTGGGCACTGGTGACTCATGCTTGTAATCCTAGCTACTAAAGAGATTGAGATCTGAGGTTCAAAGCCAGCCCAGGCAGTTAAGTCCATGAGACTCTTATCTCCACTAAACTACCAGAAAACCGGAAGTGGAGCTTTGGCACAAGTGGGACAGCACCCAGGCCCAGAGTTCAAGCCCCACAGATTTAAAAAAAAAAAAAAGTCTCCTTCCTATACTAAATGTTAGACATTGTGTTAAGAAACATAGGGAGGGCTGGGAAGGTGGCTCAGTGGTAGAGCGCTTGCCTTGCATGCATGAGGCACTGGGTTCGATTCCTCAGCACCACATCAACAGAAAAAAAAAAGCCGGAAGTGGCTCTGTGGCTCAAGTGATAGAGTGCTACCCTTGAGCTGAAGAGCTGAGGGACAGCGCCCAGGCCCAGAGTCCAGACCCCACAACCGGACCCCCCCCCCCAAAAAAAAGAAAGAAAGAAACAGGGAGTTTCTACATTAGGGTATTGGTATATCTGGCTTGTTCAAAACCGATCAACAGAGGCCCATCCAGGGGCTTGAATTCAGGGCCTAGGTACTGTCCTTGAGCTTTTTTTGCTCAAGGCAAGCACTCTAACACTTGAGCCACAGTTCCACTTCTGGCTTCCTTATAGTTTATAGGAGATAAGAGATTCATAGATTGTACCTGGGCTGGCTTTGAACCATGATCCTCAGATCTCAGCCTTCTGAGCAGCTAGGATTACAGTAGTGAGTCATTGGTGCCTAGCATAGACTTAAATTTTTTTTTTGGGGGGGGGGTCAGTCATGGGACCTGAACTCTGGGTCTGGGCGCTGTCCCTCAGCTCTTCAGCTCAAGGCTAGAGCTCTACCACTTGAGCCACAGTGCCACTTCTGGTTTTTCAGCTTATGTGGTGCTGAGGAATTGAACCCAGGGCCTCATGCATGCAAGGCAAGCGCTCTACCACTGAGCCACCTTCCCAGCCCTAAATTTTTTTTTTGGTTGGTTATGGGAAGTATGAAACATATGGGACAGGGAATATCACTGGGAGATTTTATCTTGATTTTCATTATCTTAGAGGCATGAAAAGCCTTGCATTCCTCAGGACTTCAGAGAATGGTGGCTCATACCTGTAATACTAGCTACTCAGGAAGCTGAGATCTGAGGATTGTGGTTTGAAGCCCGGGCAGAAAAGCCTGTGAGACTCACAAAGAGGCTCAGGGACAGAGCACAGCCCTGAGTTCAAGCACATTGAAAACAAAAGCACTGGAGTGGGTATCAGTCCTGGTTTATAGTTTCAGCCCTGATGTGATCTTAGGCAAGTCATTTCCCTTTGGCATCCTACTAGTGCTTGAACTAGATTTTGAGTTTTTTTTTTGCCAGTCCAGTGGATTCAGCTGTAACTGGGCTCTGTCCTTGATCTTTTTTTGCTCAAGGCAGTCTACCACTAGAGCCACAGCAGGACTTCCGGTTTTGTCACTATAGTTTAACAGAGATAAGATTCTCTCTGACTTTCCAGCCCCAGGCTGGCTTCCAGAGGGGATCTTCATATTACATCTCAGCCTTCTGAATAGCTAGGAGGCACATCCAGGTATGAGTCACCAGCGCCCAGCAAACTAGATGATCTTTAAGGTCTCTTCAGAAGGCTGGGGAGGTAGCTTGGAGGTAGAGCACCTACTAGCATGAACCAGACAACAGTCAATCCCTAGCACTTGCGGGGGCAGGGGGGAAGGGGAGGGAATCTCTTCAACTCCATTCTATAATCTTGATTTATTTGGACTTCAATTGAAAAGAAATTGCCACATTCTCAATTGTTACATAATATTTCATTATAAGGGCATATCATCCTTTATTTGGGTCTATGTTAATGGGCTTTTAGGTTGTTTCTAACCTTTCATTATTATAAGCAATGCTGAAACAAATAATATCAGACTTGTATCATTTAGAATGCGGTACAAAGAGATGTAAACACTGTTTCTAACTTCTGTGACAAAGAGGCCCTAACACTGAAAAGATTAGTCAGCAATCAAGTGAAGTATAAGTGAAATTTGATGGACAATAAGCTGATTGTGATTGCCTTTTCCTCAGAACTCACAGGAAGGAACTCCAGGTTCCCTTCTTTTAGACAATCTCAGCTGCTCAAGACCTCTGCTCCCCTTTCCCATCATCAGAGCCTACCTGGAGCAGACATTGAAGGATACACACTGGTCAGTGGCTTTCTGAGCCCAGCCCAGCCTGCCTCCAACTCTTATGCCCACAGTAATAGACAGTAGAGCAGCACTTCAGCCTCTGTCTTAACAGATAATCATTTCCCAGCAGGCCCACAGCTCTGCAGGGCAGGCTCCACCTTCTCAGATGTGCCAGCTAGATGGTTGTTTTTTTTTTTTTTTTTAATTTCCTTTATGTTCATTTAAAGTAGGCCATCTTTATTTTAAGAAAGATATATTTTGTGAATAGTAGAACATGATCATTTTCTTCTTGCCCTAGCAAAATCAAGACCTCCAGCTGCTTTCTACCAGTTGCTTTTTCCCCCTAGTCATAGGGCTTTAACACAGGGCTGTGTGCTATCTGAGCATTTTCGCTCAAGGCAGCACTTACCCCTTTTTCTGGTGGTTAATTGGAGTTACGTCTTATAGACTTTCCTGCCTAGGCTGGCTTGTAACCATGATCCTCAGATCTCAGCCTCCTGAGTAGCTAGGATTACAGGACTGAACTACCAGTGCCTAGCAACTACATTTTTCAAGAATGGCTGCCAGGCACCGTGGTTGTGATGGTTAATCTTTATGGCCAACTTGACAAAGCACACCTCTGGGTTTGTCTGTAATGAAGTTTCAGAGATTCTATTATGAGGGCTCTGACCTAATGAATGGATAGCTTAATCTATTGATGGATTCCTAATATAATGGTGTTAGTGGAATGGTGAAAGGTAGCAAGTGGGGCCGGGTTGAAGGAAGTAGGTGATTAAGAATGCATTCTTGAGGGGCTGTTATCTTGTCCTGACAGTGAGTGTTTCCTTTCTCTGCTTCCTGGATGCCATGATGTTAACTATGGAGGTAGACTGACACCTCTAAAACTGAGTCAAAATACATCTTTCCTCCTTCAAGTTGTACCTGGCAGGTATTTGATCCTGATAGGGTGTGAACACCTAACCAGAGACGAGATGCCTATCAGATTAGATACTGATATTAGATATTTACTCATAGGGTACTTTTTTCTTTTTTTAAGGACAAAATGACGGAACTAGCTAAAACAGTGTCAGGTACCCATAAGCGCAGCGCTGGGAAGCTGAGGCAGGAGGATGGTTGAGTTCCAAGCTAGACCAGGCTGTTACATAGCAAGAGCTTGTTTCTAAAACCAAACAAAAACAGCACTAGAAGGGATTTAACGAGCCCAATTCTGTCATCCATTGGGAAAGAAAAAACAAAACAAAACACCTGTGGTCTAGAGAGCAGAAGGAAGGAGCTTGCAGCGTGAGGGAAGCGTGGGCGCTCCAACCGTGTACGTGCCCGATCTCCACTGAATTCCAAGACAGTTCATTGTTCATTTCTTTCAGTGTCACTCAGCTTTTACAAATTTTTTATCACAGCTGTGAGTTTGATGTTTTCCCCATCTGAGGGGATTGTATTTGAATATAGTCATTGGAGGTCCAGCAACTTGAAACTGCTCACCTATGGAGGGGTGAGGATGGCCTATTCTAAAGATTACCCCTTGGATAAAGTGGCAAGAACTCAGGAATTTAATAAACCATTTACTTTGCTTTTATTCCAGGTCACTGTGCTGTGCAGCTGGAGTTCCAAATAAAAATGAATTAAATTTAGTTCAAATTCAGAAAACCAAAAAACATGCTACATGTAGGTAATGTGGGGTATTTTAAATTTTCTTCCTCATGCTTTTCTATTTCTCAGTTTGTTTTACAATAAGCATATAATCAGGAACAGTTTGAAATGTTACTTAAAGTAATTCAAGTAGACTTAGGCAGCCAGTATTTTTTTTTCTGTGATCACAATTTGTTGAACTTGTAAAATAGCTAAATCTTATTCTCACAAATGTTAGCTTCTTTCTGAGTACAGAAATAAACAATTTTGGTAAGTTAACCATTATATTGAGGACCTATGGATAGTAAATGTGCTAGTTAGTTTTTGACACTCATGACTGGACTTGGGAACCAGTTCAGGAAAAATATCCCGACCTGTGGTTACTAAATAAAACCACCAGGTGCCACTATTGCTTCACAGAAAGGAATAAAACACCTGCCTTAACTGTTTCTAATTTTTCCCCTCCTGAAGATACTGGTGTTTGAACTCCAGAGCCCTATATTTTACCTGAAGCCACAGCTTCAGTCCCGCTTTCTTGCTAGTTATTTTCAGCCAAGATTAGCCTCAATCTGTGATCCTCCAACTTTCATTCCCCAGAGTAACTAGGATTATAGGCATTAAGTAGATTGATATTTTCACTTTTTTTTCTTTATTTTATTTTATTATTATTATTATTTTTGCCAGTCCTGGGGCTTGAACTCAGGGCCTGGGCACTGTCCCTCAGCTCTTCAGCTCAAGGCTAGCGCTCTACCACTTGAGCCACAGCGCCACTTCTGGCTTTTTTCTTTTTGCTTATGTGGTGCTGAGGAATCGAACCCAGGGCCTCAGGCATGCAAGGCAAGCCCTCTACCACTGAGCCACCTTCCCAGCCCCCCACTTTTTTTTTCTTGGTGCCAATAGTGGGGCTTGAACTCAGGGCCTGGGGGCTGTACCATAGCTTTTTCACTCTAGGTTGGTGCTCTACCACTTGAGCCATAGCTCTTCTTCCTTCCTTTTATCGCAGTTAATTGGAGATAAGAATCTCAGGGATTTTTCTGTTGGGACAGCTTCAAACTGATCTTCCTATCTTGAGCCTCTTGAGTAGCTAGGATTATTAGCTCGAGCCCCCAGCACCTGGCTTCACTCACTCTTTTTTTTTTTTTCCTGGTCCTGGGGCTTAACTCACAGCCTGTGTCTGTCCTAAATCCTCTTTGTGCTTAATCTACCACTTGATCCACAGCACCACTTCCAGATTTTTCTGAGTAGTTTTTATTGAGATAAGACTCTCATGGACTTTTCTGCCTGGGCAGACAGAAAACCACGATCCTTAGATCTCAAGCCTCCTGAGTAGCTAGGATTATAGGTATGAGCCATGGGTGCCCTTTATCCACACTTGATAATAAATTCTTCTCAGAAGGTATAATAGCCATTTCAATAATGCTCAGATCCCAAAAGTTCAATTAGGTGAGATGCAAGAGTATAGTTTCCATCAATTCCTATATATGAATCAGTGGGGTTGAAATATAGAGCATGCGCATTGTCAGGTAATAGATTCAGGATATAAAAGCTGACTTTATTTTCTGAAATACTCTACTAGAATTTTAATGCTATTGTGTAAAATATATTATCCATTTTAACTCTAAATCACAGAGATGCACATCTCCATCTTGACGTAGCTACTTTCAACTGCAAGGTCTTGGCAGTTACTCATCTCCTCCATCTATAAAATAGTAATATCAACCTTGGAGGGTTGTTTTGAAGACATACCATTATGCAAATAATCAAGGTTAATTTATTTCTTTGTAAAAGAAAAAAGCATCCAGTGCATTTGGCTGCCAAAACCACATCTAAATAAAATGGGGAATCTGCCCCAGTAGCAGAGTGTGCTAGCACTGAACTCAGGACCCAGGTCTTTGTGTGAGGGTGTTGGTCCTGGTACTTGAGAACTTAGGGACCTGTCTCTGAGCCTTTTTTTTTTTTCCTCAAGGCTAGCACTCTACTATTTGAACCACAGTGCTACTTCATTTTTTTTGGAGTAGTTAATTGGAGATAAGAGTCTCATGAGGACTTTTCTTCCCTGGGCTGGCTTCAAACTGTGATTCTCAGATTTCAGCCTACTGAGTAGCTAAGGTTACAGGAGTGTGCCTTGAGCAAAAGAGCTCAGGGACAGCTCACAGGCCCTGAGTTCAAGCCCCATGACCAGAAAAAAAAGTTATGGTATTAAGGTTGTAGCATGCATGAGTACTACCATTGAAACATCTTGTATTTATTAAGGTTTTCAATGTACCAGGCATAGTGTTAGCCTCTGGGTATATAAAAATGATGAGAACTGAGCACCACTAGCTCATGTGTGTTGTAATTCTAGCTACTCAGGAGGCTGAGACCTGGAGGATATGAGTTGGGAGGCTAGCCCATGCAAAAAGTAACCTATATATAACTAACAAGAAGCCAGGCTGGAGGCATGATATGGGCTCAAGGGGTGGATTGCCAGCCAAGCAAGCAGCCAAATAAACATGAAGCCCTCAATTCACACCCCAGTATCACTACCACCAAAAAGAATAGATTCTAGTATATTCCCATCAGAGTTTATAGTCAATCACAGCATTCCAGGTAAATGATCACAAAACAAGAGGATGAAGGTGTGAAGTGTATTGAAAGGGCTGTGGTAGACTGCCTCTCATCTTCAATATGCTTTGGGTCAGTTTTAGGAATTCAAAATAACTCTGAGGAACTCTTCTGATTTGCTTAAAGTGGTTTTCAGATTGAGGATCTTTTTGGGCTTCCTTCAGTGGCTATATTGACTTTTGCTTCAAAGAGGGAAGGTATTTTCTAAAGAACATTCTCCTGAGTTGTTTAACTAAAATGAAAATGAAAAGTGAGGGGCTGGGAAGGTGGCTCAGTGGTAGAGCGCTTGCCTTGCATGCCTGAGGCCCTGAGTTCGATTCCTCAGCACCACATAAGCAAAAAGAAAAAAGCCGGAAGTGGTGCTGTGGCTCAAGTGGTAGAGCGTTAGCCTTGAGCTGAAGAGCTGAGGGACAGCACCCAGTCCCAGAGTTCAGGCCCATGACCGGACCCCCCCCCCCAAAAAAAAAAAAAAAAAAAGAAAATGAAAAGTGAATCACTGGAGTGCAACATAAAGAGGACAGATATATATATATATATATATATATATATATATATATATATATATATCTGTCCTCTGTTTGTTTGTTTTTTTGGTGCTACATTAGAATAGCTTTTCCTGTCATTTAGCGTAGCTGCTCACATTACCTTTCTAAATTCTCCTCCTCAGTGCTTTTCACTGGCTCTTTCCTCTTCTCTGCAAGATGCTAAGCTCAGCTTTTCCAAATCTTTCTCAAGTGGGTCAACAGCTCTAAATCCCTACTGCCTCTGTGCTCTTGCCAATATGCCTGCATTGATCTGAGACTCCCAAACCCCAGCATTATGAGGCTGAGGAAGAAATGAAAAAGCAAATGCCAGTCTCTGCCACCTGGCAGTTTCAAAGGCTACTAAATCCCCATCTGCTTACCAGACTCTCGGTAGTAAGCTCCGGCAAATCCTGGATGGTACAGCAAGGGTAATCCAGGACCGAAATGCTGCAAGATGCAGAGATAAGGTCAGGCTTTAGGTAAATGGCAGCAGCAGGAAATGGCTGCCTCTGAAAAGGGCAGGAGTACATTTCTCGTGAGCAGGCTACAGCCATTCCCAAATTGCTTAGTGACCTCAGCTGAAACTGAGGGTGCGGGGCCTGGGCGGCTCGAGCTCCAGCTTCCCCGCTTCAGTCAGAGAGGAACCAAGAAAGCTTCTCAGGCTGGCCCCATTACGCAGTTGTGAAAAGCTGACGAGAACCTGTTACCTACTTAGCTCTCTTCCTTTCTTTTAGGAACATGAAAAAAGACATATAATACAAAATATAAAATAATATAAACTGTAAATAGTGCATTTCTGTCTCTAAATTAACTGTAACATCTTTGCAGAGATGTTGCCCAAGTCCATCCCACTAACTAGCAATCTGGGGAGGTGACATGAAATGAAGACTTCTGTGTTTCTCATGGGAGCTCAGAGCTCTGGAGAATAACTGCAGAAGCCATTCCCTAAAGATGCTTGAAACAGGGGCAGTCTCCTATATATATGGCCAATTCTAGATCAAGAATACTAATAGTGTATGTCCCCCAACAGAATGGGACTGAAAGAAAGCTTCAGGTTCTGTAATAACCATAGGAAAGCAGGAAGAGAAATAAGTCACCTCATGGTAACAGGGAGTTGTTTGATAAATGATAATTCTTCTTTTCTTTTTTCTTTCCTTCCTTCCTTTTTTTCTTTCTTCTTTTCTCTCTTTCTTTCTCTCCCTTTCTCTTTCTCTCTCTTTTCCTCAAGTGGTAGGAATGGGTAGTACCAAGGCTTAAATTTAGGACCTCATGCTGTTGGCTCAGCCTTTTGCTCATGACTGTTGCCCTACCAACTGAGCTATACCTCCAGTCCAGTATTTTGCTGGGTTACTGGAATTATGAGTCTCTCAGACTTCCCTGGCTGGCTTCAAACTGTGATCCACAGATCTCAGCCTTCTGAATAGTTAGGCTTACAGGTGTGACCACCAGTGCTAGGCTGGGCTATCTGATTTTGAATCCTCCTTCTGGTTCTGATGTTTAATCTCCAATAAAGTAGGTTTTTTTTTTTCCAGTCCTGGGGCTTGAATTCAGGGCCTGGGCACTGTCCCTGAGCAACTTTTTTGCTCAAGGCTAGTACTCTACCACTTGAGCCACAGCACCACTTCTGACTTTTTCTTGTTTATGTGGTATTGAGGAATCGAACCCAGGGCTTTACACATGCTAGGCAAGTACTCTACCACTAAACCACAGTCCCAGCCCTTCAATAAATAAGGTTTTATTTATTTATTTAGTTTGGTTGGTCATGTGGCTTGAACTCTGGGCCTGGGTGCTGTCCCTCAGCTCTTCAGTTCAAGGCTAGCGTTCTACCACTTGAGCCACATCACCACTTCCAGTTTTCTGGTGGTTTTTTGGAGATCAAGAGTCTCATGGACTTCCTGCCCAGGCTGGCTTTGAACTGGGATCCTCAGATCTCAGCCTCCTGAGTAGCTAGGATTACAGGTGTGAGCAACTGGTGCCTGGCTAAATAAGGTTTTAAACACCAATTTTTTTTTGAACTAGTGCAGACTGAATGGGTAGAGGATGTTGGCACAGCAGGGCTATAAAGATGAATCTGGTTGAGACTCATTGAACTCATTAGACAGACTGAATCTGTCACTTATTTCCAAAGTCAAAACTTCTATACTTATTTGGCTAGAAATGTCTATCTTTAAGAAATTCAGGCCTGGGCTGGAAACGTGGCTCAGTAGTAGAGTGCTTGCCTTGCATGCATGGGTTCGATTCCTCAGCACCACATAAGCAAAAAGAAAAAAGCCAGAAGTGGCGCTGTGGCTCAAGTGGTAGAGAGCTAGCCTTGAGCTGAAGAGCTGAGGGACAGTGCCCAGGCCCAGAGTTCAGGCCCCACGACCGGACCCCTCCCCCCAAAAAAAAAGAAAAGAAAAGAAATCGAGGCCAAGGAACTTAGAACTGGGGTAGAAGAGGGGATGGGTCAGCACAGAAGCTGGCCATGAGTCTGTGATGTTGCCTATCATCTTAACTCATTTGATTTTCGCAGGGTTGTCAATTCTGTATTGTCCCATTAGGATAAACATTCTTGGCTGCTTCATCTATTTACCTAACCACCTCTCACAAAGGCCCGTGGCAAAACAGAAACTGGTGACTAGGAAATAGAAGGGAGAGATTAAAGATGGAATTTGTTTCAGCCTCTCAGTAAATTGAGTTTGATCCTAAAGGGGCATAAAAGTATCTAGAGGGCTGGGAAGGTGGCTCAGTGGTAGACTGGCTTGCCTCACATGCACGAGGCCCTGGGTTCGATTCCTCAGCACTACATAAGCAGAAAAAGCTGGAAGTGGTGCTGCAGCTCAAGTGGTAGAGCGCTAGCCTTGAGCTGAAGAGCTGAGGGACAGTGCCCAGGCCCAGAGTTCAGGCCCCAGGACCAACAAAAACAAAAACAAAAATGTATCTAGAATGCATAGATGGTCAGAGTCATGAGAAGGGCTGGGAATGTGGCTTAGTGATAGAACGCTTGCCTAGCATGCATGAAGCCCTGGGTTTGATTCCTCACTCCCACATAAACAGAAAAATCTGGAAGTGGGCACTGTTGCTCAAGTGGCAGAGTGCTAAACTTGAACAAAAGAAGCTCAGGGACAGTGCCCAGGTAGTGAGTTCAATCCCCAGGACTGGCAAAAAAAAAAGTCATGAGAAAACTGCAGCGATAAACTGTGGGTACTCTGCCGGGCGCTGGTGGCTCACGCCTGTAATCCTAGCTACTCAGGAGGCTGAGATCTGAAGATCGCGGTTCAAAGCCAGCCGGGGCAGGAGAGACTGTGAGACTCCTATCTCCAATAAACCACCAGAAAACCGGAAGTGGCACTGTAGCTCAAGTGGTAGAGCACTTGCCTTGAGCTGAAGAGCTGAAGGACAGTGCCCAGGCCCCGAGTTCAAGCCCCACGACCGACCAAAACAAAACAAAATAAAACAAACTGTGGGTACTCTACACGGTCTCAGGGATCACACTAACGTGAAATTAACAGGTAGTACACAAAAGGATCACTTTATCCAGGCCAAACTGGGCAAAATCTATAGTCTATCACTAACCACCATTCCACCTCCAAAAGGAACTTGATGGATACCTATTGGCTTATCTGCTCTACCTTCCAGATCAATGGACTTGAGCAGTCAGTCCTGTACCCTACTCTTCCACACACAGCTGGCTGATTCACAAGTAGATTTCTAATCAGAAGAATCTGGAACAAAGATTGAGAGTCAATTCAATCTCTGTGACATATTCAGCTCATGTGGGTATATTTCACCAAGTAGCCTGAGAAGCAGACAAATTAGTCAGGAAAGAGGAAAGTCACTGAGGTACACAGACCTAATGCCCTTAAATGTTTGAGACTTCTTGGACTCAAGACTATAGACTAACCCAAAAGCCCAAAGTGCACCCCTTGTCATAGGGTCTCAAGATAACGTCTCTCATTTTCTTCTAACACTTTTACTACTTTGTTTGAAGCTAACCCAATCCAACTAGAATAGACACACACTCTTGGTTGTAAGTAACCCAATCCAACTAGACTGTTTACCACCAAAAGTATTGACTGCTTTACACAGATGCCTATATGCAATTATGAGATGGACACATTCCATCCCATACTTTGATTTTCCTTGGTTACCTGACAAACACATCTCAAGTGCCATTCTTAAGGGGATAAAGCTAGTTGCTGGTGGTTCATGCCTGAAATCCTAAAGATCTGAGGAATGAGGTTTGAAGCCAGCCCAGGCAACCAAATCCAAGAGACACTCATCTCTGATGAATCAGCAATAAGCCAGAAGTGGAGGTATGGCTCAAGTGGTAAAGTACCAATCATGAGCAAAATAGTTAAGAAACACTGGCAAGGCCCTTAGTTCAAGCCACAGTACTGCACCGCCCTCCCCACAAAAGTCAACAAATGGTGCTGGCAAGACTGGATATTCATATACAGGAAAGTGAAAGTAGTTTCTTATTTATGAAAAATGTATCTCCAGGCACTGGTGGCTCACGCCTATAATCCTAGCTACTCAGGAGGCTGAGATCTGAGGCTGAGTTCAAAACCATCCTGGGCAGGAAACTCTAAGAGACTCTGATCTCCAATAAACCAGCAAAAAAACTGGAAGTGGCGCTGTGGCTCAAGTAGTAGAGCGCTTGCCTTGAGCTGAAGAGCTGAGAGGGACAGTGCCCAGGTCTAGAGTTCAAGCCCCACGACCAACAAAAGAAAAGAAAAAGAAAGAAAGAAAGAGAGAAAGAGAGAAAGAAAGGGAGAGAGAAAGAAAGAGAAAGGAAGAAAGAAAGAAAGGAAAAAAGGAAGAAAGAAGGAAAGAAAGAAAGAAAGAAGAAAGAAAGAAAGAAAGAAAGAAAGGAAGCCATTTTCATTTATTTTATAGATGCAGATACTATGGCTCAGAGAAATTTTCTTGAGATTCCAAGGTTAGCAAATGGCAACTCCAGGTCAAGAATCCAGGTCTCCTGGCTCTTGGGGGAGGGGAGGGAGGGAGAGGGAGGGAGGGAGGAAAGGAGGGAGGGGGAGAGAGAGAGAGACAGAGAGAGATGGAGACAGAGACAGAGACAGAGAGAGAGAAAGAGAGAGAGAGAAAGAGAGAGAGAAAGAGAGAGAGAGAAAGAGAGAGAGAAAGAGAGAGAGAGAGAGAGAGTGTTAAAGCACATACAAAGTTGCTGCTCCATGGTGGAATTTAGACAATACTGACAGAATGAGCCATGTCCTAGCCACTCCGTTTCCATTTGTCCTAAGTATGACACCACTCTTCATACTTCTAATTATGGAACTTAACCTCTGGTAAAAGAATTTTGGTAAACCCTACTGACTAATGTTTCAATTCTCATGGACATAGCAAACTAGAGAATACTATTTTGCAACCCTCCTCCCCAGTCCTGGCATGGCTGGAAAAGTAAAATGCCTGTGTGTTTCTTATCATGCCTCTGAGATTACATGTTAATCTTTTTTGTTGTTGTTGCTGCTGTTGTGTTTTTTATGGGTTTCAACTCAGTCTTGTACTTGCTTGGCTTACTTGCTCAGCTGGATCACATGAATGATGGTTTTAGCTCGTTATTTTGGAGATGGAGTCTCATGAACTTTTCTCAAAGTTCTCTTTTTTGTTTTTTTGGGTCCAGTTGTGGGGCCTGAACTCTGGGCCTGGGCGCTGTCCCTCAGCTCTTCAGCTCAAGGCTAGCTCTACCACTTGAGCCACAGCACCACTTCTGGCTTTTTTCTTTTTGCTTATGTGGTGCTGAGGAATCAAACCCAGGGCCTCATGCATGCAAGGCAAGCGCTCTACTACTGAGCCACCTTCCCAGCCCCTCAAAGTTCTTTTCTCAAACTTTGATCCTTAGGATTAGTCTTTTAGGTAGCTAGGATTATCAGCTGTTAGAAGCTTCCAGCCCTTGACTCATGTTAATTTTGAGCAAGTCAATAACCTCTTTGAATTTATCAACTAACTTCAAATTGAGGATAAAACTTGTAATACCTCTTAACATTGATGAGATGAAATAAAATAATGAATGTGAACATGTTTTCTATTATTGTTTTTGTCAGTTGTGGGCTTGAACTCTGGGCCTGGGCGCTGTCCCTCAGCTCTTCAACTCAAGGCTAGTACTCTACCACTTGAGCCACAGTGCCACTTCCATTTTTTTGGGTGGTTTATTGGAGATCAGAGTCTCATAGACTTTCTTGCTCAGGCTGGCTTTGAACCATGATCCTCAGATCTCAGCCTCCTGAGTAGGATTACAGGCTTGAGCCACTGGCACCTAGCTTATATTTTTATTTTTTAAAATTTCAAACTGATCTAACTAAGGTCCACAATTTTTATTACAAATTGTGTATATTTTACAGTTTGCAAAGCAGAGTGATTGTACCACATTATAAGTTAGGTTAAGATTAAAGCTGATCTGACAAGCAGACTATTTCATAACAACAACAACAACAAATTTCCTAGGCCTTTTGACAACAGTTCTTTTCATCATAGAAATTTCATCATTGCAGCATCAATCAATATAAGTCATGCCATTTTTTAGTAAGGTTAACAAGGTGCATTTAATAAAGAGGAAGTAAAAGTGCTCAGAAGAGTAAGCAAGTGGGACCAGAAACCACCAGTTGTCCCCATTTTTCAGTTTTCAAAAGTGTTATAATACAAATACACTCCTATCAGCTAATACTCCAAACAAATTAAGTTTAAAGGGGGCAAATCTAAGAAAAGAGGGACTATGGATAGCAGGAGAACTAAAGGACACAATATAATTTTTCTCAACCACCCCAACATAGCCCCTTGAAATAAACCTGTTCAGATTCCATACCTGTTTTTGGCCGTGATGTAGGACAAGATATTTTGATTGAAGAACTTCAGGATCAAGGGGATGCAGTTGGCAAATACCAAATGTTGAGATACATATTCAAACTGAATCAACAGATCAAAGAAGTAGGGATGTTATTTGGGAGGGGGATGAAATTTGTGTATCAAAAAGGGAGGGAAATACAAATCTAACATCTATTCCTAAGAACAGACATTGTCCATTTGTGTTATCAGACTTCCTCTGAATATAGGGGTATCTATCTTCAGTCAGCCCATCCTACATGGAGGGGGGCAATCTACAGTGTGTTGCAAACTCCTGCCCAAAAGCACTAAGCAAATAAGCCAGAAAGCAAAACACTCTGAATAACTAAAAGGAATTGCTGTGAGATTTGTTCCTAAGCTCAACAGGAAAGAAAGCCTCCCTGACAGAGCTGTTTTCCATACCAAACCTCTGGCTCATAATGTTAACTGTGATTGATATAGCAGGGGCAGGTGCGGCTTATTCCCAGCAACTGCCTGTGTCATTCAGTCAGGACAGAGACAGAACCTCTGCGACGTAGGCTCCAGCTCAGCCTGTCTGATATTCCTAGGATTTAGAATATCAGTATTTTTTTTCCTTTTTGTTGGTTGTGGGGCTTGAACTCTGGGCCTGGGCGCTGTCCCTCAGCTCTTCAGCTCAAGGCAAGCGGTCTACCACTTGAGCCACAGCACCACTTCCAGTTTTCTGGTGGTTTGTTGGAGATAAGAGTCTCACAAACTTTCTTGCCTAGGCTAGCTTTGCACCTCAATCTTCAGCTCTCAAGCCTCCTGAGTAACTAGGATTACAGCTGTGAGCCACTGGCGCCCAGCTAGAATATCAGTATATTAATGAATGAATGAACAAGAGCCCTTCAGCCAACAGACACTGAGAAGCTCAAGATGTCTTTGATGAGATAAACATCACAACGTAGGGACTCCATTTAGCTCTCTTGAATCCAGGTGGCATTTGTGTCCAAGAAGACATATGGAGTAAGTGATTGCACAAGCAGTGTCATGAGGTTAGTCACTCTGGCTTTTGGTCATGATATACTGAAGAGCACCACAAAAAGTTTGTCCCAAATCTAGAAGTTAGAATGCTGGGACAGTACTGAAACAGGATTGAAAAGACAAGACATTGAGCTGGTTTAAATCCTCTAGTGCTGCACGACGAGCAAGTAGCAGCCATGGTAGTAAGCTGAGGTGCTCTTTGCCCCTGGAATAAATATGTGTTTAGAGGTGGGGAGTCAGCTTGTGCTATAACCACTTGTCTTTTCTGATCAATCTTTTCTGCCTAGAAATCAGGGGGAAAGCTTCCTCCCAGACAGGGGAGCCAACACACATAGACTATTATGACTGAAAACTTGATTTTTAGTTGAGCCAGGTCCAGTGTCTGACAAGACTCACCCACACACTGGGGCCCATGTGTCTGGCTATTGATCCGCGTACTGCCCACCAACAGAAATTTCTGTAAACACATCTTCACAGTTCTTTGTTCCTCTTTCCACTGAGACTACTGCTTCCGACCCACCTCTACTTTTCCTAGCCCTGCTGCTGCTGAGCAAACACCAGCAGCTGTTTGAGGACCCAAACACCTACCACATTCAAAGATGTCTTTGAATATACTGAAGTGGAGACATACTCTAGATGTATATATAATGGTTTGTTTGTTTTTTTTTGGTCAGTTGTGGGCTACGTGCTGTCCCTGAGCTGCTTTTGCTTAAGGCTAGCACTTTACCAATTGGAGCCACAGCTCTACGTCCACTCTAGTTATATAGAGTCATGGTCATAGACCCAACAGGGGCCTATCTGTACTCTGAGGACCTGCTCTTTTACCAGTAAGCTGAATTCTGACTTAGTAGGAAAATGGGCAAAGCCTCTAGGCAGGTATGAGAAGGTTTTCTCTTCTCTCTAGGCTCTTCCCTATATCCTGGGAATGCCCACCTGTGGGCAAGTCCAAAGTCCTTAGCCAAAGTGAACAATGCTTTCATAAGCAAACCAAGTAGGGTTGACCCCCCCCTCTTCCTTTTCTCTCTCCCTCCATTCCTTCCTCCCCCCAGACCCCCTCTTCCTTCCTTTCTCTCTTTCATTCTTTCTTTCGTTCTTTTTTGTCAGTCATGGGGCTTGAACTCTGGGCCTAGGTGCTGTCCTTCAGCTCAAGGCTCTTTCCTGCCCGGGCTGGCTTTGAACCACGATCCTCAGATCTCAGCCTCCCTAGTAGCTAGGATTATAGGCATGAGCCACCAGTGCCCAGCTGGTTATGACTTTTTTAAACCATGATTCCCTCATCAAAAAATAGGGATAAAATAAAACCTATTTGTAGAGTTAAGAAATTTTGGGGTTCTACCCAAGCTTAACAGGGTGCTCAATAATAGTGTACTATCATATATGTTATTATCAACTCCCTGCCAACCTCTGTGGCTTCATGAATAACCAGGCCATCCTATCACTTTCACTCTAGGCAACATTTAATTAGTTTCCCAGAGTACTTTGCTCTCTCCCCTCTGGACTTTCACATATTAGCTTTTCTGCTTGAATGGCTTGTATCCTCCTTCCCAGACAAACCCATATCCTGGCTAACATCTGCTTTTTCAGGAGTCACCTCTCTACCTTAGATTTGGTTAGGTATTTCCATGGTGGCTGATGCTTACCTGCAGCACAGAGCTTAGCAATCTACAATTGGATATTTATAACTCTATATCTGCTGTAAGACTTCAAGACTTTTAAGAGCTAAACTGCCTTATTCAGAATTACGTCACAACATGAGAAAAATGCTTCATATTCAGGTCAAGTATGGTCAATGTGCTCCTCCCCTGCCCTTTCTTTTTCTGGAGCATTTGAATTTTGACTTGCATTGCTTTGAATCTCACTGAGAAAATTCCTAAGAGTTGTAGCTATAACCTTCAAAGGACACAGACACCGCTACCTTTCTAAACAGCTCCCTGAATTCTACTTCCTAATCCCAACTGAAGCTTATGGAACAAGTAGCTGGATTCTCTTGAGTGAGGACAAAGAAAAGGCCAAAAGATGCTCAGTGGGACTGTAAGGGCCTTTGTGTCGCCCTCAGGGTTTGAGGAGAAGCACCAGCTGCTTACCTGGTAGATATGGTTGAGTTTGAAGTGTTTGAGAAGCAGCAGGAGCAGGGAAGAGATGCTCTTTACAATGATCTCCTTGTGCCTATTAACGTCGATGCCCAGCTTCATGCTCTGGAGAACAGTAACACTACAATGGAGAGAGGAAGCAGTAGTGTAGAGGGCAGTCTGGAAGAGAAATCTACAAGGGCTCAGGGATTTGGGTCAGATACAATAAACACAAGAGAGGCAGTACTTGAGAAACCTGAACTTTTGGGGTTGGAGGTGTGGCTCAACTGGTAGAGTGCTAGCCAATGAATGAAAGTGGCAGGTACTGAGTTCAAGTTCATCTCAGACCCAGAAAACAAAGGGTGGGGGAAGAGAAACCTGAACCTCTAGGGAAATATATTGTAGGGAGTGCCCACTTACAAACCTGTCTGAAGAAAAGTTGCTGTCTTTTTGTCAAAGTTATCCCATGGCAATGTCTACCCACATACCCATCAACCAGTCACTGGCACTGAGCTCACCCTCCAGACCATCAGTTGGGAGCTACACAGAACAAACACTGTAGAGAACCCTGCAGGGAAAATGGAGTATTGGGAAAGGAGAGCTCTTTTTCAGACTCCCTATGTTAGCAGGTGAAGTGGGACAGAAGCCCTGCAGACAGGGCACCAGCAGCCAGCAGCCCCAGTGGAAGCACTCACGGCATCTCTTCAGGCAGGACATCTGCCAGGATATTGATAGAGTCTGTCTTAGCCTTGGAGGTTGGGGCAGCAGCCAGCAGAATCTTAAGCAGAGCAATCTGGGAGGTAGAAAAGGAGGAAATGCACTTTGATCTATCCCACTCAGCAAGACAGTGATTCTTCCACATCTCACCAGCCCAACAAAATGCTTCAAAACTCTCCTCTAAATTCTACCTTCAGTGCCCAAACCTCCCCATCCTTCAAAAGTGCAAACAGGTACCAATCCTGAGGCTAAGGAGGAAGATGAGGGCTGGAGGGGGGGGAGGGAGAGGGAGTCAGACTGTTTGGTTTCAGGACTGCTCTTTCCAAAGGGAAAAGATGGAGGAAGCAAAGTGGCAAGAGCAATGCACAGAAATAAGATGGGAGGGATATGCCCAGTTTTCTCCCTTTTCCTTCCACTAAATCTGACCATCAGCATCATCACTACTCCCACAGAAAGGCCGTATAGGATATGACAATGGCAGATCTCAGAAGGCCTCTGGTAGGAAGAGCCCCCCCATCCTTTATCAATCTCACCTTAATTCTCTACTCCCCCCCCCCCCCCCCGCCAAAGAAGGGCTAGGGGAAATGGCATCTTCAGAGGAGCCACGAGGAAAGCTCAGAATCTGTGTCCGATTGTGCTTGACCCAAGGGGCAAAGGCTCAGGAAATGAGTTCAAATGATGTGCTCTTAACTGTCCATTCCTTGCAGCAGAGAAGGTCAGCCATTTCCTTACCATGTACTGGGGGAGGCTATACAGCATGCCCTGGTAGAGGATTTCACACGGCGTTTCTGGTACCACCTCTTCTCCCTATGGCAGGAAATATAGCTTGCCCAGGCTACTTTCCAGGTGGCCAAAGGCTACATTTTCTTGGTTGTGAGGAGTAGCATGTTAAAAGCACTTAGCAGGGAGTCAGACCTAGGCTGCTAGCCTAATTGCATTAATGACTCATTATGACCTTAGATAAGTAACCTCCCCTCTCTGAGTCCCAATTTCCTCTTTAATAGGATCAGTGGATTGATCTGGATGACCTGAGGCTTCTTTAAGCCAATTATATATGATTTTGCTTTTCCTATTATCTGCAGTTAATCTATATTTGTGTGTGTTTGTGTGACTGTGTGCTAGTCCTGGGGTTTGAATTCAGAGCCTGAGCACTGTCTATGAGCTTTTTTGCTCTGTACTACTTTAGCCATAGCTCCATTTCTAGATTTTTCGGTGGTTAATTGAAGATAAGAATCTCCCAGACTTTCCTGCCCCAGCTAGCTTCATATCCTTAGATCTCAGCTTCCTAAGTAGCTAGGATTATAGGCAAGAGCCACTAGTGCCCAGGAAAATGACACTTTTCTTTCCATGTACATGCTGCATTAGGAGTCAGCACACTCATCAAGCAGTTGGCTCAGACCACATTTACTGAACACACACAGAAACACTCTGGATATCTATGGGTTTACACCTGGAACACTGGAATACTCTAACATAGAAGCATTTCCTATGGTGTTGTTCTGAGTTCAATCGAACCTCTTGTCCCATATCAGCAGTTGCTAAGAACCTCTTGTCTCATATCAATAGTTGCTAACCCTTCCTCACACTTGACTGGGAAGACAGAAGCAATCAGAAATCAGACAGGCAGACTTCATCTTTGCAACACCAGCCCCACCAGAGTCTCTATCTGCCTCTGCCATGCAGGAGGAACCATCTTTGCTTGGGCCACAGCCCAGCCATCTACTTGGCTACATAGTCTTGTATCTTTTGACTTTATGGAATAATGCATTATTCTTGTAGCTTACCCGTTTCCTGGCTCATTTAGAAAAAAAAAACTTAAACCTTTCTCTCTCAGTGATGACACTCTACCTTGGCTCTACATCCTCCTTTAGCTGCCATCCCATTTTCCTCTTAGCAATAAAACTTGTGGGTTGTCCTCTTGACATTCTACTTCAACTGTTGCTCTTACCAACATCACCACGTGTCTTAAAGTTGCCAAACTCAATGAACATCTCTTTTGCTACCATGGCATTTGATCCAGCATATTTCTTGTTTCTTCTTTTCGTAGTAATGAGAATTGAATCCAGGGCCTTATGTATACTAGACAAACATTCTACCAGTTGAGCTACACCTCTAGCAATCCCTTCTTAAAGACTTTCTGTGCTTTTATGCTACCAGTGTCTTTGATTTCCTCCAACTTCACTGAGAGTTTTTCTTACTCTCTGGTTCCTTTCTTGACTTATTTTCTTTGTCCAAGACAGGGACTCGAACTTGGTATCTGATGCTTTTGCTTATTGGCTGGTGCTCTACCACCTGAGCCATGCCTCCAACCTCTCTGTTCCTGACTTAACCCCACCCTCAGTGTGCCAGGGCTTTGTCCTGGGCTCCATCCTGTTCTGCCTTTATTTACTCCCTGGGGTTTCTCAGCCACTTCTGTAAGCTTTTAACATGGTCTACACATAAATGACTCCCAAATTTCTCAAAGCCAGCCCTCTACCTAGCGGCTATTTAGCAAGCATCTAAAACTGAGTATAAACAAGACAGGGCTCTTGATATTCTTTTCCATCTTGGAAGATGGTACTTTTTTTTTTTTTTTGTCAGTCATGGGGCTTGAACTCTGGGCTTGGGCACTGTCCTTGCGCTCTTCAGCTCAAGGCGAGTGCTCTACTGCTTGAGCTACAGCGCCACTTCCGGTTTTCTAGTGGTTTATTGGAAATAAGAGTCTTATGGACTTTCCTGCCAGGGCTGGCTTTGAATCGTGATCCTCAGATCTCAGCCTCCTGAGTAGTTAATATTACAGGCATGAGCCACTGGCCCCTGGCGGAAGATGGTACTTTTGAAATTAAAAATTTAATTTTTTATCTATTGTGGGGCTTGAACTCAGGGCCTGGGCACTGTTCCTGAGCTTTTGTGATCAAGGCTAGTATTCTACCACTTTGAGCTACAGAACCACTTCCAGTTTTCTGATTGTTAGAGATATGAGCCTCACAGACTTTCCTGTGCAGGCTGGCTTACTGTGATTCTCATATCTCAGCCTCTTGAGTAGCTAGGATTACAGGTGTGAGCTGGTACTTATTCTTGATTCCTTCTTTGCCTCTATTCACAACCAATTGAGCTGCAAGTCAGTTACACTTTCAAAATCTAACCCAGGGGCTGGGAAGGTGGCTCAGTGGTACAGTGCTTGCTTTGCATGCATGAGGCCATGGGTTCGATTCCTTAGCACTGCATAAGCAGAAAAAGCTGGAAGTGGCACTGTGGATCAAGTGGTAGAGCCCTTGCCTTGAGATGAAGGGCTGTGTGCCCAGGCCCACAGTTCAGGCCCCATGACTTTAGAAAAAAAAAATTCTACCCCAGTTACTACCCTAGTGGTAGTCTAGGTGATGCACCAGTCATGATCACCTACAGGGTTTCACTATGGAGACCAGACCTGCCTCAAACTTTTGATCCTCCTGCTTCAGCCTTGCAAGTAACAGATACCAACATACCTGGGGCTTGAACTCTGGGCCTGAGTGCTATCCCTCAGCTTTTCAGCTCAAGGTGAGCACTTTACCACTTGAGCCACAGCACCACTTCTGGTTTTCTGGACATAAGAGTCTCGTGGCCTTTCCTGCCAGGGCTGGCTTTGAACCGTGAGCCTCAGCTCTCAGCCTGCCACAGTGGCTTTTAAAAACATAAGTCAGATCATATCACTTCTTTGTGTAAAATTCCCTGTGTACTGTGAGTCAACTTCATGCGTCCTATGTCTGCTTGCAGGTCTGTGTAAAGTGATCCGGGCCACCTCTCTGACTATATCTCTACATCCACTCCATCCTCTTGAGCTCTGTCACATCAGCCTTCTTTCCCTACCTCTATACTCTGTGCTTGTTCTCCGCTTGTTAAGGCTGTTCCTTCTGCTTGGAATGTTCTTTCCTCTGATGCTCCTGTTTTTTTTTTTTTGTTTTGTTTTTTGGGTCCGGTCGTGGGGCCTGAACTCTGGGCCTGGGTGCTGTCCCTCAGCTCTTCAGCTCAAGGCTAACGCTCTACCACTTGAGCCACAGTGCCACTTCCGGCTTTTTTCTTTATGTGGTGCTGAGGAATCGAACCCAGGGCCTCAGGCATGCAAGGCAAGCGCTCTGCCACTGAGCCACCTTCCCAGCCCCCTGTTTTTGTTTTTTAATCTCAGATCTTTAAGTGTCATTTCCTCAGAGATGACTGCCAATCTAAAGTAGTCAATCAACTGACTGGAGAGTGGTGTAAGTGGTAGGACACTTGCCTAGCAAGTAGAGGACTTGAGTTCAAATCACAGTACAGCTAAAAAGTTAGAAAATAAAATTTCATATTAAAAAAATAATAGGTTTAGGGGCTAGGAAGGTGGCTCAGTGGTAGAGCGCTTGCCTTGCATGCTTGAGGCCCTGGGTTCGATTCCTCAGCACCACATAAGCAAAAAGAAGAAAGCCGGAAGTGGCTCTGTGGCTCAAGTGGTAGAGTACTAGCCTTGAGCTGAAGAGCTAAGGGACAGCACCCAGGCCCAGAGTTCAGCCCCCATGACCGACAAAAAAAAAAAAAAAAGTCTAGACCGGCATAGATGGCTCATGCTTGTAATCCTAGCTACTCAGGAGGCTGAGATTTGAGGATCGTGGTTCAAAGCCAGCCCTGGCAGGAAAGTCTGTGAGACTCTTATCTCCAATTAACCACCAGAAAACCAGAAGTGGTGCTGTGGTTCAAGTGGTATAGTGTTAGCCTTGAGGTATAGTGCTAGCCTTGAGCACAAAAACTCAGAGACAGTGTCCAGGTCCTGACTTCAAGCCCCACAACCAACAAAAGAAAAAAAAAGTCACATGGACATTCCTGCCCAGTTTGGCTTCAAAGCACAATTCTGAGATATTCAGATATTAGCTTCCTGAGTAGCAAGGATTACAGGTGTGAGCCGTCAGCACCCAGCTTTCTCCCCCAACTTTAACACAGCATGAAAGCAGGGCCTTGACATACAGTACGAGCCCAGCAAACCGACTCAGTGTATGTATATACACTGTGACAGCACTGCAGTTCCTTCTTCCCTCCTGTGCAGGACCCCTTTGCTCACCAAAGACATAGGGCATTTTTCCAGCTCTTCTTCATTCTTGATCTGCACATCTGCAATGGAGATATACTTGTGCTGGCAAAGATAAGAAGACATTAACAAGAACTGAGGGTTTCAATCACATGTTTCCAAGTCTCTCACTGACAAGAAAGTGTTTTTCAATGTGTCTGTCACCCTAGCAGACATAAAATCTTGAAAGTAGGAGCCTTATTTGCCATTGTATCATCAGTTCTGTATTTTGCAGTGTTTTCATATTTATTGAGTAGCAGAAAATATGTAAGCATTTACCTTCAAACAAAGTACAAGGGGAAATGAAGGACAGACCTTTGTCCCCAGACCTCTGCCTTGAGTTTTGATGTGTGTATGTATGTGTATGGAGTGGTGACTCCCACACTCTGTGCTCACACACACAATGGAGGTAGGGCAGACTTTTCCCAGTCCTGGGCTTTTGGAAGTTAGTGTATCTATGGGAAAGAGAAGTAAAAGGAAAGGCAGCAAGGAGTGGGAAGAGAGAGAAAAGGATGAAAAGAGGGAAAAGGAATGAGGAAAAAAGGAAAAAAATTCATCTATCTGAATGTAGGAAGCTGGTAAGGAGAAGGAGATCTGAGTTTTCTTAACTCAGGCTTGCAGGGGAGATGAAGGTGCCCCAATACCCAATATCCTGCTAATCTAATTTGCCTTAATGGCTCACTATGCCCAAAACCTGAAATTCCACCCTGGTTACCTGTTTTAGGGTCTTCACACTCTCATGGATGGGTCTAGGTAATCCAACCAAGGTATCTGTGTCCCTGTGAAAGGCAAGAAGCATCAGATCATAAGCTTCAAAACAAAACAGTTTGGGGATATAGCTCAGTGGTAGATCACTTGCTTAGCATGCATAAGGCACTGGATTATTTCAATCTCTAGCACTAACAAAGAGAGAAAATTATCCATATACCCTAGAGTTAGAAGGACTATGCTTATTTAGCATTTACTTCTCCCCATACCCTGAACCATCCTTTGCAAGGCTTTAGGTCCCCCCTCTTTCCTTAGGACATAGAAAATAACAATGAAGTACTGGTGGCTCACACCTGTAATCCTAGCTACTCAGGAGGCTGAGATCTGAGGATCTTGGTTCAAAGCCAACCCAGGCAGGAAAGTTTGTGAGACTCTTATCTCCAATAAACCCGCTAGAAAACTGGAAGTAGTGCTGTGGCTCAAGTGGTAGAGCACTCGCCTTGAACTGAAGCGCACAAGGACAGTGCCCAAGCCCAGAGTTCAAGCCCCATGACTGACAAAAAAAAAAAAAGGCCAGAAATGGAGCTGTGGTTCAAGTGGTCAATGTTGGTCTTGAGGAAAAAAGCTCAGGGACAACACCAAGGTCCTGGTTTCAAGCTCCAGGACCAGCACAATCAATTGATCAATCAATCAATCAATATAACAATGATATGGATGCATTTCTGGAAATTAGGAAATGCATATAATGTCTGAGGATTCACTTGACTCACTTGGTGTGGGAATGAGACCTTCCTACTTAAAGGGATATGTAGCCCAATAGCACTTTTGAAGGTAAAATCCCAGTAATAAAGCCTGCTAGATTCTATAAAGAAAGACCAGTGGGAAGGATTCCTGAGGGTACCCTCCTAGGAACCACTTTATAGCGAGTGTTAGCCATCCAATCACTTACTGCCCCAGGGTGAATCCAATGAACTTGTTCCTGCTCATCTCCAAGAAGTGCTCAATGTCCTTCTGTCTGAGAAGACAGTGGAGAGACCAATTCCAGAGAAGGGAAGAAAAGCAAACCTTTAGAGAGAGAATGTTTCAGGGCTCCTGTCACTTGAATCTGAGGGCTGAAGCAGTGGGGGAAGACAGCATACAATAGATAGGGGTTCAAACACAGTAGTTCTGTCAGACCAGCTTAATAAACATTGAATACACAGACTACTTCACCCTGAACCTTTGGTGATTGAATCGAGCTTGGGGAACCTAGTGCTATTATGCATACCTGACCTTTGGGGCCCAAGGCAGGCCTTTGGGAAAGGTCACTCGCTCTGAAGACAGGGGTGCCTGTGAGGGTGGAGGTGGCACCAGAGGGTCTTGTTCTAGCAGGTCTAATTCTCCATCCAAGGTTCGTTCTCCATCGCCAGTAGAATCCTCTTCCTCTTCTGTGACTGGCTCCTCAGTCTTGAAGAGATCCCGTTCATTGTAGATGTCCAGGCTGTCCTGCTTAGTGAGGAGTTGCTGGGAGAAGAAAGTATGCAGAGGTATCATCTTGAGCATCCTCATCTGAAGCCATTCCCTATCCACAGACTTCTGGCCTTCAGGAAACATGAAGATGGAACCCAACGCCTGTGAGAACATCCCATTTCCCATCTCACTCTTATAGCCCATGGGCTGAATCCTAGATAACTATGCTACTGGGACAAAGCACAGATAATCTCAAAGTCATGATTACTTAGCTTTCAGAAAATACTGATGCTTTCTTTTCTTTTCTTTCTCTGCTTCAGCACTTTCCTTCCTAATTAGGATCTGCTTAGGTGAACATTCCATTAGTTTGCCTTCTGTGAGCATACACCAGCTGGCTGGCTGAGGAAGAGGATGACAGAAGCTTGCTGCTAGGCAGAGGGAATCAAGTTTGGAATTTTAAATCTTATTGTGGGAAGAAAAAAAGATTGGACAGAAATAGGCCAAAAAGTTTACAGTCACAGCATCTGGTTGTTAAGATTGTGGGTGATTTTTCTTTTCTCCCTTCATCACATTTTTATATTTGTTCCACATTTTCTACAGTGAGTAAGCATCACTGTATAAAACAAAAACTAAAAGTTAAAATGGAGATGGAATTACCACACATGACTGTCTGGCCCTGACCCTATCAGTTGGTAAACTTAAGTAAATCAGGCAAGGTGAGTCATGAGAGCATGGCTGGGTCTCAGTGTAACTTGTTTTGACCTTTTTAGGAATCTATACCTACAACCCTAACCAGTGATCTCTCAAAGGTAAACTTGTATGGCTAGCTCCCAGTAAATCTCATGCTGTCAAGAAAATAGTAAAGTTAACTTATCCTAGGCATATGATCTGTGAGGAGACCTATGGCCAGGATTTTACCCTAACTGATTTTTAGGGTGCTAAAGAATCACAGTCACTGAGGTGCAAGCCAATGATTCTGAAGCAAGATATGGCTATATAATGTTATCACCTAGTTCCATCAGGACAATGGAAGAATATGTAAGAGATAGGGGACAAAAGTCAAAGTATAGACTATAAACTTTCATGTTGGTCACAGGGCCAACCTGGGGCATCATGGATCAGGTCACTTACTATCTTATTCTACCACAAAGTCTGGAAGTTTGGTTAGTCAGTATCCCTACAATACTGTCTGTTTTAGTTCATACCCTTCGAGAGCCACGTCGGCCTCGCAGCTTGGAGGGTGGTGGTGCCAGCTGAGACTCCCCAAGGTCAAGAGTGTAAGAGGGCGGGGAGGCAGCACGCATGCTCTTCACCACCTGGATACTGTCCTCAGCCAGTGGAGGGAGGCCCAGTTCTGCCCGCTTCTGTATTTTGAGAGCCTGAAGATGCTCAAATCCACCAAGGGTAAACTAAAGAGTAAAAAGGAAAGGGGCAGAGAAAAGAGAAGAAGGGAAGGAAAGTTAGGGCTAGAAATATGACCAGAAGTTAGAAAAGGGACTTTTGGAGGCCTCCACTAAACACCACCACCACCACCAAAACTATGCTTTTATTTTCTTTTTTCTTTCTTTTTTTTTAGTTAGGTCTGTGTGTAGCCTAGGCTAGTCAAGACTCATGATTTTCCTGCCTCTGCCTACTAAATGCTAGGATTCTAGGTGTATGCTACTATGCCTGGCACCATGTCCCTTCCGTGGAACACTTTTAACTGCTATGGCCACTCTGTAGTTCAGGCAATACCCACTTTGAGGCCCTCTACAAGGTGTGTTGTTTAGCCAGCACTGTGGGGGATGGGAACCAAACCTGTGGAATGGGATCCAGAGATAAGAGCCACAGGGGGCTTTGGAATGAATGATCAGATTGAATAAGTAACAAATTGCAAAAAAAAAAAAATCCTCTATCTGGAAGGAGGGCAGGAACTAAGCCCACTATATAGCTAGAGAAACTGAGGCACAGAATTGTCCATAGTTTATCAAAATTAGCAGAGATAGATCTCCCAACTTTTAGCCAGCGTTCTACCACCAGCTTTATCAGGGGCAAGTTCCACTGACACCACTAATTCACAGAGCAACATCTCCCATCCACTTGACAGGAACAAAAACTGGCTCTGACACAGGACATCTGATTTCTCTACAGCAACTTTCTTGCCCTTCTCTCTTTTTTTTTTTTTTTTTGTCGGTCATGGGGCTTGAACTCTGGGCTTGGGCGCTGTCCCTCAGCTCTTCAGCTCAAGGCGAGCGCTCTACCACTTGAGCTACAGCACCACTTCCGGTTTTGTAGTGGTTTATTGGAGATAGGAGTCTCACGGTCTTTACTGCCCGGGCTGGCTTTGAACTGCGATTCTCAGATCTCAGCCTCCTGAGTAGCTAGGATTACAGGCGTGAGCCACCGGCGCCCGGCTTGCCCTTCTCTCTTAATTAGTGGCCAACACATGTCCCATTCTTCTGCCTAGCTCCCAGTCTTAAGCAGACTAGAAGAATCAGAGTGGGAGGATTGCTGAACTGATGAGAATAGGGAGGATCTGCCACTCACCATGACCACCTTCCAGAGCAGAAGCAGAACCTTCTTTATGGGAAAGTGGGGGGCCAAGCCACTACAGAACTTGGTAACCATGGAGAAGAGCAAAAGGGCAAAAGGCTCTTCATTATGCATGGAGAAGCCTGGAGGTATAAAGAGAAGTGAGTGAGAAAAAGAGGATTCAATAGCTGAGACTCTGACTCTCTATACCTGACTCTGGACATAGTGAGGGGAGCACTCACCTCCCCTGAACTATTTGAGTAGTCTTGGTAAAAGATACCCTACAGAGAATACTCAAGTGCAGGGGAAGGCTGGAGGTAAAATAGTTTGGCCCCAAAGTTTAGGGCGATGCTTTAGGGCATCAGTGCCAAACTAGAAATACCAGTAAGGACTGTTTCTCACTGGCTGAAGACCAAGGTATTTCTTAGACTATACTTCACAGTACATTTTTTATATCCTTCACATCCTATACATTTGCATGACCCCACTAACTTATCTTTGAGCTCAGGTTTTAAGGTAATTTAATTCATTTGTTCATGTGGAAAGTGAGAGAGATGGCTATCCCCATTTCTAACTGAGAAAACGAAGGCATGGAGCAGTTATATCCTATAACTCAGAAACACAGGGGACGACCAGGCTTAGACCTGTGCCTGCCATACAGTATCTCAGCCCTAAAAATTAAAAACAAAACAAAAAGCATATTAATTTCAAAAAGAAAAAAGGAAAGAAAATAGGACTCTCTTCCTTTTCCTGGCAGATGCTCTGCTTCTCTTGCTCCATCAGCACCTCCATCCCCAGCCCTCCCCAAATGCCACTGCTTACTCAATTCTGTACGGAAAGTCTCTCGAGCTGTTCTCCACCCACAGGGGTCTATCTCTCGCTCCAGGCGGATATTTTCCACCATTAGGTACATGACACTCAGCAGTACCCTGGGGTGACAGAAGGGTGACAGAAGGTTTTCAAGGCAGTTCCCAGCCTGTAGTCAGAGACTTTAAGGATGATCTCAGAGAGATTAGCTAGAGGATAACTTTCCATAGTTTCACTCACCGGAGCTCTGTGCTATCAGCAATGGAGACAGCTGGTTTCCGAAGTGTACTGCTACCAGCCTGGCTGTTGCTGCCATGAAGAGGGATAAAACAGAACCCTTAAGGCCTCTTTCCTACCTACGCTTCCAGTTACCATACCTACACACACAAACGCCAGCCGTCACCTGGACACACAACCCCTAATGAAACTGATAGAATGTGAAGGAGTCCTTAGAATTCCCTGGCTATTTTAGCAAACCTTTATCCAAGGTGAAGACAGACAAGGTTTGTGATAGCCATTTCCTCCCCCACCCCCACCTTGAAATCAGAAGTCTTTATTAAAAAATTTGACTGCAGGTGGGCTCAAGTCCCGAAGTATCTGCAGCCACAAATGCAGCTAGCACAAAGCTTATAAAGGCAAAAACCACGATTCAGCTGGGGAACTAAACCTAGCAAAAGTGTTATGCACAAGCTAGGTGGAGTCAATCAGGGGCTTAGGGCAAGAACCCATTCCTCTTACGACTTGTACTAAGCCTAGTACTGTGCTGGACACAGTTGCTCTTTGGTCATGCATATGAAGGAAGAACAATTTCTTTCATGAATTCCAAAGCCAAGTTGAGTTGAGAAGATACTTGTTGAAGTGGCGCTGTTGCTCAAATGGTAGAGAGCTCGCCTTGAGCTGAGGAGCTGAGGGATAGTGCCCAAGCCCAGAGTTCAAGCCCCACAACCAACCCCCCCCCCAAAAAAAGAACCAAAAGATGATGATAATAAGAATGACAATATCTTGTAAAAATCAATTACCCTAAATCAATGAAGATACTTGCTTAAAAAGGGACCCCAGTGGGGCCTGTAATCCTACTCAGGAGGCTGAGATCTGAGGATTGTGGTTCAATGCCAGCCTGATCAGGAAAGTCCATGAGACTCTCATCTCCAATAAATCACTGGAAAACCAGAAGTGGCGCTGTGGCTCAAGTGGTAGAGCATTTGCCTTGAGCTGAAGAGCACAGGGACAGCGCCCAAGCCCAGAGTTCAAGCCCCATGACCAAAAAAAAAGGACCCCAGCCAGGCTAGTGGCTCATGCCTGTTACCCCAGGTACTCAAGAGGCTCTGATATCTGAGAATAGTGGTTTGAAGCTAGCCCGGGCAGGAAAAGCTGTAACAGTCTTATCTCCAACAAACTACACAGGTCAAGCTGGAGTGCTAGCCTTGAGAAAAAGAAGCTCAGGGACAGTGCCCAGGCCCTGAGTTCAAGCCCCAGGACTGGTATGCACGTGCACACACACACACACACACACACACACACACACACACACACACAAAGGGGACCCCAATCAGGACAGGCCCCTGATGCAAGGACTGGTATGCACGTACACACACACACACACACACACACACACACACACACACACACACACACACACACACACACACACACACACACACACACACACACACACACACACACACAAGGGGACCCCAATCAGGACAGGCCCCTGAAGCAAGGACGGCAGGGCAGAAGCTAAGCTCAGTCTCAGAGAGCTAATGCACAGTATCAGGAACCATGGCTGAATGGAAGGGACCTGTCAGTGAGCTTTGAACAGAGATGAGTAAGTCCCTGTTTCAACAGGGCTCTTTACTAAGGAAGCAGGCATAGGAAATGACTTCCATCCCTTCAAGGAAGAGTGCTGTCTAGGGACAGTTCTCCCCACAAAGATTCTCACTCAATTTCCATGTGGAGTAGCTCCAGGAAGATAGAGAAGGTTCCCATCTGGTAGAGCAGGAAGCAGTTGTACCTGGACCAGTGTAGCACATCAACTTCTGAATCACATTCTCCAAAAGTACCTAAAGAACAAAATAATTAGCTGGGCACCAGTGGTCACTCCTGTAATCCTAGCTATTCAGGAGGCTGAGATCTGAGGATCTCAATTCAAAGCCAGCCCGAGCAGGACCATCCATGAGACTCTTATCTCCACTTAACAACCAGAAAACGGGTGCTGTGGCTCAAGTGGTAGAGCACTAGCTCTGAGCTGAAGAGCTCAGGGACAGTACCCAGGCCCAGAGTTCAAGCCCCACAACTGACCAAAAAAGAACTAGAAAATTGTCACAGGCATTGAGGAGAGGCAGGCCTTTTTCAGTGATTTCCCTACTACTCCATGACGTAAGATCTTCTTCTAACACCCTGCTCCATAGTTAGGCTGATAGAGGGGGAAGAGCCCCAAGAACTGAGTCAGGGAAGAGGAGATGTATTGTAGTCTCCAGGGTTAGGTCCAATGTATTCATCAATGGCCTGTCTTAAGTTTGTGTCACCTAGAAGCAGATAATAAGGTAAGTAGGAGTTCAAGTATAAGTAATTTATTTGGAAATATCAATAGAAAAGCAGGAATCTGAGAAAGGGAAGAGAAGGCATCCAGAAGAGTTCAATCTCAGGGAAAGATCTGGACACAGTATAAAATATCCAAGATGAGTGAGGTCATCAGGCTATTCCATTCACTTCTGTCAGCCATTTTATGAATACTGAAAATATTTATTCCCGGGCTGGGAAGGTGGCTCAGTGGTAGAGCGCTTGCCTTGCATGCCTGAGGCCCTGGGTTCGATTCCTCAGCACCACATAAGCAGGAAAAAAAAAGTCGGAAGTGGCACTATGGCTCAAGTGGTAGAGTGCTAGCCTTGAGCTGAAGAGCTGAGGGACAGCGCCCAGGCCTAGAGTTCAAGCCCCACAATCGGACCCCCCCAAAAAAAATTGTTCCCTATAGTCCCTGACTACTGTGTGTGCTGCAGGGCAAACCCTAAGGAAGAAAGCCTTCACACTAGCTGCTGGAAGGTGGTCAGAACAACTAGACTCAAGAAATACCAGTTGCTGTCCTTTCACCAAATGTCTACTGCCTTTCCTATGTATTTATTTTTCTTATTCAATATTTTAGCTTCTAATTTGTTGGTTTGATCACCATCCTCATTTTCATTATTTCAGGGCTTATTTTCACTAGTCTTGCTAGGCTATTTCATTCCCCTTTCAAGCCCCTGGCTAATAGGTTTCTTCTGGGAAGCTTTTTCCAATTAATCTCATTTAGCTCTGATTATCACACTATTATTCACAACATCTCCTCCTGGTGCTACGTGGGCTTGCACCTTCAAAACCATGCGGAGGATTTATGCATGAGTGCGACAAACCTGGCTCCCACTCGGTATTTAGTATAGGCCACAGAGGATTAAAAAAAAAAAATCTCCAGGCTCAGCCAGAGGTACACTGACCGTTCTGGCCACACTGACTCTCTTGCTAATCTTTACAGACATTTACTGCCCAGGTTAGATGGAAAAAGAACCCTATGAGAAATTCCAACATGCCTGATAAGATGAAGGCATTTATAAAATGGTAACTCCTTGGGCGGGGGAGGGAAGAGGGTCAGGAGGGAAAAAGTAGGAGAAAATGAAGGAGGAAGTAACAATGTTCAAAAAGAAATGTATTCATTGCCTGACTTAGGTAACTGTAATCCCTCTGTACATCACCATTGCAATAAAATTTAAATCAAAAAGAAAATGGTAACTCCTCTGTTCAACACCGTAATAACAATTAAATAAAACATACAAAAAAAAAGAAATAAAGATAAAGGCAGATCTCAAGGGATCAAGTATCAAACAAGTATCTTTTCATCTTCCTCATAAGGGTGACTTCTAGCACATGAGAACACCTGCCCTTAAGAGGAGGGGGGCCTTGTTTTCCCAACACAGCCCTATCCCCGTTCCCTCTCCAGATAGGAAGAGTAGGCACTCACCTTGGGCTAGGTAGAGAACAGCACGGGACACCTTAAGCCGCTGCTCCCTACTGACCACTTCCAGCCTGTCCAGAAGTCCCATCACATAGGTCTTTTGGGCATCTTCTTCCAATTCCAACCATTCCTTGCCTTGTACTAGGGATAGAAAACCATATATGGTATATATATATATATGTATGTATATATATACATATACATGTATATATATTATATGTTTATCTAAGGTTGGCTAATATCACTTCTTCCCAGAAATGAATCTATAGTATACCCACCTCTAATCTCAGCCACCAACAAAGTCTTCTCTTCAAAAGATTTCCTTTTATAAAAAAAATTATTTTTCTACGCTGAGAATCAAACACAAGGCCTCACATATGGTACGCAACCCACATCCCTAGTCCAGAGCTTTCCTTATTTAGAATAAGGGATAGGGAAAGGGCCCAAAATGTTCTGGCCTGAACCCTCTCTGTAGCCTCACCTTTGACATCCCCTCTTGTCTTCCACACACAGAGCCTGCTTTGCCCAATGTCTTTGTCTTTCCTTAGGGATTTCCCCCTCTCTATCATATCCACCTGGTAGCTGTCCTTATATGCCTGATACCAGGTGACCCCTTTCACATGAATGCCCTAGCCAAAGCTTTGCTCCCAACAAACTATCTTTATTTTCTAGGACACAGCATTTTCTTCTTCACCTCAGCCAGTTTTATGATGTGCATTTCTCCCCTCTGCTACCAGATTATGTAATCTCTTTGTAAAAGCGGCAATTATCCTCACCCCTGCTTCTTGCATTTCCGATACAACAGACATCTACTGAATTGAAAATTGAATGGCAATTGACCAAGTTTTTAAAAACATACCAGAGAGCTGAGGTTATTTCAGTGTTATTGAGAGTGAGGCAGAGTTGGAGGCAGCAGTTAAGCATTGATGTCAAGGACTAGGCTAGGCCCAGGTTTCCATCAGGCAGCAGGGCACTCGTCCAGCTTTACACCACCATCCACTCTCCTGTACTTTCTACCAGAGCAAAGACCCTAGCTCGGGCTTCTCTTGTTTCCATCATGGCTTCTACTCTTGAGATAAACTGTGCCCCATAAGCAAGAAGTGAAGGGTGGACAGCAGGGAAAGGATGAAGAATCATACTTGTTTTAGTCTTTTACTGGGATATCAAGGAGGGGAAAGCATGTGTCTGTGAGTAATGGTCTGAAGATCACCTTGAGTCTTGAAATCTTCTTCAAAGCACCTCTTGTTAGTGGTGAATTCCGGGTTCTCAGTGTAGCTATACAATTCTGTGGCAGGAAAGAGAACAGAAGCACGTTCAGGAGACCCATAAGAAGGGAGTTTAGAGTAGAAGGATGGCATGAAACTGCTGAAGCTTCCAAAACATTCCACTGTCCGGTTCAATCCAGAGCCAGCTTCCTCTCTTTCAGAGCAGTTAAAAATAGCTACTTGTGTCCCTGGGTGATTAAACCATCAAACCTGTTCTCCTCTTGCCAGCTGGCTGCCGCAGCCGAAAAAACAGCCTTTGACATTTGTGAGGGCAAGAGGGCTGGAGCACAGGGGTCTTAATGTCATCACTTCTGTGTTTTTAGGATTGCAACGAATGCTTGCTTTGTCAAGCCCAGCTGAAACTACTCTATATCCTATATCTAGAGAAGATGAAGACAATACAACTCCTTGAATTTAGAGCCAAGATCCCTATGCTGTTCAAGAAGCTGGACAAGGGCTGAAAAAAATACATGCTAGGTTGCTTTGCAGAATTGGGGCCAATTCATTTTCTCCCTGATGAAATTCCTTGAAGGGTGTCGAAGTTTAGGCTGCTGCATACTGCCACCTGGGCAGAGGCAGCAGTGAACCACATAGAAAGCAGCTATGGCTGCCAAAGGACTTTTTGTATCCTGGAAAATCTAACTTCTTTGACTATAGACTCTAAATACAAAACTGAGACTAAAACTGTCCTCTTCAATCTGCAAAATTCATCTTACAAAATTCATCATGCAAAAGATGAAGTATTAAAACCAGAAAGTTCCCAGGTGCTGGTGGCTCATGCCTGTAATCCTAGCTACTCAGGAGGCTGAGATCTGAGGATCGGGGTTCAAAACCAGCCCGGGCAGGAAAGTCTGTGAGACTCTTATCTCCAATTAATCACTAGAAAAACCAGAAATTGCACTGTGGCTCAAGTGGTAGAGCATTTATCTTGAGCTGAAGTGCTGAGGGACAGCGCCCAGGCCCAGAGTTCAAGCCCCACGACCACCACCACCACTACCACCACCAACAAAATCAGAGAGCCAAGAAGTGATAGAACAGACAGATTATTACAGAATCTATTCCTCCTAAACCAGAGATAATTCACAAAGCAAGTGAAACTCATTCCTGTTACAGCCAGCAGTAGAATGGTTGGATAATACTTTGTGTGAGAGCCAGAGCTTTGAGGCTTAAGTTCTAAAATGTGGGAATAACCACAAACAAATCCATTTTTGCATCTTGAATACTTCAGCCATTAGTGGAAATGTGAAAAAATATATGTAATTTTATGATCAGAGCATCACAAATCCAGTCACAATAGTAAGCAGGTGCTGAGCTTTGGCTTTGTTCTTTTTGATTTTAGATAATAAAAATCTCATATGCATATAGGTACAGAATACAAAATAGATACCTTTTATCCAGATTAAACAAATATTAACTTATGTCATATTTGCTTCAGACTATCCCCCGGTCATTTTTCCACCCCTGGAGGTAACTACTATCATGAAATTGGAACATTTCCATCCCAAGCTCATTTTTATACTTTTCCTACATATGATGTGCCTGCAAACCACACAAATTTTTCTGTTTTAAATGTTTTTAGCTGGGTGCCAATGGCTCATGCCTGTAATCCTAGCTACTCAGGAGGCGGAGATCTGAGGATCGTGGTTCAAAGCCAGCCTGGGCAGGAAAATCCGTGAGACTCTTATCTCTAATTAACCACCAAAAAACTGGAAGTGGTGCTGTAGCTCGTCTTGAGCTGAAGAGCTGAGGGACAGTGCCCAGGCCCAGAGTTCAAGCCCCATGACCAGCCAAAAAAAAAAAAAAAGGAAAGGCCATGAGAAAGGCCATCTCCAGCATGCTACTCAAAAAGCTAGAAGTAAAGCCGGGCGCTGGTGGCTCACGCCTGTAATCCTAGCTACTCAGGAGGCTGAGATCTGAGGATCACGGTTCAAAGCCAGCCGGGGTAGGAGAGACCATGAGACTCCTAACTCCAATAAAACCACCAGAAAACCGGAAGTGGCGCTGTAGCTCAAGTGGTAGAGCGCTCGCCTTGAGCTGAAGAGCTGAGGGACTGCGCCCAGACCCAGAGTTCAAGCCCCACGACTGACCAAAAAAAAAAAAAAAAAAGCTAGAAGTAGTACTATGACTCTAGTGGTAGAAAGCTAGTCTTAAGCCAAAGAAGCTTAGGGATAGTGTCCAGGCCCTGCAAGCTTCAAGATCAGCTCACACACAAAAAATTAAATGTTTTTAAAATGAACTTTGCAAGTTTGGTGGGGTGGGGGGGGCAGGGGTGTGGGTGAGGCAGGGATGGTAAAAGGAAACAAAGGAGGAGGCAATAATGCTTGATAAGAAATGTACTCATTACCTTGCTCATATAATTGTAACCCTCTGTAAGGTATTTTCACAATAAAAAAACCTATTAATATTAACAAAAAATTAAATGTTTTTCATTGCTGGGTGCCGGTGGCTCACACCTGTAATCCTAGCTACTCAGGAGGCTGAGATCTGGGGATCGAGGTTCAAAGCCAGCCCCGACAGGAAAGACCGTGAGACTCCTATCTCCAATGAACCACTAGAAAACTGGAAGTGGCGCTGTAGCTCAAGTGGTAGTGCTCGCCTTGAGCTGAAGAGCTGAAGGACAGCGCCCAGGCCTAGAGTTCAAGCCCCATGACCGACAAAAAAATAAAAATAAAAAAATGTTTTTAATCTCATCTGGGTGCCAAGATTATAGCCAGTGGCTCATGCTTGTAGTCCTAGCTACTCAAGAGGTAGAGATATGGAGCAAGGTTTGCAGCCAGCCCAGGTAGAAAAGTCCATGAAACTCTAATTAACAAGAAAAAAGCCAGAAGTAGAGATATGCCGCAAATATTAGAGTGCCAACTATGAGTGTAAAAGCCAAGTGAGTATGTGAGCACACATGGGCACAGGTTTTAATTTTTAATTTTTTGTCAGTTGAGCTTTTAAAAACACTCAAGGGTAGCACTCTACCACTTTGAGCGACAGCACCACTTGCAGTTTTCTGGTGGTTGAAGATAAGAGTCTCACTGACTTTCCTGCCTGGGTACTGGCTTTAAACTGTGATCCTCACATCTCAGCCTCTGGAGTAGCTAGGATTACAGGTGTGAGCCACCAGCTCCCAGCTTGAATTTTTAATTTTTAATTTTATTTTATTTTATTTTGGGTCCGGACGTTGGGCCTGAACCCTGGGCCTGGGCGCTGTCTCTCAGCTCTTCAGCTCAAGGCTAGCGCTCTACCACTTGAGCCACAGCGCCACTTCCGGCTTTTTTCTTTTTGCTTATGTGGTGCTGAGGAATCGAACCCACGGCCTTAGGTATGCAAGGCAAAAGTGCTCTACCACTGAGCCACCTTCCCAGCCCCTTGAATTTTAAATTTTAATAGTATCATACTGTAGAAGTTCTTTGGTCACTTCTATTTCAGGAATTTACTGATGCTAAAACATGTTTATGTAAACTAATTACATTCATGTCTATATTTTTGACTCCTACAGTGATATGCAAGTTTATTCATTCTCCTGGAGAGGACATTTTGAATTGTTTTCAACTTTTCACGATTACAAAGTTATGATAACAAACATCATTGTACATATTATTGTTCCCTAGTATAAGGCTATTTAGGGTAGATTTTCTGGGTCTTATATGTACACATCTTCAACTTTATTAGATATGACCTAACTGCTTTCCAATTTTATACTGTGTTCCCCTGACTGCTATACATAGCAGAGCAGAAAAGCGCTCATCAGGCTTTTAATTTCTATAATCAAATGACTGTGGAATCACATCTTATTGTTTTAATATGCTTTTCTCCATCAATAATGAAGTTAGACATTTACTTATTTATAATGTATTTATTATATTTTATTTATTTATGGACTGTTCAGTTTTTATCTTCTATGAATTCATGCTTATATTCTTTGTCTACTTCTCTAGTGGGTTGTTCAACTCTTTATCCCTCTCTCTCTTTACATTTATTCATATTCTGGATTCTAGTCCTTTGTTCCTTTTTAAACTTAGCTCACTATTTTTCTGTCACTCATCACAAAATTTATTCCCCAAGCTTATCCACAAGAACTTCTTTTGAAATGTTTTTCTCTGAAAAAGCATGTTTCAAAGTATTATTTTCCTATGACAGAATATTTAACTTTCACACCATCTCCAACCAAAGCTCGTTTATTAATAACTAGCATCATTGCACGTGTAACACAGAAGCCCTTAATGTGAGGAGATCACATTTACCCTAAGCTAGAATTCCAGTCAGAGAAAAGCAGCCCAGAACTAAAAGAATAGGATCACCTAACTCCATCTACCAGCTGTCCAAAGCAGAACTCTACTCTGATGGTTGCATGTGACATATCCAGCCTTGCTTGGCTAGACAGTTGTCTAGTTCTCCTCAGCCGTTGCTTAGAATTTAATAAGGAACAGGTGTTATGGGAAGAGGGAAAGGTGGACGTAGAGGAGACTCAGGGCAGGGGGGTGGAGATATGGGATAAAGAGAGTAGGGCAGAAAGAATGGATATATAGGGCTGGGAAGGTGGCTCAGTGGTAGAGCGCTTGCCTTGCATGCATGAGGCCCTGTGTTCGATTCCTCAGCACCACATAAGCAGGAAAAAAAAAGCCGGAAGTGGTGCTGTGGCTCAAGTGGTAAAGCGCTAGCCTTGAGCTGAGGAGCTGAGGAACAGTGCCCAAGCCCAGAGTACAGGCCCATGACCAGACCCCCCAAAAAAGAAAGAATGGATATATAAAGGTATGGAAGAGAAACAAGTATTGGGGACAAAGTGGACAGAAAAATGATTTGAGGGTACACCAAAAGTAAAGAAGGAGGAGCACGATAAAGTGACAGAATAAAAGAATAAATACCAGCCGGGCGCTGGTGGCTCACGCCTGTAATCCTAGCTACTGAGGAGGCTGAGATCTGAGGATCGCGGTTCAAAGCCAGCCCGGGCAGGAGAGACCGTGAGACTCCTATCTCCAATAAACCACCAGAAAACCGGAAGTGGCGCTGTAGCTCAAGTGGTAGAGCGCTCGCCTTGAGCTGAAGAGCTGAGGGACAGCGCCCAAGCCCAGAGTTCAAGCCCCACGACCGACAAAAAAAAAAAAAAAAAAGAATAAATACCATGGACAAGGATAATTCACAGAAGGAGATGTGAAAGTAAGCAAAGAGCTGTTTACCATTGCAGAGGACAAAAAAAAGAAAGCAGCAATAGCTTTTGTTCAAAAGACCACAGAGCCTTTAGGGGAGACACAGACACCCGCCCCACCCCTCCCCGATTCTTCCACTCACTACTGAGCCATCTACTTCAGCATACCTGATAACTCCGCTGCATGGCCATCTGCATCTCCATACTCAAATTCCAGAGTTGGGCAGTCCACAGAGCCCTGTAATAGAGACATTTCTCAGGAGTTGCCAAGGAAGATTATACCCTTATTTCACCTTCTTTCCCTATTGGAGGCCAAGGTTAGATCAGCAAGGCAGTAGAATTCTCATTTGGCTCTTTCATCAAAATCCCAGATTTTGAGGGTATAACTAGGTAGGGTACTATTCCAACCTGGGGGAGGGAGTTCACATTAAACTTCTGATTGAGTTCAGTCAAGTGTTCAATCATACCTATGTAATGAAATGCCATCCAACCCCCCTAAAACAACTTTTGGGTTTGTGAGCAAATGGATGTGCCAGGACAGGGACACCCTTGCATAAGGGAGGGAAGCTCAGCACCACTCAGGCCCTGTCCCTTGTCCTATGCATCTTCTCCATTTGGCTGATACTCAATTATACCTTTAGTTAAGAAACTATAACCTTAATTCCATGCATTCCATAAGATCCATGAGTCATCCCAGCAAATTATCAAACCTGAAAGCTGGTCATGATAACCCAGGAATCTATAGCTGGCTAGGTAGAAATGCGGGACAGTCTATATTTGTAACTAGCATCTAAGGTGGGGGCAGTTGTGTGAGACTGTGCACTTAACTTCCGGGTATGCATTGGTGTGCACTAACTCTGGAAGTGTCAGAATTGGATTGAGCCACAGAACCCATACCATTTGATATCTGAAAAATGGTGTGCAGATAAATTCCTCATCTGTAAAATGGGGACAGTGATAACTAACTTCATAGGGTTATTGTAAAGACTAAGTGAATTAATGATAGAAAAGGCATTCAGCCTACCATCACTTGGTAATACTATATTACAATTTTAATATTTTATTATAAAGACCTCGTATTATTAAAACTATCACTTTAAGTGGCCATATAAATAGCTAGATATCTATCAGTTTACCTAACCAATTCTCTACTTTTGAACACTGAAGATGTTTTAAATGCATGAAGCTATAGTATTGATAAGTATTTTTATTTTTTAGAATTTGTGATCTTTCCTTTTCTTTCCATACTCATTTTTCTTGGGCCAGTACTGGGGTTTGAACTCAATGCCTCATTGTGCTTGCTCCTGAATACTATTGTCATCATTCAGTCTGGATGGAAATCGTACATAGTAAACAAACTCCTGGAATGTAGGCTCCAGCTCAGCCTGTCTGCTATACCACATTATTCCTAGTATTTAGAATATCAATATCTTAATGGGTTAGTCCTAGTGTTTAGAATATCAATATTTGAATGAATAAATGAACAAGCTCAGGGCTTTGCGCTCTTTGCTTTCCTTTTCCCCCACAGGCTGGCACTCTACACTTGAAGCACACCTCCATTTCCTTTGCTGATTATTTTGGAGATGGAGTTTTGTGGACTTTTCTGCTTGGGTTGGCTTTGAACAATCATCCTTCAGATCTCAGTCTCCTGAGTAGTTAGTATTACAGGAAGGAACCATGATGCCCATATAGCTTCCTTGTTTGTTTGTTTTTGTTTTTTCCTTTTGCCAGTCCTGGTGCTTGAACTCAGGGCCTGGGCACTGTCCCTGAACTTCTCTTGCTCAAGGCTAGCACTCTACCACTTGAGCCACAGTGCCACTTCCAGCCTTTCTGTTTATGTGGTGCTGAGGAATTGAACCTAAGGCTTTATGCATGCTAGGCAAGCACTCTACCACTAGGTCACATTCTCAACCCCCGGTAGCTTCCTTTTTTAGTGTGTAGGATAGTGATATACTGAGCCATTGGGAGAGAGTAGTTCAATAGTGCTCCTATAAATATTGTTATGAGAAGATTCTTGACATATGTCAATAGTAATTCTCTTCTAGCACTTTTCTATAGCCCTAGACAGCAAAGAACCCCATCTCCCTAAGGCTTGTCTTCCATAGGAAAGCAAAGAAAGAGAGAAGGAAAAGCAGATCTGGCACCTGGGTACTCCAGTGATTGGGGATGAACTGACAAGTACATCCTGCTGCAGTGGAAGGTAGAGGAGAGCTAATCTTTTCACCCAGCCTATCTGCAGGCAATGAGCCCAGATAGAGATGATTACTGCAGTTGTTCATTTCCAGGCATGAAGAATGTAGCTGCAGAAAACCAGTAGGTAAACTGCAGTGCAAGTGGAAAGCTCAGAATCTGGACCCTGAACTCATTAGCAAAAGCACAGTACTACCAGAGCTTTTAGTTGAAGGAAGACTTAATGGTTGAATGAACAGCTACTTCAGAAGGGAGACAGAATATAGCACTCTGAAATTATTTATTGGCTTGTTGTCTACCTCCCCAACTCTATTACGATGCTATCTCTACAAAGACAAAGACCCAGTCTTGTTCACTGATATATCCCTAGCATGCATGCACACACACAAAAGCAATGACTATAGCTCAATAACTAATGGTTGAATTAATGAATGACTCATACTTCAAAAAACACTTCAGCAAGAACAATACCCCTGAGAAGGAAGGAGGCATAGACTACCCTAAACGTAGGGATTTAGATGCAGAAGACACCAGTGTTTTATGCCTATAATTTTAAGTTGTCGGGAGACTGAGACCTGAGAATCTCGGTTTGATGCCAATTTACAGCAGACAAATCTGAGCAAACCCAGAAGACTCCTCACCTCCAATTAACCAGCAAACAAAGTAGGTGTGGATTAAGTGGTAGAACACCAAGTGCGAGTGGGGAAAAAAAAAAAGCCCTAAAAGATTGCTGAGGCCTAAAGTTCAAGCCCCAGTACCAATACACACACACACACACACACACACACACACACACACACACACACCACACACACACACACACCACCACCACCACCACCACCACCACCACCACCACCACGAAAAAAAAGAGTCGATGGATAATTCCTATTCTGCCTGTATAAAATCTTTGCAGTGATACTGTGAAATGCTATTCAAATAGCAAACTGGATTGGAATACCAAAGACCTAGTTCTTGTACCTGCTCTGCCACTTGATGGTGTATGGGCCAATTAATTACATGAACTGAGCTAAGCAATGTTTAACCCCTTTTTACAAATGAAAGAACTAGAGCTCAGAAAGGTTTTGTAATTTGCCTAAATTACAGTTAATTGATAGTGCTAAGGTTTCCAAACCTGGTGTGGCACACGCTGGAGCCTGGCGGTCTTGACCACTCACTCGGCTATATGTCTGATGATGGGCAAATTATTTCTGCCTGTTTTACTCTGTAAAATAAAGGGCTACACCAGATGATCCCCACACCTGACATTTCCAGTTCTATTCTGGTAATCGCTGCTCAGATACAATCAGACTAGGCTAATGGATCGGAACTGGCTGGGCGAGGTTGTGAGGGAGTGATCATTCAGTCCTTTTGTCGTCGCCCTAGTTCGGATTTCTTTTTTGGAAGAGGAAGACAAGACCCAAATATTTCTTATATTCCTAGCTGTATCTTGGGGGCGGGTCCGTTCTAACAAGCCCCCGCCGGACAGTCCCCGCCTGAGTCCTGTTTCACTTCATCCTTCCGGGCAAGGGACCCGAGGCCGGCGAAAGATGCTCCCTAAAACGGCCGGCCTGAACCCAGGCCAGGGACAGCCCCTCACCCCCTGCAGGCAGCCTGGAGTGGAAGGACCGCGACCCGCTCGCTGACCCCTCCAGGCCGTCCCTCAGCCTCCCTGCGCGAGTCCCGTCGTCTGTAAATCGGAGTCTGTATGTCTGCGTGGAGGGGGGGGGGGACGACGGAGAACAAGTGACATAAAGATTTGCAAAGTATCATCGGCCATGCTCGCTACAGCGCTCCCTCTGCGTGCTGGGGGACAGGGGAGGCCCCCATCGGTGGAGGCAGCCGTGCGGAGAGGGTCGGGGCGGAAGAACCCGCAGGAGCTGACTCCGGGAGCGCGAGTGGTCTCAGGGCCAAGGCCCAATCACCTCCACCTCCGCTTCCCGCCCTTGGGCGTCTCCCGGGTCCCCAGCCGAAGCCCTCGGGGCTCCTCACCTCCGACTCCCGCCGCTGGCTGCGGAACGCTTCCCGGCCCTTGGGCACCGCCGGCTTGCCTTTGCCGTTATTGCCGTTACCATTGGCTGGCAGGCCCCCTGACCCGGAGGCCCCGGGCACCGTAGGGTCCTCCATGCGGCTGGTCAGCGCCTACCCTCAACAGCTCTCTCAGCCCGAGGCGACCCCGCCACCGCGCGCGCCTGGCACCAGGCTCCGCCCTCCAGTCGCTATTGGCTGAGACCCTTCCCCTCGGCTCCGCCCCACGTCGTGATTGGCTGCTTGACCGGCCGGAGTGGGACTCGGAGGGTTGGGGGTTCTTTCAAGGAATATTTTCCCTTTCCCGACTTGTTTGTTTGTTTATTTATTTTATTTTCTGCGGCTTTCAGCTGGTGCTACTGCTGATGGTCTCCTAGGTTGGTTTTCCACTTCACCTCCTGAACTCACCTTGAGTGCAGGCAGGTCCTCTCCTTTTTTTCCAGGGCTCTCAGTCGTCGCCCCCGGTTCTACTGCTGTCTGCATTGGACCCTGGCCGCCTAATCCTAGAGGATGCACAAGTCTCACATCCAGCTAACTCTCAGGAGAGAGATGGCACAGCCCGGTAGCCAGGGCCACAGCTAGAAATGCGGGGCTCTCAGTCTCTGGGCTGATCAGGAGACTGGGAATTTAGGGGTAGGGCTTGGGGTGTTGGGTTTGTTTGTTCGTTTTTTTTTTTTTTTTTTTTTTTTTTTTTGTCACTGATGCCCTTGAGGGCTGCTGCTCCTGGCCATCTGCCCTTTTCTGCTGTATTTGTACCCTGACTGCACTGAATTGACGGCAAGACCCTCCCCCACCCCTCCTGGCCTTTCCTTTTTTCCTTTCTTTTAAGCTCCTTCCCAATTGCTCAGTGTTGGTGGGGAGGGGAGAGTGCTTTTTTTTTTTTTTTTTTTTTGGTCGGTCATGGGGCTTGAACTCTGGGCCTGGGCGCTGTCCCTCAGCTCTTCAGCTCAAGGCTAGTGCTCTACCGCTTGAGCCACAGCACCACTTCCGGCTTTTTTTTTTTATTTATGTAGTGCTGAGGAATTGAACTCAGGATCTCATACATGCAAGGCAAGCACTGTACCACTGAGCCACCTTCCCAGCCCTGTGATTTTTAAATTTTAACCAAATTCAGTGAGAAAGCGAGTGCAACAAAACGGGCAGATCTGGCTTGGTCATGGAAGTTCCAAACAAGTAGGCTGAAGGGATTGGATGGAACCAACTCATTAGCCACACAACTCAGTTGCTTTAGGAAGAGGGTTGGGCGTTTTAACTATGCTCTGTGCCAGGCATGACACTGGGTACTTTCCAGATACATCATGCCTCTCCCTGACAGGTAATCTTTGAGAATCTGTTATTACTGATAAAGAAACTGGGACTCACGGAGAACTCCTTGTAGTTCCTAAGGTACATCGTGTCTTGTCACAATGTGGGGATGCTGTTCTGTGGAGGAAATTTGTGTTCTCTTGGTTGGCCACTGTCTTTAAAGATTCTAAAAAAGCATTAATTTTTTTTATTAGTATTATAAAGGTGTACAGAGGTGTTACATAAATCTGATAAACAGTACATTCTTTTTGGGCAATGTCACTCTTCCCTCCAAAAACAACTTTTAAAAGTTTTGTGGGTTTTTTTGTTTGTTTTTTTGTAGGTCGTGGGACCTGAACTCTGGGCCTGGGTGCTGTCCCTCAGCTCTTCAGCTCAAGGCTAGCACTCTACCACTTGAGCCACAGTACTACTTGTTTTCTTAGTGCTTTTATTGGAGATAAGAATCTCATGTACTTTCCTGCCAGGTTTGGCTTTGGACTGAGATCCTCAGATCTCAGCCTCCTGAGTAGCTAGGATTACAGGCATGAGCCACCGGCACCCAGCTAACTTTTAAAGTTTTTAACAAGGATTCTGGTATAACAGGGTAAGCAGTAAGAAACATGTCCTCCTCGTTAGGAAATGGGAGTTAAAGACCTCCCAAGAAGCTTTCTGTGAAAAGCCAACTTTGCTGAGAATCAAAAATCTTAGTATTTCCCATTTTCCTAAAACAAAGGTCTAAAGGAATTTTTTTTCCTATATTTTAGGGACAATTCCAGGCCTCCTTCCTTCTGCCACTTTCTTTTCATTTTTTTTTCTTTTCTTTTCTTTTTTTTTTTTTGCTTATGTGGTGCTGAGGAATCAAACCCAGGGCCTCAGGCATGCAAGGCAAGCGCTCTACTACTGAGCCACCTTCTCAGCCCTTCATTTTTTTTTCTTACTCTCCCTTCCTTTCTTCCCATATTTCTTTAAGACAGCTTTGCACTGTGTAGCACAGGTTGGCCTCAACTCTATTTTTTTACCTTGGCCTTTCCATTGCTGGGAGTATAGGTGTGCATCACCTTGCTGGTTTCCAATCCTTTTTGTGTCATTCTTTCTTCTTTCTGGATGGTAGGTGACATATCAAGGCAGGCTTGAAAGCAATTTTGTGGGATTTCTAGATTCCTTTCTTTTCAATATCTCAAACATCTACTTTCTGACACCACTCATCTTATTTCCACCTCTTTCCTAGGGTCAAGTTTATTTTCTCCCTTCTCTCCTCTTTTGTGGGTCCCGGGGTTTGAACTTAGAGCTTTGCACTTGTTTGGCTTACTTGCTTGCTCAACTGGTGCCCTACCACTCCAGCCCTGCTTTTTGCTGGTTATATTGGAGATGGGTCTTTTAAGTACTTTTTCTGCCCAGGCTGGATTTGAACTATAATTCTCTAGGTGTCAGTCTTGAGTAACTAGAATTACAGTCGTGAGCCTATATGATGTGTTTGTTCTGTTTCACAAAGGATTTCACTCTGTATTCTTGATACTTTCGGCTGAAAAATTATTAGGGGGACTGTAATTGTAGGATGTTTAGTAGAACTTCTGGTCTCCTCTCACCTTACTTATGAGAACCCAAAATGCCTAGATATTGCAAAAAATGTTCCTTGAAGAGCAAAATCTTCAATTCAGAATCCTGGTTTAGGGAACTGAATTGATATGAAGTTCCAAGAAAGCTCTTGGCTTAAGGCCTAAGTGATTTGATTTTGGAATTTTTTTCGAGGGTGTAATTTGTTAAACTCTTAAAAATCTCTACTTTGTATTAAAATTCACAACCCACACCTAGCTCATCACTGACTTAATGTGATCAACCTGCCACAGCCCAATTGGGTTGCTTACTAAAAAGGAATTCATTATCTACTTTTCTTCTCAATACCTCTCTCCTTAAGCAGTGAAAATTTGGGGACTGACAGCCCCACAACTTGTTTTTTTGTGATCTTAATCAACCAGTAAAGTACTATCCTACACAGTGGCAGAAATCTCTATCAATGGCCAGTTTTGAGGTTTTGTTCCTTTTTGTCTATCCTTAGGGTGAAGGCCAGAGACTGATCTCTTAGAACTGGGATTGAAGACAGCACCCAGGACTCCTCTAGCCTCTATCTAAAGCTAACTGCCGGGTTTAAGGCTGCCTTTGCCCTTACTTTTAGAGAAGGTATTTGAAAAATTGGTGTTGTAGAGATTGCAAAGATCAACAGGAAAAACCTCAGTCCATGATCTTTCCCACACTAAGTGGAATGGAAGACAATAAAGATCAGACATCTGTCTGCTCACATAGGCCTAAATGTTCAGAACTTGTAAAGATGTCTGGGTTGGGAGTGGGGTGAGAGGGACACTTTGAGAATTAACAAGAAAGTGAGAACTGCAAATGTTGAAACTACAGGTCATTGGGCTGAGAATGTGGCTTAGTGGTAAAGTCTTGCCTAGCATGCATGAAGCCCTGGGTTTGATTCTCAGTACCACATAAACAGAAAAAGCCAGAAGTGGTGCTGTGGCTCAAGTGGTAGAATACTAACCTTGATTGAGCAAAAGCAGCTCAGGGACAGTGCCCAGGCCTGAAATCAAGCCCCAGGACTGGCAAAAAAGATAAAAAAGAAAGAAACTACAGATCATGGAATTAGTACTCCTAAAATTTCTTTTAACTTACTTGCCAACAAGGAAGTGATTTGTTGCCACATTATTGATCAGAGGCAACCATAAGTATGCCTGGGAATTAAGTAATCAGGGATGGTCTGTTTTTTGTTTTGCATAGAAAGGTCCAGAAGTGAGTTACTTTAAAACCAACATTGCAAATGTCCCTTGTCCCAAATCTCAGGTTTTATTCTGAGGGCTGGCGGTATAACCGGGTATAGTTACTAGGATCATACATACCCCTTTGTTCACTTAAGCACTTTAATCCCTAGAGGGCAAATAATAAATAGTGCCTGGCACTGACACAGCTTATAAAGAAGATGAAGTCTTAAACTACTTTATTTTTGAGGCTATTTAGCAGTTAGGACAATATAGTAGAAAAAGAACACCTCCTTTCTCCATAAAGGGCATGAGTGGGTGTAATAATGCAATGTAGGCTACAGTTCCCTACATGGAACTGTTTATGCAGTAAGCAGTGTGTGCCTGTCTATAAGTAGCACTTTTTTTATTTTTTGATACATCAGGCCATTGAATCTTTACCCTAGGAGATAATCATTATCAATTTCACAGGCAAAAAAACTGAGGCTTTGATTGGTTATATAATTTTGCCAAGTTATACAACTTGTAAATGGCAGAGCTGGAGTTCAAACTCAAGCATTAGCCCAATTCAGAGTTTAGGCTCTTTCTATAATTATTGTGAGGCAGAGAAGCATGCCCAGCAGCGGGCGGCCTGGACTGATTCTGGGAGTATGAAACTAAGACCAGGCACATGGGTTTTCATCCTTCACAAAAGAATCAAGCTTTGTAGAGGGAGCAAATCCTCCCAGCTGACTCGAAGGCTTCACTGCTAGCTGCTGCCTTATCTGAACTGGAATGGCTAAAGCTTTCAGCCATTACCAACTTCCCTGTGGCTCTTAGCTTAAATAAGCACAAGACAAAATGGCAGAAGAGTCTGATAAGGAAAACATCTCATGTACAGGATGTACAGCTAAACAGGATGATCATCTAAAAGCTTCCCAGAGCTGGTTACCCCTACTGGTAGATAAGAAAGAACAGGCAATTGGATTCATCCTCCAGTTACTGAGTTAGCCAGGTAACCTGACTTACCAACAAATCTCTGCCCAAATAATTTCCTTCCCTTTGAATGAATGTAGGGAGATCCTGAATGCCTGGAGCCCTTTGGTCCCAAACTATGGTTATGCTGACCTTCCTGTGCTCTCCAGCTAAGGACTGCACCCAGAGGGCATGAGGGACTTAGAGCTATGCATTCGTGTTTGTACCTTAAACTACCACTCTCAACTCCCCAGGGTAGTGGTTGTAAGAAGACATGTTCCTTATATCTGGAGCCGTGTGTGTGTCCAGGTGGATGTGGGCAGAAGGAACAAGCTATTTACCAGTACCGTGGCCTCGCAAGGAATGGAAGTCTCAAGGCAATGGTCACTCAATGGTTACAGCCTATGGTAAGAGCTTCAGCATTTCACACCTTTGCCCAGAGACCTCTCACCTCTGAATGACTTAGTGACAGAAGCAAAGAATACTCTCAGGACAATAATCCATTTTAAGAATATTTTATTTATCTTTTGAGATTACATAGTCATTATTGCTGATCTAATACAATCACTTAGACATAAAGATTTCCAAGAGCTTCTCAGAATGGCGATCTTTTAGAGGTTCTGTTCCTTTCAGTAAGATGACAGTGAGAACTAGATTATTATTTATATATATATATGTGTGTGTATATATATAGTTTAGGACTTTTCCACGTATAATTTGCTGGTGTTGCCTATTTTCTTTCCATAGTTTTCCTTTATAAAAAAGCTTAATGCAACAATTCACTTTGATTTGTTTAAGAACCATGACAAAGTTAATTTTGAGAAAACCACAGGAGCAGCAATTTCAGATCTGTTCAGAGAAAAGCTAAGCAGCGAAAACAGCTTTGCAGGAGTGTGTGGCCACGGGAAGCCGTGCTTACATGGGAGGGCAGGATGGGGAGGGAGCAGGGCAGAGGGGAACTAGAAGAGATTCATTTTTGGGGTACTGGGGTTTGAACTCAGGGCTTTGCCATCAGATCCACACCCTCAGCCTTTGATTTTGCCTTAGGCATTTTTCAGGTAAGGTTATGCTTTTTGCATAACCTTATGATCCTCCTATCTGTTTCTCCTGTGTAGCTGGGACTACTCCCATTAACTACCATGCTCAGCTTGTTAGCTGAGATGAAATTTTGCTAATATTACTGTTCTTACAAGGAGCTGGAGTTTAGGTGCTTTTTTTTCTTTTTGGTCAGTCGTGGGGCCTGAACTCTGGGCCTGGGTGCTGTCCCTCAACTCTTCAGCTCAAGGCTAGTGCTTTACTACTAAACCACAGTGCCACTTCCGGCTTTTTTCTGCTTATGTGGTGATGAGGAATCGAACCTAGGGCATCATGCATGCAAGGCAAGCACTCTACCACTGAGCCACCTTCCTAGCCTTCTAGGTGCATTTTTAAAGAAGAAACAGCAAACTAAATATTTCCATTAAAAGGCAAAAAGACCTTGGAACTAGCACAAGTTCATCTTAGGTAAAATGGTAAGTATTCCCACAGGCTAGGGCCACATTCAAAGAGATAATTAATAATTAGCCTTTTTTTCCATGCCTCCTAATAGGAAGGTGAAAGGTTGGGGAAAGGAAGGCAACTGCTCTGATTCCAAGGATAGAGGAGTAATGATAAAATTCCAACAATAAAATTAAATAGGAGAGCTTGACCTCCTTCTTTTTCCTGGTTGATGACACAAGGTCCCCCAAGAAAGAGAAGAGAAGTAATCTGAAATTTAGAGGCAACTACCTCACTACAGGCAGTTAGTGACCTAACTTAGAAAACCGTGTGTCTCCCTTCCTCTGTGGAGTAACAGTGTGTTGCCTGTAAGAATTAGCTCTCAGTAAATGCCATAGAGGCAAGCTTTGCAGAGAAGGAGCAGGTTATGAATTTTGGTTTAAGAAGTTAATAGGCTAGGGCCCAGCTTATCAGCCTAATGGAAACTGTTCTGGATATAAGATGGAGGTACAAAGACCCAAAGCTTTTGCTAAAGAGACCCATTTAATTAATACAAAAGTCAGAATTGGGCAGGCAAAAGAACTGGGTAGCCTTGTGGGTTTTTCATTACTTATGGTCTTCCTTATAAGAAAGAGTGCAGCCATATGTACGCTTCTCTAGTACTGCTGCGACATATGGCCTCTTCTTAGGGGATGAGCCTATATACTATTTAATGAGGTAAACAGCTGTTTATCCAAGCCTACTTCCCTAGCTCCAAAAGTAAGGACACTTCCAGACTAGCTCTGGGGGGTCTATGTGAAGACAGGGAGACAGAGTATGGAGAAAGGGGAGGATTCAAAGGGGAAGGCTGGAATGATTCTGAGTGGTCTGGTATTTCCTTGATATACCATGGTCTTGAGACTTTGAAGCAGACCAATGTAAGAAAAAAATGGGACACAAATGTGCGAGCACATAGGGGTGGCTGGGGAAAAAGAGACTCATTTCATTCAAGATTCCTAGGGTCATTCCAGGTGTTAATTCTTAGAACCAACCAATCTGGTTCATTCCAATGAAAACTTGAAGCCAGTAAGTCAGTTTCCAAAGGAATCCTATTGGGACATAAAATTTCATATTGTTCATTTACTAATTTTAAAACTAATTTTGGAATTACTTAAGAAACTATCTCTGCAACAGAATCTTTAAAAGGAAGAAGTAAGATCATGAAGATGCCTGCAGAGAGGAAAGACGACAGATTGGGTTGCAGATCTTACTTTCATCCATGGCAATGGCCAAAAAATGAATGTCTGATGAATTAACTAGTCAAACTAGCTTTGAGCTCCAAACGGATTAAAATGTCATCTTTTTACCTATTAGCTTAACCAAGTCTTTCCTGGGAAACAAATAAACATACCTGCTTCTTTCAGGGCCAAGCTGTGTACCTGAAAGACTGGTGCTATTTTCAAAGTCTTAATCTTCCAAATCCCTGGCAAAGTATGTCTTTTCAAGCTCAGTTTCAGAAGTAGTTTTAGGCAATAACAGGAAGCTTCAGGAAGAACTGTTCTACAACAAACCCTCCTTTTCTGAGTCAGTGCCAGTCTGGAGTGGGCTTCCTGAGCAGTGCTTGGTGGGTTAGAAAGACAGCAAAACAAACATCTGATAAACACCAGAGCTGGTGGTGAGATCATAGAGGCATACCCCTCTTGGAACCAGAAGCATTAAAACGGACTTAAGAGTCAAGAAGAAAGGAGTCCTATGTAAGGAAGGAGACCCCATTAGGCACAGACAACAGGCACAACTAAGTTCTCGAGTGGCTTGCAAGGCCTTAACACTCCTTTTTTACTAGACTTTTTTGTAAAGAAGGCAGTGACAGTGTGGCCAAGGCTGAGAACCCAGGCCATGTTAATTCAGTGGCTCCCAAAAGGCTTCACCAGGGGAGAATGATCAAAGCTGAGAAAGGCAGCTGCTGAATTTATTCCAGAAAACCCCAGGGAACAAAGAGTCTGGAATCCCTGAACTCCTGAGCCTGGATGAGAGAAACAGCTATTGCTGAGGAGTTCATCAATAGGCAATGATGTGAATGATGCACTAGGCTTGGCGACCCCATTGCTTTCCTTCCTCAGCCTGTCTTCTGCAGTTCCCATGGCCCTAGGAGCAGTAACCACACTCTGGGCCAAGGCTACAGGCACAGGATTCTAGATTTTAATAAATAAATAACCTAACACACAGGGAGAGCACGGCGGGCAGCTCTGATTGGAGAAGCAGCTTGCTGGGTTCTTTCTTAGATAGTAGTGGAGAAAAGGCTTGGAGTTCTATTCCTTAAAATGTCTTCTGGCTTGAGTTACAGGAATTTAATACCTGGAAAGAAAAAGAAAGATGAGACTGATACTATCAGCTAGTAGGCCTGTTGAAACCTGAAGAGCCTATCTAAAGATAGGAGGCAGGGGCTCTCCTGAAGTGTATGAGAATTGATACTTGGGGTTCCTTTTCATATCAGAGAAAAGGCCAGTATATTTTCTTGGAGGAAGGGAATACTAACATTTTGTAGAAGATCTCAAAGAGTCCTTCGAGGGTACCAAAAAGGGAGTGGGTTAATTTCCCTGAGTCAATGTAAACCTATGTGTTGGGGTTTGAGGAGATGCAAACACCAATTCCCGTACAGGAAGCTCTTCACTACCCAGGCTTCCCTGAATTCTAGGGACCCCAAGGCACCTGTAGTAATTAGGCTTGAAAGGCCCATTCTTGTTGAGTCCCAGATACTTCGCCTGTTCATCTGTCAGCTCTGTCAGGTGGGCATCAAAGGTTGGTAGGTGTAGGCTTGCCACATACTCATCTGGAACAGACCACAAAAGCCCTGGTGTAAGCATTCATGCCCCCTCTCTGGCTGTCCTCCCAAGTGAGGCCTTGAACAGTTGGAAGATGTGTTCTAAGTCTTGGAGTTGAGTAAAAGATGTTTGACTTTTGTTCATGGGCCACCAATTATTATTATTTTTTTATTAATTTTTTTTTGTGATCATGGGGCTTGAACTCTGGCCCTGGATGCTGCCCCGAGCTCTTCAGCTCAAGGCGAGTGCTCAACCAGTTGAGCCACAGAGCCACTTCGGTTTTCTGGATGTACGAGTCTCATGGACCATGATCCTCAGATCTCAGCCTCCCGAGTAGCTAGGATTACAGGCATGAAACACTGGATCCTGGCCCCCAATTCTTATTTTATTTTTCTTGTTACGGTTAAGGTATTATACAGAGGGGTTACCGTTTCTTTTTTCTCCTTCCTTCCTTCCTTCCTTCCTTCCTTCCTTCCTCCCTCCCTTCCTTCCTTTCTTCCTTCCTCTCTCTTTCTTTCTCGGTTGTAGGGCCTGAACTCTGGGCCTGGGCGCTGTCCCCCAGCTCTTCAGTTGTATACTGGGGCTCTACCACTTGAGCCTCAGCCCCACTTCCGTCTTTTTCTGCTTATGTGGTGCTGAGGAATCGAACTGAGGGCTTTATTCATGCAAGGCAAGCACTCTACCACTGAGCCACCTTCCCAGCCCCGGTGTTACCATTTCTTAAGCCAGGTACTGAGTACACTGAGTACAATTCTTTGTCACCCCTTCATTCTCCCTCAGTTTTCCCCTCCTAACCCTGCCCACAAGTTACATAGGTCAGTTTCAAATTGTGTATACTGAATAATATGATTGCATTTGTTCACCCTACCTCCCTCCCTTTCTGTGCCCCTTGCTGTCTCCTAAAAGAAAAAAAAAAGTAAAAACAAGTACTAGCTGGGCGCTAGTAGCTCACGCCTGTAATCTTAGCTATTTAGGAGGCTGAAATTTGAGGATCATGGTTCAAAGTCAGCCCAAGCAGTAAACTCTATGAGACTCTCATCTTCAATTAACCACCAGAAAACTGGAAGTGGAATTGTGGCTTAAAGTGGTATAGCATTAGCCTTGAGCAAAAGGAGCTCAAATTGCCTAGGTCCCAAGTACAAACCCCATAACTGACAAAAAACACCATCACCTCCACCACCAACAAAAAAACCCATGTTATGGGCCTCCAATTCTAAGGAATGGCTGCCTGAAGCTGCAAACTCAGTGCTTAGTGTCTTCGTTACTCTCAGCCTTGAACCTTTCCTACTCTTCAGAAAGGAAAGAGAGGAAAGGAAGCCCTAGGGTCTAAAAAAGTTGGGAAGTTCCAACTTTAGCTTTGCCTTGGACCATATATTATGCTTTGAGTCACTCAAAAAAATTAAGCCCTGGAGTAATTGAAAAACAATAATTAAGAAGGACACAATACTGTTTGCTTGCTTTCAGTATTTTTTAATTGGTTTCTGCTTATTTTTTATCTAAACACCTTGCACTTATTCATAATTTTATATTATTTCTTATGTATTTGTATTTCAAATTTAATTATATATTCAGTATATATTATATATTCAGTATATAGAACACTATTTTATAACCTTCCATTTTGTCATTTTGTTCATGCCTGTAATCCTAGCTACTCAGGAGGCTGAGTTCAAAGTAAGTCTAACCAGGAAAGACCATGGAGACTCTTATTTCCAATTAATCAGCAAAAAGGTGGAAGTAGAGCTTTGGTTCAAGTGTTAAGGCCTATCCTTGAGCAAAAAACAAAAAAGCTCAGGGACAGCAACCTGATTTCAAGCTTCAGAGATGGTACACACACACACACACACACACACACACACACACACACACACACACACACACACACACACACACACACACACACACACACACACACACACACACACACACACACACACACACACACACACACACACACACACACAGCTGATTTCAAGCTTCAGAGATGGTACACACACACACACACACACACAGAGGAGATAGAGAAGAGAGGGAGAAAGGGAGAAAGGGAGAGGGGAGGGAGAGGGAGGAGTGAAAACATCAATTTCTAACCATTGCTGAAATAAAATCAGAAGCTCATTTATTCCTTGATCTTTGTTGGAGGAGCTTATAAATGCGCTGCATCATTCAGCTGCTTAGGTAGGCTCTTAAGAGCAGTTAATGTTTCTCTTATACCACATACCAGCACAACTAAGCTATTAACAGGAGTTACTCAGAATCCTTTTTTCTAAAGCAGTGGGTTAACAATGTTAGGTGTACCCTAAAAAGATGGGGCTATTTAGCATTGTAGAACTAGAATAAGTTAAGTGTCACAGGAAGATCATTCCTCTATTTTTGAGAAATGTTTCTTTTTCTCCTTTGAAATCCCCTGATAGGTATTTTAAGAGGGCTGGGAAGGTGGCTCAGTGGTAGAGTGCTTGCCTTGCATGCCTGAGGCCCTGGGTTCGATTCCTCAGCACCACATAAGCAAAAAGAAGAAAGCCGGAAGTGGTGCTGTGGCTCATTGGTAGAGCGCTAGCCTTGAGCTGAAGAGCTGAGGGACAGCGCCCAAGCCGAGTTCAGGCCCCACGACCCCCCCCCCAAAAAAAAATCCTTTATATTCAGGAGCATGCCAAACATAGTGGTATATGTCTCTAATTCCAGCACTTGTAGGCTGAGGGAGGAGGACCATAAGTTTGAGGTTAGCCTGGGCTACACAGTAACTGTCTCAAAAATTAAGATAAGATGAAACATTTCACAAGTATATAAGCTAAATCACAGCAAAATGTCAGAACCTGGCTAGGGCAAACCCATGTAGAAAACCCAGTAAATGAACTAAAAATAGAACCTGACTCCAACTTTATAAGATAAGGATATTTCTCTTTTTCTATTTCTGAGATGTTAATGCCTTCCAGCTTCCAGCCTAATATGAATTACTTTGGTAAGAATGGGGAAGGAAGAACATTGGGCTTACCCATTTTCTTGGGCAACAGGTAGACATCCTGTTTATAGCGACCCTCAGGAGCATTGTAAAGTTCTATCAAGGCGAGAGCCTAGAAAAGCAAAGACATGGATGCTGATACACCGTTCACAGCAGCCCTACCCTGTCAAGGGGCACCCAACTGGTGAGGACCCTGGCAAGACCACTCTGGAGGGCTTACCTGAGTAGTAGCAGTGATTGAAAGCACAAATGTAGGCACTGTGGAGCAACTTAGGTTCAGCAGACGGCCCTAGTGATTAAAGATTAAGATACAAAAGGATTAGGACATTTGCTGGGACTTTGGTGAATGAGGGAAGACCATGGCTGCCATGTTCAAAACCATCAGCAAGTAACATTGCTAGACAAGTGAATATGTTCAATAAATATGACTTACATTTATCACATTCTTGTGTGTGTGTGTGTGTGTGTGTGTTTGTGTGTCTTGGAGCATTTGAACTCAGGGCTTGGATACTATCTCTGAGTTTGTTTGTTTTTTTGTTTTTTGTTTTTTTGCCGGTCATGGGGCCTGAACTCTGGGTCTGGGCGCTGTCCCTCAGCTCTTCAGCTCAAGGCTAGTTCTCTACCATTGGAGCCACAGCGCCACTTCCGGCTTTTTCTGTTTATATGGTGCTGAGGAATCGAACCCAGGGCCTCATGCTTGCAAGGCATGCACTCTACCGCTGAGCTACCTTCCCAGCCCCTATTCTCTGAGGTTTTTTTTGCTCAAGGTTAGCACTCTACCACTTGAGCCACAGTTCCACTTCCAGCTTTTTGTCTTATCAACTTCCCTTACCAAGGCTCATTTTGTACCTCAATCCTCAGATCTTAGCCTCCTGAGTCGTTAGGATTACAGGTGTGGCCCACCATGAGCACATAGATTTTTTCTGGGGTGGGGGGGGTCGGTTGTAGAGCATGAACTCTGGCCCTGGGTGCTGTCCCTCAGCTCTTCAGCTCAAGGTGAGGACTCTACCACTTGAGCCACAGCACAGCTTCCTGTTTTCTGGTGGTTAATTGGAGATAAGAGTCTCTTGGGTTTTCTTGCCTGGGCTTCTTTTGAACCATGATCCTCACATCTCTGCTTCCTGAGTAGCTAGGATTACAAGCGTGAGCCACCAGCACCTGGCCACACAGCTTATTTTTTTTTTTAACTTTTGTCTAAGATTTATTTTTAACTAATACATAAAAAACAAAAATGGTGTCATGTAATATTTCAGTGCATGCTAAGGCGGGAAGACTGTAAGTTTGAGGCCAGCCTGGGCTACCCAGCAAGACTGACTTAGGGGGAAAAAAAGGAAAGTAAACACTAGAACACAATAAAGCCACCAGCACAACCATGCTCATAGCAGCACTATTCGCCATAGCCAAGGTATGGAATTAGCCTAGATGCCCCTCAGTGGATTAACAGATCAAGAGAACGTGGTATACCAGATTTCTGTGACTCACAATCCTAACTCAGGAGGCTGATGTAAGGATTGTGTTTGGAAGTCAGCCTGCGCAGGAAATTACCACCAAAAAGCCAGAAGTAGAGCTGTGGCTCAGTGCTCTAGCCTTGAGTAAAAAAGCTCAGAGACAGCAGCCAGGCCTTGGGCCTTAAGTTCAAGCCCCAGCACTGGTACCAAAAATGAATGAATGAATGAATGAAAGAAGGAAGGAAGGAAGGAGAGAGAGAAAAAGTAAGAAAGAAAGAAAGAAAATAAGAAAGAGAAAAGAAAGGAAGGAAGAAAGAAAAGATTGTGGCTTAGTGGTAGAGTGCTTGCCTAGCATGAATGAAGCCCTGGGTTTGATTCCTCAGTACCACATAAACGGAAAAAGCGGGAAGTGGTGGTGTGGCTTAAGTGGTAGAGTGCTAGCCTTGAGCAAAAGCAAGCGCAGGGACAGTGCCTAGGCTCTGAGTTCAAGCCCCAGGACTGGCAAAAAAAAAAAAAAAGACAACATGGTATATATACATAATGGAATTTTATTCGTCCATTAGAAAGAATGATATTGCATCACTTGCAAAGAAATGGAAGGACCTGAGGGAAAAATTATGTTAAAAGTGAAGTTAGGGGCTGGGAAGGTGGCTCAGTGGTAGAGCGCTTGCCTTGCATGCTTGAGGCCCTGGGTTCGATTCTTCAGCACCACATAAGCAGGAAAAAAAAAGCTGGAAGTGGCACTGTGGCTCAAGTGGTAGAACGCTAGCCTTGAGCTGAAGAGCTGAGGGACAGTGCCCAGGCCCAGAGTTCAGGCCCCACGACTGGATGCCTTCCCCCCCCCCCCCCCCCCCCCGCCAAAAAAAAAAAAAAGTGAAGTTAGGCTCAGAGAGAGACAAAGGCTGCATGTTTCCTCTGTTATGTGAAAGCTAAGAATTAGTATATAAATATTAAGGTAAAATAGCCGGGTGCCAGTGGCTCATGCCTGTAATCCTAGCTACTCAGGAGGCTGAGATTTGAGGATCACAGCTCAAAGCCAGCCGGGGCAGGAAAGTCTGTGAGACTCTTATCTCCAATAAACCACTAGAAAACTGGAAGTGGTGCTGTGGCTCAAGCGGTAGAGCGCTCGCCTTGAGCTGAAGAGTACAAGGACAGCGCCCAAGCCCAGAGTTCAAGCCCCACAACAGACCAAAAAAAAAAAAAAATTTAGGTAAATACCCTGCTTGGTAGGCAAGTGTATACAATGTATTAACAGAAATATGATAGATTCAGGGGAGAACTAAAAAAGTCTAATTCCTTAGAAAGGAAAAATCATAGTTCAACAAAATAAATACCAAGGAACAGGTACTTGAAAATGGTGGGGTAGGATCAAGGAGAGGAGTAGATGAATAAAGAGAAATGGAGAGAATGCCATCAAAATTCAATATACATCCTACAAAATTAAGAGTGGGTTGGGAGAGATGGGTGAGGATGTTGAAAGGGGTGACACTGATCAAGATGCACTGTACTCATAAACTGCTTTGTTGAAGGTTAACTCCTTTGTACAATCACTTTAAGATAATTAAGTATTTCTAAAAATATGGTAAAAACAAACCCATCTGTTTCCTCCAACATTTATGATTTCTTTATTCAAAATCCAGAACTTAACTGTTTATCTGTAGTCACTGTATTATACAATAATATACCCAAATTTCTTGTTCCCGAGTACCTTTAGTATCCACTGATGAAACTCTTTTTTTTGGGGGGGAGGGGTACAGTCATGGGGCCTGAACTCTGGGCCTGGGTACTGTCCCTCAGCTCTTCAGCTCAAGGCTAGCACTTGCACCACTTCCAGCTTTTTTTTTCTGCTTATGTGGTGCTGAGGAATCGAACCCAGGGCCTCAGGCATGCAAGGCAAGTGCTCTACCACTGAGCCACCTTCCCAGCCCCTGATGAAGCTCTTGCACTCCTCTTCCTTACCTCACTAGTCTTGGCCTCTAGTGAACACCACTGATTCCACTCTCAACTTCCAAGAGGTTGATTTTTTTCTTAGATTTCACATATAAGTAACACACTTCTTGTCCTTTTGTGCCTGGCTTAATTTCACTTAACATAATGATTTCCAGTTCCATCCGTGTTGTTGCAAATTAAAGTATTTCATTTTTTTGTGGCTAAATAACATTCTGTTATGTATGTGTACCACATTTTCTTTGTGCATTTATCAGCTAAAGGCTACTTAAGTTGGTTCAATTTTTTGGCTTTTGTAAATAGCACTGCAATAAACAAGGGAATATGAATACTTTTTCTAATACTGATTTGATTTTCTTTGGATATATACTCATGAGTGGGAATGCTGATCACATGGCAGTTGCTTTTAATTTTTTGATGAACAGTTTTTCATAATGGCTATATTAATTTAAATCCCACCAAGATACAAGGGCTCCTGCCCTCTATATACTTAGTACTTGTTATCTTTGGTCTTTTTCTGTTCTTTTTTTGGGGGGCCTGAGACCAGGACTTGGACTTGCGACCTGTCACTTTCACTCATTGACTAGAAGTCTAACAATTGAGCCATGCCTCCAACCCATCTTTTGTCTTTTGATAGTACTCATTTTTACTAGAATGAGTGATATCCCATTGTGGTTTAATTTCCATTTTCCTGGTAATTAGCGATGTTGAATATTTTCTTTACCTATAGGTTGGCCATTTGTATGTCTTCTTTAGATTTAACTAACCTTTAAGTGAAAACCACTGAAAGTGCTGGGAATTTTTTTTTTTTTTTGGTCGGTCATGGGGCTTGAACTCTGGGCCTGGGCGCTGTCCCTCAGCTTTTCAGCTCAAGGCAAGTGTGGCTCTACTTGACCCACAGTGTCACTTTGATTTTCTGGTGGTTTATTGGAGATAAGAGTCTCACAGACTTTTCCTGCCTGGGCTGGCTTCAAACTGTGATTCTCAGATTTCAGTCTTATGAGTAGCTAGGATTATAGATGTAAGCCACTAGTGCTCAGCTAACATTCAGTTTTTCAATGTAAAAAAGACAAGAAAACTGCCAGGTGGTGGCTCACACCTGAATCCTAGCTACTTAGGAGGCTGAGATCTGAGGGCACCAGTGGCTCACACCTATAATCCTATTTACTCAGGAGGCTGAGATATGAGGATCAAGGTTCAAAGCCAGCCCTGGTGGGAAAGTCCGTGAGACTTTTATCTCCACTAAACCACTAGAAAACCAGAAGTGGCACTGTGGCTCAAGTGGTAGAGCACTTGCCTTGAGCTGAAGAGTACAGGGACAGTGCGTAGGCCCAGAGTTCAAGCCCCACAACTGACCAAAAAAAAAAAAAGACAAGAAAACTGATTGAAAATCGAAACCCAGGAGAATTATTATTATTATTGTCATTGTTATTTTGGAACCTGGCCTTCAGTTCACAGTAAGAACAGGGTGCATTATAGTAATAAGGAATCTAAGACTGGGGAAGAGGCATGGGTCAAAAACTGGTATAAAAAACTGGAAAAAAAATGGGGCTGGGAAGTTGGCTCAGTGGTAGCGCGCTTGCCTTGCATGCCTGAGGCCCTGGGTTCGATTCCTCAGCACCACATAAGCAAAAAGAAAAACAAAAGCCGGAAGTGGTGCTGTGGCTCAAGTGGTAGAGCGCTAGCCTTGAGCTGAAGAGCTGAGGGACAGCGCGCAGGCCCAGAGTTCAGGCCCCACGACTGGACCAAAAAAAAAAAAAAAACTGGAAAAAATGTAGAATAAGCATGAGCTAGAAGAAGCCAGAATGGGCATTCTCAATCAAGTAACCAATTTATACTACACATCTGGCTCACTTCAGGGGTGTGGGCATGCAGTAATAAGGACTCTATCATCAAAGATGATAGATTTTCCAGAGCTTGCTCCAGATAGGTCTGAGTTACAGAATACCTACACTTTGTGCTTACTGATTAAATCATCCCACAAATCACATTATCTCTTTGAAAGCATCGCTCAAAGTGGTACTGGTTTTATCTGTTAATTCTTTCTACAGTAATAAGTCATTATCTGATTCAACCTGAAGAGTGACATAGAGAGACAGGATAATTGGTGAAAAGTGGGGAACAAAAATAGTTTCTTAATTGCTGAATGAAACAACCTTTCACAGTTAGAAGTAAAAATCCATGGGTAAGCAGTTAAAAGTTATGCATAAGAGTAACACTTGCAAGAATAAGAGAACACGAGGAGAGGAGCTGGGTGCTGCAGTCTCTCCTGTGTGAGTCTCTCTGGCCAGCCTCAGCCTTACCTCTGCCAACAGTACTATCCTTTTGCCATCAGGCCATATCACATGGTCAACTTGGGACCTCACTCGCTCCCAGGTCAGTTCTGGTGTCCGCAGACTTGCCTGGAACACACATATCAAGAACATCATTAGCATGGCATGTCCCAAATCAGGGGCAGAAAGGTGTCGAAGGGAGCCATTTCAAATAGCAAGTCGAAAGGAGCAACCAACATGCCAGATGGAGAATACCTGTCCTGAGTTGGTTAGGACTGTTCCATTTCAGGGGATTTAATCTTAGGCCCAGCCAGGGAGGGATCACTCGGGATGTCATTCCACAACATATACTGTCCGCCCACTCTCTGCTGAGCACAGTAAAAGGTGCTATGAGAAATACACAAGAAACCAAAGGCATGGTTTCTGCTTTCAAAAGGCTCACACTTTAGTTGGGGACACAAAACAATACATATGTGAGAGAAAAATACTTACAAAGCAACATGCAACCAGTGCAAACTAATGTAGTGCAAACTGAGTATGTAAGTGCTAAAGAGACACAGAAAACAGGATCAGAGCTAAGTGAGATTAGCTGGCGAAGGCTGCATGTCCTAAACACAGCATGCTGGGCCCCAAGGTTCAGCCCGCAGGTCCCAATGTCCCACGTGCCACCTTTTCAATAATGGTGGTTTACTCTAAAGTTACTGAAGCTTTGTGACCTAAGTGCAAACGTGAGGTAGCCTTGAAAGGAATGCTTAATGACAGAATAAAGCTCCCAATGGCTCACCCTCCTTCCATTTCTGTATATTGTACATTCAGAGGACAAGAGAAAAAAAATGTTAAGTTTATTAACAGCAACAATCAAGTAACAGTCACAGGGTGTAGACAACTATTTCCTTTCCTTCTTCCAATAAGCTATGCCTGTCATATTCCAAAACCGACCACTGGCTACTTGATTAAAATTTAAAGAAATCAAATACTTTTAGTATATAATAGCATTACATACCATAGTCTAGGCATCATAGTAAAGGATATGAATATAGATAAAGATCGTGGATTCCTCTATTAGAGGAAAGGAACAGGATTTTCTTTTCCTTTTTGTACCCCCAAGTTCTATCTAAACATACAATGGGGTATTCAATTACTGTTTAGAAATTCATATTCCCTGAGAAAGTAATGAGTATAAAGACAGGCATATAATTATACATCAATGTATTCAGAACTGTGTTCATATTCTGGATCTTTTCTATGTTATATAGATAAGAAACAAAATTTCTTTTTCTTTTGTATTTGGTTATAGGAGTTTGAACCCACAGCCTCATACTGCCTGCTAGACAGACAGAACCCTGCCTCTAGTGTTTTCTTGTACTGGTTATTTATTTTTTTTATTTTTATTTTTTTGGTCGGTCGTGGGGCCTGAATGCTGGGCCTAGGTGCTGACCTTGAACTCTTCAGCTCAAGGCTAGCACTGTACCATTTGAGCCACAGTGCGACTTCTGGCTTTTTCTGCTTATGTGTTGTTGAGGAATCGAACCCAGGGCCTCATGCATGCAAGGCAAGCATTCTACCACTGAGCCACTTTGCCAGCCCTGTACTTAAAGATAGGTTCTCAGTTGTATTTGGGCATGTACCTAGACCTTGATCTACCTATTTCAGGCTTCCTATTGTGGGTAGGATTACAGGCATAAGCCACTGATGCTCAGCTAACACTTTTATATAGTGGTTCAGTCTTTCAAGAGAGCTATTTGGCAGTACATAGTAAATTTTCTTAATGGGCTGGGTGCTGGTGGCTCACATCTGTAATCCTATCTACTCAGGAGGGCTGAGATCTGATAATCATGGCTCAAAGCCAGCCCAGGCAGGAAAGTCCATGAGACTTCCATTTCCAATTAACTAACAAGAAGCCAGAAGTGGAAATGTGGTTCAACTGGTGGAGTATTAGCCTTGAGAAAAAAGAGATCAGGAACAGTACCAAGGTCCAAAGTTCAAGCTCCAGAACTGGTACCGTACCCCCTCCCCCAATTTTTTTTAAAGGAACTTAGTCTTTGACCAATTAATTTTACTTCTAGAACTCCTATAGAAATGCTCCTTAAAGTTCAGAAATGTAAGTGCTAATAATGTTCACTCTAGCACTATTTATAATAACAAAAGTATAATTTGATAAGGAAATGGTATATAAATCAGAATAGCTCAATATCATGGATTATTATGCAACTTTTTTTTAAACAGGTACTGAAACTTGAACTCAGGTCTTATGCTTTTGCTTATCTTTTTTGCTCAAGCCTGTTGCTCTACCATTTAAGCCATACTTTTATGCCTGACTTTTTTGGTGATTAATTGGTCTCATGGACACTTTCCTGCCCAGGCTGGCTTCAAATCTTAATCCTTAGATATCAACTTCCTGAGTAGCTTGAATTATAAGCATGAGCCACTGGCTCCAGACTTGCTATGCAACTTTTAACAAAATAAGTAGACTCTTGGGATGCAGAATGTACAACACTGACCTAGCATATACAAGATTCTGGATTTGATCTCCACCATCACTAAAGAAGAGGGGGAATAACCCCCTTATAAATAAACACAGTGAATAGAATTAAAAAGGGATTTAAGCAAATGGACTATTTGGGGAAGATAAAGATACAGGTAAATCCTTTAGCCTTTGGCAATAGGACACAGAGGGAAATAGTCACTCCCTGGCAACACTGCAGTTTTTTTTAGCTGGGTTTACCAACTGCTTCAGGTCTTTAAATGTTTCATACCCTTATCTTCCAGAGCACAAGCAATCTTGGTGACTGGGAGCAAAGAGCTGACAAAATGATGATCAATCTCCTGTCTTAGGAAGTAATCCTTGAGAAGAAAGATATAGTGGAATCAAGAAACATAAGAAAAGATCAATGATGAGTACAGAGAGTTTACCTGTGCTCTTGAATGGTAGGTAAGAAATCTTGAAGGTCAGTGAGAAAAGGGAGTTGAAAGAAAAACCTGGTTAATTTATCTCTGTCTAGGGAGTTGCAATGATTACCTGATTATGAGAAAGAAATACGTCCTATCCGATGTCTGGCAACTGGGGGATGGTGGTATAGCTCAGTGGCAGGGCATATGCTTAGCATGTATGAGGCCCTGGGTTTAACCCCCTAGCACCAGTACTATTATGCCAAAATAGAATGCTGTGGAATTATAACCATTAAGCATTCTACCAGGTAAAGGTTTTCCTAGGCAGACTATAGTCCCAGACCAGGTGTGTAAGTCGGCCAGTTATTATGCTTGCAAAATTGATTTTATATGAGTATGAACAGGACACAGTTTTTTTTTTTTTTCAGGTAGCATATCTGCGGTTTCATAGAACCAATAGCCAAAATCATTCTCTGGCTAGAGACTTTTAAAGTACAATGGCTTACTAAAATGAACTGAGATACTCATAATCCCACAAGTCTTCTATGCAGGAAAGAAAGCATGTAACAAGAGATAAAAGGCAGTGAAACTCATGTTCCCTGGGTATTCACAGTGCTAATATTTCTCAGAAAAAAAAAATGCAGCTTTCTAAATGGCCAACTCTTTTCATGAACTATTTCTCCTAAAAATTAGCAGGTAGTATCATGGACTAGCTAAAATGATAAATCCTTACACAAACTAATTTTTTTTCATTATCAGCATTTATTTCAATGTGCGCCATGACAGTTTTCCCTCTCAGGAATTTTTTTTTGTTGAATTTTATTGAAATCCCTAAATTTTTTGATTATTGAAAATGTCTAGATAAATACTGAATCATTTTCCCACACAGTATCACTAAGCTAATATATACTGAATTTCCTCTCTTTTCCTATACCATGAATCCAGTTCATTTAAGCAAATCACTTTGGTCACGTTGTATTACTTCTTATAACCTCCTCTGCTGATCCATCTAAGACCAGGCACTTTCTTTGTCCTGGGTAATACTGACAGCTTCTTGATGTATCTATTCCTGTTTAAGCTCCAGAGCTGTTTTCTTTATACACAATCAGACTAATTTTTTCTGCCAGCCCTGGGGGGGCTTGAGCTCCTGGGCCTAGGCACTGCCCCCCCCCCCCCGAGCTTCTTTGTGCTTACGGGTGGCACTCTACCACTTGAGCCACACAGTGCCATTTCTGGCTTTTTCTAAGTAGTTTACTGGAGATAAGAGACACACAGACTTTCCTGCCTGGGCTGGCTACGAACTACAATCCTCAGATCTCAGCCTCCTGAGTAGCTAGAATTAAGTTGTGAGACACCAGTACCCAGCTGTAATTTTTTTTTTTTTACAAACTTTAAGTCATATATATTTTGTCAGTCGTTTGTTCATAAACATCAAATGACTTTAGTCCTACTAAGACCAAAATTTTCAAGTCCCTATCATAGCCTGCAAAGCTCCACATAGCTTACCACCTCCTTCAGTGGTCTCTCATCTCATCTCCTTAGCCATTCTGTTCCTGCCACTATGGCTTCTTTTCTGTTTTTCAAACACCTCAAGCAGGTTTCTATCCTAGACTCACAATTCTCTGGGTTTTTAAAATTTTATTTATTTTTATTTTTATTTTTGTATCTAATGCTGGGAATCAAATCCAGGGCCTTATATTTGCTGTTACCACTGAGCTACACCAAGTTCATCACTCTTTCTGAAGAGAATGCTCACATGACTTGCTCTTTTGTCTCGTTCAGTTGTTTCTTCAAAAGCTATGTCCTCAAAGATATCTTCCTTGACCACTCTAACTAAAATAGTATCCTCGACATTCTCACCTTGCTTTTATTCTTCAATATGATACACTGACAATATTTATTATCTGTTTCCCACACTAGAATACAAACTTTGTGGGAGGCAGAATGTTGTTCACTGCTATTTCTTCAGCCAATTAGTATTTAGCAGGAACAGATCAACTATTCAGTATGTATTTGCAAAATGGTGAAAGAAAATTCCGGTTCAATGATCAGTTTGCTATTTCCGTAAGTTTCAGTTGACTTTAACACTGTGACACTATCACCAAAGACTGAAAATTTAACTTTTCAAAAGCCCTCTAAGTATCTCCCTTTAATTTAATTTAATTTAGCAATATACCCTCTGCCATGAAGAATTCAGAGAGAAGTGAGAGATAGCCCTTGGCTCATGTCCCAGCAAATAGGGGCATCTACCTAGAAATACCTGAAAAACTAGGTCTAATCTCAACATATCAGCCAGTGTGATTCTTTTAGAATAAATCATCTTATTAAAACTAACAGTTGGGCATAGGGGTATACACCTATTATCCCAGCACTTTGGAGGCTGAGATAGGATATATCTAAGTTCAAGGCCAGCCTCAGCAAGACCCTGTTGGAAAACCAACCAACCAGCCAAACAACCAAATTGAAATCAGAGTGTTACAACCCTTACAACAGCACTCTGTTTCTCTCAGAATATTATGAGGAGTTCTTTGGGCAGGCTGAGAGGTATTACAAGACCCGGCCTATTATCTCTCTGGCCTCATCTTTCATTCTTATCCATCCTAAGCTCTACACTGGCCTATTTTTTCCTTAAACAGAAAAAGCATTTTCTTGCTTCAGGGCATGTGTACCCTTCATTTCATGTGTACTGGCTGTTTCTCTGCTTAAAATGTCCCTCACCTAAAAATCTCCACTGCTAACTCCTCCAAGTTTGCTCAAACATTACTTTCCTAATGAGGCTCACAGCTTGATCCTTCTATTTAAAGTCATAACCCAGTGCCTGGTGCCCTTTATTGAACTCTGCTGTCAATATGTCAACTGATCCTTATCTGGCAATGCTGAAGCTCAATCAGAGCAGTCCTCAGTGAAGAGGAAATCATGCTATAGTTCAGCCAGTTACCCAGAGAGGAAGACAACTGTACCATAAAATCATCACAAAAACTTAAAGTCAGAGACCAAGTCATACTGAGAGATACTTGGTATGTCTGAAAAGATATAAATAACACTTGCCACTGGATTGATTTGTGATACCTACAGACCCAACTATGGTTTGGAAAATACATTTAGGGAGATCGAGTTCAATAAAAGAGAAATAGGAAAGAAGAAACCATAGTATTTGATAGACACATTCTTGGACAACTGTATTAGTTGTCCTAACTCACATATCTTTCTCCCTTGACTTTTTCCATGGACTAACCTATTTATCTCATCTTTATGTAAATTCAAATATTCTCATAATACTGACTGCTATTCTGACTCATGTTCATTATATCTTGTGGTTTTTAGTTTAGCTCTCAATTCTAAACATAAGGAGATCATAACTTGTAGTGTAAGTATCAATTATGAGTGAAAGAAAGCAATCATTTGATTTGTTTTGTTTTGTGGGAAGTGGGGGCTCAAACCTAGGGTCTGGTCTATGCTAAGCAAGCTGGTACTATGTTAAGACAATCTTTGAAATGATTTAAACTGAGATACACTAAAGTATACTATATGTGATCAACTGTGCTAGGACAGTCACGTTTAGGATAGCTGATGACCTTAATCAGTTTTTTGTTTTTGTTTTTTTCTTGCAAAGGAGAGAAAAAAACATTGAAAATGCCCCAATAATGACCAATAATGATCTTACCACGTCGATCTCCGTGTTAGAATGTCCCATATTACAAACAATGCAGCTATTCTTCATTCGGTCCAAGTGCTCCCTGGTTACCACATTCTTATTACCTTAAAAAAAGACAGCCACATGTAAAGGAATGACATTGGACCTCTACCTCATACAATATATATAAAATAAGCTCCAAATAGGTCATATACCTAGCTATAAGAAGAATTAAAACTATAGAGCTCTTAAAAGAACACTGGAGTAGATATTTGTGACCTTGAGTCAGGCCACCATTTACTTAGCTGTAAGTATGCTTAGATATGTTTAAGGTTAAGCTGGGTACCAGTGGCTCACACCTGTAATCCTAGCTACTCAAAGCTGAGATCCATGAGACTCTTATCTCCAATAAACCACTCAGAAAACTGGAAGTGGAGCAGTGGCTCAAGTGGTAGAGTGCCAGCCTTGAGCTGAAGAGCTGAAGGACAGCATTCAGGCCCAGAATTCAAGTCCCATGATCGACAAAAAATAATAAGTGTGTGTGTGTGTGTGTGTGTGTGTGTGTGTTGTGTGTGTGTGTGTGTGTGTGTGTGTGTATATATATATATATATATATATATATATATATATATATATATATATATATGCTTAAGGTAAGGCATAGCAACAAAAGAAATAGATACACTACACTATTTCGCCTTTTGTATCAGGCACCAGTAGCTCACGGCTATAATCCTAGCCACTCAGGATCACAGTTCAAAGCCAGCCCAGTCAGGAAAGTCCATGAAACTCTTATCTCTAATTAATAATAAAAAAAAGTAGATCTATGGTTCATGTTGTAGAGTGCTAACCTTGAGCAAAAAAGTTCAGGGACAGTGCCCAGGCCTTGAGTTCAAGTCTCAGGAGCACGCACACACACACAAAAAGAAAAAAAGATTACTGCGGAGAAAACTATCCTTGAATATGGGCAGAAACACCTTATATGCTAAAGGCCCAGACAGAGTAAAAGAGAAAAAGAGAAAGCTGACTCTTCAGGCTTGCCTCTCGTGATTCCTGGCTGCCAGGATGTGTGAGCCGCTTTGCTCTGCAAAGCTTTCTAACCATGATGGACTGAAATATCAAAACAAATCTTTCATTCCTTAAGTTACTTGTAAGATATTTTGTCACAGCAATGTAAAGTCTCACTATCACATTCCATGAAATCATTTGCAAATGCCATCCCATTTAATGACACAAGCATACCTGTACAGGTAATCACTATGTCCACTTGTCGAATAACCTCATTTAATTTCACCAGTCGAAATCCATCCATACTGTAGAAATAAAACACAATCATAAAGAAATATGTAGTACAATAAAGAGGCATGTGGAGAGTCTTTTGCTACGGAACATCAAAAGCTACTACCAACTTTCTCTAGTACAGAGTGACTGAGATAGCTCAGTTTTTTGTATTAGTGAAACCATTTCCTTAGTTTCATATGAGAGAAATGAAGGGTTCCTTCATATCATTGGAACGTGTTTCTTACTCATTCTAGGGAACTAAAGTTACCATATGATTTACCAAACAAGTTTCTAAAAAGTGCCATTTAGCCATTGGGTCTGCACTCCTAAAATCACTACTGTATCTCCTGAATGTCAGAGCAAAAAATCTTCCTTAAACTCTTAAATGACTTGACTTCTGTTACATTAAACATTGTTTTTCAAAATGTACATTTGAGCTTCATGATAACATTTTTCTCCTGATTTTTCTCAAACTGCCCTAGTGGTGCTAGGGGTCAAACCCAGGACCTTGTGCATGCCAGGCAAGTACACTACCACTGAGTGTATCCCTAGCCCTTTCCTACTTTACTCTGTAGGGTTCTTCCCTAGACTCTCGTCTAATCTTTCAGTACATTCACATTCTAACCTTGATTATAAATAATCACTCATAGAAAACAGATTGCACATCTGTAGACCCCCCCCAAATTTTAACTTAACATCAGTTAGTTGTTGTATAAGGGGGTTTTATTTCAACATGTCCATATATGTACCTTGATAAGACTCCAACATATTTGTGTGTGTGTGTGTGTGTGTGTGTGTGTGTGTGTGTGTGTGTGTGTGTGTGTGTGTGTGTGTGTGTGTGTGTGTGTGTGTGTGTGTGTGTGTGTGTGTGTGTGTGTGTGTGTGTGTGTGTGTGTGTGTGTGTGTGTGTGTGTGTGTGTGTTGGAGACAAAAGTCTTACAGACTTTCCTGCCTGGGCTGGCTTTGGACCACAATCTTCAGATCTGAGCATCCTTAGTAGCAAGGATTATAGCATGAGCCATAGGGCTTCAATTCTTTCTTTCTTTCTTTCTTTCTTTCTTTCTTTCTCTTTCTTTCTTTCTTTCTTTCTTTCTTTCTTTCTTTCTTTCTTTCTTTCTTTCTTTCTTTCTTTCTTTCTTTCTTTCTTTCTTTCTTTCTTTCTTTCTTTCTTCTTTTAAACTATTTTTGCCAGGTACTGGTGGCTCACACCTATAATCCTAGCTACTCAGGAGGCTGAGATCTGAGGATCCTACTTCAAAGCCAGCCCAGACAGGAAACTCCGTGAGACTCTTTATTTCCAATATATCACCAAAAAACCACAAGTGGTAGAGTGCTAGCCTTGAGCTGAAGAGCTCAGGGACAGCGCCCAGGCCCAGAATTCAAGCCCCACGACTGACAGAAAAAAAAAAAAATCTTTTAAGTAGTTATGCAAAGGAGTTGACATTTAACAAAATTCTACTTTCTTAATTCCTTAAAAATTGCTTCAATGGGTCCTTTCTCTATACAGCTGGCCTTGTATAAGTTGGGGTATTAATTGTTAGCTAAATTACTTCGGTAACTTTTGTCCCAATTTCATTTACCTCTAGGTTTATATCTTTCAAAATAATTTTTTGAAATGATTTCTCTAAATTCAATTGGGAACTATCAGTTCCATCCTTTGTGAGATTGCCTGTCTTTGGTGTAAGATCTAAATACTTATATTTGCAAATGATTCCTAATTCTAATATATTTTTTTGTTGGTCATGGGGCTTGAACTCTGGGCTTGGGTGCCGTTCCTGGGCTCTTCAGCTCAAGGCGAGCGCTCTACAGCTTTACCCACAGCTCCATTTCTAGTTTTCTAGTGGTTTATTGGAGGTAAGAGTCTCACAGACTTTCTTGCCTGGGCTGGTTTTGAACCATGATTCTCAGACCTCAGCCTCTTGAGTAGCCAGGATTACAGGCGTGAGCCACTGGTGCCTGGCCTCAAATATTATAGTCCCAAATCTATCCTATCTGCCAGTAACATTCAAATATTTGCAGCTTCTTTTTTTTTTTTTTTTGGGTCCGGTTGTGGGGCCTGAACTCTGGGCATGGGCACTGTCCCTCAGCTTTTCAGCTCAAGGCTACCACTCTACCACTTGAGCCACAGCGCCACTTCCGGCTCTTTTTTTTTTCTTTTTGCTTATGTGGTGCTGGGGAATTGAACCCAGGGCCTCATGCATGCAAGGCAAGAGCTCTACCACTGAGCCACCTTCCCAGCCCCATATTTGCAGCTTCTTAAATATGTGTGCTAGCCTCTTTGGAGATTCTGCACTTGTTCCTTGCACCTGGCACATACTTTTAAACTAAGGAAACATTTGTAGAAGTTTTAAGACAGCTTTACTAACACCTGTCTACCTCTGTTCTTTAAGACATTTCTTCTTTGTGTGCCTATAGAAGTATATGCCATTTAAAGACAATGGTTACTACATTATACAGTGGTTATTTATTTCTGTTCTCCTAAAAGCAAGGCCTTGTCTCAGTCATCTATTAAGCTTTTTTGTGCTAGTTTAAGGCTTGAAATCTGGGCCTTGTGCTTGTTTGGTTGGTGCTCTACTACTTGAGTCATGACTTACAGACATTTTTGCCTGGGCTGGCTTAAAACTGCAATCCTTCCGGATCTCAGCCTTGTGAGTAACTAAGACTAGAGTTGTGAGCCACCAGTTCGTAGCTTCAACAATTTAATCATATTCATTATTAGCACATAGAATAGTACATAGTCACACACATAAGTTCTCAATTTATGGGTTTGTAATAACCTCACCCATAGTGCAATCAGTATGATGTTCAGGTTTCTGTAATGAAACTTGAGGGTACTAGTAGGGTGTTGGTTCCCCTCATATGAAGCCTTGACTCAGGTAAAACCAGCAATTCTGTTCGGAAATCTGTGTGCTTATGGCTAGATGTATGAGGACTGGTAAGACAGGGAGAAAGTGTACACTTTCAGGTCATCTTTATTCTTTCCGGGAACCTTTGGAGGATTGCTTTGAAGACTGTGTACATAGGATACAGACACGTGGACTGCAGTAGTTTATAGCAACAGCGACATTTCCCATTCTGCTGAGAATGGAAAGATAATTTTAACAATAGCTACCACGTAATAAGAATCTATTTTGTGACAGAAGCTCTGAACTTTACATATTTATTACATAATATATAATAATACATAATAAAAGCATTATTATCTTACTTAACTCTCACAACCCTCTGAGGAATGATTATCTACATTTTAAAAATGAAACAGGAACTATTCTTTTTTAACTTTTATCTCTGGCATCATGTGAAACTTAAAAATCAAAAGAACAATACAAACGTATCACTATATATTCTTCACTCAAGACTTGGCAGATTTTAGCCAGTTATCAGTGTAATTGTGCATGCCTTTAATCCTAGAACTGGAGGGGCTATAGCAAGAAGAGTGCAAGTTCAAAGCTGGTCTGGGCTACCTAGTAAAACCTTGTCTCAAATATGCAAAACAAAAAAAGTTGGCAGATTTTACCCTTAATTTGAATTTGTCTTGATGCTTCCTCATGTTTAGATTCAAATCAGACATTTTTGGGAATAAGGCCACAACAAAAGGGTTCTTTTCCATGTAACATATCAGAAACTACAGGACTCCAGCCTAATTTTTCTTCTTCCTCCTCTTCCTACTTTCCCTTTCCCCTCCTCCCCTTTCTCCTCCTCCTTCTTCATGCTGAGGATTGGTATATGCTCTACCATTTAGCTATACCCCTAACACTCTTCCTTTTCTTCTTCTGATCTTTCTTTCTTTCCCTTTTCAAGATGGCAGATATTTCATTTAGATATTTGGAGACTCAAAACACCCCCAATTACTATTTGTATAGTAATTCCAAATTTTAGCTTCTCTGAGAGCAGATCTCTGTGGCATTTGAAAGACACAAGCTGAGAATTATGGCAGCCTCTTCAGGGTAGAGGCCTTCTCAACGCAGTGTGGCATAACCCATGCCAGTCTTTGGATGGTATGCAAGAGTGTGGTATCAGGGAGAAGGCAGGTCTTCCTGTAAGCTTACCAGGCTTGCAGAGCACAGATGGGGTCAATCTCAGTTACATATACAATGGAACCCATGGCCTTCAGAGCAGCACAGCACCCCTTCCCCACCTGACCACAGAGAGAGCATACAAGAAGGAAAATCAGTGAGGAAACTGTTCTTAAAACTCCTGGTGAAGTTTGGGCTGGGAAGGTGGCTCAGTGGTAGAGCACTTGCCTTGCATGCTTGAGGCCCTGGGTTCGATTCCTCAGCACCACATAAGCAAAAAGAAAAAAAAGAGCCGGAAGTGGCGCTATGGCTCAAGTGGTAGAGTGCTAGCCTTGAGCTGAAGAGCTGAGGGACAGCGCCCAGGCCCAGAGTTCAGGCCCCACGACCGGACCCAAAAAACAAACAAACAAACAAAAAAACAACAAAAAAACTCCTGGTGATTCTGGGTGCCGGTTGTTCTTAAAACTCCGGGTAATATCGTGTGCCGGGGGCTCATGCCTATAATCCTAGCTACTCCGAAGGCTAAGATCTGAGGACAGCAGTTCAAAGCCAGCCCCAGGCAGGAAAGTTTGTGAGACTCATCTCCAATTAACCACCAGAAAACCAGAAGTGGTGCTGAGGCTCAAGTGATAGAGTGCTAGCCTTGAGCTGAAGAGCTCAGGGACAGCACCCAGGCCCAGAGTTCAAGCCCCATGGCTGACAAAAAACAAAAACTCCTGGTAAAGAGTAACTTTTCTGTCCCTCAGAGAAACTTCACTGAGCAGATGCATGCTTAGGAAAAGACAAATAAATGTAGTTCATAAACAAATCCCTGGCCCCTCCTTAGCACATTCATATGTATAAGGACACCCACACTCACGATTTATAATCAAAACACAAGCTAAAAGAGCATCACAAATAGTGCTGCTAGAACAAGTCAGAAAATCAACAAGAATAAAATGTAAAGGAAAAAGGAGAGGTTGTACTTTCACCAGAGGGCTTCTAAAGTTATTTTTCCTCCATGAAAGTACATATACTCTTATGTATTTATAGAAAATTTTCAAATATGTAAACCAACTACGCTTAAACACCTAAAAAATGAAAAGTTAAACTTTACCTCTCCATAGCCACAGACCACCACTTGTTTTCCACCAAACATCATGTCTGTTGTCCTTTTAAGTCTACAGGGAATATAAACAAAACAAACAATTATGTTAGCAAAAAAACCAAAACACCATCTTGTTTTGCTGAAGTTAAATTGGGTCTCTCTGTTTATAGTTTTATTGTTTGTTTTGTGTTACTACTGTGGCTTGAACTCAGGGTCTCTAGCTGTTACTCAGCTTTTTTCACTCAAGATTGGCTCTCTACCACTGACCCTCTACCTTTACTTCTGGATTTTTTTTTTTCCTCTTGTTTTGGGGAGATATAGAGTCTCATAGATTAGGCTGGTTTCAAACTGAGATTCTCAGAACTCAGCCTCCTGAGTAGCTAGGATTATAGACACTATTTATGCTAACTAATATTTGTAAATCTTTCTACTAATTTATCTGGTTAATCCCTAAGCTACTGGGGACTTGGTTCTATGGGGAGGCAATGGAAACTTTAAGAGGAGGACCCCAGTGCAAGGTCTTCTAGACCTTGGAGCATGTGCATGAGGGCACTAGTAGGACCCAGACCCTTATTCTGACTCACTCTTCATATCTCAGACATGAAGTAAGCAGATTTACTACATCATGTTCCCCACTCTGATGTGCTACTTTACCATAGGCTAAAAAGCAATGGGGTCAACTGACTATAGACTAAAACCACTTAAACTGTAAGCCAAATACAGCCTTTCTTTTCATAAGTTAATATCTCAGATATCTGTTACAGTAACAGAAAGCTAACTAACACAGGGGGCCTTCTTTTTTTTTTTTTTTGCCAGTCATGGGGCCTAAACTCTGGGCCTGGGCACTGTCCCTCAGCTCTTCAGCTCAGGGCTACAGCTCTACCACTTGAGCCATAGCGCCACTTCCAGCTTTTTCTGCTTATGTGGTGCTGAGGAATCGAACCCAAGGCCTGGTGCATGCAAGGCATGCATTCTACCACTGAGCTACCTTCTCAATCCTACAGGGAGCCTTCTTAACAACAATGAAGGAATGACAACTATGGAAACAGTAATGAAAGAACTCAGTATTTGATACACACTGGTATATATTGTCAGACTTTTAATCATTACAGATCTGAAAAACTAAAATGTCCTTAGGAATTAACTCTACTCACCACAAGAATATGAGCCAGGCACCACTGGCTCCTGCCTATAGGCTGAGATCTAAGGATTAAGATTCAAAGCCAGCCCAGGCAGGAAAGATCTTGAGACTCTTATCTCTAATTAATCATCAAAAAGCTGGAGGCAGAGTAATGGTGCAAGTGGTAGAGTACCAGCCTTGAATGAAAAAGCTAAGGAACAGCACTCGGGCTCTGAGTTCAAGCCCCAGTACCAGCACCAAAAAAACAAAGCAAAACAAACCAATTATATGACATGAGACATAACTTGAAGCCATCTTTTTATTTTATTTTATTTTATTTTATTTGACTTTAGTTGATGACTAATAGGCCTGACAAGATCACAAAATAAAAATTCTATCAATAGTTATGAGCAAGTCTCATTTCTTAATGAAGTAGATTTTCTTATAATAGTGATAGCCACATAGCTCTGGGTTATAAAATACTGGGAGTGATGTGGTAATAGATCCAGGGGTGACTTATGAATCATTTCCAGAAATAACTAAAGCTAAAAAAAAAAAAAGAGACTTAACACTTCAAGTTCATCTCAAAGATAACAAACATTACCCATCAAGAATTGATTCTCTGCAGCAGTAGAGGTTGTCAAATTTCTGCTTGGTGACTGAGTCATTGACATTCATGGCTGGAACACATAGTTTTCCGGCTTTGGACAGTTGGTAAAGTCTAGAGACAAGGAAAGACACATACAACTATGAGACAATACTATCTATTGTTGGTTTATTATCAAAGCCCAGAATATGTTGATGGGGTGAGCATGAGAGCATGAGACATAACTGTTTTCACTCTATTAAGGTAGACGATGAGAATGTGTTTCTACAAGCTATATCCAGCCACAGTCATACACATTTACAGTCATAGTGTACTCAGAATTTTCTCCCTAAAAATTATTTCATGCTTTCAGTTCTTTAAGAGTGAGTAACAGCAAATAGAAATAATTTGATCAATTTTACTTAAGGAATGACTGCTCATTTGTGAACAGAACACTAAATCCTGGCTATGGGATTGTGTAAGTTCTGTGAAAGCATAGGATTTGGTCTGTTTTGTCTACTGTTAGATCCAGAGCGCCCACAGTAGCTTCTGGCTCACTATAGAAATTCAATGCATATTTGTTGAATAAACAATTTGTCCAAAAATGATAAGCAGTCATTGCTTACAAAAACTATAAAATCTAAGAACACCATTTGTTCCCCTAGTTGACACTCCCTCCATGTTTTAGCTCAGTTATTTGTGTTAGTAATTAAAAACAAGTGTTCAGGCTCAGATCCGGTCACCTATATGATGTATAGAATGTGATGCTATGTCAAGGCTGCATGAAGAAAGACAGGATACCCATGTCAAATCTTACCTATGAACACCAGTAACACTTTCCTCAACTATGCCCTTGATTTTCTTAAACATGTTGGGATACTTTTTATAAATCCAGTGAGTAAGATCTCCTCCATCATCCAAGATCTGAAACAGTAAGCATCAGTCATGTCATTCATTTTACTGAAGGTTAGGCTTCAGTGCCTTTGGGTCTTGTGTTCTACTTTCTAATTACCAACTTAGATACTTCAAATTTCCCATATGGTTTTGTGAACTGACTTAAAGGCAGAGCTAATACAATAATCTACCAAATCAGTCATTATACTTAAAGGAAAAGATAAGGGATAAGAGGTTTAATCCTCATTCTCACAACCAAATGACTCTTTCACATTATACTGTATCCAAATACTTGGTAAGAGCAATGAGGGTTTTCTTATGTACTGAAATCCAGTAGAAAGCCAGACCATTTATCTTTTTTAAATTTAAGTAAATATGTCAACTTTTAAATTTAGTGTATCCATGAAAAAAAAAGTTACTTAATGAACTGATTCAGAGTATTTTATTTATTTATTTATTTATTTACTGTTGGTTATGGGGCTTGAACTCGGCCTAGGCACTGTCCCTCAGCTCTTTAGCTCAAGGCTAGCATTTTACCACTTGAGCTACAGTGCACCTTTGGCTTTTTCTGTTTATGTGGTGCTGAGGAATAGAACCCAGGGCCTCATGCATGTGAGGCAAGCACTCTACCACTGAGTCACCTTCCCAGCCCCTGATTTTAAAGTTTAATTAATTACTTGAGACAAGATCTCACTATGTAGCCTAGGTGGCTTTGAACTTGGTCCTCCTGCCTCAGCTGCCTCTGAGTATTGCCATTATAAGAGCAGGCCACCACATCTGGCTTGAAGGAATATTTGAGTAACTGGTTATTTACAGACTTAAAGAAAAAAAAATTAGATTAAGATTAGACTACTAGTTCTTGAATGTACTTAGAAATCTTTAAAAAGCCTAAATTTAATAGAACCAATTTCTATTGGTTAAATTTGGAACTTGAAGTATATTTGGTCAAGGCTTAGTTTTAATAAAAGGAGAGAGAATTAGTCTCTTTCTCAGAACAATAGCTTTTAAGCTGTATTTGTTAATCTTTTATTTCTCCCAAAGTGCATGCACTCTCCCACTTGACATATGAGGCAGCACTGTAGGGTTTTGCTTAGCACAACCTCACACTCTGTATAAACCAAATTAAAAATAACCAGGGAACCGTGCAGCATGTAGGTGTGCAAGCATGCCTCATCACTATTTCAGGTTGGGATTAAAGATAAACACAATGCTGTGCCCACTGGAGCTTTGCTGAGCAGCGGAAAGTTTCTGAATTATAAATAAGCTAAAGAAAGTCCAGTGTAGAATGCCATCAGGCACTGGGCTATGGTATTTCAGCCCTTCATGAAGTTATTGCAAGACTTTGCAACTTGTTCCACCCATTCTTTTGGAAAGTCCCCACAGAACAAAGTTGCCCTCTGATGCTATGCATCCATTTCACAGTTTCTCCTTCTACAAGTACCAAATATGCCATCCAGGACATCATGGCACACAAAATCCCCAACCTTCAGATCATTATCTGGTCTCTTCTCTTCTTCTGCTTCCACTATTGATCTATTTTCTTTGACTCAGTCAAATCTTATTTGAAAGCGAAGCCCAAGGTTAAGACTCTCATTAGAACTCTTATTGTTGTTCTACACTTTGGTCAGAACCCACACCAAAGTATTCTGTGAGTTTCTTCCTTCCTTTTTGCATGTACATGGATCTATGTGCTTTTTTCTTGTCGTTGTTGATCTTCAACCATAAAATAGATCAGAAACAAAACACAAAAAAATTAAGTGTGTTAAGTCTCATTTTACTTTTCCCTATTAACAAAGGTATCTAGCCATGTGTGGTGGCACATGCCTGTAATACTAGCTACTGGGGAGGTGATAGAGGAATTCTGAATACCAGGCCAGACCAAGCAATGTTAGCAAGACTATCTCAAGTGGTCCAGTGCTTCAATGAGGCCCTGGATTCAATTCCTGACATAGGAGGAGGGAGTGGTGGTATCTGAATAGGAAGGTAGTTGCTATCCATATATTTAGCTAATGAATTAACTCCATAATTTCCCCAAGGTGATTCTATTACAGAAAATTTTGGTTATCAGACAATCTTCCTGAGGTTGGAAAGGAAGAAATCCAAAAAAGCATGGAATCTGTTTAGAGTGTATGAACTGTTTTTGTTCTTGTCCGATTATCTTCATTAACCTTGTCAGCAATCTGTGCTGAATCCACAGTTTGTAAAAGCCCTCTGGCACAATTCTATATCTTCCCCATGTTCCTGACTATAAAATTAGTGTTTTATTCCCAGGAGAACCTCCCTGGTATATCTTCTTATTGTCTGTCAGTCAGACATCATCCTGTCACTGACTCATCTTGGAGTCACTGTCACTCCCCTCCCCTTGGATCTGAAGGCTTTAACCTAGCTTTCTCAAACCAGCACATGGCACCCTGTGACCTAGACCACAGGCTACAGAAGAGGCTTCCTCTTTAATGTTTACTAGCTGAGGCCTACACTATCACCTTTATCAGCAGTCATTTTTCTTCCAGTTGATTCCCTTATTTCTCCTCTTACTAATGTGCAGAAAAACTTGTCAATCAGGACTGCCTCATACTTTGTGTAGCCTTTTGCTCCTTGAATCTGATGTCATATTAAGCCTACAAAAATGATTATTTTGTTATTGTTTTCAAGACTGAGGATTTATGCATGCTAAGTAAGTGTTCTACCACTGAGTTATACTCCAGCTCTAGATGTGATTTTCTGAAAAGTGAAATAAGGGTCAAGTATGGTGATATGTCTATAATCCCAGTTACTTGGGAGAAGTAGGATTGCAGTTTGAGTCTAGTTGAACAAAAAGTTAGAGAGACTCTATCTCAACAACAAGTTGAATGGGGCTGGGAAGGTAGCTCAGTGGTAGAGTGCTTGCCTTGCATGCATGAAGCGCTGGGTTCGATTCCTCAGCACCACATAAGCAGAAAAAGTTGGAAGTGGTGCTATAGCTCAAGAGGTAGAATGCGAGCCTTGAGCTGAGGGACAGCGCCCAGGCCCAGAGTTTAGGCCCCATGACGGACAGAAAAAAAACAAAAAACAAAAGAACAACCCCAAGTTGGATATGATAATATATGCCTATGGGTACCAAGGTAATAGAAGGCGGACCCAGGCAGCACAAGTTCTCAATGGGGACATGGCTCAAGTGGTAGAGCTCTTTCCTAGCAAATATGAAGTCTTGAGTTCAATCTCTAGTACTGCCAAAATAAACAGAAATAAAATAAAGTAAAAAATGAAGCAAGCATAACAAACACAAAACTGCCTCATTCAAACCATGATCCTTAGATCACAGCCTGCTGAGGAGCTAGGATTTACAGGCATGCGTACCAGCACCCTGCTTTTTAAAAAATTTGTTTAAATTGTTGTTATAAAGGTGATATACAAAGGGGTTACATACGTATGTTACCATTACATACGTCAGATAAAGAGTATATTTCTTTTTGGACAATGTCACCCCAGGTTCTTTTTGTTTTTGGTTGGTCATGGGGCTTGAACTCTAGGTCTGGGTGCTGTCCTTGAGCTCTTCAGCTCAAGACTAGCGCTCTACTATTTGAGCCACACGCCACTTCTGGTTTTCTGGTGGTTAATTGGAGATCAGAGTCTCATGGACCTTCGGGCCCAGGCTGGCTTTGAACTACAATCCTCAGATCTCAGCTTCCTGAGTAGCTAGGATTGCAGGCATAAGCCACCAGCACCTGGCTCCAGGTTTATATTTTAAAGGTAGGAAATCAAAGAAGAAAGGAAATTTGAACTTGGAAGCTTTTCAGATTTTCTGTTAACTTAGTAAATGTATTCTAGAGAGAAAGCTAAGTCTCTTTGTAATAAAGGGCTTCCTTTGGTGTTTTTGGTGTTTGTTATGGAGGGGATTATGTGTAGTGACAAGAGATGAAAAAGCATTAATCTTGCTCCTTTTAATCAGTCATATGTGAATCTTGAGCAACATTATAAGATTACTAGTGAAATGAATACTTCCAACAACAAAACTAACAATTAAGGCATTTTCCTTTTTTTCTTTTCCATTTTTTTTTGGAGACAAGGTCTTTTTATGTAACCAAAGGTGGAGTAGAACTCAGTATAACCCAGGTTGGTACTAAACTCATAATCTTTTTTTTTTTTTTTGGTTAGTCATGGGGGCTGAACTCTGGGCCTGGGCACTGTCCCTTAGCTCTTCAGCTCAAGGATAGCACCATACCACTTGAGTGACAGCGTCACTTCTGGCTTTTTTCTGCTTATGTGGTGCTAAGGAATTGAACCCAGGGTCTCATGCCTGGAAAGCAAGCACTCTACCACTGGACCAACTTCCCAGCCCTCTAAACTCAAAATCTTTTTGTCTTAGCCTCCTTAGTGTTCAGATTGTCATATGCTAGCATATTTTGCTAGTTAAGGCACTTCTGAAGATATAAGAGATTCAGTATTCTTTGTGGCTTTTTGTTTTGTTTTGTTGGCTGTGGGGCTTGAACTCAGGGCTTAGGCGCTGTCCCTGAGCCTCTTCGTATTCAAGGCTAGAACTCTACTATTTGAGCCATAGCACCACTTCCAGTTTTTGAGTGGTTAATTAGAAATAACAGTCTTACATGGACTTTTCTGCCTGGGCTGGCTTTAAACCATGATCCTATGATCTCAGCCTCTTGAGTAACTAGGATTATAGGTGTAAGCCACCAGTACCCAGCGGTTCAGTATTCTTGAAGTTGAGTTCTATTTGAAACCCAAGATTAACAGAATTGGAACCATTTTTCTTTTATGTTATTGGGTTATCCTCTCCTTGGCTACAGTTTCATTCTACCATCACCCCTGCCTCTGACAGAATGGTGTTGACAGAAATCTGACCTACCATGTTTGGCTGCCAGCCTTCAACATTCACACATCTGTCAATGCACCACCAAAAGTCATCTTCAGACTCTCCTTTCCAGGCAAAGACAGGAAATCCTATAATAAAAGGAATAAGGAAAAAATTATTAAAGGTTATAAAAATAGCTGACTCCCACATTTTGGCAAGGTGCTGGTTTCCCCATCCTAAATCCTTTCTTTCTCCTATATTCCTTGAGTTGACTTTCTTCTCTAATTAGCATTGCTTGCTGCCCTTTTATTTATTCCTTTGTCTTTAGCGGTCATTCTCCTCTTGTTTGCTCAAAGAGAACAAACATAACAGATAAGAGTATAATGGTGGCTAAAAGTATGACTAAAAGAACAGAACAGAAATAACTAGTTGATACAGACTGGTCTTCTCATCGTTTCCCAATCTATTCTGATTTTACTTGTTTCTATACTTTAGTTACCCCAACTTCCTTGCCAGGAAAACTTGCATACTCTGTTAATAAATCTGCTTCATGTCATATCCTAATGAAATGTCATGCTTCCTTATGAAGCCTGCTTAGCTAGCTAGAAGTGAGCTCTACAGGAATCTGAACTAAGTCTATTATTTGTGTTCTACTGAATATGGTTTTATGCTATGTTGTGACATTTATAGTATATATTATGATTATATTATCATTTATCATATGTATTATTGAATTATCATTACTTCTGTAAGTATATAGTTTTATCTACCACAATATAATATTCTGAGGACAAAGATATCATCTCATTTGTTCCTTTAGCTCTTAGAGTAAGTCAGAAGCATCTGTTGAAGGAAAAAAGAACAAATGAATGTGTAATGTTCAATTCTTTGTGTTATACTTTTAATATTGTACTTTCCCATCAATAAATATACATCAATAAATATTATAAATAAATGGATATAAATGAAATAAAAATGAAATGCAAAGAGTGATAGCAAAAGAAGAGATGTGCATTATTGGGTTTTCCAGTATTCCCAGGAGCTCTGGGACAAATGTTTTGTACCAGTGTATCACACTGCCTGAGAGTAAAGGCAAAAGGCTGGTAGAGTCCAAATTTCTCTTTCTTTTTCTCTCCCCCTCACCCTCCCCTCTCTCTCTCTTGATTGGTCTGTGGGGCTTGAACTCAGGGCCTGGGCACTGTCCTTGAGTTCTTTTTTTTTTTTTTTCTTTTCTTTTGTGGGTCCTGGAGCTTGAATTCAGGGCCTGGGCACTGTTCCTAAGTTTCTGTTGCTCAAGGCTAGCATTCTACCACTTTATCCACAGCACCACTTCTGGCTTTTTCTGTGTATGTGGTACTGAGGAATCGAACCCAGGGCTTCACAAGGTAAGCACTCTACCACTGAGCCACCTTCCCAGCCCTGACCTTGAGTTCTTATGCTCAAGGCTAGTGTTCTACGAAGTTGAGTCACAGCTTCACTACTGGTTTTAGTGTAGAGATAACAGTCTCACAGGGGCTTTTCTGTTCCCTCTGGCTTCCAACCACAATCCTCAGATCTCAGCCTCCTAAGTAGCTAGGAGTATAGGCGCAACTCTCCTGTGCTCAGATTCTCTATTTTTTTTTAATCCTTCAAGTACCAGTGTATGTTGTGATAAAATATTAATCTGTCAGATCAAGTTCTCCTTATGGCTGACACAGAAACATTAAACATTAAGTCAGGGTAAAACATTTGCTTGAAATCCAGCAGGCCACAATACTGGGGTTAAAGCAACTATATTTAAAAAAAAATATTTTCTCCAACCTATATTATCTTGGATAATAAGTAGGGTTTGTTGGTGCTCTATTAGTGAATCAAAGCGAAGCACCAATAACAGAGTATTAGACATAGGTAGATGTCTGTAAAGTACAAAACAATTTAAATCATGTTTGACAAGAGAAGCCCAGAAAAGGAACAAACTATCAAGAATAGGGATCTGTTTCTTCAAAGGCAGTTTACTGTCAACTTTCCTTAAAGATTTTTATAGAAACAATTAAACTTCTTGGAGGCTTACTTTAGCCATAGACATAGAGAACAATCGAAAGATCTTACCACTTTCTGCTAGAGCAGCAGCCACTTCATTGAGAGTAGAATAGATGTTACAGGCAGCCCATCGGCACTGTGCCCCCAGAGCACCCAGAGTTTCCATAAGCACCTATTAAAGAGAAGGTAAGAAATGAACAAGTCTTCGTGAAACAACTAGTTAAGACCAAGTGTATATATTTGACCAATGATTTTCAAATTGTGTTCCACAGAACCTCTTCCATGTTCAGAGTAGTTGGCAGGGCTGGGGGAAGGCTGAGCTCCATGCTTTAACCTATTTAATCTATTGGGTCTCCCCAAAAATTTGAATGAAACCAATAATTTCACACCTAACATATTTTTAGTATAAAACATAATCTTATAGTTCTGCTTCTGCTTAAGATACAGAAAGCAGGAAAAACTTCCACCCTAACAACAAGAAAAAGTTGGATAATCTATAAGGTCATACTTTAGCCCATCAAAGAACTCAGATCATAAAGCAACTGAACTCCAAAAAGTAATATATAAGGATATATTGCCTTTGGTGAGCTGCTATATGAGGGTAAGAAAAAGCAGCTAAAACTTTAATTAGAGGTTAAGTGTAGAAATGTGTGTCTTTAGGAATCTCTAACAGTCTCATTGTAGGCAAGCTCTTTTCCAGGGGCTCCCATTTAGTGCTCACAAAAAAGATTAGGAGCAGGGGGATGTGGTTGGCTATGTTGAGATACAGGCACAACACACACACACACACACACACACACACACACACTTGAAGAAGAATGTAACAGAATTTCTGTGGTACTACCAAAAAAAACTTACTACAGAGGGGAACACCTTTTACAGAGGAAAACCTGGCAGAAACCACCTTAATCAAGGGACTGAAATATCATCAGCCAAGAGAAAAATTTAAATGATTGTATTCAATGAAAAAAATACCGTGACACATCTGTGATATTCTTACTATAGGTGCATTTCTTGATCTAATAACAAGGAAATACCAGAAAAATCCAAATTCAGGATATTGCACATAATAATTCATCCGTTACACTGTGTTGATATTCATATGTTGAATTAAAACCCCTCTGTAAAACTAGTTAAAGATAATTTTTTTTATAAAAACAGCTGTAATCTCCAAGAGTGTCAAGATCATGAAAATCTAAGACTAAAGATGCATGACAATTAAATTCAATATGTAACCAAGAACTGGATTGTTTTGTTATAAAAAAAAATTCAGTTGGAACAATTAGTAAAACTTGAATGGGATTTGAAGATAAAATGGTAAAAATGCGTCAATGTTAAGTTTCCTAATATTAATAATCTGACTGATTGTATCAGAATGTTCTTGTTTGTGAAAAATATACACACAATGGATACTGGTGCCTTCCATCTGTAATCCTAGCTACTTAGGAGGCTGAGATCAGAGGATCATAGTTTGATGCTAGCCTGGGCAGAAAAGTCCTGAACCTCTTTATTTCCTTAATAAACCAAAAGCTGGAAGTTGGGGTTTGTCACAGTGGTACAGCAGCAGCTGTAAGTAAAAAAGCCAAGTGAGTCTATAAGGCCCTGAGTTCAAACACCAGTACTGGCATGCAAATAAAAAATATTATTTAAAGTAGTTTATCTACTGAGTTGATCCTGGGACCCAAACTATAAGAACATGAGTCAAGAATGCTGGCTGGCTGTTAAGGCTCAAACAAGATTGAAGGCAGGAAAGGAGGAGGTAACAATGCTCGATAGGAAATATACTCATTACCTTACTCATGTAACTGTAACCCCTCTGTACACTGTTTTTACAATAGAAAAAGTATTAACAAAAAAAGATTGAAGGCAGGAAGAGGATGATAGACCTTAGGGGTCCTTAGAGGTTGAACTTCACTTTAAATTGCCATCATTTTGAAGGAAGAACTATGCAAACAGAGGAACTATATAAATAGACACACATTTACTAGAAATATGGACAGGAACCTATGATATACTGGAACATGAGCTTATAGGAGAATACCTTTCCACATTATTTTGTGGTAATGTTTGAATATGTAATTAGAAAAATAAAATAAATTAAAAACAAAAGAAAGCAAAAAGAAAAGCATTTATAAGTAATGCATTAAAATTGATAAACTAATAGTAATTATTTCATTCAGAAAAAATAGAGAGGGAACTCTAAATAGTGATAATGTTGACTCAGCATGGAGGTAAAAAACAAACTAGATATAACTTAGCAACATGATATAGTAGAGAAGCACTTACTATTTTAAGCCACCACACTGAAGCCTCATATCCCCTGACCAAGGAGGCCCAGAAAAGGTTTCAAGAGTATTTCTGACTTAATACATTATTCTGTAGCTTCAAGAAAAATAGCTTTACAATTTATGATATTAATTTGGGCAGTCAAGGTACTTTTTTCATCAGAGAACATATAACCTGGAAGCGTCAGAGTGAAGACAGAAGTTGTCTATTCTTAAGGAATCTCTACTGTCCTTCATCAGGAATATGACCACTTAAGCATGCTGTTCAGGAGACAATCTTTGGGAAGCTGACTGAGTTGACTTGGATCTTACAAATCCTGTAAAAGATTTTAGACAGCCAGGCACCAGTGGCTCATACCTGTAATCCTAGCTATTCAGGAAACAGATCTGAGAATCATGGTTCAAAGCCAGCCCGGGCACCATAGACTCATGGCTGTAATCCTAGCTACTCAAGAAGCTTTGATCTTGCAGGGTGCTGGTGGTTCACATCTGTAATCCTAGCTACTCTGGAGGCTAAGACCTAAGGATCATGGTTCAAAGCTAGCCCGGGCAGGAAAGTCTATGAGACTTATCACCAACTAAACACCCCCAAACTGGAACGGAGCTGTAGCTCAAAGTGGCAGAGCACTAGTCTTGACAATAAGAGCTCAGGACCTGAGTTCAAGCCCCTCAATTGACTCCCCCCCCCCTTTCCAAAAAAAAAAAAAAAAAAAAAAAAGAAGAAGCTGAGATTGGAGGATCATGGTTCAAAGTCAGCCTGGGAGCCAGTGGCTGTAATCTTGGTTACTCAGGAAGCTGAGATCTAAGGATCACAGTTAAATGCCAGCCCAGCTAGGAAAGACTATGAGACTCTTAACATTAATAAATCACCAAAAAGCTGGAAGGGAGCTGTGGTTCAAATGGTATTATGCTTGCCTTGAGCAAAAAAGCTCAGGGAAAGTACCCAGGCCCTGAGTTCAAGTCCCAGGACTGGCACAAAGTAAATAAATAAAAGATTTTAGACTATTTCCTAGTATACCCATCCCTGTAGTTGTCTCAGTATGATTGAAAACTTTATTTCATCTTTGATGATGTCTTAAAAGAAGGAATCTGGAACACTGTGGGGACATTTGGGTTGTCATGATTGTGAGAGGAGTGCTACTAGAATTTAGTGGGCAGGGCCAGGGACATTCTGGGCATTCTGGACATTTTTTTATTAATAAGTTTTTTATTGTAAAAATACTGTACAGGGGTTACAATTACATGAGAAAGTTTTTTTCTTTTTTCTTTTTTGTCAGTTGTGGGCTTGAACACTGGGCCTGGTGCTGTCCCTCAGCTCTTCAGCTCAAGGCTAGTGCTCTACCCACTCGAGCCACAGTGCCATTTCCGGTTTTCTGAGTGGTTTAGTGGAGATAAGAGTCTGCCTGGGCTGGCTTTGAACAGTGATCCTCAGATCTCAGCCTCCTGAGTAGCTAGAATTATAGGCGTGAGCCACCGTCTGCACTGGACATTCTTAAAGTGAAGGACAGCAGATTACATTAAAAAACAAAAACAAAACCAAAACAAAACAAAAAACCAACTGAGTCAATTAAGCATAATTTTCAAATGTCCTAATGAAAGTTCACATGGGTGAAAGTGTATTTTACTGATTGACTGATTGGTGGTACAGTTACAGGTACAGGTGCAGGTGGTATCCCTTCAAGGCTTCACGTTTGCTTGACAATATAGTTCTATCATCTGAGCCAAACATGCCCAATACTTTTTGCTTTCAGTTTATTTTTCAGAAAAAGTCTCCAAATGTATGTAGCCTGAGGCTGGAGGCTGACCTCCACATTCTACCATCCTAAGTAGCTTGCATAAAAACTGTGAACTACCACAACCAACTTGTTTTTGAGATAATGTCTTTGTAATTTTTTGCTGAACCAAGCTCCTCCTATCTCCACCTACCAAGTAAATGCACTGCCACACCTGGCTGAAAAATCTACTCGTAATTATCTGAGCTTAGAACCTAATTCTGTCTTATACACTAACAAAAAGTATTTTTGCATAGTTTTAATACAAACTAGCAGGAATTCAATAATTGTGTAAATCATGAGAAAATTCATACTTTGATTTGTGGTAATTGTTCAGGAAATTACAAAGAATTGTACACTATTCAGAAAAGCATATAATTTGGTTACACTACCCTGATACTTTGAAACTAGTAACACATTTCCATCTGCCTGCATTTGTAGCAATCTTATTTAAATAAGAGTACAAGTAGTAGTACAGTATCTGATTGTATCTGATGAACATCTGAAATACATTTTATTATAAATTTCTTTTATTTCTCCTTCATATTTCATTTAAGATTTTATATGGAATTTTTGGTTTACCTTAAGAGTTTGTGGTAAAGAAAAGGAAAATATTAACTCATGATATCCATTATAGTATTTTATTTGTCCTGGTGACTTTGCAGTATCCAGTACTTATAATAATATCCAGAACTTATAATAAGTTCTGTGGCCTAAAAATATTTATAAAGGAATAATTTATGCATCATGCACAAATTGGTTTACATATTTTTTTTTTTACCAGTCCTGGGGCTTGAACTCAGTGCCTGGACACTATGCCTGAGCTTCTTTTGCTCAAGGCTAGCACTATACCACTTGAGCCACAGCACTACTTCTGCTTTTTCTGTTTATGCATGGTAGGCAAGCACTCTATCACTAAGCCACATTCCCAGCCCCTGGTTTACAGCTGGGTTTTTGTTGTTGTTGTTGGTTGTGGGGCCTGATCTCTGGGCCTGGATGCTGTCCCTCAGCTCTTCAGCTCAAGGTTAGCGCTCTACGACTTGAGCTACAGTGCCACTTCCAGTTTTTTCTGCGTATGTGGTGCTGAAGAATCGAACCCAGGGCCTCATGCATGCAAGGCAAGCACTCTACCACTGAGCCACCTTTCCAGCCCCTGGTTTACAGTTTTTTAACCTAAAACTGTTTGAAATTGGAAATACAAGCTTATGACCATTTGCATTTTATTTTCCTTACAGTCTTTTCACAATTAATATATCTGATAACTCTGTTTTTCTTTTTTCAAACCTCCTCCCTCCCAGTTAATTTAATGAAACTAATCTGAAAAATTTCTTGTGTGAATGAGTTGGAACTACACACACACACACACACACACACACACACACACACGTACGTATATTATGTGATTGTGTGTGTGTATGTGTGCGTGCGTGTGCACACTAGTACTGGTGCTTGAACAGAGGACCTGGGCACTGTTCCTTAGCTTTTTTGCTTTACCATTGAAGCACAGTTCCACTTTTGGCTTTTTACTGGTTAACTGGTGTTAAGTCTTATGGACTTTCTTGCCTGAGCTAGCTTCCAATTGGGATCCTCATATCTCAGACTCCTGAGTAGCTAGAATTACAGGCACGAGCCACTGGCACCCAGAAAAAAAAAAAATACTTTTCTCATAAAAGGAGACACTTTAAGTTTGCTGAAGGTTGAATCACTAGTTTAACCCACCACTCACGTAATCTACACCCCATGCCAAGACATGGAACATGGGAATTGTGATCTAGTTCTGCCCAGTGAGACATGATGGAATATCCTGAGGATTTCTGGAAAAAGTTTCCTTGCTGTTGGGAAAGAGTCCATCTCAGTTTATGACAATTTGCTATCAGCTTGAAAATGAAGTAAGCGAATCGAGGAAATAGCTCCAAAAGAACCAGAGAGGGAGCCCTGATTCTGCATCTTAACTCTGCCTTCTTTCACAATGGACCTTAAGCTAAAGAATAAAATAATTCCTTTATGTAGATGGGACTAGACTTTCTTTTATTTGCAGCTGAAAGCAGACCAACACAAAAGATTTCCTTATAGAAATGAAACTGAAAGAGAAGCTAAAAGGTAGCAGTATTATATAGTGTAAAAGCATCCTTAATTGTACTGATGTGCATATCTTGATTCTGTGGTTTATTCTTATAACCATGTACAAATTACTTAAGCCATCTGACCCTCAGTTTCCTTGTTTACAAAATGGAAAGAGGAATATCTGCTTTATATGACATATATACTTTATATGACTAATACTTGTTCAGCTGTTAGCTAGGTGCTAGCTCATTACAAGCACTCAGTAGAGGTAGAAAGTATTACTATTATTATTATGTGTGCCTACATGAAATGGTTTGGAGGCACTACTTCCAGAATCTTTGAATCAGTGTGGACACTGTTTGTTGATACAGGAAATGAGATAAAGGCAGCTTCTTTGTATTTTAAGTAAAGCCTGAAATGACATGTGAAGATCTTGCTATTCGTTTATCTTTCCCAATTATACTCTTAATGACTTTGCTCTAAGGGGAAGTTTATTACTGTTTTAAGAAAGGAAAGGAAGTGGTGCTGTGGCTCAAGTAGTAGAGTGTTCACCTTGAGCTGAAGAGTGCAGGGACAGTGTCCAGGGCCAGGGTTCAAGCCCCATGACTGACAAAAAAAAAAAAAAGTCCGTGAGATTCTTATCTCCAATAAACCACTTAGAAAACTGGAAGTGGTACTGTGGTTCAAGTGGTAGAGTGCTAGCCTTGAGCTGAAGGGCTGAGGGACAGTGTCCAGAGTTCAAGCCCCATGACCGGGGAAAGAAGGGGAGAAGAAGAAAGAAAGGAAAGTTGTGTGCAGACTTCTTCCTGGTTATCAACCTTTTTTTTTTTTGGTTGGTCATGGGGCTTGAACTCCGGACCTGGGCCACATAGAAATTATTAACTATTGTTGTTAAAAGAAGAAAGGAAAAAACTCACAGCAGTTTGAGCAGTGATGTGTGTGCAACCCACAATTTTGGCTCCAGCCAAAGGCTTTTCTCCTTGAGCTCTCTTCCTTAGAGCCATCAGTGCAGGCATTTCTGAAAAGAATGAATACAATCACAATTATTAGGAGAGAATAAGAAAATAAACAGAAAAACTCACCCTATCAGGTTGATACTTCTCTTGATCAGGTTCTCTGTTAGATTATGTTTCCCAAGAGGTCAAGACATTAAACCTGAATTTTGTTTCTAAGAAAATTCAGACATAATTTCTCTAGAGTTGTAATGTCCCACATGCCAGTTCGCCTTATCCAGGAGTTTGTTCTAGAGACTAGACCCAGAAGTTTATACTGCCTTCCCACAGTGTTTTTTTTGCGGGTCGTGGGGCCTCTGAGCCTGGGCTTTGTCCCTCAGATTTTCGGCTCAAGGTTAGCCCTCTACCACTTGTGCCACAGTGCCACTTCCGGCTTTTTCTGCTTATGTGGTGCTGAGGAATGGAACCCAGGGCCTCATGCATGCAAGGCAAGCACTCTACCACTGAGCCACCTTCCCAACGCCCACAGTGTTTTGTGAGCTCAGATTCTTTTGTTGTAAGTATTCTTCAATATAACACTGAAATTTCACAAGCTACCAGATCTCAGGCAGGTAGAGAGGGAAAAAAGGTACTTGCTTTCTTTACCTTGCTCAGCAATTTCAATTTCTCTGCGTCCAAATTCTGCCTGTTTGATGTTCTTGACACAGAAGTCACTGCTTCCCTTAGAATTCTTTTGCTGCTTGTCCCTGGGTGATGTCTCATCATCAGAACTGTCTGTATATGAAGCCGCTGAATTACAGAAAGAAAGAAAAACACACATACACACTCTCTTAGAGAAAAAAATTGTATTTCTCTAAAATTCGGAACCCTGGAAGAAGTGGAAGAAATGGAGTCATTAGTGCCTCATAAATGAACATCTCTAGGAAGCACCTGTACCATGGAACTGGATTGTCCAAATCATCTGTGAAAGTACTAGCCACAGGTCTGAAGGGGGAAGGTAAAAGAGGTTATCATAGGCATTCTCAATGGATAGTATTAATGTAGGGCTACATTTTTATTCTGGACATGTAGAGGTACTTGAATATGCAAAGGGAGAGAGGTTACAACATGATAGCAATAGGTTAAAATTTCTAATGCAAGTCATGGCCATTTATCTGTGGGTTCCTAGGCTCCCAGATACCTTTCACTATCTGGTCCTTAAATGCTTGAAGCAATTTGTCTTTTAGTATAATAACTGAACAGATAAGAACTACAAAACAAGGAACTCTTGGGAAAGTAATTAAGAACCACACAAAAAAGTGTTTGTCTGACATAACAGAGCTTTCTCTTTCAGGACTGGCTCTGATGAAGCTGAGCTACGCCTGCAGATGCAATTAGACACTGACAATGGAGTACTCATTTTGACATGGAGTATTCATGCTCTCCCTTCTTGCTGGCCTCAGCAGGTCTGCATGAGGCATTTTAGATTCCCAAAGCAACAAATAAATACTCTTTTGGTACAATAAAATGCTCTAATAACTAGTCCATTTAGCAGTACACACTAGAGGGTGAAATATCCAAGACTTGTGATTGTGGCCAATAGGCAGCTGCTGCTACTGCTATTCATGGGTTTAGCTGAGGTCTTTTAGTCCTCCAGTAATCTAGTAATTGTGAATCATTTTTCTGGGTGGTTTATGTTTAAGTGTCAGATGACAGTTCTTCCTTATCCTCAGAGTTTGGGGAGAGGAGTGGGGATTATAAAGCACTGTTAATAAAGCATTTGCTCTTCTCAATGCAGGAAAAAGCACTGCCAATACTTCAGAGGCAGTAAAAGCTCAAAATTCCTAGGATCTCTGGTACTCTGGTCTACTAATATCTAGATAATTAAGGCATTTCTGGGATTTCTTAGCAGAGGGTGTGTGGAGAGGTGGAGCTGAAAATGGCAAGTCTGACCTTGCCCAACTAATCAGGAATGGGGCTGCACACTGTGGGGGTCAGCAGGGGCTTGAGGATCTCTCTTGAACTGGAAAACTTCCCTGGAGCAAAGTCCTAACACGAGGCCACAGGAATGAACATGGCCCCAAGGGAGGTGAGGGAATTAGTAAATCCCCAAAAGGACTTTTGTTCTTGAAAGGAGCTAATCTGTACAAAAAGTTTTTAGTTTCCTCTCCTACAGTCAGTGAGAGCACAAAGTACTCTTGGCAACAAAGCCTAAAAACAGCTTTCTTGGCAGTCCTGTCGGACCAATCAATATTTTGATAATAGTTTAGGTAGGGGAAACACGCTTCTTCATTTGAGAGAAGAAAGACAACAGCCTTCTCCAGGCTAGATCCAAATTTACAAGTAAGAGTTCACATTTAGACCAACTTGAATTTTTTGTTTCGAGAACCATGATGGTTTTTAGGCTACCAGTAGCCATTACCAATTTTGTTATCAAGTACCTTGCAAAATGGCTTATGCCTATAATACCACTGTGCTAGGGGATTTGGAGTTTGCAGTCAGCCTGGGCTCCTTAGCAAGCTCAAGCTACAGAGAGACCCTATTTTAAAATTAATCAAGGGCTAAGTATGTAGCCCAGTGATAGAATACTTTCCTAGAGTATGCAAGGCCCTTAGTTCAATCCCAGTGCTTCAAATCAACCAACCAACCAACACACACAGTGGTTGTATGTTCTAAAGTCAGATAGACTTTGGTTGAAGTCTTAATCTGTTTCTGATATATAAAATGGAATACCAGAGCCTATTTAATAAAGTTGGGTGTTAATCTGCTCATGCTTTCTGTCATTCATATCCCCAACTGTTTACCCAATGAATTCAACTTCTGCATCTCTGTACCTAACATTATCTAACATGTGGGAATACATGACAGATAATAAATGGTCCTTACTTTCATTGTGATGAGTCAGAAATGAAATAATTATAAAATTAATTACTTAGGGTTTTTAAAAATGCAATGTGTGCTATGCAGCAGAAATCAGGAGACTATATATAGTACTTGCACAAGGCTTGAGTTTGATCTCCAGTATCTCAAAACAAAAAGGTCAAAGTCAAGTTGTTAAGATTAAATAAAGTAGCTAGGTGTCCATGGCTCACTCCTGTAATCCTGTTACTCAGGAGGCTGAGAACGTAAACCAGCCTGAGCAGGAAAGTCTGTGAGACTCTAATCTCCAATTAAACATAAAAAAGTTGGAAGTGGAGCTGTGAGAGTGCCTTGAGCTCAGGGATACTGCCAGAGCCTTGAGCTCAGGGATACTGCCAGCATCTTGAGCTCAGGGATACTGTCAGCGCCTTGAGCTCAGGGATACTGCCAGCGCCCAGCACCAAGATAAATAAATAAACAAAGTGCTTAGCAAAATGCAATTATTAAATAAAGGATATCTAAATCGTATTACTTATTTTGCTCATATTTAAACCTAGTATCAGCTTTAGGCTTTTGAGTAGAATTAAAAAGGTTGAGATGAAACTGTAACCCCTCTGTATATCACCTTTATAATAACAAAAATAAACATAAAAATTAACAACTTGTGGTTGGAGATGGAATGGAGGGAGGAGAATGAGGGAGCAGATGACACTATATGAAAGGAAACACACTCATTAACTGACACATGTAACTATAACCTCTCTGTCTATCACCTCTATAATAACAATACATTCTAAAAAAAAAATAAAATTAAAATCAAGAAAAAAAAAGGTTAAGACGAGTCCTAACTCTACCTAGAATAGCTCTCCTTCTCTAGTGTCTTAGGATGAGTTGGGTATAAAAACAACAAAACAAAAACACAAATTTCCTCTTAAGAGAAACACTCTAATTTTTGGCCTGAATTATTTTCATTAAGCATTCAAAGAACAATTGTTTATATCAGTTCTTTAGAAGCTAGAAAAAAAAAACTGTTTTACTTTTTTAATAGTATTCAAGTGGTTACTGTTAGTTCAACAAATGTTTTTCTTTGAGACAAAATAGATTTTTCAAAAAACTTTTATACAGAGAACTTTTTTTTTGGGGGGGGGGAGGCAGTCCTGGGGCTTGAACTCTAGGCCTGGGCACTGTCCCTGAGCTGCTTTTGCTCAAGGCTAGCGCTCTACCACTTGAACCACAGTGCCACTTCTGGCTTTTTGCGCATACGTGGTACTGAGGAATAGAACCCAGGGCTTCACACATGCTAGGCAAGCACTCTACCACTAAGCCACATTTCCAGCTCAGAACTTGTCTTTTTATACAAAGAACTTTTATACAAAGCTGCTATCAAATAAGATGCAAAAGTAGTGGTCATCTGGATTACACAAATATGTAAAAGTAACATGGTTGACTGATGGAGACCGAGAGATGCCATTCATTTTGTAACCATGGTAGAAACATGAAACACTGTGAACATTTCTTCATTTATTATTTAAACACATTTCTACCCTAAATGCTCATTTCCACCCTAAATTTCTAAATAGAGTTTCTAAAGTATTTATAATTGTCAGCATACTCTGAAGCTCAGAGTCATAATTTCATTGTGTGATGGTGAGTTTCAGGCCAGCCCAGACAAAGTTAGCAAGAACTTGTCTCTAAAACAAAATACAAAATAAAAGGACTAGAACTGTGCGTGTGTGTGTGTGTGTGTGTGTGTGTGTGTGTGTGTGTGTGTGTGTGTGTGTGTGTGTGTGTGTGTGTGTGTGTGTGTGTGTGTGTGTGTGTGTGTGTGTGTGTGTGTGTGTGTGTGTGTGTTTCAAGTGGTAGAGCACTTGTTTGGCATGTGTTAAGACCCTGAGTTCAATTCCAAGTACCATTAAAAAAAAACAAAAAACTGATAAAAGCTGAGAACTGGTCTCATGCTTGTAGTCCTAGCTACTTGGGAGGCTGAAATCTGAGGACTGAGGTTTGAAGTGAGCTGGGGCAGAAAGGACAGATGGATTCTTTATCTCTGATTAAATATCAAAAAGTCAGAAGTGGAGGTATGACTCAAGTGGCAGAGAACTAGCCTTAAGTAAAAAACTAAGTTCAATCGCAGTACTAGCACATACAAAAAAAATTGATAAGCTGGAGTATTGGATCCTAGATCTAGATTCACCCCTATTGATTAAATGAGCAATTTTCAAACTGGTTGAAACACCCAAATATAAAGTAATAAGTTTAACAGATACTTTATTTCCCTACATTTACATTTTTCTCTAACCTCCACTAGAAAAATTTTAGGAATAAGTGAACTGATACCCCAAATTACTTAGTTTCTAAATACAAAAGTAATATAAAGTCCAACATAACTTTGTGTGTGTGTGTGTGTGTGTGTGTGTGTGTGTGTGTGTGTGTGTGTGTGTGTGTGTGAGATAGAGAGAGAGAGAGAGAGAGAGAGACAGACAGATAGAGATAGAGAGAGACAGACAGACAGACAGACAGACAGACAGACTGACTCAGATAGAGGCAGAGACAGGTATATTCTATAGTTTGAAATCAGATCCTTAGCTGGGTGCCAGTGGCTCATGCCTGTAATCCTAGCTACTCAGGAGGCTGAGATCTGAGGATCACGGTTCAAAGCCAGTCCCAGCAAGAAAGTCCATTAGACTCATCTCCACTAAACCACCAGAAAACTGGAAGTGGCGCTGTGGCTCACGCCAGGCCCAGAGTTCAAGCCCCATGACTGACCAAAAAAAGAAAAAACAACAACAAAACAACAACAAAAAAAAATTAGATCCTTGCACTTGTTAGGCAAGTGCTTTACCACTAAAGTAATGCCTCCAGACTTAGAGATGTTCTTTTGTTTCCTAATTTTCCAGAATAAAACATATCTTGATGAATCACTGATCTATAATCTATCTCATAGAACTTGCCTATGTTCAATAGCTGATACTTGATTTAGTCTCATCTCCTAGCAGCTGTGATACTGTGGATTACTGCTAGGAGAACAGTCCGAATTCTAGTTGAATTAGTCCTATTAAATTACTTTAAGTGAAGCAGTTCCTCTTGGCCCAAATCTATTTATTCAATAATGAATAAGATGTGTGTGTTTCTCCACAAATGTGTGAAAAGCTATACTAGCAACCAAAATAAAACAAAAAAAACTGGAAAAACGTGATGATTACCTCAAACTTTATAAGCACCAATCATAAATATGGGACTTAGTCTTTCTTCGTCATTTTAAATCAGTTAACTCACTGCCAAGACAGGTTTGTTTGTTTATTATTTTGTTTTGGTTGGTCGTGGGGCTTGAACTCTGGGCTTGGACACTGTCCCTGCGCTCTTCAGCTCAAGATGAGAGCTCTACCAATTGAGCCACAGTGCCACTTCTGGTTTTCTAGTGGTTTATTGGAGATAAGAGTCTCATGGACTTTCCAGCCCCGGCTGGCTTTGAACCGAAACCCTCATATCTCAGCCTCCTGAGTAAGCAGGATTACAGGTGTGAGCCACCGGCGCCTGGCTCCAAGACAGGTTTTTAAGAAACACATAATTGAGAATGGTCTGACTCTAAAGAAAGGACTTTTCAGCCGGGCACTGGTGGCTCACGCCTGTAATCCTAGCTACTCAGGAGGCTGAGATCTGAGGATCGTGGTTCAAAGCCAGCCTGGGCAGGAGAGACCGTGAGACTCCTATCTCCAATAAACCACCAGAAAACCGGAAGTGGCGCTGTAACTCAAATGGTAGAGCACTCGCCTTGAGCTGAAGAGCTGAGGGACAGTACCCAGGCCCAGAATTCAAGCCCCACGACTGACAAAAAAAAAGAAAAGAAAAGAAAAGAAAGGACTTTTCTTTTTTGCTTTTATGAGTTTTTTTGTTTAGGGAACTTTTTAAAAGTTTCTTTTCTTTCTTTTTTTTTTTTTTAAAAGGCAGTGGTTTTCTACCCACATTTTCCTAGTATTAAGTTCCAACGTCTTAAAACACCCATTGCATATAATGAATTAACTTCTCTCTCATACAGCTAGAGAGGTGCTAGTTATTATTTAGCATCTCTCAGAGAAAACAACCCATCAAATCATTTTATGTGTTCTGAAGTTCAGATGAAGACCTTTATCTGAGGAGGCTGGCAGTGGGTTTTAAGCCAGAACTTGGCAAAACTTAGTGCTATGGACAGGAAGGTATATTTTTGAATATGTTATAAAACTCCTTTTGACTTATCACATATATAGAATAGTATATATCCATCAATAAAGGTTTAAGGTAGAATAAGAATGAGCTAGGGATGTAGCTCAGTGGTTAATTACTTGTCTAATGTGTATGATGCAGTGGGTTTAGAACAAAAAGGAAACAAACAAAAAGTAAAGAAAAGAAAAGAATGTTCTGGGGCTGGGAAAGTGGCTCAGTGGTAGAGTGCTTGCCTTGCATGCATGAGGCCCTGGGTTCGATTCCTCAGCACCACATAAGCAGAAAAAGCTGGAAGTGGTGCTGTGGCTCAAAGTGGTAGAGTACTAGCCTTGAGCTGAAGAGCTGAGGGACAGTGCCCAGGCCCAGAGTTCAGGCCCCATGACCAGCAAAAAAACAAAACAAAACAAAGAATGTTCTGAACCTCTTTTTACCAATATTTATCGAGTAACTCTTCTGTGTCCAATGTAATTCTAAATGTTGGCATTCTAAGTGTAGCTGTACAAAATAGGCAAAAATCTCTGCTCTCATAGATTTTACATTCAAGTAGGGGGAGAAAAACAAAAATTAGCAAAACATACTATAAGTGCTATGGAGAAAAAGGAAAGAATACTGATAGTGCTTGGTGAGTGTTGGTACCATTTTTAAAATAATTTTTCACTGTCAAAATTATATGTACTATATTTATTGTACATGACATGATGTTGTGAAGTATACATTATGGAGTGACTCAATAGAGCTAATTAACATATGCATTGTCCCACATATTTTTTTTCCAGTAAAAACACTTAGCATCTGTGTTCTTAGCAATTTTCAAGAATACAATACATTGTTATTAACTGCAATCATCCTGCTAGATACAATTTAAAAAGAATAGGCCTGAATGCAAAGATGGTAATTAGATGAAAAACAGAAAACAAGATAGCCAGTCATGCATGTTTTGGGAGAAGAACATTCCAGGCAGAGGAAATAAGTGCAAAGGTTGTAAAGCAGGACAGTGCCTGGCATGTTTCAAAATAACAGTAGGAAAAGCTAGTGTGGCTGGAGTGAACTGAAGTGTTTGGGGTGAGGGAAGTATGTGGAAGAAATGAGATTAAAAAAATGTAATGGCAACTGGATGGTACAGGGATATTTAGGTCACTCTAAGAACCTTCTTGGCCTCTAACCAGAGTGAGACTGCAAAGTCACTAGAGGGTTTTGAGCAGAGAAGTGATATGATCTTACTTTTTTGTATGCAAAAATGTATACAACTTCATTTTTATTTTATTTACTTATTTTTCCAATTCTAAGGACCAAACCAGGGCATTGTATATGCTAGGTAAATGTTTTATATTCTCAGCCACTGACCTGACTGACTTTTATTATTATTGTCATTGTTGTTATTATAATTTTTATTATTATTATTTTTGCCAGTCCTGAGGCTTGAACACAGGGCTTGGGCACAGTCCCTGAGCTTCTTTTGCCCAAGGCTAGAACTCAAACTCATTTGAACCACAGCACCACTTCCGGCTTTTTCTGTTTATATGGTACTGAGGAATCAAACCTAGGACTTCATGAATGCTAGGCAAGACCCTACCAATAAGCCATATTCCCCCCATCCCCCGACTTATTTTAAAATAACAAATTTGGCTGGGTGCCAGTGACTCATGCTTGTAATTGTAGATACTCAGGAAGCACATACCTGAGGATTACAGTTTGAAGCCAGCCATGGCAGGAAAGTCTGTGAGACTCTTATCTCCAATTAACCACCAAAAAGCCAGAAGTGGAGCTATGGCTCAAGTGGCAGAGTGCTATCCTTGAGTTAAAAAAAAAAAAAAAAAAGCTCAGCTCCCGACTGCAAGTCCCAGGACCAGCACAACAACAAAAAATTTGGCCGTAGCTGTAAAATCAGACTGAAGATAAGATGGGAGGTCTGGGATGAACGTAAATGTGTAGGAAGATTCTGAATGGGAGAAAAATATGAAAATCAAACACCAATCCATGACAAAACTATGAGATTGGATGAATTAGGGATGGATGAATTTGTATTCTATTTTAGGGAGCACATGTCTGTAATCTCAACACTTGGTAGACCAAGGCAGAAGAATACTGAGTTTGAGGTCACCCTGTTTAACATAGTGAGACCTTATATTAGAGATGACAACAAAAAAAATGTAAAATAATAATTTACCTAACCTAAAAGCTACAGCCTCCTAAATGATTTTTTGTAGAATTCTTTTAAATGTTATTGACAATTTATTTCCTATTGGTGTAAAGAACAAATAAAATCTTAGGTATGATAAAAATTTCCTAATGAATACTATCTACAATATGAGGGTAAACTCTCAGCATCTTACCACATTCTAATACAGAACAAAACAAAACAGCCCCATGTTAAGACTCATTACTGGGTACTGCCATTACTTGCCCGGGGTCATACTTAATAATAGCTCATCTGAAATAAAGGTAAGTCATCTGACATAAAGATACGTCAGCCCCAGAGTAGATTTGAATTAATGCCACTGCAAAGGAAGGAAGAAGTAACAACCAAAACAATGTCACAGCTTTGAAGAGAAGGCAAAAGACCCACTTGCTTGAACTAAGTATAATGTTTTTATAGTTTTTTGGGGTAACTGAGATTGCTTGTTACTTTGTAGTAGCAGATGGAGGAATGTGAACCTCTATTTTAATTTTAAAAGATAGAGAAAACTCCAGTTTTTTTACATGCTGCTCAGTTAAGATTACTGACAAACATACTCCCATCTTTCTATATCTCAAAGAACTCAATTTCCTTAATCATCATCTTCTACTTCTGCTGGAAGAGGAGAATGTTATGAAGCTCCACCCTTGATTTTCCAAGAGAAATAGAAAAACTCCAGGTTTAAATTTGATCAAAATGCATTGTTTTAATAAACTGAGCTGTTGAATGGTAACTCCCTTGTACAACTGCTTAAAGATAATAAATATGTAATTAGAATTTTTTGACTTGAAGTATTTATTCAAGGGACAAGTTTAAACATGCATTACTGACCTTAGATGGATGGAATGGTCTGTTTTCATACCTAAGAGCCTTGAAAGGAGGGTCATGGTAGCTCAGTACTTACCTGAGCTATAGCTGTCAGTAGATGACTGAGAAATAGAACGGGACAGAGAGCGACGTCCAATTTTGGTGGGACGTTTGTTGAATTCTTGCTTCTGGTCAGCAAACTGAATCTGCTAAGAGAAAGAACCTTAGTTATACAAAGGAAAAGAAATTCCATGTTGATAGAGCAATTTAAGGCTTAAAGGTTTCTATACAGTTGGTCTCACTGTACCAACCATATTTGGAAATATTAAGACTATGGGAAGAAAAGTAATTTTCTTCTATAAACTAATTCTTCTAATTTTTTTCTAAAAAAGAAACTATGAATGAAACATGAACCTGCTATGTTTCTACCAAATTTTAATTCTTTTTCCCTTTTATGATACTAGAAATTGAACCCAAGGACTTATACTTGCTAGGAAGCTTTCTATCAACTGAATTATACTCCTGGTCCTTTTTGTTTTCGGGGCCTTTTTTCAGGGCCATCCTTGAACTCAAGATCCTTCTGCCTCCAATTTCTTAGACATGGAACACTATATTTGACTTCAAATTTCAATCTTCAATCCACTTTCTTTTTTTGGGGGTGGTCTGGTCGTGGGGCCTGACCTCTGGGCCTGGGTACTGTCCCTCAGCTCTTCAGCTCAAGGCTAGCACTCTACCACTTGAGCCATAGCGCCACTTCTGGCTTTTTTCTTTTTGCTTATGTGGTGCTGAGGAATCGAACCCAGGGCCTCAGGCATGCAAGGCAAGCGCTCTACCCCTGAGCCACCTTCCCAGACCTTCAATCCACTTTCTGACTATTTACTTTTTGTGTTTTGTTTTCTGTCAGGCATGGGGCTTGAATTCAGGGCCTAGCTGCTGTCCCTGAGCTTTTTCACTAAAGGCTAGTGCTCTATCACTTTGAGCCACAGCGCCACTTCTGGTTTTCTGGTGGTTAAATGGAGTTAAAGAGTCTCACAGACTTTCCAACCCTGGCTGGCTTTGAACTTCAGATCTCAGCCTCCTGAGTAGCTATGAGCTATCAGCACTCGGCTAACACATATTTTTTTATAATAAACTTGTGACCAAAAATAAGAAAGATGTCTTAGTCAAAGATAATTTTAAGGGCTGGGAAGGTGGCTCAGTGGTAGAGCGCTTGCCTTGCATGCATGAGGCCCTGGGTTCGATTCCTCAGCACCACATAAGCAAAAAGAAAAAAGCCGGAAGTGGCACTGTGGCTCAAGTGGTAGAGTGCTAGCCTTGAGCTGAAGAGCTGAGGGACAGCGCCCAGGCCCAGAGTACAGGCCCCACGACCGGACCCAAAAAAAAAAAAAAAAAAGATAATTTTAAGAAGCTGAATTATGTTCAGAAATCCATGGTAGCTGAGTGCTGGTGACTCATGCCTATAATCCTAGCTACTCAGGAAGCTGAGATCTGAGGATTGCTGTTCAAAACCAGCTGGGGCAGAAAAGTCCCTGTGAGAGTCTTATCTCCAACTAACCACCAGAGAACCAGAAGTGGCAGTGTGGCTCAAAGTGGTAGACTGTTAGCCTTGAGCAAAAAGAGTGCATGGTCAATGCCCAGGCCCAGAGTTCATGCCCTGGAACTAGCCAAAAAAAAAAACAACAACAAAAAAACACACAAAAACAAAAACAAACCAGAAATCTTTCATATAGTTTTACTGAAAATTAAAGATGGAAAGAATCTTTGAGGCTATCTGTATATCTATAGTCTTCATATATGTATATGAGAAAACTATAAAGTACAAAAAGGAAAATGGCTTGCTGTCAGGTTTCAATATTCTCATGAAATGGTATGCCCTATAAATCTTGGAAAAGCTTTTCATTAAGACAAAACATTCCAGAATGTTTTTAAAATACTGCCTGTGCCACTCATTAGCTGTGTGATGTTGGTCAAGATGTTTTTCTGAGCCTTATGTTCCCATAAATACAACATAGATAAAGACACCTCACAGGTTTTTGAGAGAGCTAAATGAGACAATGTATGTAAACTGTGACATACAGCAGAAAACTCAGTAAAATCACTGATTTCTCTCATCCATACAGTTTAGTGTTCTTGTAACTATTAGAGGTAGCCACTTTAATTAGTGAATGACTGGACTGGATGTATACTCAGATCACAGCCTTTACAGGTTGTATCTGGACTATTCCTGATAATAACTTTGTGAAGTTTTATCTCTACTCCCTATTGTTGAGGGTTCCAGCTGGTATTTATAATGCTGTACAAATAAAGTTCCTATCTTTATTCAATTAATAACATTTCTTTTTTGCCATTGGAATGTTTACATCAATATGTAGATTATTCTTCTGTATACAAGGAGGCAGAGGAAGGTCTACTGAAAAGAATGATAGCTCTGACAACTAATTCTGTCTTTATAAAAAAAGATGGATGGGGCTGGGAAGGTGGCTCAGTGGTAGAGCGCTTGCCTTGCATGCCTGAGGCCCTGGGTTCGATTCCCCAGCACTACATAAGCAAAAAGAAAAAAAGCCAGAAGTGGCGCTGTGGCTCAAGTGGTAGAGTGCTAGCCTTGAGCTGAAGAGCTGAGGGACAGCGCCCAGGCCCAGAGTTCAGGCCCCACGACCGGATCCAAAAAAAAATAAAAAATAAAAAAAGATGGTTCTTTGATGGGCACAACAGACTCAGAATACCATGAAAGCAGCAACTGTTGGCTACACATCCCACACTTAGAGGTAACTGGAGTCCTTTTAAGTGTTGAGACAAGGGGACCAGTGCCAAATTGAATTAGTTTAGCAATCACTGCCTCTGAGGGGAAATTAATAGCATCTCCACAGCTATAACAACAAATAAAACTTCCATAGTGCTTCAGAGTTTGAAAACTGTTTCCAGCAACAGAAATATTCATTGGATTAGAAGCTTATCATAAAATGAAAGATGACAAGTTATTTTCCTCAAGTACCAATTCATTACAATTGGATCAAGTACTCTATGTACTCCCATGAGATACACAGGAATTTTCATGTACTTCTAACACAGCATTCATCATATCAAATGTAAATGTTTACCCATCTATATTTTCAATGAATTATAGGCTCTATAAAGGTATGAGCTGGCTAATTTCTTATTCCTTATATATTATTATTATTTTTTCCTGTTAGTTGTGGTATTGAACTCTTGGCCTGAGTGCTGTCCCCGGGCTCTTCAGCTCAAGGCTAGTTCTCTACCACTTGAGCCACAGCACCACTTCCAGTTTTCTGGTAGCTAATTGGAGAGGAGACTTTCCTGCCTGGGCTGTCTTTGAACCGTGATCCTCAGATCTCAGCCTCCAGACTAGCTAAGATTACAGGCGGCCACCTGCACCTGGCTCACATTCTTAAGCAAATGCCTGCAAAATATCCAGGCAGTCACTGTAATTGACTTTCCATAGGCCCCAAGGACATACTAACTTCTACAATGCCTCCTTAAAAAAAAAAGAAAAAAAAAAGATACTCTGCCTCAGATATTCAACATAATATCCTCACCCCTCCCTGCAGTATTATAGGCATCCTCTCCCTCTCCCTCTCCTTCTCCTTCCCCCCTCTCTCTCCACTAGAGGGGGCCAATCATTTTCATTCTATAGGTTTGTGTGAGTAAACATCTATTCATGCCATTAACAGTATGCCATACAGACACCGACCTGCATTGCCATCTGAAATCAGTTTTGTTAAACTGAGATCTCTTCTGTATGTCTTTTTCCTTTGTAGTAATACCTTCACCAAGAACAAGTTTAAGCTCTTGACACTAAAGAATAGGCTGTGCAGGTTTAGAACATTGTCTTCTTGCTAACTGGTTAAACAATGAATTCATTTGTTTTAAAGACAGAAGAATATTAGAGAAAACTAACCATTTACATATAATGAGTTATATGAATTATACACATTCCTAAGGAAAAAAATGCTTCTTTCACTGATAGTCAGAATGTGTAAGTGGATTATCCCTGGTGCCTGCTCCCTTCAACAGCTACGTTCTTCACTCACTCATCAGTCTATTTTCTAGTACAATGTTCTATCCACTCTGCTTGTGGAATCTACCAAGAATTGATTTGACTTCCATACCTTGTCAGAAACCACAGTCCTTATTAGTAACCCTCTGCTTCAATCCCAGCAACCACTGCCTAATTACACCAGGCACCAAGACAAGGGAGAAAAAGAGGCTGCTTAGAGGGGGGTAGCTCATGGTGAGTCAGAGTGAGGAAGGAAAGCACAAAGGAAGAAGTATAAAGTAGCTGGCTTTGCACAGTAATGGCCACAGCAGAGCAAGACTGGTAAGTAAGAGCTCAGTCTTACCTGGGCTTTAATCCTAGAGTTGCCGTTGACAATATATTTCTTCTTGCTGCTCAGCATAGTGACATTACCAGCTCTAGTCCACCTTTTTGGTCCAGGAACCTTGCAGCCAGGTCTTTAAACTTTTCTCATTAGCAAGTCTGTTAACTCTGGCTCCAGCCAGCTTTTTTTTTGGGCGGGGGGGGGGGGGGGAGCGGGTGCTGTCCTTCCTTGAAATCCCTGAAACAGCTCCAACCACCCTTTTAACAGTACAGTTCTGACAGTAAGGCAGTTCTGTTAATGGCTCATCAGCCATTCCTAATTCTGGGGGCTGTTTTGCTTTTATTATTGTTTTTTGCTAAACATGTAATTACATGGATCCTCTGACCTCTAAACTTTAACAAGTCCCTTGACAAGGCCCAACTTGCATGCACACAACAATAGCTTATTTATATAACTGGTGCACTTTTTTGCCTGCTATAATTAACTTGCTAATTAGGTTCCTTTTTAACCTTACCTCCTCCTTTTCCATGTCAGATGATTTTGGTTAACCTAGTCTCATTAGAAAAAAATTAACTATAGAGCAACTAAAACAATGAAGGAATTTATTACAGTAAGAAAAAAAATATTGGTGCCAAGTACTCAGGCAGCCTCTATCCTACACTCTGTCCTGGATTAGCCAGATAGGGAAAACAGTTTCAGCTCTGTCACCAAGGAAATCAACTTTCTCATTCCATTCCATTACCTTTTTTAATTTTTTCTCCATATCTTCTTTTTTTTTTTTCTTTTTGTTGGTTGTGGGACTTGAAGTTTGGGCCTAGGCGCTGTCCCTTAGCCCTTCAGATCAAGGCTACCACTATTCCACTTGAGCCACAGTGCCACTTCTGGTTTTCTGGTGGTTATTTGGAGATTAAGAGTCTTATGGACTTTCCTGCCTGGGCTGATTTTGAACTGTGATCCTCAGATTTCAGCCTCCTGAGTAGCTAGGATTACAGGCATGAGCCACCAGTGCCCAGCTTCCATTTCTTTAACTGTGTATCTTTCATACTGTTTTTGATATGTGGCACCAAGTCTCATCTGAAGGCCAATGTGAATTTGGCAATGAACCCCTCAGTTGGCCCCATTCTCCCAAAACAAAACAAAAAGCAGCCCCGGTGGCTCATGCCTGTAATACTAGCTACTCAGGAGGCTGAGATCTGAGAAGTGCAGCTGGAGATCCAGCCCAGGCAGGAAAGTCCACGAGACTAACAATTAACCATGAGGAAACTACAAGTGGCACTGAGGCTCAAAGTGGTAGACAACTAGCTTTGAGTGGAAAAAACAAAACAAAACAAAACAACAAAACTCAGGGACAGCACCCAAGCCCTGAGTTCAAGCCCCAAGACCACACACCCCCAAAAAAGTATAATCTTTCTTGGAATGATTGAACTGTACAATGTTTATTGATTTCTTTAGAAGAGAAAGAGGGAAGGAGAATGAGTATTATGCTTGATAGGCACAGTCTTGTATATATGTTACTTCTATTAATCTACACAAGAATCTTAAGAAGTAGGCATTATTATCCTCATTTGACAAATCAAGAATGTGCATTACTGAGATGGCTTTGTCTAATGTCTTACAGCAAATAAGTAATAGACTAGAATTAGAGAAGCTATTTCCACTACACCACAGTTTAGGACATTAATCAGAAGCTTACTTTTTGATTGAAGAAGGGAGAAAAGAAAGGAAAAGAAGCCTACTTTTTTGCATTAACCCCCAACTCAATCCTCTTAAATTTATTTTTAAGTTTATGTAACTTAAAATTTCTCTAAATTAATTTTCTTACTAGACTATCTCAGAAACAACTTTACCCAGATGATCTTGGGTGCCGGTTAAACCTGGTTAAATCAATTCTGAATCAGCTAATCATGCAAGAATTAGATCTTTAATAGCCCTTTAATGGGTAACTTTGCCCAATGTCACTACTCAAAAATGTAAATAGGAATTAAATAAACTGAAATGTTGATATTCACCATTATCCATGATAGTTCTGATCTTACCTGGAATTTTACCAAGTGAGATACATCAATGATTTTCTGTTTGATGAATCTCTAAACTGCTGCTTTCCTCACAAGAATATTAACCCTTATGTGTGATAAATTGGTTCTTCATTTTCCTTACTCAAATAAAAAGAAGCTCCTCGGTCCAATGGCTCTTATGTCACCAGACCTGAGCAGGAGGTTGCTGCAGATCTGCACCAAGTACAACCAGATGTACTGTTACTGATGGAAAAAGTCTTACTAACTTAACCAACTTAGCTAACATAGTTCTCAAACTTCATCAAAATTATCCATGGGAGGAGCTAGAGGTATACTTGGCAGTAGAGGCTTGCCTACTGAGCACAAGTTCCTGAGTCCTTCTAGTATCATCAAAAAAACCCCAAAGCCAAAAAACCAAAACATCCATACATGCAGGGCTTATTAGAGCCTCACCTTCTGAATTTTTTACTTATTGGGTCGGGATGGGACCTGAATTCTATTTTTTTTTTTTGTCTTCTGCCTATATTAGGGGACTTGAACTCAGGGCTTCATGTTCTCAATCATCAGATCTCAGCTTCCTGAGTAGCTAGGATTATAGGCTTAAGCCACCAATGCCCAGCTTAAATTCTACATTTCTAACAAGTCACACAAGATGCTTATGTAGCTAGTCTGGAGGGCATACTTGGAGAAATACTTTTCCCCAAGCATGAATAAAGCAGTCCTGATTTTCTGGATTCTCCCTTCTATTATCCTCTCTATGGCTATGGCCATGGATGCATATTCACTGGCAAAAAAAAAAAAAAAAAAGGTTATTTGAATGGTCAGAGACTAGAATAAGACGACCCTTTAATCCACTATGGGGTTTAAAAAGAACTGGATTTAATTCTGGTTTCTCTAATATTAGGCTCTTAAGAATAGATGGTAAGGGCCAGTGTTGTAGAACACTTGCCTAATGAGTACAAGGCCTTAGGTTCAATCTTGAGTACCACATAGATACATAGATTTGGTCTTGTTATTTTCAAATAAGAGTCTTTTTGCCCAGTTACATAGACACAATCCTATTTATGTTTCCTGAATATCTGAGGTGACAGGTATGTACTACCACACATATTGAGTGTTTTATTGAGATAGCATCTCAAAAACTTTTTGCCTGGACTGGCCTCCCAAGAAGCTAAGATTACAAGCATCAGCCTGGCTAGCACAAAGTTCATAATGTATAATCTCTGGATATCCAGGACCCCCTAAAAGAGAATTATAATTTCCTATTTCTGTCTGTTTTTCTGGGAAGAGAGTTGATAGTTGAGCAGTTTCCATAGTTGAACAGAGATCCATCTCTGCATCTAGTAATCAAGCTACTTCTTTCATCATTTACCAGGTACCCTGAAGGTTTATGACTTACTTCCAAAAGAGATGGTCAAGTACCTCTCAAGACATCTTTTCTTTACAAGCCAAATGAGAGAGCTCAATAAACTCTTTCCCTAAGAAAGAGATTACTTCTAGCTGCGAGAAGACCAGCAACAAGCTGGCTTAGTGTTCATAAAGTCCATCAACCAGATTTCACATGGAAAAATAACAAGTAGTACAGAGACACTAAGTAGGAGAAAATATTAAAATATAAAAACAAGAAAAAAGCCGGGTGTCAGTGGCTCATACCTGTAATCCTAGCAACTCAGGAGGCTGAGATCTGAGGATTGCGGTTCAAAGCCAGCCCAGGCAGGAAAGTCCATGAGACTATCTCCAATAAACAAATAGAAAACCCGAAGTGGCGCTGTGGCTCAAGTGATAGAGTGCTTGCCTTGAGCTGAAGAGTGCAGGGACAGCTCCCAAGCCCAGAGTGCAAGCCCCATGACCGACCAAAAAAAAACAAGAAAAAAAGGCTATGGTTGGTCACCATGCAGATATTTTACCTGGCAAAAGGACTAAAGATTTCTTGGGGAAATTGAAACATATCTATAAAGGCATTCTTTAAAAGGATATGTTCCCCAGTCTTTCAACAGTAAAACTTCCTGAATAAAACTAGGAAAATCCCTCACATGAAATTAACTGAGGAGCTGAGCACTTGTGGCTCAGGCCTGTAATCCTAGCTACTCCCTGAGGATCACAGTTCAAAGCTAGCCCACTGGAAAATCCCTGGGACTCTTATCTCCAATTAACTACCAGAAAACCTGAAGTGGCACTGTGGCTCCAAGTTGCAGAGTATTATCCTGGAGCGAAAAGAGCTCAGGGACAGAGCACAGGCCCTGAATTCAAACCACATGAACAACAAAAAGAAATAAACTGAGGAGCCCAGACTGGGGCAGAAGTTTTTCAGTGACTGACAGAATGTCACTTCAAAAATTTACCTTGTCACTTTTTGAACTTGGATTCCTCATGTTTTGTCCTGGTTTACACTGCAGCAGGGAGTCAAAGATTTGAGTACGGTTAGTTGCTCTGTGTAGTCTTAGTCTTATTCCCCCAGGGACATGCAAGTTCCTTTTTGCTGGTGATACTCTTCTAGATTTTCTTCCGGAAAGATTTGAGAGGCCTTTGTTTTGGTAGCAGGGCTGGTCTCAGTGGGAGCACTAATCTTGAGCAAAAAAGCTCAGGGACATCATCCAGGCCCTGTGTTCAAGCCATAGGACAGGACCATGTGCACAGTTGTCTGTGTGCATGCATATGCATATGCACGCGCGCACACACACACGCGCACACACACACACACACACGCACACACACACACGTCTTTCACAAAGAAGCTAATTGCATTATTGAAGACAGACCTTTTCCATTGTTTTACAAAGGACTTCTGATTAAAGATATTTCTCTAGGCCAAAAAATTGCTGAGAGAAAAGCCATATTAAACACAGTGAGCTAAATTATGCTTTGTTTGAAAATAATCTCTAAGAGGTAGGAAACCCTAGATTATGGCTCTTAAAAAAGTCATAATTCCTTTTGGGCAGTTTTCCTGTTCACATAAACAGAAAGAAGGTAAACAGACAAAAGTTCAGGAGAAGTTCTTTTGAGAGGATATGTCAGCACAGAAGATGCCAAGGACTATTCCTAACAGTAATTTAAGCTTTTATTGATTCTGAATTGGTATACTCATGTTCAATACAATTCTGCTGTAATATTCCTCTGTAAAAAAAAAAATGCCAAAGTTCATTGTGAAGATTAAAAGGTGTTTATGACTTAAAAAAATAAATGCCAAAGTTCAATATCTTCTTTTTTTTTTTTTTTGGGTCGGTCGTGGGGCTTGAACTCTGGGCCTGGGCGCTGGCCCTCAGCTCTTCAGCTCAAGGCGAGCGCTCTACCACTTGAGCTACAGCGCCACTTCCGGTTTTCTGGTGGTTTATTGGAGATAGGAGTCTCACGGTCTCTCCTGCCCGGGCTGGCTTTGAACCGCGATCCTCAGATCTCAGCCTCCTGAGTAGCTAGGATTACAGGCGTGAGCCACCAGCGCCCGGCCAAAGTTCAATATCTTAATATAGTCTTCTAAGAAACCAAACTTCTTTTTTTTTTTAATTGTGAAAATACCGTACAGAGGGGTTACAATTACATGGGCAAGATGACGAGTATATTTCTTATCAAGCATTGTTGCCTCCTCCTTTGTTTCCCCTTCCCATCCCTTCTCATATCCCTCCCTACCCCCCACCCCAACCAAACTTTTTTGGTTTCTCTTCTTGCTTTCCCTTTCTTATTAGTAAGTTTAAAACAAAAGTAAAAATCCAACCAGAATTATTCAGAAGACACTATCTATAAATGACTACATTATTTGAAATAAGTTTGTGAATGAATAAATTTCCATCAAATGTTTATAAACTGAACATAATGTTCTAAAATAACATTAACAGTAGTAACCTTTAAAAAAATAAAGCTACGGTTGTAGTAAATAGAGTTGAAATCAAATTCTTCATTAAGTCTTTATTAGGTCTATTATATATATTCAATCTCATTATCAATAGTCATTTCTTTGAGTCCATAATTCCTTAAACACTAAAAAGAACTTACAACGTGCTGGAGCAAATCTAACTAGTTAGTGATAGGGAAATCTATTATGCCAGAAATCAAGCTAAAATCTAGAAGAAATCAGTTAGAAGACTTTTGAATCAAAAGTTGAAAGTGCATGCAAAGTGTTAGCTTTTAAGTGCTAATAATTATCAACTAATAAGACTTTATTTTATTCCATTAAAACTACTTATTGGTCAAATATGTATTGTGAAGTGGTACAGTTCCTGCCTTATAGAAATACATACAAAGCCAGGTGCCAGTGGCTCACACCTACTCAGGAGTTTGAGATCTCAGGAGTGTAGTTCTAGGCCAGCCCAGGCAGGGAAGTCCATGAGACTCTCATCTCCTATGAACTACTCAAAAATGGGAAGTGGTATTGTAGTTCCAGTAGTAGAATGTTAGCCTTGAACACAAAGAGGCTCAAGGACAGCACCTAGCCCCTGAGTTCAAGCCCTGTAACCGACAAAAAGAAAGAAAGAAAAGGTGGGTGCTGGTGGCTCACGCCTGTAATCCTAGCTACTTGGGAGGCTAAGATCTGAGGATCAAGGTTCAAAGCCAGCTGGGGCAGAAAAGTCCATGAGACTCTTATCTCCAATAAACCACTAGAAAACCGTAAGTGGCGCTGTGGCTCAAGTGGTAGAGCACTTGCCTTGAACTAAAGAGTTGAGGAACAGCACCCAGGCCCAGAGTTCAAGCCCCATGACCGACCACAAAAAGAAAAAAAGAAAAACAAAAACAAAAGAAAGGAAGGGGGGAGTGAGCAAGTGAGCAAGAGAGAGAGAAAGGGGGGTTAAGGGGGAGGGGGAGAGGGAAAGGGAAAGGGAAAGGGAGAGAAAGAGAGAGGAAGAGAGAGAGAGAAAGAAGGAAGGAAGGAAGGAAGGAAGGCAGGCAGGCAGGCAGGCAGGCAGACATGAAGGTTAGAAGATTAGGGTATGGCTGAAGTGGCAGACCCAACCATGAGGCCCTAGGTTCAATATTCAATACTGCCCAAAGAAATAAAATAAAATAAAAATAAGCAGGACATTTGTGGCTCATGCCTGTAATCCTAGCAATTCAGGAGGCTGAGATCTGAGAATCATGGTTTGAAGCCAGCCCAGACAAGAAAGTCTATGAGACTCTTACCTCCAAATAATCAAGCACCAGTCTTGAGCAAAAAAGCTCAGGGACAGGACCCAGGCCTTGAGTTCAAACCCCAGTATGGTGTGCACATGTATGTATGTGTGTGTGTATGCGTGTGTGCACACACACCCACACACACTTTTAAAGACAAAGGAATAGTTGGAGGAAGGTTTTGACAAAAGGAAAAAATGGGTAGAAGGGGGTAAAAGTTAAACCTTTTTAGACAATTAGGATAACACCATTTTGACAAGTTCTACCACTTCCCTAGCCCCATTATTTTTTCCCCATGAATACACTAAACATCAGCTTGAAAGAGAAATTGGAAGCAACCACTGGATAAGACCTAGGTAGTATACTAGCTAGCAAAGGAGGCCAGCCCAGGCCCTCTATTAGATAGCCAGGAAATCCCCAGCTTTCCCCACTCCAGCCCACTAAACCTGCCTTCCCTAGCTTCACTGGTAATTAAAAAACAGGGTTGACCCAATACGTAAGAACTAATTAGAAGTTAGAGCAATGATTGTTTTCTCAGCCACAGATTTTGATAGAAACCTCTTTGTCACTTGTCAGAAAAGGTTGCCTTTCATTATCAAGAAACAGAAGGAAAAGCAAAGAAACCAAAGAACTCACCATCCACTCAGGCATATGAAAAGCTGAGGTGCCCTCATTACCGTCCCACTTCTCCATAGTTCAGGTTTGGGTAAGATATGTCTTGAAGCAAAAGGGAAAGCTGGTTTGGAAATGCTAGGGTTATGTGAGGGCCGCAAAGCAGACCCAAACCTAGGAATTCAGAAGCTCAATGGCTAGAATAAACTGTATCCCTTTTTACAAAAGTCTTCTGTTCAATTCACAATCATTAGCTGCCTGACAAATCTCTTAACTAGTCAGCTTCATAGTCTTCTGCTTGAAAATCAGAGCAGACACAAAGTTCTGCAGTTCTGCACCCTGACACCGTACTTCCTACAGGACACTCACTGTTAAATGATATCCACTCTACACCACCTTCCCAGTGGGGACTTTCTGCAGCAACAGGCCAGCTTCCTTCCTCTCTATGTATAAGGCACTGGTTAATTTTCTCCCGCCCCTCAGGACACGTCATTGGAGGTGCTGGTACCAAGATCAATAAGGATGGGGTCAAGAAGGCACTCCTGTTTCTCAAGAGCAGCTTGATTTGGATCAGTACAGTAAACAGGCGTTTCCTTGAAACCAGAGTTCTTTATGGCTTTCAAGTTCACACAACTACGCAGAAGCTCCCCATCTGCTCCCACCAGGGGTCTAGCACCATACTCTCTCAAGTGAAATTCTTTTTTTTTTTTGGGGGGGGGGGGGGAGGTCCGGTCGTGGGGCCTGAACTCTGGGCTTGGATGCTGTCCCTCAGCTCTTCAGCTCAAGGATAGTGCTCTACCACTTGAGCCACAGCACCACTTCTGACTTGTATTTTTTTTTGCTTATGTGGTGCTGAGGAATCGAACCCAGGGCCTCAAGCATGCAAGGCAAGCCCTCTACCACTGAGCCACCTTCCCAGCTCTCAAGCGAAATTCTTAATGTATGGGAAGTTCAGATGGCATCAGGGAAGATCTTTTTTTTTTTTTTTTTTTTCCAAAATGAAAACCATAGAAGTTCTCAAGAAACTTCTGGGACCACAGCTCCCTCTACTGGCTCCCTATACTATGTACAAGAAGGTTTAGCAGCTCAGGGCTGTAGAAAGAGCTGACTGTGAAGTGGTTTCACTGAGATCAACCAGGAATCACCACAGTGAAGGTTTAAAGGAGGGCCAGGATTCCCTGCCAAGACTAGCATGGTCTCAAAGTCCAGTGCTAGTTTTCCCCTACAGATCTGGTTTCAGGATGGAACAGGATGCCAACAAAATAGCCCTGTACAATCTTAACCTATAAAGGACCTCAGAAATTGTTTCTGAAGTTGAGAACACTTCAGAAGTTTGGAAATTAATCATGACTAGGGAAAAAAAATCTAGAAAATGTGCCAGAGAGAGGAATTCAAATAACTGACCAGGCCTAGACCAAAGAGAAAGGCAAGTAAAAACAGAAGGGATAGTTGTAGTGGCTCCTGTCTGTAATCCCAGCTACAGAAGAGGATGAGACCCAGAACAGTGGTTGAAAGCCAGTCTAGGCAGAAAAGTCTATGAGATTCCATCACTAATTAACCAGAAAAATGCTGGACTGGAGGAATGGTTCAGGTGGTAGAATACTAGATATGAGCAAGAAAACTGAGCAAGAGCATAAGGCCCTGAGTAAACAAACTCTGGTATAGGCACACAAAAACAGAACAAAACAAGACAAAACAAAACAAACAGAAGGTGTATGGAAAGTTGTCAAGAAATTAGAGCTCACAGGGAGGGTACAGAGCAGGTGTTGTAAAAGGAGACAACAGCAGAGGTAGAGGAAAGGAATCTGTAGTCACAAAGAAGCACTGGAGTTAAGGAATCTGAGTGATATCAAAATACAGGAGGTTGATGAGACGTGGGTTTCTGGGTGAAGGAAATCAGAGAATTATTATCACTATTATCTTTTCTGAATTTTTAAAATCAGAAAGCAGGGGAGATAAGGCTTGCAGCCATTAGGATGTCAACTTTGAAGAGTTTTAACTGGAGCAACCTCCTGTTATTGTTCTCTGGCCTTACTTTATTCCAGACTTTGTCAATGAGAAGTCGTATCTACTACCTCAATTTCTTTACTTTTTCTTTTGTGTGTGTGAGGTTTTGTGTGTGTTGGTCATAGGGCTTGAACTCTGTGCCTGGGCGCTGTCACTGAGCTCTTCAGCTCAAGGCAAGTGTTCTACCACTCTGAGCAACAGTGCCACTTCCAGTTTTTCTGGCTGGAAATACAAGTCTCATGGGCTTTCATACCTGGGCTGGCTTTGAATCACAATTCTCAAATCTCTGCCTCCTGAGTAGCTAGGATTAAAGGAATGAGCCACCGGCACCCAGCTACTACCTCAACTTCTAAAGATGAAAAGTATTTCATCTGTGTCTTATTTGCAACATGTCTGACATCAAAATTATCCTTCCATCTTACCTTTCCCTCCACCCCCAAACAATGTTTTGTTCTCATTTTTCTATCTGTGTTAGTGTTACTGTTCCCTCAGTCAACTGGATATGAAACTTTAGTTATCTTTGACTTCCCCTAGTCCCTCCATCAAGCTTTCCTCCACCAAGTCTTCCTCTATCCTTCTCTGTTAACTTTCAATGCCTGCTTAAAAGAATTCCACAAGGGAGGGCTCAGAGGTAGAGTGCTTGCCTTAAGGCATGCATAGGCCCTGGGTTTGATTCCTCAGTACCACATAAGCAGAAAAAGCTGGAAGTGGTGCTGTGGCTCAAGTGGTAGGGAAGTAGCCTTGAGCTGAAGAGCTGAGGGACAGCTCTTCAGAGTTCAGGCGGCAAAAAGGAAAAAAAAAAATCTGAAAAAAATTCTACAAGAAAACAAATAAGATACTCACAATAAGATACTCACCCCCCCCACCATACACAAATCCTCTCAAGTCTTTCACTATACGCCACTACACACTCTACCTTCCAGATGAGCTGTACTACATGCCATTTCTAGACTATGAAGGCTATACAGTGTAGTAGCCATGAATATTAGTTTTATAATAAGATCGATAGGTGAAAATCTGGGTATTGCCAATTAATCTTTCTATCCTTCCTGTTTTCTAGTCTGCAAAGTAGAAATAATAACACGTGTCTTAGGAATGATGAAGAATTTAAAAGGGTGCATATGCTGAGGACTTAATGGTAGCTCTTTAATAATACCATTACTATACTGTGTCCTTACCTCAGTGCCTTTGTTCAAGTCATTTTCTCCAATTGAAATGCATTTGTTTCTGCCTTTACCTTCATCATCTTTACTTATTTAAATTCTCCAAGGTTCTGCTGAAATGATGGTTTGTTGTTGTTGTTTTTTTAAATCAGAAAACCACATCTCAAGATAAGACTGTCCCCTTTTCTCTAACTTTGTTCTTAGGCTGTTTTACTGTTGTTACCTTTCCTCATAGTATAGTTACTGTGGTTTTGTGTTTAATCCTTATTAGGCTCCAGTTTCTGTCTGTAAGTGTGTGTGTGTGTGTGTGTGTGTGTGTGTGTGTGTGTGTGTGTGTGTGTGTGTGTGTGTGTGTGTGTGTGTGTGTGTGTGTGTGTGTGTGTGTGTGTGTGTGTGTGTGTGTGTGTGTGTGTGTGTGTGTTTGATGGTACTAGGGCTTGAACTCAGGGTCTGTGTACTTGCTCAAGGCTGATGCTTTACCATTTGAGCCACACCTCTATTCCCAGACTCCAGGTTCTTTAGGGGCTTAGTGAACTTTGATTTGCTTACACAGCCTGGCCTACAGTAAAAGCTTAAGATATTCTCAAATAACCTGAGAGTTTGTGGTTCATACATGTAATGCTAGGTACTTGAGAGGCTGAAATAAGGAAGAACAAAGTTCAAGGTCTGACCAGTCAGGAAAATTTTCAAGACCCCCCCTTTTTTTTATTGTGAAAATACTGTACAGAGGTGTTACAATTACATGGGCAAGATAATGGGTACATTTCTTATCAAGCATTGTAGCCTCCTCCTTTGTTTCCCCTTCCCATCCCTTCCCATTCTCTCCCCACCTCCCCACCCAATCTTCCCCCCCACAAAGTTGTAAAGTTCATTTTTAACATAAGGACTTGTACATCTCATTATTGCAATGGGTCCACCTGTATTCCTATTTAAACGATGTTTTTTCCCTTCCCCTCCACAAATTATACCAACCTCAAATACAGTGAAAGCAGGGGTTATACCATTGGGGAGAGACATACAAAGCAATAAAGAAATAATCTTACAAATGTGTTAGAAACAATCGCATGAAAGAAAAAAAACATTTAAATACATATCTTAGGGTTCATTTCCCTAACATCAACTTATCTGACCTTTTCTGCTTGACTCAGACATATACTAGATATTGCAAATAAGGGAAACCATGGGACCTATGTTTCTTTCGGCCTGGCTTACTTCACTTAGTATATTTTTTCCAAGTCTTTCCGTTTCCTAACAAATGGGGCAATGTCATTCTTTCTGATGGAAGCATAGAATTCCATTGTGTATATATACCACATTTTCTTGATCCATTCACCTACTGAGGGGCATCTGGGTTGGTTCCATATCTTAGCTATGGTAAATAATGCTGCAATAGGCATAGTCGTGCTGGTAGCTTTAGTGTGGCCTTGTGTGTGAACATTTGGGTATCAAGACCCCTTCTTAACTGGGCACAGTTGTATTTGTTGTCATCCTAGCTATGACTGAAAACCTAAATTAAGGTAGTCACAGTTCAAGTGTGTGCCTGCACAAAAGCAAGATATTATCAAAAACAACTAATGCAAAACAAGAATGGAGGCACGGCAGTTTTAGAGCCCTTTCCTAGTAAACATGAGTTCAAATTCAAGTAGACCAGAGAGACAGAGAGAGAAAGAGAAAGAGAAAGAATAAGAAAGAAAAAGAGAGAAAATAAATTTTAAAATAAATTAAAATTTTTTCTATGATGTATCAAAATATTTTGGGGGAAAAACTTGCATAAATCAGTGTACTTAAAATGTTTACATCTATTTTAGAAAATTTATTACATTATTTTTTACTTATAGATAAGAGTTAGTTCTATTACCACAGGTATGGCTTACTGGATGGTGAGTCCCTAAAAAGGTTTTAATCCTTAATCATAACGTGATCCCTGCAGGAATATATAATCACTCTCTACTGCTTTATCTGCATCAGTGATAATCCATTATGATCTGCATGTAACAATGCTTTTGAGAACAAATCAAGCTAAAAAAAAACCTGTACAACTGCTACAGTGGAACTGGATTCTCAGAATATTATGTAATTCTAATCAGCAAATTACTATGTTATTAGCATGCTTGTTTATATTCTCCATATTATTATTTATTAAACAGAAGACGACTGCCTTTGTGATAGTTATCTATTAAGCCATAAGAGAAAAATGTGTTCTAAAAAAACTAGGATTAGGAATAAAATAATAAAACAGCTAAAATGTATCTCTTTGGTAGGCCCGACATTATTGTAATTCTGGCTTTTGTTTTGCTAGCCTAGTGTATTTTTTAACTAAAATAGATTCCACTTGAAAGTTATGGCCTTACTACATCTTTCTATAATGATTTCTGCAGTAAAAATAAAATACCAAATAATACAAAATATATATATATATTTTTTGGTCAGTCACGGGGCCTGAACTCTGGGCCTGGGTGCTGTCTCTCAGCTCTTCAGCTCAAGGCTAGCACTCTTACCACTTGAGCCACAGAGCCACTTCTTGCTTTTTCTGCTTATGTGGTGCTAAGGAATCAAACCTAGGTCCTCATGTATGCAAGGCAAGCACTCTACCACTGAGCCACCTTTCCAGCCCGCAACTATTGTACCTGAGAACTTAAGATCTATTCACTGATTGGGACGGTATAAGGCATGAAGCACAGGCCTAAATACTAGTTATAAACTTGCTTCTAATATAAGTTCATTAACTATAATGTACCTTAAAAAATATGCCCATACAGATCAAGAATGAGATCTTGCACATTACAGAACCTTTAACATTTAAATGAGTTAGAAACTTATAAAAAAAAAAGTCAAATCATGTCAGCCCTCTATTTAACAAAAACAAAAACAAAAACCCAAAAAACTGATAGTTTGTGAAGGGCTGAGAAGCTCACTTTAACTCTAAGAACAACTCAAAGTCCTGTTTTCTACCAATGGTGGCTTGCTTGGTAATGGGATCATAATCACTGAGGGCGTGCCAGATGATCAGAGTCAGATTGAGTCCATGCTTAGAGCTAAAGGGGGAAGGTCAGAAAGTTAAGTGTTTCCAGACCCAGCAATAAAGAAGTAACTACAGTGGCAGAACAGTTTTGAACAAAAGAAAATGAATCTGGAACCTAAAGAGTCATAAGCACAGGGTAAAGTGCACAAGACTGTGACCCTGTCTTCTATTCTTGGCTTGTCTCTAATGATTTTATTAGACTGTGGAAAGTCACCTGATTACTCATTCAGTATTTCTAATCCATCTGGCTTCTTTGTGACAATAAGAAAAACAGTAATGATTCTTTAGCCACCTCAGAATAGCTAATTAGAGGATAAGTTTCCTATGCAGCAGGAGTTCAAAGCTCAATCTGCTTAGTTATGAAGTTGCTAGACTTTAAATTTCCTTTGTTTAGTTACTGTTTAAATTTCAAGTGTCCCTAAAACTCATGTATGAAGGCCTGGTCACCAGCCTATGGAGCTATTGGGAGGTAGTGGAATTTCAAAAGGGCAAGGCTTAGAGGAAGGTAAGACATTGGGAGCATGTTCTTCAAGATGGTAGCTGCGCAACCATCACAAAGTAACAGAAGGTACCAAGATGTTCTACTTTACTACAGGCCCAAAGCAATATGGCCAAGTAACTGTAGATCTCTGAAACCATAAGTCAAAGTAAATCTTTTCTCTCTACAAGTTCATCTCAAGTATTTTTTTAACAACCCCTTCAAATTTGAAATGTCAATGTTACCATAGCAACAGGACTTTTAAGTCCTCCTTCCTACTTCATATCCCAAATGATGGTAGGCATTTTACCCCTCAGTTCCTTGTTATCTGAAGACACATATTCCATACATACTTTAGGCTTAACATGGAAGTATCACAATTACCAAGAAAGACACAGGTCTGTTTTTGTTGTTGTTTTGTTTTTGCTGGTCCTGGGGCTTAATCTCTGGGCCTGGGCGCTGTCCCTGAGCCTCTTTGTGCTCAAGGCTAGCACTGTACTTGAATTACAGCGCTACTTCTGGCTTTTTTCTGAGTAGTTTATTGGAGGTAAAAGTCTCAAGGGCTTTTCTACCAAGGCTGACTTCAAACTGTGATCCTCAGATCTCAGCCTCCTGAGTAGCTAGGATTACAGGCATGAGCCCCCAGCCCCCAGCAAGACACAGGTCTTAACATTGAATGGATTATAGTTAGAAAGTTAGCTGTACCCTTAAGAAAGCTACATTAATTTTCAGAGCCATTGTTTCCTTATGTGTAAAACAGAATAATAGCAATTTCCTCAAATAGTTTTATAGAGACCAAGTAATAAATGTTCATACACACACACAATCGGGGAGCTATTTTTGCCCAGAACTAGATATTGTAGAGTACTACTAACCTGCCTGGTTAAATCTGGCACTTACTATGTAACATCAGGTGAATTACTTGTTTTTGCTCTCAATCTGAATACTGAAGATATTAAGATTGTTGACCTATGCTAGACACCATAACTCAATCCTATAATCCTAGCTACATAGGAGGCTGAGATCTAAGAATCCCAGTTCAAAGCCAACCTGGACTAACAAATCTGAGAGACTTTCATCTCCAACTGACTGTAGCAAAAAGCCAGAACTGGAGGCATAGCTCAAGTAGTAGAGCACCAGTTGTGAGTGAAAAAAGCCAAATGAGAGGGAATGGCCCAGATAGGGAATGGCCCAGAGTTTAAGCCCTAACACACACACAGGATAAAAAATTATTATATAAAAGGTACAATATCTAAGTCTTCTTGGAAGGTAATAGAAATCAGGAGGATTGCAGTTCAAGGCTAGCCTGGGTAAAAAGCTCACCAGACCCCATCCTAACAAATAACAGCTAGATGAGACGATAAGTACCTGTCATACAAGCTACTGTGGGAAGCATAAATAAGAGGCTTGCAGTCCAGGCTGGCCCAGGCAAAAAGTGAGTCTTTATCTCAAAAATAACCAGGGTAAAAGGAATGCAGGTTAAGTGGTAGAGTATCTGCCTAGCAAGCTTGAAAACAAACCTCAATACCACAAAGAAATTAACTGGAATTTTTCTATTTAAAACATTTTTTCTGGTCCTTAAAAAATTGTTATTATAAAGGTAATATACAGATAGGTTACAGTTATATAAGTTGGGTAATGAATATGTTTCTTTTTGGACAATGTCACCCCTTCCCTTGCTCTCTCCCAGTTTTTCCCCTACTGTCCCTACTCACAAGTTATATAGTTCATTTTCAACATAGTGTCTAATGAGTACCACTGCTGTATTTGTTCACCTTTTGTTAAAACACATTATTATTGCCAATAATGATCATGTATATTCTTCTTCTGATATTCTCAAATCCATCTTTTCCTCTTATATATAATCACTTTATTCATTTAACCAAATCACAAATATTTATTGCTACCATATTTCTGACTTGCCTTCAAAGTGCTTAAGAGTCTAGCAAGGAAGAAACAATTAGATAAGTAATTACAACAAGAGTATGAAAAATGAACATGTGAGTCAGTGTGCTATGAAAGTATATGGCAAGGGCACCATTTTGAACTGGGGCATGGCATCAGAGGTGCTTCATAGAGGTGAGGAGGTAAAGCATGTGCAAAGCCAGTTGCCAATGGCTCATGCCTGTAATCCTAGCTACTCAGGAGGCTGAGACCCGAGGATCGTGGTTTGAAGCTAGCCCAGGCAGGAAAATCCAGACTTATCTTCAATTAACCACCAGAAAACTGGAAATGGCTCTGTGACTCAAAGAGGTAGAGTACTACTAGCCTTGAGCCAAAAAGGTCAGGAACAGTGCCTAGACCCTGAGTTCAAGCCCCACAAGAGAAAGAAAGAAAGAAAGAAAGAAAGAAAGAAAGAAAGAAAGAAAGAAAGAAAGAAAGAAAGAAAGAAAGAAAGAAAGAAAGAGAGAGAGAGAGAGAGAGAGAGAGAGAGGGAGTGAGTAAAGGAAGGAAGGAAGGAAGAAAAGGAAGGAAGGAAGGAAGGAAGGAAGGAAGGAAGGAAGAAAAGGAAGGAAGGAAGGAAAAAGATTGTGCAGAAGTCACTGGTATGTCCTGAGGAGAAAGACTGGAAAAGATATTCCAGAGAGAACATGTACTCCATAATCTCTTTCCTTTCCTCTTCCTTCATCAGCTTCTCCTTCTTTTCTTCTTCTTTTTTTTTTTTTTTTTTTTGGTCGGTTGTGGGGCTTGAACTCTGGGCCCAGGCTAGTGCTCTACCACTAGAGCCACAGAGTCATTTTCAGTTTTCTGGTGGTTTACTGGAGATAAGAGTCTCACTAGCTGGGCACTGGTGGTTCAACCCTGTAATCCTAGCTACTCAGGAGGCTTAGATCTGAGGATCAATGTTTAAAACCAGCCTGGGCAGGAAAAGTCTTTGAGACTCTTACCTGCAATTAACTACCTGAAAACGGGAAGTAGAACTGAGGCTCAAGTGGTAAGGCACTTGCCTTGAGCTGAAGAGCTAAGGGACAACCCCCAGGCTGAGTTCAAGCCCCAGGACTGACAAAGAAAAAAAAAAAGTCTCACAGACTTTCCTGCCCTAACTGTCTTTGAACCATGATCCTCGGATCTAGGCCTCCTTAACAGCTAGGATTACAGACATGAGCCACCAGTGCCTGGCTAAATTCTTATTTTTTAAAAAAAATTTTAGTCAGTCGTGGGGCTTGATTGAACTCTGGGCATGGGTGGTGTCCCTGAGCTCTTCAGCTAAAGATAAGCACTCTACCACTTGAGCTATCGCGCCCAATTCTGGCTTTTTCTGTGTATGTGGTGCTGAGGAATAAACCTAGGGCCTCACGCATGCAAAGCAAGCACTCTACCACTGAGCCATCTTCCCAGCCCCTCTCCTTTCTTCCTCTTTTTTTTTTTTTTTTTGTCTTTTCTTTTTTGGTACTGAGGATTGAACCCAGGATGTCATACTTGCTAGGCAAGCGTTTTGCCACTGGGCTATATCCCAGCCCTCTCCTTTCTTCTTAATACCAGCTTCTGATACCTGACTATTGGTATATCAGTCTAAATCAGTGCTTTTCACATCTGAATGCGCATATAAATTATTTGAATTATTATTAAAATTTCCATTCTAATTTAGTAAGTTTAGAGTAGGTCCCAAGAGCTCTCAGATGATGCCCAGGGTGCTGAGACTACACTTCGAGAAGCAAGATCTTAGATAATTCTACCCCATAATGACCTATAGAGATGTTAAATTCAATTTCAATTTATTTATACATAATTGTCATAGCATGATCATTCTGAAGTATGATCACATCACTTCCTAGTTCACAATACCCCAAAGTTCCCCACTACACTCAAATAAATTCAAACTCCTTAGCATAATAAGATACAAGACTGTTTTTGTCTTTGCCTCTGCATATGTCTTAGAGAACTAGCTCTCTGCATTTCCCCCCTGCTCATAGTGAACATTCATGTGCGTACATATGCCTTTCAGCACACAGTTCCAGCTCTTGGTCTAACTTGAGAATCAATTGTACAAGTCTCTGAATAATCACCCAAACTGATCTGTATCACAGCACATCTCAATGTTGTAACTAGTTGTTTCTACATTGGAACTGTAAACATTTTGAGGGCTGAAATGAGTGTCTTATTTTTATATGCAAAACATAATCAACCAATGGAATATATACTGAATGACAAATAAATAGCTCAGAAAGCAGCTCAAAAAATAAAAAAAAGAGCTAGTACTTGAAGAGTAAAAGGAAGAAAATGGGAACCAGGGACAAACAATGATGAACAAAACCATGAATAGAAATATAGCAAAATTATGCTAATAGAGCTAAAAGTGCCTCCTCATTGCTGACTAATCTAACCAGAAAGTAATTAAGCAATACAGACTATAGTATAATGAAGCCAGCACTAAGCTGCCTTCTCCACTCCCTGCTAAGTCTCTAGAACCTGGGAGTGGAGTGTTGACTTACTTAAATCCTCAATTCCCCTGATATAGCAAGTTCAGGTCAGGGTTCACTACAGTTAACGCCACCACCCATACTTAACCTTGAAAAGTTCTTAAACTTGAAAACAACCAGAATGAGAATGAGAAAGTAATGTGCATCAATTTTTATGAATATGGAAGGTAGGGGATAAAATAACAAAGCATGAAGTTATTAAATAAGTGTAGAATGTGAATTTCTCACTATAGTCTTCCTCTTTAAAAAAAAACTTTTTATTGAAAAATAACTTATCTACAAACAAGTACACAAATTGATAAGTCCCAGCTTAATAAAATTTTAGGTCTACATACTTTGTAACCACTCATACTCACAGATAAGGAAAAAGAATATTCCCTGTACAGTGTTGTTGTTGTTGTTTTTTGGTCGTGGGGCTTGAACTCTGGGCCTGGGTGCTACAGCACCACTTCCTCCCTGTACCCTTACAGATATTATTCATACCCTCTCCCCTCTCAGTCACTGGCCTCCCTTCTCCTTAAACTTAATCCCTGTGGGTTATTTCTATCACTATTGATGGGTTTGCTTATTTTGAAACTAATATAAGTATCACAAAATATATAGTCTCTCTTTTTTTAAGACAAGGTCTCTGGCCTTGAACTTGTGATCCTCCTGAGTATTAGGATTACAGGAGTGCACTACTAAATCCAGTAAAATATATAGTCTTAAGTGTCTGTTTCTTTCTGCTATATGTTTTAAAGAGTTATTCAAGCCAGGCGCCAGTGGCTCATGGCTATAATCCTAGCTACTCTGGAGGCTGAGATCTGAGGATCGTGGTTCAAAGCCAGCCCGGGCAGGAAAGTCCGTGAGACTCTTATTTCCAATAAACCACTAGAAAACCAGAAGTGGTGCTGTGGCTTAAGCGGTAGAACGCTTGCCTTGAGCAGTAGAGTGCAGGGACAGCGCCCAAGCCCAGAGTTCAAGCCCCATGACCCACCAAAAAAAAAAAAAAAAAAAGAGTTATTCAAGTTGAAGTCGGAGATATAGCTCAGTGAGTGATACAGTGTTTACCTAACCCTGGGGTTTGATTCCCAGCACTTCAATAAATAAACAAATAAACCAATTGGTTATCCAAATTTTTTCTATGTAATAATAGTTTGTTCTATTGAAGAATTATCCCATTGCATGAATACTTATAACTTATTAATTTTTTATTGATGGAACTGCTGGTCATTTTAAGTTTGGGGTAATAAAAATGCTGCTATATAAATTAGGAAACTTGAGGAGATGGGTAGAAAGGGACTAGATGGGGAAGGAGAGTGATCAAGTGATCAAGGTGCATTGTATGCATAAATGCACATAAATTCCCATCTGTACAACTATTTGAAGATAATGAAAAAAATATTGCTATAAGTGTTCTTGGATAAAGCAAAAGCATGTCTTTTAGCTATCTATGTAGGAGCAGAATTGCTAGGTTATAAGGGAGGTGTATTTTCAGCTAGATAGATAACACCCAAATGATTTTCCAAAATACTTGTACTAGTTTCTCACGTAAAAGCATGAAATCAGAATTTCAGTTGCTTCTATCCTTAGTCTTTTCCTTTTTATTGTAATTATATAAGTAATTATGTCACATTGTGATTTTAATTTATATCTCATTACAACCATAACTGTGCTTTAAAAAAATAACAAAAAACAAAACAAGCAAGCAAACAAACAAAAACTGTGATGACAGCCTGGCCCTCGTGGCTTATGCCTGTAATCCTACCTATTTGTGGGGCTGAAAATGGGAGGACAGATGTCTAGGTAAGACTGGGCAGTTTGTGAGACTCCAATGGAAACAAGACACAGTGGAACAGGTTTGTCATCCCAGCTACAAAAGGATGATTTTTACCTACCTAAAAATAGGCAGACTATAGTGCAAGTATGTATTTAAGCAGGAAGACTCTAACTCTCAAAAAACCAGTCAAAAAGTATTAGAGGTGTGACAGGACACTAGCCTAGTATGCAAGAAGTCCTGAGTTTATAGCTCTCCCTCCCCCCACCCCACCCCCCCAGGGCTGAGGACCGAGCCCAGGGCCTTGTGCGCACCGGGCAGGCGCCCTTCTGGGCTAAACCCCCAACCCCGTAGAAGTCCAGAGTTTAAACTCCAGTGCTGACAGACCAAAAAAAAAAAAAAATTATGGTAAGTATACCTAAGATTACTGTTGTAACTGCTTTCTGTGTTTTCTGTGTATGTGCTGGTCCTGGGGATTGAACTCAGGGCCTGGGAACTTGTTCCTTAAGGTTTTTTTGTTCAACCTTTCTTTGATTTGTTGTGTTTCTGGGTCTTTATTAAGAAAATTTTAGCCTGTGCCAAGGAGACCTAGGGTTTCTCCTATTTCTGCCTGTAATGTTTTCAGGGTACCTGCTTTGACTCCGAGGTCTTTGATCCATTTGGAGTTGATTCTGGTGCAGGTTGATATATAGGAATCTAGCTTAAGTTTTCTACAGATGAATAACTAATTTTGCCAGCACCATTTACTGAAGAAGCTGTCTTTCTTCTATTCTATTGTTTTAGCTCCCTTTTCAAAGATTAGGCTATAGGTCTGTGGGTTCATTTCTGAGTTTTCGATTCTATTCTATTGGTCCTCAGGTCTGTTCTTATCAGTATCAAGCTGTTTTGATTACTATGGCTTTGTAGTAGAGTTTGAAATTTGGTATTGATATTCCTCCAGCAGTATTCTTTCTGTTAAGGATCATTTTTGCTATTCAGACTGCAAAGCTTCTGCATGGCAAAGGACATAGCTAGCAAGATCAACAGAAAGCCCACAGATTGGGAGAAGATCTTCACTAGCCATACAATGGATAACGGATAGGATCTCATATCTAAAATATACTTGGAATTCAAAACATTATATCCCCAACATCAAATCCTCAAAGAGAGGCTGGGAAGGTGGCTCAGTGGTAGAGCGCATGCCTTGCATGCCGGAGGCCCTGGGTTCGATTCCTCAGCACCACATAAGCAAAAAGAAAAAAGCCGGAAGTGGCGCTGTGGCTCAAGTGGTAGAGTGCTAGCCTTGAGCTGAAGAGCAGAGGGACAGCGCCCAGACCCAGAGTTCAGGCCCCATGACCGGACCCAAAAAAACAAACAAATCTTCAAAGAAACAACTGCCCGGTAAGTAAATGGGCTCAAGACTTACAGAGAAACTTCTCTGAAGAGGAAATAAGAATGGCCAATAGACATATGAAGAAATGCTCAACCTCTCTAGCCATAAAAAAAATGCAAATCAAAACAACATTGAGATTCTACCTCACCCCAGTTAGAATGGCTATAATCAAGAACTCTAACAACAACAGATGTTGGAGGTGGTATGGCCAGAAGGGAACCCTACTACATTGTTGGTGGGAGTGTAAACTTGTTCAACCACTTTGGAAAGCAATATGGAGATTCCTCAAAAGACTCTACAGAGAGCTCCCCTATGACACAGCAATCCCACTTTTGGGCATTTACCCAAATGATCACAAACAAGGTCATACTAAAGCTACCAGCACAACTATATTTATTGCAGCATTATTTACCATAGCTAAGATATGGAACCAACCCAGATACCCCTCAGTAGATGAGTGGATCACTTCCAGCTTTTTTTTTTTCTCTTTTTTTTTCTGCTTATGTGGTGCTGAGGAATTGAACCCAGGGCCTCATGCATGCAAAGCAAGCACTCTACCACTGAGCTACCTTCCCAGCCCCTGTACTCTACTACTTGAGCCACAGCTCCATTTCCCAATTTTGATGGCTAATTGGAGATAAGCCTCACAGACTTTCCTGTCCAAGCTAGCTTTGAACTGTGACCCTCAGATCTGAGCCTCCTGAGTAGCTTGGTTTACAAGCATGAGCCACTGGTGCTTAGCTGTTGTGACTATTTTTTTAACTTATTTTTTTTTTGCCTGTCCTGGGGCTTGAACTCAGTGCCTGGGCACTGTATCTAAGCTTCTTTTGCTCAAGGCTAGCACTCTACCACTTAGGCCACAGTGCCACTTCTGGCTTTTTTTCTGTTTATGTGGTACTGAGGAATCAAACCCAAGGCTTTAGGCAAGCACTCTACCACTAAGCCACATTCCCAGCCCGTTGTAACTATTTTTAAGAATATAATACAGTGGTATTAAGCATGTTCAAGTTGCCAGGCACACAACTGTAATCCTAGCTACTCAGGAGGCCGAGATCTGGGGATCTTGGTTCAAAGCCAGCCTGGTCAGGAAAGTCTGTGAGACTCTTATCTCCAGACAACAGGAAGTGGAGCTGTGGCTCAAGTGTTAGAATGCTTGCCTTGAGCTGAAGAGCTGAGGGACAGAACCCAGGCCCAGAGTTCAAGCCCCACGACTTATTAAAAAAAAAAAAAAAAGAATGCTCAAGTTGTTGCAATTCCACCACTCATCTATGTCCTAAACATTTCAGCATCTCAAACTGAAATTCTGTATCTATTAAACAATTTCTCATCACTGACTCCCTCCAACCTCTAGTAATTGAAAGATTAAAAATTGACCATTACCATTACTAACTTGCTAACTGCTGACTCTGCTTCTGTAAACCTGCTTATGCTAGCATTGACCCTTCCCTTCCCAGAAATGAGTTAAGAAGTTTCAGGGACCAGATGCCGGCCCCAGGACAAGGTCAGTGGTCGTAGATAAAGAACAGACAGTACGTGTTCCTCAGTTCCCATTTAGAAATTCCCCAGACAGGACCTTGAGATTACGACCACCTGGCAAGACCACAAGCTAAGCCAAATGTCAACCAATCATAGACCTGTAACCATGTAAACCCCCCTTAAACCAACCATGGGCCAGTCATTTTACAAAGAGTGTTACAAAATTTCCCGCGTGGCAAAGTGATTGTTGGTGTATATGATGACCTTTAAATGGACCAATCATGGGATGCTTTGTGTTATGCATTAATCTTGTAGTTTTTGCCTTTAAAAAAAGGCTTGTAGCGCTGCTCCGGGCTCCCTGACCACCCGGGGCAGGGAGTCCGTTTGTGCAAACGTCGAATAAACTCCTCTTGCTTATTGCATCTCCCGGCCTGGAGTCTGAGTTTTCTGGGGCGCTCTCCCGTTGACGAAAGTATCCTAGGGGACTAGGGTCTTTCATAATGACTATTCTTTCTGTTGTTGTTTTTTTTGGGGGGGGGGAATCTAGTCGTGGGACCTGACTCTGGGCCTGGGTGCTGTCCCTCAGCTCTTCAGCTCAAGGCTAGCGCTCTACCACTTGAGCCACAGCACCACTTCCTGCTTTTTTTCTTTTTGCTTATGTGGTGCTGAGTAATCGAACCCAGGGCCTCAAGCATGCAAGGCAAGCACTCTACCACTGAGCCACCTTCCCAGCCCCTCGGTTGTTTTTTTTGTTTGTTTGTTTGTTTTTGTTTTGAGGAACTGCTTGTTATCTTGTTTCTACAGCATCTGCACCATTTTACATTCTTAACAGAAATTCCTGAGCATTCCAATTTGGAGAAATTAGAACCTTGTCCATTGCCAAGTCTATTTTTGCATTTGGATTGACTATTTGGATATCTTTTTATGTCAAGTGGCCTTTCAAGTTATTTTTCTTTTTTAAAACTTGGGTTATCAGCTGGATGCCAGTGACTCAAGGCTACAACCCCAGGTACTCAGGAGGCTGAGATCAGAGTATCGCTTCAAAGTCAGCGTGGGGAAGAAAGTAGCAAAAAAGCTCAGGGACAACTCCCAGTTTAAGACCTAGAACAGGTCCACACAAAGAAACTGGGTTATTAGTCTTTGTTATATGTACGTTATTTTCATACAATATTCTGGTGAGTCCTTTGTGAATGTAAATCTTGCAAACGTCACCAGTGTCTCCAACGTCTCATACTGGTTTGCTTCCTTGTTAAAATGTGGTACAGCTGTTTTTAAACTTCTGTGCTCAAGCAATCCTTCAGCTTCAGCCTCAACAAATAGTTGGGATTACAAACATGTTTCATTGTACCTGGCACATTTTTTCCCTATTGTTATCATTGTGTTTTTCCACAAATGTCCAGGGTCCCATACTGTATTTGGTTATCCTAGATCCAGTATCAGGATCCAATCCAGGATCCCATAGTATATTTGTTGTCCTCCATAGTGACCTTCCTTGTGTTTTATGACGTTAATAACATAACTGATTGAATCCTGGAAGAAGGGTATTCATTAACTAAATCAAAACACAAAAATAGCTCCTCTGTTAAATGGCAACTCATATGTACAATTAAAGATAATAAAAATAATTTTTAAAAATAATAAAATTAAAACAAAAAACCTATATTCTGTTATTCTCTTTTGATAAAATTTTGTAGAATGGAGCTATCAGCCATTATGTATTAATAAAAATTAATAATTTTTAAGATGAGCTAATTTTATTTATTTTATAGATAATGCTCAGACCTAGAGCAATTAACTTGCCTATAGTCTTAGGACACTTTTCTTTACTAATTTTCTTTTTTCTTTGGTTGGTCATGGGGCTTGAACTCTGGGCCTGGGCGCTGTTCTTTAGCTCTTCAGCTTAAGGCTTGAGCCATAGTGCCACTTCCGGTTTTCTGTTGTCTTACTGAAGCTAAGAGTCTCACTGACTTTCCTGCCTGGTCTGGCCTTGAACCATGATCCTCAGTTAGCCTCCTAAGTAGCTAGGATTACAGGCATAAGCCACCAGCACCCAACTTTTTACTAATTTTATTTGGAAATATGTATTTTATTTATGTGTATTTATGTATTTGTATTTTTTCTTTCTGTGCTGGGAACTGAACCTATCTCATCTGTGACTTTTGATTAACTTTTTGGAGTGTCTTAAATGCCTTAAGTGTTCAGAAAGCCTTCCTTTTTAATAAGTACAGTTGTCCCTCAGTATCTGTGGATGTTTGGTTCCAGAACTCCATCTTCTCCCCCAAATCTGAAGACACTCAAAAGGCTTTCATATAAAATGGTATGATATTTGTATAGAACCTAACACATCCTCTCCTATACTTTATCTTTCGATTGCTTCTAATACTTGATACATGTCAAAGCTATATAAATAGTTGTTATACCGTATTGTTTAGGGAATAATGACAAGAAAGTCTGTAAGTATTCAGGTAAATTAAAAAAAAAAAATTCAATCTGTGTCTGGTTGAATCTCCAGATGTGGAACTAGGAGTTATGCACAGCATCTCTATTTTCATCAGGACTTACACAGTTCCTAAGTGACTGGTCTGTTTTTCTAATTTTTCTGGAATGAGAATATGTAGTATTGCTCTCATACTAAGGAAAATATTAATGAAGTGTGTGGTAGACAAAATAGTGCTCCTCTGAGATGTTTATGTTTTCTTCCTTTGTAACAGAAGGGAAAAAATGAGTAGACATAGCCAGTTTCTATAGATTTGGTGATAATGAGAGAATTCACATCCAAGAAGTCCACACCCACAATTATGGGATAATGACATTGATTATGAACATTTGGGGGAAGGTAACTAGCAGCCACAAAAAGCTTCTACGTAGAGCAGCAACATCTCTGCAGAAGGATGTGATAAAAATATGCCCAGTTAAGACGGCTTACTCTGTGTAACTGATACATCATAGGACAATACAGCTGAAAGAAATGAGAGTAACTTAAGATCTACTCTGAGGAAGTCAGTATGAATTTCCAGATTACAACTATATGAAAACAAATTTGAGAAATCATATAAGAGAAGACCTAGTACAATCATAACAAATGTTTGGGTGCTGAGAGGAAGAAGAGAAAAGTTCTTATATGCAAGTAGCCATTTTCAACATTAACACTTTCAAATTCTATGCAAACATCAACTATACCATAGCTGGGTTGCGCACACGCGTGCGTGCGTGCGTGTGTGTGTGTGTGTGTGTGTATGCGTGTGAATAAGGGAGCTTGAACTCAGGACCAGGGCACTGTCCCTGTTCTTTGGCTCAAGGCTAGTGCTCTACCACTTGAACCGGCTGGCTTTGAACTGTGATCTTCAGATCTCAACTTCCAGAGTAGCTAAGATTGCAGGTATGAGCCACCAGCACCAAGCTCATTGTTCATTTTATGTTTGTGATAATAACCACAATAACTACTTCTTTCTTTTCTTTTTTTTTGGTCATGGCTTGAACTCTAGGCCTGGGCGCTATCCCTCAGCTCAAGGCCAACACTAATATATATATTCATCTACCCTAAAGCAATGCCACATTGCTATGGGTTTTCTCCCTTATTTTTTAAATTAACATCAATTAGTTGTACAAGGGGGTGTCATTTTAACATGACCATACACGTATACAATGTACATTCATCAGACTTACCCCCTCCATCACTTGCCCAACACTGTAATATTAATAGGGGTTTACATCTGGTTTCAAGAGCAGGTCTGCATGTTATCCACAGTGAAAACTTGAAAGGGGCCACAGTCAGACATGAAAGACTTCCACTACCCAAATAATCATATCTATGCTGGGGCTGTTCAGCTGCTGAAAACGACCCAGCACATAGATAGGTCAATATACCTTAGTAATTCTACCATATTTCCTTACTCAGCTTTTCCTATTACTGTCAAATGTTCTCTATTCTTCTCAAATATCAACTGTAATGCCTACCCTTTACTAACCTCACATTTCTATTCCTAACTTCACAGAAAAAAACTAATTAGAAAATGGTTTTGCGTGTTTTTGACACTAAAGCCTATAAACACTTACCTCTTTCTAATCTCTCTCATATTTTAGGGAAAAAAGATTCTTTCTTCCCATCTAAATCTAGTCCCTCTACCAATTCTGGATCAAATTCTCCCACACCTATTCAGGGACTACTCTTTATCAATTATCTCCTGTCACTCCTGTTTCCTCAGTTTTGAACTTTCCCAAGAGCACAGAATATGTTTTGAGTTTCTCTGTTCCTCCTTCTACTCCCCACAAAAAAAAAAAAAGAGAAAACCCTCTACATTTCTTTCAGTTATTTCTCTTCATACTCACCTGCAGAGCCAAACTCCTTGGCTTACTATATCCCCGATTCTTTATCTTTTATTCAATTCCCAATACATAACAGTTCATCTTCTGTTTCTGACAATCTACTGAAATTGCCACAATCTAATGGGCACTTCTCAGTTTCCTTGGCTTTTCAGGATCTTGATTCTGATGTCCCCTCCTTAAAAGATCTCTTTCCTCATGAGACTTTTTTGACATTATACTCACCCTTCCTATGATTTCCAAGATAACTTTCATTTCCAGGCACCTTTCAAGAGATCAAGTACTCACTGTTAATTCTGAATATTACTAATTTTTAACTTAAAAATTTTTAATTTCTGCCCAACTGTCACTTTTTTTTTTTTTTTTGGGTCAGGTCGTGGGGCCTGAACTCTGGGCCTGGGCGCTGTCCCTCAGCTCTTCAGCTCAAGGCTAGCACTCTACCACTGAGCCACAGCACCCCTTCCGGCTTTTTTCTGCTTATGTGGTGCTGAGGAATCGAACCCAGGCCTCATGCTTGCAAGGCAAGCACTCTACCACTGAGCCAACTTCCTAGCCCAACTGTCACTTTTTTAAGCAAGTGCAAAGCCCCAAGTTCAAACCTCAGTACTCACAGAGAGAGAGAGAGAGAGAGAGAGAGAGAGAGAGAGAGAGAGAGAGAGAGAGAGAGAGAGAGAGAGAGAGAGAGAGAGAGAGAGAGAAGGGAAATAAGGAAGGAAGGAAGGAAGGAAGGAAGGGAGGGAGGGAGGGAGGGAGGGAGGGAAGGAGGGAAGGAGGGAAGGAGCGAGGGAGGGAAGGAGGGAGGGAGGGAGGGAAGGAGGGAGGGAAAGGAAGGGAGTAAATTGGGGCTGTAGTATGGTTCAAGTTGTAGAGTGCCTGCCTAGCAAGCACAAGCACTGAGTTCAAACTTCAGTACCACAATAAGTAAATATTTAAAAAAGGAAACTGGAAGATGATTGTTTCAACTCATAGCTATGTCACCTAAACCTAAAGTTATTGAAAAAGATAAAAACTCTGACCATGAAAGAAAGTATATTTCAGAGAACTTGAGAAAAATTCTAAATAAAAAATGAAAATACCATGAAATTTATATTTCCTTTAGTTACAGCTAATAATGTTACTTATTTTGTCTTACACAGAGTAATTTTTGTGTGTGTGCCAGTACTGGGGCTTGAACTCCTGGAGCTGTCCTTTAGTATTCTAACACTTGAGCCATATCTCCAATTAATGGCTTTTTGGTGCCTGGGCTGGCACTGAAACTGGAACCTCAGATCTCAGCCTCCTGAGTAGCTAGGATTACAGGTATTAGACACCAGCATCCAGTCTTTTTTTTTTTTTTTAAACAGTTTTATAGTGCTAGTTAAATTACAGCATAGAGCCAGGAACCGATGGCTCACGCCTGTAATCCTAGCTGTTCAGGAGGCTGAGATCTGAGAATCATGGTTCAAAGCCAGCCCAAGAAGGAAAGTCCATGAGACTTTTAGCTCCATTAAACCACTAGAAAACCAGAAGTGGCACTGTGGCTCAAGTGGTAGAGTGCTCACCTTGAGCTGAAGAGCACAAGGACAGCGTCCAAGCCCAGAGTTCAAACCCCACAACTGACCAAAAAAATAAATAAATTACACCATAATTTCTGGAGGGTGAGGTAATTTCTGGAGGGTGAGGAGCCTACTGGAGTTTAACTCAGGCCATTATGCTTGTTAGCAGGCCCTCTACCACTTGAGCTATATCTCCAGCCCTTTTTCCTTCTGGGGTTTGTCTTTTTACCAAGAATGGCCAGCCTGACCACAATCATCTTATTTTAAACCCTCCTTCCCCCATGATACAGAATCATTTTAAGAAAAGTCACTTAAGAGTTTAAAGAAAAGGGAATTTAATGTTTTCACAAACAAAATGAGCTCTTTAAAATATATAACACAGTATAAAAAAACTGAATCAATGCAAAGCCAAAAAGACACCAAAACTGCCACTCCAATGGCAGTTATCTAATCTCTTCCAAAAAAAAAACTATAGATGAAAAATTAAAAGCAAGGCATATTGGTAGAGGACTTTAATCCTAGTTACTAGAGAAGACAAGAATTTGAAGTCAGCCCAGGCAAAGGTATCAAGATTCTAATTGGGGGGGAGGGGGGGAAGGGACACAAAACAACCACCAAACTATTTTATTTAAGTAGCTGAAGGTACAGTTCAGTGGTATATAGCATTTGCCTCAATTCTTAACACTGAGAGGAAAAAAATCCTGAAGAATAGAGAAGCCTTTAGAATCAGAATTGGAGTCTACCTAAGAGTTGTGTATTTTCTTTAATTAGTTAGTGGACAGTTAAGGGGCCTGGGGTCCTAATGATAAGATGCTCCTGCAATCCTGTTTCCCATAGGTACCTAAGAAAGGAGTATGTATATAGGGCATCCATGTGACTCTTCTCTGTGTTAATACCAAACCTACAGAGAAATAAATAGTGCAGCCAGTATAGTAAAAAAGTGCAGAAAGGCAATGATGAGTTTGGGGTGTTTTGCTTCCTTGCTTCTTCTTTTCTCCTTCCCTTTTATCTCCTCCTCCTCTTCTTTCTCTACTTCTTTTTGTCAAAAAAAAATTGAGTGCATGGAAATTGGGAAAGAAATTATTAGTATAGGATTTATGTAACAAAATGATCTTGAGAGAGAACTGGCTCTTAATTCTGATAACTAATCATTCTCCTTATCTTCATGTTCCACACACATCACTGAGGGACCTTAGAATGTAATCTCTGTAAGAAATGCACCCTAAGGCTTTCCTCTCCAAAGAGGACCTCTGGCTCAAGAAAGCTGAATCTGGGGCTGGGAAGGTGGCTCAGTGGTAGAGCGCTTGCCTTGCATGCATGAGGCTCTTGGTTCAATTCCTCAGCACCACATAAGCAGAAAAAGCCTAAGTGAGGCTGAGGCTCAAGTGGTAGAGCACTAAAACTACAGCTGAAGAGCTGAGGAACAGTGCCCAGGCCCCACGACCGACAAAAAAGAAAAAAAAAAGAAAGCTGAATCTTACCTCATTGACTAACCAACTTTAGTACAGGGCCAGTTCCTTATAGAAGTCACCAAATTATGGAGAATAATCTACTTGGAGGGTAACAAAAGAGTGAGCTCTGCGAAGAAAATGATTTGATGGTCACCATTCTACTACCAAAGTCATGACAAAGAAGTTTATTTAAGCATAGCTTAGCTTTGCAAGTGCTACATTTCTTTCCAATAAAGTTAATTTTCTCAATAATACTTGAACAAGCTGGCTTGAACAGGTGGCTAACACCTGTAATCCCAGCTATTCAGAAGGCTGAGCTCTGAGGATTGCAGTTCAAAGCCAGCCCAGGCAGGAAAGTCTGTGAGACTCTTACCTCCAACTTAGCAAAAAGCCTGAAGTGGAGCTGTGGCTCAAGTAGTACAACATTAGCCTTGAGGGGAAAAAAACTATAGGACAGCACCTAAGCCCTGAGTTCAAGACCCAGTACAAACTGCCCCCTCTCACAAACCTCAAATAATCTCTGAACTGACTGTTTAGAAATCCCAGATCATTTCAATGGTAATTAGTGTTAATTCAGAGTTTTTATATATTGAGGGCTGGAAATATAGAGTGTTTGCCTAGCACATACAAGTCCCTTAGTTCAATATCAGCACTGCAAAAAGCAAAACATACAATTACCATATATTGTTCAGAGTGTAATGAAGAAATGAACAACACATATATTGAATAAAAATGTCTACAGATGGAATTTCTCTATCTATAAAACTGAGTATCAAAGTTAAGAAAAAAAGGTTTAAATAAACCAGCCCAAGCTCATTTTATGTGGAAAGAGAAAGCAGAGTTGTTTCTAAGCACAAATAAATATGAAATTTGTACAAACTAAAACTGAAGGAAATGATCACAAACACAATTTAACTTGAAGTTGATGGAATGGAATATTAAGTTCAAATGTTACCTCTTCAGCATCTATCATTCTCTATCCATAATCTTAATAATTTTTCTCAATTATTTACCACTATGTAAAGCTACTTATTTTTTGTTTCCCTATTCTAGAATTTAAACTTCAAGAGAGCAAAGGCCTTATTTGTATTATGCACCTAGCATAATGCCCGATGTATTCAGACTATTACCTCCAATAAACCACTCAGAAAACCGGAAGTGGCACTGTGGCTCAAGTGGTAGAGTACTTGCCTTGATTTGAGGGATAGCGCCCAGGCCCGGAGTTCAAGCCCCACGACTGGCCCAAAGAATAAAAATAAAAAATAAAAAAATTTCCAAAGCATTTCTCATTCTCTAAGCTCTTCTCCTCCATCTTTCTTCTTCTTTTCTTTGTGCCAGTCCTGGGGCTTAAATTCAGGGACTTTGTGCTATCCTTGAGCTTTTTTGGCTCAAGGCCAGAACTCTACCACTTGAACAACAGCTTTACTTTTGGCCTTTTTTTTTTTTTTTTTTTGTCAGTTGTGGGGCCTGAACTCTGGGCCTGGGTATTGTCCCTCAGCTCTTCAGCTCAAGGCTAGTACTCTACTATTTGAGCCACAGCACCACTTCTGGTTTTTTCTGCTTATGTATGCTGAGGAACCCAGGGCCTCATGCACGCAAGGCAAGCACTCTTATCACTGAGCCACCTTCCCAGCCCTGCATTTTTTTTTTTAAGTAGGTAATTAGAAATAAGAGACTCATGGATTTTTCTGCCTAGGCTGGTTTCAGACCTTGATCCTCAGATTTCAGCCTCCTAAGTAGCTAAGATTACAGGTATGAGCCACCAGCACCAGTCTTCCCTTTTTCCTTTCTTGCATTTAGTTCAAAACAGTCTTTAAAGTCAAGACTGATGAACTCTTTTGATTACATATGACAGAAATACAAAGTTCTCAATATGAGGATTTTATTCACTATGTAACACAGGGCAAAAAAAGAAAAAAGTTAAATCTTAATTCTATAAACAGACAACTCAAAACAAACAATATACTAGTGCCCTCTAGTGGAGGGAGACTCTAAGGTTATGTCAAGCAAGAAAGATGAACTGTAGATATAATGGAAGAGAAAGTTGATTAGAAAAACAAAACAGATATGTGGAATGTATATTTTGAAAGTAAACATTCTTATACCAAGTAAATGGGAAAGGCCATTAAAGGAAAAACAGAAAGGATTGTACATAATTTATTAAGCAAAGAATGTAAATTAATGGTTTCAAAATATATAGTCTAAATACACTGTTAAGATATATATAGCATATATATGTGTGTACATATATATAAATTATACTAATTTTTTCTGGAATGGGGAACAAGAATCTGTCAGCAATAATATTGCTTTATGAGGAGCAGGTCTGAGCAAGGAAGAATATTTTAAATATACAAAATTATTTTTCTTTTCAAAATGCAGGTCAATCATTTTGAAACAGTCAATGGTAATTATATATGCTTACACATGAACCCTCCAAGACAAATACTAAATGAATACTTCGTTCAGAACAGTGTGTTCAATGTTGATTATTAACTAACCTTTGTTAGGTCTCTCAGGGCACACAGTATGCAGTGGTATTCTCCAATACACAGAGAGGAATAGTGTAAAATAAATGAACTTTCCATTTCTTAGTATGAAAGTAATTATTTAGAATAAGAAATCACAACTAAGCAGAAAAATTTTCAGGTTAATAAATGACTACAAACATCATAATAAAACCTCAACATAGTATTTTTTAACCAGTATTTCTTTTTCTCCCTCCCTCCCTCCTTACCTCTTTCCCTCCCTTCTTTCCCCTTCTTCCCTCCCTCCCTCCTTTCCTTTCTTTCCTCTTCCTCCTCAGCACATTCTTTGTTTCTTTTTAATATTGTCCTTGAGTTAGGAGAGAGGCAGTCTAAGAAGGCGCTTAGGTGCCAGACACTTTGCTCCCAGTTAAGGAGCAACAGCACTGACAAAGAGGCCTCTCAGTCTCTAATCCTCCATATTTTTGCATACAATTTCCTCCCTTAAAAAAATGCCTTTTCTGTTTCTTATTTTCTCTACGCTCTTTCTCTTCTTTTATGGCCCAAGTGCTAGGTGCTTCTTAATTGACCCACTACTTTTACATACCTAATGGTTATCATTATTACCTACACTGTTCAGTGGGCTTGAAGCCCATCTCCTTTACACTGATATTTGTCCCCTGACGCACCTACTAAATCTTCCCAACTATTAGCAAATTCTAAGCACATGGTTAGATTTTTAGGTTTTTTTTTTGTACTTCCATTACCTTACCCAAAATAGATTTGAAAAGATAACTATGAATATCTTATTTCTACCCTAGAAATTCATAGGAATTCCACATGAAAACTTTGGGAACAGTCACTTTTAATGTTACTTAAGACTTATACAAACTCAACCTTCCATTTCCATCCCTACCACTGCTTTGAGCACACACATTCCCTCATATTACACCTTCTAATTCTTACCTCCAGCTTGAAGTTACTCAAGAATCTGAGATCTGAGGATCTCACCTTGGAGCCAGCTCAGGCAGACAAAACCTAAGACTCAGATACATCTCCAATTAAGCAGCAAAAAGCCAGTAGTGGATCTGTGGCTCAAGTAGTAGGTGCCAGATGTGAACAACAAAAAAAGCCAAGAGTGTGAACGCTCTGGATTCCAGCTCCAGGTTGAGGAAACAGAAAACAATGACCAATTGGGGCTGGGAAGGTGGCTCAGTGGTAGAGCGCTTGCCTTGCATGCATGAGACCCTGGGTTCTATTCCTCAGCACCACATAAGCAGAAAAAACCGGAAGTGGCACTATGCCTCAAGTGGTAGAGCGCTAGCCCTGAGTTCAAGCACTAGTACCAACACACACACACACACACACAATAAATATTTATATGAGACGGACTCACACATGGTAAGGCATATCTACACAACAGAGTCCACTGCATGGTTAGAATTTTCACAGAGCTTTTCATAGCACGGTAAGAGAAATAGCATCCATACCTAGACTGAAGACTGATATCTTGCATCAAGGTCATCCACATGTCTAATACTTTTCTACCACAGACCTAACAAGCAGTTATGGATGCTGGCATATTAGATATTAAGAAGGAACCAATAAAAGAAAGAAGAGAAAATATTATTGGGTAAATAGATGTTAGTTAGGTAAAACAGAAAGAGTATACGATGTATATAGCATAGGATGATAGTATATAGACGAAACAGCTCAGAATAGAACTGAAGTTGGATTTATAGTTTTTCACTTACATTCATTTGTTCTCTATAGATTAACTTTTGTAGCCTTGAGTCAAAGTGAAATTGCTAATGAAAAGGACTTACCATTAACTCCAGTTTAAAATGATTTGAAACAACACAAGTGTCCATCAATAAGGTTTCAATTATAGACACTGATATACATCCAAAGAACAGAATAGTATACAGTTGTAAAGAGGAAGATATTTATTTTTACTCCTGGGGAAAACTGTATAGTTCACATTATATTATTCTGTATAAGTAAGGGAAGATAAGAATAAAAATGTATGGGGCTGGGAAGGTGACTCAGTGGTAGAGCGCTTGCCTTGCATGCATGAGGCCCTGGGTTCAATTCCTCAGCACCACATAAGCAAAAAAGAAAAAAACTGGAAGTGGCGCTGTGGCTCAAGTGGTAGAGCGCTAGCCTTGAGCTGAAGAGCTGAAGGACAGCGCCCAGGCCCAGAATTGAGGCCCCACAATTGGACACCCCCCCAAAAAAAAGAATAAAAATGTATTACTTATATTTACATAAATAAAAATCAAGACCAGGCCATTAAAAATATTTTGAGATACTTACATGTTAGTTAATTACCAACCTAACTGCCCAGTAAGAGGCTTAAGGTTATTATAATAGCACTTGAAGAACTTCCCCACTCACTTTTTCTCTTCTTACAATAGTATTTTACCTTATATTTAGCTCTACTGGACTCTAACTAATTCTCATGACTTAAATAAATGTCTAATGATTGTTTCATTAATGAACCCAAGTACTTACCTAATTTCTGTGCCATGTGTTTTACGCTTCATTGTAAATGCTTGTAAATTACTGACTAGCTATATGTAGTCTTGGCAGAGCACCTCCAACACACAGTTATTTAGACATTTAGAAAAGATTTTTAATGGCAATACTCAAAATGTAAGTCTTTGAGAACCCAAAAGTCATAAAGCCCAGTCTATAACTCTTCCTAGGTTTTGCTAGTGATAAGAAAAGAAAGATAGTCAGAACTGGGTGTTGGTAGCTCATACCTGTAATCCTACCTACTTGGGAGGCTGAGATCTGAGGATTGAGGTTTAAAGCAACCTGGGCTTATTCTACCATAAGATTCTTATTCTACCATAAGATTCTTACCTTAACCATCATAAAACCAGAAATAGTGTGTGTCTCAAAGTGGTAGAGCACTGTCCTTGAGTGGAAAAGCTCAGGGACAATGCCCAGGCCTTCAGTTAAAGTTGCACAACTGACCCCCCCACACACATACCCTTAATCCCATCCCCCCCCCCAGCAAAGAAAAAAGAAAACAAGAAAAAAAAAAAAAAGATAGTTAAGAGCCAGTGGGTTATACCTGGAATCCTAGCTACTTAGAAGGCTGAGACTTGAAGAATCTAGGTTTGATGCCAACCCAAACAGAAAAGTCCTCAAAACTCCATCTCCAATTAACCAGCCAAATGACAGGCTGGGGGAATGGCTCAAGTGGTAGCAGGCCAACTGTGAGCAAGGAAGCCAAACAAGTATGCAAGGTCTGAGTGCAAGTTCAGTACCAGCACCACTAATAATAAAAAAAAGGTAGCTTAGAATACATTACTTTCATCCCAAACAGTGACAGGATGTTAATAGATAACATCTCTCAGCACCTGAGAAGAATGACTAAGGACCCACACCATAGGCAATACATTCTAAACATCTAATGACACAATGAGAATCAAGGCCAGAAATATAACACTTTCTTTGAATTTCTGTCCCTTCCTCTCATCTTTCTTTCCCAAGTAGGGAGGGAGGCTGCAGACAGTAGATGGTTTACTTAGAGCTCGCTTTATTTGGTTGACATGGCAACAGAAATGCTCAAAAAGTCAATCACAAAAGAGAGTTATTTTCTTATGACTGGTTCCAATGCTTTTCATCCAGGTAAGAAACCCATAAAACTAACAAAAAGAATTGATTGAAAGGAAAAATGGATTTTTCCGCTGAAAAGCTAAGAAAAAAAAGTGGTTGAAAAACTGTTCCCTTGGAGTTACTGTGATTCTTGCTTCTGAATCTTGTTGCTAAGTAGCCATAGTCCCAGGCCCAGGGAACTAACAATTTCATAGCAATTATACTATTTAAAGATTTTTGATCTGTTCACATCTTTAGATTTCAGAATACACGGTTTATCCTTCTACTTTTTAATGCATCAGTGCCAAGAAGAAATTTAAGGCATGAAGAGTAAATACATCTGTACTCCAAAGTATGTTTCAGAAACACACCCAGAAACAGAAGGGAAGGGGAACAATTATTTTTAACCCATTCTTCCCCTCTTCTATGAAATGAGTATTAAAAAAAACTTTAATGATAGAAGTCATTTGTAGTTGGGTGCCCAGTGGTTCATGCCAGTAATCCTACCTATTCAGGAGGCAGAGATTTGAGGATCGTGGTTCTATATCAGGCCACACAAACGTCTGCGAGACTCTATCTCCTATTAATCAGCAAAAAAACTGGTGTGTAACTCCATTGAGTTAAAAAAAAAAAAAAGCCAAATGAGAGTTCAAGATCCCACCTCAAGTTCAAGGCCAGTATCAGTACAGGAAAAAAAGACTTCATTTAGGTTCATTATGAAAAACAATAACAAGAAATAAAAATCTACCATAATTCTAACACTCAACTATTACCATTGCCGACGTTTCAAAATATACGCTTCTGATATGTGAAAATGAAGTCATATTATGGTCTTTTCTGCATAACTGTTATGAGATAATTTCATATTATTGGCAATATGAATTTTGAAATCAGATAAACTGAGTCCTAGCTGTCCCACTTTCTGTTAGATTTTAGACAAATTCTTTAACTTGTTATCCAAGTTTCCTTACACAGAAATACAAAATCTCAGGGCTGGGAAGGTGTTCAGTGGTAGAGCGCTTGCCTTGCATGCCTGAGGCCCTGGGTTCAACTCCACATAAGCAAAAAGAAAAAAGCCAGAAGTGGTGCTGTGGCTCAAGTGGTAGAGCGCTAGCCTTGAGCTGAAGAGCTGAGGGACAGTGGCCCAGGCCCAGAGTTCAGGCCCCACGACTGGACCCCCCCCCAAAAAAAAGAAAAAAAAATACAAAATCTCAGGCTTATTCTAAGGATAAAGAGCACTTGCCTTGAGCTGAAGAGTGCAGGGACAGCACCCAAGCTCAGAGTTGAAGCTCCACGACCGACAAAAAAAAGTATTTAGAACACTGCTGCATCCAACAACATAAATTACATGCATTTTGAACATCTAGAAGGGGTTAATACTCCACTAAGTAAATGTATCCTAGTTTACTGAAAATCTGTTTCTAAATTGACTTTATAAGTATCAGTGCGGGGCTGGGAAGATGGCTCAGTGGTAGAGTGCTTGCCTTGCATGCATGAGGCCCTGGGTTCAATTCCTCAGCACCACATAAGCAGAAAAAGCTGGAAGTGGCGCTATGGCTCAAGTGGTAGAGCGCTAGCCTTGAGCTGAAGAGCTGAGGGACAGCGCACAGGCCCAGAGGTCAGGCCCCATGACTGGCAAAAAAAAAAAAAAAAAATCAATGCAAAAAGTACTTTTTATTCTAGACAAATGCTCTACCACTGAGGTGTATAATTAGCCCTGATTTTTGAAACAGGGTCCCACTATATAGTCCAAGTTGGCCTTGAACTCTTGATCTTCTGCCTATACCTCTGGAGTGCTGGGACTACAAGTACCACCATGTCTGGCATCTTAATCTACTTTTTGTATAAACCAGTCTTGGGGCTTGAACTCAGGGCCTGGTTGCTGTCCCTGAGCTTTTTTGTTCATAGCTAGCATTCTACTGCTTGAGCCACAACTCCACTTCCAGATCTTGGCAAGAATTCATTCAACACCACCTCCTAGCTTGTAGACAGTTGCTAGCTTCCAGTATTCTCACATGATTAAGACAGAAAGTTTTCATATTTCTTACTCTTCTTCTAAGAGTACTAATCCCAAAGTGAGTGTTCTATTCCTATGAATTCCTCTAAACCTAATCACTTCCCAAAGTTCCTAAGACTTTCTTACAATAGGAGTCAGAACACATTAAATACATGGATTTTTACAGGGGACAAATTCAATCCATGACACAAAGTATATTAATGTGTTAATTATATATGTTAATATGTAAAACTCTGTATGGAAAGATGGCTGCAAAAGGTGATGTCACTGCCCATCCTTATGATTTCAATCTTTCAACATTAATTGGGGGAATAGTTGAAGAGAAATAAACTGCCCTAACCCAACTTCTATATTTGAAGGATGAGGTGATCCAATGATCCAGATAGACCTCAATGTGTAGTAGCTAGTTCGATGTGTAAGCAGGTTGTAGCCTAACCTGAACCTACTTGCAGCAGCTAAACAATTGAGTCTAAGACAATCACAGCGGCAGACCCTTCAACCAATAACAGGCTGAATGCCTGACTGAACCAATCAGGTAATTTCTGTATGTCATTTTCTGCTTTTTTGGTTATAAAAGTAGCTCTCCAAATTAGAAAAGAGAAATATTCTGACAATCTTCAGTCTGGAATACTACCTAGGCTCTATAATCTTTTTTCTTTTTAAGTAAACTATTCTAAACAAAGTGGTTTTTTAATTTTTTTTAATTTTTAATTTCATTTTTTGCCAGTCCTGGGCCTGGGCATTGTTCCTGAGCTTTTTTGCTCAAGGCTAGTATTGTACCACTTGAGCCATAGGTCCATTTCTGCTTTCTTGGTGGTTAATTATAGACAAGAATCTCATGGACTTTCCTGCCCAGGCTGGCTGTGAACTATGATCCTCAGATTTCAGCTTCCTGAGTAGCTAGGCTTACAGGTGTGAGCCACCAGGACCTGGCTGGTCTGTTTTTATTTTAATGAAAGTGATCAAGAAATAGTAAAGTTATTTCCTAGTTGATCATTCATTCTGCTTCCTGTGCATGTGTGCACATATACACTTGCACACACGTGCACACACACACACACACATATACCCCATAACTGGAGCTTGAACTCAGGGCCTCATGCTTTCACTCATATTTTTTTTTTTTGGTCAGTCATGGGGCTTGAACTCAGGACTTGGGCTTGATCCCTGAGCTCTTCTGTTTAAGGCTAGCACTCTACCAATTTGAGCCACAGGGCCACTTCCCATTTTCTAGTGGTTAACTGGAGATCCCATTTTCTAGTGGTTAATTGGAGATAAGAGTCTCACAGACTTTCCTGCAGGAGCTGGCTTCAAACCAACTGCAATCCTCAGAGCTCAGCCTCCTGAGTAGATAGGATTACAGGCATGAGCCACCAGTGCCCATCTTCACTCAGCTTTTTTGTTCATGGCTGGTGGTATAGTACCACTTAAGTTACACCTCCAGTTCCAGCTTTTTACTAGTTATGTGGAGATAAGAGTCTTATGGATTTATCAGCTGGGGCTGGCTTTGTACCATGATCCTTAGATCTCAACCTAAAATTCTAGTGTGAGGTACCAGTGCTCAGTATTGCTTCTACTCTTGGCTGCTCTCTAAGCTGTATTCTTCTTCAAAGCACCTTAAGATCCTCCATCTTAAAACATCTCAATTCCTTATTTCTGCATTTACAATTAAGGGGTTCAGGATTTTTGCCTCAGCTCTCTAGGATCTAGTCCCTGCCTATCTGCAATCTCTTTTCATGGTAAACTCATTCTCACTTTACAATACTGCACATTTCTCTCCATTTCTCCAACAAGCTAACTTTCCTATTTTGAAGTTTTGTACTGCAGATCATTGTGCTGAGGATGGTTTCCCTTTATTCTTTGTTATGGTGAGTTTCTTCATGTTTTAAAATTAAGTACTGTAATAATAAAGAAAGTAATAATGGAACTTAATACTTAACCCATGATGCTTACAAAATACATAGTACTTTTCCAAACACTTTATCTACATTAACTCAACAATCAATTTAGTAGTAAACTAAGGATGAGGTAGGTATCTTTTCTAGAACCATTTTCTAGTAAATGATAGAGCTCAGATGAAAGCCTAAGCACTGCTCTAAATACTAGGACAATTCCACATGGCAAAAGTATTCTAGCTAACATCAGAATTCAGTGAGATGAAAAGATACTACAACATTTTACATTATAAAAAGAGAAAGTAGGGCTCAGATAAGAAAATGAAGACTTCTACTAAGAAATATACTCATGTCATAGAACCAATAAGTAGTACAAGTGGATATGAAACCATATCTAAACTCTATTCCCTGAACTCAATTGTTAATTTCTTTTCTTCTTCTCTACTTTCCCAAATGGAATGAACAACCATTTTAAGTTTTTCTTAATGGTTCACTCATCGTTCTGAAAACCAATCATTACAATTTTCCAAATGCAGACACTGGTTAGAATATAGTTTTTGAAATAAAGTCTGCATTACTCAAAAAAAAAAAAAAAGATCCTAAATTCCCTTGAATATCCTCAAACAAAACATTAAAACTTCTGGAATTTCCTTCAAAATAACTGATTACTATCAGTTAATAATTGTTGATGTTGGGGGGAGGGGGGAGGCTGTGAAGGGTAAACAAAAGGAGGAGGCTGCAATGCTTGGTAACCCCTCTGTACAGTATGTTCACAAATAAAATTTTTAAAAAAAGGAAAAAAAAGAAAAAAGAAAATTATTGTCAGGGCTGGTAATGTGGCTTAGTGGTAAAGTGCTTGCCTACCATGCATAAAACCCTGGGTTTGATTCCTCAGTACTACATACACAGAAAAAGCAGGAAGTGGTACTGTGGCTCAAATGGCAGAGTGTTAGCCTTGAGCAAAAGAAGCTTAGGGACAGTACCCAAGCCCTGAGTTCAAGCCCCAGGACTGGTTAAAAAAAAAAAAAAAAAAGTCAGTTAGGGCCTGGGTGCTGTCCCTTAGCTTTTGTGCTCAAGGTTAATGCTCTACCACTTTGAGCCATAGCTCCACTTCTGGTTTTTAGGTGGTTAATTGGGGATAAGAGTCTCATGGCCTTTCCTGCCAGGGCTGGCTTTGAACCATGATCCTCAGATCTCAGCCACCTGAGGATTACAGGCATGGGCCACTAACACCTGGCTTAGTATATTTTTAGTGTATTTGAAAATACTTTTTAGTATAAAGTCTTGTGTTTCAGTTCCTTGATTTAGATATTTTAATAATTAACAAATTATAATTCATTGGATTCTGGTGTCCTTCATCTTGTATATATATTTTTCTAATTTGGGGAGGGGAAAGGAAATAACAAAATGTGGAAATAAGGATACAGGATTACCCATTGTAACAACGAGATGTATAAGACACTACGTTGAAAACGAACTTTACAACTTTGCGATTGGTAGGGTGGTGGGGTGGGGGGTGAGGAGTTGGGGAGGTGGGGAGGAAAGGGATGGTAGGGGTAAAACAAAGGAGGGGTAACAATGCTCTATAGTAAATGGACTCATTACCTTGCTCATGTAACTGTAACCCCTCTGCACAGTATTTTTAGAACAAAAATATATTAAAAAACAAAAAAAATTGTTGATGTTGGCAGATAAATGGGCACATGAGGATTCACAAGACTTTGCTGTCTACCTCAAGTATTTACCATGTTCAAATCATTCTTGGTTCCAGCCAAAATGGAAGAAAGGGAACACATTTCACTCTCAGCTAAAACTGAAAGCTATAGTTCTCAGGAAAGAAGGTATTTTCATAAAGAGAAAACTCTATAAAGATTTACAGATCAAACTTAGTCTCCAGGTGAGTACTTATCAGGACAGAGGTGTCCTGAAAGCAAACTTTTTTTCCCCTAAAGAAACTACTTGAGGATAAGGAAAGAACCACCAAAGGGAAGAAGAACAATTCTTAGATCTCACATACAATCCAGAGTAGTTCTGGCTTCAGCAGGACTGTATAGGAAAACAGGCATTGTATACAGTAATCACAAGAGTATTGCCTAAATTGTAGGGAAAAAAAAGAGCTTTAAAATTAATGTAGTTAGGGACTGGGAAGATGGTTCAGTGGTAGAGTGCTTGTTCGATTCCTCAGCACCTCATAAGCAGACAAAAACCGAAGTGGAGCTATGGCTCAAGTGGTAGAGCGCTAGCCTTGAGCTGAAGAGCTGACAGCCAGCACCCAGGCCCAGAGTTCAGGCCCCATGACTGACCAAAAAAAAAAAAAAAAAAGTTAATGTTGTTCAGACTGGGCCCAACTAAGTTCAAATGGAAGCCCATAAAAGGTCAGTATCAGCCAGGCTTGGTGGCTCATGCCTGCAATCCTAGCTACTCAGGAGGCTGAGATCTGAGTATCGCAGTTCAAAACCAGTCCTGGCAGGAAGGGCCATGAGACTCTTATTTCCAATAAACCACTAAGAAAACCAGAAGTGGTGCTGTGGCTCAAGTGGTAGAGCGCTCACTTTGAGCTGAAGAGCTGAAGGACACACCACCCAGGCCCAGAGTTCAAGCCCCACGACCAAAAGAAAAAAAAAAAAAAGATCAGTATCCTACAGGGTTTCCTCACTGAAAACAACAATGGACAGAAGAATGTAGAGCAACATCTATAATTCAATGGGAAAAAAAGTTATTAACCTAAAAGTCTATACTTCAAAAAAATTCCTTAAAAAAGAATCATGAGAAAACCTGTGTTACCCAGAATTAGTGACAAATTAACCACTTACAAAGAAGAGTTTGGTGAATCTGAAGACATGGTGATATAAATTATTCAAAATAAAAGAGATAAGAAGGACTTTAAAAAAATGAACAGAGGGCTGGGAATGTGGCTTAGTTACGGTATAGTGCTTGCCTAGCATGCATGAAGTCTTGGGTTCAATTCCTCAGTACGACATAAACAAAAAAAGCTACAAGTGATGCTGTGGCTCAAGTGGTAGAGTGCTAGCTCTGAGCAAAAGAAGCTCAGGGACAGTGCTCAGGCCCTGAGTCCAAGCCCCAGGACTGGCAAAAAACAAACAAACAAACAAAAAACAAAACAGAAGCAGGCATGGTGACACAAGCACCCATGACTGCAGTACTCAGGAGGCTGAGGCAGGAGAGGACTGCTAGTTTGATGTCATGTGGGGTTTTACAGAAAGCCAGTCTGGGCTACGTATCAAGATCTTATCTCAAAAAACACAAAAACAAAAATGGCAGAGGGGAAGTGGGAAGAGTGGGGAGGAGGGTGAGGGGGGAAAAGGAGGAGAGGAGAACAGAACAGTATATACATAAATGGAGTCCCTATGAATGATTTAAAAAATTCTAAATTTAAGTGGCGCTGTAGCTCAAGTGGTAGAGCACTAGCCTTGAGCTGAAGAGCGCAGGGACAGCGCTCAGGCCCAGAGTTCAAGCACCACGACCGACAAAAATAATAATAATAATAATAATAATAATAATAATAATAATAATAATAATAATAAAATAAAAATAACAAAACCTAAATTTGATGAAAACTACACCCATAGTTCTAGAAGGCTCAATAAATAGCAAGCACAAAAAGTATGAACAATATTGCACCAAGAAACATCATAATCCAATTGCCCAAAATCAGTGATTAGAGAAGAAAACATAAAAGAATATTACATACAAAGGAAAATATATGAACACCTTAGTGAGAAAATGGGGAAAAATATTTTAAGCCCTAAACAGAAAAAAATAATGTAACCTAATGTTAAATACCCTGTGTGACAATACCATTTAAAGACATAGCAAAATACCTTTCTGGATATATAAAAACTAAAAGAAAGCATAATCAGCAAGCTTATAGTACAAGAAATGATAAAGTCATTCAAGCATATGTTAAAATGACATCAAATGAAATGATGATCTACACAAAAGGACATCGAAACAGCAGCTACATGAATAAAAATGTTTTTCCCTAATTATAGCTTATAACCTGTTTAAAGGAAAAATAAAATAACAAAGAAGTACCATGGAGTTATATGCAGAAGTAAAACATATAGCAACAACAATTCAAAGGCTTTGGGGGGAAAATAGAATTATTTAAGATTGGGGTATCACATTTGTAATGCCTAATATCATGTTAAAATAATATAAAGGTTTACATTGTACTTTGCTACACAAATTAAAATCATTTTACAAAATTTTTTTGTTTGGAGAAAAGATGAAATTAATCCAAAAATAGGATTGGTGTGATGTATTGCATAAATATTTACACTATAAACTAAAAACTATTTTTTCCTAAAGAAGGAAAAAAGTTATAGCTAAAAAGCCAGTAAGGAAAACAATTAATCAATAAAATATGATTAATCCATATAAAAGAAATTTTTAAAAAAGGGGAACAGAGAAGACTACAAGCATCAGTCATAGTACAAGAGTAGAGGTGCTGGTAATTCATTATGCCACAGAAGCCATAAAAGGCTTTCTTTAAATGAAAAGGTAAAACTTCCCACATGGGAAAGAAAAAAATCATATATTGAGGGTACTAAGATATACCATAAAAACAAATCTTCTACCTATAAGATTATGAGGGAAATTAGTGCCAATTTTGCTGTCAAATGTCAAAAGTTATGGCTAGCCAGGCACTAGTGGCTCACGTCTGTAATCCTAGAGAACTGAGGATCATGGTTCAAAGCCAGCCCGGGAAGGAATGTCCACAAGACTCCTATCTCCAATTAATAACCAGAAAACCAGAAGGGGCGCTGTGGTTTAAGTGGTAGAGCACTGGCCTTAAGCTAAATTGCTCAGGGACAGCACCCACGCCGAGTTCAAGCCCCACAACCACCACCAACAACAAAGTTATGGCTAAGTGCTTGATTCATGCTTATTTAAGAAAAAAAAGGCATTAAATTTTTGTATATACAGATTTAATAATATAATGTGCATGGAACTCAGTACAAGCTGCAGTTTCATATACCCAATGAGGGTCTTAAAACAGCCAGGTGCCGGTGGCTCACACCTGTAATCCTAGCTAGTCAGGAGGCTGAGATCTGAGTATCACCATTCAAAGCCAGCCCAGGCAGGAAAGTCCACGAGACTCTTACCTCCAATAAACCACTAGAAAACCAGAAGTGGTGCTATGGTTCAAGTGGTAGAGCACTTGCCTTGAGCTGAAGAGCACAGGGACAGTGCCCAAGCCCAGAGTTCAAGCCTCACGACCAAGGAAGGGGGGGGGGGGGGGGAGAGGATCTTTCATAGCCAAAGGAGGACCACTCTATTCTACTGTAAATATTTAATATGTCAGGATGCAACAAATTTATGAATCTTGTTACAAAATGAACTCTCTGCAGAAATGTGTGTGGTAGGCATGATGATATGTCACTCGGACCTCCTTTCAGAGAACCTTTTGTTGAGCACAGTTCATCCTCTAGCTGCCACTCGCCAAGACCACAGACAGCATTCTTTGCCTAAGCTACTCTAAGTAGTAACTGAGCACAGGAGGGCAGGAATAGTAGTTCCTCTAAGGTCAGCTTTTGCTTGAAGACATCACATTCTGAAAGCTCTCCCTGCCAACTCCTGATTCTCTTTCTCCTTACGATTCACAAGTGTCTTATCCAATAAATCTTGCACTACTAAGTCTGTCTTGTCACTTGTCTCTGGGAAGATTCAGAGGGGTATAATTTAGTTAACTGATGAAACATTCATTACCTATTTAAATGGGATCTAACTCCACAGTCTTAATACCAAATGTTATCTTTTGAGGTGTATCTTGACGTCTACTGACACAGCAATTGAAAGCCATTCCTCATTCTTCTATTCTTTATGTGGTATTGGAAACTGACCAAGCACCTCCTGTTTACCAGAGGTGCTCTACCCCTTGACCCATATCCCCAGTCATACTGTTAGTATACCTATTTGTTTTCCTTTTTTTTGTTGTTGTTGCTGTTTCTTGAGCCAATTCTCATTCAGAAATGAGAAGAACTGCAAAAGTTCTTTGTTCTTTTCCTTTAAAAAATAAAAAATAAAACAGCATATTGTGGGTTCTTATGGCTAGTTTGCTTCAAAATTCAAAGCCATTTGCCTCAGGAAACAGCTGTCTTTTAAGTAAATCACCATATCCTCCTTGACCTATCTTTTTTTTTTTTTTTTCTGTCAGTCTTGGGGCCTGAACTCTGTCCCTCAACTCTTCAGCTTAAAGCTAGCACCCTATCACTTTAGCCACAGCGCCACTTCCGGCTTTTTCTGCTTATGTGGCGCTGAGGAATAGAACCCAGGGCCTTAGGCATGCAAGGCAATCACTCTACCACTAAGCCACCTTCCCAGACCCTCTTTGACCTATCTTGAACTGAGATGTAACTGAAAGACTGGACCAGCCATGGAAGGCCACAGCACCTCTCTCTTGCATTTACAGTGACCTAAAGAACAAGTATGTCAGCAGCTCAAAACTTCTTTATCCTGACCACCAAGGAAGATCTTGACTCAAGAATACGTATCATGTCATCTCATGAAAGGTAACTTTCATTTATATAGTGTCTATATTTTTTTAAGAAGGGGGCAATATTGGGGTTTGAACTCAGTGCCTTGTTATTTGTTAGGCAGGTATCCTGCCATTTGAACCACCTACCAACCTCTTTCCTGGTTCTTATTTTTTAAGTTATTCTTCAATTTGCCTTGTGTATCTGTAGAGATGATCAGTGGGGAAGTGGGGTCTCACACTAACTTTTTACCCATGATCATCTCAAACCACGATCCTCTCAATCTCTGCCTCTCTAGTAGCTGGGATTAAACTTGAATCCTAGGGTATACCTGGTCCAAGTTTCTAAAGTACTGAAACAAAGTAAGAATGCATAAAACATGCAATGACCTAAAAAGCAATTTCTTCAAGGAAAGAGCTTCTTAATCCTTACTTTAAAAAAAATTATTTTTTGTTGGTCAGGAGGCTTGAACTCAGGGCCTGGGTGCTATCCCTGAGATCTTTTGCTCAAGGTTTGCACTCTACCACTTTAAGCTACTGCTCCACTTCCAGTTTTCTGGTGGTTAATTATTGATAAGAGTCTCATGACCTTTCCTGCCTGGGCTGGCTCTGAACTGTGATCCTCAGATCTCAGCCTCCTGAGTAGCTAGGATTACAGGTATGAGCCACCAATGCTCAGCCAATCCCTGTATTTTGACCTTATAGCTGCACACTGTAAAGTCTGAGGGACTGAAGGCAGCACTATCATCCATAAATAGTATTAAAGCATTACTTCTAGAGAGATACATATTTGCCTGCCTGCCCGTCCTTATTTTCACCTTCCTACAAGTTCTTTAGTCCGGGCTAAATAATTGCCCTCTTGCTCTAATGTTAACACTTCAGTTATTTGGGAGTGTCTTTCTCTTCTGGACCTTATAGTAGTGGCTAGAGCCCTGTCAACACCATATGCTTAAATTTCTAACTTATCTTCCTAAATTCATCTATGTATCCCTTTCAACACTATAGTTGCTCTCAGAGCTACGACCTTCTGTTTCTATCATGCTGACACTGTGCTAAATGTAATATTCCCAATGGGCTCTTGCCGACTCCCTATGCTGTGACACAATTCTTCTTTGTTAGCTGTCCAGAATAGCACTAGCATTCTTTGGACTGCCAGATCACATTTCAAGCCCAAACCAAGTTTATCTGCCATTACTGTCAAGTCTCTCTTGCTCTTTGGGTTTCATTTATTTTCTCCCTATCAGAATGCTTGTATCCCCTATCAGCCTCTGAAACAGGGGTAGAATTATGTCCTAATGTTAAATGTCCCACATCAATTATACTATTTGAGTTGTAGTCTGGTCTCAGTAAAATCTAAATTGCTTACAGTTAAATTTCAAAAATGACAGGTTTTTTCCCCTTTCCATTCAACTTTTAAGTTTTCGCCTTAGTAAGCCTTTCCTCCTTCTAGTAACTATTTTTAAAGTAGTTAACTATTAAAAAAAAAAAAAAAAAAAAAAAAAAAAAGGCTTGAGCCCAGTACTGGTAGCTCATACCTGTAATCCTAGTTATTCAGACCACTGAGATATGAGGCTCATGGTTTGAAGCCAGAATGGACACAAAACATCTACTGAGACTTTATCCCCAATTAATCAGCAAAATGACAGACTGGAAGACTTGCTCAAGTGGTAGAGTGCTAGCAAGAAAACAAGGACCCTGAGTTCATTAGTACCCAGAAAAGGCTTGTACACTCCCTTAGTCTCATCTATATCCTCCCTAGTCCCTTTAGCCTAGTAATAGACAAAGTGTAATAGACAAAGGAGATTATGTATAGTTTTTGTCCTCAAGCAGCTCCCAGACTTTTTTTTTTTGGTTGGTCGTGGGTCTTGAACTCTGGGCCTGAGCACTGTCCCTCAGCTCTTCAGCTCAAGGCTAGCGCTCTACCACTTGAGCTACAGCACCACTTCCGGTTTTCTGGTGGCTTATTGGAGGTAAGAGTTTCATGAACTTTCCTGCCTGGGCTGGCTTTGAACCACGATCCTCAGATCTCAGCCTCCTAAGTAGCTAGGATTACAGGCGTGAGCCACTGGGGCCCGGCTTCACAGACTTATTAGAAAGAAAAATGTATGCATATGAAATACACTTATTTATCTAAAATTAAATGTTTACAATTCAGGGTAATAATGAATAGAAAAACATACTAAGGTAGGGAAAGGTAGTAACTACGAATACACAAGCACAGAAAGAAGAGAACATTCCAGTCAGAATGACATTCCAGAGAAAAGGCAAGAATGTTAAGTAGTGTGGTATGCTTGGGAAACAAGTGACATGACATCATGTCACTGAAGCATAACATGCAATGGAGGGGGAAAAAGGAAAGACATGAAAGTAGACCATTAGGAAAAAACCAAAGTGCTAGGTCTGAAGTGGCCCAAACATCAAGCTAAGGAGTCTGAATTTAAACATGTACTGTGAATAACAAGAAGAGTTTAAAGAATACATGAAAGATATAACCACAGTTTCTGAAGAATCATTCAAACAAAGTGTAGAAAAAGAACAGGAAAGAGGATAAAAGCAAAACTGCCAATCAGGTATCAGCTACAACAGTTCAGTGGCTACATAAAGACAATTTCAGAAGGAAAAAACTAAGATGGCTGTTTTTAGCCTATTTTTGAGTATCAACTATGGGGTAGGTGTTATGAGCTTTCCAAACTGAATGGTTCCTATTTAGTTCCCCTGTAGGTACTAGTACCTTAATCTACAAAAAAAAAAAAAAAAAATTCTGAAACTCAGGGAAACCAAAGCCAAAAACTCCAACAAGCCAATTACCAAAACAATCAAATTTAGTACAATGTCTTCTTTTTTTTTTTTTTTTGTCGGTCGTGGGGCTTGAACTCTGGGCCTGGGCGCTGTCCCTCAGCTCTTCAGCTCAAGGCAAGCGCTCTACCACTTGAGCTACAGCGCCACTTCCGGTTTTCTGGTGGTTTATTGGAGATAGGAGTCTCACGGTCTCTCCTGCCCGGGCTGGCTTTGAACCGAGATCCTCAGATCTCAGCCTCCTGTGTAGCTAGGATTACAGGCGTGAGCCACCAGCGCCCGGCTTAGTACAATGTCTTCTGAACTGTCACTGTGGCTTCTACAAACTTTTTCCAGAGTTTATCTCTAATCTAGTCAGACACTCACTTTCTCTACCTCAATTAGTATGTGACTGATGATTTGTATTCTTGTAAAATTCGTATGTTGAAATTTAATCTCCAATGTGATGCTATTTGAAGGTTAGTCCTTGGGAAATGATCAGGTCATCAGGACTGAATGAGATTAATGCTCTTACAAAAGAAACCTAAGAGAGCTCCCTCAATGTTAAGTGAGGATACAGTGAGAAGATGACCTGTGTCAACCAAAACAGGCCCTCATCAGACATCAAATCTGCTGATAGTTTGATCTTGGCTTCCAGATTTCCAGAACTGTGAGGGAAAAAAAAAACCAAACTGGTGGGGTTTATACACCAAGCAGTCTATTAGATGAGATACAAGGGAGATCTCTTGAGGAAGTGGCATGAGACTTGAGATGAAGAAAGAACAGCTTAAAGGGGAAGTCATTCATATCTGTTTCTATTCTGTCATTTGCTGAAAATTCTAGCAATTAGCTCATGGTGCAGTTTCTTCAAAGTCCAAGGGCATTATGTATCTAAATCAGATCATTTACCTCCACTTCTTGTTTATATCTTCAATGACTACACCTTGAGTTAACTTTATCAGGACCAATAACTGCTACCCATCTGAATCTAAAATGTAAATATTGTATTGTATGGAGTTTATAATGCCATCAATCAAAAGATTCACCACTAATAGAAAACAGCATTATCAAATAAATTGGAGTCTTTATTTTCAGATATTAAAATGGAAATAAGTACTCCTTAAAAATCAACAAACCAAACCAGGCACTGGTGGCTCAAGTCTGTAATCCTAGCTGTTTAGAGGCTAAGATATGAGGATCATGTTTCAAAGTCAGCCCATGCAGGAAAGTTTGTGAGACTCTTATCTCTAACAATCACAGAAAAAGCCAGAAGTGGTGCTGTAACTCAAGTGGTAGAGTTCTAGCCTTGAGCAAAAAGAGCTCAGGGACAGTGCCCAGGCCCAGAATTCAAGTCCTAGGACTGGCAAAAACAAACAAACAACAACAACAGAAACTATGATACCTTAATTCTGATAACAAATGCTAACTTTTACTATATCTTTAAGGAGTTATACAAAGGAATTACCATTCAGTACATCAGTTTATAAGTATAATGCATCTTCATAGATACCAACCCCTTTAGCATCATTGTTCCCCCATCCCTCCCAACCCAACTAACAACTGCTAATATTTTTTATCAACATCCTACTCTATTTTTTTCATCATATACTTTCTTTGACCTCAGTCATACTTTCATAAACTTATTCCTATTTTTATACTATCTCAAATTGTTTCTCTTGCCTATTACTTTCATCTCAAGCTAGCCAAAATTCAAAATACAAGTATAGTGGACACTTCAGCCAGTATCTTGCCAACTCCTTGGTTTCTCTGGCCATATACAGGGAAAAACAAAACAACAGCAACAACAACAAACACATGACAACAAAAAACAACTTTCTGTTTCTACAACTGAGCTAAATTCTTAAGTAAATCAATCATATTGACTGGCATCATACAAATACATGGCTATAACAATAAACAACAAATCTATGCTGCCTAAGATTTCAAATGCTCCTAACATTTCAAACTTTTTTTTTTTTTTGTCAGTCATGGAGCTTGAACTCTGGGCCTGGGTGCTGTTCCTCAGCTCTTCAGCTCAAAGTTAGTGCTCTACCACTTGAGCCACAGCACTACTTCCTATTTTCTTGTGGTTTATTGGAGATAGGGTCTCACAACTTTCCTGCCCAGGATAGCTTTGAACCGTGATACTCAGACCTCAGCCTCCTGAGAAGCTAGGATTACAGGCATGAGACACCAGTGCCTGGCCTCAAACATTTTTTTTTTGGGGTGGGGGGGTCCGGTTGTGGGGCCTGAACTCTGGGCCTGGGCGCTGTCCCTCAGCTCTTCAGCTCAGGGCTAGCGCTCTACCACTTGAGCCACAGCGCCACTTCGGGCTTTTTGTTTATGTGGTGCTGAGGAATCGAACCCAGGGCCTCAGGCATGAAAGGCAAGCACTCTACCACTGAGCCACCTTCCCAGCCCCAAGCCTCAAACATTTTTTAAAAACTGACTTCAAACTCCAATTCCAGGCTGAGAATATGTCTTAGTGGCATATATCACCTGCCCAGCACAGGCAAGGAAAAAAAAGATTTCTGTATTTTACATTGTACTCTGCCCTAGGCAATATTTTCAAAACAATATTTTCTTATCAAAAATATCTCTACTTAGCACAAATGTGTCAGTGTGTGCACACACACATGTGCGTATGCTGGTCATGGGGCTACAACTCAGGACTTGGGTGCTGTCCTTGAGATTTTTTGCTCAAGGCTAGTCTCTACCACTTGAGCCACAGCTCCACTCTTGGCTTTTTGTTGGTTAATTGGAGGTAAGAATCTCACAGACTTTCCTGCCTGGGCTGGCTTCGAACCATTGTTCTTAGATCTCAGGCTCTTCAGGAGCTAGGAAGTGATGTGAGCCAACAGCACACAACTACTTAGTGCAATGCTGTCATCTATCAAAACCTAGAAACGGTGGCTCATGCCTGTAATCCTAGCTACAAAGGAAGCTGACACATAAGAATCCTGGTTCAGCTGGGCGCCGGCTCACGCCTGTAAACCTAGCTACTCAGGAGGTTGAGATCTGAGGATCGAGGTTCAAAGCCAGCCCAGGCAGGAAAGTCCGTGAGACTCTTATCTCCAATAAACCACTCAAAAACTGGAAGTGGTGCTGTGGCTCAAGTGGTAGAGCACTCACCTTGAGCTGAAGAGCACAGGGACAGCACCCAAGCCCAGAGATCAAGGATTCAAAAAGAATCCTGGTTCAAAGCCCAGCCCAGGCACACAAATCCATGAGACTCTTACTTCCAATTAACCAGCAAAATCTGGAAGTGGAGGTGTGGCTAAAGCAGAAGAGTGCCAGCCTTGAGCAATAAAAGCAACTGAGAGTAACAGGCCCTAACTTCAAATCCCAGTACCAGCACAAAAAACAAAAACAAAACAAAAAACTGTAACTATTGTTTTGCTGCTAAATCCAGCAAATTCTTTTTAGTACTGACATATCTATATAGCATTTAACGTTTGGTTCTCCTCCTTAAAAACTCTTCTTACTAAAACACTATTGTGTTGTTTTGTTCATGCACTCTGGTTTTAACTTCCTTATTTTTGCTTTAACCAATTACTTAAATGTATATCCACTAGGGTCATTCCCAGTCTTCTGGTTCTGTCACTTCATATAATCTCCCAGATGAGTCCTCTGAGAGTGATTTCACATGAGATTCTTAGTCATTTTAGCAAACATGGCTTCTGAGAAAAGGCAAAGAAAAATATTGTTATAAAATAGAAAGTGATTTTTTTTTTTTTAAGTTTGTAAGACTCCAACTAAACCAATGGCTAGCAGCATGGGGGCTGGGAAAGTGGCTCAGTTGTAGAGTGCTTGCCTTGCATGCATGAGGCCCTGGGTTCGATTCTTCAGCACCACATAAACATAAAAAGCTGGAAGTGGTGCTGTGGCTCAAATGGTAGAGCACTAGCCTTGAGCTGAAGGGCTGAGGGACAGCGTCCGGGCCCAGAGTTCAAGCACCATGACAGGAAGGAAGGAAGGAAAGAAGGAAGGAAGGAAGGAAGGAAGGAAAGAAGGAAGGAAGGAAGGAAGGAAGGAAGGAAGGAAGGAAATAACAGTATAAACTAAGCAAGATAAGGTTTAGAAAACTGATAACTACAAATAAAAATTCAACTAAAATAGGTTTGTTTTGTTTTTCTTTGTGGTTGTGTCAGGCTTGAACTCAGAGCTTTGAACCTCTGGCTTGGCTTTTTCCCTGTTAGCTGATACTCTATACTTGAGCCACACCTCTGGTCCAAGATTGGAGTTCAATGACAAAGCAATCTTATAACCTTATAGTGCCCAGTCATAAAGTCACAAACAAAAGTCAAATGGTAGGTTACTGCGGTCCTGAGAAATTTGGGGACCAGTAGAGAATAAGAACCAAATAGGCTGAAGGTATTTCAATGTACAAACTAAAATAAGAAATTTCTAAATCAGGTGCTGGTGGTGCACACCTGTAATCCTAGCTACTCAGAAAGCTGAGATCTAAGGATCAAGGTTTGAAGCCAGCCTGGGCAGCAATGTTCGTGAGACTAATAAACTATCAACAAAACAAAACAAAACAAAACAAAAACAAAAAGACACCAAAGCTGAAAGTAGAGCTGAGGCTCAAGTGGTAGAGTTCCAAGCTTGGGGGAAAAAAAAAAGGCTCAGACACAGCGACCAGGCCTTCAGTCCAAGCCAAAAAGAAAAAAAAAAGAAAAAAATTCCACCACCTATAATCAGGAGGGAGGGAAGAGAGAGAGAGAGACAGAGAGACAGAGACAGAGACAGAGACAGAGACAGAGAGAGAGAGAGAGAGAGTATACGCACGCACGCGCAGGTCCTGGGTTGGAACTCAAGCCACGGTACTATGCCCTTACATTTTTGCTCAAGGCTAGCTAGCACTCTACTACATGAACATCAACTCTACTTCAGCTTTTTTTGTCAGTTGTGGGGCTTGAGCTTAGAGGTCTGGGCACTGTCCCTGAACTCTTTTGCTCAAGGTTAGTGCTCTTTGAGCCACAGTGCCACTTCTCATTTTCTAGTGGTTAACTGGAGATAAGAGTCTCAGACTTTCCTGCTTGGGCTGGTTTTGAACTGTGATCTTTCAGCTCTCAGCCTCCTGAGTAGCTAGGATTACAGGCGTGAACCACTAGTGCCCGGCTACTTCAGCTTTTTGGTAGTTAACTGGAGATGAATCTCATGGACTTTCCTATCCAGACTGACTTTGAACCTTGATCCTTGGATCTCACCTTCTGAGTAGCTAGGATTACAGGCATGAGCTTCCTGCACCTGGCTACCATTAATATTTTTAAGCTAGTGCTTTATATTTTTTGTTTTATATTTTTATTTTATTTTATTTTTTATTGTAAAGATACTATACAGAGGGTTACAGTTACATGAGTAAGGTAATGAGTACACTTCCTATTGAACATTGTTATTCCCTCCATTGTTTTCCCCCTACCTTCCCCGGGTTCTTTTTTTTTTGTGTGTGTGATTACTTAATTTCCCGAATTTCACAGTATTGTGGAATAATGATGCTCATTTAAAGTCACAAGTTCATTCTAACTTTCCTGGAGCAAATTGTCTATCACAGTCTATAACATGTAACAGTGTACACATGTTATACACCATACATGTGATCAGCAGCATGGGGATATTTAGTAGTGGTTCGACCAGATGAGTGGGAGTCCTTTGTTTCTTAAGTCCTGTTAGTTTTGTCGTATCATCTAACATTTTGGATTTAGCATCCACTTATCAGGGAGACCATGTACCATTTGTCTCTTTGCTCTTGGCTTACCTCACTCAATATGATTCCTTCTAGCTCCATCCATTTCCCTGCAAATTAAGCTAGTGCTTTAAAATAATTATTTCCCAAAATGAGCAGACTGAAAACTATCACATGACCAAAGTGACATCATTGGCATTGTAATGCATGATTTACTACCCTGCCTACATCCTGTGACCCATGTAACCCAGTACCAACACCACATGTGCTACACCCAGCAAACTATTCTTCAGTTGTAATGATAGCTTCTTTTTTAAGATTGTTTTTAAAATAATCCCATAATCTAAATGGTTTGGTTTTTAAGTTCTTCAAAAATATTTTCCATTATGTATAATTAGGTCCTTAAATGTGATCTAAACTGTGGATATGCAAAAAAAAAAAAACCATCAGATTCCACATCAGATGCCCATCTTCCTCATATTAAAAGTTCTATTGCTCTTTTCTTCTTTCTTTTTTTAGTATTATATCATTTATACAAAATGTTTATGCAAGGTGTCCATGGCTCATGCCTGTAATCCTAGGTACTCAGGAAGCTGAGATCTGAGGATCATGGTTCAAAGCCAGCCTGGGCAGGAAAGTCCATAAAATTCTTATCTCCATTTAACCACCAGAAAACTGGAAGTGGCACTGCAGCTCAAAGTGGTAGCACTAGCCTTGAGGGGAAAAAGCTCAAGGGAAAGTGCCCAGGCCCTGAGTTCAAGCCTCATGACCAACAAAAATAATAAATTAAATTAAATTTTACATGATTTTATTACTAACACTTGTTTCCAATACTGATCCTTAAACTTGAGGCCTTGCTTAATCACTTTTCTTTTTAATTTATTGTTATTATAAAGGTGATGTACAGAGTGCTAATAGTTATATTTTTTGAAATTTCACAACTATTAATTGGAAACAAAAATTTTACCTATTCTAAATTTCTAATTAAATATTATTTTGTAGATCAGAAGCACACAGTCATTGTGCCTTTGTATTCTTCTTAGATTATCTGCCTTTGGTCTCACTGTGTGTAAATGCCTAGAGACATGTATAATTTATCATGTCCCAGTGTATTTCAGATCTAGCTTCAATATATGAGAGAAGTTCTGCATTTGTGTAGTGTGGCTGGTGATGGTAGTGAACAAATATATATTCATCCTGAACAGTTCTCCCTGCCACAGAAGTATGCCTACAAGGTGGGAGACTTTTTCCTAGAATTTTATCTCTGTGGGATATGAGAACTTAGTATGGATTTTTGAAAAAATGTTTCTAAACATAACGCAAAGCTCATCAAACTATAGCCTACAGACCAAATTTGATCTCTTTGGAACACAGCCACACTTAGCATGTATGTACTGGTTAGGCTACTTCTGTGCAATGAGGTAGTGATGAACAGTTGCAGGAAAAAATCATATAACCTGAAAAAATTAATATAACATATTTTACACATAAAGTATATGATCCTTGACCAAAACAAGTCTTTTTTTATGTATAATTCAGCAATGACAATAATTTCCAAATGAGCAAAAAAATATTGAACCAACAGCAATTTGGGAAATGATTACTTTAGTTCATTAGACTTAATTTACCTGGTAAATGGCAGATATCAAACATATTAAAGCAAACAAGCTGTTTATAGAAGTTCACTCTTTTAGTTCTTGAAGTTCTTATTCTACCTCTCTGCAATTATCTCCCAAGCTGTTTAAGGATGTTCTAAAGCCCTTCTAGGAATTTTAGGAGAAACTACAAGGAAGTCTATATGTAGTCACGGCTATTATAATTTCCAAAGCTGTCGTACATTGAAGAAAAGCAAACAACTATAGGTTCTCATGAAACAGCAAGTGAACTGTGACCAGTAGGTGGAGACAGTTTCTAACTAAATCATCATATTTCAAGTTATGCCACAGATGCATTCAGTGCTTAGGAGCAGTTCACTAGCTTTCCAAAGCTCCTTAACACAAGTGTCTGTTTGGGGTCGATCTAGTCTATACTTTTTTCAATATTTATATTTTCAATAGTATGCACAAAGTAAAGCACACTACCTGCAAAAGACTTACAACCAACCTTGGCAACTGTTACTACCAGGGAACATGCACATGCACACTATAAATGAACAGTGATGTCTTCCAGAAGCTCTCTTTAGAGCAGCCAGTTTTACTATCTCTCCAACACATTTTCCTTTCACATCTCTAACCACCCTACTTCTAGTCACATTTTATGGTAAAGATAAAACAGGCAAGTGCAGGTGAGAGTAGGTAGGATACGGAATAGGGACAGGACACATAAATGCATACACAGAGCTTTGAAAAGTTGGCTTCCTACTTCATTTTTTAAAAAAGGCTGAGATGTATTTAATCTTGGAAAGAACATAAACTACTGCCTACTAAAACTGACTTAATAGGAAAGGGTAAGAACTCTAACTTACTTAGCTAGTTTAATATGAAAATACACATTCATCTCTTTTAGAGAGCTATTTACAGAAAACCAGTTGGGTATTGTTTTAGACACAGTTCCATAATGTCCTGAACTTTTATGTTCCAAATTCTATTAAATACAGGTCTTAAACTTAGGGCCTGGGCTTTTGTTCAGCTTTTTCCGTGCAAAGCTAGAGCTGTAACACTTGAGCCACATCTAGTTAAGCTACTCAGCCTACTGAGTAGGTATGTCCTACTGAGTAGGATTACAGGTATGAGCTACCGGCATCTGGCTGTGCATTTCCTTCTTGACCAGCTGTATTGAAGTAGTCTAGGAAAACAATGCTTAAATCCAATGAATGCCAACATGGGACCTTGCCAATAATTTTATGTATATTCCTTTGATGCTTCTGATTCTTTTTAGAATGTAGCTTATTGGAAAGAAAGTCTATGTGCTACATATTGAGCTTTAATTTTCTGGAATACTTGAGTCAGCTCAGTAACTAAAGTCTGGAGAAACACTAAGTAATTCCTAGATGAAGACTAAGTTTTATAGACTATATAATGGTCCCTTGTTCTTATTTCTCAGCTTCAGTGTTTAGACCTCTGTTTAATATTCTGTGGACATGTTGAGGACTCCTCTCTGAACCAAACTAGTTGTAGTGTTGCATTCTCTATCTAGAGACATAGACTAATTCATATATAGCATTTTTGAAACTGCTGCTCTGCAATGCGCATTACTTATAAAACCGCATTACTTATAAAACCTTAATCACAATGAATTTAGTTAAATCCTTTAAAACCAGATTGCTCTGGCTTCATAGAAAAAGTCTGGCTTCTCAACTGCAATTCCCCAGAGAGAAGAGAGAGCGTCTACTCTATTATGAAACCAGCTTTCCTAATCAAATTCCATTTCAGAGAGAGAGGTCAAGGAGAATAACTGCTGTGCCATTTTACAATTCTGCCTTCCAAGAAATGACTGTGATTGACAGATTTTTTGTTGTTGTTGTTGTTTTTAATTCCAGTGGCCTACTGTCCTTCAAAGCTAGCCCAGGCAGGAAAGTCTGTGAGATTCTTATCTCCAACTAACACATCAGGAAATGGGAAGTGGTATGTGGCTCAAAGTGGTAGAGCTCTCCAGTCTTTAGCACAAAAGCTCAGGCGCAGCCAGGTGCCCGATGGCTCACACCTATAATCCTAGCTACTCAGGAGGCTGAGCTCTGAGGATCACGGTTCAAAGCCAGCCCGGGCAGGAAAGTCCAGCATCTAGACCTGAGTTCAAGCCCCAAGACTGACCAAAAAAAAATAAAAAGAACGACAGCAATTCACTATCCACATGATGCCCCATAATCATAATCATATTTCCAATTAATCTTTATAAATTTCAAAGCTTCCACACAGGTAAAACACATTCGTACACCACTGAGAATACAGAACAGATAACTTCATTTTACAGACTGGGAAAATGTAATAAAGGCAATATAAGACATGCTCAAAGTAAAAATATGTTTATACCGGATCTGTACTCTAACTTAGGCTGTTGCTATTTTACAGTCCTGTGATGTACAATCTCTGCCTTATCATAACAAAATATTTACAAAAACAGAAAATAGCCTGTTCAGACAAATAACTACTGTGGTATAGTGAGTATAGACTCGTATGATATAGTAGAAAGAAGGATATTTAGAGAGAGATGAGTTGAAATCACAGACTTGCCATTTAAGGTGTGGGACAAGGCAAACAAACAACTAGCCTCAATTTTCTGTGAGAGTCCCGAAGCCTGAACTCAGGCCCTGGCCACTGTCGCTAAGCTTTTTTCTACCACTAGAGGACCACAACTCCACTTCTGGCCTTTTTGGTATTTTAGTGGAGATAAGATCTTCCTGCCTAGGCTGGCTTTGAACCAGGATCTTCAGATTTCAGAGTAGATAGGACTGCAAGTGTGAGACATTGGCACCCAACAAGCCTCAATTTTTATCTGTAAAACTGACATGCCATCTATCTCATAGAATTCTATGAATTCTAAAAATTAAATAATTGATGTTAAAAGCCTAAAGTATATAGAGGGCCCTCAAATTAATCTTCTGTGGAATATTCTTAAACAGACCACTAGCCCCAGAGAGAATAGAAGCCAACTGATTTCAATGGCCCCTAAAATTAAGGGATAAGGATTAGGGAAATTGAAGCACTAACACGTTCCTGGCACTTTCCTCAGACACATGGGATTTTTTGGCTGTCAGTCTATAAAGAGCAGCTTTTAGAGATACAGAGGCACCAATTAAGAAAAAAAATAGGAAAAGGCAAATGTGTCCAAATAAATAACATTTAGCATGGGCACAAAAAGTAATTGTTCTACCAACTAAACATCTATTTGAAGGCCAGCTAGAACACACCATTTGGTTGCCCAATAAAGACTAGCTGGATTAATGTTGCATGATTGGTTAAATCCATAAAAAGAGAAATAATATGAGTGTCAATATAAACAATCCTCCATTTCTACCAAACAAGGCAATGAGATAGACTTTTCAGAACCGCTAAGTAAAAAATCATGTTGACTATGACTTAAGTTCCTAAAATTTATAGTTGCAAATTTTAGAACAAATCATATTTGAGTTTTAATCTCAATACTTAAGCATTTATATGTAATATAATATATATATAGCACCGTTAATGCAAAAATCTGAGATCTAAAACATTTTGAGAACTGACATGATGATCAAATACCTTTAGATTTGGGAGCATTTCAAATCTGGGATTTCAACTCCAATATCAAAATACCTAAAATAATTCTACCTATAAGAAGGGAAAGGGAGGGAAATAGGAAATAATATGAATGTCAATATAAACATATTCCAAGTTTGGGGCATTTCTGTCCATGGCTGACTGGCCCTGATGCTTTTATGCCTATGGCAAGACAGTACAAATGGAAGATGCTACTCACTTCATGGCAGCCAGAAAGCAGAGTGAATGGCAGCCAGAAAGCAGAGCGAAGGAGAAAGGGGGTGAAGTGATATCTTCTTCAATGCCACTTCCCCAGTGCCTAAATATCCAACTAGTCCCTACCTCTTTGAAGGTTCCATCACCTACCAGTCCTTTAACAGAGACGTCTTTAAGGGATATTTCTGATACAAATAGCAGACTTACAATTAGCAAAATCTATACAATTTTTAATTGAAAAACCATGAAATCTTAAATACTTTCAAGCATTTTAGATACGAGATACTCAACTTATAGTCCAACAGGTACTTAGGAGATAATTGCTATAAATATCTGAGTGACTTCAACAAGAACTGACTTGTAAAAATTCACACTGTGCTAAGCATGATGGCACATGCCAGCAATCCCAGCACTTGAAAGGCTGAAAGGCAGAAGGAGAATAGCAAAGGGAAGATGAGGGATGAGAAGGAGAGAAAAAGTTCTGGGCTTGGTTGTGGCTCAGCAGTAGAACATTTGCTTGGCATGCATTACTGGGTTTGATCCTCTATGCTATTAAAACCAAACAAAGGGAGAGAGCAAGGGAAGGGGTATATAATCTTTATAATAACAGTTATTTTTTAAAAATAAAAACTTCTAGTCATATTTGCATGTCATTATAATGACAGATTTTTATACCAAATTTTATTAGTCATAATTGTAAAATCCTTTTATGAATACTACTATTGCCTGAACAAAATGTGGTAATTACTAAAGATAATTTAACCACACAAAGCCAGGCACTGGTGGCTCATGCCTGTACTCCTAGCTACTCAGGAGGCTGAGATCTGAGGATGGCGGTTGAAAGCCAGCCCAGGCAGGAAAGTCCATGAGACTCTTAGCTCCAATAAAAAAACACTAGAAAACCAGAAGTGGCACTGTGGCTCAAGCGGTAAAGAGCTCTCCTTGAGCTGAAGAGTGTAGGGACAGCGCCCAAGCCCAGAGTTCAAGCCCCACGACTGACCAAAAAAAAAAGAAATTTAACAAAACAGATTCTGGGGAATGAATGCATGATCAGATGTTAGAGCTAGGACCACTAACATTCACTACCTGTATAACCTTGGGCAAGGTCCTTAATGTCTGTGTCTTCATCTATAACATGGAAGCGATAATCCCAGCTACTTTATTGGGCTGTGGTAAGAATAACGATATATTCAATCTACATAAAAGGAATCATTCAGAATAGTGCCTAGCATATTGCAGGCACTTAAAAGTTAGTTTGCTTTACTTCCCTGTAAAAATATTTTGGTTGTAAAACAAATTGATATATTAATGAGGAAATGTATATATCATAAATGTGAAGGGGTTTTTTGCAGGTTCTGGGGCTTGAGCACAGGGCCTGGGCTTTGTCCTTGAGCCTCTGTGATCTACCACTGGAGCCACAGTGCCACGTCCAGCTTTTTCTAAGTAATTTATTGGAGATAAATGTCTTATGGACTTTTCTGCCCACTGGCTTTGAACTGAGATCTCAGATCTCAGCTTCCTGAGTAGCGAGGATTACATTTGTGAGACATTGGCAGCCAATTATGAAGGTTCTTTGCCATGTATATTAAGAGAGAAAGAATTTAAGGGAGAGGAAAGAAGGCTTCAAATGTTATTTATATTTTAGTGAGAGAAAGAAAAATAGCTTCAACAACTTACATACTTTTTTTTGGACAAAAATGTAATGAAAGTTCTACTGGAGTAAAAAAAAAAACAAAACACAAAACTCCATGTCTGTTGGATAACCAGTGGTACATACCTGCAATTCTCACTTCTCCAGAGGCCAAGATCTGAGGCTCTTGGGTTCAAAGTCAGTGTGGGCAGATAAAGCTGAGAAACTTTTTTTGGGGGGGAGGGGTGTTGGTCATGGGGCTTGAACTCTGGGCTTGGGTGCTGTCCCTGTGCTCTTCAGAAGAAGGCTAGCACTCTATCACTTGAGCCACAGAGCCACTTCCGGTTTTCTGGTGGTTAATTGAAGACATGGACTTTCCTGCCAGGGATGGCTTTGAACTGTGATCCTCAGATCTCAGTCTCCTAAGTAGCTAAGATTACAGGCATGATCCACCAGCACCTGGAAAACTGAGAAACCTTTATCTCCAATTGACAGCAAAAGCTGGAAGTAGAAGTGTGGCTCAAGCAGTAGAGTATCAAAGAAAAATTTAAGAAAGAATGTGAGGCCCTGAGTTCAAGCTCCACTACCAACTCACTTCCCCCCTCAACCAAAAAAGCCTCTATATCTGTCCATATGCAGCAATTAAATAATACTCAGTTTTTTTAATGGTGGTGATACTAGGGTTTGAATGCAGACCTTTTGCTTTCTAGGCATGTGCTCTACCATTGAGACCTGCTTTATGCTTTAGTTATTTAGGGAATAGGATTTGTGTTTATGCTCAGGCCAGCCTGGACCATAATCCTTCTATTTTGTGTTTCCTATGTAACTGGGATGACAAGCATGTACCATTGGGCCCAGCTTTTTTTTTTTTTAAACAGTACTGGGGTTCGAACTCCAGCAACTCATGCTTACTAGATAGGTGTTCTACTACTTAAGCCTTATTTCCAGTCCTGCTTTTTGCTGGTTGTTTTGGCAACAGAGTCTAATAAACTTCTCAGCCTGGGCTGTTCTCAAACCAGATCCTCTAGAGTTCAGCCAATTTAGTAGCTAGGATTACAGGACTAAGATAATATAATAACTCAGCTTTTTATGTGCTGATAGGGGTCTCCTGAATTTTTTATGCTGGGACTGGTTTGAATCATGGTCCTCCCTTTCTACCTCCAGAGTAGGATTACAGCATAAACTATCTTGCTCCTTTTGTTCTTCCTGTTGTTTGTTTTGACAAAGTCTTCCAGAAGTTTGAGAGCAGACCAGAATCAAGTAAGTGATCCTTTTAGATCTACTATCTTGAGTGGCTTGAATTATAGGCACATATCACCATACCTGATAAGTATTCACTTAAAAAAATGCCTTTTATATCCATGCAGAATATTTTTTACTACTATAGTGACTTTTTTTTTTCAAATCAAGCAGGAAAGCTTGAGTGAGTCCAAATAGACTCACTTTAAAATTCCACTGAGAATTGAGCTGTGGCTCATGCCTAATCCCACCTATTTAGGAAGCTGAGACTAGGAATTTTGTGGGTCTAGGCCAGACCCAGCAGAAAAGCCCACACGATTCCATCTCAACAGAAAAGGTTGGGCATGGTAGCTATGGTGGGAAGTGAAAACTAGAAAGACTGTGGTCCAGAGGCAGCTGCCTGGGCAGGAAGTGAGACCTATATTTAAAAAAAAAAAAAAAAAAAAAAAAAGCCAGTACAAAAAAAGTGCTGAAGATGCAATTTAGTTGTAGAACACTTACCTAATAAGCATGATGCTCTGAGTTCAAACTCTACTATTGAAAAAAAAATGCTGCTCCGACCATCAACTCATTAATTTGATAAACGATTTTTAAACCCCAGGTAACCATCATCATGGAAGAAACAAATGTATAATTATTAGAAAAGGAATAAAGTGTAACAGTAGCAATGGATTGAAACATACTAAAACAAAAGTTTAAACTTAGGAGTTTATAATGAAACCCAGCCCCTCAAAAAAAAAAAATCCAACAGCTAATTGGTCATCACTGGAGAACTAGTGTAAACCAATTTGTTACTTTGAGAAATGGTTGAAAAGAAGAATGAAATATTCATATTGACTTCCTATACAAACTTACACTACTAAGTAGTCAAATAACAGGTAAGGGGAAGAGGAAGTTTCTTTTTATGAAAGTGTTCCAGGTAATAAAGAAAGAATGACAGAATGGAAATGTCATCATTTTGTAGATTTAATGATTTAATGAACATAGATCAATAGCTACTGACATCACAAAGAAAAAGACAAGCTGCTAATGGAGGAAACTACTCAAGAAGAAATCTGAGCAAACTTCTAAATATGTACTTTTTACAGGAAATGCAGAGGACAAATGAGACTACAGAAATATAACCAGTAAAATTCACACTCAGGTGAGGCTAGGGTTATAGCTCTGCATTACAGTTTATCTTACAAGATCCTAGCACCACCACCCCCCAAAAAAAATTAGACACAGGGAAATTGTAAGACAAATGACTCATTTTACAATAGAAATTGCCAAAAAAAAAAAAGAAGGAAGTGATGGAAAGTGTTGAGACTGACAGACTGCATAGAAGTTGTCTGCATCTTGATTCAATCACACTAACACACACATACACACACACAAATGGCATTATCAGGGAAATGTGACGTTTTTATACTATTGAAAAATTGTTAATCTTTAGTGTAAGAATGGAAGTTTTTATTTGAAGTATTTATCTGTTGGAGATATATAGCAATGTTTATAGAAATTATAAAACTTGAATTCATATCCAATCATCCAGGAAGTAGAGTGGAATGGGTATAGGCACACATAAAACAAGGGCCATAAGCACAATCAGTGAAGTAACAGAACACATGGTTAACAATTTCTTTTTCAAAAATATCTATAAATAAACAGTAAAAATAAAAATGAGAACGATAAAGGGAGAACAACTCTATGTAAAGCTGTGCTTTATAAATATTAGTCATAATTACTGCATAATTACTAGTTAGATTAAATTGGATTATATCAGATGACCTAGCAGATACTTTTTAAATTGCAAAGTCTTAAATTCTATGACTCAATTATTTTCAAAGGTAATTATCATCTCTTAAAATGATTTAGTTCTTTTTTTCCCAGAGATCTGGGCTCTATTTTCCTCTCCCACAAGTTAGCAATGGCCTAAAAATTCTGAACAGCAAATACTTTTAAAAAGCACATGAACTGGGACTAACTCCCAACATCAGTGCTTAGAGCTTTCAGCCATACCACCCACTTCAATTCTGGAGTCTAGATGTTATACCACTTAATTAGGTTAAACAGCCTGCACTGATTAAACACACAGAAAAAAAAAATCTGCTGTACCCAAAAGTTTTTTCCTTTCTTTCTTATTTTTTTCCCCTATGTGTGGTTTGACAATATTAATCTCATGTGGCCTGAAATGCCCAGAAGTATCCTTTCATGGATGCCTAAGGCCAACTACTTCAATAAATTTTGGCATTCCCAAACTGAAATTCCAAAGTGTCCCAAATAGAACATTTTAATCACTCATATAATGCTACAAGGGGAAAATTCCACAGCACAAAATTTTGTTTCATTTGCAAAATTATTTAAAATACTATATAGAAAGTTATCTTCAGCCAGGTAAAATGAGTGACACAAACACCTATAATCTTAGTACTTTAGAAGCTGAGGCAACAGGATCTTGAGTTCTAGACTAACATGTGCTATACAGAGAAGACCTGTCTCAAAAAACAAAATATACCCTCAGGCTACTTGCAGAAGGTGTATATAAACAAGAATGAATCTATGTTTTAACTTGGATCTCACAGTCAAGACACCATATTTTATACATGCAATATATTCCAATATCTGAAAAAAATCTGAAATCCAAAACATTTCTGGTTGAAAGTATTTTGGAAAAGGGATACTTAATTTGTAATAATCAAATGACATCTGCCTGTTTTTAAATCTCATTATCTGAGGATGAGAGTGGAACTTTCCAGAGGGTACATGATATTTGGCAAAGCACCAGAATGAATATAAAAACAGATATGATCATCCAGATATTTTTTTTTTTTTTTGTCAGTTGTGGGGCTTGAACTCTGGGCCTGGGTGCTGTCCCTCAGCTCTTCAGCTCAAGGTAAGCGCTCTACCACTTGAGCTACAGCGCCACTTCCAGTTTTGTAGCGGTGTATTGGAGATAAGAGTTTCATGGACTTTCCTGCCCGGGCTGGCTTTGAACTGTGATCCTCAGATCTCAGCCTCTTGAGTAGCTCTACCTTCCCAGCCCCCATCCAGATAATTTTTATGAAGCCAGATATCAAAAAAGATTTACAAAATTACAAAACAGTGCCTTTCCTTCCATTAAATGTTTCCTTGTTTTGGAAAATACAGTTCAGGGACAGCGCCCAAGCCCAGAGTTCAAGCCCCACGACCGACCAAAAATTAAAAAAAATAATAAAAAAATAAAATGTACAATCACCGTTCATGTTCATGAAAAAATTTATTTGTTAATAATAACATTTTCAATAAGTTAATAATCCTTAAATCAGTGTATTAAATAATAAAACACTTGTTATTATAAATCAGCCAATATTTATTTCTAAATTTAACTCCTCATACAGTAAAAACTGATAGAACCCACAGTTTTTAAGAGTCTTTGTCAGATGTGGTGGCCAAGTGGTAAGGCATCAGTCTCATAAAGGAGTTCTAAAAGCTAACTGACAGTAGCTCACACCTGTAATCCTAGCTACTCACAAGGGCTGAGATATGAGATCCTGGTTCAAAGCCAGCCTGGGCAGGACAGTCCATGAGACTCTTATTTGCCAAAAAAGTAAAAAGTGGAATTGTGGCTCAAGTGGCCAAAGGCAAGCCTTGATCAAAAAGCAACTCAGGGACAAAGCCCCACGGACTGGCAGAAAAAAATGATGTGCAAACAACTGTTTTAGAACACATGTAACTTTATCCAATTATGTCAGTCTCTGTATCATCTCACATTACCATCACATTTTTATAAAGTATAGCCTCAACTCATTTTCACCCTACAAAAAGTGACACTATGATCTAAAACTATTTGGCTTGGTATAGTAAAATTTATTTTGGGTGGCCAATGGAGAAGTGGTTCTAGTTTAAAGAGACTAGAAAATTACTACTCTGAACTCTGAAAGGAGACATGAAGAACTTTCATTATACGGATGCTACAAGATCAGGAAGAGGGGGCTAAGAAGGTAGCTCAGTGGTAGAGCGCTTGGCCTTGCATGCATGAGGCCCTGGGTTCGATTCCTCAGCACCACATAAGCAAAAAGAAAAAATGCCGCAAGTGGCGCTGTGGCTCAAGCACTAGAGCGATAGCCTTGAACTGAAGAGCTGAGGGACAGCGCCCAGGCCCAGAGTTCAGGCCCCACAACCGGACCCCCAAAAAAAAAAATCAGGAAGAGCTTTCCCTTAGAAGAGAAAACAGCACTAAGTCCAAGGACCTAAATCTTTCCTTTGTGTTATTTTCTCTTTTTCATTTAGTCTTGCCCAAACTGGAATTGAAGAATCTCAAGTACCTCTTCCCTGACACTATGGGAAGACTCTGTCAAAAATAAACCTTCCTGGAATGGGCAGAGGAAGCTGGTCATCTCAGGACACAGAACATTTCCTTGTCTGGTAGATTCTCCATTGAGAACGTCTATGCTCTGAATTCTTGTCCAGTTTTTCTATTTCTTAGATGAAAAAAATCCACTTGTTTTCAATTAACCAACAATTGCATATTTAACATGGGGAGAAACAGAGAAAGCAAGAGTGAAAGTCACAATCTAGAATATCCTCCAACAAGAGTTTGATCATGAGGATCTTGTGTCTGCTGGACAGGTGCTTTGTTTTTCTGCACAGGGTCTCTCTCCCATTTTTGCCCAGGACTGGGTTCAAACTGTGATCCTCCTACCTATGCCTCCCACAAAGCTGGCATCACAGGAATATGCCACCACATTTAACCTTCCAATAGAATTCTTCATCTTAACTAAGATGAGAATCTCATTATTCTAAGCTTTTTTCACCCCATCTGAAGACTTTTTCTTATTACTCATTCATCTTCCTATTTGAGAAGATGAACAAATTTTGTCATTTTAACTGCAGAATTATTTCCTACTCAAAATTCAACCTCATATCTTTCCTTTACTACTTCTAACAGAATTCACAGCTTTATTACTTCCACTCAAATTATTCAGCTAGAATAGTGTTCATACTCTAGCAAATCTGAGAATTTTTTTATTTTTATTTATTTTTTTGGTCAGTTGTGGGTATTGAACTCTGGGCCTGAGTGCTGTCTCTGAGTTCTTCAGCTCAAGTCCAGCATTCTACCACTTGAACCACAGCGCCACTTCCGGTTTTCTGGTAGCTATTTGGAGTTAAGAGTCTCACAGACTTTCCTGAAGAGCTGGCTTTGAACCTTGATCTTCAGATCCCAGCCTCCTGAGTAGCTAGGATTACAGGTATGAGCCACCAGAGCCCAGCTGAAATCAATTTTTTTATAATAAACCTATACTGATTATTCATTAACAAAGCTAACAGACAGCTGGATGCTGATGCCTGTAATCTTAGTTAGCTACTCAGAAGGCTGAGATCTGAAGATCACAGTTTGAAGCTAGCATGGGCAGAAGAAAAGTTCCTAAGACTTTTATCTCCAATTAAATACACACACAAAAAAAAGTCACAAGTAGAACTGTGGCTCAAATGGTAGTGATAGCTTTCAGCAAAAAAGCTGAGGAAGAGTACCCAGGGGCCTGAGTTCAATGTGTGCATATGCGTGGCGTGTGAGCACAATCACAGAGCTAACAGACAGTCCTTTCTTTAAAAAGAAAAAAAAAAAGTGACTCCATTGTAGTAGGGTTTAGAGACAATAAATTTCAGAAAAACATTTGGATCTTCATTTTGTTTTTAAATGCCTCAGAATGTAAAAGTTTCTTTATTCTAATCCTAGAAGGTTTTTTCCTAAGGTCACAAGATCAAATCAAACTAGAGAGATGTACTATTTTCAAAGTGAAAAGAAAAAAAAAAAAAAGACCACCTGATGCTCTTTGGAAGCTAATATGAAACAAGATAATGATTTATGCTGAGTTCAAACTTCAGGGTTGGCAGTACAAAAAGTTACTCTATTTATACAACCATGGAAGATACTAAATCTCTTGTTTTGTAAAGCAAAAGCAAAACCAAAGGAATTAAACACTTGAAATCTAAACATCTCTCAAAATTACTGAAGAGGTTGGAATTTAATTAGTTCTGGAAAAAGTCAAACAATACATTGCCTTTGACAACAATTTCCCTTTGGCATACATGCGCATCATGAAACATTTTAAGCACATAAAGAAGTACAAAGCCATCCTGGGCAAGAAAGTCCATGAGACTCTTGATCTCCAAGTAACCACAAAAAAAAAAAAAAAAAAAAAGCAAAAAAGCCACAAGTGGAGCTGTGGCTCAAGTGGTACAGTGTTAGCCTTGAACACAAAGGCCCAGGGACATCACCCAGGCCCTGAGTTCAAGCCCTAGGACCAACCCCCCACCCCCCCCCCCCCACACACAAAGTATATACTACATATTCCAATAACGTAGAAATCTAGAAATTTTGGGGCTGGGAAGGTGGCTCAGTGGTAGAGCACTTGCCTTGTATGCATGAGGCCCTGGATTCGATTGCTCAGTACCACATAAGAAAAAAGAAAAAAGCTGGAAGTGGCGCTGTGGCTCAAGTGATAAAGCACTAGCCTTGAGCTGAAGAGCTGAGGGACAGCGCCCAAGCCCAGAGTTCAGGCCCCATGACTGGACCTCCCTCACCCCACAAAAAAAAGAAATCTAGAAACTTCAACTCATAACATAAAGCATATCAATGACTGCACAGGAACAAAGATGGGTTGTAAAAAAAAAAAGGGCAGGAGAAACTTGGAGATGATAAATATGCTAGATACTTTTTTTTTTTTTTTGGCCCGGTTGTAGGGCCTGAACTCTGGGCCTGAGCACTGTCCCTCAGCTCTTCAGCTCAAGGCTAGTGCCCTACCACTTGAGCCACAGTGCCACTTCCAGCTTTTTTTTCTTTTTGCTTATGTGGTGCTGAGGAATCGAACCCAGGGCCTCAGGCATGCAAGGCAAGTGCTCTACCACTGAGTCAACTTCCCAGCCCATGCTAGATACTTTAACTGTAATCATAGGTTCATAATTTTACACACATTAAAATTTTCTGTGCTTTTTTTTTACTGTGTCAATTATATCTTTATGTCTTTAAAATTCTGTGCCTCTTTTCTATTGGGTAGATTTTTACTTACTAATTCAATATATTTAATGATAATAAATTTTCATGTTTTATTCCTTCTTGAGTAAACTTGAGAAAGCTATTTTTCAGAAAATTGTTCTTTGTACATAAACTTCCAATTAGCTGCATATATTTGTTAATACTGTATGTGTTATTTAATACTCTATATATATCTGTGATATATGCTTAGCCTAGTAACATATGTGTCCCTCTTCCCCACCAAAGCCAGTTTTGGTATTGTTAATTCAATTACACCTATGTTTATTTCATTGTTTATATCTCCTTACAATTGTGAGTTGGAGGCCAGCCTGGACTATATAGCAAGACCTTGCCTGCAAAAAATGAAAGAAAAATTTACAATCCTTCTGCTTCAGCCTCATAAAGCCTGGAATTACAGATGTGTACCTCCAAGCTCTGTTCTTATTTTCATTATTCCTACACTTTCCTTGGTCATCTTTATTCCTCTTTATAACACTTTCAGCTCAATATTTAGACTAAAATCTACTGTGCTTTCTTTTTTCTAATAAGGATACCAACTTACATTCGATTTTACTCTAATTTTCATTATTATTTCTTCTTTGACCTGTGAGTTATTTAATGTGTGCTTTCTTTTCCTACCTCCCCCAAAAAATAACAACTTCTGGCTTCCATTTCCTGAGGTTCATTTTGATAAATATTATTTTGTGTGATCAAATGCACATAGGCATTGCACCTTTCTATTCCTCTCCTAAGAGTATCCTCTTTTGGTCTGTGACTGAATGCCTAGAGTCCTCTATAATTTATCAGGTCCCTATGTATTTTAGGTCTTAATGTGTGTTTTTAAAATTTCCGATTACAGCCAGGTACCAATGGCTCCCAACTATAATCCTAGCAACTCAGGAGGCTGAGATCTGAGTATTGCAACTTGAAGCTAGGCCCAGCAAGAAAGTCCATGAGACTCTTAGATCCAATAAAGTATCCCCTAAAAAGCCAGAAAAGGAGCTCTGGATCAAGTGGTAGAGGACTAGCCTTGAACAAAAATAGAGCTCAGAAACAGCATCTGAGTTCAAGACCAAGATTAGCACAAAAAAATTAATTCTAATTACAACCATTTTAGTTATCATTCAGTTCAACTTTAATTTTAACTGACCTGAGTAAAAAAACAGTAGCCTGCATTAAACCCAATCACTGGTTTTGTTGAGACTTACTGTGAATTCAGAATCTGTTCAATAGTTCTTAGTCTACCTAAAAAGAAAGTATATTCTCATTTGTTAGGTGTCAGGCTCTGTACATGCCCACCAAATGAAGCTTGTTGGTTGTGCAAATATTCAATACACCTTTTCAAATTTTTTGACTGTCTGATCATTTATTACTGAGAAAGATACATTAAACAATTATTTAAAGCTTCCATAAATAGCTTTAATCTACTCATATAATTAATCAATATATCACTCATATTTTTTTCTTATATTATATACCATCACATACTATTTTTCTTTATTTCCTTTCCCTTTTTTCTTTTCTGAGATGATGTCTCCATAGGCTGAAGCAATTCTCCTGTCTTGATTTCCTAAGTAGCTATAGGTATGTGCCACCACATCTGACTCACCTATGTATTATGAATTCCATCTCTATATTGTGAGGCCATGCTATCATATGCATATTGATCTGGAATGCAGCTTCTTGCTTACTATTTCTTTTATAATTTTTGAGATAATATTTTTATTGGAGGGGTTGGGTCCGGTCATGAGGCCTGAACTCTGGGCCTGAGCACTGTCCCTCAGCTCAAGGCTAGTACTCTACCACTTCAGCCACAGCGCCACTTCCAGCTTTTTTCTTTTTGCTTATGTGGTGCTGAGGAATTGAACCCAGGGCCTCATGCATGCAAGGCAAATACTCTACCACTGAGCCGCCTTCTCAGCCCTTTGAGGTGATATTTATCTCCAATAATGATTTTTATCTTCAAATAATTTTCTCTACTAATCTGCTATTCCAGTTCTTTTCAATTTTTCTTTTTCTCTCTTTTTTTTTTTAGGCCAGTCTTGGGGCTTGAACTCAGGGCCTGAGTACTGTCCCTGAGCTTCTTTTGCTCAAGGCTAGTACTCTACTATTCGAGCCACAGCACCACTTCCAACTTTTTCTGTTTATGTGGTACTGAGGAATTGAACCCCCAAGGCTTCATACATACTAGGCAAGCATTCTACCATGTTTCTAGCATTTCTAGCACATTTCCTATACTTTTACTTCTAATCCTTCTGACTCTTCCATATGTCTCTTATCAACTGTACAGAACTAGGTTTTCTGTTCAGCCTGGTAATCTTGTTTTTTCTTTGCTAGTACAGAAAAAATAAGTAAAATAACATTTCCCTTAAAAAAATACCAAATTACTCCAAAACTTAGTGATATTCAATAATAATCATTTTATTATTCTCATGATTCTGTCGTCCAGAAATTCTAGGAGGGTAAGAAGAGAAAACAGGTCTGTGACTTTCATTGTATGAAACCTAAACTAGGATAACTTGAATGAATGTCTTAACAGGACAGTGTCTGAGACCTCTGTATTTCTCCAGATGATGTCTGCTAGGGCCATACTATTCAACGTAGCTCCTTCACTCACTCATCTGGCTGACAGTAAATTAGTGCCGGCTATTTGCTAGTAGTTCACAAGACTAGAAATGAGTCTCCATGGTCCTATCTAGGGTTGGGCTTCTCACAACATAATAGCTGGGTTCTGAAAGTGATTATTCTAAGAGAGAATTCTAAGACCCACAGTATAAAATTCAATGCTTCTTATAACCTAGCCACAAAAGTCTCAGGAAAATTATTTTATTATTTAAGCATGTCACTAGATTCAAAAGGTAGAGAAAAACTCTACCTCTGAATAGAAAGAAAGAAACTGGTGGCTACTCTAGAATCAAGCTACCACAGACCACCCTCTGGTCCCCACAACTCCTTCCCACATGCAAAATACACTCACCCTCTCTAAGACCTTGAAAATTCTCATCTCATTATGGCATCAGCTTGATGTCCAGAATCTCCATATCTAAATCAGGTCCGGTGTGGTTGAGGGTCCTCAGATGCAGTTCCTCAGGTACAGCTACTGAAGTATAGCTCCTCTTGATCTGAATTAAAGAGATAAAATATCTGCTCCCACACACCCAATACACAAACACACAATACTGAAACTGACTCAAGATAATCATAATAGACACTCCCATTCAAATTGTGAGAAAAAGTGGGAATGAACAAGAGATACATAGCAGTTACTGAGTCATTCAATTCTGAAATTTAATCAGACATGTCATCAGTTCCTCCATTAGAGCAAGTCATTCCCTGAGAATAATTCTCTACCCATTTTGGATTCATTATGTTATCCTTTCTTTTATGTAACAGATTATTAATGTATAATTTCTTAAAAGTCTGTGGATTTCCAATACATCTTATTGTGGACAGAGCTCCAGAATATAAAAAACTATACTCAGTTTCTTTATCTCAAATCCCATGTGAGGCTACTGTAAGAAATATCTTTAAGATCCCTAAAACCTTCTTCTCTAAGAATGAGTCAAAAAGGTATTCCCTGAGGATTTTTAGGGCTCTATGAAGGCTCTATGAAAGGCTCTATGAAGCATTGCCTTAAATCTTTCTGAAAACTTAGCAAAGGGGTTTGTAGTTATATACTGAGATCTTTACCAGGTATGTTTTATGCACATTAGCTTAACTGGGTTCTGGTGACTAATGCCTGTAATCCATCAGGAGGCTGAGATCTGAGGATCATGGTTTAAAGCCAGCCAAAGCAGTAAAGTCCGTGAGACTTACCTTCAATTAACCACCAAAAACTTGTTAGTAGCAATTGCATTCAGTACAAAAGTTCAGGGACAGGGCACAGGCCCTGAATTCAAGTCATTGGTCCAGCACAGTGGGGAAAAAATAGTCCTAGGCCATATGAAGCAACCAGAAACTTTTTTTTTTTAATGTTTTATTTCCTAATGTGTATACTGTCATGCTAGTATGGGCCTTACATTCTTGCTTGGCTTTTTCACACAAGGCACCACTGACCACACCTCTACTTTTGGCTTTTTTATTGGTTAACTGAAGATGTCTTACATTCTTTTTTGACTGGGCTGACTCAATCCCTAGATCTCTGTATCCTGAGTGGATAGGATTATAGGCATAAACCAAGCCACCAGTACCCATCTGGCTTCGATTTTTTTTTTTTTTCTGGTCGTGGGGCTTGAACTCTAGGCCCTGTCCCTCAGCTCTTCAGCTCAAGGCAAGCACTCTACCACTTGAGCTACAACATTACTTCTGTTTTTCTAGTATTAACTGGAGATAAGAGTCTCACGGACTTTCCTGCCCAGGCTGGCTTTGAACTGTGATCCTCAGATCTCAGCCTCCTGAGTAGCTAGGCCACAGGTGCTCAGATGACTTAGATTTCTTTTTTAAGTCATGGTAGCTAGGTTCCCAGATTTTAAGTTCCATGGAAAAGCATTTCAAAAAACAATGTTCAGATGGGTGCCAGAGGCTCACACCTATTGTCCTAATTACTCAGGAGACTGAGATCCAAGAAGCTGGAAGTGGACCTACAGATAGCATGAAGGGAAAAAAAAAAAAAAAAAAAATCTGAGGGCAGTCGCCAGACCTTGAGTTCAAGCCTTAGGACTGGCACAAAAAAAAAAAAATTCAAAAGACCTAAATGAAAGTTGCAGAACTTTTCATAACTTGGACTCAAAATTCGTTGAATGCTATTTCTGCATACTATCTTGACCAAATCAAGTAAAACTAACCCAGATGAATGGAAAAATCATCTTTACCTCTTGACAAGGGAATGGTCATATATAGACAAAAAAAAAAATCTATAACAGACAATCTGTCTTTTAACTAGTAAATAATAGTTCATTTATATTCAGCATGATTACTAATGCATCTGAATTTATTTCTACAATCTGTTTGTATTGGGGTTTGAACTCAAGGCCTCTCCATTGCTAGGCAAGCTTTCTACAATTGAATCATGCTTCTAGTCCTTTTTTCTTTTTCTTTTTTTTGCTTATGTGGTGTTGAGGAATCGAACCCAGGGCCTCAGGCATGCAAGGCAAGCGCTCTACCACTGAGCCACCTTCCCAGTCCTTCTAGTCCTTTTTTGCACTGGTTATTTGAGGTAGTCTCCAACAGGCACTTGGACCACAATGCCCATTTTATTTCTGTAACTTTAATAAGGCACTTGCCACCACACACAACTTCTTATTCATTATTTGGAGACTTACGGACTTTTCTGGCCTGGATGGCCTGGAACAAAACTCCTGATCTCAACTCCATAGGCAGCACCAAGATATTTATTCTTTTGTATGTGTGTGTGTGTGTGTGTGCGTGCACGCGTGCGTGTGCACCAATCTTGGGACTTAAACTCAGAATCTGGGTGCTGTACCTGTGCTTTTTTGCTCAAGATTAGTGCTCTACCACTCAAGCCACAGCTCCACTCCTGGCTTTTTGGTGGTAACCTGAAGATGAGAATCTCACAGAATTTCCTGCTCAGAGTAGCTTCAAATCTTGACCCTCAGATCTCAGATTCATGAGGAACTGGGATTACAGGTCTGAGCTATAAATGCCTAGTTATAATCTTTTATCATACTATACAACCTATCTTTTCTTTTTTTTTATTAAATATTTTATCTTATTTGTGAACATACTGTACAGAGGGGTTACAATTACATGGGCAGGATAATGCATACATTTCTTACCAAGCATTGCAGCCTTCTCCACAACCTATCTTTTCAATGACATTTATCACATTTCTATTTCTTGCTTTTCATTGGATTGTGTGAGTGTACAAATCACCAGCTCAACGAGTTATCATAAAGTGAAGCAATCATTTAACTATCACTTGGGTCAAGAATACAATATTGTCAATATCCAAGAAATTTTCTTAATACTCCCTCCTAATTATTAGTCCTTCTCTCTTTCTTAAAGATTACTATCAGAACTTATAACCTCGTGTTAGGGATTTTAGTTTTCTATAAATAAGATCATATAGTATTTGTTTTGTGTCTGACTTCCTTTCTTCAGTATTATTTTTACTTAAACATGATCTTATGCATAGCAGCCATTCATTCATTTCTATTGCAAAACAGTATTCCATTATATGAATATATCACCATTTATTCATTCTACTATTGATGCTGTTTCCTGAGCTTTACGTTTAAATATATATTTTTTTTTTTTTATTTTTTTTTTTTGGTCAGTCATGGGGCCTGAACTCTGTGCCTGGGCTCTGTCCCTCAACTAGCACTCTACCACTTGAGCCACAGTGCCACTTCTGGCTTTTTCTGTGTTGAAGAATAGAACCCAGGGCTTCATTCATGCAGGGCAAGCACTCTACCACTGAGCCACCTTCCCAGCCCCTAAATAAATATATTTTTAAGGTCTATTAAAACAACAAAACAAAGTTAAGGGCACCTTTAGCTGTAAGAATCCTATGTGGCTTAGACTGAATATCTATAAAGAGAAGTTTAATATTTGCTTTAGCCTGCTGCTATGGAATTGTTACTGATTCAAGACTATATGTCAGCCTGGCACTAGTGGCTCAGGCCTGTAATCCTAGTTACTCAGGAGCCTGAGAGCTGAGGTTTGCTATTCAAAGCCCAGGCAGGAGAAGCCATGAGATTCTTATCTCCAATCAGAAAACCAGAAAAGGTACTATGTCTCAAAGTGGTAGAGCACTAGCCTTGAGCAGAAGAACTAAGGGACAGTGCCCAGGCCCTGAGTCCAAGCCCCACAACCGACAAAAAATAAAAAAATAAACTATATGTTAATTTCTTGGCTTTAGATTTCCTGGATCCAAGAAAGAAAAAAAAAGACATATCACAAGCCCAATTTAACAGAGGATAAACAAATTCTCAAATAAATTCTTAAAGCCAACACAGAGTGGACAAATTTCATTGATATCTCTCAATGTCTCTGGACAGATGTTTTTCCTAGGATCGTCTTTTCAATGATGTAGTAACCTTTTGAGGAACCTTTTTAGGAAGGCAGAACCTGAAGCTTCCCATGAAACTGAAGTCTCTTAGTAACCCAGAGCTTTAGCTTCCTCTTCATATTTTGCCCTTGAAGATTTTCTTTACTTTTCACATCAGGTATCAGATTTATAATAATGTTTATTATAGTACTTAGAAGGCTGAGGTGCGAGAATGTGATTTTGAGGACAGCTTGCATAAGTGGAAAGCCACAGGAAGAGAAAAACTCGGACAATAAAGTAAATATTTTCTCCAGTTATCTTCACTAACACTCAAATCTCATAATAATGAATTTAATAAATTGAAATGCTTACACATATACATATATACACACAAACATACACACACAAGTCACTCAAATGTAATTGAGATTATTCTGTTGCTATTATTTTGTAGTATGTCTTTTTCCCACAATGACCATTTTCCTTTCTAATTGGGTATTTGAAATATTATTACGATGTATACTTGCTCACATTATATCCTTGCATCTGTGTGCATTGTATACTTGAACAATATAATTTCTTTGAACATACTAAAATTGACATATCTTCACAACGTATATTTTCATGCTGTATTAGTGGCAAAAAAAGTATTACCTTGGGCTGGGAAGGTGGCTCAGTGGTAGAGCACTTGCCTTGCATGCATGAGGCCCTGGGTTCAATTCCTCAGCCCCACATAAGCAGAAAAAAAAAGCCGGAAGTGGCGCTGTGGCTCAAGTGATAGAGCGCTAGCCTTGAGCTGAAGAGCTGAGGGACAGTGCCCAGGCCCAGAGTTCAGGCCCCACAACCGGACCCCCCCCAAAAAAAAGTATCACCTTTTTCATAATTGGTAAAACACATCCTCAATATTATTAATCAATTTCTTAATAATTCTGGATAGAGTATCTGGCTATGTATTCCAGCTCACATTAGCAGATGTTTATCAACACATGGAATATTTATTTCCAGGCATGGTAGTACATGCCTGTAATCTCAGCACTTGGGAATTTGAGGCAAGAAGATCTTGAGGACTTTGAGACCTATTTCCAAAAAAATTTTTTTTAGTTATGCAAATTTATCTATGAAGATTAGATAATAGCATATTATGTTAGAAGCCACAAAATCTAAATAGATAAAAATGGGCTGAAAACATAAAATGAAATTTATCAAAATGAATTTATATCTATTTATCTAGTAATAATTTAGTTTCAACATTGGTTGATAAAGAGTTTTGTTCAAGCTGAGTGTGGATGGCATATGCCTGTAAATCCCAGCATTCAAGAAACAGAGGCAGGAGGATCATGAGTTCAAGACAAGCCTAGGCTATCTAGTGAACTTAAGCCACCCTAGGATACATGGCCAGACCATGTAGTTGAACTGTAATATCAAAATGAACCTTCAATATTAGGTATCAGCTTAAAACACTAACACAGATAATTGGTGACCCGAACTAGGAAGAAAACTGCTAATGGTCAGGCAAACATTTTTGGCACTATTATTTGAAATATGAGCCTCATACAAGAGCCTCCTATGCCAGGCACTGATAGCTCACACTTGTAATCCTAGTTACTCAGGAGGCTAAGATCTGAGGACTGTGGCTCAAAACCAACCTGGGCAGGAAAGTCCATGAGACTACTATATCCAATTAACCACTAAAAAGCTGGAAGTAGAGATGTGGCCTAAGTGGTAGAGTGCTAACCTTGAGCAGAAAAAGTTCAGAACAGCACCCAGGCCCTGAATTTAAGCCCCAAGACTGGAACCACAAGAGAAAGAGAGGAAAGAGAGAGAGAGAGAGAGAGAGAGAGAGAGAGAGAGAGAGAGAGAGAGAGAGAGAGAGAGAGAAGAAAGGGGGAGAAGAAAGGGGGGGAAGACAGAGAGAGAGAAAAAGAGAGGGAGAGAGGAGCATCAGGACTGTGATAATGATGGTATGGCAAACAAAATCATATAAAGCACAACTAAAAGCCAAAAATTATTTCCATAGAGAACAGATCTCGGAAAGAAAAAATAACACCAGAGCTCTTTCCAAGTATTTGAATGATTCTTGGATTCAAAGGCAGAAATTACATTTTTCTATGTATTTCATCTTTATTCTCTGTACACTCAATTCTAAGCTTTGTATATAATAAAAATCAAATATTTTAAGTTTAAGATAAATTAACATGTTAGTGACTAAGCCAACAAAGATAGTTGTTTTTCAGGTGTATCTGAATGACAATTCAACAAAAGGGTATGAGAGGATGAAGGAAAGTAAAAACAAAGAAATGTACTGTCAGGGGCTGGGAAGGTGGCTCAGTGGTAGAGTACTTGCCTTGCATGCATGAAGCCCTGGGTTCAATTCCTCAGCACCATATAAGCAGAAAAAGCCAGAAGTGGTGCTGTAGCTCAAGTGGTTGCACGCTAGCCTTGAGCTGAAGAGCTGAGGGATAGAGCCCAGGCCCAGAGTTCAGGCCCATGACTGACAAAAAAAAAAAAAGAAAAAGAAAAGAAATGTACTGTCAGGTAGTACGGTACATGCCAGTAATCTCTGCACATAGTAGGCAGAGGCAGGAGGAAAAGACATTCTAGGCCAGCCTGGGCTATATAATGAGACTCTTGACTCAAACTTGAAAAAGAGAACAAGAGAGAAAGAGAGAAAGGAAGAGAAGGGAAAAGAAGGGAAAGAAAGAGAAGAGGAGGGGAGGGGAGGGAAGGGAGGGAGGAAAAAAGAGAAAGAAAATAAACAAGTAAAAGCTAAGTAGGACACCTATAGCATAAACATTACATAAACATTACCTTAAATTTAGAATTTCTGAGGCTAAGGATATAGCTCAATGATAGAATACTTTATTAACATGGACAAGGCCTAGGTTCAATCTCTACAACAATTTCTTTTTTTTTTTTTTTCTTCTGCTGGTCGTGGGGCCTGAACTCTGGGCCTGGGCGCTGTCCCTCAGCTCAAGGCTAGTGCTCTAGCATTTGAGCCACAGCGCCACTTACGGCTTTTTCTGCTTATGTGGTGCTGAGGAATCGAACCCAGGGCCTCAGGCATGCAAGGCAAGCGCTCTACCACTGAGCCACCTTCCCAGCCCCTCTACAACAATTTCTGTCTTCTACTTATAGTCAGCAGTTAGCTATGAATGATGGTGATATGTAGAGGGAAACTAAAGAATTCTTGAAGAGGAAAAAAAATGCTAAGTAGCAAGTAACTAGCTCCATTAAGATCAAAGTAGCCCACTAAAATCATGGAATGTAATGAGATGAGTATCCTCCAACCTAAGGATTAAGGAAGGGCTATCATTCTAGCCTAAGGTAAATCAACAGATAGTTCCTGGAACAACAGATCTTTAACTTTCCCAAGCCAGTAAGCCAAGGACTACAGGTTAAAAGTAACTCAATAAACCTTTCCTAACTTCTAGACAATGACTACCTGGTAGGAAGGTTCTCAGAAGGAACTTTTAGCGCTCCAAGCCTCTTATATGTCAATAAAAACTTGTTCTGGGATAAAAATGGTCATTCCCACTGTAAAGATGATCTGTTTTTAGTCTAGTTAAAATATATTCTTTTCCTAATAAACTTTATCACTTTTACTACATCTTGATTCTTGCCTGAATTTCTCCATGAAGGTCTGAATTGTTGTGCTAACTCTTCAGTAAGATTTCAAAAGATAGTCTTGTCCATATCACAACTTACTTTGAGTTCCTTTCGTAAATACTGCCCTACAATAGAGTCATTATTTCCACTTTTCTTTAACCAAGAGAAAAACAGGCTAACAGAAGTTTTTTAGCTAGCTCCAACATTATAACAATGATTAACCTGGAACTTTCCACTCACAAGCCCTTTGTTAAAAGTTTTAACAGGGTGGCAACAAACATACATGGCCTTAACTTAGAGACTTAGCCTCAATTTGACAATTACTTTGGCTTCTCTTTTATTACTCCCTTTTAATCAACAAATCTCTAAATCCACAAACAGTAAACCTGCATTAAAACTATAAACTGAGGCTGGCAATGTGGCTTAGTGGTAAGAGTGCTTGCTTGGCATCCATGAAGCCCTTGGTTTGACTCCTCAGTGCCACATAAACAGAAAAAGCCAGAAATGGCACTGTGGCTCAAGTGGTAGAGTGCTAGCCTTGAGCAAAAGAAGGTCAGGGACAGTGCCCAGGCCCTTAGTTCAAGCCCCAGGACTGGCAAAAAACAAAAACAAAAAACTGTTAACTATATAGAAAATTTTGTTTCTTAAACCTGAAAGACCAAAAAAAAGACCTAAGACTAAAAATTTGTCTCCCATGTGCTATTTAAGGAGTAACCTTGGTACTGGTTCCAGTTCCACCATAGGCCAGAACTTGGCCAGCACAATATCTCAGGTTCATACCAAATTACACCTAAGGAAACCTAATGGCTTCCTTTTTTGTATTAAAGATTTAGTGCAGAGTTGCAACAAATATCCAAAAAGCAGAGAGGAAAAGGTGGTGAAAAGAGGTTTTAATGTACATTAAAGAGAAACAAATGGGAGATTTTCTGTCTCATATACATATTAAAGCATGGAATTAGTTGGAATAGCAAAATGCTATTCTGCACGAGTTGTAAATATAATAAAGGAATGCCCGAACAAGTGCCCACGCTCTCAACTTCCTTCCCAAGGAGGCTCATTTACATTAGAATAGTTGCCAAGGTTACCTTAATTCCATCACAGCTCCTTTCTCCAGTTGCTAATCTGGAGCCTGGGTGGTACTAGTTAACAACCAAAATCCTTAATTGGGGCTAACTCAAAATCCAGCCTACTCAAAAGTTCATGACCTACAAAAGGATTTTGTCCTACCAACAAAAACTGCCAGAAAGGTAAGACTAGTGTTTCCTTACACTCTATTTTAGTGGAGATTTTATTGTAATTTCAGAGAACTCTCTGGGAGACAATATTTTTTTTATCTGCTTCAACCAGTTTCTTGTAAGGAAAGCAATATAAATAATAAATTTTACAAAGGGTAACGGATCAAAGGAGTGACTGACTGCTTGATTCCAAGTATTGAGTATTGTAGCCATTATACAAACCAACAGTCTCTCAGTATTATTTTCTGAGAAAGATAATACATAGTACTGGCTGGCTATACAAGTAGAATCCTAAATCGACTAATGAGGCTAGTATATTCTGTATTAAAGCAGCACTCAAACAAAACACAGAGTAACGGAAAAAGTGAAGAAGAAATAAAGCAAAACATTAAATTTAAAAGAGCAAGATTTCACAATGCTCCTACCTCTGCTTCACAAGTGCTGGGATTACATACACGTACCACCATATCCAGCCCAAACTCCTCATCAACAAATATTAAAATTTAATCATTACTAGATATTTTTCTTAAGTGGGTTTACATTAATACTTCATAAATTTCATTTTTATAAGTTTAGCTCATCAGTTTGATTTGCTTACATTTTCATGATTTTTAAAGTTATGTTTTTTTGTTTGTTTGTTTGTTTTCCCGGTCGTGGGGCCTGAATTCTGGCCCTGGGCACTGTCCCTCAGCTCTTCAACCCAAGGCTAGCACTCTACCACTCCAACCACAGCACCACTTCTGGCTTTTTCTGCTTATGTGGTGCTAAGGAATCAAGCCCAGGGCCTCATGCAAGCAAGGAAAGCACTCTACCACTGAGCCACCTTATGCTATTATCTAATCTTTATAGATTCAAAGCCAGATTCAAAGGCAGAAAAGTCCACAAGATTCCATCTCCAAAATAACCAGCAAAATACTAGGAGGTTTTTTTTTTAATCTTTTTGATTTTTACTCCATTGCACGTATTATTAAAAATGTAAATTTGCTGGGCACTAGTGGCTTGTGCCTATAATCCTAGCTACTAAGGAGGCTGAGATCTAAGGATCATAGTTCAAATCCAGCCTGTGAAAGTCTGTGAGGCTCTATCTCCAATTAACCACCAGAAAACTGGAAGTGGAGTTGTGGCGCAAAGTGGCGACAGCACCCAGGCCCAAGACCAATCCTCAAAAAAAAAAAAATTAATTAAATTTGAGCCAGGTGCTAGTGGCTCATGCCTATAACCCTAGCTACTCAAGAGGCTGAGATCTGAGGATCACAGTTCAAAGCCAGCCAAGGCAGTAAAGTCTGTGAAAAATCTTAATCTCGGAAATAAATTTTCATACTGGGTTAATAAAAAAAAAAAAAAATCTTAATCTCGGGCTGGGAAGGTGGCTCAGTGGTAGAGTGCTTGCCTTGCATGCTCGAGGCCCTGGGTTCGATTCCTCAGCACCACATAAGCAAAAAGAAAAAACCCGGAAGTGGCGCTGTGGCTCAAGTGGTAGAGCGCTAGTCTTGAGCTGAAGAGCTGAGGGACAGTGCCCAAGCCCAGAGTTCAGGCCCCATGACCGGAATTTAAAAAAAAAAATCTTAATCTCTAATTAACCAGCAAAAAGCCAAGAGTACAGTTGTAGCTCAAATAGTTGAGTGCTAGCCTTGAGCACAAAAGTTTAGAGACAGTTCTCGGGCCTGAGTTCAAGCTCTAGGACAGATGGACAGATGGAAGGACATGGATACACACACACACACACACACACACACACACACACACACACACACACACACACACACACACACACACACACACACACACACACACACACACACACACACACACACACACACACACACGAAATGTGGCTAGTGAAAATTCAGTTCAAAATATAAAAAGCAAACTATCTTGATTTTTATGCCAAATACATGTTAAAATAATTGTTGGATTTAGTTTCACATACATATACATATGTATGTGTATTCTCCTGACCCCTTTTTTTTTTGCACTGTTAGGGATAAACCCATGGTTTAATGTGTGCTACCATTATAACTGGAACTTTAGAATACCGTCTAAAGCTATTTCTTGGCTCAACCCCTGAATCCAGCTCCAACCATCTATAAAACATTTTTATTTAGATGTTATATAAATGTTTCAAACACAAGGTTACAAGAAAAATGGAACTAACGCTTATTCTGTAATACTTCACCTATTGCTAATATTATCTCAGCATGCTTTTGGTTAAAATACTGTAGAATAAGAATTCAAATTCGTGTATTTTCTTGTGTTTGACTTGACAAATCATAATATGCAGGAAAAATAACTATAAAAATTAGGCTTGGATGTGTAGTTGTGGCTCAAAGTAGTGGAGCACTAGCCTTGAGCAAAAAAGCTCAGGGACAATGCTCAGCTCTGAAGCTTTCATGGCCCAGGACTGCCAAAAAAACAAAACAACAACAACAACAACAACAAAAAACTAGGCTTGCTTCTTGTTTTTGTAATTCTGATTTTTTTTTTTTTACTCCTTTGAAAATTCATGATCATGAAAACCTGAAACACATTTTTAAAAATCTGCATTTTAATCCTTGTTCATTTCTTTTTCTTTTTTCTTTTCTTTTTTTTTTTTGGTTGTGGGGCTTGAACTCAGGACCTGGGCGTTGTTCCTCAGCTCTTCAGCTCAAGGCTTGCGTTCTACCACTTGAGCCACAGCACCAATTCCGGCTTTTTCTGCTTTTGTGGTGCTGAGGAAGCAAACCCCGGGCCTCTTGCATGCAAGGCAAGCACTCTACCACTGAGCCACCTTCCCAGCCCTCCCTGTTCATTTCTTTATTATAACCTACGACTGATAGAGAAACTAATGATTAGTCTTAGCCTGAGTGCTTAATGGCATTTAATGAACATTTTATTCAGCTTTTCCATTAGTAAACTAGAATTGTTTATCACAGTGTTAGTTTAAGAACTAATTCATACTTGTAAGTACTCTAAAAAAAGAGTATACTCTAAATACTCTGCTATATCTTGGCAAGGTCTTAACCTTCCTAGGATACCATTCTTTTTCTTCTCAAGATTAGAACAGAGTCAAGAGTGTGATTCTGAGTCCCAAAACAGTACCTGCCACATTTGCCTTCATTTTATACAAACAGACTTGTTGATAAGTCTCTTAGTCTTCAAGTAATTTCCATGATCTGATAAATACATAAAGAACAATTCTGAAGAAAAAGAGTATATCAAATGGTAAAATCTACAAAGCAAGTTTTAAGCCAAAAGAGTCTTAACTGGTTCAACCTGATGCTCTTGAATAAAAACCAATGTTGCTTTAGAACTGCCAAGTATCATCATGGTGATATATGCAGTGTTCTAATTGTTACTGTCTAGCCAGAGACACTAAAAACCCTTGGGCTCTTTCCAAGGCTTAATTATCAGTGCCATCCGACAGACTCTACCTAAGAGTATTATATACGAGAACTGAAAAAATACTCAAGTCTCCTTGGATTGTGACTGTAGCAAGGTTTATGTTCAAGCGACAGAGAGATAACTAGGTTGCTAAGAGAAGTATATTGTAAATAAATAGTTCATGTTTGAAGCTCAGCACTATAATAACAAACATTTATTAGGCAGTTATTATGCACCAACATTAATTTTATTCAAGAGCATACTTAGTCAACAAATGTAGCTATGCAACTAGGCAATGAACAGAGATTAAAATATACTACCCTAGGGAAGAAGAAAAAATTCTCACGTAATGATTTCTGGATATCTGCAAAGATCTTAAAGACCATGAAATTTATAAGCCACTAGAACAACTCAGAAGGCAGTGTGACAGGAAAATAATTTATAATCAGCTGTGTAGATTAGTGGATGTATCCAAACTGGCAATAATTATTTTTAGTTATTATTATCAAGCATTATGAGAAAACAAGTAACAATGTTATAGGCTAATAAGCTTGCTGAAACATCTCTTAAGGTTCAATGATAAAGTACAAGGTTTGGAGCCAAACCCTTCAGCTCATCTGATGAGCAAGTTCTAACTGTTCTCCAAGATGTGGCAAGGCCTAGTCAACAAAGCAAAAGGAAATGCCAAGTTACTTTATTCAAAGCAATCAAAAAAAAATCAGTTTTTTGGGCTGGGAATGTAGCTTAGTGGTAGAGTGTTTGCCTAGCAGGCATGAAGACCTGTGTTCAATTTCTCAGTACCACATAAACAAAAGAAGCTGGAAGTGGCACTGTGGCTCAAGTGGTAGAGTGCTAGCCTTGAGCAAAAGAAGCAGCTCAGGGACAGTGCACAGGCCCTGAGTTCAAGCCTCAGGACTAGAAAAAAAAATTCATTTTTATTAATCATTCACACACAAAAGTAAGTGCTGTCCCCTCTTCAAAAGAAATGCCATTTTAAGCCGGGCGCTGGTGGCTCACGCCTGTAATCCTAGCTACTCAGGAGGCTGAGATCTGAGGATCACGGTTCAAAGCCAGCCCGGGCAGGAGAGACCGTGAGACTCCTATCTCCAATAAACCACCAGAAAACCGGAAGTGGCGCTGTAGCTCAAGTGGTAGAGCGCTCGCCTTGAGCTGAAGAGCTGAGGGACAGCGCCCAGGCCCAGAGTTCAAGCCCCACGGCAGACCAAAAAAAAAAAAAAAAAAAAGAAATGCCATTTTATTAAACAGATGTCAACCATCCCTTTCTGACTAGCTATCTCAATGGTTATTTAGTTAACTGTTAAAATAGGTTCCTATAAAATTATTCAGTAAGTCATGACTAGTTAGGTCTAAAGTCTTAGAAATGAAATGAAAATAACTTAAGTGGCAGAAATATAGCACAAACTGTAAAGAAAAGTTGTTGTGCCGGGCACTGGTGGCTCACACCTGTAATCCTAGCTACGCAGGAGGCTGAGATCTGAGGATCACGGTTCAAAGCCAGCCTGGGCAGGAAAGTCCGTGAGACTCTTAGCTCCAATAAAAACCACTAGAAAACCGGAAGTGGCGTTGTGGCTCAAGCAATAGAGTGCTAGCCTTGAGCTGAAGAGCACAAGGACAGGGCCCAAGCCAAGAGTTCAAGCCCCACGACCAACCAAAAAAAAAAAAAGAAAGAAAGAAAAAAAGAAAAGTTGTTGTTTCCCACACACACACCCCTTACCCCCACACATATACACTCTAGGCTGTGTCTCTACCATTGAGTTACATCCCTCGACTCTCAAAATTTTTTAAATAAACTTATATGGGGTTGGGGGTGTGGTTTAATAATACAATATTTGCCTAGCATGTGCAAGGTACTAGATTAGATCCTCAGCACTGCAAAAAAAAGAGGGGGGGGGAATACACATGTAAAAAAATTATAAACTTGTTAATATTTAGGTTTAATTACTAAAAGGAAAATGGACAAAATTCTTTTTTGGAAGGAGTGGTGTCAGTCATGGGACTTGAACTTAGGGCCTGGATGCTGTCCCTGAGTTTTTTCGCTTAAGGCTAGTGCTCTACCACTTTGAGCCACAGCACTACTTCAGTGTTATGGTGGTTAATTGGAAGGAAGAGTCTCATAGACTTTCCTACCCAGGCTGGCTTTGAACCCCAATCCTCAGATATCAGCTTCCTGAGTTGCTAGGACTATACAGGCATGAAACACCAGTGCCAGCTAAAAAAAGTGTATTTAAACGGCAATTCCTACTCTGGAATGACTTGAAGACTTAGAGGATGAAATTTTACCCCATAATAAAATCAATTTACACATTAATCATTGTTCTCAAAAGTATCATAAGTTTGACTGATCATTCTTTAAATGTAAAAAGAATGTAATGGGTGGGGGGAGGGGGGAGGCTGGGAAGGGAGGTGAAGGGTAAACAAAGGAGGAGGCTGCAATGCTTGGTAAGAAATGTATGCATTATCCTGCCCATGTAATTGTAGCCCCTCTGTACAGTATGTTCTCAAATAAAATTAAATTAAATTAAAAAAAAAAAAAAAAGAAAAAAGAATGTAAGATCCTAACAATACAGTGAACAAGAAAGATATGGCATGAACCCTTGTGGAACTTTCAATCTAGGAATAAAGCATATAACCAAAGTATCAGAAATAAACTGCACTATTCTCATCCATAAGAGGAGAAGGATTTGGCCTATGACAAATGAAACAATAGAATTAGACTATAAAATAAACTATCTGTACAAACGCAAACACATATATTTTGAGAAAATATCAAATTCTCTCCAGAGAAAGAAAATTATAACTAGCTTTTAAGGCATCAAAAGTGCAAAGGTGGACTGGACTTTGGTGGGTCACGCCTGTTATCCTAGCTACTCAGGAGGCTGAGATCTGAGGAATATAGTTCAAAGCCAGCTGGGGCAAGAAAGTCTATGAGACTCTTATCTCCAATAAACCATCAGAAAACCAGAAATGGCTCTGTAGCTCAAGTGGTAGAGTGCTAGCTTTGAGCAGAAGAGCTGAGAGACAGCACCCAGGCCCAGAGTTCAAGCACCATGACTGACCAAAAATAAATAAATAAATAAAGACAGAAAAGGTGGGCTGAGAATGTGGCTTGGTGGTACAGTGCTTGCCCAGCATGCATAAAGCCCTGTGTTCAATTCCTCAGTACCATATACACAGAAAAAGCCAGAAGTGGCTTTCAGCACAAGGAAGCTCAGGACAGCACCCAGGCCCTGAGTTTAAGCCCCACAACTGACCAAAAAAAAAAAAAGCCAAGGTTTCAATAAAGTACAGATTCTTGCCTTATATTTAAACATGCAAGTTATAGATTGACGATGTAGATCACTAAAATGCACTGGGATATAATAAATGATATAGGATTCTAGATATACAGTGAGACCAGAAGAGTTATACTCTTAGGAGAGAAACACAAAGGCACAATGCCCAAGTGCCTCTTCATATTTATGTAAAGTAATATATATACTGACATAAACCCTAAAATATGGAAACAAGAGACATCTATTTTTCCCCTTTAGTTTTTAATTTTTGATGATTCTGTCTTCTTTACCTATGTATGATATATTCAAGTGTAAATGTTCAGAAGGGTTGGGAGAAGGATACAAAACTGGAGGAAAAAAGGGTGAAAAATGCAGCAGTGGAGCTCACTGGACAGTCATGAAAGTGAACTATACAACTCATGGGTGGAGGTGGGATGGAGGAACTGGGAAAGAATGAGGGAACTGAAGACACCGTACAAAAAGAAAACATAGGGCTTGGAAGGTGGCTCAGTGGTCCGGTGCTTGCCTTGCATGCATGAGGCTCTGGGTTTGATTCCTCAGCACCATATAAGCACTCAAGGCTAGCACTCTATAACATTATATAACATTATAAAGAATATATTAGAGACAAAGAGAGTGATAGAAGTGATGAGACTGACTGGAATATATTGTAAATATGTATGGTGATGTAACCAAGAAATCCTCCTCTATATAACTTACGTAAAGAAATTTTTAAAATTAGGAACAGTGTGCTCTATTGCTATCGTCTAACATTGTATTTAATGATGAAAGAGTATTTTTTCCCTAAAATTAGGAATAAGGTAAGAGTGTCTTCTCTCAGCACTTCTTTTTCTTTACTTTCTTTTTTTTTTTTTTTTTTTTTTTGTCGGTCGTGGGGCTTGAACTCTGGGCCTGGGCGTTGTCCCTCAGCTCTTCAGCTCAAGGCAAGCGCTCTACCACTTGAGCTACAGCGCCACTTCCGGTTTTCTGGTGGTTTATTGGAGATAGGAGTCTCACGGTCTCTCCTGCCCGGGCTGGCTTTGAACTGCGATCCTCAGATCTCAGCCTCCTGAGTAGCTAGGATTACAGGCGTGAGCCACCAGCGTCCAGCTTACTTTCTTTTCTTGATGCCAGTAATAGAGTTTGAACTCAGAGCCTCCCACTCTCTTGACTTTTCACTCAAGGTTGGCACTCACTTGAAACACACCTCTTCTTCCCCTTTCACCACTTCTATTCAAAATTGTATTAGAGGATCTAGACAATACAATACAGAAAGAAAAAGGGAATTAAAGGCATATAGATGTATCTAATTAAGACATATATATGAAAAATAAAACTGTCATTTGAAGATGACATAATCCTGTAGAAATTTCCAAGAATCTCCAAAGAGCTAAGAGTAATAAACAAGTTTAAAAGAATACAAGTTTAGCAGAATACAAGTCTGTCATATATTAACTGTAATCAAACAATTACATTTAGGTATGTATCCAACAGAAATAAAAACAGAAAATCATATAAATATGTATATGCCAGGGCTCATACCAGCCTAATTGATACCAGAAAGCAGAAACATACCAACAGATAGATTGATAAACAGAATGTGGTACATACAATGGTTTATTATTCAGTCTTTAAAAGGAATGAAATTCTGATACATGCTAGAACAGATTACTGAAATTGAAAACACTATGTATGATTCTCCTTTACCTAGAATAGGCAAACTCATTGACAGAAAGTAGAATAGAGGTTTTCAGAGTATGGGAAGAAATATAATCCAATCTACTTAGGAGGCTGAGATCTGAGGATCAAAGTTCAAAGCCAGGGCCGGAATATGGCTTAGTGGCAGAGTGCTTGCCTAACAAGCATAAAGCTCTAGCCAGAAATGGCATTGTGGCTCAGGTGGTAGAGTACTAGCCTGGAGCAAAAAAAGCTCAGGGACAGTGCCCAGGCCCTGAGTTCAAGCCCTATGACTGGCCAAAAAGACAAAAAATTAAAAGCTACCTAAACAGGAAAGTCTATCAGACTCTGATATCCAATTAACCAGCAAAAAGCTGGAAATAGAGCTGTGGCTGTAATGGTAGAGAGTCAGTCTTGAGTAAAAAGGCCACAAGACAGTGCCCCTATGCTCTGAGTTCAAACTCCAGTACTGACACAAAAAATAAAATAAAATAAATATATCTTAGTGGTTGAGTGTTTGCTTAGCATTTGTAAAGCCTTAAGTTCAATTTCAACACTGAATCTTTTTAAAGAAAAATTTGCAAAATGATAGTAATTGTTATATTGAATAGTAAAGTACAATTCTCTTTTCCATGTGTTTCAATTTTTTTTAATTCAAAAACAGGCTTCTAGTGAAATAAACATGTACTAAGCAGCAAGAGAAAAACATTTACCTTTCTGGAATCCACACTTGAGAAACTATTCTAATGCCTCTGGCATCTATCCTAGTGTGACAGAAACCTTCACGAATGTATGCATGCACATAAGCATGCTGCCCAAGTTAAGTTTCCTCTTTCCTAACAAGATGCTTCTCAAAAAATGCTGCTAGAAGCACTTAAAAAACTTGCAATATGGCTTCCAATGATCTATCAACCAACATAAACCAATGACGCAGTCCACGTTGCTGTAGTTCAAAAAAGTTTACTACTAATTTCTCTGAGTCATGCTTAAGGTTTATGCAAATCTACTATGAATACAAACCGATGAATGACCCAACATGGTAAAAAAAATTATAACTTTGACTTTTCATACAATCTTCCCTCTACATTCACTCATAGAGGACATCATGCAAGTTCTTTCCCATTGTTGCAATGTTTCTAGAGCTTCCAACTCCAGGCAGATTTATGTGACTTAGATACCACCATGGGAAAGTATGAATTAGCTTCAAGGGAACCTAAGCATGGAACAGTGTTTAACCAATGCAAGCTCCTGAGAGACAAAAAGAGGAGAATGACTTCCTCTCCAAGCCCAGGAACAGGCCGTCCTAGACAGATAAATTGGCTTTGTAGTATTCACCAGTCCACAGCTTAGTGATGGCCATGCTGTTTTTACTTCATTTTCTTGCTCAGTTTTAAGTACATTAAAGAGAATACTGGTTCCTTCTCAAAATAACTACAGAGAACACTACTCTGGTTCCATAAAAAAAAAATCTCCATTTTAAGTATTACTTGTTAGATATTATTGTGGGCGAGAAGTCCTCAGGGAACATGTGGGAAATCTGTAAGGGTCTATATAAGGGACTTTGTGGAGACATATTGTTCTCTCTGTAAATATGGAATCTATATGGGGGGTGGAGGGACTGAGCAAAGATTCTTGGGGAGTTCTGATGTGTGTGTGTGTCTGTATGTGTCTAACTCTTTGTATACTTAAAAGTCTTAGAAGGAATATTAGCTGGGTGCCAGTAGCTCACCCTATAATCCTAGCTGCTCAGAAGGCTGAAATCTGAGGATGGTAATTCAATGCCAGGCTGGGCAGGAAAGTTTATGAGACTCTTACCTCCAATTAACCACCAGAAAAGCCAGAAGTTGAGCTGTGGCTCAAGTGGTAGAACACTAGCCTTGAGCACAAAAGCTCAGAGACAGCACCCAGGCTTTAAGTTCAAGCCCCAGGAGAGACACAAAACAAAACCAAAAAAAAAAGGAAAAGAAAAGAAAAGGTATATTGTAAGTTTCCACCCTTCCACAAAACCTAAAATAATTTACTGGTCTCTCTACTCTAAACTTTTACAAAACAAGAAATTAGACAAACTGCTAAAACTAAGATCTAGTCAACAATGAGCAAAACTTGGCAGGTAGGTATATGCTAGTACAGAATCAGAGTTGCCTTTCTTCCAGTTGATGACAAAAAATAGCAAGGATCACTGTGAACAACAAGGATCTAAATGACTGCAAGCTTAACACACTGCCTCTAAGTATTATGAGACCTCAAAGCTATATTTTCCAGAGTGGTTTGTTTTTTTTATTTTGTTTTTTTTTGGTCATGGGGTTTGAACTCTGGACCTGGGCACTGTCCCTCAGCTCTTCAGCTTAAGGCTAGCACTCTGCCACTTTGAGCCACAGTGCCACTTTTGGTTTTCTGGTGGTTTATTGGAGATAAGAGTTTCAGGGACTTTACTGCCCAGGCTGGGCTTTGAATTGTGATCCTCAGATCTCAGCCTCCTGCATAGCTAGGTCAGAACCACCAGCGCCCAGCAAGTGTTCTTTTACTGTCAAGGAAGTTTATTAGGTCACCTTGATATTGTACCAAAAGTAAGAGCTACCATTTTAAGTATGAGACTCCTATGAGTTTTGTTTGTATGAGCAGTTCTAAAAGGTATGACTTCTTAATATACTAAAAATGTGAATTTCTGAACTTTTACTACTAGAATCAGGAAACTTCAAAAAGGTTCTGCTATACTAGTTGGGTTGACCACCAACTAGTTTTCCTAAGGTAATAAAACTCAAGTTCAATGCTGACCTCAACTATAATCCCTGCTTTCAGTATTTCTCACATCAAACTAGATTACATTTATTTCCACATTTCATCCTTTACCCTCTCCTTGAGGACAGTATCTTGTCACTGAATTCAAAGTGCAGTACCAAGAAAAAAAGAAAGAAGAAAAGGAGAGAAAGAGGGAAGGAATAAATAACTCATTATAAGCACAAAATTAGTGACAGTAGAGTCTTAATGTCATTCTTTTTTTTTTTTGGGGGGGGGTCCGGTTGTGGGCCTGAACTCTGGTCCTGGGCACTGTCCCTCAGCTCTTCAGCTCAAGGCTAGCGCTTTACCACTTGAGCCACAGCACCACTTCCGGCTTTTTTCTTTTTGCTTATGTGGTGCTGAGGAATCGAACCTAGGGCCTCAGCATGCAAGACAAGCGCTCTACCACTGAGCCACCTTCCCAGCCCTTAATGTCATTCTTGAGCTAATAAGCACACTCTTCAATCACTATTACATTTGAGCTAATAAATTAGTTTAGAAGGGCAATATAAAGGATAAGAAAAAATAGAAAAGTAAAATATTACATTTTGTTTGGGGGTATTAGTGCTATTTTATACTGCAAACAGTCTGGATCTTCTATTACAAGCAAAAATAAATTCCAGACGGATTGAAAACCAAAATATAATAATCCCAATCACAAACATAGTTGAGGGCTGGGAAGGTGGCTCAGTGGTAGAGAGCCTGTCTTGCATGCATGAGGCTCTGGGTTCGATTCCTTAGCACCATATAAGCAGAAAAAGCTGGAAGTGGTGCTATGGCTCAAGTGGTAGAGCGCTAGCCTTGAGCTGAAGAGCTGAGGGACATACCCATGTCCAGAGTTCAGGGCCCACGACCAACCAAAAAAAAAAAAAAATTGAATAAAATACACTTTATAAACTTGAAGTAGAATGGTCATCTAAGATGGAAAATTTTGGGCTGGGAAGGTGGCTCAGTGGTAGAGTGCTTGCCTTGCATGCATGAGGCCCTGGGTTCCATTCCTCAGCACCACATAAGCAGAAAAAGCTGGAAGTGGCACTGTGGCTCAAGTGGTAGAGTGCTACCTTTAAGCTGAAGAATTGAGGTACAGCGCCCAGACCCAGCATTCAGGTCCCACAACTGACAAAAAAAAAAAAAAAAAAAGATGGAAAATATTTAAGCCAAAAAGGAAAAAGCTGATAAACTTGACTAACAACAACTTTTAAAAAATATAATGACAAGTCAACAGGCAGCAGAGTAGGGGATCTAGGATGTAGCACAATGGGACAACATCTGTCTAGCACCTGTCTAGTAAGGCCCTGAGTTTGTTATTTTTTTTAAGCAAAATAGGAAACATTATTTGCAATATATATATAAATATAAATATATATATATATATATATATATATATATATATATATATATATATATAAAGAATTAAGTCTTCTTGCATGCATGAGGCCCTGGGTTCGATTCCTCAGCACCACATAAGCAAAAAGAAAAAAGTCGGAAGTGGCGCTGTGGCTCAAGTGGAAGAGCACTAGCCTTGAGCTGAAGAGCTGAGGGACAGCGCCCAGAGTTCAGGCCTCACGACTGGACCCCCCCCCAAAAAAAGAATTAAGTCTTCCTACAAGCCAAAAAAGATAGTCCACTAGAAGGGCAGACATTTTTATCAATTTTGTTCACTGCTGCCCTCAGGACCTGGCACATAGTAGTCACTCCATTAGTAATTTGTTAATGGCTATGAATAAGCAATTACAAGAAAAAGAACATAAACTTCTGAAAAATGCATGAAAAAATTCTAACAACCTCATTACAAGCAGAAGAACACAAATCAAAAGACCAATAGAAGATTTTCTCCACTACAGATTTTGTGAGAAATTTACAATAAATTTCTGTGTGGTGGCACATACCTGTAACCCCACAGCTTGAGAAGCATAAACAGAAATTTGGAATTTAAGGCCACAGTAGGCTACATAGCAGGGTCCAAGGCTAGCTTGGGGTTACATAGGGCTGACTTGGGCTGACTCAAAATAAAAAGTGGAAGAAAATACAATATTATTAAAGATATGAAGAAAGTGTCTTGTACATAGCAGACACATAAAATGGAAATTTTTAGAAAACCGCAAGTGGCACTGTTGCTCAAGTGGTATAGCACCAGCCTTGAGCTGAAGAGCTGAGGGGCAGTGCCCAGGCCCAGAGTTCAAGCCCCATAACCGACAAAAAAAAAAAAAAAAAAAAAGCTTTGCATAAAATGGAATTTTTTTGGTTTTGCATTTTTGTTTTTGTTTTTTTGAGCCATAGCACCACTTCTGGTTTTATGTTTTATTGGAGATAAGACTCTCACTGCCCAGGCTGGCTTTGAACTGGGATCCTCAGATCTCAGCCTCCTGAGTAGCTAGGATTACAGGCATGAGTCACCAATGTCTGGCTTAATATGGAATTTTTTTATAGGAATACCATTAAGACAGAGTTAGGAGCTAGAAATATTGCTAAATGGTAGAATGCTAGCAAGTATGATGCCAAGTCCAAATCCCAGTAAAGCAATAAAGGAAAAAAACACCAAAAATATGGATATGAATAGCTAGTCTAGCATAATAGTATATAATCCAGGCACCCAGGAGGCAAAGCAAAGGGATCACAAATTAAAAGTGATGGTAAGATCCTATCTCAAAAAAAAAAATTAAGTTATTTTGCAAGAACATACCCAAAAGCCGAGTGCTGGTGGCTCATACCTATAATCCTAGCTACTTAAGAGGCTGAAAACTGAGGATCGAGGTTCAAAGCCAGCCTGGACAGAAAAAGTCCATAAGACTCAACTTCAAAAAAAAAAAGGCCAGAAGTAGAAATGTAGCTCAAGTGATAGCATGCCATCCATGAGCAAAAATATCCAAGCAAGATCATGACTTGAGTTCAAGCTCTCATACTGGTACAAATATATATATATATATATATATATATATATATATATATATATATATATATATATATATAATTTTTTAAATATTTTTAGATCCTAGCACTAGTGGTTCACAACTGTGCTGTGGCTCAAAGTGGTACAGTGCTAGCCTTGAGTCAAAGTGTTCAGGGAAAGTGACTAGGCTCCAAGTTCAAGACTCATTACTGACAAAAAAAAAAAAAAATAAGTTTATATATATTAGAGGCTACTTAATTCAATGGTAGAATGTTTAGGTTAGCATGCCCAAGGCTGTAGGTTCAATCTCCTTGCACCAAATAAAAAAAAAATGAAAACAGACGTGTCAACTGATACAAGAAAGCAAAAATATATTTTTTTTAGAATTAGATAAACTAAAAAATTCAGTTTTAGCCAGGCATTGGTGGCTTATGCCTGTGATCTTAGCTACTCAGGAAGATAAGATCTGAGGATCAAGGTTCAATACCAGCCCAGGCAGGAATGTCTGTGAGACTCTTATCATCAATTACCCACCAGAAAACTGGAAGTGAGCTGTGGCACAAAGTGATAGAGCATTAGCCTTGAGCAGAAAAGTTCCAGGACAGCGACCAGACCTTGAGTTCAAACCTTACAAGTGACAAAAAGCAAAACAAAACAAAACAAAAAAAATCCAGTTTTAAAGGCTGTTAAATGGAGCAAAGTGGAAGACTAATTACCTAGTATACACAAGCTTCTGGGTTCACTCCTCAGTACAGAGGGGTAAGGATTGGTTTTAGAAATAAAATTGTTGTGTTTTATTACATATAGACAGCTGTATATACATAATATTGACATTCAGAAGAAGAGTCTTAGCTAAAGGAACAATTTTTAAAGTTGTTGACATGTAGATGATACTTAAAGGGATAAGATGGTGTGAGTGACTTGAGAAAACATATGAAAAGACCAGAAGACCAGGGCTGGGAATGTGGCTTAGTAGCAGAGTACTTGCCCAGCATGTATGAAGCCAGGAATTTGATTCCTCAATTCCACCTACACAGAAAAAGCTGGAAGTGGTGCTGTGGCTCAAGTGGTGGTAGAGTACTAGCAGCTCAGGGACAATGTCCAGGCCCCTGAGTTCAAGCCCCAGGACTGGGGGGTGAGGGGGTGTGTATGGTGGGGGGACGACAAAGACAACCAAAGAGGGAAAACTGAGGCAGAGCCAGAAAAATTCAGTAGAAACTAGAAATATCAGCAAAGGAGGAAAATATTTCATAAGGAATCAGTACTACAGGCTGCTAAAAAGTCTAATATGAGAAATGTAAAAAGAGAACACAATGTCTTCCAATCTGATGGACATTAGTAACTTGAAGCAAGGGGGTTTTGTTTTGGACAGAATGTTATAATAGGAGTGGTTTAAGGAGTTCATAGAGGAAAAAAGTACGTCTATCAAGTATAGAAAACCCCTTAGAGGAATGGGATGTAGATCAGTGGCAAAGCTCTTGCCTAGCAAGTGCAAGGTCCTGGGTTCAATCCCCAGAATCAAAAGAAAAGACAAAAAAATACAGTTGAAATCCCCCTCAAAAAAAAGAAAACCTGCCGGGCGCTGGTGGCTCACGCCTGTAATCCTAGCTACTCAAGAGGCTGAGATCTGAGGATCGCGGTTCAAAGCCAGCCCGGGCAAGAAAGACCGTGAGACTCCTATCTCCAATAAACCACCAGAAAACCGGAAGTGGCGCTGTAGCTCAAGTGGTAGAGCGCTTGCCTTGAGCTGAAGAGCTGAGGGACAACGCCCAGGCCCAGAGTTCAAGCCCCACGACCGACAAAAAAAAAAAAAAAAAAAAAAGAAAACCTTTTTAGAAAGTCTGGCCATGGGGGAAAAAATACAAAGACAGGACAGTAACAAGATGAAGGATATCACCAAAGGGGAGATAGCAGAACAACTGAATACTGAAGGATAGGATCTAACAGAAAGGGAAAAATAACAAAAAAACATTTTTATTTCACAGGAGAATGTGATTACAGCAACTGTGGGAGAACTAGCCTTTGGAGAAAAGAAGACAGAAAAAGATGAGTCCCAGATGCACAAAGATTTGTAGATGAAGAGGTACAAAGAAAAGGAAATTCTCATTTGGTAGCTTCTGCTTTTTTTTTTTTTTTTTTTTTTTTTTTTTTTTTTTTGGTCCGGTCGTGGGGCCTGAACTCTGGGCCTGGGCGCTGTCCTTCAGCTCTTCAGCTCAAGGCTAGCACTCTACTACTTGAGCCACAGCGCCACTTCCGGCTTTTTTCTTTTTGCTTATGTGGGGCTGAGGAATCGAACCCAGGGCCTCGAGCACGCAAGGCAAGCGCTCTACCACTGAGCCACCTTCCCAGCCCCAGCTTCTGCTTTTAAAATGAAGCACAAGGCTTAAAGGAAAAACCACGTAGCTGGGAACCAGTAGCTCATGCTACTATCCTACTACTCAGGGGGCTGTGATCTGAGAATTGAGGTTCAAAGTCAGCCAGGGCAGGAAAGTCCATGAGACTCTTATCTACAATTAACCAGTAAAAAGCTTGAAGTGGAGCTGTGGCTCAAGTGGTAGAACACTGTCCTTGAGCACAAAACCCCAGAGACAGTGACTAGGTAGGGCCTGAGTTCACACCCCAGGACAGGCATTAAAAAAAAAAAAAAAAGAGCCAGGTACTGGTGGCTCATGAATATAATCTTAGTTACTCAGAAGGCTGAGAGCTGAGGGTCACTGTTCAAAGCAAGCCTCAGCAGGAAAGTCCATGAGAGCCTTATCCTAATTAACCACCGGAAAACCAAAAGTGGAGCTGTAGCCCTGAGTTCAAGCCCCAAGACCAAGCAAAACACACACACACACACACACACACACACACACACACACACACACACACACACACACACACACACACACACACACACACACACACACACACACACACACAAATAAATATGAGAACTTAGAAATACAGTCTGAAATAGTCACTTGCAGTGGGAAAGTGAACTTACTAGGAAAATGTGTAACATCAAGGGACCATGCTGATTATACACATAAGGTGATTATGGATTCATAGTCATGATAATCTGCCTAGCTTTCCAATTTTCTCTATCTACTCTCAAATTGATGAGCACAGGTCAACTAAGGTCAACAACTAGGATCAACTAGTGTATTATTCAGAGTTCTACAAGCAGCAGAAGTCAACTTCAACTAAAATAACAGACTAAAAAAAATCACAGCAAGAATATGAGGTAGCTTCCAGGATGGAGACTCTGTTTCAAGGATATTAACGAAAAACACCATTGAAAATAACAGCATTGGCTGGGAAGGTGGCTCAGTGGTAGAGCACTTGCCTTGCATGCCTGGGTTTGATTCCTCAACACCACATAAGCAAAAAGAAAAAAGCTGGAAGTGGCGCTATAGCTCAAGTGGTAGAGCGCTAGCTAGCCTTGAGCTGAAGAGCTGAGGGACAGCACCCAGGCCCAGTGTTCAGACCCCACGACCAGACCAAAAAAAGAAAGAAAGAAAGAAAGAAAATAACAGCATTAGTTTGGTAAATATGTAAATAGCCAAATGAGATGCCATGAGATACATGGGGATTTGCTGATAATGGGGGCAAATGTTAGAAACAATATCATGTCAGGGTATGAGAGACAGAATCATTTGAAAGAATGAGAGTAGGAAAGGAACTAAGTATTAAGAAGATAATGCAGAACAGGATGAAAAGTAATGAATAAAGTAAACAAAAATGTAAGCCATGATGATTTATGCCTCCTTGTAGAAGAAGGTAGATCCTGAGATCCAAAGAGTTACACACAACAGTCTTAGCAGAAGCTTAAGCAGACTTCATATGAGCGTTTGGTCATAGCAGTAGAAGATTGGCAGTGTTAAAAAATTTTGCACTGTTGCTATGAGCCATGTTTCATCTCACTGATCCCAAAGGTATCACAGATTGGCAAAGCCTCGGGCAAGGTTAATTACTCTCTTTAAGCCTATATTTTCTCAACTGAAAAATAAAGATAAAACTACTCATCTGATAAAAGTTATGAGGAAACCAGATGCAGTGGCTCACACCTATAATCCTAGCTACTTACTTAGGAGGCTGAGATCTGAGGATCGTGGTTCAAAGCCAGCCTAGGTAGGGAAGTCTGAGACACTTACCTGCAATTAACCCCTAGAAAAATGAAAGAGGAGAAAGATTTGTCATCTTTATTTAGATCCCCATGTCCAATTCAGTGTATAATGGGTAATCTGTTTATTTCATGGTAGCTTTCCTTTTTTTTCCCCTGGATCTTGAAATGTTTCTGTGAAAACATTCTTCACCTCTTCTAATTTGACAATTCTTTTAAGTTCTACATTTGCAAAATTTCTCCCATCTTCTTCCTAAAGCTTTGAATCACTCTCCTTACTTGCTTTTTCAGATGACCTAAGCCTTAGCCAGACTGGCACACCTTAAAAAGTTCACTTGGATTTCTGGTAGGAGGCCAAAAGCCCTGCATCTATGAGACTGGAAAAAAAAATGCCTAGCATTCAGGCTACGGAAACAGATAGATAATAGGTTTAAGCACTACCTCAAAACACTTTTTAGATATATAACCTTGGACAAGGCATTTATTCTCTTTGTCCCATACTTCCTCATCTGTATATATATATATATATATATATATATATATATATATATATATCAGAGTGTTTTTGTCAGGATTACAGAGATACCTATGACAATTCCTGGCACACAAAAGGCCAATTAATGGTAACTATTATTAGGGGCCAATTGCCAATTGCCTTACTGAATTCTGCCAAGCTGTACTTTTCTAATTGGCAACAAAGTTATGCTGCTCCCACATTCCCATGTCTAAATCCAAAACACTTTATTTCAGTAATCTATAATTAATCTAATCAAAAGCTTAAACAACTCAGGGCAAGAAAGCACTAACATGGCCCAACTCATTCTCTTCTGAAAGCAACAAAGCAAGGGCAAGTTAGATATGTTTGCCAAGAGAAATAACGGAGTCTCTTTGAACACAGTCATTGCCCATAGTGATCAAGCACAGATTAGTTTAGTTCTTTGGTTAGCAGACATACTGTTAGAAAGATTTAACTTTTTGTGCCTTGTTTTCTCTGCTGTGTCTGACATTCCTAGTACCCACTTACAAGAACACAGGGAAAAATCCTCTCAGCTATTACCAATTTCACTGTGAAACGTATGTTTCCATTTCACAAATTACATCTTTAGAGAGTTTTGGTTTGTTGAGTTCACTTAAGGTAGATTTATGAAGAAGAACATTAAATATAACCATAATGATAAGATCTGGCCCCAAAGCACCACAAGTTACAGGATAAAGGCAGGTGCCAAAGATGGAAAGTGCCTGAGTAATATGAACACCATATGTTCATTTTTATTAACTTCTATACTTGGGAATTTGGGCTCTTATAAAAAGTTCATTTCCCTTGTGTCACTGTGCACTGTGCACAGTAAGAAAACCAAGGAAACTGATGACAAACACATGATTGGAATAAGAGAAAACAAATAGAAATATGATTGAACATAAGTGTTTGTACATGACATTTATTTTTTTTAAAGCAACAGTCACTGGTTACAGAGTCAAAGGCAACTGTTTTAATCCTAATGTTGCCAGTCTCTCCACATAGCTTAATTAAAGCAGAAGGGAGTCAATGCCAGAATGATTATTTAAATTGAAAATCTAAGAATCAACAAACTGAAATATCACAGTGCAGTTTCTTAGTGAAGTGACCTTTCACTTGGGAAAAGAAAAGCAGTCTTATTTTCATTTCACCAGTTCTATTATTAGGAAATTAAAAGATTTTTGTCCCCATAAAAGTGGCTCACAATCAGATATGATGTTGCATACGTATAATCCCACCACTCTGGAGGCTGACTTAGGATTTTAAGTGAGTTCAACTCAGGCCAAGATCCTTTCTTTAAAGAAAAAAAAAAGTTTCCACAATGTCCATGCTTATGTCATACGCTTCAGGCTTGCCCAGAACCTCACTTGATTAACTTTCAGCCAAGAAATTGTTTCTTGGTGCAATTAACATTGTAAGACAAGCTCAGCCCTGTCTTCCATAGCCTTGAGGCTGCTGAGTAAATCTAGAATCATAAAACATACATTTTGATACTGAAAATACAGGAAGGAGGTGGTTCAGCAACAAGAAAGATAGCCAAGAAGAAAAATACTCTGATGTGGTGGCCTGAAATTTCCTAACTTCTTTATATAGAATCTATTGAACTATGTGTACCTTTCAGAATTCACAGTAGCATGCACTTAAGCCCTAACAGAATAAAGATCAATATTTCTTAATAGTAACTATCATCTCTTAAGTCCCTGTCATAAGTGACAAGTTCAATGCAAAGACTTTCACAAATATTTCTAATCCTTAATCATATTTAGTATATTCATTTTGCAGAAGAAACTGACTTGTAGAACTTGGAAATTACTCAAAACCTGGGGGTACCAGAACTCAAACCCAGGTCTGCCAGACTATAAACTCCATGCTACAAAAGAAATTTGTTATACATTTTTTCCCTCAAAAAATCTAATCAAATTACTGATTTTAAAAAAAAAAAGAAGAACAAACTTTTTTGTTGTTGTTCCAGTTCTGGAGCTTATACTCAGGGCCTGGGTGCTGTCCCTGAGCTGCTTTTGGTCAAGGCTAGCACTCTACCACTTGAGCCACAGCTCTACTTTTGCCTTTTTGGTAGTTAATTGGAGATAAGAGTCTCACAGACTTTTTCTTGCCTGGGCTGGCTTCAAATGGTCATTCTTGGATCTCAGCCTCCTGAATAACTTGGATTACAGGCGTGACCCACCAGTGCCTGGCTAAGAAAATGATTCTTAATCACAAGAAAAAGATTTGGCCAGCAAGTCACCATCACCAGTCAGAAATATTCTTCAGATTCCCAGCTCATATCAAGGTACTTCTGGCAGGAGTGTCCACACTGCCTCTTTGAACTATAATTCTTCCCAGAATTTTAATATGGCAAACGACAAAGGACATGTCCTGAAGCATTATTATAGTCTTGCCTCTGATATAATTTTTTACTCTATTTGGGTAGTTGGAATGAAAAGGTTATCTATAATACCTTAATTATCTGGCAATTACAAGAAAATGTTTGGCTGCATCCAAGATTCCAATTAAGCTAATATGACCTACATAGTTCACACCCCATACTGCTGTTCTGACAGAATAAAATCCTTCACAAAAATATTTTAAAAAACTGTGTTCATATTGTGCCTAGGAAATTAGACAATCCATATCTGTCCTTCCAATACCTTTTTCCTGTGTTGGTTTAGAGCAGAGGAGGGAGGGAGGGGAAGAGAGAGAGACAGAAGGTGGGGGATCATGTAGCCAATGCCCAAGGAATACAGGAGTATTAATACAACTGGTTGCCCTTACTCTTTAGTATCCTGAGGCCTCAAAATTGTATGAAAGAAGCGGGCAGCTAAGACAAAAAGCCCCACAACAATCACTTTCCCAACAGTAGCAGTATTTCTTTCTAACATTCTCAGATCCTAATAAAGGAACCAAAACAAATCATTCTCTTCATATACAATGGAATAATCCTGGTGACAAACTACTGATCAGAGGACAAACTTCTTAAAATTAAAAAGAATTTCCCTGTCTCCCTTGTACAATCCAAGAGGATGCACGAATATGACAGTAGCTGGAAAGGAAGGACACGGCATCAGTGCTGCTCAATGGAAGCGGTGGGCCACGAGAAGGCAGAAGTCATCATCTGTACAGAAAGCCAGACAACTCCGAGGATTTCAATGCAAACTAAAACTACTGCTTATTCGTTCTCCAAGTAAAAGAGATCTTTCCACCCTTGTCGCTGGGTGAACACGAGAGAACTGCGAGACCATCGGGGTCTCCTTCTTGAATAGTCTGGAAAATAACACGCCGGGGGGTGGGGGTGGGGGTGGGGGAGACGGGAGCGTAGTATGAGAAGCCTCTCTTCAGCCTGTCTATTCCAAGTAGTAGAGGCGAGCGCTACCTCCATGTTATGCATAGCCAAGTGCGTCTGTGCTACCTGGAGTCTCAGCTTCCCGGCACCGGGCGCCGTGTGGCGGCAGGTCCGAGGGTGGGTTTAAGAGCAGAGGTGGTCTCTGCTCTTCTGATCAAAAAGGAGGGCGTGGAGGGAGGTGCGGTCATGCCTAGAGTATCTGCGGCTCCCCTCCCTCGCTTCCTCTGAAAGGCAGCCCGGCCCCAGTACCTTCTTGACCGTGCGCGGCGCCTCGGAGACGGTGCCGTCGGGGCTGATCAGGGCCTCGCCACCGTCGCGGTGCCGCTGGTGCTGATGATGCGGGTCGCTCCGTTTCATGGCCGACGCCTGAGGCACCTTCCCGGCCGCAGGGCTGAGAGCCGCGGCGGGCCCCGAGCCAGGGGCCGGGGGCCGCTCGGCGGCGGGAGTTGGAGCCTCGGGATCTCCGCCGCCCGCTGCGGGGGCCATGGCGCTCAGGGCCGCCGTGCTCAGTCCTAGCTGGGGCTCCGGCTCGGATGGACTCAGGTCCTTCAGCTCCACCTCCGGCACCTTGGCGGCAGCCGCTGCTGACACAACCTGCACCGACATCACCACCTCTGCTGCAGCCGCCGGCACAGACTCCAGCTCGGGCTCGGCCCCGCCTCCTGCTTCCCTTCCTCTTCCCTCCCCCATTCCCCCACTCCGCCCCTCCATCGCCTCCGCTCCCACCCCCTTCCTCCACCCGCCCGCCCGCCCGCCCACCGGCCTGCAGCCAGCCCCGGGCCCTCCAGCTCCGCCCCGCCTCTAGTCAGACTCCCTCGCGAGGTGCCACGGAACCTGTAGTGCGCTTGCTCCCGGCCGCACGCACCGAGAAGACTACGGGACCTCAGCTCCCGACGTGCTCGATGTGGTAGGACGCGGAGCCTTCTGGGAGTTGTAGTTCCTTCCTCTTCCGGAAAGTAGGGTTTCGTTACGAAGGAGTACCAAGGATGGCGACTAACGGAAAGAAGGGAAGGACGACTGACGCGACCGAGAGGACGAGGGGGAGAAAATTCTTCCGAGGACTTTCGGCTTCCGGGGAGGGAATGCCGGAAACCCCAGAGAAAGTGAAGGGGGTTATGAATGACTCCTCCTGACAGCTTGAATTTCCTCTTGGGGCTGCGCGCGCGTCAGCGATCACGTGGGCGGCATTTAAAGGAAAAGCGCCACGTCACGTGAGGAGAGCGCGGGCTCCAGGCTTGAGGGTTTACTTTTCCTTCCCGACTTCCAGAATGTCAGTGGCTCACTATTTGGGAGAAAGAAAATAGTGCTTGGCTGTGGTGGCGATTTCTAGCATATTCTAGGTTTGGAAGCTTAAAAACAAATCCCCCCAAAAGTTAGTCCACTAGGAGGGAATTTCACTGCTGAGAAAATAACACAGTGCTCTAAATAAGGCCAAATCTTTTGACCTATTATGTCTATGGAAGCAATCTGAGATTAGTTACATAAGTAACATAGCAAAAAATCCAAATAATGATTTTCCTAAGTGATACATTTGGGTGATTTACTTTCTTTGAATCTTTCTATAGTCTTTATTTTTTTTTACAATTTTACATTTAGAGTCCAAGTTCAAAGGCATATGTGGAAGTTTTATTTTTTAAAAAAACAAGTTATTTTGCGGGGTATGGTGGAACACTCCTGTAATCCTATCACTAGAGGGGGAGAGGTGGTAACTTCAGGAGGATATTGAGTTCAAGGCCAGCCTATTCTATATCGAGACAACCTACACAAAATAGTGGAATAGTTAGACTTGAAGAATTGTTTCCCCCCCCCCCCCCGTACAGTATTTTCACAATTTAAAAAAGAAAGAATTGTTTCCCAAGAACTTTTTAGTGATAACTGGAAGAATGATGTTGATAAATAAATAAATAAACTAATCTGAGGATCTTGGTTTGAAGCCAGCCAAAGCAGGAAAATCCGTGAGAATTGTATCTTCAATTAACTGCCCCCCCCCAAAAAAAATTGGAAATAGAGATGTCACTGAAGTAGTAGAAAGCTAGCCTTGAGCAAAAAAGCTTAGGGACAACACTTGAGCACTGAGTTCAAGTTGCAGGATACACACACACACACAAATAAACATATATATATATATATATATATATATATATATATATAAAATAGTAATAATAAACTAAAAAGCAGGAGACCAAATTACACATAGATTTTATATAGCTGGGTACCTGTGGTCCACACTGAAATCCCAGCTACTCAAGAGCTGAGATATTAGGATTACAGTTTGAAGACAGTCCTGGCAGACAAATCTGAGAGACTGTTATTCCAATTAGTCACCAAAAAACTAGAAGTAGAGCTGTGTCTCAGGTGGTAAAGTACCAGCCTTGAGCAAAAAAAAGCCAAGCCAGAGCATGAGGCCCTGAGTTCAAGCCCAGAACACACACACACACACACACACACACACACACACACACACACACACACACACACACACACACACACACGACTATTAAAAGGAGGAAAATTACATTAAAATGCCATTAGCTTTTATAGTATTATGAAATAGTTTTTTTCCCATCTATTTTCAGAGAAATGGAGGCAAAGAGAATCTTACAATTTATGGCTATTAAGATAGTGATAGTGAGCCAGGTGCTGGTGATTCATGCCTGTAATTCTAGCTACTCAGGAGGCTGAGATCTGAGGATCATAGTTCGAAGCCAGCCCAGGCTGGAAAGTTCCTGAGACTCTTCTCCATTTAACCACCAGAAAACCAGAAGCAATATTGTGGCTCAAAGTGGTAAAGCACTAGCCTTGAGCAAAAGAAGCTCAGGGACAGTACCTAGACCCTGAGTTCACGCCCCAGGACTGGCAAAGAAGGAGGAGGAGGAGAAGGAGGAGAGAAGAGCTTCTTAAGCTTTCTTTTCACATTATGGCTTTTAGAATTTCCTTCCTGTTACAGAGAAGCAGCCCAGAGTTCTACCCTCCAGCTGTCAGGTCCTAAATTAACAGCTTTATAACTGATTTTCTTTCTTTCCCCCCTAATACTCAAGGGAGCTCAGCCACCTGGTATACACAGGCGCTCCTAGGCAGCAGCTGCCTACCTGGACTGCCCCTAGAACTGATTGCTAAGGAGATGAATTAACTCTTCAGTGGGATGTGGATATAACCCCTAAGGAGTTAGAGCACTGGAAAGAGGTCAGTATTCATCCTTTACTTATCTCAAACTACCACAGCTAGACACCAACAGTCAGGTCATACTATTATAACCCCCAATTTCAGCTCCACCCTTCATAGCCATTGCTTCCGCCATCTTTGTTGCCAAGGTACATCGTCATACATAGTTGAAGAGGAATTGCTATACTGGAAACAAGATGAGTAAATACAAGTTGTGAATTGTTTAATGAAATATTAAGATTATATATGTTGTGACTTGTTTAATGAAATATTAAGATTATATGTCTTCTGCCTTTACCTGGCGCATTTAGCTGCCATAACTCTGGCTGACAGGACTGTATCTTCCATTCAAGAAATTGGAAGGACTTTTCTGAGGAATCTGACCAGCTAAAAGACAATGAAAATACTAGCACTGAGAGTTGTTTCTCTAAGGAAATAGGCCAGGCTAGTCACCGACAATGAAGATAGTGCTTCTATGAAGCAGGTAGCACTACCCTTTTTTGGGGAGGGGTGTGGAAATATCACAAATTCAATGCCTTGGGATTTTTTTGTTGTTGTTGTTGGTCGTGGGTCCTGAACTCTAGGCCTGGACACTGTCCCTCAGCTCTTCAGCTTAAGGCTAGCGCTCTATCACTTGAGCCACAGCACCACTTCTGGCTTTTTCTGTTTATGTGATAATGAAGAATCAAACTTAGGGCCTCATGCATGTAAGGCAAGCACTCATTGAGCCACATTCCCAGCTCCTGCCTCAGGATTCTTAACCATGTCCCCAGCACTTTTTGGCTTTAGGAACTTTTTGGGGTAGGGCATCTCATTTTTGTTTGGCCCAACCTCAGACTCAAGCCAGTATGCCTAGTTTTTAAATACTGAAATGATGCTGGGCATCGGTGGCTCATGCCTATAATCCTAGCTACCCAGGAGCTGAGATCTGAGGATGGTGGTTCGAAGCCAGCCTAAGCTGGAAAGTCTTGTCTGTGAGACTCTTTAATCTCCAATTAACCACCAGAAAACTGGAAATGGTGCTGTGGCTCAAAGTGGTAGAGTGCTAGCCTTGAGTAAAAAAGCTCATGGACAGCATGCAGGCCCTGAATTCAAGCCCCATGACTAGCAAAAAATAAAATAAATTAACTTGAAATGGTGTCTTTTTGCACAGGCTAACCTTTTACATCATTGTAAATTTTCAAAGTTCTGGGGACAAAAGAAAGATATCTGGAGTGGGAACCACATAGTGAATTGAAGGCCAGCCTAAACTACATGATGGAACCTATCAAGAAAAACAAAGCTAGGCACTGGTAGGTCACACTTTCAATACTAGCTAGTCAGGAGGCTGAGATCTGAGGCTCAAGGTTCAAAGCCCAGGCAGACAAATCCCAGCAAAAAACTGGGAGTGCTTAGAACAGATCATGTTAAATGAGGTAGGCCAAGTTCAGAGAGACAAATGGTGTAAGTTTTCTCTCATATGGGGAAGCTAGATCTAAAATATACTGGGATGTGATAAATTATACAGCACTCTAGGCATTCACACACAGAGACCAAAGAAGGATACTCTTAGGAGAGGAACAAAAAGGTTTAATGCCTTCATGCATCTGGTCATATAAAATAACATTTATCAAAATGAACTCTAGAAAATGGAAACAAAAAATCTGGGAGTGGGGATGTAGCTCAAGTGATGTTTTTTTCAGGTCCCAATACTGGCACACAAACAAGCAAACAAAAAGCAATATATATGGGGCTGGGAAGTTGGCTCAGTGGTAAAGCGCATGCCTTGCATGCCAGAGGCCCTGGGTTCGATTCCTCAGCACCACATAAGCAAAAAGAAAAAAGCCGGAAGTGGCGCTGTGGCTCAAGTGGTAGAGCGCTAGCCTTGAGTTGAAGAGCTGAGGGACAGCGCCCAGGCCCAGGGTTCAGGCCCCATGACCGGACCCAAACAAACAAACAAACAAACAAAAAAGCAATATATAAATTGTTCATGGATTATCTACAGATATATCACTGCATGTAAGAACGTATAAAGATGAAAAATCAAAAACAGGGCTGGGAAGGTGGCTCAGTGGTAGAGCGCTTGCCTTGCATGCATGAGGCCCTGGGTTCGATTCCTCAGCACCACATAAGCAAAAAGAAAAAAGCCAGAAGTGGCGCTGTGGCTCAAGTGGTAGAGTATTAGCCTTGAGCTAAAGAGCTGAGGGACAGTGCCCAGGCCTAGAGTTCAGGCCCCACAACCAGACCCCCCCCAAAAAAAAATCAAAAACAGCCAAGTAAAGAGGTACATACCTGTAATTCCAGTTACTCAAGCAACTGAAGCAGGATCAAGGATGGAGGCAATACCTATGATCCTATCTCAGGGGTGGGTGGGGGTATTAAAAACAGACCAGAAAGAAACTCAAGAAATAGTTATTTTTCTTTCAATGAGTGGGAAAGCAAGTGAGGGAGAATAGAATAGGGTGTGGGTCAAAAAAGGACTTCAACTAACTTATAATGTCTTGCTTAAAAAATAGGTAGGAAGAAAATTTGATAAAATTGATGAAGTTATTAATTCTGAGCAGTGGGAATATGGGCATTCATTGTTAGGTTTTTAAAAAGAGGTAGCCAAGTAAGAACAGTAGCATGCACGTGGTACTCAGGTAAGGGGTGGATTTATTCAGTAGACCTGCTGGGACCAGGCAAGGTTGGCACTCCACGTGGCTGGGAAAGGCCTGGGAAAGAGAGAGTGCTGGGAAAGAGAGGAGAGAGAGAGAGAGAGAAAAGAGCTAGAAAAGAGCAGAGAGAGCTAGAAAAGAGCAGAGAAAGCTAGAAAAGAGCAGAGTGAGGGCTGGGAAAGAGAAAGAGCTGGGAAAGAGAGAGAGCTGGGAAAGAGAAAAGAGCTAGAAAAGAGAGCATCTGGGAAAGAGGTGGGAAAGAGCAAGCTAGGAAAGAGAAGAGAGCTGGGAAAGAGAAGAGAAGGAAAGAGCTGAGAAAGAGCTAGAAAAGAGCAGAGAGAGCATCTGGGCCTTATCTAGGGTATGGGTGGAGAAAGGTATGGCCACATCAAATTCAGATGTGACCTCAGCAGATGCAGATGTGACATCTTCCAGGTGTCCCAGTTACCTAGATAATGCAGGTAGTGGGTGGAGACTTTGCTGCGAGGAGGGTGGAGTCTGCTAGCCATCCAGGAGTGGACCTTATATTCATGTTGTTCTTTCTGCCTTTAAGTCTCTTATACTAAAATCGAAACTGAGGGCCGGGAATGTGGCTTAGTGGTAGAGTGCTTGCCTAGCTTGCATGAGGTCCTGCATTCAATTCTGCAATGCCATATATACAGAAAAAGCCAGAAGTGGCACTGTGGCTCCACTGGTAGAGTGCTAGCCTTGAGCAAAAGCTCAGGGACAGTGCCCAGGCCCTGAGTTTAAGCCCCAGGACTGGCACAAACAAACAAGCAAACAAAACAAAACAAAACAAAAAGCTTATAAAATCAAAACTGAAACTAGTTGGAAGCAGCTGAGGCCGTGCACATACTGCTTTAAGGAAGCTGGGACCAACACAGGCGGACAGGCCTCGGCTAAACAACCTGAGGCTGAACTGTGGAGGGGCTCAAAGACCAGCTTAAGACAGAAATGCTAGAGAGGTTGCCATCGAGAGCACAGCAAGTCAGCTCCTCTTAGACCCACGGGGGTCTCGTCAGGTAATCACTGTTACCTAATTCTACAATCCTTGTGGGGGCATGGATAATTCTGAACATACTGCTATGGCCCAAATGCCTGCATTCTGGAAGAGTGGGCTCACACTGCCTCTTAGTGGCCACAGTCATCACTGCAGCCATACCAAGACAACATTCCTTAGCTTTTGAAGGCATCCTTCATCACCACCACCCAAAAAAAAAAAAAAAAAAAAAAGGACAGGGGAACAGGAAACTAGTAGTTAAATGATGTAATAGGAATAACAATTTAAAAAATTAGGGGCTGGGAAGTTGGCTCAGTGGTAGAGTGCTTGCCTCCCATGCATAAGGCCCTGGGTTTGATTCCTCAGCACCACATAAGCAGAAAAAAAGCCAGAAGTGGTGCTGTGTCTCAAGTGGTAGGGCACGAGCCTTGAGCTGAAGAGTGGAGGGACAGAGCCCAGGCCCAGGGTTCAGGCCCCACGACCAACAAAAACATAAAACAAGAAATTTAAAAAATTATAGCGCTTTTCATTAAATTCATTAGACATTGATAACTTTTATTGATTCAAATATTGTATTTGGTAGACCAAAAAATACCTATGTTCCAGAAAGTAGTAACCATGAGAATGGACAAGATTTACAAGCACAAGGGAATAGGGTGTCCAGACGGAGCACAAAATAGAAAATCTGAATAGGAATTTAAAAAAAAAAATCAAAGGATAGGGGCTGGGAAGGTGGCTCAGTGGTAGAGCGCTTGCCTTGCATGCCTGAGGCCCTGGGTTCGATTCCCCGGCACCACATAAGCAAAAAGAAAAAAGCCGGAAGTGGCGCTGTGGCTCAAGTGGTAGAGCACTAGCCTTGAGCTGAAGAGCTGAGGGACAGTGCCCAGGCCCAGAGTTCAGGCCCCATGACAGGACCCCCCCCCCCAAAAAAAAATCAAAGGATAGAACTAAAGACTTTGGATAAGCCAGGCACTGTGGCTCATGCCTGTAATCCTAGGTATTCAGGAGACTGAGATCTGAGGATCACAGTTCAAAGCCAGCCCTGGCAGGAAAGTCTTTGAGACTCTTATCTCCAATTAACCATGAGAAAATAGGAAGTGACACTGTAGCTCAAGTGGTAGAGTGCTAGCCTTGAGCAAAAGATTTCAGGGATAGGGCCCAGGCCTTGAGTTCAAGCCCCATGACTGATGGGAGGAGGGACAATAGGAAGAGCCTGAACTTCAGTCTGGAAGATCCTGGGCCCCAGATCTAACTTACTGTGAGGTGGTATGCCTGTTATTTTGCCTCACTTACCTTGTTTCTACATAAAACCAGCTCCTCTGATTGGAGTACTGTCACAGTGGTCAGTACTATAACTGAAGTCAGAGGGTCTGATTGAACTCAAAGTCCCAACTGCTATGACTTGAGGGATGCAACAATCTCACAAATCTACTATGAGATTCAGAGAATTAAAGCCTGTGCAGTACTTGGAAGAGCACCAGGCCAATATTCAGCAAGAGCTGTTATTGGCTTTATACAGGTAAAGTAGCTAAGATAAAATTACTAGGTTAGTGAATGGCCTTTCATCTTTCCCGGGAACAGGGCTCTGGTCAAAACGCTTGTGTTTTCTTTTTTCTTTTCTTTTTTTTGTCGGTCGTGGGGCTTGAACTCTGGGCCTAGGCACTGTCCCTCAGCTCTTCAGCTCAGGGTGAGCGCTCTACCACTTGAGCTACAGCGCCACTTCCAGTTTTCAGGTGATTTATTGGCGATAGGAGCCCGCAATCCTCAGATCTCAGCCTCCTGAGTAGCCAGAATTACAGGAGTGAGCCACCAGCACCCGGCCTAATGCTTGTGTTTTCATAGCAGTAGAAAGGGGTTCTCTCCAGGGGCTAGGAAGGTGGCTCAGTGGTAGAGTGTTTGCCTTGCATGCATGAGGCCCTGGGTTCGATTCCTCAGCATTACATAAACAGAAAAAGCTGGAAGTGGTGCTGTGGCTCAAGTGGTAGAGCGCTAGCCTTGAGCTGAAGAGCTGAGGGACAGTGCCCAGGCCCAGAGTTCAGGCACCACAACTGACAAAAAAAAAGAAAAAAAGGAAGAAAGAAAAAAGAAAGAAAAAAAAAACAAAGGGGTTATCTTCAAATAAGCCTGGACAACACTCCACTTTACCCAGGTCTATGAGTCCTTGTACCCTCCTTCATCCACAGATCTCCTTGTCATATAACACTCTTTAACCCAGTTTCCAACTCATATATTTGAGGAAGAAACTAATAGGCTTTCCTGGAGTTAGAGTTCTTATGACTGCCCAGAAGAGGATGCTGTGTACCAGAATGCACCTGGTCCACTATCATCATTGGTAAAATCAGATTTACCTGTCCCCCCCCCCTCCCCGCCAAGCGCCGCCTCACCCCCACCCCAGCTGCTGAGGTTAGGCCCAGGGTTGGCCTGGTAGCTATACCCATTCTCATATCATCACAGAGACGCCTGTTTCCAAAGGTTACTCTAGGAACAAGCTTCATGTTAGTATTTAACCATCTTGTTCTCAGTGAGGCAGCTGTAGCCACAGAAGAACTTTTGTGTAGAGGCAACAGATTGGGAAGGATAATCCACATATTAGGGTGACTGTGCTGACACCTGACTGCTACCACCTGATCTTTCAGAATAGCCATAGGAGAATGTGGAAGACAAGAGATCAGGACCAAGTAAGTAGTTAGGGCAGGACTAAAGTTAAGGAAAAGAAACATACCATGATTTTATACAAAAACATTTTATTTGCTGTTTATGTTTCTTCTCCCCCATCCCCACCCCTGACCCAGAACCCAGCCAGCTCCTAAGATTTCCTGCTGTTTGGTTCTTGAATGTGGAGTTCTGGAGACGCAGAAGTTATGAAAGATGGAGAGTTTCCTCTCCCACAAGTTGTAGAAGTTGAAAGAAACTCTCTTGCCTGGCTAAAGCTACAGCAGCTTTTCAGGGTAGTCCCTCAAATCAGAGGATCATCCTTGCTGCATGAATATGAGGAAAAGATACATAACCGATGATTCAGAGGCTCAGAAGCTCCCCCAAACATGTGACTCTCCAAGGCCAAAGCTCATAGCTGAACTAATCTCTAACCTGGAGATGGAACTCAGCAGCAAGGGAGGTATAGAGGTGTGTGTGTGTGTGTGTGTGTGTGTGTGTGTGTGTGTGTGTGTGTGTGTGTGTGTGTGTGTGTGTGTGTGTGTGTGTGTGTGTGTGTGTGTGTGTGTGTGTGTGTGTGTGTGTGTGTGTGTGTGTGTGTGTGTGTGTGTGTGTGTTAGATCTGGGTCCTAATCAATGAACAAGAAGTAGGAACTGAGATGGGTAATGGGGAGAATCTGCGAAAACAGAGGATGGGTTTGAGTAGAGTCATCTGTTAACAGAGGTCACAGCCACTATCCATTCCAACATCACAACCACCAGGAAGAGGAAGAAGGGAGTCCTGTCCTCATTTAGACAACAAACAATACAAAAAAACACTTTTGGTCTGAGAGTACCAGGAAAGGGCACCCTTTGGCATAGAAAAGAGCAGCCAGCTCTTCTCTGCCAGACATGGCCACCACAGTCCACTTTGTACCATCATCCCTGGCTCTGCTATTTCCACCCACCACAAGCTCTGCTGGAGACTGATGCCACCAGCTGGTGGGGTAGAAATGAAGATGCAAGTTCTAGGGCCCTGCTGCAGCTAGTAGGAGGCCTACCAGTGATATTCAGCTCTTTCTTATAGTCCTGCTGCTTGAGCCACACATACAGAACTATCCCAAAGAGGGCACATGGCCCACAGGTTCTCTGGAAGATGAGAACCCAGGGAAGACCCTCAGGGGAGGAAGAAGAGCCTCAGGATGGTGTGTGTTCCTCTTTCCTGTCCCAGGTCCTGCTACTAAGGTTCAGAAGTCTGAGTCTGCATCCATGAGCTCTGCCTCCATTAGGTTGGTGCGGGAGTGGATAGGGCCCAGCCCCTGGCGGCGGCCCTGAGCCCAGGCCATTGGAGCTGGAGCACTGGGGAGGAATGGATCCTGATGGGAACTGGGCTCTGGGCAGAAGGGGTTGGAGACCAGGGTCCAGGCTCCCTGTCGGCAGGATTCCCCAGCTCCCCAAGCCCCTGCTGCCACCAGACACTTCTGCCGTGGCAGCTGAGGCAGCCGAGGAACGGCACTGGTGGCAGGAGCAGGGGTAGGGGCAGGAAGCTCAGAAGCTGCCACCAGGGGACACACCTCTTTCTTCCTCTTCCTCCGCTTCTTCTTCCGGCCCAAGCGCTTCTCCAGTTCTGGGGAGATCTCTGCCTCAACCAGCCACAGGTTGGCTTGTTCCTCTGGGGGCACTGACACAAAAGAACACAGCCTGAGACCTGAGCTCCTTTGCCACCATTCTTCCCTCCCCAGGATTTTTATTCTTTTATTCTTTTGGTGCCAGTACTGGGACTTGAACTCAGTGCCTAGGCAGTATCCCTGAGCTTTTTTTTTTTTCTCTCTCAAAGTTGGCACATTGCCACTTGAGCCACATCTTCACTTCCAGCTTTTTCTGCCGGGGCTAGCTTTGAACTGTGATCTTCCTATCTCATCTTCCTGAATAGCTAAACACAGGAGTCACCCACCTGCTCCCAGACCTTTTTTTTTTTTTTGGTTGGTCATGGAGCTTGAACTCTGGGCTTGCGTGCTGTCCCTGTGCTCTTCAGCTCAAGGTAAGCGCTCTACTGCTTGAGCGAAAGCGCCATTCTGATTTTTTAGTGGTTTATTGGAGGTAAAAGTCTCACAGACTTTCCTATCTGGGCTGGCTTTGAAATGTGATCCTCAGATCTCAGCCTCCTGAGTACCTAGGATTATACCTGCGCACAGCCCAGACCTTTTATTCTTTTTTTTTTTTTTTTTGGTCATGGGGCCTGAACTCTGGGCCTGGGCGCTGTCCCTCAGCTCTTCAGCTCAAGGCTAGCGCTCTATCACTTTAGCCACAGTGACACTTCTACTGCTTATGTGGTGCTGAGGAATCGAACCCAGGGCCTCATGCATGCAAGGCAAGCATTCTACCACTGAACCACCTTCCCAGCCCCCGGAACTTTTATTCTTGAGCCTGGACTCCACTCTATAGACAACCTGGGCCTCAGCCCCACACTTCAGAGCCTCTAGGTCCTTTCCTTCCTCCTCCACCTCTAGCAGCCTCAGCACTCCAGTGCCAGGAACTGTAGTCTCTGGGTTCTCCACTTTTCTACAGAAACCTGAACCCTCATACCTGGAGTTGCCACAGGAGTAACAGATATATCTTGGGGCAGTATGGCTCCTCTCCGAGCTACCATTTTGGTAACATGCTGGGCCCAGGCAGAGGAAACATCAGCTGAAGGCTCATTGAGGTCAAACGCCAAACCCGCTTAGAGAATGATAAGAAAGAAAAAAAGTAGTGACTTCCCAGCCCCTTCTGGCACATCCTCCTTTATGTAGCCCTGTTCATCTTCCTAAGCTAGTCCTTGGTAGAGAGAGCTCAGCCAGTAACCAGTGATCTCTATGCTTCAGAATCTGAGGTGATCAGCCTCTGTTCCCTAAAAAGCCTAACTAGAGACCAGAAATTAAGCTTGGGATCATGACTCCTTCTGACCCCCAAAATACAATTGGAGAGGCAGAGAATGGAGAGGGAACAGAATCCTCATAGATCTAAAGTAACAGCATGCAGACCCACGGATAGAAACAAGAGTGCCCCCCGCCCCCAGCAAGAGGAGGTGGGGACCTGGAGAAGAAAGTGTGTGAGTGCACAGAGGCCGTGCTTTATTCCTCAGTCAGCCAAGGAGGCCATCCCCTGGGAGGGAATGAGCTCTACACCATTGAGGTGTAGAGGACCAAGGCTTGGGCCTGGGGCTAGGACTGGGGCTGAGACTCACCCACTGGCCCATCATGGGAGACCGTGTGCATGCTGAAGGAGAGCTCCTGGCCTGGGTTCTGCAGCAGCTCCCGCCGCTTTGAGAAGGCCTTGGCAATCATCTTGCTCTTCTTGATCCGTTTGGGCTCATCGTCACTTTGCCCGGTCAACCTGAGAGCAGGAAATATCGGAATAGGAAGTAGAGGAGCAGCTATGTCTCATCAACTCTGGTGGAAAATCTAGGATTCCATTCCCTCCTGGACTGGGAGCTCAACGGACTGTCTGGCAAAGTCTCTTTTTTTTTGGTCAGGAAGTGGGGACTGAACTCTGGGCCTGGGCACTGTCCCTCAGCTCTTCAGCTCAAGGCTAGCGCTCTACCACTTGAGCCATAGCACCATTTCTGGCTTTTTTATTTTCTGCTTATGTGGTGCTGAGGAATCAAACTCAGGGCTTCATGCATGCAAAGCAAGTGCTCTACCACTGAGCCACCTTCCCAGCCCTGGCAAAGTCTCTTGAGGACTCTGAGGAGGAGAGATCTTCCCTACAAAGACGTGAACGTAGAGTGCAGAGTTCCCGTATGCTTAATTCTCAAGCATTTGCTCTCAGATGCTCCCAGCTGGTCCAGCATTTGGCCTAGACCTAGTCCTCCAGAGGGCAGAAACCATCACCAGGGGGCAATGGTGAATCACCAAGAAGACAGCCTCTGGCAGCTCAATGCAGTGCTCTGGCAAACCCAGCCTTAAGTAGCTGAGTTGTTGAAGGTAAGACTAGACAAAACTTAGAGGCAGCCACCTGAGGCTGACAGTAAGATGAGAGGGACAGGACAAGTTGGCTGCTGGCCCCACCTGCACCAGGTGCGCCTCCAGATGAGCAGTGTGGCCTTGGTCCAGACCCAGGTGCTCATGGCAATGCCGGTTCCAAACATGGCAAACAGGTTGATCTTCTCCACCAAGAGGCTGGGACGATTTTTGATCTCACAATCAGGGATGGGTTTTTTGGTGGGCAGCCCAATGGTCACATTAGCCTGGCACCTATGTTGAGGGATGGTAGACAGGAGGTTTTCTAAGTCCAGTGGGAAGGTATCACACTGGTAATCCAAAGACTAGAAGGAACTGGGCCCCCTGTGTAATTTTCATGGGACTCTTTGCTTTTCTTTTTGTTGCTGTTGTTGATTTCTTTTGGTAGTAGGAATCAAACCCAGGGTTTATAAATTATAGCCCCAGCCCTTCCCAGAACTAACCTGGGGAGTTTGGTTATGTGTATGCCAGTCCTGGGGCTTAAACTCAGGGCCTGGGTGTTGTCTCTGAGGTTTTGTGCTGAAGGCTAGCATTCTACCACTTGAGCACAACTCCATTTCTGGCTTCTTCTTTTTTTTTGGAGGGGGGGGTAGGTAATTGGAGATATGGACTTTCTTGCCTGGGCTGGCTTTGAACTGTGATCCTCAGATCTCAGCCTCCTGAGTAGCTAGGATTATAGGTGTGAGCCACCGATGCCTGACTTTCACTTGGAGAGCTTTTATGAGCTTGGGTTGTCTAGGCCTCACTTCAGACAATGACATTAAACCTAGGGGACAGGGACCCAGCATCACTGTAGGTTAAAGCTTCCTAGAGTGGAAAGAACTTTAAGCAGTCAGTGCAAGTGTGTGTGTGTGGGGGAGGGGGGCACGTGCACACACCAGTACAAGAGCTTGAACTCAGGACCTAGGCACTATCACTAGCATTCTATCACTTGAGCCATACCTCCACTTCTGGCTTTAATTGGAGATAAGAGTTTTATGGACTTTCCTGCCCAGGCTGGCTTCGAACTATGATCCTCAAATCTCAGCATTCTGAGTAGCTAGTCCTAGGAACCCTGGATTAGTTAGGATTATTTAAACTGCTACTCTTGGTTGTAGACACTGCTTTTCCTCCAGCAGTTGAGATGCCTTTTTCTCCTATTCATCCTCAGGACACAGAAAAGCACAGGCAAAAATAGCAAACCTAAGCATAGATATATCATATATAAGCATATATATCATAGAGAGATAACGATTTCTGTGTAGGAATCCAGAGAGTTCTATGGAAAGTGCACAGAATTAGAGACAGCACAACTTCTGTGGCTGGCCTAAAGTCAGAGGAGCCAAAGCATGATCTGGCTTCTTAAGGGGAGACTTGAACAGGGACTCAGAGGCTGTTTACCACATTTGGCAAGGTACAAAGCTGCTGATATCTTGGACTAGACATTATGAGCATCATCTAAGGCAGGGACCCAGCCAACCTCTGGGACGCAGCAGAGATGGTGCTGCCTTCCAGCTCCCTCCCCTGCCACCTCCAAGCCCCAGGCCCCTCACTCACAGCACGTAGTCCCGGAAGCTGCGCTCCCATTCGGCCTGGTTAAAAAAGTCATAGAAGTGGCAGCTGAAGGTGATAAGCACAAAGCCAAAGGCCAGGAAGCCAAAAATACCTGTGGAGGTCAGGGCAGGATGGGACATTACCAATCACAGATACTCTAGCAGCAGTGGGGAGAAAGGCATCTGTCCTTGGGGTGAGTCCAGCCAGGCAGAAGGGGCAGAAGGGCCTGGAGGCAACCACAGGTGGCCCATGTGGGAGGAGATGGGCCTGTGAAGCAGTGTCCACATGAACCTGGATTCTTCACTTGAGAAGGTCCTTTGCTTCTGAGCTGCCGCCCCCCCACACCCCCCACTTACACCTTGTCATTTTCCCATGGATGCTAACGTCTGATTTTCTGCAGCCTGGGCCTGTCCTAGAGTCCCAGTACCATACTATATTGGGCTGGCCAGGACCTCAAACTAGAGTCCTGTGGGTCCACTCACCCAGACGCAGCATGGTCTCATTGATCTTGCTGGCAGCCTTCTCGCTCAGCAGCCCAGGGTGGTTGCTCTTGATGGAGAACAAAGTCATGACTCCTGAACAGAAGGGGACCTCAGACATTAGCAGGGGTGAGGCCACTCTCCTGGGAGGGATGGATACAGGGAGCAGGGTCCCATGGCCTTGGAGTCCTGGGTCTGACTATATCTGTGCTGACTTGAGGGGGACTAGAGACACTGGAGAATGAGAGCAGCTGGTGGCAAAGCTATCATGGGCTCAGGCAACGGCAACAGAGACCAAAGAAAGGAGAGAGACAGAGAGAGGGAGAGGAAAAAAGGGAGAGAGGGTGGGGAAAGAGGAAGGGGAAAGAGAAAGAGAAAGCTGGGCATCATCTGGGTGCCTCTAAGTAAGACAGCCAGGTCAAAGCTGTTCTGATAGAAAAAGCCTAAAAAGGATCATTGGAAAATAGCACTGTCCAACAGAGATATCTCAAAATGTTAGTAGCCATATTAAAAAAGAAACAATTAATTTCAACATATTTTTATAAACCTAACATATCTGAAATATAATCATTCCAACATTAAAAAAAAAAAAGAAATCAACCCTTTGGGGGTTGGAAGCATGGCTCAGTTGATAGAGTGCTAGCCAATAAGCAAAAGCATCAGGTACCAAGTTTGAGTCTTAGTCTTGGACAGAAAAGAAAAAGAAAAAGGGGCTGGGAAGGTGGCTCAGTGGTAGAGCGCTTGCCTTGCATGCATGAGGCCTTGGGTTCGATTCCTCATAACCAAAAAGAAAAAAGCCGGAAGTGGCACTGTGGCTCAAGTGGTAGAGCGCTAGCCTTAAGCTAAAGAGCTGAGGGACAGCGCCCAGGCCCAGAGTTCAAGCCCCACGACCGGACCCCCCCCCCCAAAAAAAGAAAAGAAAACACCATGTAATCCATATCATAAGTTATGAATGAGCTATATTCAACTATTCTTATTTTGTGATGTGGTCTTTGAGATAGTGTGTATTTTACACGTATACTACATCTCAGTTTGAACTAGTTTCCATGCACGTGGCTAGTGGCTGTGTGTGGGACAGCACAGACATAAAGCATGCATCAGCGGCTGACATTCTGCCAGAAAGGGAGAAAAGAAGGCGGATGGTGGAGGGGGAAAAACTGAAACCGACAAAGAAAACCCAGTGAAAATGAGCCATGATACCAAAGCTTATCTTAGGGTAGCAGATTGAGAAAGGGAAATTAGAGACCAATAAATCTGTGCATGTTGTAGAAACTGTTTGTATATATTGCGGGGTAGGAAGGAGGTAGAAAGCAAGCTCTAGAAGATTGACAGTATATATACCCTTACCATGAGGACAGAAAAAGTTACCCAGTGTTCATCACAGAAGTGCACCCTGCCAAGGGATGACAGCGCTGAAATCCTGCTCGAGCTCCACTCAATGAACCAGAAGCCCTGGCTTTGGAAGATGGAACTGCATCTTTTCTGGCCTGCACAAAGATTCTGTCCCATAGCAAGCACTTGTGCCACTGCATCTGCCCAGAGGGTCACCTTCTTTTATTTGTATATTTATTTACTTTTCAAAATATTTTGCGCCAGTACTGGGGCTTGAACTTGTTTCTTAGCTTTTTTGATCAAGACTGGTGCTCTACCACTTGAACCCCAGCTCCACTTCTGGCTTTTTGCTGGTTAATTGGAGACCAGAGTATCACAGACTTTCCTGCCCAGGCTGGCCAAAAACTACGATCTTCAGTTCTCAGCCTCCTGAGTAGCTAGGTGAGGATAACCATCTTCTATGTGGCATCAAGATCCTGACCAAGCTGGCTGCTGTCTCAGTATGGAGGCAAGCCGAGCAGCTCTCCTACTTCCACATAGTGGGTGCCCAGCACACCGTGTTACCCATGGTGTGCCCAGTACCTTGTGTTACCCACTCACCTCGGATGAGGAAGTAGCCTCCTACGATGAGCACCAGGCCGATCGGAGCTAACACAAAGCCAGCACGGTAGCGGTAGTTCTTATACCCCACAAAACAGATGCCACTCACAGAGTCCCCATCCACCTGTAGCAGGAGAGTCAGTTATTGGCCTTGTCCACCTACGCCACCCCACTTAGGCCCTCAGCCCCCTACCAGTCACTATACCTGGGCCACAGCAAGGATTGCCACAGTCAGGACGAAGGGAAGTGACCACGTGAGCAGGTGGAAGTAGGAGGTCTTGCCTGAGAGAGGCTGGTAGGTAGTGCCTAGGGCTTTGAAGGAGGTGTGCCAGGCATAGGTGAGAACCACAAACCAGACCACGCCAGCCATCAGGGCGTAGTACACGATGACAAAGATGATAACGCAGGACAGGGTCTCATTGGAGCTGTGTAGACATGGGGTGGGGGATGCCATTTGTTGGGTAGGAGGTCACTTTGCACTGCCTCTACCAAATCTCTCTGTCTGGTAAGGTCTGGAGGAGAGCTCAGGAGTCAGGACTGGGCGAGGCTGCTGAAGCTGGGCCTCACAATAAAACGCAAGCAACGGAGGTCCTGAGGCTGAGGCCAAGGTCTCAAGACAAGAGGCCTTGGAACAATAAGACAGGGCTGAATCCCACCCTGAAATCCAACTGGTAATTCCAACCTGCCCATTTTGTGGCAAAGGCCTATGATAGCCTTCCTTCCAAGATGCTTACGTGGGCTCCCCAAGCCTCATGGTACCATCTGCACGGCAGACAATCTCCCGGCGGGCACCATCCATGAACTGGGCCAGCCAGCCAATGCTGCCCACGAAGAAACAAGCGTTGACATAGAAGAGAATAACAGCAGGGTATCGATTCGAGTTCTTCCAGTCAGCCACAAAGGTGGCCTGCAAGAGAGTTAGAGAGGTAAGGATTGTTCTGCTGCTGCTGCACCTGATCTGAACCTCAAATGCTTCCATCATGACCTTCTCTGAGACACCCCCCCACCCCCCGCAACAAACCTATTGAGTCACACCCCTCCAGAGCCTAGCCTTGTGCTAACAATCTGGCTCCCAGCTGTCCAGGCAATGGGATCCGCCCGTCCTTTCCCTGTCCTTGTCCCTCTCCCTGTCGCTGACCAGGGTGAAGAGCGTGCAGAGGCCGGTGACAGCGCCAAAGGCCGCGATGTAGCTGTGCATGTCTTGGTGCTCCGCCTCGGTGAAGAGAGGATTCTGGCACTGGATCCCACAGCCCTCCACATCCTCGTACCAGCTCTTGGGGTTGTCTGTCCGCACCAAGGGCGCTTCGCACTGACCCGAACTGTTGAACTTTATGTTCTGTACCTCATTCTGCCACCAAGGGAGGGGAGAAGGAAATGGCAAGGGGAGAGGTAACTCATGGTTGGCCACTTATTCAGGAAAGGGGAAGCAGTTTCTGGTGAGCAGAACCCCATCAGACTTGGTTATGCAACCTTGGGCTAATGATTTGACTTCTCTGTACCTCAGGTTCCCCAACTTTGTGAGTGTAGGGGGATTAAATTCAGGGTCTTGTACTCTCACTTAGCTTTTCCATTCAAGATTGGCACTTTGTCACTGAACCACAGCTCCATTTCTGGTTAATTGGACATAAGAGTCTCAAATTTGTCTCCCTGGACTGGCTTTGAACTGATTTCAGCTTCCTGAGTAGCTAGGATCACAGGTGTGAACCACTGGCAAACAGCTTGCTTCCTCATCAATGAGAAAGTCTTATTTACCTTTGGGTAGAGTCTAAGGATCAGATAAATAAATAGATAGATGTATAGTGCTTATAATGCTATTTTGTGGGTGGTGAATTCTAGTCTGTATTTTTACTATCATTTCTATTCTTGCTATTACTGTTTCAGATCTCTTCTTTCCCAGGCAGACTAGATATTCTTCTTCCTCTACTTCTATCTCCTCCTACCCGCCCCCCAATCTTGGTGTCTCCTGCTGTTTCTTATTCTATGCCTTGACCTTTACATGAATGATAAAGTCCCTGAAGGCAAATTTTTATCAATCCATGACTCCTGTGGCATCCTAACACCTAACAGAGTAGGTGCTCAAACAGTCTTTGCTGGAATGTTTTCTTGGGTGAGTTGAGAACCCTTGAGAGACAGAGGCCAGCCAGTGAGCTGCTGGTCTTATAGCTCATGGATCACCATAGATTTAAGGTCACCAGAAGTGAAGGTGCTGATCTCTCTGTATCCCAGCAGATCCCTGTCTCATGTCAGGCTAGTCCACCAGAATGTTACCCCTCAGAGCACTCACCGGGCAGCCTTCAGGAAAGTGGTCAGGGGTACATCGCAGGAAGTCTGGCCAGCCCCGCTCCCTCTCCACGATGGCACAAGGGCCTCGGGTGGCCTGGCACAGGGTGCGGCTGGGCAGCTCCACCCGGTCATTCTCACACTTGGGCATGTACACAGCACACAGCAGGGGCTGGATCACTGCCCAGCAGCGGGGGGCATTCCTGAGGCCTGTGGGTGGGGATGACAGTGGGGATATTGCAGTGAAAACCCCTCCCCATTTGACCCACTGGAGTGGCTATCCCATATCCCCAAGCTCTCTTCTGCGTGGCAGGACAGGTGCTACTGCTCACAATCACAATGTTTCTCAACAGGACCGGGCAGGGCATTTCTGGTACTTTTTTTTTTTGTCGGTCGTGGGGCTTGAACTAGGGCAGGACATGTCTGTGTGCTATAGGGCTGCCCCATGCAATGCAGGCCACTTCACCTCTCTAAATCCCGCCCACCAAATACCCATAGAACCTAACTTGCTGTGAGTACCAAAAATGTCCCCCTCCACCTATGCAGGGCTGGTGGAGGGAAGAGGACCTGAAGAGAAGCTTCTGGCTAGACCCTGGGGCTGTTTATTGTTGTTTTGTTTTATTGTTGTTATTCCAGTATTGGGGCTTGAACCCAGGGCGTGGGTGCTGTCCCTTAGCTTTTTCACTCAATGCTTATGCTCTACCATTTGTGCCATATCTCTACTTCTGGCCTTTTGGTGCTTAATTGGAGATAAGAATGTCATGGACTTTACTGCCTGGGATGGCTCTGAAGCTCAATCTCAGATCTCAGCCTCCAGAGTAGCTAGGATTGTAGACAAGACCCACTAGTGCCCAGCTCTTTTAAACCCTTCTACAGGCCTTTCTTTTCCAGGGCCAGGAGGGCTATGAGACCCCCTCCCTGGGCCCACTCACTAGAACCAGCCCTCCAAACCCTTGCTCCTCTTACCAAACTGGAGTAGAGAGAGAAGAGGACTTAAGAGGTAGTCAGGGGAGCCAGGAACTCCAGATGCAGAGGAAGAAACGGGAATTCAGGTGGGGAGAAACAGAGGAGGCTGCAGCCAGTGCACAGGGAGGAGAGATGTTGTCAGCAGACAGAAACTCAAAGGGGTCTCCCAGCACCCCTTCCCCAGCCCAAACCTCTACCTTCCTCCCTCCAATAGCTGGGTTCACTCTGCTCTCTTTCCATAATCCCTACAGAGCCACTGTGACACCTGTATCCCAGGTGAGACGTTGGATCAGGATATGAAAGCCAGCATGGATCAATATCCTGCTGTCATGCAGGTGATAAAGGAGGTTGAGAAGCAGCCTTTTTCCAGGGAGACGATGGAGAATAAGAAGCGTGGGGTTTTCAATTAGCCTGTGTGGGTCTATATTGTGGCTGTGTTGTCTTAAGCAAGGTCCTAAATCTCTACCTCTGGCCTCAGTCTCCTCTTCTGTGGTATCAGGATGGTAGATTTACCCATGAAACTGTTATGAAAAATAAGAGACACCACATTCACTGTGCTCATCCCACCTATGAGGTAGTAAGTTCCTTGGGAAAGGCTAGCTGTTATCACTAGTCTGAGGCCTAGTTTCAACATGGTAGCTCTGAGTCTACTTCCGGGTGACAAGCAAGTTCCTCCCAGTTATGCAGAAATAACCTCAGACAACAGTTCCCACCCAACTCACCTCAGAACCACCTGGACAACCTATAGCCCCTAGATGGAAAATCCCTGTCCTGGAAATTCTGAGTGGGTGATCTGGGTGGAAAGAGCAGCAGGGGCCAGGGCCAGGGTAAAAGGAGAGGGTGCGATGTTCCTTGTATTATAAGGTGATTGTGCCTCCATCAATCCACCATGAAGTGAAAGAATTCTAGATGGGAAATGCACTCAAACACCCCAATTACTGAGCATCCTAGCTTAACAACACAGCACACTAGGGAGCATGATGGAGCAGCTGACTGGGAACTGAGGTTCATGACCACTGCCCAGTAATGTGGAGAGATTAAATTACATATCACTAGCCTGGGAAGAGATCCAAATTCAAACTTGGAAGCAAAATTTCTATTGAACGCATGTTGCCTTTGCACTATCCTTAAGACACACAAAAAAGTTGTTTAAGTTGATTCACTGGAAGTCAGGGAATCGGTACACCACGGTGAGAGACTGTTCTGTCTTCAAATGATAGCTAGTTATGACTATAAGCACTTGTCTAAATGCATAAAAGTAGGAAAATAGGCAATGTGAAATTTACTGAAGTTATTAAATAGCACATTGAAAATACTGGAGGGAGGAGCTCTCTAGAGTAAAATGTACTCTAGAGGGGCTCCAGGTAGTTAATTGATTAAAATGCTATTTTTTGGATTTTATTATTCTCTCATTCTCTCTCTGTTCTTTCTCTGTTCTTTCTTTCTCTTTCTCTCTCTCTCGCTTTCAACCTTAGACTTATTAGGCAGGTGATCTACCACTGAGCCATGCCTCTAACCATCTGCAACATTATTTTTTATTTATTTTTTTTGTTGGTCATGGCTCTTGAAATCAGGGCTGATTGATGTGCCAGAGATTTTTTTGCTCAAGGCTAGCACTTTACCACTCTGAGCCACAGCTCCACTTCTCGTTTTCTGGTGGTTAATTGGAGATAAGAGTCTCACAGACTTTCCTGCTGGGGCTGGCATTGAACCTCCATCCTCAGATTTCAGCTTCCTGATTAGTTAAGATTACAGGCATGAGCCACCAGCACCTGGCCCTCTTCAACACTTTAAACATCCGTTTCATATTTTAATCTTCATATGTGGGCATTGTTATACATACCTCTAAGCCCAGCTACTTTGTAGGCTGAAGCAAGAGGATTGAGAATTTGAGGTCAGACTGAGCAAAGTTAAGTGAGATCCTGACTCAAAAATAAAATATAGAACGTGTGGTAGTACACACAGAATCCCAGTACTCTAGAGGCTTAGAAGCAGGAGGATCCTGAGTTCAAGACTAGCCTGGGCTACATGGTGAGACCCAATCTCAAAAACCAACTAAAGAAACTGTAAATAAAAGGTCTGGGAGGCATGGTTTCAGTACAGTACTAGTCTAGCACACTTGGGGTCAGGGGTTCAACAGCCAGTTCCAGTTCCACTTAATTAACTAATTAATCAAGTCTCCAAGAGGAATAAGATTATTATTTTTTTTTGTGTGTGCTGGTCCTAGGGCTTGAATTCAGGGCGTTGGCATTGTCTCTAAGCTTTTTGCCTACTTGAGCCTCAGCTTTACTTCTTGCTTTTTTTTGGTGCTTAAATGGAGGTAAGAGTCTCACGGACTTTCCAGCCCAAGCTGGCTTCAAACTACAATCCTCAACTCTCAGCTGAGTAGATAGGGTTATGGGCATGAGCCACTGGGAGCTGCAGATTATTAATTTAAAAAAAAAAACAAGAGATGGGAATGTGGCTTAGTGGTAGAATGTTTGCCTAGCATGGATGAAGCCCTGGGTTCGATTCCTCAGTACCACATAATCAGAAAAAGCCAGAAGTGTCGCTGTGGCTCAAGCGGTAGAGGGCTATCCTTGAGCAAAAAGAAGTTCAGGGACAATGCCCAGGCCCTGAGTTCAAGCTCCAAGACTGGCAAAAAAAAAAAAAAAAGTGAGCTATTTAGGGGGAAAAATGTTGAATTTGTACTCTGTTTCTTCCATAAAAGAAAATTCCAAATGGATCAAAATTAACTATAATATTTTAAAAAGTTAAAGTGCTAGAAGAAAAAATAGAAAATTATTTTTAAAACATGGAGTGAGCCAGGCGCTGGTGGCTTACGCCTATAATCCTAGCTACTCAGGAGACTGAGATCTGAGGATTGCAGTTCAAAGCCAGCCTGGGCAGGAAAGTCTATGAGACTCTTATTTCCAGTAAGCCACCAGAAAACCAGAAGTGGTGCTGTGGCTCAAGTGGTAAAGTGCTAGTCTTGAGCTGAAAAGCTGAGGGACAGTGCTCAGGCCCAGAGTTCAAGCCCCATGATTGACAAAAATAAAAAAATAAAATATAAATTAAAAAAACCTTGGAGCAAGAAAGGCCTTTTAAAACACAACCTAGAGGCTGTAGAATAATATTTTTTTACGAAGTTCAGTAAAGTAAAAAGCAAACAAAATCATAAGAAAAACGTACACCTAGAAAATATATTTCTAATACGTATCACAGGTAGTCACTCTCCTTACATATATAAATCTCTTCCAAAGCAATGAAAAATGGTTATAGAACTATGGTCCAAAGGCGACGTATCACTCAGAGGAAATGGAAATGGTCTTTAAAATCATAGAGAGCAAGTTGGGCGCTGTAATCATAGCTACTCAGGAGGCTGCTGTCTGTGGTCTGAGGATTACAGTTTGAAGCTAGCTCAGCCAGAAAAGTTCATGAGACTATTACCTCCAATAGACCAACAAAATCTAGCACTGAGCAAAAAAAGCCCCAGGACAACATCCAGGCCCTGAGTTCAAGCCCCAGCCCCAGTCCCAGCACCAAAAACAGAGATGCTTAGCCTCATTCTTAACAAGACAAATGCAAAGTAAAACCATAAAAGAGATAACTTGTAAATCTTTAGAACAATAAATATGAAAACATCTGAAAATACCATATTGTCAGCAGTATGTGGGCAATCTGACATTTAGCGCTGGTAGGAATAAGTGTCGATAACTTCCTATGGATAGCACTTAGCAGGATCTATTTAAAAAAAAAAAAGTATGCCTTGAGCTGGGAAGGTAGCTCAGTGGTAGAGCGCTTGCCTCGCATGCATGAGATCCTGGGTTTGATTCCTCAGCACCATATAAACAGAAAAAGTCAGAAGTGGCACCGTGGCTCAAGTGCTAGAATGCTAGCCTTGAGCTGAAGAGCTGAGGAACAGTACCAAAGCCTAGCCCACAGTTCAAGCCCCACGACTGACGGGGGGAAAAATGTATACCTGTTCCCAAAGATAATATATAAGATTATTCATTGCAGCATCATCTGCAATAGTAAAAGACTGAAAACAGCTAAGTCATATCCATCAAAAGGAGATTTGCTATAATATATAACATTCATTAAGGGCCAGAAGCACAATTCAAAAGCAAGTGCTAGGTTCAATCCCCAGTATATATGCACACATGTGTGCACCAATGTGCACATGCATTATACACACAATATTCAGGTTGAATTACAGGCATGGAAATGGAAAACTGTTCAATAAGCATTATTAAGTGGACACAGCTGAGTAGAACATGGTACCTGCTGGAAGTGGAGGAAAGACTAATGACACATGTACAAATGGACACAGATTGGGTGTCTCTAAAAAGAATACATGAAAATAAGTATTGGTGTTTACCTCTGATGAGAAATACATAGCTGAGTTGACTAGAAATTCACTTTTGTTCCTTTTGAATTTTATACTATGTGCACGCACCACCTACTTAAAAGCAAGCAAGCATAAAACAAAATATAGAGGGGCTGGGAAGGTGGCTTAGTGGTAGAGCGCTTGCCTTGCATGCATGAGGCCCTGGGTTCGATTCCTCAGCACCACATAAGCAAAAAGAAAAAAGCCAGAAGTGGTACTGTGGCTCAAGTGGCAGAGTGCTAGCCTTGAGCTGAAGAACTAAGGGACAGCGCCCAGGCCCAGAGTTCAGGCCCCACGACCGGACTCCCCCCCCCCCAAAAAATATAGAAATACAAAAATTAGGGCTGGGAAGGTGGCTCAGTGGTAGAGTGCTTGCCTTGCATGCATGAGGCCCTGGGTTCGATTCCTCAGCACCACATAAGCAGAAAAAGCCGGAAGTGGTGCTGTGGCTCATGTGGTAGAGCACTAGCCTTGAGCTGAAGAGCTGAGGAACAGTGCCCAGGCCCAGAGTTCAGGCGCCACGACCGACAAAAAAAAAAAAAAGAAAGAAAAAGAAATACAAAAATTACTAGAATGAAAAGAGAAATGGGACATCAGCTTTATTTATATTGCTTTTGCTCTTTTTTGTTGTTGTTTATTTTTAGTTGAGGTCTTGCTATGTTTGTTACCCAGGCTGGCCTTGAACTCAGAATTCTCCTACCTCAGCCTCCTGAGTAGCTGAAATTATAGACATGCACCATTCTGCCAACTCTATTTTATTTTATTTATTTATGTATTTGCTTGTTGCTGATACTGGGGCTTGAACTCAGAGTCTGGGCATTGTCCCTTGGCTTTTGCAATCAAGGGTAATGTTGTACTACTTGAGTGACAGCTCTACTTCCCACTTTTGGATGGTTAATTGGAGTCAGAGTTTCATAAACTGAAGATAGCCCAGGCCAGCTTCAAACCTTAAACCTTGGATCTCAAACCTCCTGAGCAGCTACCAAGAGCCATGTTACCAACACATCTTTTTTGTTGTTGTTGTTCAGTTGTGGGGCTTCAACTCTAGACCTGGGCGCTGTCCCTCAGCTCTTCAGCTCAAAGCTAGCGCTCTACCACTTGAGCCACAGCGCCACTTCTGGCTTTCACTTCCAGTTTATTGGAGATAAAAGTCTCACATACTTCCCTTCCTGGGGCTGGCTTTGAACCGCAATTCTCAGATCTCAACCTCCTGAGTAGCTAGGATTACAGGCGTGAGCCACCAGCTCGGGCCCAACCAATATTTGTATATTCAAATGCAAAGGATTAAGAATAGCTTAGAGAGCCAGAGGTTGGTGGCTCTTACCTGTAATCCTAGCTATCAGGAGGCTGAGATCTGAGGACTGTGGTTTAATGCCAGCCTGATTAGGAAAGTCCATGAGATTCTTATCTCCAATAAACTACTCAGAAAAGGCTGGAAATGGCGCTATGACTCAAGTAGTAGAGCACCAGCATTGAGCAGAGGCAGCTCAGGAACGGCACCCAGGCCCTGAGTCCAGGCCCCAGGACTGGCTAAATAAATAAATAAAAATAAATAAATAAATAAAAATAGCTTAGATTCTCCACTAGCTACTCAAGTACTATAAAGCAGAGGTTCTTAGGCTGTGGTTCACCAAGGATTCTTAGAATTTAGAAGTCAATGAACTTGAAAAGAAGAAAATTATACTTAAGTAAAATGTAGCCCTTATTCAATTATAAATGTAAGCAACAGAGCACACTAATGAGAGCAACACCAGTGGCTTATCACAAATGGTATCAGCTACTTTTGTTGCAGAAATTTCAAAATATTGTTAATATTCATCACCACTCTCATTCAGTGTGGCAATAAAGCATATGTATTGCAAAACAAGACTTGTTTCTCGGGGCTGAGAAGGTGGCTCAGTGGTAGAGCGCTTGCCTTGCATGCTTGAGGCCCTGGGTTCGATTCCTCAGCACCACATAAGCAAAAAGAAAAAAGCCGGAAGTGGCTCTGTGGCTCAAGTGGTAGAGCACTAGCCTTGAGCTGAAGAGCTGAGGGACAGCGCCCAGGCTCAGAGTTCAGGCCCCACGACCAGACCCAAAACAAAAAACAAGACTTGTTTCTCCATAGTAGATAGCTATTTCTTCTCTAATGGCAATTGAATCTAGGGCTTCATGTATGGGATATAAACTCTTCTATTGAGCTAGCCTAGGTGTGTATTTCAGTAGATTGTTTCCTTTATGATTCTATATGTACATTTTTACTTCAGGGAAAAACTTTAATTGATACATTAAAAGCAAAAGTTGGAGAACTAACTGGATGGAGGTGTGGCTCAAGTGGTAAAATGCTAGCCTTGAGAAGAAAAAGCCAATCAAGAGCACAAGGCACTAGGCATGAGACGCCTATAATCCTGGCTACTCAGGAGGCTGAGATCTCTGGGGATTGTGGTTTGGTGCCAGTTGGGGCATAAAAGTCCGAGAGACTCTTATCGCCAATGAACTGCCAGAAATCCAGAAGTGATGCTCAAGTGGTAGAGTACTAGCCTTGAGCCGGAAAGCTCAGGGACAGCACCCAGGCCCTGAGTTCAAGTCCCATAACAGACTAGAAAAAAGGGACCCTAAATGCCAGTACCATATTGGCACACAAACACACACACAAGTAAATAATTTTAAACACTGGCTGGAGACGTTTGGTTTTAATTAATTCATTTATAGTAATGATTGAATTCAAGAACTCTCCAGTAATCTACCAATGGGGTTACTCCCCTAGTCACTTTGCCTTTATGTCCCCCCCCCCCCCCAGCCCAGATAGAATACTGTGTTTTCACCCATACTGGCCTTAAAACACAATCCTTCTAACACTACTCCCGAATAGCCAGGATTACAACACTCATTACCTTTAGTCTTTTTGGTATTATTTGGGTGAAGCAATGTCTCCTCCTGTGGCTTTGATTTGTATTTCCCTGATGATTAGTGATGTTGAGCCCTTTTGTGTACTTGTTCATGAATGTATGTCTCATATGTCTTCTTTTCAGAAATATCTATTTATATTTATTACACATTTTATAAGGCAGGTTATTTATTTATTTTTTATGTTTTATGGTTTTCTGCTATTCAGTTTTTGGAGTTCCTTAGACATTCTGGATATATAATTCTACATATTATTTAATCATGTGTTTTACTTTTTTGGGGGAAGGGGGAGGTCCAGTTGTGGGGCCTGAACTCTGAGCCTGGGTGCTTTCCCTCAGCTCTTCAGCTCAAGGCTAGCACTCTACTACCTGAGCCACAGCGCCACTTCCGGCTGAAAAACTTTTTGCTTATGTGGTGCTGAGGAATCGAACCCAGGGCCTCATGCATGCAAGGCAAGCACTCTACCACTGAGCCACCTTCCCAGCCCATGTGTTTTACTTTATGAATTTTAAAATACCATGCTTGAGTTGTATCATCTGCCAAGGAAGTTCATGGCTTGAAGTGAAAATCCATACTAATAAAGACATGGTAGTTAAAATGACATGACATTGGCAAGGGACAGACAAATGGAATAGCGGACACAATAAAGGTCCTCAAAGAAAGTATGTATGTTTGAGTTGATTTTCACAGTGGTGGTGAAGAAATATAACTTGCGACAAATCATGTAGAAACAATATGTGAAGCTGAAGTTCTTAAGTTCTTACTACAAATCAACTCGATGTAAATTTTTTTTTTTTTTTGGGTCCGGTCGTGGGGCCTGAACTCTGGGCCTGGGCGCTGTCCATCAGCTCTTCAGCTCAAGGCTAGCACTCTACCACTTGAGCCACAGAGTCACTTCCAGCTTTTTTCTTTTTGCTTATGTAGTGCTAAGGAATCAAACACAGGGCCTCATGCATGCAAGGCAAGTGCTCTACCACTGAGCCACCTTCCCAGCCCCTTGATGTAAATTATATACCTAGACAATTTTTGTTTGTTTGAATGTTTTTGTGCTGGTACCAGGGCTTGAACTCAAGGCCTGGGAACTGTTCTTTGCTTTTTGGCTCAAGGCTGGTACTCTTACTTGAGTCACACCTCACTTCCATCTTTTTGATGGTTAATTGAAAGTCTCACAGACTTAACTGCCCCAGGGTTGGCTTCAAACCTTAATCTTCAGATCTTAACCTCCTGAGTATCTAGGATTATTGGTGTGAGCCACAGGTACCTGGACCCACAGGTATCCAGCCCATTGATGACTTTCTACAAGGCTAATGGGAATACAAGTTGGTAGAATAAATAAATATAAATATACATATATATTTATATATTTGTAAAGATACTGTACAGAGGGGTTAAACTTTTTTTTTTTATCTGTAGAATAACTTTAAAAAACGGGATTTGGAGATGTGGCTGTGGTAGTAGAGCTCTAGCCAATGAGTGAAAGTGTCAGATACTGAGTTAGAGTCCTGGTTTTAGACAAAGAAAAATTTTGGAATAAGATGTCAAATAGTTTGGCATGCCCTGTTACCTAGTAATTTTACTCCTTAAATAGGCTCCGAAAAGATGTGTACTATGTGGAACCAGGATATACACAAAACATATTTAGAGCAAAATCAACAACAAAACGGATAAACAAATCATAGTATGTTCATACAAGGGAATATAATTTAGCAATTAAAAAGGTTTACAATAAGGGCTGGGAAGGTGGCTCAGTGGTAGAGCGCTTGCCTTGCATGCCTGAGGTCCTGGGTTCGATTCCTCAGCACCACATAAGCAAAAAGAAAAAAGCCAGAAGTGGCGCTGTGGCTCAAGTGGTAGAACGCTAGTCTTGAGCTGAAGAGCTGAGGGACAGCGCCCAGGCCCAGAGTTCAGGCCCCACGACCGGACCCCAAAAAAAAAAAAAAAAGGTTTACAATAATATTGATGAATCTTAACAAATACAGTAGAGTAAAAGAAACAAGACATAGGACTTAGTGGCAGAACTCAGTGCTAAAGAACTTGCCTAGTACACATGAGACTCGGGATTGATTTTCAGCATTGCCAAAAAAAAAAAGTAAAACATAAAAGAATACATATAACATGAGTCCATTCCTCAGAAGTTCAAACATATGCAAAACCAGAATATACAAATTCCAAAATTAGGTGGCAAAACTAGATGGGAGAATAAAAGGGAAAGGATTACCCCAAGCAGCAGGTCCATGGCTACCTCCAGAGGAGGGGGAAAGGGAAATGACAGCCAAGCTCTTGATCCAGATGTCGCTTTTACTCAGTATCTTTGTGTTTTATGCATTTTCTATATACCTAGTACACTTTGCAATTAAAAGGTTAGAAATGGAAAGTAAACATTGAAAGCTTGGACCTATGAGTGTTTTTTTCTCTATATATTTTCCATATAGATATAGCATATATATGTATATATAAATATGCATCTATAGATAGTATACATATCTATACATCTATCTATATATAGCTTACCTATGTACCTATAGGTCTATAGCTATAATATGTATAGAAGTTCCACATATATGGAAATATATAACATATAGATATATATTTCATATTTGTTGAAAGTCTAAAAGTACATATATATAATACAGATACATAGATACATAGATGTATATATTATACACACATATACTCCATATATATTCTAATCATTAGCCAGATTTGGAAACAGCTTTAAGGAAATTCTTTCTGCTCATTCCTAAATACTACTCACTTTCACCAACAACATTCCTCATCTCACCTCTCAATTTGAGGTCTGAGAGGCAAATAAGAAATTCCTTCCAGCTCTTTGGGCCTGGCTGGGCCCCGAATGGGTGACAGAGCCACACACCCATGTACACACAGCAGAGCAGCAGTCAGAAGCCTACGTGCTGCCGCTCAGGGACCTATTCCCTCACCAGCTTCAGGCCTCTCTTCCTTGCTTTCTTTTCCCATTTATTAAACCAGATTTGGCAAACAGCAGACCATGGCCTTGGATATTATGTTTGTCTGGTCAACTTGGAATGCCTGGGAGGAGACATTTCCAGCTGGAATGGGGAGAGATGCTAAGTAACTAAAGAAGCCCAAGTCCACTGAGATGAAAAACAAGAGATCTGGGTTGTAGAGAGACCTAGAAATTGGACCAACTGAGCTGTAAACTTCCCTTATGGCATCCTTCCAAATCTCAGCAATCTGGGCCAAGGAAGCACACAGTGACCACCTCTCTATGGCACATCCTAGTTTTAGATGTTTTGGAAATCTCCACGTAGGTATCCAATGAGCAATGAGCATCTGTAGTTCACACAGCTAAGATTGAATCTATGCTTCCTCTTTGTTCTTGTCCTCACCCCCGCCCCTCCCCCCCCCTCAGTCTGTCCATCGTGGGGTTTGAATTCTGGGCCTGGGCGCTGTCCCTGAGCTCTTCAGCTCAAGGCTACAGCTCTACCACTTGAGCCACAGGGCCACTTCCGGTTCTCTGGTAGTTAATTGGAGAGAAGAGTCTCACAGACTTTCCTGCCCAGGCTGGCTTTGAACCGCAATCCTCAGATCTCAGCCTCCTGAGTAGCTAGGATTACAGGCGTGAGTCACTGGCACCCAGCCTGTTCTTTTTTGGCCCAAACTGGGGCTTGAACTCAAGGCCTGAGCCTTGTGCCTTAGCTTTCTGGCCAAGGCTGGTGCTCTATTACTTGTCCATCGTGGAGTTTGAACTCTGGGCCTGGGTGCTGTCCCTGAGCTCTTCAGCTCAAGGCGAGTGCTCTACCACTTGAGCCACATCTCCACTTTTGGCTTTTTGGTGGTTAATAGAAAATAAGAGTCTCACAGACTTTCCTGCCTGGGCTAGCACTGAACTGCAATCTTCAGATCTCAGCCTCCTGAGAAGTTAGGATTACAGATGAACCACTGGCACCCAGCCCAGGCTTTCTTCTTAAACCCACCCCTTCATCACCATTCTTATCCTAATAGGAAGGAATGTCTGAAAAATTTAGGTTGTCTTGATCATCTATGTTCTACATCCAATAATCTTTCTGATACTCTGGAATTCATGCAACCTTCCACGTTGTTACTCCAATCCTGACGCCATCATCTTCAGACTATTTCAGCCACATCCTGATGGATTGAGTGAGCTCTAGTCATGGCCCTATATTACTAACTTCATCATATAGCATTTGAAGATATTGTTCTATGATGAAAGTATGATTACATCTCTTCGTGCTTAAAAGCCTTCAATGGATCCTTTCTGATAGCATCCAAACTTAATATGAGGTATGAATCCTTTTACTTTCTAATTCTCAACCTTTATCTCCTACAATTCTACCCCTCATATGCTTTGATCCAGTTCCACTGCAATTATTATACTTTAAGCACCACGCCCTCTTACCTCTAAACCCTTGTACGTGCTGTTTCCCCTTTTTATTCCTCCCTACCCAGCCCTCTTTTGGTAATTTGATTACTTCTCTCTCAAGTCCCAGGTTAAATGTCAGTTCTTCCGGGAATCCTCCCTTGTTCCTCAAAACCCTCTGGGGTCCTTCAACACCTACAATGTCACAGTAGTTTTCACAGATACCACTAATGCCTGCTTAATTATCCATCCTCCGCTTGGTGGCAGAGGGATCATGCCTGTATGTACAACTTCAAAACCAGTCCCAACATGCGGAAGATAGCTAGCACTCAATTCGAAGCTGAGTAAGTGATTGGATGACTGTACACTCAGCACTCTGAGCTCAGGAAGGAAAAAAAAAAATGAAGACCAAGTTTCTACCCTCAAAAGTTTACAGATGGTAGGGCACCAGTGGCTCACGTCTGCAATCCTAGCTACTCAAGAGGCTGAGAACTGAGGATCGTGGTTCAAAGCCAGCCCAGGCAGGGTTCATGAGACTCTTATCTCCAATACACCACCAGAAAACTGGAAGTGGCACTATTGCTCAAGTGGTAGAGCGCTCACCTTGAGCTGAAGAGCTCAGAGACAGTGCCCAGGCCCAGAGTTCAAGCCCCATGATCCCCCCCCAAAAAAAGTTTACAGATGAAGATAAATCTTCATCCTTTACCCTCCAAAACACCCACAAGAGCTAGCTGACACTGACCACACTGAACAACAAATCAGGATCACTAACTCAGAACAGAACAAGACACTAGCTGGGGCTCCCAAGTAAAGGATAGCCTGTGATTCTTGTATGTGGCTCAGGTTCTACACCTATTTATTCATCTAGGAAATGCCAACCCTTGCTTCTGGCCCTGCTTTACAAAACACCAAGCAGAACACTGAACAGAGTGTACCAAACACACAGGGGAATAAGACTGGGTAAGGGACAGTGGACAGCAGCAGAGAAGAGCTCAGAATGACTTAGCAACCCTGGACTCAGTGATGCACCTCCACAGGACCTTGTTCTGACAGCTGGTGAGGCTTAAACCCGTATAAGCAGCAGGTGGTTCTTTTTTTTTTTTGGTTGTTCTTTCTGCAGTACTAGGAATTGAACCCAGCACCATGTACATGCTAGGCAAGCACTCTTCCACTTGAGTTACATGCCAAGCCCTTTTGTTTATATTTTGTTTTTGAGACAAGATCTTGCTATTTTTGCTGAGGCTGGCCTCTGTCTCAAGATTCTCTTGTCTCTACCTCCTGAGTAGCTGAGATCACAGGTATTCATCACCACACCTTGGCTTTTCATTTGGTTCTAACTCGTGCATGTGTTTGCCAAAACCACTTATGCCAATCCAGCAGCTGCTCTCAGGAGTGTGGGCTGGAAACAGGTCCACCCCCTTCCTCTTCATCTGATGGTGGCTACAGAGGGCAGCATCACAAAAACATTTCACTTAGGGGAACTCAACCTGGGACTCCTCAAAATAAATACCCTCTCATCATGTCAGCAATGCAGAACTGGATGAGTTCTAGTGCTGAGAGATTCAGATTTTTCCATATAGCTGGTTCCTAAATTCAAGTCTTATTTCAGGTGATGCTCAGAGAAAACTTGCTAAATCTGCCTTCCCATGTTTTATTTTCATTCTTTCAATCTTTCGCAGGTGTGCAATTTTAAAGACTACAATTGTATTTCCTACGTATACGCATTCATGTATGTCATACATTACTGTCACACATTTATGCAAAGATACTATCATAAAGTGTGAAAAATCCTGCAGATCTTATATGGTAGGATTTACGAGTTTTTCAAAACTACTGTTGGTCCCCATGGTTTCTGCCTAGCCTATTGGCTTTGGAGCTTGGTCCCCACATGGGATGAAGCTCCACGACATAGGTACCATCCTCCAAGTTTCTCCTCCAACCTATGGCCTTGTCCAATCAACATTCAGCAAAAGCTGAGCACTCTGGTCGCCCAGTTAGCAATGACAAGCAGCTGTTAGAATCCTCACTAGTTCCAAGAGAAGCTAAGACAAGAGATAGCTTAGGCCTGTGAAAAGGAGGTGGCTCTCAGAGCTCTTCTCCCTTTCAATCAATGAAATATTTAAATCATACTAGCTGGGCATAGCAATAGCAACTCAGTTCTCTTCCCTAGCTCCCTTCAAGTCCTCTAGTCCAAAAGATTGACAGATGGGGAGATAATCTACTCTACCACATTGGTAAGGAATTACCAGCTTGGGTTCAGCCTACAGTTTCCTGCCTCTGCCACTATTCTACACCAAGGAAAGGACTTCCAAGTATAGTGGAAGTACCCACTGACCCTCAATATCCCACACTTGAATGTTCCCCAGACACACAACCATGAGAATCAGCTGTTCCTGAACCCCGGTATGGATGAGAGTTCCCATTTTTCGGACAAGGAAACTGAAATTTGTGAATACAAGACTGAACTCACGGCTCTCTGTCTAGACTTAGCTCCTAAATCAAGATTTCCAGATAATTTCTTTGAATAATTCATCATAAGGGGGTTTCTTTTCCTTTACAGATTTCTCAAACTTGCCACTACCTTCGATCTCCAAATACTTAAATCCATTCTACCCTTATCCCCCCCACCCCTGCTGTTTTTTCCCCTCTCCCCAACTTCAGTTTTCCCAAGGTCTAAGCATGGCCTTGAATTCAGAGGTCTCTGATTGTAGAAGGTGCAACCTCTCTGCCTAAAAAGTGGCTGAGTCCCCTACTCAGGGCCTCTTATTTCCCCTATCCATTCTTTACTCACCCACCCTGTCTAGGCCCTTTGTGACTAACAGCCTTCCTCAGTTTCCTTGTCCTCCCTTCCCCATCGTGAGAGTCCCCTCCAGTACCAAAGTTCTAGATTGCTCCTCCAATTGCCCCGAGCGGGGGTTGGGGGGGGGGGAGCTCCCCCGCTCCGATGTTCAGGCCTCAGCCTTTTCTTTCCAACAAAATCTCCATCCCACCATCTCAGCGCCCCATCTCAGACCCAGGTTCTACGCGCTTACCCGACCAGAGCACGAGTTTGCCGTGCGCCTCTTCCTGCGAGTCCGAGTCCCCGGCCAGCAGCGTGGAGGTGGCCCCGTAGGGCAGCGCCGAGCCTAGGCACACGTTGGAGCGCAGTGGCTCGCAGGGGGCGGCCCGGCCGCAGTGGCTCAGCAGGGATGGAGGGCCGGTTACCGCCGCGCTCCTCTTCGCGTTCCCGCCACCGATCCGCGACTCAGGCCCGGTCCTGTTCCCGCTCAGGGCCGCCCCCCGACCCAGGCCCCCTAGCAGCAGCAGCAGCAGCCCCAGGAGCTGCAGCTCCGGCCCCCGCGCTGGGCGGGCAGCGGCCATGGCCAAACTCGCCAACTCAGCAGAAGCCCCGGGCGCCCCCGCCCGCTCCCCGGAGCCCCCGGGCCACACGCACAACCCTGGGGGCCACGGAGACGACTCAGGCGACCTGAGTACCCCACGAGTCCGGGGCCGGCTTCCCCCGGACGCTCCGCGCGCCCCGGCCCCTTGGCGCCCAACTTCGCAAAGTTTGGAACCCGGGGCCCATGTTGGGCAGCGGAGGCCCGAGCCAGGTTGCACAACTCCCTACTCCTTCTCCTGGCAATCGAAAGTTGTCTTCAGCCCTGGGAGCCCCCTAGGCCCCCAATCCTTAGCTCCATTCCCTCTTCTATCACTAAGGCTAACTTCCAGCCCCGCGACGGAGGCCTGGCGCCTGCCCGGGGTGCAGAACTGGGACCCCGACTCCGCCCCCAGGCCAGCCCGCGGCCCAGCCACCGCCGCCGCCAAGCGCGCTGCAGCCCCCTAGCTCTCCCCGCCGACTACCCCGCTCCTTTGTTGCTCTAGCTGGCCTGGCTCTCAGGAATGCACGGGGCCAGGCGGAGCCAAGCCCGGCCCCCCTCACCAAGGCTGGGGGAGGGACTGGGCGAGGGAGAGAAAGAGGGGAGGAGAAGCTAGAGAGGAGGGGCGTGAGCTTGAGCCTGGAGGAGCCAAAGAAAGTTGGGGAGATTTGGCCCCCCACCCCCCCACACAAACACACCCTGCCACCGCCCAGCGCCACGGTGAAAGAGATGGGTGGAAGTCGTGGCGCAGAGCTGCTATGAGAGACTTTAGCTATAACTTCATCTGTCTGAGGCTGGTTTGACTTGGTCATTTGCAGGACATTTCTCCTGTTAGGATGGGAGAGACAAGGCATGCCCAGAGTCCATGAGAAATTCCTCCGCCCCATCCTTGCCCAGTTGCTCAGCGCTGCTTTTGGTAAATCTTTCAATTTAGCCCAGATCCCCATGGAGAGGAACCAGAGATTGTAGTTCCCATTTCTACAAATCCAACTCTGGATCTGTGTGAGAGAGGACGAATATCAGAGCAGGTGTCCCAGCTGTTGTTACCTGAGAGAGCAGGTGTCCCAGCTGTTACCTGAGAAAGCAGGTGTCTGAAACCCAACATGCCAACCTTAAACTTGTATTGTTTTATTGCTAGGAGTGTGTGAAGTCTGTGATTTACACCCACTGGCTTGGCGTGTCTTTAGTTGTGTACAAAAGAATCCAGCTCTTCTTTGATGGCTGTGGCTGCCAGAGGAAGTTTCTGCAGTTCCCTTTCCCATTCTACTTTTCCCTTTCTCAGTCCTTTGCATGCCTCAAATTTCACCTTGAGTCAGTTAGCACCCATAACTAAGGGTCTAGCCAGGGTTAGACCATTTTTTCTGTTACTGATGGGCAGTTCACTAGGGTAACTTTTATTTCGTCTCTGGGAGACTAGCTCATAGACTAGGTAAAATAGATGATTTCTGTTACCTTTGATCATTTAAGAACAAATTAGCTATTACATTTCAGCTACCATCCTTAATTGGTACCTTAACCCCACAGGTAGAAAACTGGGAGATCGGCAGAGGAGAATTCAATTTATTCATTCTGAAATCCTGGGATTGTACACAGCAGCCTAGTAACATCCTTGAAGAATGAATGGGAATGTGGTTTGCTGTGGACAGTACTATGAGCATTTCTCAAAGTATATGCCTTCTGTGTCCCATTGCTAAGCCAGTGAAATTCCCAAACAGGAACCTGAAGCCTGGTGAATAGAATCACAACACACACACGAGATATTAGAATATTAGTATTCAGTATTAGAATATTGTGGAAACAAGGCTTGCCCTCAGGAAACATATATAATATCATGGCAAAACAGAAAAATTTTCTTCAGGGAAGGAAGTTAATTTTATTCTCTGTATCCACACAGTTCAATTGGATATACATCTTTTTGTTGTTGTTGTTGTTGCTGTTGTTGTTTATGGGTCTTGAACTCTGGGCCTGGGTGCTGTCCCTCAGCTCTTCCGCTCAAGGCTAGCACTCTACCACTTGAGCCACAGCACCACTTCCAGTTTTCTGATGACTAATTGGAGATAAGAGTCTCATGGACTTTCTTGCCCGGGCTGGCTTTGAACTTCCATCCTCAGATCTCAGCCTTCTGAGTAGCTAGGATTACAGGCGTGAGTCACCAGTGCCCAGCTGGATATACATCTTAATCACCTGATTAATTGCCAAAGTGAATGTGATAGGAACTTACAGTAGAGACATCAGTGTGGGCAGAAGTAGAGGAAGTGGAATTTGAACCCAGGATTGAAGTGTGAATAGGAGGAGCCAGAAAAGTAGAGGATTCGACATTAGTATTTCATATGGAGGAAACTATGACCACAGCTCAGAGCATGTCCTGCCTGGCTATCAGGACATAGTAAGGGTTATGGATAGAAAGTGACTGGCAGGGGCTGGGCAGGTGGCTCAGTGGTAGAGCTCTTGCCTTGCATGCATGAGGCCCTGGGTTCAATTCCCCAGCACCACATAAGGAAAAAGAAAAAAAAGCCGGAAGTGGCGCTGTGGCTCAAGTGGTAGAGCGCTAGCCTTGAGCTGAAGAGCTGAGGGACAGCGCCCAGGCCCAGAGTTCAGGCCCCATGACCGGACCCCCCCCCCAAAGAAAAAAAAAAGAGCAGAAAGTGACTGGCAGGAAGCCTCAAATGACATACAGAGATACAAAAGTTTAATTCTGTTGCCAAGAAGAGAGTAATTTTTATTATAGGAGTGCTATTAATCATTCATAACCATAAGGTAACCTGAGCATGGTATGAAGGGCAAGAGCCTGGAGGAAAGGGACAGTATGGAGCGAAGTCACCGGTGATTTATGGAAGGAGTAGAAATAGACTGTCACTAGGGCATAATATTCCCAGTGGAAAAACCATTTAAAGTATAATGATCTAGGTTGTTTTGTTGTTGTTTTTTTTTTGCCATGATAGAAATGAATTGGCTATTAAAACATGTCCACATCTGAGCCACAGGGAAAGTTGCCTTGGAGCCTGACATCACACTCACACTTTATTTTGTGAACTTTCTCTACTTATTTCTTTTCTTGGTAGTTACTGTGGCAGTTTTGAAGTCCTGTGGCCTTTTCTCATGGTGCACTCAATATTCTATGTATTAAGGAGGGAGCAACACATGTGCTTGGGCAGAAGAGGGAATCTTAGATGATTCTAAGATATGTTTTCAGGCCAGAGTGTTCTTTTCTTGTGTGTGTGTGGGGGGGGAGGGTGTCAGGAGGTGATAAACCATATTATTCCTTTTTTGGGAATACCTCTGGCCTAGGAAGAGGCAGAAGAAGGCAGAACTGCAAGAAAAATGCTAATAGTACTGTCATAGCTACTAGGGGCCACGTTCTTGCCGGTGGCAGATACACATCACCAATGTGCTCTTCCCTTCATACAGAAGTAGGAAAAAGTTCTACAGTCCTGTCAGACAGTAGATTTGAAAGGAGAGCTGTGAGGACAGAGGAAACAGAAATTCCTGGTGACCCCTGAATGGCGCTCGGGATCCTGCTCAAAGCTAGACCATCCTCTCCTGCAGATGCACCAAGAATGCCAGTCTGTTAGAGGATCTTCAGTGTGCTGCACACACTCTTTGTTTCAAGCTTGCTGGCAGGTTGCAAAGTATTTCACTCCTGCGCTAGGTAAAGCACACATGAGCACACATGAGCATACACACACACACACACACACACACACACATACGAACAGTCTCTTAGGAATCTTAACCCTATCTACATGTCCTAACACAGTTCTTTTGTTGGGGCCATGAGAAGCTGTCCTGGTTGAGGAGGCCTTGCAATACTTGATTTGCAACAAGTAGCTTCTTGATTTCTGAGTCATTCTCACCAAATATTTTTGGCATTCTGAAGTCTCACATTCACTATTGACTATCTTAATATTAGTGTACTGGCCCAGAGAGATCTTACCACTCACAGAAGATTGACATGACAGTGTCATGAGTATCCTTGAGACCTTGGTGCCTGAGCTCAGCTGAGCCTTGGAGACCTTGGCCCAGCTGTCACACTGGCCAGAATCAGGAGCATAATTGTTGCAGTGCTCCAGTGCTCCTACATTCAAAGACGGGAAGACCCAACATTGTTAGGATGACAATACTGCACAAGTTTAATTACAGATTCAACACAAACCTTAACAAACTTCCAATAGCTTCTGACAAAAATGGAAAAGCTAATCTTCAAATTTCTTATGGGTTACAAGGGAGCTCTGAGTAGCCAAAACAATCTTGAGAAAGAATAAAATTGGTGGGCTCACTCTTCTGAACTTCATAATATACTCAAAATATACATACCTAAAAGACTACACAACTAGCATTAGAGCAGAAATGTAAGCCAATAGAATAGAACAGAAGCCTAGAAGTAACACCGCCAGTTGGTTTTTGACCCAAGAGACAATACCATTTAATAGTCTTTTCAACAAATAGTGCTGGAAAATTTGATTACTCACATGCAAAAGAATGAAAGTGAGCTTAGTGTTCACACTTATAATCCTAGCTACTCAGGAGGCCAAGATCTGAGGATCCAGCTCAAAACCAGCCTGGTCAGGAAAGTCCTTGAGACTCTTATTTCCAACAAACTATGGAAAAAGCTGGAAGTGGAGCAAATAGTAGAGTACTAACCTGGAGCAAAAAAGCTCAAGGATAGCACTCAGGCTCTGCGCGCGCGCACGCACGCGCACACACACACACACACACACACACACACAATGAAAGTGGACCCTTACTTTGTATAATGCTATGATTTAAATGTGGTTTGTCCCTGCCAAAGCTCATGTTGAAGCACATTTCTACAATGTTTCCACAATGAAATGGTACTGAAGTAGTAGGGCCCTTAATATATATTTGGGGTCCTAAAAGTCATCTGTCATGAATGGATTAGTGTGGTCATGATAGCTTTTGGTATGTTTTAGATATAGTGTTCTCAAAAGGTTCATCTCAAAAGGATCTGCCCACATGGCAGATCCAATCATTGAGAGAAATTTAGATCATGAAGGCTCTGGCCCAATCAATGGATTCATCCCTTGATAGAATTATAGAATGGAGACAGGGAGATAATAGAACTATGGAAGGTGGGCCCTAATTAGAGACAGTAGGTTGTTGCGATGGGCTTTTGGAAAGTGTGTATTCTCCCTACTGTCCTTCTTGTTCTGTCTATGATTCCTAGCAGCCATGAGGTAACTTTGTTCTGCCATACCCTCTCCACCATGACGTTCTTCTACCTCAACCCAAGTCCACAGCAATGGGGCCAATTGACTATGGAATCGAAAACCATGGGCCAAAATGAAACTTTCATCCTTTAAAAAAATACACATTTAAGAGCTAAAAAACCTTACAAACTCTACATGGCATTGGGTTTGGCAATAATCTCATTGCTATGCCTGTACCAAAAGTATAGGCAATAAAAGAAACAACTAGGTAAAATTAAGAAATTTTAGGAGCTAGAGGTATGGCTGAATATATGCCTAGCAAGAGAGGCCCTGAGTTCAAACCTTGATACTACTATAAAATTAAATCAAATACACTACAATTTTCCTCCTCTTAAATGGCACCACTGTTCATTAACTTCACAGGCCAAAAACCTTGGTCCTTTTCTTTTTTTCTTTTTTGCCAGTCATGGTGCCTGAACTCTGGGCCTGGGCACTGTCCCTCAACTCTTCAGCTCAAGGCTAGCACTCTACCACTTGAGCCACAGCACCACTTCCAACTTTTTCTGCTTATGTGGTGCTGAGGAATCGAACCTAGGGCCTCAGGCATGCAAGGCAAGCACTCTACCACTGAGCCACCTTCCCAGCCCCTTGGCCCTTTTCTTTGTCAAACATTCCTTACCCAATCAGCAAATCCTGATTAAAAAAATCTTCAGAAAATGCCTGGCTCTACCCACAGTTCTCCCCTCCCCCATCCACTCAATTGCTGCTAACCTCATCTGAGCTACTATTATCTTCACCTTGGCCAAAGAGTTTCTGAACAGCAGCTTCACCTTCCCTTCCAATAGTGTATTCTCACTTTGAGTTCCAGAGTCAACCTTCTAATATGTCAGATCACATGTTTTTTGTTTATGTTTTGTCCATTGTAGGGCTTGAATTCTAAGCCTATGCACTGTCCCTCAGCTCTTTAGCTCAAGCCAAGCACTCTACCACTTGAGTCACAGTGACACTTCTGGCTTTTTCTGCTTATGTGGTGCTAAGGAATCGAACCCAGGACCTCATGCATGCAAGGCAAGCACTCTACCACTGAGCCACCTTCCCAGCCCCAGATGACACCACTTTTGTGTTCAAAATATGTACTTTGCCAGTCCTGGGGCTTGAACGCTGGGTCTGGGCACTGTCCCTGAGCTTCTTTTGCTCAAGACTAGCACTCTACCATTTGAGCCACAGCTCCTTTTCCAGCTTTTTCTGTTTTATGTGGTACTGAGAAATTGAACCCAGGGCTTCATGTGTGTGAGGCAAGCTCTCTACCACTAAGCCACATTCCCAGCCCCCAAAATATTTTATCAGAACTTCACCAAAGTGCTGCTGACCAATGGCAACCAGGAGGGCATCACTTGCTGTCACTCTTTTTTTCTCACACCACTTCACACTTGCTGTTCTAATTACTGAGTAAACACTTGCCTCAGGACCTTTGCACTCATTCTTATATTCTCAATTTACTCAGGTGCACTCAAATATTCTTTCTCGGGAATGTAATCCTTACAAGTTGCTCCAAAGAAAATAGACTATTTAAATGTAAATCTAATAAAGACAAATTACAAATTAGGAGAAGATATATACAAATTGCATGTCCACCAAAGTCCTTATCAATCTATCTATATAACTCAAAAACAGCCAATTGGAAAATGGGCAAAAGATGCGCACAGACATCCACTAGGGGTAAAATGAGTTAGGCAATCAGTCCCAGCTACTTGGGAGGGTGAGATGGGAGGATCATTTGAGTGCACAGTTCAAGAGCAGCTTGGGCAACAACTCACTTAAAAAAAAAGAAGCAGCAAATAATAAAAAAAAAGACTGTATAGATGGCAAATACATAAAAAGGTATTTGACATTAATCACCATTAGAGAAATGCAAATTAGGCCACAATGAAATACCACCACACACTTCCCAAAACAGCAAAAATGAGGCTGAAGGTGTAGCTCAGAAAAATATCAGCTTATGTGATGCCCTGAGTCTGATCCCAAGCAACACACACACACACAAATACACACACACACACTCACAGAAATTGGGTCACTCAGAACATAAAATGATACAGCCACACCAAAAAGTAGTTTTGTTAGTAATCACACTGCTGGACATTTATCCAAGAAAAATGGAGATTTATCTTCACACAGGAAATTATTTTATAAATGTTCATAGCAGTTTTATTTGTAATAGCCCCAAATTAGAAACTACTCAAAAGTCCTTCAATGGGTGAGTGGTCAAAGGAACTATGGTTTATCCATATGGTAGAGTAGTACTGAGAAATTTAAAAAAAAAAAAAAAAGAAAGAGCATACTCCATACACATAATAACTTGGATGGATTGCAAAGGAATTAGGGTGAAAAAAAGTCAGTCTCAAAAGATACCTATTGCAGATTCCCTTTCTGTAACATTTGTGAAATAACATAATTATAGAGAAGAACTGACTTCTGGTTGCCAGGGGTTTGTTAGGGAGGGATGGATGTGGGTTTGTTAGGGAGGGATGGATGTGGGTTTGTTAGGGAAGGATGGATGTGGCCAAACACCACTGTGTCTTGCATGATGGCATGGCTGAGCTTTGTTTTGTTTTGGTGCTGGTCACATTTAGGCCTTTATAAAGGTATGTGCTCTATCACTGAGCTACAGCCCCAGTCCCCTAATATTTTTTGGGTGGGGCACATCAAGGTTTACAATTTTGTGAAAATATAATTCACTTAAACAGTTGAATGCCTTGACGGGAGTGGCAATTACACAAAGCCACACACATGATAAAAATGACATAGAGCTATGTAGTTATGCAAATAACTACTTTAATTGGTGAGATCTGAATAAGTGGTGTAGATTTCTTCGTTTTCATATTGTACTATAACTGTATAAGTTAACACTGGGGGAGACTAAGGAAGGTTCATGAGGCTTCACTCTGAGTTTGTAATTCTTTCAAAAATATAAAGGGTTTATAATTGTTTATTTCCTTGCTTGTTTGCTTATTTGTTGTTAATCATGGGGCTTGAACTCAGGGCCTGGGAGCTGTCCATGAGCTCTTCTGCCTAAGACTAGCACTCTACCACTTTGAGCCACAGCTCCACTTCGGGTTTTCTAGTGGCTAACTGGAGATAAGAGTTTCATGAATTTACCTGCCCAGTCTGGCTTCTAACCAAGATCTTCAGATTTCAGCCTCCTGAATAGGTAGGATTATAGGCGTGAACGGTCATACCGGTGCCCATCTAAAAAAATATTGTAATTAAAAAATAATAAAACTACCAGAGCTAGTGGCTCACACCTATAATCATAGCTACTCAGAAGGCTGAGATCTGACAATCATGGTTCAAAGCCATCTTGGGCAGGAAACTTCCTGAGACTCTTTTTTTTTGGTCCAGTTGTGGGGCCTGAACTCTGGGCCTGGCCACTGTCCCTCAGCTCTTCAGCTCAAGGCGAGCGCTCTACCACTTGAGCCACAGCGCCACTTCCGGCTTTTTTCTTTTTGCTTATGTGGTGCTGAGGAATGGAACCCAGGGCCTCATGCATGCAAGGCAAGCGCTCTACCACTGAGCCACCTTCCCAGCCCAACTTCCTGAGACTCTTATCTTCAATTAACCAACAGAAAACCAGAAGTGGTACCATGGCTAAAAAAAGAAAAGAAAAAAAAAGAATGGTGGTTTTTGTTGTTGTTTTTATTTTGCCAGTCCTGGGGCTTGAACTCAGGGCCTGGGCACTGTTCTTGAGCTTCTTTTTTTGTTGTTGTTCAAGGCTAGCACTCTACCACTTGAGCCACAGCACTACTTCTGGATTTTTCTGTTTATATGGTACTGAGGAATTGAACCCAGGGCTTCATGAATGTTAGGCAAGAAATCTACCACTAAACCACATTCCCAGCCCCAACAACCATTTTTTAAAATATCTCATTCAGAATAGCCCTCCTTTCACCACTCTAGCTTCTTAGCCTAATATATTTTCATATATTGGATAAATCTGTCTCCTATCCTTGAGTATAAATTTAGGAGAGTAGATCTTGTCATATTCTCTTCCCAATGCCCCTGTAGTACCTGGCAGTTGAGTACTGGTGGCTCATTCCTGTAATTCTAGCTACTAGGGAGGCTGAGATCTAGAGGATCACTGTTTGAGGCCAGCCCAGGTTGTTTTCATTTTGCTTAAATCACCCATGATTTTGTTTAGAGAATTTCAGTTAATCTTTAAATTGTCTTTCTTCAATAATTAGTTTTTAAAATTCCTTTTTTTTTTTTTTTTTTTTTTTGGTCAGTCATGGGGCTTGAACTCAGGGTCTGGGAACTATCTCTGAGCTCTTTTGCTCAAGGCTAAGGCTCTGCAACTTGAGCCCACTTCCTGCTTCCATTGGAGATAAGAGTTTTATGGAGTTTCCTGCCAAGGTTGGCTTTGAACTGTGATCCTCAAATCTCAGCCTCTTGAGTAGCTAGGATTACAGGCATGAGCAACCAGTGCCTGGCTAAAATCTCTTTTTGAGAAGTCACTATGTAGTTCCAAGCTGGCCTAGAGCTGATGATCCTCCTGCCTCAGCCTCCTGAGTACTGAGATTATAGGTGTGCTCCACCACTCTTAGTAATTATATTTTAATAAATGGGATGTTAGTGGCGATACAAATTTCATCTCCTTTTGTCCATCTCTCCCTGGCCTCCAATTAGGCCTTTCAAGAATATGTTCTCATTTGGCATCTTTCTGGGACAGTTAAAAGTCCAGCTGGGCACTAGAGGACACTTCCTCAGGAGGCTGAGAACTGAGAATCACGGTTCCTGGCAGGAAAGTCTGGAGTCTCCTAGCTCCAATTAACACCAGAACCAGCACAAAAATGAACAAAAACACTTATATCTAGCAGTTAAGTAAAAGGCTCTGAATCTGACAGTTCCTGACAAAGAAGGTTTCAGACTGAATTGTTCAAATGAAATGATGCATGTGTACTGAGGCCCGAACTCAAGGTCTAGGTGCCATCCCTTAGCTTATTATTTATTTATTTATTTG